>NC_081266.1:1993554-3193554 GCF_030490865.1 Poecile atricapillus | reverse complement strand
TGCTGGTAGGCTGTACGGCATAATGCCGGCGGCGGGAAGGCCCTTGTCTTCTTTTATTTTCTGCGGAGCCTTGGCGAGGGGGAGGAATGCGTGGGCACACGTGGCTTGTATGCCTTTAGTGTTACGTGCTTTCTGGGCCTTGCGTGCCTTTACGGGTGTGGCTTTTTTTTTTTTGCCTGCGTGGCTTGTGCGTTGTTAGGTGCAGCTCCAGGTTGCAAGCTAGTCGTGGGTGCCTCTGGTTCCCGTGCCGAATGAGTGAGGGCGGGAAGGTGGTGGCTTGTGCTGGAAAGTGCTGCTGGAGGCAAGTGTGGTGCCTAGGGCCATAGCACCCTGAGAAGTCCTGATCCCGTCTGCGACAGATGGGAGAGCGCCCGGGAATTTTGGGTGCTGTTGGCCTTTTTTTGCTGTGCGCTGGCGACCGGACGGAAAGCCTCTCCTTTTGCCTGTGGCACCGTGGCCAGGAGGAGGAGGAGGGCGAGTTCATGCGTGGTTGTGGGCCTTGTGTGCCTTGCCTGGTGTGGCTTTTTGTGCCTCGTGTGGCCGGTGTGGTGTTAGGTGCGTCTGCGGCTTCCGGTGAGGTGGTGGGTGCGTGCGGTACCCGTGGCGAGTGAGTGAGGGCGAGAAGGTGGCACGCCTCGCTCTGAAGAGGGCTGCCGGAGGCAAGTCTAGTGCCTGCGGCTGGACCGGCCTGATGGCGCCTGCCCCCAAACATTGTCGGAAGCTAAGCAGGATGGGGCACGGTCAAGTACATGGATGGGAGACCTCCATGGAAATCCCGGTTGCCGGTACGCTGATACGGCTGATTGCCAGCGGCGGGAAGGCCGTTGCCTTCTTTTTTTTTTCTGCGGAGCCTTGGCGAGGGGGAGGAATGCGTGGGCACACGTGGCTTGTATGCCTTTAGTGTTACGTGCTTTCTGGGCCTTGCGTGCCTTTACGGGTGTGGCTTTTTTTATTTTGCCTGCGTGGCTTGTGCGTTGTTAGGTGCAGCTCCAGGTTGTGGGCTAGTCGTGGGTGCCTCTGGTTCCCGTGCCGAATGAGTGAGGGCGGGAAGGTGGTGGCTTGTGCTGGAAAGTGCTGCTGGAGGCAAGTGTGGTGCCTACGGCCATAGCACCCTGAGAAGTTCTGATCCCGTCTGTGATAGATGGGAGAGCGCCCGGGAATTTCGGGTGCTGTTGGCCTTTTTTTGCTGTGCGCTGGCGACCGGACGGAAAGCCTCTCCTTTTGCCTGTGGCACCGTGGCCAGGAGGAGGAGGAGGGCGAGTTCATGCATGGTTGTGGGCCTTGTGTGCCTTGCCTGGTGTGGCTTTTTGTGCCTCGTGTGGCCGGTGTGGTGTTAGGTGCGTCTGCGGCTTCCGGTGTGGTGGTGGGTGCGTGCGGTACCCGTGGCGAGTGAGTGAGGGCGAGAAGGTGGCACGCCTCGCTCTGAAGAGGGCTGCCGGAGGCAAGTCTAGTGCCTGCGGCTGGACCGGCCTGATGGCGCCTGGCCCCAGACATTGTCGGAAGCTAAGCAGGATGGGGCATGGTCAAGTACATGGATGGGAGACCTCCATGGAAATCCCAGTTGCTGGTAGGCTGTACAGCATAATGCCGGCGGCGGGAAGGCCCTTGTCTTCTTTTATTTTCTGCGGAGCCTTGGCGAGGGGGAGGAATGCGTGGGCACACGTGGCTTGTATGCCTTTAGTGTTACGTGCTTTCTGGGCCTTGCGTGCCTTTACGGGTGTGGCTTTTTTTTTTTTGCCTGCGTGGCTTGTGCGTTGTTAGGTGCAGCTCCAGGTTGCGGGCTAGTCGTGGGTGCCTCTGGTTCCCGTGCCGAATGAGTGAGGGCGGGAAGGTGGTGGCTTGTGCTGGAAAGTGCTGCTGGAGGCAAGTGTGGTGCCTAGGGCCATAGCACCCTGAGAAGTCCTGATCCCGTCTGTGATAGATGGGAGAGCGCCCGGGAATTTTGGGTGCTGTTGGCCTTTTTTTGCTGTGCGCTGGCGACCGGACGGAAAGCCTCTCCTTTTGCCTGTGGCACCGTGGCCAGGAGGAGGAGGAGGGCGAGTTCATGCGTGGTTGTGGGCCTTGTGTGCCTTGCCTGGTGTGGCTTTTTGTGCCTCGTGTGGCCGGTGTGGTGTTAGGTGCGTCTGCGGCTTCCGGTGTGGTGGTGGGTGCGTGCGGTACCCGTGGCGAGTGAGTGAGGGCGAGAAGGTGGCACGCCTCGCTCTGAAGAGGGCTGCCGGAGGCAAGTCTAGTGCCTGCGGCTGGACCGGCCTGATGGCGCCTGGCCCCAGACATTGTCGGAAGCTAAGCAGGATGGGGCATGGTCAAGTACATGGATGGGAGACCTCCATGGAAATCCCAGTTGCTGGTAGGCTGTACGGCATAATGCCGGCGGCGGGAAGGCCCTTGTCTTCTTTTATTTTCTGCGGAGCCTTGGCGAGGGGGAGGAATGCGTGGGCACACGTGGCTTGTATGCCTTTAGTGTTACGTGCTTTCTGGGCCTTGCGTGCCTTTACGGGTGTGGCTTTTTTTTTTTTGCCTGCGTGGCTTGTGCGTTGTTAGGTGCAGCTCCAGGTTGCGGGCTAGTCGTGGGTGCCTCTGGTTCCCGTGCCGAATGAGTGAGGGCGGGAAGGTGGTGGCTTGTGCTGGAAAGTGCTGCTGGAGGCAAGTGTGGTGCCTAGGGCCATAGCACCCTGAGAAGTCCTGATCCCGTCTGTGATAGATGGGAGAGCGCCCGGGAATTTCGGGTGCTGTTGGCCTTTTTTTGCTGTGCGCTGGCAACCGGACGGAAAGCCTCTCCTTTTGCCTGTGGCACCGTGGCCAGGAGGAGGAGGAGGGCGAGTTCATGCGTGGTTGTGGGCCTTGTGTGCCTTGCCTGGTGTGGCTTTTTGTGCCTCGTGTGGCCGGTGTGGTGTTAGGTGCGTCTGCGGCTTCCGGTGTGGTGGTGGGTGCGTGCGGTACCCGTGGCGAGTGAGTGAGGGCGAGAAGGTGGCACGCCTCGCTCTGAAGAGGGCTGCCGGAGGCAAGTCTAGTGCCTGCGGCTGGACCGGCCTGATGGCGCCTGGCCCCGGACATTGTCGGAAGCTAAGCAGGATGGGGCATGGTCAAGTACATGGATGGGAGACCTCCATGGAAATCCCAGTTGCTGGTAGGCTGTACGGCATAATGCCGGCGGCGGGAAGGCCCTTGTCTTCTTTTATTTTCTGCGGAGCCTTGGCGAGGGGGAGGAATGCGTGGGCACACGTGGCTTGTATGCCTTTAGTGTTACGTGCTTTCTGGGCCTTGCGTGCCTTTACGGGTGTGGCTTTTTTTTTTTTGCCTGCGTGGCTTGTGCGTTGTTAGGTGCAGCTCCAGGTTGCAAGCTAGTCGTGGGTGCCTCTGGTTCCCGTGCCGAATGAGTGAGGGCGGGAAGGTGGTGGCTTGTGCTGGAAAGTGCTGCTGGAGGCAAGTGTGGTGCCTAGGGCCATAGCACCCTGAGAAGTCCTGATCCCGTCTGTGATAGATGGGAGAGCGCCCGGGAATTTCGGGTGCTGTTGGCCTTTTTTTGCTGTGCGCTGGCGACCGGACGGAAAGCCTCTCCTTTTGCCTGTGGCACCGTAGCCAGGAGGAGGAGGAGGGCGAGTTCATGCGTGGTTGTGGGCCTTGTGTGCCTTGCCTGGTGTGGCTTTTTGTGCCTCGTGTGGCCGGTGTGGTGTTAGGTGCGTCTGCGGCTTCCGGTGTGGTGGTGGGTGCGTGCGGTACCCGTGGCGAGTGAGTGAGGGCGAGAAGGTGGCACGCCTCGCTCTGAAGAGGGCTGCCGGAGGCAAGTCTAGTGCCTGCAGCTGGACCGGCCTGATGGCGCCTGCCCCCAAACATTGTCGGAAGCTAAGCAGGATGGGGCACGGTCAAGTACATGGATGGGAGACCTCCATGGAAATCCCGGTTGCCGGTACGCTGATACGGCTGATTGCCAGCGGCGGGAAGGCCGTTGCCTTCTTTTTTTTTCTGCGGAGCCTTGGCGAGGGGGAGGAATGCGTGGGCACACGTGGCTTGTATGCCTTTAGTGTTACGTGCTTTCTGGGCCTTGCGTGCCTTTACGGGTGTGGCTTTTTTTTTTTTGCCTGCGTGGCTTGTGCGTTGTTAGGTGCAGCTCCAGGTTGCGGGCTAGTCGTGGGTGCCTCTGGTTCCCGTGCCGAATGAGTGAGGGCGGGAAGGTGGTGGCTTGTGCTGGAAAGTGCTGCTGGAGGCAAGTGTGGTGCCTACGGCCATAGCACCCTGAGAAGTCCTGATCCCGTCTGTGATAGATGGGAGAGCGCCCGGGAATTTCGGGTGCTGTTGGCCTTTTTTTGCTGTGCGCTGGCGACCGGACGGAAAGCCTCTCCTTTTGCCTGTGGCACCGTGGCCAGGAGGAGGAGGAGGGCGAGTTCATGCGTGGTTGTGGGCCTTGTGTGCCTTGCCTGGTGTGGCTTTTTGTGCCTCGTGTGGCCGGTGTGGTGTTAGGTGCGTCTGCGGCTTCCGGTGTGGTGGTGGGTGCGTGCGGTACCCGTGGCGAGTGAGTGAGGGCGAGAAGGTGGCACGCCTCGCTCTGAAGAGGGCTGCCGGAGGCAAGTCTAGTGCCTGCGGCTGGACCGGCCTGATGGCGCCTGGCCCCAGACATTGTCGGAAGCTAAGCAGGATGGGGCATGGTCAAGTACATGGATGGGAGACCTCCATGGAAATCCCAGTTGCTGGTAGGCTGTACGGCATAATGCCGGCGGCGGGAAGGCCCTTGTCTTCTTTTATTTTCTGCGGAGCCTTGACGAGGGGAAGGAATGCGTGGGCACACGTGGATTGTATGCCTTTAGTGTTACGTGCTTTCTGGGCCTTGCGTGCCTTTACGGGTGTGGCTTTTTTTATTTTGCCTGCGTGGCTTGTGCGTTGTTAGGTGCAGCTCCAGGTTGTGGGCTAGTCGTGGGTGCCTCTGGTTCCCGTGCCGAATGAGTGAGGGCGGGAAGGTGGTGGCTTGTGCTGGAAAGTGCTGCTGGAGGCAAGTGTGGTGCCTAGGGCCATAGCACCCTGAGAAGTCCTGATCCCGTCTGTGATAGATGGGAGAGCGCCCGGGAATTTTGGGTGCTGTTGGCCTTTTTTTGCTGTGCGCTGGCGACCGGACGGAAAGCCTCTCCTTTTGCCTGTGGCACCGTGGCCAGGAGGAGGAGGAGGGCGAGTTCATGCGTGGTTGTGGGCCTTGTGTGCCTTGCCTGGTGTGGCTTTTTGTGCCTCGTGTGGCCGGTGTGGTGTTAGGTGCGTCTGCGGCTTCCGGTGTGGTGGTGGGTGCGTGCGGTACCCGTGGCGAGTGAGTGAGGGCGAGAAGGTGGCACGCCTCGCTCTGAAGAGGGCTGCCGGAGGCAAGTCTAGTGCCTGCGGCTGGACCGGCCTGATGGCGCCTGCCCCCAAACATTGTCGGAAGCTAAGCAGGATGGGGCACGGTCAAGTACATGGATGGGAGACCTCCATGGAAATCCCGGTTGCCGGTACGCTGATACGGCTGATTGCCAGCGGCGGGAAGGCCGTTGCCTTCTTTTTTTTTCTGCGGAGCCTTGGCGAGGGGGAGGAATGCGTGGGCACACGTGGCTTGTATGCCTTTAGTGTTACGTGCTTTCTGGGCCTTGCGTGCCTTTACGGGTGTGGCTTTTTTTTTTTTGCCTGCATGGCTTGTGCGTTGTTAGGTGCAGCTCCAGGTTGTGGGCTAGTCGTGGGTGCCTCTGGTTCCCGTGCCGAATGAGTGAGGGCGGGAAGGTGGTGGCTTGTGCTGGAAAGTGCTGCTGGAGGCAAGTGTGGTGCCTAGGGCCATAGCACCCTGAGAAGTCCTGATCCCGTCTGCGATAGATGGGAGAGCGCCCGGGAATTTCGGGTGCTGTTGGCCTTTTTTTGCTGTGCGCTGGCGACCGGACGGAAAGCCTCTCCTTTTGCCTGTGGCACCGTGGCCAGGAGGAGGAGGAGGGCGAGTTCATGCGTGGTTGTGGGCCTTGTGTGCCTTGCCTGGTGTGGCTTTTTGTGCCTCGTGTGGCCGGTGTGGTGTTAGGTGCGTCTGCGGCTTCCGGTGTGGTGGTGGGTGCGTGCGGTACCCGTGGCGAGTGAGTGAGGGCGAGAAGGTGGCACGCCTCGCTCTGAAGAGGGCTGCCGGAGGCAAGTCTAGTGCCTGCGGCTGGACCGGCCTGATGGCGCCTGGCCCCGGACATTGTCGGAAGCTAAGCAGGATGGGGCATGGTCAAGTACATGGATGGGAGACCTCCATGGAAATCCCAGTTGCTGGTAGGCTGTACGGCATAATGCCGGCGGCGGGAAGGCCCTTGTCTTCTTTTATTTTCTGCGGAGCCTTGGCGAGGGGGAGGAATGCGTGGGCACACGTGGCTTGTATGCCTTTAGTGTTACGTGCTTTCTGGGCCTTGCGTGCCTTTACGGGTGTGGCTTTTTTTATTTTGCCTGCGTGGCTTGTGCGTTGTTAGGTGCAGCTCCAGGTTGTGGGCTAGTCGTGGGTGCCTCTGGTTCCCGTGCCGAATGAGTGAGGGCGGGAAGGTGGTGGCTTGTGCTGGAAAGTGCTGCTGGAGGCAAGTGTGGTGCCTAGGGCCATAGCACCCTGAGAAGTCCTGATCCCGTCTGTGATAGATGGGAGAGCGCCCGGGAATTTTGGGTGCTGTTGGCCTTTTTTTGCTGTGCGCTGGCGACCGGACGGAAAGCCTCTCCTTTTGCCTGTGGCACCGTGGCCAGGAGGAGGAGGAGGGCGAGTTCATGCGTGGTTGTGGGCCTTGTGTGCCTTGCCTGGTGTGGCTTTTTGTGCCTCGTGTGGCCGGTGTGGTGTTAGGTGCGTCTGCGGCTTCCGGTGTGGTGGTGGGTGCGTGCGGTACCCGTGGCGAGTGAGTGAGGGCGAGAAGGTGGCACGCCTCGCTCTGAAGAGGGCTGCCGGAGGCAAGTCTAGTGCCTGCGGCTGGACCGGCCTGATGGCGCCTGCCCCCAAACATTGTCGGAAGCTAAGCAGGATGGGGCACGGTCAAGTACATGGATGGGAGACCTCCATGGAAATCCCGGTTGCCGGTACGCTGATACGGCTGATTGCCAGCGGCGGGAAGGCCGTTGCCTTCTTTTTTTTTCTGCGGAGCCTTGGCGAGGGGGAGGAATGCGTGGGCACACGTGGCTTGTATGCCTTTAGTGTTACGTGCGTTCTGGGCTTTGCGTGCCTTTACGGGTGTGGCTTTTTTTTTTTTGCCTGCGTGGCTTGTGCGTTGTTAGGTGCAGCTCCAGGTTGCGGGCTAGTCGTGGGTGCCTCTGGTTCCCGTGCCGAATGAGTGAGGACGGGAAGGTGGTGGCTTGTGCTGGAAAGTGCTGCTGGAGGCAAGTGTGGTGCCTAGGGCCATAGCACCCTGAGAAGTCCTGATCCCGTCTGCGATAGATGGGAGAGCGCCCGGGAATTTCGGGTGCTGTTGGCCTCTTTTTGCTGTGCGCTGGCGACCGGACGGAAAGCCTCTCCTTTTGCCTGTGGCACCGTGGCCAGGAGGAGGAGGAGGGCGAGTTCATGCATGGTTGTGGGCCTTGTGTGCCTTGCCTGGTGTGGCTTTTTGTGCCTCGTGTGGCCGGTGTGGTGTTAGGTGCGTCTGCGGCTTCCGGTGTGGTGGTGGGTGCGTGCGGTACCCGTGGCGAGTGAGTGAGGGCGAGAAGGTGGCACGCCTCGCTCTGAAGAGGGCTGCCGGAGGCAAGTCTAGTGCCTGCGGCTGGACCGGCCTGATGGCGCCTGGCCCCAGACATTGTCGGAAGCTAAGCAGGATGGGGCATGGTCAAGTACATGGATGGGAGACCTCCATGGAAATCCCAGTTGCTGGTAGGCTGTACGGCATAATGCCGGCGGCGGGAAGGCCCTTGTCTTCTTTTATTTTCTGCGGAGCCTTGGCGAGGGGGAGGAATGCGTGGGCACACGTGGCTTGTATGCCTTTAGTGTTACGTGCTTTCTGGGCCTTGCGTGCCTTTATGGGTGTGGCTTTTTTTTTTTTGCCTGCGTGGCTTGTGCGTTGTTAGGTGCAGCTCCAGGTTGCGGGCTAGTCGTGGGTGCCTCTGGTTCCCGTGCCGAATGAGTGAGGGCGGGAAGGTGGTGGCTTGTGCTGGAAAGTGCTGCTGGAGGCAAGTGTGGTGCCTAGGGCCATAGCACCCTGAGAAGTCCTGATCCCGTCTGTGATAGATGGGAGAGCGCCCGGGAATTTCGGGTGCTGTTGGCCTTTTTTTGCTGTGCGCTGGCGACCGGACGGAAAGCCTCTCCTTTTGCCTGTGGCACCGTGGCCAGGAGGAGGAGGAGGGCGAGTTCATGCGTGGTTGTGGGCCTTGTGTGCCTTGCCTGGTGTGGCTTTTTGTGCCTCGTGTGGCCGGTGGGGTGTTAGGTGCGTCTGCGGCTTCCGGTGTGGTGGTGGGTGCGTGCGGTACCCAGGAACAGCACTGCTGAAGGGTGCTGCTCCTTTCAGAGGATCAAAGTACAAAAGATGTTCAAATAAAAGGAGAGATTAAATTCTGTGGGCTAGATTTAGTCCTAGCTAGCTTTGCAGTCAGTGTGTGCAGGCTGTGGAGGTTGATCTTTCACAACAGCCTATTTCAAACCTCAGGAGGGTGTTGGTAACTTAGTAACTTTGTATATTAGATGTAGGTGTCAGCAGAGCCTGTGAGAATGTTTTCTATGTCAAACAATCTTTATTTTTTTTCAATTTGTTTTTCTCAGAAAAGTGGAACTTTGCTTCCAGTCCCTTCTCTCCTCTCTGTCCTTTTTCTTACTTGTTGCGTGTGAGTAGACAGAGGGTGAGGAATGTTTTCAGGATTGAAAAATCCTTCTTGCCCTTTACACCAAATGTCTCCTTTACTGATGAATCATTGTAATGACTCAACTAACCACCCTACTGTGTCTGTTGCAACTTTTATTTTCTTTGCCCAGCAGCAGCATCTGCTCTGCTGGGTTTTACTGAACAGGTAGGAGGGCACAACCCCTGCTTGATGAAACTTGTGAGAAAGAAGCGAGGGCCTGTGATACAAAACAACCCCTTTTTATTTATTTATTTATTTTAAACCAGTATTTTTGTTCATCTGCTGCTTAAACACAACATCCTGGCATTGCCAGCACATGGAAAAGCCCTGATGTGCCGCTGCAGTTTTGCTGCCACTTTGTCATCACTTTGGTGCAGCACTGCTTTGGGGCACTGTCCCAAAGCATCACCCCCTCGACAAACATGAACCTTTCCCTCAAAGAGCAGCTTTCTGAAAGGGACCATGTTTGTCGGTGATGGTGTGAAAAACGAGGTTCACATATTTTTAATGGAATTTAAAAGTTTAATAGAAAGACAATTAGGTGATAAAGTTACAGATACGGCCAGGTGTCTCTGCATTCAGCCAAGAGAGCACACCTTACTAACAAAGGATTGTCCCTTAAAAACAGAACCCTACTACATATCCATAAATTCTCATACATGTTTCAAACATTCCTCTTAAGTTTTGGATGTTTCTGTGTTTAGTTTTTAACTTGCCCCCTTCCCAATAGATCAATCTTCTTGGATCCACCGAGTTTCACATTCCCTGATAACAGAAATGCAATAAATTCCTCCCCTGGAGCTCTGGTCACTGCTGTCCTCATCTGGATAAGATAATCTAAAAATGGATAGTCTCTAACTATCTTTTTCAGTCTTTGGGTTATACAAACAAAAGTAGTTTTTGCTTTAATACTATGCCATAGCTCAACATATATGTATTATGTCGCTATTTCTAAGTTTCATCAATAACAGAAATAGAAGGAACTATATTAATACAACAAAGTTTTCTAACCTTATACATATAACATTAATTTTAATATTTGTGAAAAGCCAACAATATGTGTCTATAAGATATTGTTATATAATAAGATAGATAGATAGATAGATAGGTAGATAGATAGATAAGATGGTGTCCCCTGGAGCCTGACAAATCTCAGTTGCCGCTGTGCTCGATCTCTGTTCTGTGCCTCTCAGTTTTGGGGAAATGACAGTAGGTGGCACTGGAGAATAGCAGCACAGAAGGATGGCTTTTCCGAAATGGAGCAATTTCGCTCTGTTTAGCCACATTTCCATCCCCACGGATTGCTAAAAACCGCTTTGCTGCATTCCCTTTGCAAGCCTAAAGGCTCCAAACTCGGGAGTGATATTTCAGAGAGCTCCAAAGTGCCTGTGAAGCAACACTGTGAGTAAAAGCCTACTGAAGATATTGTGTTTCTTTCTGGGGGGGTGTGGAGTGATTATTCTGGCAGCTCTTTCCCTGCAGCTCTGTATCAGACCTGGCTCCGAAGAGCACAAATCAAATCCATGATTATTCCTTGATGGGAGTGAGCTGCCTCTCCTGCCGGCTGGTGGAGCAGCGAGAGTGTCTAAAAGAGGGAAAGGAAAATATCCCAGGGATTGTTGAGTTTTCTTTGTCTCTGGAGATGCTGTCCCACACTCCGGCAAAAGAGGCGGAGACAACTCCTGGTAGTTGTAGGAGGAATTAGGGTAGAAAGTGACTCAGCAGTTCCCTGTCTGCTCCTTTAGTGGGAAGCACGAAACAGACAAATAGTGGCCACCCTAAAAGCCTGGGAAAATTCTGAAAATATTCAGATTTTCCCAAGAAAAACCTTGGTAGCCTTCTCCTAGAAATCACCACGGGGAGAGAGGCGGAGGGGTCCCAGCTCAGTTTGTATTTTGTGTGTGTGTTTGGGAATACGAGCTCTTCCCATGAGTATTTCCTGTTATATTCCTGTTTTCTCCTCCTCCTCGAGCTCTGCCCAGTCCCCGTGAGGTGAAGCAACACCACATAACCTCTGAAATGGCAGCTCCTAAAACTGGTGTGTGCCTCTCTCTCAGGATCACTTCACTGGCATCACTGGAAATGAGGCACAAATGCCACCAAACAGCTCGCAGAGCAAGGTGACATTTTAAGGGAATATATGGAGAATATATGAATATATGACAAAAAAATGCATCACCTTCCACCAACTGAAATAAGTTTTGTCCTTGGTTAACTGCTTCTAAAATCACAGTGACATCACTGACAGCTTTTATGCTTTAAAGGCCGGGGCTTTCTTCCTGTAGTGCTTTATCAAATTATAACTTCAGTTTATCAGATATAAGATACCAGATATTACTTATTAACTTTATGTGCTTTATCCTAACATGCTTGGCCTTATCACATGGCTTTTTATAACCGAAATACTGTTTTGTTGACACTCCCTCCCTCCCTGTTTCTGAGGATGTTTCCTTGCCTATTACGACCTTGGCATTTCTGCATAGCCACTTCAGTGGAGCAATTTATAACTTTTTAAGGAATGGTATGAAGTGTGAAGGCAAATGGTCCCTGAGGGAGTTCCCTCTGTGCTGTGTCTGGAGCTCCCTTTTATGGAAGGTTCTGGGCTCTCTGAGGTTGTGGAAGGTGGATGTGGTCGGTGCTGTGTTTACTCCAGCGCTTCAGGCCCTTTGCAGACAGCCAGGTCCTCGCTGGTCCCTGGGAAATATCCCAGCATGAGGGAGGTTCTTCCACCCTTGTGCCATCCCAGCTCTGCACGCTTTGAGGAGCCAAAGCCAGAGAGCCCTCAGAGGTTTGTACTGTCCTCCTCCCCTGTGACTGCAGCTGGGAGCTCCTCCTGGATCATACAGATGGAAGATGGAGTACAGTAACATTTTTGAATCCTGCTCTTGTGCAGAAGTCTTCCCAAGAGGCAATTCTTTCCCTTTAATTAAGTTTTTATTTTAAGCATGTTGGAAACTTGCACTGAAAGTGTGAGATAATCTACCACTATATATATATATATATATAAAATAAAAAGTATGGTTGGGTTTCCAAATCGAGAAGGAGGATAGATAAGCTGTTACCTTTTTATTGCTACAGCAGTTTGAATTTTCCCTGAGGGATGACTTGGGAAGAGAATCATCACCGCCATAAACCGGTTCAACAGGAAGGAAAGCTCCTGGCGGAAAAGTTACGCCTCCTTGATATTGAAAGCACATAGGTCACCTGAAAATGTCTGTGAGCAGGAAGGCACAGGAGGCTCTATATCCTTCTAAAAAATTGTGTTTCAGGTAAGGAGTTGCAACAGATACTCTTACTGCTTAGCAAGTGCCCCAGTCATCTCCTCCTGGGATCGGTGAAAGGGGAAATTGAGCCCACAGCTTGCTGAGCTTTTTAACGAGGATTCATGTGCATGTCCAAGTGTGGAAAGTGTTTTTGTGTGCTTGGGTGGCACTTGCAGTGCTGTGAGACTCTCAAGTCTCTTGATTTGTAGGGAATATTTTACAGTATTGGTTGGGATTCTCCCTTAAAATCCCTGATGCCAGAACTGCACGATTATGTGAAAATGCAGCTGTCATTCAAATGGACAAGGAGGGCTTCATAGTTGCAGGAGAAAAAAAACCCCAAACCCTCCAAAATTCAGTGTGAACTGAGAAACCACAAAGCCAAAAAACCACAAACTATAAACTTAGGTGTTTTATAAAAAAAACGAATATAAATTTTGCCTCCTTAGTGATTACCAATGCACTTGACAAGACTCAGAAGGTGAAACGGTGGCTGGCAAAGAGCCAGACCCTTGCCTGAACTTTTTCTGCTGCTTTGAAAAGGATGAAAAAGGGTTAAATACAAATACAGAGCCTGGTGGTTCTGACCAAACTAGCACGACTTCCATGATGGAGTTCTGCACCGTGGCCTGCTGAGCTTCCACTCTCAGGGGTCAGTTTTAAATACAAGCCCTCATGAAAGACACAAGATGCTTCTGTGCAGAGGTTACAGAAAGTCACAGCAGTGAACGAGCACGGTTTTATGTCGGACATTTATGTGCCATCATAAACAGAATTTGATTGAAATGCAGGGAAAATATTTTAGAAACAGTTGAAAGGGTGTAAGAGGTATTGTACTTTCTATGCCTTGTAGTCTTCCAGACTGGCAAGCCTTTTTTAAGTGGGACTGGAGGGAGATTTATTATTTTATCTTCTATTTCTTCCTGAAACATTCCAATTTTCAAGATGGGTTAAAAAAAGAGTGAAAGACCTTATGCTTCTTGATTTAATGGCTATATAATTTTATCTCTTGTTTTCTTTCTTTTATTTACCTGCTGTAGAAATGAAAAACAGAGAAAGTTGTAAATTAGGACAATTTTGTGCAAGAAACTTCTGTTGTTATGCTTATTTCTTTTTTTTTCAATGGTGTCATTTTTATCTAAAAACATAGCTAACTTCAGGATTCATTCTGAGAGAAAGCTGCAAAACTGTAATTGCATTTCAGATCACCATTCAAAGTGGTGTGCATCATTTTGGTTATCTGGCCTAGTGTGATTTCATAAATGTGGGGTTTTTTTCAACACTGTTAAAGCAAACCAAAGCATGCAACACATGGAATTACTAAGTGGAGTGTTTGAAACAGTAGTTCAACCTCTGGGTTGCAGGTTTTATTTCAGCCTGTTTAGGTTTTCATTTCATTTCTCATTCCACACTGTGGGTGACAGAAGCTTATGTCACCTGGAGTTTGGCTTAAAATGAAACAAAAATAAATATAATTGGGATGAATACCTTCTGTTGTAACATAGATTTTCATTGCAAGGTGCTATTATCTAAACTAATACAGTACCTTGGGGACTTAATGGAAAATCTATTTGTGCAGCTAAGCTTTAGCAATTTCTGAGCGCTTTTTTTATCTCAGTAGCTTTTTCTTTTTCTGCTCAGGGATACGTTTTTTTGTTGAATTATTAAATCAGATGTCTCTATTTCTTTTAGGTGATAAAGTACTCCAGCACAACTGTGTGCAGTGTGTGGTATTGCTGTTCTGTGCCGTTTGTGGGTTTTAGGCTACATCTGTATCAGTAAATGAAAATGGCCCAGAAGAGACTTTGGTTGTAGAACTAAACTCCCTTCCTAAAAAATATATCCTCATTCATACTGACAGCAGTTTCCAGTGCATGTTGCCTGTCTGAACCATTTGGCACATGCCAAAATCAGATCAGGAAGTTTGCTAGTAACAACATTAATGATGGAGCTGCAGAAGCTCATGCCCTTGCCTGTTAATTTGCTAAAAAAGTCCAGCCTCAGGCTTTGATGAGAAATTTCTTTTGTAAAACAAGAAACAAAAAAAGGCTGAAATTTTATTTATCTTTTCTTCCCTTTATATGTGCCATATCCTAGCTTTTGGGGAATATTCACTGGAGGTCCATGTCTTCTATATTCTTTGACTTAACTTTCTTCACCTGATTGCACTAAGATAAAAAGTGGTGGGATATGAAGGAGTTGGAGGCACAAAAAAGAGGAAAATGTGAATGAAACTGACAACCATTAATGCAAAGTCTGCCTTCCTGCATTGTGTGCTATGCAAGTGTAGAAACGATGGGGAAAAACATAGAGATTTTATTTAATATTTGTCAGAATTAGTATTTAAATCAGTTGTTTCAGGCAACCTGTTGTTATTATTTAGGAGTCAAGGATAATAATAATAATAATAGTAGTAATTTGTTGTTATTAATATTAAAACTACAGTAATTATAATATATTTGAAAATAAGGATCAGAAAAAAGAATAATCAAGCTCCATATTAAGGAAATATTTCCACTTTTTGGAGAAAGCTCTAAAACAAAAAATACCAAAGCAGTGTAGTGCTCTCATTATATTAGGTATTTTGGGATTTAACTTCCATTCTGTGCTTCCTTTCAGTGTGGCTCCAGCTCTGAACACTGCTCTCTTGCCCTTGGAGCTGTTATGAGACTTTCCTGAGGACCAAAACGACTGAAGTGAACAATCAGCCATGGCACACTTTGGGAGGGTGCCCTTCCCACACAGTGAAGAACAGCTTGAGGACCAAGCAATTTACCCCATGTGCCATTCTGCTTCTGATGGGGAGATCCCCCTAGGATTTGATCAAATAGTTGATGAAGTCAGCAATGAATTTTTTTTTTATGGTTCATCCCATCCACATCATCACGAAGAAATATTTTTCCCATCAGACCTTTTCAGTTGGAATGTGCCTGACCAGCAGCTTTACAGCCACCCTCCTGTTGCTTATGGAGAGCTTTACCCTGGAGATCCAATCCCTCACTGGCAGCAAGGCACAATGTCACCAATGGTTGGCTTCAGACCTTCAATATCACCTGATTTCAGAAACTTCTCTGTGGTGGATTCCCACCCCTACAGTCGTGAGAGAGAACACCATGGAAGGAACAGTGTAAATTCAACTCCAAATGTGGAAAGGGGCAACACAAACCTGGAGTTTCAGATAGGCTTTGACAATCTGGATGCTCCAAGTCCTGTCTTCATAGACAATTATCCATTTGGACCAAAAGTGAGAGAAGAAAGTGGAAATGGGGAAGCTTCTTTAACCAACACTTCCAGAAGGTACAACATAGGACCTACCCACCCCCAGGGCTCTGGACATAACAGAGAGGTATTTAAATGGTTTTATATTAGCAGTGCTTAAAGTTTTTTGTTCTTGTTTGTGTCCTTGTACTTTGTGTGTTCACTCACACTGTTGCAACATGGATTAGAAGCACTTTATTTAAAGACCTTATGAAAAATAAAACATTTATGCCCCAGGGGAAGCAAAAGAATTTTATGCCAGAAGAGAATCTAGATTATGGTCTAGAATGCTCCAGTAGGCTCATTTTATGGCTCACTGAACCATAAAACTACCAGAGAAGGATAAGAACAGAAATGTAAAGTTGTGTTTGAAAGATTAGATGACAAATCTTTATGGTCTGATATGAAATCTGAGATTCAAAATAACAATACATTATGTTGAATCTGGTCTTGGTTTGGTTTTTGTTGTTATTTTGGTTTGGGGTTTTTTTTATTTGTTTTTTTTTGGAGGGGATGTATTGGGTTCTTTTTTTGGGGGGTTGAGACAGATTACTTTCTCTGTGTCTAGACTGGCTGACACATCCTGATCCTGAGAGATGAAACATACTACCTTCACTATGTTCTGCATGAACTTCCGTGTGCATATATAATTATTTTCTAAAAATAGAAACATCTACTCTAGCTGGAAGCTGGATCCTGTGACACACACTCTGTCTTTTAGCTGTCTGTCTGAAGCCAACCCTTTATCTTTTTTCCTCCCTCATCAGGTGTTCATAGCTCTATTCATGATTTTGCCATTTTTAATAACCATGTCTTATGGGACTCCCATGAATCTCTATGATGTTATATCTGCCCTCATTTTCTTTCTTTCAAAATCCTGATATGAAGAAGGGAAAAGAAAATGTTAAATCCTTCCTTTCCTCCAGTCCTTGTTAGCATTCTGAATAGGAATCCTGAAATAGCCTACAGGATACCTCTGCACCATGAATATTAAAAGACAGTTTAGGTTCACCTTCTGCCTTTAGCTGCCAGTGATTACAGTATCATACAGCAAAAGGGGAAGAGGCACTTGATTGACTTGTTTCTGTCTCTGAATAAGGAGAACTATAAAAGTAAACATATGCAGGCCCAGACAGATGGGAAGGCAGCGGGGGAAAATATATCTGAGGACAAGAACTCTTAAGACTAATCTTGTGCGCTGCATTTTAGAATTTCAGTGATGAATGCAAAAGAGGAGGGGAAGAATAGGTGGAGAGACAAAAGGCTGTTGTTGCTTTTTACTCATGATAGGAAAACTAAAGCATGCTGACATGATGATGAAAAGAACAAACCTTCTCAGGAGAAAAGCAGAAAATAGTGGGATACAAATGAGCAGGAGGAGATTAAATCATGGGATGGGAAGAAGAGGTGCTAGAGGAAGCGAGCATTTAAGAACAGGCACAAACGCCTCTGTGACGGAGGAGGAGAGAATTATAGGGGAGGGAAGAGAAGAGCTGAGTGAGTCAAGGGCAACTACAATCGAATGTGTGGGAGGATTTGATTAAGTCAGGGAAGTATTTGAGCTGTTTAGCTCGAAGAGGAAGAAATGGGAGAGAAGAGTGAATTGATTTGCAGCATAAAAATCACTGTGGTCACAGGAATTCCTTCAGGGAGAAAAAGCCATGTCAGGATAGAAGGAGCCATGGCAAGGGGCTGGCAGCTGAACCTCGAGATGATAAGGGAAAATAAGAGTTAAAGAAACTCCTAGAGAGAGGGAAGAGCAAAAAAACCCTTTACTGCATTTACTTCTGCTGGGGTTTTGGAAAAAAGTGCTGTGGGGTGACAGACCTGGTGCTGAGTAAGACAATCAGAAGGGTTGGAAAAGTGGAACACCACAGCAAAAGAATGAGAAGATTTGTTGATTTGTGAGGTCCAGAACAAGTAAATAATGCATCCAAGTAGTAGGAGTTGAGAACCAAGACTTCAGAGTGAAATACAGAGGATGCTGAGACAGGGAGATTAGAATTTAGTTGGGTCATAGGTAGGCAAGATGGAATATTCACATTACTGAAATCATACTGGTGTTCTGATCTGTAGCTCTTGGATGCAGTTTTATGGTCCTAGGCTTTATTTAATGTGTGCTAATCAAAATATTCCCAATGTAATAAAGGAATCATTAATTTTTTCCTGGCCTTGTCATTCCAGGTCAAAAATACTATCTTTATGACATCCCAGTGAAAGGAGATGTTATTTTTTTCCATATTAGAAAGAAAACTGAAATAAAACGTAAAAATGATCTAATATATTTAGCTACTCTATCTATGATATTTAGCATCTAATTTTAGATTCTAATGTTTTCAGAGTAACTAAGAAGTCTTCACCCAAGTCATGAGACCCATCATGAGACCAAATATCATGATTTTGTTTCAGGTGCTCCAGAAATGAGAAATACACTATGACTGCTGGAAGGATGGTTTAGGTGACTTGATTAACATAATGTAAGAAGCCTGTGGTTGGAAAAAGATTCCAGTTTTCAAGGGCTGCATTCAGTTGCTTCATCCCTGTTGTCATTACTTCTCTCCATAGGCAGTTCTGTCTCATTCACTGCTCTCTTTAACATATTTTCAGTGCAAGGAAGCTCAAGTCCTGTTGAAAAATAATGTGTAATATTGTGACTATGTAATTCACATTTTACCTTTATATGCAAGAAGAAGAAAGTAAAGTTTCTGGACATGTGAAAAGAAGACATGACCAAACTAAATCTCTCATCCTTACAATTCACCAATGGAGCTGGAGCTATTTATCTCCTTTATATACCTCTGACACCAGGATGAATTTGAGTGACTTGGAAATGGTATTTTCCAGGTGTGTAGACTATTACTAGGCTGCACAGGATTCTTGTTTGCCATTAGGGATCACTCAGAGATGCTGCCAGCAAAGGCCCACAGAAGCAGAGGGCTCCTGTGTCACTCCTGTGTCCTGCAGGGAAAGATCCAGATTGCAGCTTTGGGCTGTCAGACTCCTCTTTTCCAGCCTTTAGAAATTATCTAATCAAACTCTTTTTCACCCCATGAGGATCTGGGGATTCATACCCATGTCCTTGTGGGAAATTCTGCATTCCAAGGCTTGTCCTTCTTCTTGCTCAATTCCTCTCTGTTTCTCCTTGCTTAGTTTGCCATTGTGGTTTTTCTCTTTTAATACCCTCAGCCCCATTTAAGGTTGTGCCCCACCTTTTCTTACATGTGAACTAATTTTCTTAGCTTTTCACTCATTTCTCTTTTTCCATGTACTTTTTCCATGGCACTGTTCTGCAAAGACAGAGCTGCAGGAGAAAAAGGAGTTTTTGGTTTTTTGTTTTTGTGGGGTTTTTTAATTAGTAGGTAATTGTGGGAGGCCGTTACTAAATCACTCATAATTTCTAAATAGTGCACATCATCCAAAAGTTCTTATCACTGTCTGATAAAACAAATTGTAAGGTAGGTGCCAAACCAGAATGGAAAGAATGAACCAGTGGAGGTCTTCTATTTTCACTGGATTTTGATGGACCTTTTTCAGCAGTTATTAGAACCAGGGAATGATGGACTATTGATTTCAATTGCTAAATTTAATTTTCCTCTCTTATTTACACCCTCAGGATTATCCATTGTTCTTCCTACCAGACAATTTCAATTTTCCCCTCTATTGATGATTCCCTGTTAGTATCTTTAAATTTTATATGCACTCTCCTAATGCTTTATGTAGTATTGTGGGTGATGAAAATGCTACATACCATCAGTTTTGGGTCTTATTGTATCAACATAAGGTTCCTGACTGTTAAGCTTTCAGTTGTGCCATTCTGATTTCAGCCCCCAGCAGATCTCTCATCTTTTATAATCATCCCACCTTTTAAACTATAACTGAAATTTCTCACCCTGCATCTTTTAATGCATATTGCACTTCCTTGTCCAGGCAAAAAGAATCTTAAATTCTGTTTATTAGTTATTTTTTAATAAATTTTCACACTTTTATATAAGCTATTTTTCAAATTATAAAAGAAACCTTTTGCCACATCTCAGTTTCCTCTTCTGTGACACATCCCTTCTCTTTCTGAAGGGCTTTAAAAGCTCTTATATGGTTAAGCCTTGTAATGTCTCTACCTACAAGAGCAGAAAAGATTTGCAGATGTAAGAGCATTAAATTCTTTCCTGGAGGTAATGTTCTGGCTGAAGAATACTTCAGGCAAACAGAGAAAGGGATGCCTGGCCCAAAGCAGTGGCTCAGACCTCTGCTCTCCGAGTTCATGGAAAGTATGTGGGGATTTTTCATGGTCAGTAGAACCCACTGGCTCCCTCTTCTCTGCCTTAGGGACTTACCTGATAGGTTTATGGAGTTTGAGGGGATGCTGAGCTTCCTGCCAGAGCAGAGAGAAAGAAAATAAGGATTAAATAAGCATAAGCTTCAGTTTGTCCTTTTCCCTTTGTAAAGGAAATATCTGAATTTGGAGTTATCTCAGCCAGGTGGATTGTGAAAGCTTTGTCTGAAATTCCTCATGTTCTGTGTGGAGGGGTAAAGCAGTTGTTACCCAGGGCAGCTGATGCTTTGTGACTTCTGAAAGCATTTAGAGTGCAGTCAAAATGGGGTCATTTGTGTTTATTTGGAGCTCTGTCAAGTCAGGGGAGGAGTGATAGGCTCTCATGGGGAAAAATTCAAGGTTAGCCTTATGGTCTTTCTGCTTCTGATATCTAAATAACTCAGCTCTGTTTCTTCTGGGGTCTTTTTGGTGTTTTTAGGCTGCAAGTTGGTCTATCCAGCTGATTGAAGCAGATCAAGGAAGTAATGAAAGCACAGTTGGTTTTTGCAACACAGTGGAGAAGTAAGTAATGAAAAAGCTTTTTTCAGCCAACTATCACATTTCACTTACTCACATTAATTGGGTTGGTTATCCCTGTGTATTTGGGGCTGGCTGGGATGGAGTTCATCATCCCCTCACAGGGCTGGGCTGGGCTGTGTATTGGCAGCTAGGAAGGTGTGGGTGGTACACCGGTGTTGTGGCTGCTGCTGAGCAGTGTTCATCATTGTGACATTTGTCTGAAGCCCTTCTTCCTGGAAGGAGGCTGAGCACTGCCTGCTGATTAGAAGTTGAGGATATTTTGTCTTCCCTTAATTACATATGTGACTTTTTTTTTTTCTTTAGTTAAACTGCCTTTATCTTGACCCAGGAGGTTTTTTCCCTATCTTTTCTCCCCCTTCCCCTGTAGTGAAGAGGAAGGGAGTGGTGAGAACAGCTTGGTGGGCACCTGGCATCCACCTAAGGTCAGCCAACCACACCCTGCAGTCCTGAACAATGCTGTAATTCCAGTGTCCACTTCAGTAAGGAAACACTTCTTATTTTAGTTTAAATATTAAAAATCACAGAGGAACATCAATTCAAAAAATATCTTCTGTCTGCTTTATTAGTGATAAGTGCATTTAACTCTTCACTGTTGATGGCTTATAGTGTGTGAAAGTTCCCATCCTTTTTCTTCCATTGTCTTGGACAATGTTAGTGCCTGTGCAGCTCTGAGCAGGAAAATAAGAGCTAGAGGAACTGACTGAGACCAGAATTGCTACATACTGTCATGATGGAAAGTGAGACTTAGCAAGTGACAAAACCTACTTTAATTATATTTCACCATTACACTTAATAGCCTGACTTAATGGGATAGAACATCTTTTACTTTCTTAATCTTCTGCAGAAAACTAAATTGTGTTGAAATCCAAGCACACAAAAATTTACAAGTATTTAGACCATCTGTTTAGATTGATTTTTCTTTTGTAGATATTCACGGATCACACTGTCAAGTTGTTAGCACAAATGCACACTTTCTCCCCCCCGGAAAGTCACTGGAAAATGGAATCCTAATTTTCTTATTAGACTTTAATGAATTTATTTTATTCAAGGTCAGCCAAGGCTGCTTCTCTTAAAAGAAAAAACCCAAAACAACCCAACCAAAAAAACCCAGTTTGATGTGGCACTGAAATTAAGAGAGATTACATTATATATTTAAATGGGGTGGTCGGATCCAAAACATGCTCAGTCACATGTCTCAGTTTCCTTTTCCACAGTTCATCAGCCTGAATCCCAACCCAATTCTACCATGAGATACATGAAGGCATATTCCACAGGACTGCTTTCCTCCCAGCTATTCAGATTTTTTTTACTGTCTAAACATTCTAATTATAGGAAAAGCTTTATATTGATTTTTGAATAGATGAGCTTATTTACAGGGCCAAAAAGATAAACACTAATAAGCCATTCTTGTTTTGCAGGAACTTGTTTTGTGTGTGCCATAAGCAAATGCTCTTAAAGAAAATAAGAACAGCTTTTACTTTTCTTCTATTAAATAAGTAGAGAAACATTTTTAGGACAAAATGTCACTGCAACCAAAAGACCAAAAAAATGTCATAAATTTTCAAATAACTTACATTTTCAATCCTGCCAAAAGAGCATCCTCCCAGTGCCCAATGGATCTCAGTTGCTGGCAGTTTCACATGTCAGAGGCAGGATATATAATTCAGTCTCTGTGTGACGCATTCTTGCAGCTCAAATAGAAACCCATTGTGTTTTTCTCTAGGTCATACTTGCACAGGTAGCAGTCTATAATTGAAGGATCTGGTTGTGCACGACTGTAAATGAGTGTTCAAAAGCCCATTCTCAGGTTACTTTAATGGTTATGAACAGAGCTGTAGTGAACAGTCACCCCTGGGTGGCTTCAGACCACATCCTAAAGAGAGTTTCAGACCAGAAGATTCCAAGCTGGCAGTTGTTGCTGCTGAAGATGAACAGATCACACGGACACAGGTCGAGGTGTGGTGAAGAGAAGAGCAAAGTTTATTTTTCCTCCCAGGATTTATAGGTTTCTGACCACGGCCAGAGATTGGATGGTCAGGATAACACTTTCTCACTGCACTGGCCATGAGAGATGTCCATCACAAGACGTGTAACAGAAAGAATGTACACATATCTATGTTTACAGTTACTGTCCTGGGAAAGTCTTTAGAAAACTATGTTAGCAAGCTCAGAAGCTGAGTTTTCAGGGCGACATCTCACCCTTTTCGGTTTAATAAAAAGAAAAAGAAAAAAGAAAAATGAACAAAGAAACTAGCAACATTATAAACAATCAAAATAATAAATAATAGAAAAATACAATACTCCATACAATCAGAAGGCTGTAATTTCAGGGTGATATCTCACCCTTTCGTTATTACAAAAAAAACCCAAACTTTTTTCTTTTTCTTTTTTTTTTTTTTAAAAAAACAGAAAAACAACAAAACTCAAAAAAAATTAAACAAATGTCCAACATCAACACCTGCTTGTGGATGGCTCTCAACTTGGTCACAGAGGCAGAATCCATGGCCAAACTGAAAGGTGCCTGGGAAAATGTATGAAATGCTATGACAGCAGCCTGTAATTCCATCAATTGGGCTGATCCAGCCTCATTACTCTCTAAAAAAAAAAACCTAAAAAACAAAACAGCGACATCAATGGAAAGATTAATGTAATAAACTTGAGGAGCAGAAACTGCTCGCAGAACCTCCTCCAGCATCTACTGTGCCTCTGGGGTCAGTGTCAGAGGTGACTTTAAAATCAGAGTCCCCCTTTAATAGACCAAACAAGGGAGACAGTTCTGTCGTGGTCAGTCCATATAAGGACACAACCATGTAAAAGTCCATTAATATTTGGACATCATTCATGCAGTGTCTGCACTGAATGCAAAAAAAATAATTGCACCTCCAAATGTGGGACTGTTTGTCCCAAAATCATTTTTACCCTCAAATAATTTCAGGGAGGTTGTAGAGACGAGCAGCAGGAAACTGCTTGCAAACTCCAGAGAGGGCTAGAGCCCCATATCATCGGCAAATGCCGGCAAATTTTGCATGCCTTATGGCAAATCTCCATTGATATCTCTGTGTGGGCTCAGCATTAACGATAGCTGGCACCAGAAAGACAAATTTCGGTCTGTCATCGGGATGCAAAGGAATTGCAAAGAACAATCCTTCGGATCCACAATGAGGACTAGCCAATCAGCAGGAAGCATGGCAGGTGAAGGCATGCTAGCCTGCAACATCCCCAT
Source organism: Poecile atricapillus (assembly GCF_030490865.1). Lineage (NCBI taxonomy): Eukaryota > Metazoa > Chordata > Aves > Passeriformes > Paridae > Poecile > Poecile atricapillus. Next base: position 3,170,189 of record NC_081266.1, on the reverse strand, counting down.
GCTTTCCATCATAGCAGTAACTTTCTGGAGGTGTAGCAACCTCCATTTCCCAGACTTCTTCTTGATACAGAAAACAGGAATGTCCCAGGGACTGGTTGAAACTCCAGATCACTGTGATCCAACTGTTCTTGCATCAGGTCACGGAGGGTGACCAGTCTATCATGAGAAAGGAAAACATAATCTGCTGAACAAAGAGTCAGTCTCAAGTTCTTCTTTGTGTTGAGTGCCTCAGCATCCGGTCCAAGGGTCCATCAGCAAACCAGACAATCGTGATGTCCATGCCAGTGTCAAAACCCACAGAAGCTAATCTCTGACAGCATCTCACCAAGGATGGACAGGGTGCAGACCCGTTCAGGATGATCCCTGGCTGTCAGAACAGCAGTCCAGTGACCCAGGGAGGTCCAGGGAACCCGAAGCCACCATCTCCCCGCAGCTGGTTCTCAGCTCTGCGAACACAAGACTCAAAAGGCACAAGGTGAGCAAATCCAGGTCCCGCAGGGATAGGAACAGGAGGCAGGAGTGTGGAACCCATGGCAGAAATGCACCCCAGGAAATTTGAATCAACGTCCCCTAGGTGAACAATGGTGCCTTGAGCAGTGGTGTTCAACCATGCCACAAGAAGAGCACTCACGGCCTCACCCACTGGACCAAAGCATTCGGAAGCACATGGAATGCCTGATATGCTCAGCTGCACAGTCATTTTACAAGAGGACAAGGTCCACAGGCCAGCTGAAGAAGCTCCAGCAGCCTGGGGCCCCTGGCCCGTCAAGGCCACCGGCTTCTCCCCCGCGGCAGCACCACCGGAGCCAGTGGTAAACAGCTCAGGACCTTGGTCTGCCACAGCCACAGGAGGCGACGGGGGAGGCCTGGCTCCAGCCGCAGGCTCGGGCGATGCCCGGGAACCCGAGGCGGGGGGGTTTGGAGGCAGTTCAGCAGAGCCCGCTCCCGGCGCGGGGGGGGACCGGGGCGCCGGTAAAGGCACAGCCGGCAGAGCCGCGGCACCGTCCCGCTCCGCTGCCAGGGAACAACCCGGGCTCGCAGGACGGGAATCCGGCAGCACGGGACCGGCAGAACCCAGCCCCGCGTCCGCAGCACCCGCAGCACCCGTGCCCCCGCCGCACGACTCCGGCATGGGGCCCGGGCCCGGCCCGTCCCCCACCGCGGGACAGGGCACGGCCCCGCCGCAGCACGGACATGGGACGGACTCCGAGGCATCCCCCAGGGCCGGCGCCGCCCCCCGTTCAGGCACCCCCTCATCGGTCTGTGCCGGGAGGGCACGCGGAGGAGGCGACCCCGCCCCGGGCTTCCACCGCCGGGGCGCAGGTCGAGGAGGGGTTACACCCCCGGGGTCCGCGGCGCCCCGGACAGCCTGCCGGCAGGGATCCAACCCTGCCCCGGGCTTCCACCGCCGGGGCACGGGCTGAGGAGGGCTTACACCCCCCGGATCCGCGGCGTCCCCGGCAGCCCCCGGGCAGGGATCCAACCCCGCCCCGGGCCTACACCGCCGGGGCACGGGCCGAGGCGGCGTTACACCCCCCGGGTCCGCGGCGTCCCCGATGGCCCTTTGGCAAGGCTCAGGCTTACAGCGCCGGGGCACGGGCCGAGGGGGGATCACGCCCACCGGTCCCGCGGCGGCCCCGTTCAACCCGCCAGGGGCCCCGGCAATCCCGGGGGAGGCGACCTCGGGACCCGGCCTCAGAAAGCCGCACCTTCGCCAGATCCCGAGCAGCCGGAGCAGCCGGGGCTCATAACCGACCAGCAGAGCCTCGATCAGGGAATCGCCTACAGCGTCCCAAGCCGACTGAGAAAAAATCGCTTCAACCACAGGGAAAAACCCCTCAGTTTTCCCGTACTCACACAATTGCTGAAAGTCAGCATACGAAACATCAATTCTTCTCTGATCATGCACTGCACGCCATATCTCCAAAACCAGGCCCTCCGTAAGAGGAAGCCCAAAACCATCCACAGCCACAGGCTAGACAGTACCCTGTAACACACGTGCAAGACACGTAGGGGTTCACCAGATGTTGCCGCTGAAGATGAACAGATCACACGGACACAGGTCGAGGTGTGGTGAAGAGAAGAGCAAAGTTTATTTTTCCTCCCAGGATTTATAGGTTTCTGACCACGGCCAGAGATTGGATGGTCAGGATAACACTTTCTCACTGCACTGGCCATGAGAGATGCCCATCACAAGACGTGTAACAGAAAGAATGTACACATATCTATGTTTACAGTTACTGTCCTGGGAAAGTCTTTAGAAAACTATGTTAGCAAGCTCAGAAGCTGAGTTTTCAGGGCGACAGGCAGTCTCAGGGCTCAGTGCTGCAAAATGCAGAGTTCCTCCACCTCTCTGTCTTCAAGGATGTGTTTTGCACTGGAGAGGAACACATCATGTTATGAAATGCTGTGAAATAGCAAATCCCCACAAATGTCAGTGGTTTCTGACTTGTTGCAGCACAGAAAGCAAGTAGCACAAGATTTTATTTGTGTAGTGTTTGTATGGTACATCAATTATGCTTTGGAAGACCCAAACTTTCAAAGTTTTGCAGTGTTTTTCCCACCTGCCCAGGCCAGAAGCCCTTAAATCACATGAGAACAGTAGATGGCCATAAATGAGCAACACTCCTATAAACCGAATAGGGTTTTTATTTGAAAAGCATGAAAAGCAAATTTGTGTCCCCACATTTTGCTAAAATATGAGCAGTGTGTGGGTAGGGAAGGAGATGAGGCTGGCTTAGTTTTGGAATGACTGTGTGTGTACATAGCCTGGTAATTTGAGGCTGGGTAGTGAAGTTTCATTGCATTCAGTCCTTCCCTTTCTTGCAGAACCATGTTACAGGGGAAAAGCTGTACCTTGTGCACAAAGAAAATAGACAGACCAGCTACACAGGTCACCCAAACAGCCTCTGTGGTATAATGGTTTTTAACCAAGAGTATAAATCTACCTTGTACTGGAGGTACTCTTGTCAAGGCTCATTTCCTCCCACCCCACTGAAACATCAAGCCCCTGGCTTTTCATGATAAGAAATGGGCTGCTTGGCTGGGTTAGTGATTTTGGAAACCTAGACTCCTTTTTCTTATTTTTCTTTTTTTTCTTCTCAAGCTGTAGAAATGCAGGGCACAGAAGAGTAGCTCATGTGGTTGTTTAAGAGACTTGGGCAGCAGCTCTGGGGCAGGAGGTAACACAGGAATGGAGACTTACATGTGAGAGGGCTGAGGCTCAAAATACACTTTACAGAGACATTACAAAGCACTCACAGCCCAGAAGCTACAAAATGCTGCGTGAACCAACAAACAAAAGAGAATTCAGGATGCTTAGTACAGGATGTTTGGGTTTAGCTGCTAAATATTCAGGCCAGTTAGTGAAAAGTAAAGCTTCAGCTGGTGCAGTATGTACCTTTACCTGCAGCTGCAGAGTGTATTTGCTTAAAAAGCAAGTTTAATCCCAGATGGTAGACATAATACCTGTGACCAGTGTTCATTAGGAAATGGGACCTCAGGAGGAATTAGCTTCTGCAAATCTATGGTAACTGGAAGAAGGAAGAGCAATGTATTTTGTAGTTAATGGTATATCAGAGGGACTCACTGACTGTAACTGTTACTGCACTCTACAGACTTTTACATAAATACCCAGGCTTTTAGTAATGAGGATTTCAGATTGGATTTGAGAGAGTTGTGGAAATTGAGACTCCTTAAGATTTTGCATAGGAAGCATGTTCCTGTATTCATTTTGACCAGATGTCCTAGTTGCAGCTGTCTGTGCATGTGCTCTTGGCCATTTTTGTGTTAAAACTCTGTTATTTAAGTACATATTTGTGTGCTGTCATTTCTCCTGAGTTCAGGGTGCACTGAAGTCTCTGTTTAAACTCCTTTTGGTTTCACTGAGGTCAAGCTCAGCAGTGGTTCTGTCAGCTCCATGAGGATTTTGCTGATGGTTTCCCTAAAATAACAGATGTAGTTATGTGTGCTGATAGGCAGTTACCTTACTAATATATGAAAACAGAGTTGGTGTTGCTACCATTTCTCTCCACACAATTTTATTTCTAACAGCTCTCTATGTATAATCATATGTATCTTGAAGAATTTTTATTTTGCTCTTAGAAGAGGCCAAAAATGCACAGCTCTTTAGACATAGTTTCTTCACGTGTTTTTTTTTTCAGAATCAGAAATGCCTATCCTGCTTTTGATTTGAAGACAAATACTGGAAAAATCTGGAGTATCTCAACAAGGTTCCCAGAGCATATCCTTGGTGGAACAAAATTCAGAATCAGCATTTGGACAGATTTTTCACCACATCCTCTACTTCTTACACAACATGGTAAGGTGATCGAGGTTGTGTACAGGTCTGGGGAAGCACATCAGTCATCAAATGAAAGGAGAAAATTCAAGTAGGTGGGAAGGATAAAGGACAATAATTAAGAATTGGAAGAGTTTTCCTATGAAGTTTGTGGAGTCTTCAGGTTTGGAGATCTTTAAGGTCTTAAAAAATCTTAAACAAGGTGGTCTGAACTCAGTGTTGACACTGAATTCCCTTTGCAGGAAAGGGGTCCTTCCTAACCTAAATGATTCTGTCATTAATGACTAAGAGAAGCTACAGAGATGCTCCTGTGCATCCTGTGATTAATGGGAGAATCTTTAATTCCAGCTCTAGTAACTTTTATTTCTGCAACATGCAAAAATAAAAGAAAATAAATCTTCTTTCCCCCTCTCTTCCTTTGAAGATGATTCATGAAGATGAAGAAGTGATTCTTTATTAAGTCATAGTCTTTATTAAGTCATAGTCTTTTTTGTCTTTTTTTTTAATGAATCATTTCTTTAGTTTTCAAGGAATTATTTGACTGTAAAAGGATAAGTATTAATTATCCTAAACTTGTTTAGACTAGGTGAACAGTAAGGTTGAAGTAGGAGGAAGAAGTGCTCTTTATTGCCCCATTTAATGTAAAGTATTGTTCAGTTAGGCAAGAACTATTGGCAGAGCAAGGAAAGGAAGATGGATCTACAGAGTGGAAATGAGTGATACTAGCAAGTTTTGGATTTTTTCCAGTGAGTGACCTGAAAAAAGTGCATGCTGCAATTTTAATTCGAGATTCTGTGTTGCTCTTAATTTTCTGGATGGTCTAAATTCCACCAACAAGCACTGCAGTTTACACTGCAGTTTACAGTGGAGAGTTCTCAGAAGGCTAAATGATTCAAACTGGTAAAACCAGTAGAAAAATGTGTAATTGAAGTGTCTTTTTTGAGAAAAAAAAACAAACAAAACCACTCAGTTTTGCAAAGGAAAAAGAGCATTTTCAGAAGGAGCTTTTGAATCCATTCAGGCATTTGTTTTTCCCTGGGGAAAACCAACCAAAGCAAAAAGCAAGCTAGGGTAACCTACACTGTTTTATTTCAGTTTTGTTTCTGTCATAACCCCCTCCCCTAGAAATGGCAACTGTTCTCTGAAGCTTTCCCATCCCCTTCAACATAAAACCAAATTTATCAGACATGTTTCTAAATTATGCAACTCTTCTTTTCCATTTTTGATCAATTCTTCTAAAACAGACAGAAAGTGCATTGGCAAGTGTTGGAAAATGGCTTAAAAAGTGGAACTGGAGAAAATTCTCAAAATGTTAAAATGTTTCTGAACAGCAGGTTGTACAAACTAACATAGAACTTCCTGATTTATAGGGATTAGGTGTATTTTTATACTACTGTGTGTCTACATGTAAATAATATAATGTATTGCATATATAAAATACATCAGAGTATTAATTTACTTCTTGATATTAATTTACTTCTTTGTTATGGCTAAAACTGTGTGCATAGCAGAAACAATGCCAAGTAACATTCTGGAGCCTTTTTGTGTCATAAGTGGACACAGAATCAACTTTTGCATCATTGGAAATGTACCAAAATGTTCATCAGGAAAATGAAAAAAAAAAAAAAATTAAAAATGCCACTTGTCTGTTCCTTTCCTCCTGGGAATATTGTCCACTTCTTCTTCATTCCAGCTGCCCAACAAATTGCTCTTTTACTCTAAATGGACATAGATTCCATGTCAGGTAGAATATTTGAAGCAAAATTAAAAAAAAAAAAAAAAAAAATAAAAGCAAGTGTGTCCTGATCTAGTTCCTCTTGATGGAGCTAGTCTGCAGCAGTTGTTAGGAATTAGAGGAAAAAAAACCCTATTTTCTTAGCTCAAGTATGTAGCCCGCATTTCTCTAGCAAGCTACTATTAATTTTCCTTGCTATCTTTATTTACAGCTGGCTGTATCACTCATGACTTAATTGTGGAGATCCTCCGTTGCACAAATCGATACCCAGCCCGGGAGGAATGCCTCCTGAGTGTTTATGGCTCTGATGAATTCTTACAAAAGTAAGTAGCTCATTAAGCCAGGAGCCATGTAAACAGAGCCACGGGGAGAGGTAGGGTGTCAGCTTCCAAACACTCCAGGAGTAGTTTCTGGAGCTCCTGGTGCTTGTTTGCAGAGGTGATGGTGTGCTTCAGTGCAAGGATTCAAATCCTCCTCTGTGGAAGCTTTGTGCAGCTTTTGTTTGACTCCATTGTCCTTCTGGTCTTTCTCATCTGTGATATAAGGATGCTGCTGCCTCCACCATCCCATAGAGGTGTTACAAGCAAATCCTCAAAGGGGGAAATCACCAAAGAGAGGAGAAACAGTATTATACATCTGCAGACTAGGTCATTTTTCTTCATATCCAGTTGCAGTAGCAGTAAAGCAAGTTAAGTCAGCACTGTGGTGCTGAATGCAAGTTAAAAACACATGAAACATACAAGCAGCAGGTCTTTCTGAATGCACACAGTTTACAGGTGGGGAAATAAATGCTCTGATTCACATTAATCCAGGTAATCTCTCCTGGTAGTTGAAGGTACTACTGGACTCAGCTAGTTGTTTTTTGCCCTGTGGCAGCTTAAGTTCAGGTGTGAGCAAAAGTGAGCATGTTCTGTGTTGAAGCAGCTAAAGTGCAGAGAGTTGTCAGCTGGGCTTTGTGAACCCTAGCTCTCAGGAGAAGTTTTGTGTAGGTACCACATTAAACTGGCACTGCAGGAATCACAGCTCACCTGTTAGAGGTGTAAAAAGTATTAGATAAAACAGTATATGTCTACAATTGAAAGGGAAGATTTTAGAAGCAGTCATATTTACAGGACAGTGTAAAAATTACCTGAAGTAGCCTAGAGCAAGCCAGTTTGATTAAGGAAAGCAAGGTAGCTGTGAGAGCAAACATCACACAATGTAAGTTAGCTTTGCTCTGTATCCATCTTGGGCATCTCTACCCTTACATAGCACACAGGCCAAATGTTCATAGTGAATTACATTTGGCAGCTAAAGATGCCAAGATTGCCTCTTCAGCATTGCTAAACCCACTCTTCTCTCATTCCAGTCTCGGTTAAAGCAGGAGCTGGAACAGAAAAGTGCTGTGTTAATCATTAGAATACCAGAAGCACCAAGCAGAGAACCAGGTCATACATAGATCTGTTAGTTACAGAAGAAGAATTTAAAAACAGATTTTTTAATTATTTTTTTTTAAAGATGCTGCCATGATTTCAAAGAAATTACTAAAAAATGGAAATAATGAACCGTTGTATTAGTAGTGAGCTCAGTGCAGTTTGTGCTGAGGAGTTTTGTTTTCATTGTTGGGATCGATAGCAGACTCTTTAAATTCCTGCACTCGTAGAATCTCTGCACGTCTCATTAGCAGTGAAACAAGGTCAATAATGTTCTCAGCTTTCTTACTTTGCTCCCTCACTGTCATCCACGAAACACTGAGCTGCACTTCTAACTTCAGCAGCTTGTATTTCTATATTGTGCTGTTAAATTCAGCTCCCTTTCTTCTGCCTCTCTTCAACAGAGCCCTGCATCCGAAATTTGAAACCCCAGACCCTAAGGATCCCTTGGGTAGTTTAACATGGCCTGAGGAGTTGCCTCAGGGTGAAAATTTTCCTCTGTGTGGGCTATCTTCAAGTGCAAATTGGTTTCCTCCCAATGTTGCTAGCAGAGTGATTTGATACACTTGTGCACATCTCCTCCCCAGAAAAGTATTTTGGAGTCTGTTCACGGGTGAATTGCAGTAGAAGTTCCTCAAGTTCTAAGGCAGCAAAGGGAATAAATACTCTGCTGCTCCTGCTGTACTGTAATCCAGAAAAAAACCTGAAGTGAAGCCAAAAAGGTGATTTGGTGAATTGTTCTCAGAACAGAGTGCTTTAGTGAAGCAGACAGCTCTGTCAAGATTTGTCAAAAGCTTTCATTTACTGTTATATTGGATTGTATTAATGAGTGCTTCACCCCACCTCCTGCAGAAGCACCTGAAAGACTTGATGATTTTTAGAATCCATTTAGCTTTGAATGAGACAGGGAAGGAAAAATACCTCTGTGCTAATGACCATTACACCATTACACAATGACATTACATTCCATCGTCCATCCTTCCCTTCCTACGCAGAGAACCTTGGGCTCACATCCTGCCCAACTCACACAACATCAGATTCCAAATACCCAAATTTTAAAGATACCAGAAGATAGCATACAGACTGCAAGTCACTCTGTATTTAACAGAGCCATCTGTAGAATTCTGATTTGGAATCTGTTTTCTGGTCTTTAAGTTCATTGTGTTTACTATGGGAAACCTGGTCTTGCTGTAACCTGCAAGATTTCCTTTTCATCCCCATCAAACAAACCTAGATCCACCTTTAAATCTTGCTCTCAAACTTTCCTATATTTCTTTATATTTAAAATGGATGCCCCTAAATATGATTTTATGATGCTTTTCATGAAAAATATTATATAATAATAAATTATATTGTGCTTAAACACCTTGTGTGAAATAACTCCTGGCTCTTAATGGCAGCAGCTAGCTGAAAACCAGCCCTGCTCACGTGTCAGCAATGAATCAGTCCTCCATTTTTAGAAAAGCAGGCTTTAGAATCTCAGGTCATCCTGAAATGCCTAATAAAAGAAAACATATGAGTGTATACTAGAGTGTGAATGTTTAAAAAAAAAAAAAATTATTTTAGTGATGTTTGTGCTAGCAATAGGTTGCAGTAATATAGATCAGCAAAGGAATGTAGTACAAAAATTATAAGCTTTAAGCTTTATTTCTAAACATCCTTTTATTCTAAGTTGTCAGAGTATTTAAAGTTCCATCCACACTCTCACATGGTATAATTTGCACAGCTACCTTATTGCTTTGCAGTTCAGACACCACAGTGAGCAGAGGAATGGAATTGAAAAATCTAAATGCTTATCTTTTCTTCTAACATGCCTGCCTGTGACCTTATTGATGACATTTTTTTTGTCTTACTAATTCTGTTCTCTGGGAATTGAAACCTAAATAAAAATTGGTTTTCACTCAAAGTGAAGTTTAAGCTATTAATTATAGACTGACATAGACATAATCATGCAGATTGAAATCATAAGAAGCAAGCACCTTTGGATGTATATGTTCTCTGTGAAAAATAAACTTAATTTTCTCTTGTCACTGCAGATTAAATTTCTCATTCAAAGATGCTACTAGCTGAGTTACTTAAAAAAAATAGTCTGATTGAACTGTATTAAGATTTGGAGCTTATAGCACATCAGAGAACCTTGCTGTGGGGAAGCAAGCAGTGAGGGAGTCTCAAGTGATGGGGATTCTCCCTTTCTTGTGTTTAGATATTTTGGGAGACCACAGGCAAGTCACTTGGATCAGTCATTGCCATGTCTCCTGAAAAAGGCTGCATTTCTCTTCATGGCATTCTCATCAGAGCTGTATTCTCCATATAATTTCAGAAAAAAAAAAAAAAATAAAATAAGGGGGAAAATGTTGAGTTAACAAGATTGTAACACTTTCATTTTTGTTTCCTTTACAGAGCTCAGAGTGCTGTAAAGCAGTTCCTAATAATCTTGTTATCCTCCAAAGTGGATATATTACTTTTATCTTAGTAGTACTGGTATGGGTAGCAAATCTGCCTGGGGTACAGCTGAAAGGTAGTTTGTCAACCTGTGACAAAGCTACACTTCTATTTCTTGTACCACACTTTACATCTCGACCAGCTTTCCACATTATTTTGTTGAGGCATTAATCCATTTTGTCTAGTCCCTTGTGTAACAATAGCTGTCAAAACTTTTCTCTTTGTGTTTGTGCAAATTAAATCCATTCATGAAGTCAACAGCGCGGCCACTTCTGCTTGCAGGGTTTCAGGCAGCATTACTATGTCAATAAAGACTGTGCTGATGGATAGGATCTGCTTGACACAGCAGAAACTAACACAAACCACTAATGTAAAAGCAGTTATAATAACAAAATTAAGTTTCTCTTGGTGTAGCTTGTTTTGCCTGGAAGCATGGTAACAAGGAAAAATTATACTTGGAAAAGACAGTTTTTATATATCTGTGGTTCAAGATTGTTACTGGTCTAGCTATACCAGTTCCTTTCACTGGAGTTGCAATAGGAATTTGTATCCTGGAGGAATCAGGAAAAGGTGACTCAGGACTCACAGATCTGCCTCCGTAATATTCTTGTTACTATGCCTGTCCAGAGGCTGAAGGTGAGGCAGAATGAAAAGAGCAGGAATAGTGAGGCATTAAGTAAAAAACACATGTTGGGGCAGTTCTGAAATATTAAGGAAACTTCCCAGTCTGACCAGTTAGGGGGGGATCTCTGGCAGTCACATTCCCTTTGCTGTGAAAAAAGTCTGTGCCTGTTCACGGCCTCTTGCCTGGGCTTCTGATCTTTCCAACCCCCAGAGCACAATCTGCAGCTTGCACTTCACTAAGTGTGTTCCCCAGCCAGAGGGTATAAAAACCATGGAGTTCATCATTACAGACACCAGGCAAACATGATCAGGTGAAAAGAGGAGAGGAAGAACTTTCAGGAAAGCTGTGGGTAGGCAGAACACAGAGATGAGATGAGGAGAAACAGAAGAGAACGTATGCCCCAGGAACTGGGAATTGGCCACTTGGACTTTAGTTTTGAAAAGGGATTTGAGAAGGGTTTAGTTATAACAGGGATATGCTTTTCACTGTGTTGGTATTCACTTCTCCCACTCTTACATCTCTACTTTCTGCTCTTGAAATCAAGAAATTTTGCAGCTGTATGGAGATGCTATCAAAGGTGATCCTTGCTTTAGGTATTTTTGTCAGATGGAAATAAGCTTGTGCCTTGTGATGTTTAATATGTTTGTTTGAAAAAGGGATTCTATATATACATTTGCAGCTTTTGCAACCTCAATGGAGAGTCAGTATTTTACATAGCTACGGTGTAGTGTGAGCACAGAACATTTAAAAGATGCATAAATTCCCTGTAATTGTGTTGAGTGCCGGTTGCATTTAAGTTTATCCATTCATTTACTCTGAAGACTTTTGCTGCCATGTGAGAGGTGAGTCTCATCTAAGTCACACTTTCCATGATCTATTCATAGGTGAGCATTTTGGTTTTGTCTTTTTAACTAAATCCAGCCATTTTTATTCAGGCATTCCATCAAAAGACCTTTTAAGTAGAAATATGGTTTACATTTAAATTCTGAGTTTTTCATGACTCTTGACCACCCCAAAAAAATTATCTTTCCTTCATGGCCCAGGGTGTTCTGAAACAACTTGCCATGCTGTAAAACTGCATAAATATGGTATATCCCTTTTTGTGCTTCTGTGGCTGAAGGCTCAACAAAGCCTCCTGAATCTAAGGGAACGCACACCAAGGTTGTAACTGATGATGCATACTGACTTAATTGGTGATGAATTTATCTTTGTAAAACTCATTGTTGTTTTTCCATTAATCCCAAAGGACTTTTTCAAATGTAAAAAGACGTTTTCCTCAACCCTGAAATATATTTTTGATTTCACCTCTTTAAAATTAGATGTGAATGGGAAAAAAATTAAATTATTTTTGCTCCAGGTAATTTTAAGAGTGACAAACCAAGGCTGTGTTCTAACAGAAAAGGTTTCTAAGAGTGGTAAATGGAAAGAGGCAAATAAGTTTAAGGACTTCCCCTGTCACGGGCTGCTGGATCATTTTTGACCAGCAGCTTATTTTGTAGGATCCACTCCAGCTGAGTGAGTCTGATCTTAGCTGGCACATAATTTGAGAAAGAAAAATATGAACTCTGCTTTTACCACCTCTGTGTGAGCTGCACAGGGTGAAAACATACTTCCTTAAGAATCAAGGCTCACCTGTCTTGATGTGATTTTCAGACCTACAGCTAATATTTGATTTTTGAGTTGGGTATCAGACACTACAAGTCATTCTGCAGTGGTGCATTCATAACCAGGATACTGCACTGTTTGGGTTTAAAGAAGATGCATAAATAATCTCAGGGTTTGGGAACATGTGCAGTTTGTCAGGGGTATTCTTTCTTTGTGTCCTTGTTGTTCTGTTCCAGAACTTAATGGTCAATGATACAACCAAGCAATTATTTTTTGTTTTACTAGAGAATATTCCAGAACCAACCACATCAATTTCCACGGAAGTAGGCGCCAAGAACTGGTTTTGTATTATTCATTCTTCTTTGTGCTTAGAATTTAAACTCCTGGTGCTTTTAGAAGAGGTAGCAAGAAAAAAAAGAAGGAAGTGACAAGCAGAGATAACCATTTATTTGTTGTTTTCCTCCACACTGCAGCAACTGTACTTTGGGAAGCCATGAAAGTCTCCGCAAGGCAACCACCTGCATTCAGCTTCGCCTGCACCATGCTGCTAATTTGAAGCAAAGCTTGGCTCGAACGGTAAGTAACCTTCTTTTCTTCCCCTTTCTTTCAGCATCCCTGAAGGAAAGAAATTCCAACAATCCTTTTACATAGCAACCTGAAGTAATAATCAAAGAGAGATTGTTTGCTTTCCTGAGAATGCATATATTATTGCTGAGGTGAAGCTGAAATGTCCTGGGGAGAATTTGTGTTTTGCTCCTGTACTTAAACCTAGTGAGAAACTGTAGAGAACACACAACTGAAAAAGACCAAGGGTTACTTTTTCAGAAAAAAAGATCCATTTTGTCAGAATTCAATCCTGTTTTATTTCAGGAGGTCAGATAATTCTTACTTTTGATTTACTCCCAGCCCGAAGTTTGTGGTCCAGCAGGAGTTCTGGGCAGCATTCACTGGCAGTGTGTTGTCTCTCTTCACAGTAACAATTACCTGCTTTGCATGGCTCTGATAATAACTTAAGTCTGTCAGTGTGGGGGCTCAGGTGGAAGCAAAAAAAGGGTAGGGGCTTCCTTTTCATATCTGTTTTCTCAGAAGGAAAACATAAATGAAACATCAAGCTCAATACAGCATTTTACCTGGACCATTAAAAAAGGACTACAATGAGGTCAAAATATATAAATATGTGTTATATTTAGAGATAGATAGATGATAGATAGATAGATATTTAACATTTTAACCAGTTTATAGACAAAAAAGCTATTCACCTTCTCTAGGTCAGCATCTACTACTACAGATCTTCAAAACTGGAACCCAGTTATGTTTAGGAGTCTCTTAGGAAACTTCAAAGCTGATTTCTGTGCTAAGGAAGCCCAACTCTACACCAAGGGCACCTGGAGGCTGCCTTCATGACTTTTGCTTACCTTACATAACACTGCTGAATTCTGGTTGCGTAGTTAAAAATATCTGGTTGTACATGCAAGTTACTATTATGTTTAATAATCAGTATAAGTGGAAATTTACAAGAAATGAGCAACTGTGTTTTGGTTGGATTTTTTTTTTATTCTCAGACACTTTTTGAACTTTGTCCAATAACTAAATATTCACAGTTCATTTGTAAAAGAAAAAAAATAAAAATAAAGGTGAATACTTGCTTTCTTTCCTTTTGTGGGAAGCTGGCATTCTATTATGAAGTACTTTGAGCAGGAAATGTTCTTCAGCTGAGCAGTTACAAGCAAGAAATTTGGCCAAGGGATTTATGTGAAATCACAGTTATTTCAGTTAGTGGGTAACCTTTAATTAGATGTTGGGGTTTTTTTAAGGTATGAGATTTATCAGCTTTAGCACTCTCTGAAATTCCAGGGAATGCTCTGCCTATCCTATTTTTTTTAGTTTCAGAATTTCAGATGTCCCCACCTTCTGATCATCTCAGGATGGTGTAGTGGGCAGGCAGCAAAGAATACATACAGATTTCTAACAAGAGCCTCACTTGCTTCCAGAAAAGGATTCTTGAACTAAAGCAGACAAGAAGTGATATTTCCTAAGAGTTCAAAAACTTTTTTTTTTATTTTCATATATATCAGCGTTAATATTTTGCCAGACATAATGAGTTAACATTGTGAGCATAATCACAGACGAGAGAAGTCAAGAGGCCCATCATGATGAGAAGGTGGAGACTTTCCCATTATTTAAGTATTTGTGGCTTTCTAGAGGGATTGTGTAGTTCAGGCCATTAGAAAACATTCAGCATCTCAAAGAATTTGTGGACCCTACAATAAGGTTTAAGTGGGAAGGGTGACATTTTAAGATCTCAAAGTGAATTATTGATCACCCCTTTACAGGGACAGACACGGCTCTGAAAGCTTCAGGCCATGAAGTTATTTTATGTTACTAATAATAGCAAAGAGCACGAGCAGCTCTTGAGGTGGAATAAGTCACAGACTCAGAGCTTTCCCCCAGCTCCAGGGCATGCTTGTGACAGGGCACAGAAAGGAGAAGTTTTGCTCACAGCCAGGACTGCCAGCAAGTCTATCAGGACCAGGAAAAAACCCAACAGAGAGAAGGCAAGTGCAGTGCCTTGAACCTGCATTGTTTCTTTCACTCTGGACCTAGTTCTATACATTTCTTTAGGTGTACTGAAACCTGCTTGAGCCACGGTGAGTTCAAGGATCCAATGTAGTCTACACTGAGCTCACCGTTAATTTTGTTGTTGCTGTTAGCTAAAAGACACGGCTGTAAAATGCATTGGAAAGTCACAGACTTAGTTTATGGAAAAAAAATAATTTCCCTCAGAACTCATATAAAAAGATGCAAAAATCATGCTTTTAAAAAGCAAAATAGGCAGACCTTTGGGATTTTTAGGATTCTTCAGCTATCTCAGACACTTAAGCACATAACGCAGCTACAGTTTATTTTGGTGAAATAACGTACGCTTGAGGAGAACTTTTCCTCTTATCTAAATGATCCTTCTAAATCCTGAAATGTGGAATATATTTCATTATAGAAGTCTCCGCTAAGTTTGTAGTTTAACTAGTGTCACAGAAACATGATCTTTTATATAGTAATCATCCATATGTAATCAGATAGTAAATAATTCACGTACACCCACCTGTTGTGGTATTCCATCAAATCCTCTTTGGATCCTATCAGTCACACATATGTGATTCTTTACAGTCTAGGTAGTCAAACACAAGAAATGGGTTCCCAGAAAGGTGGCTGATGCCTCCTGTCTGCCAGGCCCTCAGGAAGAGGCGTTTGGACAATGTCCTTCGTAATGGGCTTTCCTTTCATGATCAGCCCTGATGAGGTGAGGTAGTTGGACTATGTGAAAATTGTAGGTGCCCACCAGCTAAACTGTATCCTCTCTCCCCTCCATTGCATCCCGCTCCATTGCATCCTGTTCCATTGCATCCTGCTCCATTGCATCCTGTTCCATTGCATCCTATTCCATTTCCTTGCGCCCTTCTTGTAAATTTAAATGACTTGACTAACTTCCAGTCAGCTGGAACCTCCTCAGACTGTCAAGACCTTTGGTAGAGAACTGAGGGGATCCAGCTATGAGATCAGCTAGGTCCTTTTTCCTGCTCTGGAATGAATCCCACCGAGGCCTTGTGGACCTAGAAACATTCTTTGGTCATGAAACGCACATCCCGGAAAGGACCATGTAGTTTATTGGATGAAGTAGGAGAGGGGATGCTGAAAAGCCAAAGTCATTCGGTGCCATTTTGTGGTTCCAGAGGAGCAGCAGGGCCAGCCGGGTGCTCATCTTCTCTCGGTGTGGTCGCCTCGTGTGAGGCCGCAGGAGCCTGCTGGGAATGGGCGTTGGAGGGCCCTGGAGCTGCTCCCTGCCTCTGGGCACTCTGGGTGGCCACGGGCCTGCCTCTGCCTGCCATGTTCTCCTGCTCATGGAGTACCTGCATCACCCGTATCATGAATGTGGTGACTGGCTGCAGGCTCCTCTCGGTGGCCACCCTCCTCTGCAGGCGGGCGGCCAGGCCGACGGCGCGCTCCTTGTAGTCGCTGTCGCCCCTCACGGAGTACAGCAGCTGCTCCATGGGCTGCCGGCACACGGGGCAGTTGTCTCTGCCCCTGGCCCACTGCCGGATGCAGCGGAGGCAGAACTTGTGCATGCAGTAGGTCACGTAGGCCGGCCTCTTCATGGGCCCCAGGCAGATGGGGCACTGCGGGTCTTCTGCTGCCTGCAGCCGTCCTGCCCGGGACGGCTGGCTCTGGCTGCCCGAGCTTGCAGCAGAGCTGCTCTGCCCCATGTCTTCCTTGGCAGAGGATGCCATGTCCTGCCAGGAGAGATGTAGCTTGTCTGAGTGCACACTTGCAGAGTGCTGGAGCTTGTCTGGCAGGAGGGGCTTGCTCAGGAGGTTGAGCCGCTCCCTCTCGCCAGCGCTGCAACACCGGGTGTCACACAAGCAAAGGGATGGAGCCTGCCCTGGGGGTGAATGGTGGAAATGCCCAGGTCCTTCAAGAAGGAAAGCCTCCCACCTGCCCAGGGGGAAATTTCCCCTCCCAGTCCCCCTCTGCTGCTGAGAGTGCACCTCCTGGGTACTCACACTGCATAGATGTGATAGGGCTGGGAAAAATCCTGGGCTGAGCCAGCTGGGTCATCTGTGACATTACAACCCATTGCTAGGTGAATCCCTCATCAGATTGGATCCATAATTGGTGATGTCGTAATCCAGTTGTTGCACTAGATGATTGCTCTAGATCTCTGGCAAAGGAACTGTGTTGCTTTCTCTTTTCTTCCCTTCTTCTTTCCCTTCCTTTAGAAGTCTGGGATGAATCCCACCAAGGCTCTGTAGACTTAAGAACATTCAACAACTGCAGCTGACCCCTTACAATTCCAGTGTCCACAAAGGGAAGGTCACTGTTGCTGTAGCTGTGCTCCTCCAGCTTAGAGGACTGGGAAGCCTGAGGTTCATCAATAGTGTTAAAGATTGAGACAAACCAAGCCCTAAATCCCTCTTCCTTTTCTGTAAACCCCTTTGCCAATGGACCATCTTCAGCAATGAAAATGTTTTCTCTGGACACCTACTTGCTACTGACATACTTAATGAAACACCTTATTTTCTAGCACAACAAAAGCTGGTGGAAGAAATACCTCAAGGTCCCTCAAGTGGCCAAGCCTCTCAGTTGCCCAGGGTGATGCTTCCCCTCACAGCTCACCTCTAATTCTGCATCATCTCTCCCTCTGGCCCACCTCAGTGTGAAACCAAAGCAGAATTGATGTATGCCCTAGGCCACGATGTCTGCCTTCTTCATGTCTCCCATGTAGACAGGGCACTGGAATATGCTGCTGCCTCCACTCTCCTTGCCTGGATTCCACCACATCCTGTTCCCCCACTGAATCTAAAGTTCTATTTCTAAGTCCAGCTACCTTGTTTTCCTGAACACTCTTGCCCCCACCTGTATAGTACCACCCAGTGTAACATAAAATATTCACCAAATAAAATTTCAGATCAAAACATCCTGAACACAATTGAGAACATTCTGACTTTGGAAAATACCATGTAGATCTCTCCAATATACATTCTTCTTTATCAGAATAATATATGTCACCATACACCTCTCTTCCACAGTGTGGGGATGACCAAAGAAGGTTTTGTGTGAATGAGCTGTTAGAAGATGTTTGTACCTGGAGACTGATTCGGTAAGCTGGTATTCAGCAGTATTTATGTTTGTAATTGTTTATATTTGTAGAAAGCCTTCTTGCACCAAAGAACAGTTCTGAGAACTCCTGAGGACAGCAGTGTCACTAAAGAGAAAGACAATTGGTTCAATACTTCAGAATTTTTCTTTTCAGACCTTAGTTGTTGCTTAGCAAAAATCAATGTTTTCTGGATCCATATAATTTCTCCCAATTGTCTCCTTTTCATATTACTGAAGTTTTTGTTAAAGGTTTCCCAAAGATGATTGAAGGAGTCATAATTTTCTTGCGTACTTTGCTGTTAGAGAATTTTTTATATTAAATATTGTAAAAATAATGGGTTTTCTCTTCATTCTGACTTTATTTTCATGGTTCAGTGATTTTAAAACCTTTTTTTAAATTTTTTTTTTTTTTAAGCTAACCATGATGAACCTCTAACTTGGCAGTCAAGTGAAGCTGATTGTAAAGCCAACCTGTGATGGACAAACACTGAAATGAGATAGATTCCTCATTCACTTTTAATTATATTCCATTTAGATAAATTCCACTTTAGATAAAGAAGCTGTTGACACTTTTTGCGATGTTTTTCATCACTGTGTTATAAAGTACTTTGCCAACAATGATAAACTTAAATAACACACCTGTCATTTAGCAGATGGAGGAATACAGGGGTTTGCCTCGTTTGAGGTGGCATTCTGGTGCTTGCTGAGGACCCATCTGGTTTCCTAGGAGCATGGCCCAAATTTCCATTCTGGGCCTTGCTATGAAGAGATCAGCAGAAGACATGTATGTTATAGATGGCAAGTGTGTGAAATTCAGGAGCACAGAGGATGTCTGCAGGACAGGATCCCTTTTCTCCAGGCCAAACCATCCCATCTCCCTCAGTTGCTGTTCATCAGCACTGTGCTCCAGACCCCAGCTCTGTCACTCTCTGGACACACTCCAGCACCCCAATCTCTTTCTTGTCATGAAGGGCCCAGCTCTGAAGCCTGAGCACAACCATGGGACCAGCTCCCAACATTTCCATTCACCACAACTCTCTGGGCCCAGGCATGCATTTGGGCACTGTTTAGTGAGGCAGAATGGTGACAAACAGCATTTCAGAAGGGGAACCTAGCATTTCTCCATACTAGGTGCTGCTGCCAGGAGAAACTTTTCAGTGAAAAGTGAAAGCTGCAAGTACATGCTACGTACTTGTCATCCTCCTCACATACTGACCAGCTGGGAGCTGAGTCTCATGTTTGTGCCTTCCTTATTTCCTTTCCAAAACTCTTGCACCATATTGACTTGCTAAAAGCTAAAAAAAATCCCTTAACATCAAAGAAATACTAAATGTTCATGGGTTGGTTATGAATTATGAAGCATGTGGCATTTATGCACAGCTATAATGATGCACAAGTATGAAGGATGTCTGTGTGATAAGATATGGATATTATTAGTTATCTGGCAGAAAAAGACTCAGGATAGCATTAGTAGAGGCATTTCAATCATTATTACAACTTGTTGGATTTGTTTCCTATTAATGATGTAAAAATATGGTTACTTGATACCGAAAATTCTCCAGGGCAAAATAAAATAATGGAAAATATGCTAATTTTATGAACTAGCATTGTCATTTAGGAAATTATTCTTTAACCTGCATTTTGACCAAGGATGCTTATGAACATGCTCACCTGTATGCAAAAAGACAACAAGGCAAGCTCATATGTTCAGATATATTTTCAAGCTGGGTAAGGCTGTGGAAAAGATGTTACGCCCGAAGACTCGGTCAAAGCAGAGTGACAACTTGTATTAGCTATGATTTAACAGGATTACAGGAGGAATTTCCAGGCAGCTGCTCCACTCACAAACTGCCTGGCTAGATAAAGCCAGTGCAGATTGGAAATAAAAAGCTGTAAAGGCAAAACTACCTGTAGGAGGAATAGTTGGCATCTCCAGGGAAATGCACTGTGGTGTTCCCTGTGTGCCCAGGGAAGGCCACCTAACTTTATTCTGTGTGTTATTTCAGTGCAATGATTCTCCTTTTCTTGCCATGCAATATAGATAATGAAAATCTAATAATGTGCCATGAGACCTGTACTTTGGGCTGTAGTTGCAATTCTAATTCTGATTGCTCAGCTAGCCCAGCTAAAATACACGAGGACACACACAGCTTCTCTGTAAGTAGTTGATTTGCTGTGAAGCTCTGAAAAAAATCAAAATACTTTTGGGACTTTTCAGCTACCAGACTGCAATGGGGATGGAAGATTGGGGGAAATTTCTTATAAGCCTTCTGAAGCGGAAGAACTTTAATAAAAGATCATTGTGGGATATAAGAATAGAATTTAAAAGGCAAGAATAAAGTGATAGGATAAAAAAAAAACCAAAAAAACGAAACAACAAAGAAAGAATTTAAATTGCAATTTCCAGTTTTTCATATAAGCATGTGCAAACACCAACTACCTCTGGTGGCCATCAAGATAATAATGTGTCTTTTACTAATCAGTGGGCTAGGCAAGGTGTAAAACTGAGAATTGATGTTCCCTTTCCTTACCTGATGATTTCACCCTACAGAGGAGGTTGACACGGGAAGATGCCTTAGCAACCGTCTCACAGGCACCTGTTTTTGTTTTGTTCCAGCTGACAAATTAACAACAGCAGGAATTTCACAGTTCTTGAAACACAGAAAATTACACAAATACATCTTAAAATAAAAATGTGAATCTGGTTATCTGTTGGGGATAGCACTTGGAGCCTGTGGTTCTAAAAGTGTGAGATTTACAGCTGAAACATCAGTTGAGGAGTTTAGTGTACAGAGGTGTATGCTCCTTTTCATAATCCTAATTAATTTAGTGAAGCTTTGGTAAGACTCAGCAAACTACCTGTACAAATTCTGTGGCAATTTCTGCAGCATGACAAAGGCATGGAGTCACACACAAACTGGTGTATGGCTGTCTACAGAATTAAAAATAATTCCCAGTTTAGGAAATGCTACAGAAAAGGCAGTTGCTGAAACAGTTTGAGCATGTAAACTTGAGAACTGCGTGCAAATTAAGTTTCATGGATTATGTAGCAACACTGTCCTGTTTCATAACATACTTTTATACTTGTGACTTAGCCTGGACTTCTGATGTGTCGAGATTTTCCAGATCTTGTGCAGATGTTTTATCTGATTCTATGCAACTTAAGTCTGGGAAGTGATTGAAAAAGCAGGCATTGGGTCATAAAATCATATAAGCTGGAAAAGAGCTTTAAGATCATCAAGTCTAGCTGTAAGAATGCAGCGTGTACTCAAGTCCATCCTTCTTTAGGGTAATATTTTTAAGCACTTGCTTAACCATAAAGTGTAAAATAAATGGGAAATTAATTTCAATAGACATTGAAACAGCAAATCACTTACTGGAGTGCTTTAACTTGGGAAACTTATATCTTCATGTATAATAGACTTTTTTCCAGCTATTCTTTGTGGCAAATGTCTACCAAAAAAGCAGGCTCAATTGCATGATGTCTACATACACACTTGGCATTATTTTATACTAATATAAAATCACTGTCAAATTATTTCAAATGTCTAGAATGTGAAAAAGCCCAACAGAAAACAAACCCAAACCTGTTCTCTTTATCTAATTCTTATTAACTTGATGTTGTTTCCTTTTCTCTCTGATTTCCAGGCAGAACCTTGTCTCTGTTATTATGAACTACAGAGTTCAAGTGGAGTATCTGCTGCAAAATGAGGTATTTGTTCTCAGCTTGTTACACCAGAAAAGCATTAACCTCTACATGAAAGGTATCCAATTATTCATCTGTCTTAGATGCAATTAAGGAAGACTTTTAATTAAGACTGCTTAATCTGACTTCGAAAGGATATAAATTCTCTTAATAAAACTTGGTTTGACGTTAGGAAGAAAGTGCTACAAATTTAAAATATCAAAGGTTTGTAAGTGTCAAGGAACTTGTAAATAAAGCCAGAGTTGTTTGGGTTGGCAGTATAATACTTGGAATTAGTAGAGGTATAATGCATTATATGGATCTGCAAAATTTTGCAAACCCCCAAGCCTAATGTTTACATATTTAGGATATATATGCAAGCATGTTTTCATTTGAAAGATTAGGTTTAGCCAGCAAAACTCCCAAGAGTTTTATTTTAAAGCATTGTAGGCTGCCAGTTGAATGTTACATGCTTGAAAGAAAAATCTTTTAGGAAATCTTCTCTGCTGCCCAATGTTTTAAGGACAAATGTCTAAAGGACAAATTGAGTCATACCTTGGAAGAAACCACATGTTTATTTGATCTGACTTCCAAGCTGGCATGATAACTGATTTTCTAGGGTTTGAAACTGGAAAGAACAAAAGATTTATAAAAATCAAAGAATACTGATGTAGCATGGAGATATTCCAGTGCATCCCTTCCAGAGTTATAACTCATTATGCAAAATTATGGATTTCTTTGAAATCTGTATTTCAACATAAAATGAGCATTTTGCTTCAGAACTCTGTCACCTACATTTAAGTTCAGATTTTAATATCCCTGGATATTCTTGATCCATTATTATTTCTATTTTGAATAGCCAGAAAACATACATTTGCATACAAATTTTATACATATACACACGGATATAGAAATGCACGTAAACATACAGACACATATATGAATAGATATAGATATAGATATAGATATAGATATAGATATAGATATAGATATAGATATAGATATAGATATAGATATAGAGAGATTTTATATATAAATATATATAGATAGATAGATAGATAGATATATAGATATAAATACATGATATATATATACAAACATTTTCTATTTTGTGGAACTTTTTGACACTTTCAAAATGCAAAATACAAATTTAGAGGCTGTTGAACTTCGCCCAGCTACAAAGTAAAGCTCTGGGTCTGATACTGTGCAGGTATTTGCTGAATTTTCCTTTGTAAGCATCATCTCAAAGGGAAGTGTTTAGTGTATAAAATGTGATGCAGTCATAACCATTTGGAAAAGTTAGGTCCCCAAGCTCAAATGCACATGTATATTTCTTTACTGAACTAGACCCACCAGGGTCGTTATTCACATTCACTTGAAATTTTAGGGCCTAAAGTAAGAGGGTTCTAAATTCAGAAAAAGCCATAACCACAACATTAATGAGACTTTGCAATCCACCCTCTGCAACTGGCCCTGTGCAGATATTCCTCAAACCTATAATGAAACATTCCTAAATTTGTTTTTTTCTAAAGATTTTTACATTGAGTAAGCAATTTCTTGAAACCATTAACTTTTTATAAAGGGAAGAAAGTACATTTTTCAAATATTCATACCATCCAGCAAATATGTGTGTGTCTAGAGCTAAATTTCTCTGTAGTTTATTTTTTTAATAAGGTCTTCTTTACTCAGGGACACTCAATAAAGTTCATAGGAATTGCTTAAAAGAGCAGGATTGAAAGTTGATGATGTAGGTCATAGCATGGATATTTTCATTCAGAGGCATCAGTGTATGGAGATTTTTCAAACCTGGAGTCATGAAGTATGATTTGCTTTAATTACTGGCTCAAAAAATTATGGAGCTCTAATGTAATAAGTAATATTTATAAATATGTAGTAAACAAGGCAAAAAATGAGAAGCCTTTATTTAGTATTTGAATCCTTTTTTACTTATTTTCTCTGACTTCTGATTAGGTTGCTTAAGAAGGTCTGAAATTGGGGTCATTATAACTGCCCCTTCCCCCAGGTCTGCACAGGAGTAATTCTGTCACTTTTCCAAGCTATTCCCATATTGGGATTGATATTATTGCTGGGATTGTTGTTACTCCTCTCTGGTTCACCACAATCCACCTTCAGCACACTCTGGAATTTAAGACACTGGGAGCCACTCATATATTGTAAATTAAGTGCAGATGTAACTGCTGAAGTTCTGTACTCAGCTGGAAGTTCCTAAAGCATTCAGTTTTAACCAGACACACCTTGAGATCCTCAGCTTAAAAAAAAAAAATAATACTTTACACATTCTTCTATTTATTTGCAAATTGATTATGCTGTAGATATGGAGATACCAGTACTTTTGACTTATGGGACAAACCCACTATCATTATTAACCTAATTAGTAACAATGGTAAATAAAAGGAAAATTAATTTCGAGATCTGTGGCGACTCTATAAAACAAAAATTTTAAAAGGATCATTAAGATGTCTGGCACAAAGATGGGATTGGTGCTGTTAGGGTTGAAATGTAAGTTTTGAAATGTAATTCTCAGACAATACCTGCTGTCAAATAAGCAGCCAGTTTTGACTGGCCTGAAAACCACTTTATATGCACCTCATTTTGAAATCTTTTCAAAATGTACTGTTTCTGGAGAGAGGGCTTTGTAAATTTTTCATACAGAGTGTAGAAGTTGTAGAGTGAAATAACTTTTTCTTACCATATAAATTATTGAAACACCAAAATATTCTTCTAAGGTTCTGCTGTATTTAAAAATGTAGAAGGAGAAAAAATTACAAAATGTTGACTGTAGTCCTTTTGGAATTTCAGAAAATATAAAATTTTATGTAATAAATGAATCCTCATCTTCCCTTCTTTGGGACAAAAATCAGTGTCATTTATCTACACATGGAAAAAAAAAAAAAACTCTTTACATGGTAATATCCCAGCAGAGAAATAGTGTGTAAGAAGTCATCATGCATAGTATTCAGTATCACATAATTTTATGTGCTTGCTCTTCTTCATCTGTAATATGCTCCTTAGAAGTAGCTACCATAAAAATAAAGTGTATGATAAAATAGCTTCTATAAACATTAATATTTTGATAGCTTATCTATGAACAGAAGAGTGTATTAAACAGAAATTGATACATTCCTCAAGATACCAATTCTCTTTATGGAATAGCATTTGTATGTACATACAAAAATATATAAACTGTGGGTGGATTTGGGTTTTTGTGTTATTTTTCTCCATCCAGAGAGCTGTTTCTGTACTCAAGGGTTACTTTTGTACATGTCTATTTCTTGTTAATGCTCAGAAATTACCCTGCATAACTGTATTTATAGACACAAAATTCCTTCTAATAATACATCTCTGCTTGTGAAGAAGAAAAATGCTAAATTAAAACTTCTTTAAATCAAATGCAAGATTGGAATGATATTTAATATTAATTACAAGCTCTCTATAGTAAATATATATTTACACAGACACATATACTCACTTATTTCTTCAACATCTCAGAGTAAACCAGCATTTATGATGTTTTGAAGTTGTCAGTATTACACAGAGCAAAGCCATACCACTGAGCAGTCAATCAACTTCAGCCCAAGGGAGGGTCTAAAACTCTCAAGAGATCACAGCCAGCCCTTTCCTCTCTAGAACCTGGAGTGTGAAAAGGTGTTCCTGTCCTTAATTACTAAAAAAAGCCCCAACAACTTATGTTTAAAAGAATCTGACCATGTGGATATTTCATGTATTTCATTCCTGCTTTAGTTCTGCTAGAAGCAGTTAATGTGGAATTAGTAAATTCAATATATTTTTATATTTATTTGAAATAATGACAGGTGTTAGTACAGTCTGTGCATAGACCTTAAGCCTGAAAACAAAGTTCATCTGGGTACAATTTTTATTTTTCAGGCATGAAATGCATGAGTTAGAGAAATGGTTTTATGGGTACATTGACATGTACATCTTTTAGTGCACTAAAAGGAACATTTATCAGTACAGAAACATGGAGAATATTTATAGGAGAGCTTCTGCTGGTTTAGAGAATGCATTTTAAGGTTTAATGAAGTGATATAACCATGCAGAAAACCCATTATTTGTTTATTTATTTATTTATTTATTTATTTTCCTGCACATAGAGCATTTGATATTTAAAGGTTGTGTTTTCCTTCCCTTAGGGATCAATTTTTTATTTTTTTTTTAAATTCCCCACAAATATTTCATCTAGAAACATTTTTTTTTCCCACATGGTGATATTCAAATAACTAAATTTACAGTCAATAAGATTCCATAGTTTTAATTAAATGTATAATTTTGCAGAAAACTTGTTTCAAAAGTACTCAGTCCACAGGTGTCAGATTGTGCAGCCTCCCACACAGTATCTGTTTTTGGGAGGAACATGGCTGTTTTCCAGCTCCTGAAGAAATGAGCAGGAGATAATAGTGAAGATAAATTCACAGAATCACAAAACCTCCAAATTCTCATGAATGACTTGGCTTCAGGTCCCCTCAGAAGTTCCTTTACAGCGCTTATTCACTTCTGGAGTTCAGACAAACCAAAGTTTTCCCTTAAAATCAGGCTTTGATACCAAATTTGTTGTAGTTTTGACCAGCACACATTTTGTGGGAGATAATTGCACTTCAGCAGAAATGATGCTATCCTTAGGAAAACATTGGCCTGTGGTGGTTTCAGTGTGGCCAGACTAAACCATGGTGGTTGAATTTTCCTCGAGAGGGCAGGATTTTCTACACCCTCACTGCCATGAAGGTTATGATATTTCTGGTAAATGTTATGTGTCTAGTGTTCTTTTGTTTTTTTTCTCCCCCCTTTTCTTTGCTACAGAATAATGTTGATAATGTGATTGAAGCAGCTAAAGCCATCTGCAGTGTCCTCTGTTTTGTGGAAACCAGAGACATTACTGATGCAGTCAGGAAACTCCGTGCTTTGGTGAAGGCACAGGTAAAAGATCCACGCTCATCTCCTATTTTTCCTCTTTAAAACTGGAACTTGAATGGGTACCACTAATTTTTTGGTTGATCAAGTCCGTTTTTATGTCTTGCTACATGTTTTCCCTTTGACAAGTGTTGGGTGGAGGCACTGTAAAAACAGGAATGTTGACCACGTGTGATGTGACAGGAGCAACACAAGACTCACCATGTGTTTAACTGCAACTGATATTCTCCTCCGGTTCTTTCCTGTTCCTACTCAATATACAGATCTCTTCTTTGCCACATCACCTATTTAATCACAAATCATGTGATTTCAGACTATTAGGTTTTCAGATATTTAGTACAGGATGTCAATAATTTAAAAAAAAAAATCTTCCAAAAATGTAATTTAAATAGTGTATTTTCAGATTGAAATGTCCCTGCTATTTATGCAAAAGAGTACCAGCATCATAAAGTTCTGATTTTAGCTGGAATACTCTTAAAATACTGAAATGGGTTTTCCAGGGGTTTCTGCATATTTGTGCACTGGGACTTTGGAGGACAGCATCCCTTCTCAGTTTGGTCATCAGCTGCTTTGCTATGACCTTAGACAAGCCACTATGACCTGATTTTTAGAAGTTCTGAGCACCCAAGAGCTTTTTTGAAGTCAGCACCTTGGAGATACAGCTGTTCAGCAAACCTGAAAATCAAGCCATTAATCACTTGGATTTAGTCTGGGGTAACTGTGAGTCATGATCATTTTTTTCACACCCTAAGGAAATTCTCTCTTCATAACTTACAAAAAAAAAAAAAAAAAAAAAAAAAAAAAGAGTTATTGAGGAATTCTCTTCTGCCCTTGCATGGTCTCATCATTCTTTCTCACAGCAAATACTGTTTAGAAAAACATGCCAGACTGTATGGAATGCTGGCATTCAGACCATTACCTGTCTGCAAGACTTTTATCCGTTCTCTTTATTGTTTTGATTTTTTTTTCCCCATAGCTTGTGATATGTGTAAGAACATTAAAGACTGGAAGAGCCAAGGTAGCTCTAAGGTTTTTGGTTTCTTGCTCAGACCTGACCAGCTAATTCACTTAAGTCCCTTTTGCTTCCCTTCTAGTTCATGCTTCACTGCAAACCTTGCTTTTATATTATCCTAAATCTTTTAATGTCTGCTTTGGCATCAATTATTAGAAGTCACTGCTGGGGGAAAATTCCTGCATAAATGAATCTGTTTTGCCACACATTTTATCTGGCATGATGTGGAATCAAATGGAAATAAGAATATCCATAAGAAAAGCTCTTCTTGGATATTAGAGTACAAATACTGTAGAGAATAAGGGAAGTAACAAGGGATTAATGTGATTTGTTTTTCAGTTAAGCTCCAGACTCTCTTAAGAGGCATCAGGATGATCAGTGTCTTGTCCTTGAGACAAGTATTTTGTCCATCCAGAATATTTCTTAAGAGATAGACAAAGAGCTGTGTCCAGTTAAAGGATAGGGAGGAAAGTATCAGAATTTTGTTTTAGAGAGGAAATAGAGCAGAAGAGATGTATTAAGACTAATTTTGGGGGTTTTTTTGTTGGTTTTTTTTTTGTTTGTTTTTTTTTTTTTTTTTGAGGTAAGAAAAATTTAGTGTATTTTTTCTTTTAGTTTTCAGGTCAGTCCTGTGAACCCAACGTGTAAACTACTTCTTATAACTGGCTCAAAAATCCTTTGGTCCATTTGCAGCCCTATCCTCTCTGAATCTGAGCAAAGAAATAGGTGAAGTGGTCAAAGAGTCAAATCAGTTCCTATCAGTGTGGCTCATCCTAAGTCAGAAAACCCCACATGCCATGCAGAATTACATAATGGGATAAAATCCGAAGAGTAAAGGCCATCTTTTTTATGTCTTAGGTTTTTTGTGGATGCTCACATTTGCTTCTGCTTGTCTTCAGAGTCATTGTCATGCAAATATTGATTTTATTTTGAGATGAAGTGGCTATTAGTAGGGAAATAATTAAATTATGAGCTGATCTGTCTTGCTGTGGAAAGAAACAAACAAAAAACCTCTGCTCCAACTGTTCCCTGTTTCCTATTGCTCATTTTCCAGCATGGCAAAATTTCCAACTGCAGTGAATTGACAATACTTACAGGTTCTCCTAAAATAATTTCCATGTTCTTCTTCACATGGAGAGAGAAGCACACTTCCCTTTTTCTGTTTTACCTGTTTAGATTATAAGCCCTTCAGAGCAAGGAACTTATCCTCTCCTTATCTATGTGTACAGTCTCCATCACAGCAGAGTGCTGGTCCTGGCTGTGATCTCCAGAGGCTACAGCTGATAAGAGCTGATGATAACGATCCTGTTTGCTCCTCTCTAATGAGCAAAATGTTCCTCAATAGCCTCTCCTGCATGGTAAAAAGATTGGGTCCTGATTGAACAGTCTTAAATATTTTTCTGTCCTAATATCCAATAAGAAGCTGCTTCACGTATCTCTGGAAAACTACTTGATAGGATTGCCACTCATGCTTTAAAGTTTTGAAGTTATTGAGGTTTTGTTCTCTTAGCACTGAGTTTCAGGCTGGGATAGCTGAGCTGCTTGTCTGTCCCTTGAAGGCCTCCTGTAAAAGCTGCCTGTGACCTTGGCTGACCCCCCTGTCCCTCTGCCTCCCTCTGTGCTGGAGCAGACCTGACTAAATACTGACTTCAAACAAGTGGAGGGGCAGGAAAAAAAATAAACCAACTATTCCTGCACCAGCAAACGCTGCTGCTGCTGCTGGTTTTTGACTCCTTTGAGATCTAGCTGCTAGGACAGTCAATAGACCTCAGCAATCTAGAAAAGATTTGGCTTTGATGCCGTAAAGAGCTTCATCTTTCTCAGCAGCTGAACTATAAAAGTCATAAAAGCAGTAAAATATATTCCTGTTTTGTAACTTGAACACTGTCCCATTTTTTGAAAATGGTCATACACATTGTAGGCAACTATCTCACATGTAGAATAGTATATGGATGTGACAAATCAGATTGCATCTCTATTTGTCAATATTAATAAATATTAAATATTGATATTAAATTAATATTATATATTTTCAATATTAATAAAGACAATTGACTAGCTTTCCTGTCTGTAACAACATATATAGTCAAAATTATTACTCAGCAGCCAGTTATTTGATGGAGTACCAACTCCTCCAAACCCCTTTTTGATTTTAACTCATATTGAATGATAGGATCATTTTTTATGTGAATTTTGGGTACTGGCAAAATTATTAAATGCTGCAATATTACTGTATTTTACCAAATTGCTTGAATCGTTTCTATTATGTTTATCAGTGTGGTACCAAAATATTTTGTTAGGAGGGAGAGAGGCCTTTTCCAGGTAGGCAGGTAAACTGCCCCAAAAATTAAATGACATTTTTGAGGCTATCTCAAGAACTGCAGCATAACATATTGGCTAAGGAAGAAGTGCCAGAAAAACATTCTAATTGCTTTTTCACATAGTTTCCTGATGCTTTAGTGTAATATATGGTGTGGTTTTGTGTGGAATCTTTTTTAACACGTCCATTTGGCACAGGTGCACTGAGCCTCAGGGAAACCACTGCTTACTTCTTCCAGTGTGAATTACATAAGTTGCCAGTATATGTTTGTTTATACCTATCTGTACATGTGTGCTTGTCTACTTGGAAAGAAAAAAAATTGAATGTGCTTCTGTTTAATTCTGGTTTAAAAAAAACCCAACAAATCAGAACAAAGAAACTTACTTTCAATCTTCTGTCTTTAATTAAATTGTACTTATTACCTCCTTACTGCCTCCTCACTGCCAGTACTGTGCATTCCTGTGCCATGCTTAAGAGATTATGAAAGAAACTGGCACCAGTGCTGGTTTCTTCTGAACTGATTGCATCTCTTTATAAATGTGATTATTCCACTCTCTAACCAACCTAACCCTGGGATTTTAAAATCCATTCAGGAGAGGCTCTGGGCCTGATGCACAATAAATGTTTTTCATCTCTCATTTTTTTTATTTTTTTCCATTCCTTTCTTACAGCAGCACACAAAAAGTCCTAGGAGATCAAATCCTGCCAGAACAGGCACTAATCCACTATATATTAAGCGTGCTATACTATGTTGAAATTATAAGTACTGTGCCAAAAGGTTGTTTACTTCCCAAAATTTGTGGGAATTTAACAAAGGTCTCTGTTCCCATTTGTCTCACTGCATTAGGAAGATTGTGAAAACATAATTCTCAGCCTGGATGCTGCTTTTCTCCCCTCAAGTAAGCATTTGAGTACTTCTGTTCATCTTCAGCAGACAAATGCTGGCAGCTCCAAGCTGGGTGCCAGAGGGAGAGTGTGCATCCAGCATTGTGCTTCTTCTGCCACCTCTGCATGCATTGTAATTTTTAAGAAGCATCATGCTGAATACATATGTACTAACACAAAGCATTCTCAGCCCACTGCAAAGGGATTAATGACTTTAAAGGGCAGAAAACCTTACAGGGATGTGGGTTCAAACAGTGCAAGCCACAGGCGATACTGAAATGCAGAATTAACTTTCCAGTCTCTCTAGTCAAGATTTTTGCTACTTATTTCTGTGTTGCTTTGGTGGATTCAAGTCTGAGCACAGACTCACATAATCATAGATATGCTGAGCTGAAAGGGATCCACAAGGATAATCAAAGTCCAACTTCTGTCCCCGCACAGGACGCCCCAAGAATCACATCTTGTGCCTTAAATCATCATCCAAGTGCTTCCAGAGCTCTGTCAAGCATGGGGGGCTGTGACCATTTCCCTGGAGAGCCTGTTCAGTGCCCAGCCACCCTCTGGGAGAAAAAGCTTTTCCTGATATCCCCTTAATCTCTCTTGATCACAGCTCTGTGTCATTCCCCTGGGTCCTGTCACTGATGACCAGAGAGAAGACATCAGTGCCTGTCTCTTCCCCTCAGGAGGAAGCTGGAGAACACTTTGAGGTCTCCCCTCACTTGATATTTCCCTTTGGCCACCTCTGGTCAGCTGCCTGCCCCCAGGCCTTCGAAAAGCACAGCTATTTTCACTCATCTGGAACAGGAATAGGTGAAATGGAAGCCACTTGAGGGGAGGCTTGCTGCTCCTCACCTTTGAAAGGATGCCAAGACTCTGCCCTTGTGGGCTTCACATCTCATTGTGTAAGGCTTGAGAGGGAATTCTTATCTCTGCTGTAGCACTGCAGAGGCTGAGAACGTGTGTGAACATTGGATAAGTGCTTTTTTGTACCTTGACATGCCCAAATACTGACAGAAATCAGCTCTTAAGTGCCTTGTCTGAGGTGGTAGAGGAAGCAGGTCCTGGTGCTCTGAATCCCAGCCATGTCTTGTGTCATCATAACATTAAGATAAATCTAAATACTTCCCCTTTTTCACTGTATTTTCCATGAGTGCTGCTCCTACAACCATTGTAACTTCTACACTTCTTTTCTGAAGTGACTGATTACTTTTTTCCTCTGATTTTGTCTTTATAGAATTCTCTTCAAAGTGTGGAAACACCAGGCAAAGGTAGGGTGTTATTTTAAAAGTATGTTAATTCAAGGTGTATCACCAGAAAACACATGTTTTGCTATTTGTTTGTTTTACTAAACTGTTTGAGTGGGCATACTGCAGATGTTTACATGTTAAGGTGTATTATAAGGTAATTATGATAAGTTGAAAATATAGTGATCTAAAAGTGTAAATAAACCAGCATTTCCACAAAATAATCTGGAGACTCAGATATGGAGAATGAATAGCAGAGTGAAAGAAATGAGTACAGGTGGTGGTGGTCATGGTAGTTTTCTTTAATCACAACTTTCCATGTGGAGAAGAGGGAAAATAATAAACTTTATGGAAGCCTGAAAAATTATTTTTCTATATGACTTTTCCATCTGACTCCAATAACTTTAATTCCTCCCTCTGTAAGCTTTAGTTCTTTGGGATCTTTTGCTGTATAAATAATGTCTCGTCTAATGGTAGACTGTCATAAGAAGAGTACATTAATTAACAACAATGGACAAAATTATAGACCCTGCCTTTTAAAATTCCCACTGGCTCAGAGGTGTGTAACTTTTTAATCTGTTTTTTTTATTCTGCTGTACTTCTTCCCACATGTGGATTTCTCAGTCCCTTCTGGGCTGAGCTCCTTTGGGATACTCTCTCACGGGGAGTTCTGTTTATCTCAGTTCTCTGGGTCAGGAAGAAAACTCCAAAGCTCATCAGGATCTTGTTTCTCATGTTTATTAGGATGTTATCACAAAACTTGGCAAGTCTTTCCAGACTTTCTGCACAAGTTTAATTCACCACAACCTGGCACACTTTGGGCTCTGATAGCACAAAATGGCCTTGAACTGTGCAGCTTTTTTATCATTATACTCATTCTTACCCAATTAACAATAGACACGGATATTATTTTTCTTAATGACCCAATGACCCATCACCTGTGTGCTGCACTGCGGCATTTTCTGTCCAATCACTCACTATTACCCAAAAACCTCTAGAAGAAAAAAAATTAAGAAAAAAGAAGGAAGAGACAACAGTCTAAATCCTTCATCTTGTCTTCTGCTCTCTAAACTTTAACTCTTTCACCCAGTGACTTAAGAAAACTCTCTAACCTACACACTCACACTTTTAGCTTTTTCTATCTAACTTTAATAGTTGTTTTCATGTATCACCATGAAAACATGCTCATAAATTTCATATTATATGAAATTCAGTGTTCTCCTGGATCTCAAGGCTAAGCATCAGAGACAAGGGCCCACACTCTGTGTCTCAGACTCCAGCAGAGGTGTCCAGCACTGTTAGCACCTCTCAGAGCAAGGGATGAGCAGGGGTCTGCTCTGCCAGGGCTTGGATTCCAGAAGGGAACAGCCACATCGGGGCTCCTGCCACATCAGGTGCTGCTCTACCCCTCTGTGGCTGCCCAAATGCATCTGGGTGGATGGATTCCACCAAAGGGCCTTCCAGCTGAGCCCTGGGCTGGGTTGTGGAAGGCTTGTGCCTCTGTCCGTTTTGTTTGAGGAAAATGTGGCCTCTGAGATGTTCTTTCCCTCTCTTTTCTCTGCTTTCCTCAATTGCAGTGTGCTCAGAGAGGCAACAAAAAGGTGAATCAGCTGCAGAGATTCAGCAGCAAAAAGGTGAATCAGCAGCAGTGATTTCAGCAGTCTTTCAAAGACAGAGTTGGTTCAGATGGAGGTTTCCAAATGCCAGGCTTGCCTCAGCATTATTCAACTTCATGAGCAGCAGAGAAAGGAAACAGCAATTCAATTTGTAAGCTGCCAGGAAAAGCTAAGCAGCTGAAGGGCCAGGAGGGTGGGGAGAGAATATGCAGGTGCAGAAGTGAGAAGAAGGTAAATTCAGTTTGTAGGACTCTTCCTTCTTGGATATATTCCTTTTTCCCATGTGTTTTTTTAACACTCTTAATGGCTGCTAATTGGTTATGTTAGAAACAATTAATAATAAACATCTACCTTAGAAACATCTTTCTCCACACAGTGTTCAGAAAGTGTAATTGGAATGGATTTAAAACACTCCTCTGATTACAGGTATTTCCAAATTTGAACTTCATTGAATCAGCAGCTCTCACAAGGAAAATCTCATTTATTGAGTAACAGTGAAGGAATCAGTGTTTACCCCCTACTTCTCTGCACCTATTTATTTATGGGAGGAAATCTTCAACTGTGAAGATTTCTCTGTCTGCTTGTGGCACACCCTAATTTCGTAACAATTGCAGAATCCTTTTGGTAGTGTAATATTAGAAACTGCAATTTACTGATCACAAGTCAGAACTTGCCAGGCCATTAGTCATTCTGTGGAGAAGCCTGCACTGAAATTTGTCCAAGGTAACCAAATTTCCAATTGTCCTTTTGCATGCAGCAATATACATTTCATGTATGTTTTAACATGCCACATGCCTTGCATCTGCACCTAATAAATAAACAAAATAGGCTAAAAATGAGAAAAATATTTAAAGGATAAATAATAATAATGGTAATAATGGTAATAATGGTAATAATAATAATAATAATAATAATAATAATAACAACAGTAACAATAACAATAATAATATAGTAATTTTATGATGGTTAATTAATGAACAATAATAAAATACTACTACTCATAATAGTAATTTAATGATAATTAATTAATGATAATAATTATACTGCTACTACTACTACTAATAATAATAATTATACTGCTTCTACTACTACTAATAATAATAATAAATTATAATAATAATGATACTGCTACTACTACTACTACTAATAATAATAATAGCTAAAGAGCTAGCATGTCAGCATGTCAAAGCTGGTGTTAAGAACATGTCTGAGAAAAACCAAGTGTGAGTGCAATGGCCAAAACTGATCTGCAGGAACGTAGGTCTGAACTCCCAGAAGTGGGGAGAGCCATACTGCATCTTCTCTTTTGGGCATCACAAGTTTTCCTTAGTCCCTGTCTTCTCAGTGCCCACCTCCATGATAACACCACGATCTAGGGACACCACTAACCTTGAGAGGAATCCAGATGATATTTTCACCTGCTGAAGCTAGAAGTAAAAGCCAAATAAGTGGTGAGTTGTAAGCTCCTGCCAAATTCCCCTTTGTGTTTCCTTTTCCCCCTCATGTGCTTCCCACCTTTTTTTATTTTACTTCATTGTGCTTAGCTGTCTAGGATTGCAGGCATGCAAAAATCCGCAAGCCTGTGACCCAAAATTAAAGGCAAATCGTAGCCTTAGCTCAGTGCTGTTAAATCTTTCCAGATCTCTAGGAAGCTAAGATCCATGTGCGTGTCTTCCTCAAGCAGCACATTTGCAGATGAAGTTGGGATTGACAGCTGAGGAAAAGCCAGTCTGGGTTTCCCATTTGTATTGTTCCTTTCTGTCTCTCATATGTATTCATGTTTATCTTGAAGAAAACAAGATCAAATTTTAACAGCAAGAGCAGCAATCTGTTACTCCAACTAATAATTTCAGTTTCCTTTCCCCTTTTCTTTTCCCCAAGAGATGATTATTACCCTGAGTATATAAAAGACTTTTGTTTTTCTCCATTATAGCTTCTCTCTACTAAAAGAGAAAAAGATAAAGGATACTATTAAAATTAAAGCCTTACTTAAAAAAAAATAATTTAGAAACTGCTTTAACCTTTCTCTTTAAAACAGATTTTCAGAGGTTCATTATTAGTCATTCAGCATGGACTGAGCATGTCAAAGACTATATTCAAAATATCTAGCCTCGATTTAGTGTTCCAATAACTGCCTCTATGAACAGTGTTATCTCTGTAGAACAATTTATGCCACTGCTGTGAATAAAGCAATACTTATCCACATTATGCCTAAGTCTGGATCACGTTCTTTTTCCTCTCTATGAAGTCCTTAAAAGATTATATTCAAGTTTTAGTGCTCAAAATATTTTCTTTATTCCTCGTTAAATGGGAGGAACCAAAGGCATTTCTAGACATTAGCACCTTTCTGCAGCATCAAGTGTTCACAGAAAGTAAAGATTACTCATGTTAATAGAGACTTAGCATTGGAGTTTGCTGCAATCCAGAGTATGAAAAGGCTGCAGGCTGGGACAGACCTGAGTCTGTGTGTGGCTCTCAAAAGCTGATGAATGAATGTTTATTCTGTGTCCACAGCCTCGCTACTTCAGGCAGGGATTTCACCAGATCAGACATAAATAAGCAGCTTTCAGAATTTGATCAGTAGTTCTCTGGGACTCATCCAAAAGGTCTGGTGTGGACCAGGAACTGATGATTTTGAGTCAAAAACCTTTTCCAACTGAATTGCTGGAGTTGTTATCTTTCAGAGTCAATGCAGAAATGTAATGCTTACAATACATGTAATGTAGGCATCATTACGTTTAAGACTGTAAAGTTTCTTCTTTAACTGTGCTTGGGATTTGATACTTATTTCTAGACCTGATAATAAAAGCATTCACAACAGGAAGGTTTAAAAAAAATGGGAGAAAAAGGGAAAAATTAAATGTTCTTTTTGTTAGGGTTTCCTTTGGAGCTGAAAAATTCTCTTCCTTTCTTTGCACAAACACATCACATTTTTGTTTTGGAAAAAACTCTGTTTGTCTCACAATATGAAAAAATCTTAAGGGATTTTTATTGATTTCATTCCATTTTTTTATGTCTCTCTCCTGAATTGTTTCCAAACCTTTTCTCACCTCTAAGTTGTTGCTATGCTGCATTCTGATATATTGTCCCTATATCCAGAGGCTTTTTAATCAAGAACAATTTTTAAACAACTACAACACCCCAGTTCTTCATAAAAAGTAGGCAGAAGTTATCAAGGCATTATAAATCATATAGGAGCAGAGACATTTTTGATACCAGGACAGCAGATTTTTAAGTTGCTTTCAAGGGATAATCCATAGGATTCTTCAACTAGTAGGAGGAAACAATCCAGTAAATATTGGTGCTTGGAAAATGCACCTGACCAGCATATGAATTACAGCCTTTTCATGTTTTGCCTATTTCTTATTGCAATAGTAGTCTAATGAATGCTGCTTAGCATTTTACCTAAAGGTCAAGTGGGGTTTTCTTCTGTAGTTTTGGTTTTGGGGTTTTGTGTGTGTGTGTCCTAAACTGTATTCAGGACCTTACATTTTTTGGTTTTGTTTTTTGTTTTTTTTCTTTGAAAATAAGTTGGAAAGGAAAAAATCAAGCTCCATTTCTCAAAATTATTTTTAATCAGCCAAAAGGGTCATAGGCCTTCATTCCAAATTTTGTTCAACCAGATTTTTGTCAAGTTTTACCTGGAGAAAATGTGTACAGGTCAGAGAGAGTGTTTAACATGTACTGAACTGACATCATCTGCTGGTGCAGTAACAGCAAAGTCCCTGCTCTGTTGGAAGATCTGGCAATAAAATAATATGTGAATTGTAATACTGGACTGAAAAGAAAATGTAAGTGGGTTTCTGTAAGGAATAAGCTACTAGGTGTATTCATTAACACTTCCAGGACCGTGGGGATTGTTCTGTTTCTCACTATGGGTAGAATTTATTCCTTCAGACTTCCTGTACAAGGAACAGGAATCTGTCAGAAATAAGCATATCTGGCAGCTGTGGTTAAAGTTCACTTCCCTTGCTCTCATCTCATTTCTGCAAGTCAGAATTCTCCCCACCTTCAGTGAGAGGGTGATGGCAAATAATTTCACAGCAGAAATAAATCACGAGGTTTGAGTTGTGAGATTATTAATATTGGTCACTGTTCACTTTGCAGCGTGGTCTATTCATTGTCTCTTACATACTGGGTCTGCCTGAGACACCTTTCTAGAAAATAGGTTTTGATGTAGCTGAAACTGTGAATCTGCTGTAGGAAGCGCATGGCCTGTGCTTTGTAAATCAGTGAAACACCAGTCCTTCCTCAGCTGAGATTTATTAAAAGGCATAAAAAGCAGTAAAAGTTCTCTGGCTTCGTGAATGGATGATATAATTTCAGCCTACCATATCCTATTCAGCAGCTCATTAAAATACAGTGAGAAAATGCTGAACAAGTTTTGTGAGTAATGGATGTTTACAGACTACCCAAGATGTTTCCCTCTAATTCAGTTAATTGCTACTGGTCCTAATGACTGAAGAATGGGGGCTGGAAAAGGGTTGATTCTGGCACAGAAACCACAGACTGTTTTATAACTGAGAGCTAGCAAGAATAAGAAAATTAATGTTGAAAACATTCCTGGACCTGCAGACCAGATCATACTTGGATATTTGCTTAAACCTGAGGAACTCTATTCCTGAAAAAATCTTCATTCCGTATGGCCTAATAATTAGATAATTAATGCTGAAGTTCATTTGTCTCCCTTGGCTGGCAGCTGAACTGATTGCTCCCCAAATTGTTCCATTACTGCCTTCACCCCTCACATGTTGTTATAGCAGCTTGAGGGGTTTGTCTGGGTTTGTCTGCTTGTCTGCTTTTTACATATCTGACATCAGTTTTGAGACTCAGGCAAACCATGAGAATCATTTTTCTGCAAACATGGTCAATGGACAGGGAAGCTTGGATGTGATAAGCACCTTACATCTTAATCTCTTCCTTCTCTGGCACATGTAAATTTTCTGTTATGGAAAGTACTCCATTCTGTGTTTTCTCCTGACTTTATTATTTGGGAATGCTTTGCTCATGGAATATCCCCTTCTCTCTGTGGTTTAGCTGAGATAGAATACATTTCTTCTTGTTCTGGAGACAAAATCTGAGATGTTGCTTTACCACTTATAATATAGATTGAATTAAAACTGTACATTTTCACAGAGTCTGAACTACCATTTACCTTCTTTTGGAGAAAATGCTGAGAAATCATTCATTCTATTCAATCTATTCAGAAATCATTGACTTCAATAGGCCAATTTTCATAAATAAGGGGTTTGCTAGTATACTACATTTACCTGTCAGCCACTTTGAACAGATTGGAAACATGGAATCTCCCAAGGATCTGTTGGTCCTTAATGAAAATAGCGTGGTGCTTTTCAGATAAAGTGCTGGTTCAAAGAATAGTCAGCTGATGTCCTCTTCTGGACCTCTTAAGAAGGTTCCATGTGGATCACTGTGGGTAAGTTCTTAGCATGTAAAACAATTCAGTGCAAATTAAACATTTAGTTTGCAGTTACTGAGTGTTTACACATCCAAGAGGACTGGGAATGAGAATTAAATGGTGTTCTAGGGAAAAAAATCACTAGGGCCAAAGATCTTTACAAAACCCTTGTGCTGAAGGATGACAAATGGTGAAAATAATAAAGAGGATAAATAGAAAAGGCAATTAAAGCCAAGTGGTGGACAGAGAGAGTAGAAGGACTGAGATTTTTTAACCTGTTGATCTCTAAAATGATTCAGTTTTCAAGACTACAAGGTGTAGTTCTCTAGCCAGTCCTTCATATGTGCAATAATTTTCTGTCAGTATTCTCAGAGGCAAACCTCAGTATATGTCAAACTATTTAAATTTTATGTGTATTTCTGTTGTTACATAATTAAAATTTGTCTATTATGAAATGAAGATGAATAATTTCTTTGGACTGTTTGCAAGCCATTTTGTGACTGAATAGTTCTGGGTAGTTGATGGTTTAAAGATAAAAGGTATCAAAGAAGGAGAGTAAAATTCCTGACTGAAGATAGGGTGTTTTGGAAACATTTCTGTCAGGAAACTGAGATAGCTAAGTCCAGGGAATGGTGATATTTGTATCTGATGTTGGGCAGGCCTGCTGCACCTGTCCCAAGTACAAAAAGTCTCAGGCTTCCTATTCCTGGGTTGTTTCTTCCTTTCCTTTTCTGTTTTATTTAATAGACTCTATGAGCTGAGAGCTGCTGACTTCAGTGGCCAGACAAGTCCAGGGAATGTGTCAAGAACTGTAACAGGTGGTGAGAGTATGTTCTTGATCATGTAGAAAAATGTGAGTTAGAAGGGCAAAAAAAGGAGAATTTGTGGTTTTCCCCTTGGAAAAGACAAATCAGCCTGATCTTGGGGCAATGCAATGTACTCTGACACTTTCTCTCTCAACCTGGCTCATGCTTGAGAAATGAGTGCCCTTAACAGCTCTCTTCACTTGATGGAGGATGCCAGGATTGGGAATTTGAATTTACACTGGCAATCAGGCAACCCCAAGCTACTCCAAAAACAGAGATGGAAGCTGGATAAATGCCACTAATTGCAGGGGGGGGGGGAATAAATAAAAAAATTAATAAAATTTAAAAAAATAAAATAACAGTACTGCAGAGCTGAAGCCAGAGGATGTGACATAAATGTGTTGTGTAAATTAGGGTACAGCCTGCATTTCATATCTATTTGTATAATGTATTTCAGTGTCCATTTTTTTGTAATATTACCACCATTCCATGACCACCTGAATGCTGTCTTTTTCTGATTGTGGCTGCTGTTTTATATGTTTTATTAATTGTTTACCTACAGTTGCAACAGCTTTATATTTAACCAGTGCCTTTTCTCCCTTCTACTGCTGCCTTGCCAGTTCCCTTGAAGTAAGTAGCTGCTTAGCTGCTGAAATGACAAAATACCTACTGAATAAAAATCCTTCCAGCACAAAAATTCAGAGACTGAAATGGCATCTCTGAGGTACATAGTAGCTTGCTGAAGTTGAAAATGCTTACTTTGAAAATGCCTTAATTTGAAAATGCCTTAATTTGAAAGCACTGTAGTGAAAGTCTGTTAATGATACACCAGAAATGAGCTAAGGCTGGTTTCAGAAGCACAGATGGCTAATTGGCTTCAGTTGTACGTTATGTCATTTTAATTAAATTTTATTAGGAGGCATTTCAAAGCCATCTATGATGGTTTAGGATAAATATAGTTCTTTATAAATGACCTATTGCTAACCTTTATTTATTCCTCTGTCTCCTCTCAGTGTTAATAGAGGCCGCTGTGACTGAGCTCTCCATGGCCATCTCTCGCCTCATCCATGTCTACAGCAGCAGCTTTGATGCCAATTTCCAGCTTGCCAGCACACCCAGGAGCCCTTTATGTGCAGACATCAGCCTAAATTCCCAGCTGAGCTTCACTGTTTGTGCTGCCCATAACATCCCAGAAGCCTGGGTGGCCAGGTAGGAGGAGCTGCAGCAAGGGTTCAGAAGATGTGTTGTGTTGTCTCTTTGGCAGGAGTCATTTTTCACAGACACCAGCTCACCTCTCCTGCTTTGGTGGTGCTCCTAAACCAATGTTAGAGGCTGTGTGATGCACACCAAGGGTGTTTGGGGTGGGGCTTGGTGTAGTCTCTGCAGGACAAGGAGCTGGAAGGGCTGGAGGCACAGTTAAGCAGAGAGGTGTTTTTCTTTGAATCTCAGTGAGGCTTTCTCAGCAAATTTTGCTCTTGGTGTGTTCAAAACATGTCATGTGGCCAAGCCTCTGAATGGGTGATGCCCTTCAGAGATGTGATTAAAGTTTAGAGATCCGAGTATTCCTGCTATCAGCATAACACAGGAGAAAAAATGGATTCAACCTGAATAGAAAAAAGAGACAATGTAATAAAAAGATAATAGAAATATTCTCTTCTGCATTGCTCAGATTTGGTACAACTAGTCTTGTCAAGTAACTAGCCTGAGCAAAACTGGTGTTCTCTTACAACTCCAGTGTGATCAAAGGGGGACAGGTGAACAAAGTCTGGTAGAGTTATTTTTATGAGTCAAAAAATTCTTTTCAAAGTTCTTTAATTTTCCCATTGCTCCCTCTTTACCTTCAGTCCCAAATGACTGTGGAATCATTTGCATTATACTGT
Organism: Poecile atricapillus; assembly: GCF_030490865.1. NCBI lineage: Eukaryota > Metazoa > Chordata > Aves > Passeriformes > Paridae > Poecile > Poecile atricapillus. The sequence goes on along the minus strand of NC_081266.1, from coordinate 3,128,607 downwards.
CAGCAAGAGACTGTGTTTTACAGCATTGCCTGTAATTAGCCATTTAACAAAAATCTGAGACTTTGCATTAGTTAAGGTAAGAAATGCAGAGCTATAATGACTCTCCTGGTTTCAGATGTTTATACCATTCCCACTGCTTTTTATGTTTTACCAGAAAAATGTGTATTACCCATAGCCTAAAGGCCACTGATGACTTCAATGCTATGTCCAAGCACATGAAAATGAGAATCTTTCTTCCTCTTAATCTCCCTTTCCAGTCTTTCCAATATTCATAACTAGCATGGACTTCTTAACATAAATTGCTGCTCTAACACTTGGTTTCCTCAAATTCTTTTATTGAAATTGTTCACATGCATGTTCCTCAGTCTTATTTTTCTGCACAGCATGAATTATGCTGGCAGTGTCATGGACATCATGTTCCCTTTCCAAAAGTCAAAAGTTATGACCTTGCAGCTGTTTTAACATGTATTTTAAGATGTCTATATTCCTGCATATGTATAATGTATAAAATGTATTCTATAAGAAAGTGTACACATTATAACATACCTTATGTATCAGTACTTTTGTTTAAACAGCAGAACTTAATGATTTGATTGTATTAAAACTTTTTATTTCCTGAACTATCCTCCAACTCCTTGTAAAGTTGAGGCTCTAAGGGAAGTATTTCCTAGTTCTACAAGGTAATTGTTTCTTCTCTGAAATGACACCCCGTAAGTACTGCAGATTACAGATAATTCTCTTTCAACCCAAAAAAAAAAAAAAAAAAAAAAAGAGAAAAAAGAAAAAGCAAATCTGCTTCAATAATTATAAAATATATTAGAATGTTCTGGAAGAGATAAAACATCATTCTTATAAATATGGTAAAGTCAGGCACCTTCAATTTGGGACTGCCTCACATTTCCTGTTCACATTTGTCTGTTTCCCACATTCATCATTCTTGTCCAAAATGAGATCTAAAGCTGAGCCTGGCAGGAAGATCTGGAAGTTACAAGACTAATTAGGAACATTAGTTATTTATAATCTATTTTGACTAATATTTTAAAAGATTTCAGTAAGAATAATATGAAACAGATATTCCCAGACCTAAATTTCTCTCTGAAGCTGCTCAATTCACTTTCTGAAGGCCAACACAGAGGACTTTAATGCTTCTTCTGTAAAAAATGTATATATTCCCTTGACTAGGAATCTGGTTTTTACAGATTGGGAAGAGAAAGCATAAATAGAATCATAGAATACCCTGGGTTGAAAAGAACTTCAAAGTTTATCCCATTCCATCCCTGGCCATGGGCACCCTCCCACTGTCCCAGGTTGCTCAGAGCTCCAGCCTGGCCTCGGATGCTTCCAGGGATGGGGCAGCCACAGTTTCTCTGGGGCAGCCTGTGCCAGGGCATCCCACCCTCACAGGGAATAATTCCTTCCTAATACCCAATCTAAATCTAACCAACTTCAGTTTGAAGCCTTCCCTTGTCCTATCACTGCATTCCTTTAGGAAATATCCCTCCTTTGGCTGCTGGAAGGTGCTCTGGTGTCTCCCTGCTGCCTTTTCTTCTCCAGGCTGAACAAGCCCTGTTCTCTCAGTTTTCACAGGGGAGGTTCCCCAGCCCTCTGAGCATCTTTGTGTTCCCCTCTGGCCCTGCTCTGACAGTTCCATGTCTTTCATGTGTTGGGGGCCCCAGAGCTGGATGCAGGTGGGAGATTTCTTGTTGATTCTATGATGAGCAAGTACCAACACTTCACTTATGTCCAACTTTTCATTTGCTGCCGTAAGGAAAAAAAAAATTAATGTCAGAAACATGGAACAGAACCCAGACTTCTCTTTAATTCTGAACTTCAAGGAAAAAAAAACAAAAAACAAACCCTAAAAACCCCTCCACACACACATTAATATGATATGAATTATTATAATTCCTTTTCTCATGTAAGAAAGGACTTCCATAAGTTCCTGAGTGATTAAGTCCAAATATACTGTGCTTGACAAAGTATATTACAATTAATTTTATTTTTTTTTCTCTTTTGTAGCTACAAAGTTTTCTCTTTTTCCTGTTTACTAACTTATGGTGGGAAGACAATATGTCAAGTGAAGATTTGCAAAAATGCTCCAGTTAAAAGATCCTTCTTCTTCCTGGCTGACTGGAATGAGAAGTGAGTTTTGGTCTATGCTTGATACATGTTTGTCTGACAGATATTACACATCCAATATATATTTAAAAAAAAACAAACAAAAAAAACCCCCATGCATCTTTTTTTTATGGATGTTCTTCTGAGCCAATTAAACTGCACAGAATTCACAGAAACTTAGAGAGATTGGAATGAGAAAGAAATAGGAGAGCCAGAGGAAGGGAAATAGGACTAAGGTAAGTCTGGTCTGACAATAAACTAAACTAAGCTTTGTTCACTGGAGGCATCCAGGAGTACTGGAACTGAAAGCAGATACAACCAAAGGCTGTATTTCTATATTTCTTTTGAGGAATTTCACCTTTTGGATCTACCTTTAGTACATCTGCAATCCAGCTTGAGAACCTACCGTAACATTTCCTCAAGGTTCCTTTTTTACCAAGCAAGGTAAAAGTGTTGGTTTGGCTTTTTTTGCCAAACAAGGTAAAAGGTGTTGGACTTGTTAGGTTGGGGTTTTATTTTTTTGTTTGATTTTGGGGGGGCTATTTTATTTGGTTGTTTGTTGTTTTGTTTTTTGTTTTTTTATAAAAAGGATCTACAGTTTTACAATGAGGACCTTCATTTGATACTGGAGTTTTAGGGTAAAGGATTCCTATTAACTGTGTGTCTCACACTCAAAAAACATTCATTTAAGGCAATGGCATGAAAATAAAACATATTTGCAATAGATGAGAGAGAAATACGCTTTTTTTTATGATTTGGTGGTGATATGGAATTCTTTCAGCTTCTTGAGAATAACATATTTGTAATCTTTGAAAATTTTGGTATTTTGCATCACTGTTTATTGTATTTTAAATCTGAAAGCAGCTTGATGACATTAGAACTGAACAAAGGCCACAAGTCTGAAAAGCTTTGATTTTTGGGTTGGGTTTTTAAATTACAATGGAATACAGAATGTAATTCATAACTTCTCTCTGCCTTTTCCTGTGACACACAACAGTTTCAGACTGGTCAAATGGAAGAAGAGCTTTTCATGCCAAACACATTTATCTTAAAGGAGGGATACAGGAAAATTAGTATGTCTGTGTATGATTAAGAAACAAAACGGGTTCACTTCTGCTAAGCATCCAATTAAGTTTAGGGCTTGACATCTGCTTTGGTGCCCCCATTTGTGTCCATAACATTTAAGTACGTAACCCTCAGTCTTCTGTATGATTGGAAAGTAGCAGCTGTCCTTGTGTTTAAAAAAATCACATTATTCCCTTTCCCTCTATAGGAATTTTCACCTCGTCCCGATTTCGGTCAAGTAGTTTCTTACGGTTCATATAGGCAGGTAACATTGAAGTGTATGAGGAGGATTATATTTCTTATGAGCAGTTTTGGCTTCTAAAAAGTAGCTAATGCTTTTCTGGAATGCATGTTACAAAACATTTGCTAAAACAGAAGATAGAATAGAAATAAATTTTTAGCGTAACTGAAGCAGAAACTCTGCTCTTCTTCCATTTAATGAAAGTGTAAAGCAATCAGACTGAAGCTTCAGACTTTCCATTGAAACTTCTCCCTTGCAAAATCATTATTAAATGTGCACAATTCCATCCAAAAGCTTATTGGAAAAAGAAGAAATTAAATATGCAGACCAAATCCTTTCATAGGTCATAGATGCTTGTAAGAGGCTCCTAATGTCAGATTTAAAAGTGTGTGCAACATAATAGTATCAGTTTGTAAGATCACCTTTTTGCTTTTTATTGTTGCTTGATTTCCAAAAAACAAACAAAAAAAAATTCAAAATCCATTTCAAATAGATTCGAAATTAAAAACCTGAAAATTTATATCAGTCTGGCAGGATTTTGAATATTTCCCTCAAACATTAAAGGTATTCCCATATTTTCTGCCTCAAACTGATTGACCTAGATTTGATTAAGTCTCAATAAATGAGGGGAGGTTTTTTGAACCCCTTGGCCTGAGGTCCAGGCTGAGAATCTGGGGAAACAGGTATGCCATTATTTTTGTGTATCCAGATCTGAGTTTTGCAAAAGAATAGTCAAAATAGCCATGCCAGGTGAGCATTTTCTATCAGCTACCAGCCTAAAATGGAGAGTAGGTTTAGGTTAGATGTTAGTAGGGAATTCTTTGCTCTGAGGGTGGTGAGAGCCTGGGACATGTTGCCCAGAGAAGCTGATCACAGCTGTAAAAAATGCACGTGGTAAAAGGTCACCAGGAAGAGCATCTAGTACATCAGCAAGTCAGATATTCTATGTATAGCTATGGATCATTCAGGCCATAAAATGAACCTGGCCAATTCAAAATGAGTTCTGATCTCATATTAGGATTGATTTGAACAGAGGAAGAAGAAATGGCAAGAAGTGTTTTGGTGATTAGGTAGACAGCTTCTGCCAAAGACAAGGCTAGCTTTATCCACTGATTTTCATGAATTTAGTTTCTATTTTCAAGTGCTTTAACCAGTTAATGTCTTAATTTGAACTTGATGGGTTTTATGTATAAATATGAGCTTCTGTTAAAGTCTATTATCATATTTAATCCTCCCCAGAATGTTCTCAGAAACAATGGGAATAGTTTGGTACTTAAGGATGTTGCCTTGTGTAGTGCTTCTTCTGTTTGTTATTTTTTGAGAGTCTAGTTTTGCTTCAGAACTTGTATATTACCTTTGGGAAATGTGATTGTCTTCTTGGTGCAGAGTCCAAACAGGCTGGTACCATTATAATGTGTAAAGTCCAAATTTGCCCCCCTTATTTTCCCATCAGTTTCATTTTTCAGTGGCTGAGATCTCTTAGTTATTTTCTTTGGTCTTAGCTGGTTACTCTTAATGTATTTATTTCATCATCTCCTCTTTTTCCATCCTTCATAATTTATGTTAAACCTACAGACACGAAGTATGGAATTAACATTAAGCCTACCACTCATCACCTCAGATCCTTTCTTGGCAGTAGGTTTCCCTCTTCTCCATATTTTGTTTGGCTTCTCTGTTTTGTTTCCATTCTCTCAGGGCACATCCTGGGTTTCCCCAGAGCTCTTGTGTGCTGAGTTCTTTTAGGAAACAAGTGGTATACCTTTATCTGATATCTGTGAATGGCACCTTCTCAGTGAGAAGCTTCTTATTTCTGGCCAGGGTTCCATCCCCTTCTTCTTAGTCACCCTCAGTCATAAAGGGTGACACCAACTGGGTAAATTCAGATAGGCATTAATTAAAGTTCTTAAAAGCAGATATTCCCCTATTTTTTGTGTATGACATCAGAAGGGAAATTTTGGTGTTCTTTGGCCCATATTTTAACTCTTGGGATGTGTAACTTGTCAGAGTTTCCAGGCTCTCTTCCTGCTAGAAGTAGGAAAAATGTGTCCTGGGGAAACTTTGGCAAGCATTTACTTTCTTCAGTGATGATCCTGAGACCTTTTCTTCACTGCTTGAGGTTCAGACAGAGTGTTAACAATTGTCTCTATCACAAAATGCAGGTCTTGATTTTTTTATTATTGTCTCTTCAAATCATGAATCGTTCTTTAAAGTTAATTCTGTCAAACATTTTTATGTAACAAGTGTTGTTGACCTCTCAGTGAAAAAGACAGAACAAGCTATTTTTAGCAGGTAAACCAGTTCAGTTTCCCAATAACTGTTTCTAACTAATTATGAGTAAAGAAGAGTGCATGAGCCAGGGAAAGCAAACTTGAAAGCTTTAAATAGGGACACGTGGGAAGACAGTTGAGAATTGCTTCTCAATTCTGTTCATGGTAATCAGAAAGAGTGGGAAATGGCTGTCTTGCTTTGTTATTCAAAGGGGGAGGTGTGCACATGTGCATAATTTCCAAATGTTGGAAGACTGATGATCTGAAATTTTGACATTAATGCTAATTTGCAGTACTTCAGATTTTCAGCTGAAAGCCATCTACTTTCTCTCAGTAGCTCCTCAGCACATTCAAGGAAACTTTCTCAAATTCAATAGAAATTTGATCGATTTGAAACTAGGAGCAAAATCTTATGCTGATTTTTCCTTTTACTATTACCATGTCTAACTTCTAGCATCTATAATTCCTATGTTTTACAGGCTAATATACTTTTTAAATGCAGTTTCTACTTTTATTTGCTGTTTAAGTGTGACCATATCTTTTTAAAAATGCTGCATTGCATTCTTCTGTCACTCTATTACTCAGATTTATCATTTACTCTGTTTTCTTAATCTCCAGTTTATGCAGATTTTTTGTCTTTTTAATGACTATATTACCAATGTGGAATAATCCTTGTAGCACCTAGCTCCTTATATTGACTTTGTTTATACAGAAAAAAATCTAATTAATTTTACTCTCCACTTGAGAAATTTTCCACTGAATATACATGGAAAAGGCCAGAAAATTATCTCTTCAGGAAAAAGACATGCACACATGTGGGTAATTACATGTATGATCTTTCAATACAGCATGAAACTATCTTGCTTATTGGAATAATTTTGAGTTATGATTTTAGATCAATTTTTATAAACTGTATAAATGAACTGAATGACCAAGAAAGCTAATGGTCAATGCAAAATCGAGATGAATATTGATGAAAATTGAATTTTCTCACTAAAAAATTAGGATCTATCATTGTTGTTAAGACAACATCTACCTTTAAATTGTGGTTAAGAAATATCACACCACCAAAGCACGCTTGAACAAGAGAATGATTATCATACTCAGGAGAAACTCTTGTTTTTTTAAGGGGTGTTTTCCTCTGAAGACTCAAAACAGCCAAACACTGCTGCTTTTCAATTCTCTCTTAACGGATTGTTTATTCTGAAATAGCCTTTCATTGATAAGGTAATTCCAAAGCAAAGTTTAATTAAGCTTTTCCTGCCTCTGCCAGCTCCAGTAGTTACCACTGAAGTGAATGAGTTCTTATCTGCCTCTTCTCAAATGCTACAACTCAGGCTGCCAATACTCATCAATGGATTGAAGGGATCTGCATTTTCCTTCAGAGTGCAACTTCTGTAATTTACAGCTCAATATATGTGTTAGAGCATCTAGAAAAATGTAGAAAGAACCCACTTGTTGTAAAAATGCTCAAATTTTTTAACTTTTCTTTTTCTCTTTTCTGATTTTCTTTAAGGGTCAACTTCCCTCTACGAATAAAGGCTCTTCCAAGGGAAACGATGCTGACAATAAAGCTACTGGGAGTAAACAGCACTTCTAAAAATACAGAAGTGCTTGCTTGGACATGCTCCCCATTGTATGCAAAAGAGTAAGTTTGGCTTTGTGTGACATTAAGAAAAGACCATTCTTGAATAGTGTTGCACTCAACCTGGGAGAAAGAAAAAAAGACAAAATTATTCATTTCAGGACCTCCTGTAAGACTGAAAGGATCACTTAGAGTGAACTGCTTTTGCTGTACCAGTAAGAGTCCCTCCCTCCCTCCCTCCCTTTTTCCTGTAATTTTGCCAAAACTATTTCTTCTTCACAGTGGTTGGTTGGTTGGTTTGTTGGGGTTTTTTGTTTGTTTGGGTTGTTTTGTTTTTGTTTTTCTGTTCTCACACACATTCATTCTGCTTAAGTTGGGACAATTAGTGGTGACCACAATGAGCCTTTTTCACTCTCCACACCACTTTAGAAGCTTTCTTCTCTTTTCTAACAACTTCCTTCTACACAGTACACAATATAACAGTGTTTTAAAGTTGCTTGTAGCTTGAATGTCTCTGCAGCTGTGTATAAGCAAAGATCCAAGGTAAATTTTCTGTGGTGCTCTAAATATGTTTCATTAGCACTGAGACATCTGAATTTAGACTGAGTCTTTGCAGTGATATGATGACACCGCCCGCTCTCAGGCCACTGGTGTTCTGGCTAGCTGTTGGCCGATGGCAGTGCCAGGAGTGGGGAACCACGTGGGGACTGTGTTTCCCAGCGTGGAACCTCCAGAGCTGTACATACACCGGGCTCTGTAGCTCTCAGGGTGTCAGTGGTCATGGCAAAAGGATCTGAGAGGACTCAGTTTCTTCCAAATTCCCAGGAACAAGTTTATTATAAGGGCAAGGGAGCGATGACAAGGGACAGGGCTGGGACTGCACGGAAGAGGTCTGAGCTGAGACTCTTGGAGCACCTCTGTGTGTCGGGTTATAAGGACAGTGGGCGGTCAGAACATCAACCAATGGGAAGATCGCGAGGGAGAGGTTGGGGGAGTGGGATACAATATTAAGGACCAATGGTAAGGACGCAGGGGAGGGGCGGCAATTGTACAAGCAATGGGGCATCGAGGAAAGGGTGATGAGCAGGGAAAGGACTAGAACAAAAGGTGGGGTTTACATTGACTGATAGGGCTTGGGGGCAGGATAAAGGTGATGGATGGGGAACACTCTGGAAAAAGGGGAGGGGCTTACAATGATTGAGAACCGGGGACAAACCATTCAGGGAAACAGGGGAGCAACTGGGGCGAACCAACTTGAACTTAACAACATCAAACAAACATCAAACAAACAGGCGGCAACAATATGAATTTTTTATTTACACTCCATAGCTTTCTGTGCAATAGAGGGATACATTCAAGCCCCAGAAGTTTCTGCATCAGCATCCCCCTCTAAGCTATAGCCCTTTCCTTATCTTGATCTACTTCCCTATATGGTGGCAATCACCTTTTAAAACAAAATAAAACAAAAAATCTGCATTTTTTGCATGTATTAATTTGCTATATTTGAAAGACCTTGTGTTTTCTTGAACTTCTAATCTGAGAGATGTAGGAAATAATTTGGACTGGGCTAGATGCTTTTTCCATCTTTTCAGAGAAAATTCAATGTTGCTCTGCTCTTTTGTGACTTCATGTTTAGAGCACTTTGCTTGAAGGAAGGAAAAAAGCATGAATCAAATCTCTGCTGCAAGGATTGCTGGGGCAATTTTTTCAATGACTTTTCTTTCATAGTCAGTCTTAAGAAGGCACTTCACTCTTCTCTTGTGTTTGTATTTTTAAAGAAAGCATGAAATGTGTTTGAGGCACAATAACTTTCATGAGGGAACACTTGCCCCATTTACCTCCAAATGTGGCTATATGAGAATTTTGCTCTTGAGGACCTGTGTTGTTCTGGAGGTTTTCTGATTTTCCAGCGTTCAAGTCCAAAAGGAATGACTTTTGGAAGACCTGAAAGTCCTCAGCTCCCTGTGAGCTGTATTTTTCTATGCATGCCATCAGGGCAAGCACACTGGTTTTCATCAGGCAGATCCCCAAGCCAGCCTGACACTTTCAAAAATTTGACTGAAAAAATGACTCTGTTCTTTCCTGGAACACACAGTGAAAGGGATAGAGGGCTACTTTCCTTCCATTTGCTATGTAATTGTCGAGATCACTGCTGAAATGACCCTTCAAAGCAGAACTCAAGGCTGAGTTGTTGCAGGAATGATTTAGGAATAGCATGTTCAACACCCCCTAATCTGATAGCTGTGTCATTTACAATTACAGTAATTATTACCACAAAGAAGCCTAAATGCCTTTTTCTCCTTTGGCCAACCACAGCTCCATAGGATTATTCATTCCCTGGGATTTCAATTGATAGGCAGGTTTAAAAATAAGAATTGCCCTGAAACTCCCCTTGCTGCTGGAATGCAACTGAACTTCCAGACTTATTTCAATAGAGTACTTCTGAACTTGGAAGTATGTTCCACGAAAAGATTTGTACCTCCAGTGTCATGCTAATATGTCAAGAGCTCCTTGTATTACTGCAAAGATTATGGTATTAGGGTTTTTAAATAACAAACTCTGTAAATGTGTATCAAGAGATTAAAGAAATCTGACCAGAAAATCTTTGACAAAACATTTCTAGCTTGGAAAATAACACTTTCTCAAAATAAAACTTTCCTCAGAGGTGAATTTGAGTTCTAAAAAGTCTTAACATTCTTATGTCTAGAATTTAATTTATTGGGGAAAGGACAGAAATAAGCTCTTTGAAAAAGCCAGCTGCCCAGAGGTATTTGCCTGGGTCATCAAACATCCTGGTTCAAATCCTTGTCCCAGTTGGCTTTTGTCAGGGTCAGTGAAGATAAGTGTGAAGAAGGATTGTAGCTCCTCTTTTCCTATGCAAAAAAAAAAAGAAGATTGTTTTGTTAAACATTGGAAAAAGAAAATGAGTGTCAAACATTTTTACATTTTTTTAAATACTGTTCCTCATTTCTGTCCTGTTATGTCATTGTCTGATTAAAACCACAGGAATTTTATTCAAAGTTATTTGGCTAATGTTAAAGAGAGAAGGGGGAAAAAACAATTTTGTGTTATTCCCAGGTATTACTTAGAATCTTGATCTGTTAAGGCAAAAGAACACTAATTAAAATATCTCCGAATTTGCTTCTCTTTGTAAATTTTATATCTAATTTCTCTTCCCAAATAATTATTTTCATTGTGTGGTCTAATCTCTTCTCTGAATTTTAATGCTTTATGTTTAATTCAAAGTGAAGATTAAAAAAACATGAACTTATTTTAACATTTACATTTGTGTATACAAATTCTTTTCACCTGTTTCAAGAGGTGTGAAGTTTCTCATGCTTTTGGACATGACCATGTTAAAATCTCTTGCCAGATCAAGGGCCTGTAGTTATTTGCTGAGTTTACCATTCCCATTCTCCTATAAAAAAAATTAATCAGATTGCATGAGAAGTATATATATATATATATATATATATATATATTTATAAAGAAACAAATCTAGCTCTTTATTTAAAGCATATTACTTACTATTTTATATTGCAATCTCTTTGTATCTGGCCCATTTTGAAGCCACACAATACCTAAAACTGCCCTCAAGAATTTGGCCAGCTTTAGGGTTTTTGATGTTGCTAAAGACTTGTCAGTGAACATATGTTTAGCAGACCTCAAATTTGTTTAATTTACATTATTTCCTGAATTCTAGTGTTATCTTTCACTCTTCTGACACTTTTCATGCAGTGTGCAGATTTATTAACATGATTAGCTGCTGGATATAGTCTTGGCCAAACTTGTGCTGGGATTCCTGCTTATCAAACTGACTTCCTGAAAGTATTCTCCAAGAGTTGCCTAAAATGAGTTGTTTACTCTAAAATCGTTGCTTGCAAGCTGATTTTGTGACTTTATATTTCTGGAACAAAAATTACGATGTAATCAGGAACATAAATGCAAATTTTTTTTCAAAGTCTGGAATAAGCCGTTGATTTTGTACTCAATGTAATTATCATTTACAAATTTATCCTACAAATTTAGGGAAGTTATTTAAGCTGGAAACTGTGGGGATGGAGGTTGTGTTCATTACAAATGTCTGTGGTACATTTAGCATTACTTTGTGGTTGAAAATCGTCTCTATTTTGAATTTTCTAGAACTCTAGTATTTGTGATTATAATAAATTAATTATTTCACAGCCTCATTCCAATGCAGAATTAACACTGCTTGGGTCATAAGATATGAGGAGTGGGGGTTTTTTATACATGTTTTAGCAGCTTTTCATTTCTTTTAAATTTAACCTCAACTCTGAACTTCAGAGACTTGATAGTATCAGGTTTGGGGACACTTACATTATTTTTACACAGTACTTTGTCCTAATTTTCCTGCTTTATTCAGCCTGAGCAGTAACCCTACACTATATACATATACATATACAATATATATCTATATATATAGAGATATATAAATATATAAAAGATACATATATACATATATGTATATGCTATATACATTTGTGAATGAACAGGGTGATAATGAGAATTCCTGCTTGCCCAGTAGCTCATATCTGCTTTTCTCAGCCTTGTCAGACAGTTTTCTTTAGACAGCAGCCCTAAATCAGCGCCAGCAGAGCCTTTGATGGTGCATCTGTATCAAGGAGTCTCATTAGATGCTAGAGGCAGTTCAAAAAGTGTTTGGAAGCCTTTGTTCCAACCTTCCACATCAGAAACTGCACTCGTGTCTTGGGCTGAACAGTTTAGTGATTCACAAACTGGAAATCCATCATTTTGGGGCAACTGGGGACTTGCAATGTCCCCCACAGTTCCCATTGCTCTGGTTTCACTGATTCCACCACAGTTTATTTTGGGATTTCCAAACCAGACAGAACAAGCAGCAAAACTTTTCTCTTGTGGAGTGCAGTGAGGGAAGTTTGCCTTGGGACTTGAGGGCATAAGATTGAGTTTATCAATTTAGGATAACTTGAGCTGCCTTTAAATACCAATGTCATTTTCTGTAGCAAGATGGGAAGTTTATTTTAGCTCCAGTAATAAACAAGAGAAGGGAATCTGAGTAATTCCACAATAAATAAATGGCAGTAGGCACAGAGCAGAATATTCACTTTCCGATCTGCTTGGTAGAGAAGTTCTTACATGAAAGCCATTTCCTGTGTCTGTGATCATTATACAAGTCTTTAAAAGGTCATTACCCTTACCTCAGAGATGGAAAAACTGGGATGGTAGATGGAATAGGGAGTGACCTTCCTGAGCTCGTCAGCAGAACCAAGTAGGAGAGAGAATAATCTGTCTGTTCACTAAAGGATATGGTTATCATGATCTTGATGTTTATTCCTTCATTTTCTGAATGGATCCTGCACTCCCACCTGCTTCTTTTAATAAAAATAATAATGCATCTTTTCCGTGTTTCACTCATCCACTTGGCCCCTGTAATAGTTCCATTTCTGTGTCCAAAAGCCAACTGTTCTGAGGAATATTGACTGTGCTTGTAAGCACCCCAAAGTTTGCTGGGTGTGCTGGGGTTTGTGGGTTTGGGCTGGGGTAGAATGAATTTTCTTCCCAGTGGCTGCTCTGGAGCTGTGTTTTGGATTTATGCTGTGTTTTGGATTTATGCCAGGGTTGATAACCTAGAGATGGTTTTGTTACTGCTGAGCAGGGCTTGCACAGAGCCAAGGCCTTTTCTGCTTTTCCTGCTGCCACACTGGCAAGGAAGCTGGGGGAGGCTGGGAGGAGACATGGCCAGGACAAGAAGGATATTCAAGCTGAGGGATATTCCAGAGCATGGGACATCATCCTCAGTGTATAAAGTGAGGGGGATAAAGGAAAAAGAGCAGAGACATTTGCAATGATGGTGTTTGTCTTCCCAAGTCACTTTACCTGAGATGGGGCCCTGCTCTTCTGGAGATGGCTGAACACCTGCCTGCCCATGGGAAGAAGTGAATTAATTCCTTGTTTTGCTTTGCTTTTTTGCATTCCTTTTACATTTTCTTTATCTCTGAGAAGCCCATCTGCCTTCAAGGATTCTTCTTTGTCTTCCTGGACAGTCTTTAGCCACATCTGTCTCGGTGTAAATGAGTTGAAATAATGAGCTCAGGAAAGGTCCCAAACACATCTACAGCACCTCTGAAGTCTATACTATTTCTTATATTTGTCTACACAGGTTTCCCAGGGAAAAAATCCACTATATGTATTTTTTTTAAAGGCCCCCATAGTTTTAGAGCACAATATGTAAGTGATTAGCAGTAATGAGAGCTCAAAAGGGTAATTTAGTCTTCATGTTCATTTATTCTCAGCTACTCCTCTCCCTTCTAACAAAAGTGCCTATTAGTTCAAATTATGATGTAAATCTTTGTCAACAAAGGATTAGTTGAAGAGATGCAACTCATTTAATAAAGGTCATCTGAGTACACATCACAGGAAAACCACTTTGAATCACCATTGATCACTTCCTCATTCACATCAATTACCTAAATGAGAGAGACTTCATATCACGCAATTGCTTTCCTCCAAGTGCTATCTTGTTCATATCACAGCTCTTTTTCTGCCTCCATTCCCCTGCAAATGCACCTACAGCTGCAAAAAAAAACTTCAGAAAGTAACTGTCTTTAATTCTCTTGAGCTTTGTTCTCACAATAAAATAAAATAAAATGTCTGTGCTAACAACACAAACAGCCTGAGAAGTGATAAAGAAAAATTGGTCCTGAATTAGGTTTATACTCATTTATGCTGACTATAACACTCACTTCGTGGGAGTTTCTTAATTCTTCTTCAGATGACTTTAAGCAATCTATTTCAATTTGCAATTCAAAATATTCTCTCTTTACAGCAATGTTGCAAACTCATGCTGGGATCAAATAGTCCATCTGGTGTCTCTCATACCTCTAACATCTTCCTCTCAGGTGAAAAGCAGGCATTCAGACCTCATTTACCTGGCTGGCTCTTTCTGCTGCAGTATCTAGTGATTCTCTCAGTTGTTTTGACTCAGCACTGTTTAAAGAGATCTTAATGAAAATTATTTGTCAGTAAAAGAAGAGATGCTGAACATAATTGAATTTCCAACCTCACTACTCATTAAGATGTAGACAAATTAAGGGGTAAGCCCAGTGTATTGTATGTGCCTTTAATCAGGTGCTGCAATCTAAATTTGAGTTGGTTTGTTACACTTAGAATTTACACCCAAACTTTCTGATTTTCTTCAGGTTCTCTAGACTGAATTGTGCTGACCTGCCAAATCATGCTGGGTTTCTTATCTGCTGGCCACATGCATGCCTGTGTTACTGATAAGACATTCGTGGATGTGTAGTGCTCAGACTGGTGCTTCAGACCATAACCTTTCATCTGTCCAAAAACTCTATGTGGCACATGTGGTACAAACTATCCCACTCCAACTTCTTTCAGCTCTTTAGAGACTTCTCATATCATACCTTCCCCCTCCCTGCCACCTACACATAAAATCAGCAGGGATCCCTTATGGATGCAGTAGATAGCCATGAGTTTCTTCTTTTTGTGGAATAAATCTGCTGCCCTCCACCTTTTACGGTGTATCGATGCTTCACAGTCTCTACCATATTTGTCCTCAAAATTAAATCTTGAGACAAATATTTATTATCCTTATTTTACACCTGGCTTAAAGGGCAGCCCCTGTCACACAAGAAGCCAGTGGTAAAGTGACTCAGGGTATCTTGGCAGAGTGATTTTTTTTTTTTTCATGAACCCTGCAAATGCAGAGATGCTGCCGTGGCAGTGAGGCCATCAGGATGCAACCTCTACTGGCTGAGGCCAGATTTGTACTAGTCACATAGAGGGTTTGCTCTCCTTTAGCTTGTCTTTTAAGCTCTACAGCTCCATTTCATGGGATTTCAGTGTGGCCTGCTCCCAGTGCAGCGTTTCTCTCGTGTTTCTTGCAGGAGGCTGATGGGTGGAACGGCGCTGCTCAGCATGGCGCGGCGCAGCACAGTCCCCACCGCAGCCATCACCCCGGGCATCTGCAGCACCGAGGCACCAACCTCACTCACACTGCAGGTGAGGAAGCCAGAGAGCAAAGAAAAAGCTGGTTTTCTAACAAAGTGCAAGAAAAAGGGATGTTCCCACCCAAACTCAAAATCCTAATTCCTTTACAGCCGCTCAAAGAAATACCTCAGATCTGCATGCTAATTTTGTCGCCTTTCCAGGCTGAGTTAGCAACTGGGTATTTCAAGGACAAAGCCAGTTGTTTTCTGTATTAAAAATCTTAGTGTCTGTCAGAAAATGAAATATAAAAGCAGATAATACAGATAAATGAGCCTGGCCTAAAAATAGCCTTGTTTTAACAGACGAGCAAATGGGGATTTTCCAGGCTGAGGAGTTCAGTCAAAGACCATGCCTTAAAATAGCTCCCCCTATTAATAATTCAGGGAAGTTGAGACAGTAAATGGCTATTAATTTATATCTACTGAAAGAAATGAAACAGAATTTCTCATTCCTTCCCCCTCTCGTTTTTAGTTATTCCCAGCTGTATAGCAGTGTCACAATTTGTGAACATGATGGAAAGGTTATAAATATATATTTTCATAGAAAACCTAGGCTTGGTTTGAAGGAGACCATAAAGATCATCCAGTTGTACAATGTAACTGAGTGCTTTGTAGGGAATAAATTTGTTAACTTTTCGAAGAGTGATGCATATCAAATACTTATATTAAAAAGTAGATATAGATAAGACATTTTGGTGTGCATTAATTGACTAAAGCTGGATGTGAATTGAGCTGAGTTTTGAAGAACAATCTGAATTTCCAGATGAGTCTACTCAGATTATCAAGTATCTCAAGTTCTGTAGTTTTGGTTGAATATTTATTTTCTCTTTATCTTAAAAAACATTATTCTTAATTTCTGACAAGCATGTGTAAGAATGGAAAATTGGTAGATGCTGTACAATATATTTATGAATTGAACAACTAGAAGAGAAATCAGGAATCTAATTTCCATCTCTTGCAGTGACAAACTACACATCACAAATAGCCTTACTTTTCAAAAAACAAATCTACATTAATCAAAGTTTTCCATTTGAGAACCGTCTCATTAAAAAAAAAAGAGACGAGGCAAAAAATAAGAAATTGCTTCACCTTTGAGCTTATGCAGTTCCAATAAAATTGTAATGTGGTGGATGAAATTCTCCCAGGAATGTTAGGTTCCACTGATTTCTGTGGATGAAATTTATCACCAAGACATTTAAGTAATATATTGCATACAATGAGCACCCTCAAATAATTATCCCCTCTTCTTTTTGTCACACATTGTATACTCCCTGTACAAATCCAAGGTAACATTTATTGACACTTGTATTGGAGATTATACATTGCTAAAACCCTTCTATCTTTCTTTATTTCCTTTCTCTTCTTGTTTTTTTTAAATAAAGATTGACTTCCCAGAAACTGACTTGGAGTTCATTAAACCTGAACCTGAAGAGAGAAGAGGTGATCTTGTAGAGCCAACGCCAGAGTGCCTGAAGCACATTGCAAGACTTTCACAGAAACATTCTCTCCTGCTGTAAGTTGTCCCCACCTAACCCTGCTGGCTCTTGCTGTGCTGTACTTACCCTATCGATCACAATTAAATGTATCCAATTTGTTAAAAGCAAAATTTTCCTCTGAAGGAGCCTAGCTTGACTGATTTGAGAAGTAACACCTCTAAATGAAAGAATAGATCACAGCAAGGCCTAATAAGGCCCTGGAGGTGGCAGGGTATTTTACCAGTTTACAAAAGGATTGTTTTCCCCTTTCTATTACTAGATCTTTTCATGTCTTTGAGGCAAGAAACTAATTTTTCGTTCAAAACATAGGATTTTCAGGTAATGCAGTACATCTGTATCAGTATTAGTAAGAACACCTTTGGGTTCTGTGGAAACCAGCCTCCCTTAGTTATTAAACACTCAGAATTCAGCTAGAGCTGTGAAATGGCTTTTGAAAAATCTGTTTCAAGTTATAAGCAAGGAAAGAAGTATAGAAAGTTCAGCTTTCACAGAAGGTAGATAAAGTGGAGCAAAACACACTCTGAAATGAGGTAGATTAGTATTCTCTGCTATATGAATGTTGTGCTACTAATTAGGATTATGTACTACATAAAATAATTTAGAGTATAATCAGAGTGGGATTTGGAACGCAGGTGCTTACAGAGAGCCATTATTCTAATGGCAGTTAATTGTGTGAATTTATCCTCCATCAAAGGTCAAAAGGTGCATTAGTTGTGCAATAACTAAATAACTTAATTCAGCACTCTCGGTGGGATATGAGGTATCTGTTAAGATTTTTCTGTGTTGATTTCTATGTTGGTGGTTTGAGGATTTTTTAAAATTATTTTTTAAAAAAAGAGAGACAAGTTTCCTGTTGCATTTTATATTTAACTTTTACAAAGACAGATGAAAGGTAAAATAATTTTTATTAACAGCAGGAATTGTGACTTGAGGTTTTATTATTCTGTTTCAAAATGTGAATGGGATGTCAGTATTTTATTATAGAGAGCCACGGTGAGAGTGAAATTTCCACCTGCAAAATATGCTTTGGAATGGTTTAGGGAACCTCAAACCCAATGCCTGTGACCTCTGTTACCATGGCAAAATTGTGCCAAGAATTCTCAGTAAGAAGGAATAAGATCATTAAGAAATTAGCTAAGTACAAAATAATCTGTCAAAGAAGACGGTGCATGATATTTCTCTGCTGCTAAAAACCTTGATGTCCATTTTACTGAGAATGCTGCATGGTTCTTGTCTTCAAGGTATGGGAAGGACACAGTAGATGTGGAAAGTGTGCAGGAAGGGGCAGAAAATATCATGAAAGGGCTTAAGCAGCTCTTTGACCAAGAGAAGCTAAAAAAGCTGAGAGTCTGTAGCTTGGAGTGAAGACTGGAGGATTTCTGTGCATTTAAAATTAATTTTTGTAAAATCATTATGGTGATAGACAAGGTAAATGCCTCATCAAATCCTGCAATATTTGAACTTAAGGACATTCAATGAAACAAGTAGGAAATCAGTTATCAAAAAATGGAATAAAGTACTTCTTTAAACAATCAGTGGTGAGCTTTTAAAATCTGCTGTCACAAAGCTGTGAAGGCAGATATTTGTGAAGGCTAAACACAGATTCATGCATAAGAGGTTCATGAATAGTTTTTACAAAGGACCAGCAAAGGGTAGATCTTATAACATCCATAATACAACAATTTTGAGTTATGTGGGAATAGGAAGGAAAGAGACCACTGAAAGTCACCAGTTTGGAGTTAAGGCTGTTCAGGTCCTTGGAGGAAAGGCAGTGGTAGTCCTGTGTTTTCCTGTAGTTGTTGTTTCCTGTTCTCTTGTCTTGTAAATGAATCATCAAGAGGAGGGCTAGAATATCTGGGGTTTGAATAAAGCAATTCCATTTTTTGGTACTTTGTAATCCAGAGGAATCTGTCAGCCTGTAAATTTTGTTGTATCTGTATCAGAGTAATTCTTTCAACCTTTTTAATTAATGAGATATTTATTTCTCTTTAAAAATTGCAGCATGTTTGTATCCCAACACATTATTGTCATGATAGCTGAAGATTTCTTTATTTATTTTTTTTCCCTTATATCAAGGAAAAGAGAGAAATGGAGGGAGCTTTTTAGTGGCAGTACCACTCTGTGCTGGTGCTTCAGTCTTAGAAGACTCAAATATGACTTTGAAATAAGTGGGTGTCTGTGGTCAGAAGACAGGAGAAACCTTTCTCTGTCTGTCAGGATCCTTCAGTTCATCCTACTGAAAGCAGAGGGAATATGTGAATAGACAGAAAGTTCTTAAATCAGTGGTAAAAAAGGAAGAAAGAGTGGTTAAAACCAGACAGCTGCATGGTTTTCTTTCTTACAGGCTGTTGAATCCTGTAGTGTTGTGAGTCCAGCACTGCACAAAACTGGCAGCATAGACAGCAGATCCTCTCTGCAGGATCAGGATCCAAGTCTGCTGCTGGAATAGATGCACATACCTATATATTTTTATATATAGTACCAAAAAAATTGATTTTCCCAGTAGCTGTGCTTAATCTATCCAGCAGCTGGGCCCAGATCTCCCTGCTCTCCCCAGCTGCTGACACCCAGACATAGAAACCCTCAAGGTCCACAACTACACCGAGTTGGTTGCTGGTGCTTGGGCCTCTCCCTGTCACAGGGATGTGAATCTGCTCCAGACACATGGTCATGCCAGTGGCTCAGACTCTTCTCTTTCTGCTGAGTGGCTCAGATCACCGGTCCCTGTGGCCAGCATCTCCTGGATGTTGATTGATGAAGATGTTGTTGAGTGGGACTGAAGGAAATGAACGTGGCTCTTGTGCTCCTCACAGCCCTGCACTGATCTTTGGCATCTTCACCGAGCCAGGCACGAGAGATCCAAGAGGAGAGCTCATTAGTTACTGCCAGCTGCTCTGCCTGACTTCTGCAAACATTTCAGATGTGAGCTTCTGATTCCTTTTAGGATTACTGTGTTTGAAATACAAGCCCCAGAAAACTCTGCATCTGAGATAAAGGCTGCTCTTTGAACCTGCTGCAGCCTGCTTGTGCAGTGTGTCCCAGAGGAGGGGTGGGAGCCTGGTTTGAAGCCAGGACCATGACAAATAAAGATGGTTCCTGACATCTTTATTTCCTTCATTCATCGTGTTCCTTCTACCTGACTTTTCCTCCTCTTCCAGCTTCCCTTTTCCTTTTTGCCACTTACCTGGGAAGGATCTCATCTGGCTCCCAGTGGTCACAAGGGTCCTGTTGTAGTGAGGTGTGATTAGATCTACTTCCAGTTGAGTGAACTGTGGAAGAGGTCTTTTCTAGTCTCTCCGTGGAAGGGAAACCTTAAAGTGAAAATCAGAGCTGGGGGACAGAAATTTTCATTTTACATATTTCCTGCTCTCTCCTCTTTTTGCCTTTTGTCTTCTTCTCCTTTAGTACTGAATGTGAACAACAAAAGCAGATCAGAAGCATTTAAACTCATTTTTTGCTGTTCCCCCCTCCCACCTAAAATGTAACAACACCAACTAACAAAGCCTTCAGAGAAGCTGTTTTCTTCATTTAGCTAAAGGGATTAATCAAATCCTGAACAGAAAACTACTGAATTATTTAGGTTATAAAGTATTTTGGTTTTATTTGTGTTAAGCAGAAGGCTATATATTTTAATATATATCTCATATAGAGGGAAATTTAGATGCACCACTACCTAAAAAAACCAGAAACTTAACTTTTATCTCAAAAAGAGGTTTAAATATCATCTTAACCCCATTGAGACAAAGAAATGCCCTTATGTATGCAAAATATTTTTACTATCTAAAATTTTTTATTACATATTTATATAAAGTCTTGTTACTACTAAGAAATTTAAATTAAAACTTAAGACACTCCTACCCCACCCACCCTTTCATTTCATCCCTGATCTTTAAAGCATGGAAAAAGAAAATGGAATTACCTCTGAGTAAAGTCAGAGGGAGAAATCTGTTATTTAGAAAACATGATACAAAGATTGATTTCTTATCTCTCTTTGCAAGCTCAGTAGAAGCTTTAGCTGCTTTAATCTGAACAACAGATTGTCTAGTTTGGAGGATGCTGTTTGAAAGTTGAAATCTCTGCTTAAAGTTATCATTTAAAAGCGGTCCTTTAGCTGAACTGTCCTGCAGAATGTCATCCAAATGCACAAAATAACCAGACAGGCAATGAAGTTTTAGGCCCCACTTTTATCTTTTTTCCTGTGTGTGTGACTTTTTCACATGATCACAAAGGCATCTCTCTATTGTCACAGAAGACATGCTATGAATTCTGGAGTTGTTCCTTGAAGTCATTACCAAAATGACATTTTTCCTGAACTGATTACTGAAAGTCACGATTGGTATCACAGTTAAGTTCATCTTCTGCATACATTTATGAGTTTCTTCTCCTAAAGGGAAGAAATTAACATTCACTCAGGAAAAAACATGCCCATCTTTGTGCTGTTGCTTCTCTGCTCCTAAACACTTGGCAATTCAAAATTGCAAAGGAAAAAAGTTCTCTAGTGCCTACAGAGCCAAAGGATCTCATTTCTATGAGCTGTGAATGACACAATCTTGACAGCTAGAGTGGGGCTAAGATTTTTTTTCAGCTAAGAATGTCCCAAAACATTGCAAATAGAAGGAAGACAACCTTGGAAAGAATGTAAATACTTGGATTTTGGGCGCTGTTTGCACATCTGGGTAATTAAATGCTTGTCTGGAAGCAAACTATTTACTTACTGCCTTCTACTAGATCCCTCACACCTCAATCTGAAATATTTAGCTTTTGTTTAAAGTCACAATTGTGTTATGCTATTAACTAGATGCAAACCAAAATTGGTGAAATGTGACCAAGAAAACCAATGTTCTTCCTGATTTGAGTCATTATTTGTATGAACTGGGGATCAGTTTGCTCTTTCAGAGTTTGCTTTTGAAGGCTCTGATATCAAATTAAGGCCATTGTCTGAGCTTGTCTCTCCAGGGAAATTTATTTTCCTGTTTTCTGATGTGTCAGAACCTGAGATTTAATATGCATGAGGCAAAGACATCTGAATTGTTGACAAATCAGATGATATAAGGCAGAAATTATTCTAAGGCATTTCTCACTGTGGTGAAATATGGTGTGATGACTGACCATTTTATCAATATGACATTTAGATATCTAATACTTCTGTCTGGTATATTGCATCCTTTATTTTTATTTTTTTTTTCTCTTTTTTTTGTGAGTACAGTAAAGCATGGCAAGCTAGACTTTTCTAACAAATTGCTGGGAGCTTTACTTCCTTTTTCCACAGCCATATCAGCACTAGGGGTAATCACACCCTGCATGTGTGTACTTGTGCTCATGTTTTTGTGTATGTGCATAGATGTTTCTTTTATTTCAAAAGCAAATATATTAAAAATAGAAACACCTGCATTAAAGAGTCAAAGCAAGGGCAGGAATGAAAGCTATGACTTGTATTGTTGTGTGTCTACTTGGGAAAGTTAGAGATGATTTGTAGCAGAGGGATGTAATAATAATTTACCCAGTGACAACTGTACCTTCTTTGTCAAAAAACCCCAACCAGTAAAAACAAACAAACAACTCCAACAACAGAGACAGCAGAGAAGAAAATTGAGAGTGCTTGGAATGTGAAATAATCATATATATATATATGTGTGTGTGTGTGTGTGTGTGTGTCTTTTGACACTTCATTTTTATATGACCTAAGGCTGACAGATCCAGAATAAAAGTATCACTTTTCTTATAAAAGCTGGTCTACAGAAAATGATATCCTACCCCAAGGAGAACATGTACTTAGCTGAAAAGCAGTGTACTGTGTGACTTGGCCCCTCTGTACAATAAAGTTTGTTGCTACACAAAGCTTCAGGTGGTTTTAATTTCAAACTGAATTTCTAATCTTCTTTCCCAGACTCTCAGAGCAACAGAGAAGAATCTTGTGGTTTTATCGCTACTCCTGCAATAATCAAACCTGCTCCCTTCCCCTGGTGCTGGGCAGTGCCCCCAGCTGGGATCGAGCCACGGTGTCAGAAATGTACGCCTTGCTGAGGAGCTGGAGCTTTTCTAACCCTCTAGAGGCACTCGGGCTGCTGACTTTCAGGTAAGGGAAAATTACCCAAGGAGGAAAGTGAAGATAAGCAGAACGATCACCTGCTGGTTAATTTTGTGCTCCACTTTGCTCAGCACACTACCCAGGTTTGCTTCACTGGCTGTGCTTTTGTTCCTCTCTGGGTCAAAGTGAAAATGGAGTTCCAGCTCTTGAGATGACCTTGAGTGTGCCAGACATGTCTTCTTGGCTGAGAAGGATTCCTAATTTTCAGGATAATGAAAAGAGTATTTCATTCTCCAGAACAGATTCAGGCAGTTTCTGGTAACAGGTAATCAGTCAAATACTTATCACTTACATAGCACTCCATAACTTCAAACTACTGTACAGACATGAGGTGAATAATGGGAGATAAGGAGGACTGAAACATGCCTCTGGATCATGCAATAATCTATGTAAATACATACAGTCCCATGTGTAAGCTATCTTTCTGAAGTAGATTGGATGAAACTTTGAAGTCAGTTGAATAAATTCTGTTGTGGTGCCTTATGTTCCACCCCCACTTCTTGCACCGGGGGATGATTGTTTCTCAGGCCACTTGATGCTGGAGATATCCCTACCCATGATGTAACAGAGATGTCAGGGGACAGAATCTGTGTCAGCAGTTACATTCCCTCCAAAAACTTGGGAGGTATTCTGCATCAAGTGACCTGTAAAAAACATTACACATGCAGATGAAATGCTTGAGCAAATTTGTTTTATCAAGCCGTTGCTTGTCCTGGGTAAGCACAAGCTGCACCAGTTTTGCAATCTCAGTTTCATGCTGTACCTTTGGAGAGAAAATAAACCTCCTCTAAAACTTTACTTGGGAAATATACTGTGACTTGATACACTCACTGCCATATTATTAAAAATAGATTTTTAATAATCTAAAATTTATTATTTTCTCTGGATGCAATTTCCTAAGAATACTTGTATCCCAGGTTTCTGTCTGATCTGTTAGCAGTTTCACATGTTTGCAGACATGTGCTTTTTAAGTGTAAGCATAAAAAGCAAAGATCCTGACAGATCAGAGTCTGGAGCATAACATTGTTATTTATCATTATTAAATTATTAAGATCCAATTCTAATTTATAGAAGATCCATGTAGAAAGGAGTATATGGGCAGTGTGTTGTCTTCCAGACTTCAGAGTAGAAAGAGAATTTGATAGGGTTTGTCAGAGCATGCCAGGCTTTTAGATCAGACCTTTTGCCTGATTCTATTTCTGTATCTGGGTGGCATTTCTGCAAGTGAAGGGCTTGATTGTTCTTTGAAGATGCAGCTCTGCACGAGGGTGTGGTGCAGAATATCAGTCCTTTCAGGTGCTTCAGAGGGTATTTAATATTACTCAGTTTGTCCCCCAGCTTCTCAGTGTGATCAGGTGCAGTGTATACATTGCTCATTCTGGCCACACAAAGATTTCTGGCATGGGAAAGGGGGGAAAATCTCATCACTTTGTGTCTCTTATGCCACCATGGGGAGTGGCTGGCACCTGCAGCTGTGCCAAAGAACAAGTACTTCTCTCCTGATCAGGATCTCAGATGGCTTGTCCCTGGAGTTTCTCACAGAAGATAATATCAATGCAGTATCTTTGCTTCACGGTAATATTGCAGAAAGAAGTTCTGGATCACATAACAAATCCTCTTAAGAAAAGAAATCTGCCCCTCTCATATCCACAATATTTTGTTGTTACATGAACAACTGGGAAGCTAACCTTCATAAACACAGAGATTACATTTCCTTAAAGATGTCTAGTTTCAAAAATGTCTGGGTCCCTGATTTAACTGCAGAGACACATGGATATATGCAAATATAGAGAGTGGGTTGAAGGAGAGGAGTACTTTCCATATAAATGGATTTCTGAGGTTTCTTCTCTCAGTTTTCTATCATTTGAAAAAAGTACAGTAGCACTGGCTAGGGTCCAACCTTACTTCCCCCTTACCTTCACTGACTTTGGATCACAGGCTCTTTAACTGAGCTGGTTTTGAACATTCACTCAACTCTATCCTGTTTTATGTTTGGCATTGACAACTCATCAACTCAGTTCCTCGCTTCTATCATCCACGAAACAGCTCTCTGATTTCTTGTGATTGCTAAGACACGGCTGAAAGATCCAAGTTCATATAAAACACGAGCAGAATATAAAATAAATGCTCTTCATATATTCATGTCTATTTTAAGGATGTGTGTGTTACCATCACTATCAAACCTTGGGTAAGGAAAATGAATTAGAGATGATCTTTGTCTACAAGTACTGCTGACAGGAGCAACTGCACTAAATCAGCCCAAAAGTCTAGAGCATCCTCTCTCCAGTCATGACCAACAGCAGCTACCCAGGGAACACAATGAAAATGGGCCAAATTTAGTGACACTGCTACTCTCCCAACTTTCAGTAATCTGCAGCTCAGAGACTTCCTCAGACAGATTTTTGTTGTTGTTGTTGTTGCAAGAGGTCTCTCGCATTTTTCTTCTATGATTATTTTCCCCAAATTAAAATTGACTCTGAGGGTGGCTATGACAATCTGTAAAAACTTAGGGTTGTCTGACTTGAGGGCAACCCAGGCACAAATAAAGGAGTGGGTACAGTGGAGTGCCCAAAAGAGAAACACTTCAATGAGAAATAAAAATAGGGACAATGCCCATAAACCATGCACAGTAAAGGGACAAGCTCCAAAGACCAGAAACAGGGAAGTAACAACATACAGTCTTGGGGTGGAAGATTCTAGAAACAATAGCATATATAGAAGACAAGTAACCAATTGGGGAGCAGAATTTGGACTAATTAACATAATAACACTAGGGGATTGTGTGTAGGTCTTTCAAGCTCATGCTAACCTAACAAATGTTTCCCAGGGCTTGAAACTAATACCTGAGGCTTCAAGGCTGAAGTTCTTCTGGCCCTGCATCCCAGCAGGGCTGACTCCCACAATTCTGCAGAAATATTCAGTTTACAGTGAAGCAAGATCTGCAGTTTGGCTCTATGCTGTATTCTTTCTATGCACCACGATTTATCAATACCATAAAAGAGACCAAGAGTTTTCAGTCACTTCAGATTCTGGATGGTTTCTTTGGTGGAACTTCAGTTTCCAGCACCTTTAGGAGAACCTGAATCTCTGCTGCAAGCATGTGCTCACTCTTTAGAAAGAGTTCTCAAAATTTGTCTAGTCACTTCTGCAAGCCTTGGCTTGGGAACTCTAAATTATCCTTCTCAGAGCAAACAAAGCAGCATCTGTCCTGGTGATTAAACTCAAACACCCATTGGTGAGGACAGAGAAATGAAAACCATTGGAGATGTTTCCTCACAGCCTGGGTTACAAAGCAGCATCACAGAGCTTGAGGAGAGGTATCACAGCCCATCAGATCAATCCCCATTATCAGGAACCTGAACTGGAAAGCTCTTTTCAACTTTCTGAAATTTCTAAGTTGTTTTGTTCACCTCACAGTTAAACGTACCCTTTAACAGATGTTTCTTGTTATTTGAGTGTGTCTCTCTTGTTTATGCCCTTCCACTTTGCAGGCAACTCTCAAGGCAGGCAAATGATGACATGCTCATTTGTGCAGTGGAAAGGAAGAACTTTTCATAAATGGAAAACACAATCATGGTACATTTCACAGATAAATTCAGTTGCAACCTTGAATCCAGTTCTTGGAGCAAGTGCATTGATTTCTAGAGCCCTAGAAGCCAATGCTTAAAAAAAGGGAATTTAAAAAACCATTAATGTTTTTTTAATCAATAAAGATGCAAAGGAGAGGATGGGAGGGGGAAGTGTAGAAAAAGATTTTACACTCTTACCTCTAATTTCAGGGAAGGATGGTTATAAGCTGTTGCCTGAGATATAAAATTATCCCTAAGGCAAAAGTTATAGAGGTGGTCCCTCCTACTCAGAAGAGCTTCTTGGTGCCCTGTGCATTTTGCCATTGATTTTGCTTATTGAGTTTGGTAGAAAGCCAAGTTTTAGAGAGTTAGAGCTTTCTGTAGCTGTATCCACACTGTGTGGCACACTAGCCAGGGAGATGACACCAGTACACTCCTTTACTCAGAGAATTTCCTAAATGACAGAAAGAAGCCAAAGCCAGGGTTAGCAATGCCATCATTTATGATGTTTTGTGTATGTTTAGGACAACCATAATTGGGAATTTTTAGTCAGGTTATCTTGCTATTCAAATTACTGCAAAGGAAAGTCCAAGCATATTTGTTAATCCAGACAGCAAATGTTTTTTCAGTTTTGTTTGGTTTTTTTCCTGACCCATTTAGAGTACATTTGCAGCCCTGGAGGTGTCATGGCTGGGAATGAGGAAATTTAGCTAGAATCAGGAAACAGCCATGAGAGGTATGTCTTTTTTTCCAGCATAGTGCATGGCTGCATCCATTTTGAAGGGAGAACTTGAAGTAATTTGTGGAGGTGAAGATGCAACCTCCCTGTTAGGCTTAATAATCTTCCTAGAAACTTCCTGCTGAATTCTAATTCCATCAGGGCAACTTCACAGGAAAGGACATGCCTTTAAAACCATTTGCCAAATCAGTGCTGTCAGACAGTTTTGGTTATAGCATCCCTCAGCCTGTGACTGTCACAGTACTGCTCTTGATTCTCACTTTATGTGGCTATTGCATTTCAGAGCTTCAGATACCTAACCAATAATTACAATAGAATGTGATACCATGAAGACAGATTTTGTTCCTATGCCTTTGAAAGCCAAACAAATAGATAATTGTTGAATCAGATTGTCATTGTTTCGATTAAAGGAGAATTTAAAATGTTCCTTGGAGCTCACAGAAGAATGCCCAGCAGAGCATTTAAGAACCAGAGGGAAGCAGAGCATACCTTGCCTGTTTGCATCTTGTTGCTTGGCTGTAGTTATACATCAACGTGGAGAGCAAACACAGGCTTAGGCAAAGAAATAAGATAAGAACAAAGCAACACTCCACAATTAATTTGATGTACAGAACACGTTACTGATAATGCTTTAAAACTGCTTATGCTTAAGATACATGAAATTTAGTGATAACTTAGATGGCAATGTATGCATTGCTAGGAACAGACAAGTCTTTTTAAGCAGTGCCACGTGATGAATTCTTTATTTTCTTTTTAACTGCTTTTAACCATTTTTATCTTTCTTGACAATAAATATGAGGGTACTACTGCAGAATGCTGTAATAGGATAAAGAGACAACTATGTGGAATATTGCATGCTTTCTGTGCATAAATGTGCACTCTAGTCAGGGAGCTTAATCTAAATAATCATGTTTTCCATGGTTTAATCTTCAGTTTTAATGTAACAGAGAAGTTTGTCTCTGGGGTGGGAAGAACCTTCTAGATCATAAAGGTTTCAAATGGAAACTTCTTTTTGTTAATTTCTTCCTACTCTTGTCCTAGGATATGGTTCGCCATATGGTCTCCGTGACATCTTAAACTTATTCTTAGTTGTTTCAGTCAGAATTTCTTGTAGAAAATCTCTGAGAGCACCACTGAAAGTATCTTTTTTGTGAGTAAATTCCACAGATCTATCTGCCAATCAATCAGCCAAAGCAAAAGCGAGTGAATATCACCATGGCCTTTGCAATGCGTGGGGTTGGGAAGCATTCACATGACCTCTCACAATGAAGAGTGAATTTTCTCTTTAAAAAAAAATAGTAATAATAAAAAAATTATGAAAATGTGGTGTCCTTCTTGCTGATGGCTTTTGTTGTCTTTCTGTACTTTCCTTTAGTCCTTACCCTTTTCTAACCTTCATACACTCACAGGGTGTTTTCTTTAGAGGCCTTCAAAGGAATAAAAAAATCACAAACACCTTGTCTGTAAGCTAAAACTATACACCTTAGTCATTATTCTAGTCGTTTCCTCCTTCTTCCTGTCTAATTGTTTTTAAAATACTTAAACTGGCTCACAAAACTTCCCTGTCTATTCTTTTCTGCATTTCTTCCATATTTTCTCGCTTGGCCCAGTACCATCCATCAATAACATGATACCCTTTACTACAAAAAGGGGTTTTTGTTTTCAGTTGGTAACTTTATTCCAACAGGTTTGCTAGCTCAGCTTTCCTTGTTTCTGCCAGACTTAATAACATGCATTTCATGGACTGAAGTTTTTCTTTTTTGAAAATGCAAGAGAACTTAAAATGTGAAGGGAAATGCAGAAATAAGTGGCATGATATAAACCTCTGCCTTAAAAGATGGCCTGTGAAAGGCTACATTGTTCTCTTCAGAGATCATCACATGCCAGAAAACTGAGAACTGAGCAGTTTCACTTACCTGACAAATATATTCCAGCATAGGGCTACTTGAGGCAGCACAATAAAATTAGAATAGTAAAGCTGTTAAAAATGAAATGCACATCTATTTCTCATTTGCAGTCAGCTCACCACTGGCAGATGCTAAAATCTCAAGAGAATTTCACAGCTCCACAGGACACCTCAGCAGTGCTTAGTTGTCTGTTTGAATCTGATTTAGCTGAAAGGTACAGATACACAAATAGCCCCCGACTGGCTAGCTGTATGAAAAGAATCAAGGGCTGAAAGTTGTCCTTATTTCTAAACCAGATTGTAATCTATGCTCAAAATTCAACTTTTACAAAAACATCTTAAAGTCTCAAGGGAGATCTAATAATCTACTTAGGAGTTAAAAAATGGGTGGCTGTCAATCACTGGCATCATGCAGAGAGGGAGGAACAAAACTGCTAAAAGGGTGTTGAGTTTAAATAGGTGAGTGTTTAATGAGAGGAAAATAGTTTCATTACTTGTGGAGAATCCAAATTGTGAGAAAAGCTGTGAAGGGCACATTTGAAGTCCTGTAATTGAGGACTAAACTCAACTATAATTTACATATTGCTTATTTTTTGGTAGAGCCTGTGATGTTCCTGATGTGTGTAAACCTGGAACAAATATGTAAGAAGCCATGACCTCTGTTGTGGAGTACTCATTGCCTTAAGAGAGAACAATTAAACTGGCCAAAAGAAAGCTGCAAGATATTACAATGCAGCCAGGGAAATAAATGGGGAACACTTGGGTTTTAATCATTTAGACCAGAGCCACGACACAGTGGTTCTATTCAATTATTTATTGACCAATAGGTTGTTTGATGAGGGAAAAAAACCAGAAAACAACTATAAGTGAGTGGAAACTTAAACCTGGATGACAGCTACCATTTTGAAACTATGCAATAAAAGAAACTTACAAGCATTGTTAAAAGATTTCATTTTAAGATGGGTTTTTTTAAGGTAAATTCTCAGATAGTTTGGTGACAACCATGAAGCAGCTAAGAAGAGGAGTCCTCAAAGGTCCTGCCTTTTGAAGCCATAGTCAGAGGCCACATGTCAGGAATTCTGTCAGTTCAAATACTTAAAAAAATTTGATCTGATACAGTCAGACTGTGCTACAGATGAGTTCTTTCTGAGGAGTGTCCCCTTAAAGACTGGAATATTGAATTTGTTGTGATAGAGTTGTCTCACTTCTCTGCTTTCAGAGTGTTCAGCATTAGTAAATAAATAACTGCATATTCATTGCAGCAAGCCCTGGAAATCATCTCTCCTCTAATATCCAAACTATAAAGCTCTTTTTCTTAGGCCTGAAGTGATTTTTCTTGCATTGAGTTAGAGTCAAAAAATAATTAATTTTGTCCTCTAATCAAGACTAATTTATGGATTATTAAAATCAGATTTGATGCAACTCAAACATTTGCAAGATTATTCACTGGAAAAAGAAAAAAACCCTTCCAGCCCTAATTAAGTACCAGACTACAAGATGGCATAGTTTCCAGGCATGTGAAGGGATATTTTTTACTCAGATCTGCTTCTAAACTGTTCCTTTTTATTGGCTTCTAGCAAATAAACTGGTGTCTGCAAGCGTGAATAGCATAAGCACTATGTAATACTGGTGAAGTTCATAAGAGTTTGCTGTAACTCCAGTGTTTCTGAGGATGTTAAATGCTTGCTCAAACATAAATATAATGGGGAAAACAAACAGAAATAAATATTGTGCCTGTGTACAATATTTAAATAGAAATTCAATATAGTACTTGTACCTGTGGCCTTGAACAACACTGAAATTCAAAAAAAGCAATGGCTATTACATCTCGGGATTTACAAATTGTCAGGTAGTTAAAAAAATACTCTAATTGCCCATTCTGTTCAAAAGACTGAACTAAGCCTCAAGCTGACCTCAAGATTTACAAACTGAAGAAAACATTTTAATCACCAAGACCAACAAATTAATCCAAAATCGCATTCAAAAAGAATGACAAGAGCCATGTTTCCTGAAGCAAACTGATATTTCACCCCAGTGCCTGTCATTGCCCTAATCACACCTCCTGGCACTGCTTCTGGTGACTTAGACATAGCCCTGGTTTTGACTCACATCAAATCATTTCTAAATAAATCAAGTGTTAGCTGCTGCATTTTCCAGAAAGTTTGGGATAAAAATAATTTTCTCATTCTTTGTATAGCTGGAAAAAAAAAAAAAAAAAGGATTTTCTCTCCTCATTGCATTGCGTGTGTTCAGATCTTGGCTGTTGGTAAGGACAAGCTGTAACTGAGTAATAACATTTTTTCTGCTTGGCCCTGTGCCTGTGTAGAGTGTATTTCACTCTTCAGTAGCCTGTTGAACTAGGCAAGTAGGGGAAGGAAAAGACTCATTTCCATATTATCTACACATGCCTGGAACACAACCCTTTGGAGCAATTGCATAATTAGAATATAGGATGATATGGAAGGGATTATTATTTTTAATATATAGTCCTCCTTCAAATATGTTTAGGTCTAAATAGCTATGTGAATATTAAAGTAACAACTTCTCATTCCTAATGGGTTGCTTAGAATAAATAAGTAAAAAAAAAATAGAAGCCTTGCAAAAGATCTAATCTGTGCCTAGGATGATAATTTATTTATAATGCATTCTTCCTCTCCCCATCGAGGCCCTCTTGGCATTATACAAAGAATTATAAACCATATTAGGAACATCATTAAATATGTGCCATAACAGACACATAAATAGTAAATGTAAATAGTAAATAGTATTTTTAATAAATTTTTTAATAGTGAAACCAGACCTGAGTCGCATTGCTAAAGGGTGTTGGAAAGTGTTACAGGTTGCAGATGGCTGCAGCCTTAAAAACCATTTTTTTCAACTCCAACTTTCCACCTTTTTTTTTTTTTTAAATCAAAATATCCCCATTTTTATTAGATGGCCTCTAGTTAATTCGCTGCTCAAAGTGTACCCACTGTTCTGCTTCAGCTGGTTTTATTGAAATTAGGAGCTGGAGATTCCAGCAGCAGGTGCCATTATATTGCTGAGCACTTAGCTTTACAATTTCTTCTCTTTTTATCTTGGTAGCAACAAGTGGTCGCTGCTGCAGATATGGTACTGCCTCCGCTGTTTCACTTCAGGATTTTCTTTCTGTACCACTGGCAAAAGGTGCTGGGTGGGAAGGGAGCAGTCTGGTTTTGTGCTGAGCTCTTGAAGCAGTGACACTGCTGGCCGGTGGCATCTCCTGCCCAGCACAAGGGTCTGATTTCAAAGGGCTTTCCTCAGGGTGCATTGATGGGATAACCCTCGTCCTTTAGCCATCACTTTTTGTGGTGTGCTCTCTCCCAAGAGCCGTATCAGCTCGGAGGGCAGGGATTCACTGCCTTTTGTGGGGCAGGTGCTTGCCCTCAGGGGTGTTGCCGCTGAAGATGAACAGATCACACGGACACAGGTCGAGGTGTGGTGAGAAGAAGAGAGGTTTATTTTTCCCTCCAGGATTTATAGGCTCCTGACCACGGCCAGAGATTGGATGGTCAGGATAACACTTTCTCACTGCACTGGCCATGAGAGATGTCCATCACAAGACGTGTAACAGAAAGAATGTACACATATCTATGTTTACAGTTACTGTCCTGGGAAAGTCTTTAGAGAACCATGTCAGCAAGCTCAGAAGCTGAGTTTTCAGGGCGACACAGGGGCTGGATCAAAGCCCACCAGCTCTTCTGAACAACACCCAACTGACTGTGGTGCTGTTTGAAGACATTTCTGCCTCTTAGGCAGAGATGACCCTTCTTGCACCCCTGCAACTGAATCATCCATGAACATTTCCAGTTTGCTCCAAGAGAAGACAGAGAATATTCTTGGGATGGCAGTGGAGAGCATGCAAGTGCTGATGCAACAATAAGGGTGACCCCACATAGCACCCATCCACATGGGGCACATCTCGTTCCTTTCCTTGTTAAAGCCAAATTTGAACCAATCTAGGCAATTTCTGCGTATGTGAAATTCCCTGCGTGTAAAATCATGGAATCGTTAAGCTTGGAAAAAAACCTCTGACACCATTGAGTCCAAACTTTAATGATTAATGTCACAACTGCAAAATGCAAAAAGGTAGAAATTATTTTTATATTTTCAAAAGAAGTGCTTAAAAGATTATCTTTTTGACTTTCAAATATTAAAAGAGGCACTGTATACTTTCTTTTTCTCTTACAAGGGAGAAAATGTTAAGAGAGTTTTGATCAATCAGGTTACATTAAAATTTTATTCTCTTTCAAAGAAAAGTGTTTTTACCATCTATGATATCCAGCTTTCTTTTTCTGCATTATCACTGCTGCCACACCGTGTTTTCCTCTTTTATCATTTTTATGATGAGAGGTCCATCACAAAATCTATACCAGGCTAGAGCCGCCCTGGTTTCAGCCAGAATTAGTTGAGAATGTAGCTTTTACTGAGTTCTCAAATGTTTTCTCATCAGAAATGTCTCTTTCACTGACTTGGAACCTTTCTGGGGAAGGTGTTCATTTTTTTACCAAATTTCACATAATAAAATCCTAAAAATACCCAACCCATGTTTTCAATTTCAAAATTGCTTTTGTTTTAAAAGTGTTTTTGATTGTGTTATGACAGAAAATGGAAGAGCTGATTTGGGAATAAACTATCTGAAATGAACCCTTTTTGTACTGGAAATTTCAAGCTTTTATGTTGTTGCTTAGAACAAATGAAGTGTTCAAGGGACTGTTAATAGTTTACATGGCTCAGAAATTTCCTATTTCAGGTAAGAAAGAGCAGCAAGAGATCTGTAATTTGCTTCATGATTTGGGAAATTACAATATGTGGTAGTTCAAATTCAACAAGGTGTTTGAAAATCAGGTTTTTGGGGTTTTTTCCCCTATGTGGGACTGTAACAGTCAATCCAATTAAGTAATCTGTGGTGTGTTTCTTGTTACAGTAAAGCAAATTAATTGATTTTTTTTTTCCCCTTGTTAAATTTTGAGAGAAAATCATCTTTTCTAACATCTTATATCAGTGAGAGCTCAGGAGATTTGCAGTGGCCTGGTAGCTCTTAATGATCCCTCTTTGTTCTGCTCTAGTTTTCCAGATCAAGATATTCGCAGGGCAGCAGTCCAACAAATAGAAAATGTGTCAAATGATGAATTGTTAGAATACCTCCCACAGCTGGTTCAGGTAAGGAAGAAATTGATAGACAAGGAAGTCCTCTGTGCAAATCAATAACTTCATTAAATACTTTTGAAGCTTTCAGATTGGACAAGATATTGTAAGAGGAATAAGTCTTGTCAACTGATGCAATGAGTGGATTAAAAACAGGGCTGGGGGAGGGACTCTATCAAACTTAGGAGAATGGAATTGTTTTGGCATTCTGATTGGGCTTTAAATATAGCACAGGAAGGTATTTTCAAGTAACAAAGAAAAGTAAAATGAACAAGAGAAATTCTGCTCAGGTGACAGGGCTTCATTGCAGTCAAGGAAGGAAATGCTGTTGCCAAAAACCACTGGGTTTTTAATACCACATATACTGAGAAAACCACTGTCATCACAGAGTAAAGTGGACATTTGGGTGTGGAATTCTCTCTTTAGAATTGCATTTCACTGGAAATTAATGTTTTGCAAGTTATGGCACCACTGCTTCTGAAGCACTTGGAATGATTGAATATGTCCTGTGCTGGGGCTGAGCAGGAACTTTTGAAAGCTTTATCCCCTCACTTCATAACACCGTGCATATGGATGACCCACCATCCACACTGCAAAGTTTCTCAGGGTTTATTTCTGTGTTTGTGATATCTGCTTATCTAGATAAACATCTCTATATGTGTTTATGATCTGTAATCCTCTACTGTGAGGCAGCAGAACCTTCACAAACTGCTGTGACCTTTCACCTTCCACAGCTTCTCTTCTAAAACAAGTTTATTTCCCAAACCAGATAATCAGATTAAAAATGAAATACAGCAGTGATAATTTTATGTAGGGGAAGACAAGCTGCATATTTATATGCATGTTAACACAGAATCAGGGTGGTGTCTGTCTGCCTTAGAGGTGGTGGTAGATCCTTGTGAGTTGAAGTTTTTCTGCTCATTGCATTGCCAGAGCAAACCCCATGTGTCTGATTGCTTTGATCAAACTAAGCACTGGGTCCTTTCTGATTAGTTTTATAACCAAAAAAAAAAAAAAAAAGAAAAAAAAAAAGACACCAAAGCCAGCATAAAAATGATTTTTATTATAATTTTTCTCTATTAAGGTGCTCAAGTTTGAGTGGAGCCTTGAAAGCCCTCTGGTGATACTCCTGCTGAATCGTTCTCTTCAGAGCATCCAAATAGCCCATCAGCTTTACTGGTAAGAACATTTGCCATTGCTACCACATATTCATATCACATATCATTTTATGTCACAGTGAAATTTATCCATGATTCCTTGGTGAAAAACCCCCTTTTGGTTTAAAATCAACAGAAAAACTAAGTTTGCTCCTTCTCTTTCAGAGCTGGTTATGGGTAACTTGTATAAAAGATCTTATCTCTGCCTTCATTCTGCCCCTGGGCAGGAGGAAGAGGGGGAAGTTCTGCTCCCTTAAGTAAGATACTGTTTGGTTTTACAGCTTTTTTTTTTTTTTTGTTTGAGCCAAAAATAGCCTTCCCCAAAATTTGCAAGCATTGGTTCACTTTAAAAGGAGGCTAGCTGCTTTTGTGATTTCTTTGACCTCTCCTGAAGCTGTCAGAATTCTCCTGTGTGTCAAAAATGTTTTCATATCACTCTGACTTGTGATAGAGTTTCCAGCAGTTTCTTTTTCATGGTTATGGAGAAGCTGCCATTCACCACCTGCCTCTGCAATATAAGGGCTCCTCTTGCTGTATTATTGCATGGGGTAATTACTCTGTTTGCTGTGCTCTTACCTCAAGGCTCTCTGAGCAAGAATGTGGCTTTCTGATGTCTCAACATCTGCCCTGTGATCTGAAAACCAAACTCTGCTGTGTTTTCTTCTTTTTTTTTTTTTTCCATCTTTAGTAATGATGGATGAACTGAGCTTTCATTTACAGTTCAGCTGGTTCAGATCCCTTTAACCAGAGCTTTCTTCCCGGCAAAGGAAAGGAAACAATTTGAAATGTCGGCATTTGGTTGATGAACTGTGGGGTTGGGAAGAACATAAATAATACTTTCATACCTGCATGGTCTCTGGAAGTGTTAGTGAGGATAAAACAGATTTATTAATGTGTTTGTTTTACTGGAATGAGTAGGATAATGTGCTTAATGAGCATATCTTTCAAGTAAAGAGGAACCACATCTAGTGAGCCATTTTTCGACAGTGCCTGAAATACGCCTGAGACAATTTCTACTAATATTAACCTTAGTCATACTGTATATAAAACATCCAGCCTGGGGTTTTAAATATGCCCTAAGAGCTGGCAGTTTTCCTGTAAAATCAGAAATTATATCTAGGGTTCAACGGACAAGGGATCGTCATTTACTTGCCTGTGTTTTCTTCAATTCCTCTCTTCATCTCAGAAGAAAAATTACTGTCTGCAGTCTTCCTCTTTACTTTCTAGTGCAAATCCCTATTTTCCCCCAAATTTTGCTCAATCTGTCTAATATTATAATATTGGGAAATACAGAGCAGTTAGTCCATCCTGAATGTATATGGTTATCTGGCACACTGTGATTACAATGTGTAAATTTGTTCTATGTACAGCTTAATACACTACACAGCTATATACATTTAAAAACTACATCTACATCAAGCAGGTTATTTCTCAAGACTCACTCTATTCTCTGGTTTTCAGCTGGTAGTTACCCTGTTCATGCTGGGTATCTTTTATTTAAGTGTTTAGTTCATATGTTTCAAGCTAAACTTGAGAGAGAACATAAATGTGGCAAATGTCTCTTAAAATTTGGTGTTTGTATTCATCATCTACAATTTGGGGTTTTTGGTTACTCTACTCCACCATGTTCTTCAGAATCAAACTGTTTTCTACCCAACATCCCAATTTATGTAATTACTCATATTCCTACTCCCATATTTTAAAAGGCAGTTTCTCAAAACATAAATTCTACTTAGAAAGTTTGCCAGTAACTTCGTGACTTTTATTAATAAAAGTCCTAAATAATTAATATTTCCTTCACAAATTGAATTTCAGTCATTATGAAAGTAAGAGAAAGCAGATGTTTTCTTTCATTTATTTCTAGAGAGACTTTTAAAAGAAGTTCATTGATTTAATAATGTGGGGAGCATGTGTGCATGTACATTCAGATAACTTTTTTATGAAATGTGATTAGGTTACATTTTATTCTCAAATGTCACATTCTGTTTCATTATCAAATTAACTATCATGAAGCAAGGACTGGTAAAAAAAGCTTTAGTGACAAGTTTTCTATTCATTTTTAATTGTAAAGAATGACATTGCAGTAAAAATACTGTTAAATAATACAACAATGTGCACACTGTATCTGCCCAAAATAAAACTTAGAAAAGGTTAATGCAATATAGAAAACTGGTGGTTCCAGAGCCACAGGAGAAAATTCAACTGATTTGAACTTCCATGTTTTACAGTAATAGTGTAAATTTAGAAATTACTAGAAAGGGTGGTGACTGTCAACACTGTAATTTATTTTAATGACAAATATTATTTATAATAAGATGTCAGTTCTTTCAAAATGATTCCATTTCCCTGCAGGTCAGAGATAAGCAGCTACCCAACAATGGTGTATCATCTCATCACTTTTGTAATATTAATGTTGGATTGCCAATTGTTAATTTCTTTTCATCAAGCAGTGATAAGTTTGTCTGAAGATTTTATTTTAAAATTATGGGGCATTAACTGGCAAAGGTGGACAGAACAGAGGGAGTATTCACCCTTGGGACATAACTTCAGCTCTTGTCAACCAGGATAGTTTCAGTCTACTTTGCTTGTATCTGTTGCAGATTTGTTCCATTAATTCTGCTATTGAGAATGAGAAGGATCTTACACCCTGTTTGAACATTTGGCTTTTTTCTTCTCATTTGTGTCTTCTCCCTTCTCTGAATTCTTGAGGAATTTGGGCCATCTGCTTCCATCAGTGTTTTATCTCCTCACTGGTACTTCTGAATGCCTTCCCCTTCCCAAGGAGACTGAAATTTGCCCATGCATCTACTGTGCCAGCACAGGACTCCTGTACCACTTAAATCCCATTTTAGTCTTATTTCAGGACTTCCTAGTGTCCATGAGACATGGATAATTATCCCACCACCTCCCAGACATTCTCCCTGATGTTAGTGCCACCAGAGTTCCTGCGAGGCCAGAAGGCTGGAGCAAGTTCCCCCATTCCCTAGAGGCACGGTGACAAGCTATTAAACCGCTTTTAGCAAAGCACAAAAAGTTGCTTGAGGGGGGAAGAAACCTGCTGAGCCCTTTTGGGCCTTCCTGCCTGCTGAAAGCCGCTGTTTATCTCCTGGATAACTCTCTGTGTGAGAAACTTGACGTTTTGCACACACAGGTGGGTTTTTTTTGTCAGCTTTTGTGCTGGAGTTTTTAATCCACCTGGCGTCCTGCCAGTTGGTTTCCCTCGTGCTTGAGTGGTTTTTTTTTTGGCTTTTAGCTGCTGTCACAGGTGGCAGCGTGGAATGGGAACAGCTGGCTGGGGCAGCAGGTGGGCAGGAGAATGCTTCACAGATGGTTGCCTTCCACAGGAAGATTGAATAACGGGGAAAAACACGGTGTCCTCCAGGATCTGTGGCAGCTGCTTGAAGGTGGTGCTAAGGAACAGGTTCCACGGTCATGGAAGGCTGGGAGTGTTTGTAAATTCTGCTGGAGCACGGGGAGCTGGTTTGCTTAGCTCAAGAAAAGGAAAAGTCAGGTGAAAACCCTGCTGATGACAAAATGTCCTTTTGTAGCTTGTCTTCTAAAAAACTTCGGAGAACTTTCCCAGTTTTTGGCATTTCTGAGCTACAGGTTGACTGACAATAGAAAAAGGAGTAGTCTCCTTTCTTTTCCAAGTCCACATCTTATAGAAAAGTAAGAATGTGAGATTAAAAAGGAACTTGATGGAATCCAGCACTTTAGAAACAATGTGAATCAGACTATTGATTTCATAGCTAGAACATAATTTATTTTTTTTTTATATATATATAGAAAAAGAACTATAAGAAGCAAAAAGAACATAGCAATGTATAAAAATTTAAAAAGGCCCCAATTACTTTTCCTGCTCTTGGCAGGTTTGTACCT
This sequence comes from Poecile atricapillus, assembly GCF_030490865.1. Taxonomy (NCBI): domain Eukaryota; kingdom Metazoa; phylum Chordata; class Aves; order Passeriformes; family Paridae; genus Poecile; species Poecile atricapillus. Next base: position 3,089,322 of record NC_081266.1, on the reverse strand, counting down.
CAATACCTTCTCCTCCAAAATCATTACTACTGTTTCATTCAGAACTCCAGCATTGGAACAATTGCTTCGTATTTTCTGAAAGGAAATAAATTTTTATCTGTCAAAACCAGTCTCTGTTAACCGTAATTTATTTAAAGTGTTCAAAAGAAGGAATAATGCAAGTGGATACTCATTTGTCCAACACTCTTAATTATCTGAACATTAAAGAGATGACCATCCTCCAGATCTTTTTCTTGCTGCCTTTTCATATCTTTCTCTGACAATCAGAAGTTATTGACTCTGCTAATTATAAAATGAACTTCCTAAATAGCTGTGCAGGGCAGCCTGAGAACCCCAGCCCATTAAAATGACATGAATGCAAATACAAAAGTTGCCTGCTCGTTTTCACCTTAATTTGGTCCTTTTTATTGAGCAGAATTTAAAAAATCACTTAATCATATGTATAATTTTAAGCCTGTATAGGAATATGCAGTCCAAGTATATGTTTGATTCAACTAAGTGAATTGTGAATTTCATTGGAATGCAGAGTACTTGATGTGATCGTTGTGTTTTGGGCTGCAGAGAGCCTCAGCCATAGATCACACCTTGGGATTCGATTTCTGAAATCATAATTCTTGTTTATGTAATGTGATCATTTGAAGACCTTTTTTTTTTCTCTAGTTACCTTTGGGTCTAGTAAATAACACCATCACAGCATTATTTATGTGAGATAATGATTCAGCCAACTTCTGTGCTTAGTGCTTCATTATTAGCTGTGTGGGCCTTGGGTTATTGCCTTGTACAACAGAGAGATAATTATTTTGTTTCCTAATTTACAGACTTTCCATTTTCTCAGACTCCAGTTTTAGAAAAAGATGATAGCAAATGAAATAAAGAGATTGTTGTGAAGAAGTTAACAACTGTTGGGTTTGAACTTTAGTAGTTGCACACTTAGGAGAAAACAGTGTATTTAAATCAACAAAACCATATCTTACATTGAATTAAGCACATTTTAGATTTAGAGAAAAAAAAAACAACTTTGTGTTTTAAAGTCACTTTTTGCTGTGTCTAAAGACAGAGGACTGAACTGGCTGTGACCTCAGCTGGAATTAATAAAAGGAGGTACTAACTGGGGGACCAGAGGACTGTGGGGCAAGACCACATCTTAAACTTTCAAAATTCTAACAAAAAGGGCAGTGAAAATAAATTCCAAAGAATTAAAAAATCCAGTTGGAAACACAACTGGGAAAGGTTAACAAATAATATAAGTATGGCATTTTAACATTTAAAATATAAAGAGGGAGTTAGTTTTCCCACAGTGTTAAAAAATTACAGCTTTTTAAAAAAGAAATATGTTTAAAAATTAGTAAAGCACAAAGTTATGGCTTTTTGTAATTTAGTGAATATGAGAAAATCTGGTGAGTCACTGACAACAAAGAACATAAATAACATAGTTTTGTGTATGTCTGCTTTTAATTATTTTAATGATTCTTCGTAGAGTGAATATATTCCTGAATGTTGAGAAATCTTGGAATGCTGAGTGTTTTCCCAAATCCTGTGCAAGCACAAAAGGGAAGAGGTGAGGTACCCTGGTGATGATATATCAGTGTGAGCACAGAGTGAAGCATCATTAATTTTACTGGTGCAGGCAAATATTCAGCTGCACTCAATAAGTTACTGAACACAGAGATAACTCTGTGTGTGTCCCACCTTTGGAACAAAGGAAATTCCATGCCAAAAGTCATAGTCAAGGAGGATTAACGTTGTCAAGTGAAGCATAAAAAGTCTGTAAATGCCAGTTATTAGTGCATGTTACTGTAATGAAAGAAACTCACCACTGTGTATGTGCACAAGTGAACCTTCTTAGAACTGCAAAGATGAACTGGGAAAGGGGACAGAGCTCTGAAAAGCTTTAATTCTTTTAGCTGCTCCATGATTTATAAGGTAGCACTAAGGAAAAAATTTTGCAGTACATTGTTTTTCCAAAGACGGCTTGTCTGATTTATTTTGTATTTGGCTCCTTTTGCAGTTAAAAACTCTGGAGCTGACATATCTGGTTTTTCAGCTATGCCAGAAAACTCCCCACGAGCTTCAAGTTATATCTGTCCTAACCCCTTCAATAATGTAGCTGAGCATGAAAGATGGGTTTGCCTTTTGGATCTGCTCTGTGGGAAGGATTGCAGGGAGCCTTGTGGTGATCTCTTGCCTCTGATGCTGGGATGGGAAGGGCTGCAGTGACTCTCCCTGTGCAGCTGAGCAGTTCTGGGATTCAGAGCAGGGTTCTGTGCAGGTGTCACACGCAGCTTTCATCTGTGCCTTTCTTCTTTTTTATTTCCCATTAAAAAGGTTTTATTTTTGCTTCTGTAACAACCAAAATGGGGAGCCAAAATCTTTCCTGATGGATATCTCATGTAATCCTTGCTTGTCCCAGAGGGATATTTGGGGATGTAAACCAGAGTAGCAATAAGTCAGAAAAATTTTTGAGAAAATGTTCATCTAGTTCTGTCACTTCACACGGGTAATTTTCAGTTATTAATTTGAAGGATGTAGAATTATTTTGATTTTTGTGTATTGTGTATAGCTACTAGGAAAAGTTACCTGGATCTAATCCTAGCAGTAGTTTCTTTACATGGAAATTTTCTTTATGCTAGGCCAATACTGAGTGGCCAACTTCAATGATCTGAGACATCCAAATCATAAATAACAGTAGCTGCAATTCAAGGATGATGCAGATTTCCCAAAGCAGATTGTAATGATTTTGGAGAGACAGAATGGAAAGTGAACAGCATGGAGAGGATCTCCTGTGACTCTCAGCTGAGCAGCTGGTGTTGTTTCTCTGGTGAAATTCTGCCTCTGCTGCCCAGAGCAATCCTGCAGCTGAGAGGGGTCCTCCAGTGAGCTGCTGCTGTGCTGCAGCCTGGTGGTGCTCCTGATTCTGAGTGCTCAGCTGAGATACTGGGAGAGGATGTCTCACTGCAAAATTTTCAGATGCACTATCCAAAAATTTTTTTTTTAATTTGCATTGCAGGTTTTGAGTTTTGTGAATATTTGGAGGGGGAAAAAATTCAATTAATTTCCTTTGTGTGAAACTTTTGTTTTTGCTAGAGATGGCAATTATTGTACTCAAAATGAGTCTGCAGATGTTTCAAAATTGCATCACATTATGTAAAACATTTTATAAGTCTTGCTCTGTTATAGATCTTTTTCTCATTCCAGCTTAGCAAGCTTTTGTGTTTTAACTATAGCTGTTTGAACCAATTTTTGACAAAATTGGTCTTGAGCGTTGTTTTCAATCCATTTTTCTGGGAACTCAAAGTTTTTGCCTCATGACTTGAATAAATGCAGTTCAGGCCCTGATTTCCTTGGACTGATGAGTTTGGAGTGCTCATTTATAGTTAGGCCATTGATCACAGCCTGGTCTGGCAGGCTGGAGTTTTGCAAATCATTCCTATTTTTGAACACTGTCAGTGAGAACTTTAAGGAAAAATATGAATAAACAGAGAGTGGATTCAAGTGGATGCAGGACATCCAGTGTAATGAGTTATTGGTAGGCTTAATATTGCTGTCAGATGTGTGTTTTCTGTGGTTAATATTTCTAGGTTTAATCATCACTACTAGCATGACAACTGGGCTTTGGACCTTTGCCTAAATAACTGAAACATTAGAAGAGATAGAACAATTAGAATTAGACATTGTTGATAATGTTACATCAGTCCATGGTTTAGTAGAAAATTACTTTGTAATTTTTCTTCAGTTTGGGGTAATTTTGCTTAGAAAAGAATTCCCTAACATAAACCCAAACATAATTACTAACATTTTTTAAAATAAATAAATAAATAAATAAACTAGAATAAAAGGTAATATTTCTGGGCAGGAGAGGGTAAGGATTGATAAAAGGTCCTGTCAGAATAACAGTGCAGAATTACTGTAATTCAGCATTTTTAGGTGTTTGCAGATGATGGCCATTTCGAGATTAAACTCATCAAGCCCCTGCTGTTTGAAAATATTTCTCTAAATATTAATTGCTTTCAGAATTCTCACCCAAACTCAATGGCACATTAGTCTGTAATCAGAATTATGTCATTTGGATGGCAACCAAATTAGAAACCATTTGAGAGAGGAAAGAAAGAGCTGTCAGATGAGTTGTCTTTGTCTTTGCTTGAACAACGTTGCTGTGATGTAATAACCTCCTTTTAAGCAAGAGAATTATTCAAGGGACCATTGTCTCACATTTTCTCCTTCGGTGTTTTCTTGGCAAAGAGCCCACATGGTTGGAGCTGATGTATGCTGGACCCTTGAATTAAACAGCAGAAAGTGACCTGTGAATCTAAAAGAATTAATATTCTTTCCAAATCTAAAGCTTGTAAAATTCTTCCCAATGGGTCATGCAAGCCATAGGCATTTCTGTCAAAAGACAGACAGATGAATTGTCCTTCAGCTTTCTCTGTGGTGTCTGTCAAATACACAGGATCCTCTTTGGTAAATTTCATCACATTATTTTTTCAGAAAGAAAATCAGGCTATAAGAACTGAATTTTGTCTCCAAAAGGCTTTTATTCCTGTGTAAAGGCATTCAGAGATACATTACCACAATATTGCATCAATGGTGGGTGGCTGACAGAGAATGGAAAGCAGCAAGGAATTCTTCAGACTTTTTTTTTTTAAATGTTCGTCAAAATCAAAGCTTTTCAGAGAAGCATGGAGCTCAGGTGCAAACATCCAGCTGGTGTGTCAAAAAGTCCTCATTCTTCTGCTTGTCACTGGAGAGGGGAAAGCAGAGACTCGTGGCTGGGGTAACCCAGTGAGTGCCACATTGAGCTGGTGTTTGAGTGATTTATCCTCCCCTCTCTGTTGCTGTAAATCATCCACTCTAGAGCAAGTCACCAGCTGCTTCCAACTCAGCTTGGAGGAGGAGCAAAGCATTTCTTAAGACAATCCCAAACTCAAAGTTTGTTAGTTCAGGTACATCCCCCTTCCTTGGTGTTCATCTGTGCTGCTCAATCCTAACCCTTTAACAGGTTCTCTTACATCTTAGCTTGAAAATACACCATCTTTTAGGTGCAGTAATTTTTGAAATACCATTGGTATCTCACCTCTGCAGTGTGTTACCTGGGTGCTGCTCACTGCTGGCTGTTACTCAAGGGAAAACCTTGTTAAGGAAAAAAAATATATAAATAAATTAAAAAAAAAAAATGTGTTATGGAGTGAAGCGTGGGTTTTAAGTGGGAAAAACTGCTGGCAGCAGCTATATAGGAAATTATTTGTTTGTAAATTTGATCAAAGCCTCAGTGCTGGAGTAGCTATTGTTTTTCATTTGTCTGTCTTTCAAAGAGCTGATACAAATTACCTCCACTGACAATTTTAAATGGTGGATACAAATTTGTTCCTATTCATTCCTTTCTTTCTACTCAGGATTTTTTTCTGGTGCAGGATTTTGGTGGGCAGTAGAAAAATAACATTCTGGCTGAGTGTTTTCTGGCTCAGAAGTGGCTGCAAGCTGTGCAAGCAAAGCACAGTGGAGCAGCTCTGGAGTGGTGCAGGTTGTGTCGTGTGAATAAACAAATGTGGAAATAAAGCCAATATCTTTTGTCAGAATTGGAGGTAGTATAAGTATTATAATAATATAACATAGTAACAAAAATTATTAAATGTCTACTTGAATAGAGTGTGTATGGCACATACACAGGTGGATGATCCCTTCAAATCAACACCCTCTCTCTTTCACAAAATGAGATTTCCTTTCTTATCTAATAAGTGGTTTGTAGAGTTCAAATCCTTAGACACAAGGGGTGACCCTTAAATATTTCAGTGTAAACAGCAAAGCCACCTTCAATATATCTCTCAATAAAATCCTGTTTTATGCTTCTTACTCTTGATTTTTCCAGCTTGTGTAGCAAGGCTTATATCCAAGCAGATTAAAAAAAAAAACCATATATTTTTTTTCCCTTACATAAGTGCTCAGTATTCATGTTCAGCTTCCCACAGCAATTGTTCAGTCTGTCATCCACTGAAATTGAAATAACTGTTTCCCCAAGGCCTACTTCCACTTCATTCCCAAGATTCTTCTAGATTCACTTGCAAGTGGGTAGAGGATGTAATGTGCAAAGTAGCGGGATTTTGGCAGCAGAAAGGATTGAAACAGGGAATTCCCTCCACCTGGCTCTGCAAACACTTCTGTCTATTCTGCTTCAAGATCCCAAATCTTCTCCCAGAAACAGAAGTCTGAGCAGTGTTCACTGCTTTGAGAAAGGAGGAAATTGGCCCGGTGTTTGCACCCAAGGGTGGTACCGATTGAAGTGACACAAAACGCACTTTAGGCAGGCAAAGGAGCAGAGAAGGATCACTGAGGGAATAAAGGACAGCAAGAAAAATATTTTTAGAGGAGCAAGGACTCAGAAAAGGAAGAGGAGAGCAGACATAAGTAGTACTGTAAATGACATAGATCTGCTGTGTTCTAATAATACTTTTTACCAGCAGTTAAGTTTAGATTCAGGTGACTTCCCAAGAGAACTGGGAGATTTAGGACCAGTTCCATAAAAAAAGCATGATTGCCAAGCATAATCTGTGCCACTACTCTACCCTTCCTGTATAGTGTAATTTTGATTCCTGCATTGCTATATGTTCCCTTGAAGACCCTTCTGCCTGGAAATGTAACCTCTCTGTGCTTCTGCCTCAGTCCAAGTTACTGATTCTAGAAATTGAGCAGACATCAAATCTTCTTTTGGAAAAGCCCCTGGAGACTCGAACTTGATGCTTCCCACAAATCCTGATGCTGACTGAACTTTGCCTGACATAACTTCTCTGAGAACCTGATGGGCTCAGAGCCAAAGAGTGGTAAATATTCATCTGTTCCTTCAGGGAATGGAGCCCTCACATTTTGTGTGCTGCAAACTCATAAGAGGATTTTGTCCAGGCAGTGCCATAGGCAAAACCCCAAACGATGCTATTCTGTACACAAGGGTAGTTCTGACAGGCATGGTTTAGACAGTGTAAAGAGTAATGTGGAGTCTTTGTTACCACCCTAAAATTAATCTATATCATAGGAGTTTTGAAATATTTGCTGTTCCTGTGACAGCTGGGCTCTGGCTTGCTAGAAATTGCCCTCCAGTTTCTGTGGTTGAAGGGATAGAGCAGAGTGACACTCAGAACTTAGAAAAGCAGCTCTTGGCAGACTTATTTGTGTTCCTGGCCAAATGACAGGCCTGCCTGTCACTGGGTCATGTCTTTTGAAACTCTTCTTGTTCTGGGGACCTGTCATCACACAGCACCACTGCTCCTTCCACCGCCCCAGGAACTCTCTCACCCTGCTGCCAAGGGCAGAGTCTGAACAACCACATCCAATATCAGAGCAAGCTCTGATTAGAGCAGGGGCCAGACCAGGGGACCTGCAGAGGTCCCTCCTTGTGGGAAATGGAAAAATGGGGAAAAATATGGAAAAAAAGCAATTGATCTCACATGGGGCACCACACTGTTGAGGTGAAGAACAAGGGATGGGACCACCATGCTTTGAGATGATTTATTGCTCCAGTAGCCAGATAAGATGTCAGTCTGAAGGGGTGAGATTTAGAGAGGAGCAACAAGTCAGTCATAGCTCAAGGTAGTCACGGGTTTCTTCTTCACACAGCAATATAGAACATTTTGGTCCAATAGACAGTTGACACAAAACTTGTTTTTACTTAATAACCTATCATCTTTGCTTAATTTTGCTGCACTGTGTCTGTCTCTTAGCCAATAAGCTGACAGGTCACGTACTCATACACACACCTCTATTTACAGCTTCTAAATCCCTAACCTGCTCTATAAATCACATTATTACAGCTCGAACCTCCAACTATTTTACTTAGTACAATTTCTTACTTACTCAAAACATATTGTTACTTATAACTATAGGAACATAGGTTTATAATTTTTTTACCTAATATTTGTGTACCTTTATCATTACATTAACCCAAGCTCTTTCCAGGGCTGCAGATTGAGCCCTTCAGCATCTGTAGAATTTTCCATTTTTCATTTCCCACACCTCCTGACACCAGTTACCTGTTTCTGTTCATTGCAAATGAATCCTGTGACTGTCTTTGCTTCTTTACTGATTCCATTTCCTCAGTCCTTCCATTCTCAAGCCACCAGGACTGTCCTTAAATGAGGGTTTATAGAAAGGGTGTTCTTACCTCTGGAAGGATTGGGAATGTTGAGTGTTTTCCAAATAACCAGTTTTGTAGTAGGTGCCATCTCTTGGATGGAGAATTTCACCAACAACTTTCTGTAGGGCTCCACACAGGTCGTGTTCAGCTGAGAGAGTGAAACCCACAGGATAGGGATTTTTTACATTATAACAAGAGCAAGTGGCACAGAAATAGGGATGTGCTCTTTCTTCTGTAGCATCTGAAGAAACCAAGCCTGAAGGCAAGCTCAACAAACCCAAAATTATTTAGAAGGAAAAAAAAAAGAAATAGCTAGAGGGCCTGAGCTCAACACTGCTTAAATGGAGTTTTTTCTTTTATTCATTTATTTCAGTCAGTCCTTTTACAATTATATAATGGAAAATATGAAGAAAATTTGTTAAAATAAATACCTTCAAGAGAAATCACCTGATTATTCCATTCTGCCCACATCACCAGTCACATGCTTGTATATAAAGTTTCTCCAGCTAGGCAGAAAACATAAAATTCAATGATGATATTATTTGAAATATAGCTTTATAAAAAGCTGTAAGTTACAAGTGACAGCAAATGCTCTTTAGAATAAGAAACCAGTAGTTTTCAATTAGTGTTAAATGAGAAATTATGTTATGTCAGCTGATATTAAATCGGTATAAATGTCTGGATTAGTACAAAATTATCTGATGTCTGGAAAAAAAAGATTAATTTACTGAATTGATATTAATCAGGCTTATTAGCTTTAGTGTGGCAGCTGCCATCTTGGCTAATGAAGAAGGGACTGAACAGGGATTTCCACAATCAAGTTCATTGGCTTGGATTAACTGAAAGAACAGTCCTTCATCATGAATGTAGTAACATATTGTACATTTTTAACTGAAGGAATACCTTGTTTGTACATCAGCAAGGGAAGTGGGGCTCTGTCTGAAAAGCTCTGCCATTTGTAATATCCTGTGAGCACTGGGCATGGAGAAGGTCAAACAGTAAACAAGATTTCGACATTTCTGTAGCATTTCCTTTGTCGAGTGTAGTATTAAAACCCAGTGTTTATTCTCCTACTTAACCTGCTCCACAGTGTCATTCATTGGGTGTGATGTTTTCTATCAGGAGAAGCACTTCAATCAAATTAAACTTTTCTAATAGGCACCAGCTTTTGAGTGACTCACAGAGCCCTCAGATCTCATGTATGTGCTTTTGTGGATAGGGCAGTTTATCAAACATTTTATCAAAGTGGCTTGAAGCAGTTATGGTGGTAAATATCCCTGAATTGTCAGTGCTTTGTTTTGTATGTCTCTCAGAAGGACATTGCTTGGTCATGGCATGAAAATGGAGCCTCATTTGGAGGATTCCCCATTTTAAATCTTTTTTGCATCAATTCAAAGCTGACATGTGCTGTCTTCAACTCTTGCTTACCTTTGTTATTAGGACTTTTCAGACCAGCAATTTAAAGGTGATTTTAATCTGCCTGTCTCACCCATGGCTGCCACCCCATGAGTATTGCTGGTAGGAAAAATGTGGCACTTACCCATATTAATTTTTGGTCTGTCAGCAGAGGGCACATCTTTGGAGAAATGTGGCTGATTCAGGGGTATCCACAGAGCACGTATATGGTAGGAGAGGAAAGATGGGAGTTCTGCATCTCAGTCCTCTATCCAGCTGCATCCTCACATGGACTGAGCACAAGGACAGCACTGAGAAAGATGCCAACAGCAGAGCCAGGGAGCTTCAAAGTCCCAGGAGCATTCTGTGTCAGATGGCTGATCTATATTTATTCTGCCAATGCAGTGACTGCCCCTGGAGAGTTTGCTCCAGTCTTTACCTGACTCAGGACATATGGAAATATGACATCTGCTTGCTGCAATAATACTTCCACAAATGTGATTGTGAATCTTGGAACCGGACCTGGACTTTTTATCTCAACAACTGAATCTTAATTCTGTTTTCTTATGAGCAAAAAAAATGCCTGGGGCTGTTATTTTCTCCCATATGATTGAAAGATGCTGGCGAGATGGGTTCCCACATGGGAAGGAGGTGGCAATGTTATTAAAAAGACCTACTTGCCATGGCATTTACCTCTGGCATAAGAGCAGCTTAGAAACTAACACAGCATTCTGTGGAGAGCCTGTGAGAAATAAATCTCTCCTCTTTTGAAAAGCAAAACAGAAGCGCAGAGAAATAAAATAATTTTGCCAAGGTTACCTATCAAGTGAAATTCAGGATGGATTTTCATTCTTATATCTGTCTTATATTCTTCTGACGTGAAAATCTATGGATTTTCACCCCAAGGTTAAAATTCAGTTTGATCTGAAGAGGCTGATGTAAGATTTCCTTGGTAAAAGCTTAAGAAGCAGCACCTTCTTGCTTAGGGGTTCATTAAAAAGGATTTTACTTTATTCAAAAGTTTATTCAGATCTGGTCCCACAGCTGAACATGTCTCAGCAGAGCTGAGAGACTTTTAAACCAAGATGAAACTCTATGTCTACTCCCAGCAATGAAAGAGCAACAAGGTGTCTGAAGTGAGAGATTAATTTCAGCAAGACTCCGCAAACCAAGCCAACCCAATTTCATGTAGGTCTCTGCCTCATTTTCCTACTGTGCCTGCCCTCCAGCTCTTCTGTTTTCCATGGTAACTAGGCCAGCTGTCGACTAGGAAAATACCCTTGGGCCATCTAAAAAAGAAAGGTTTTCTCTTACTAATATCTTACAGCAAGCTTTCCCCGCTACATGGGCTTAACTTCAAATTCCCACTTCTCTATTTACAAAGCCAGTATTTGGTGGCAATAAAGCAGTGAAAAGGAAGGAAAATCAGAACCAGAGCAGTATTTAAAATGGGGAAATCTAAAGTTATTTCCATCTCTGCTCTGCTCTCCTACCTTTGAAAGAGACACTATTGCTGTGTTTAACGTGGAGCAAAAAATTAATAGAGGACGAGAAAAGAGGAGGAAAAATAAAACCAGAAAGGAAGGAATGAAACAGGCATAGAAAAGGTATGAAAATAAAATATTCTTCTTCACCATGTAAATGCTTGTTCTTCTTTCCTGCCACCATCTTTCATGGTCTCCTCTATTATAATTAAATTAAAACATGGTAGCTATCATCTTATTTGAAGAAGATTGCAAAGTAGCCTTATGCATAAGGAGAGCTGTAGTATGAAGAGATTTCTCCTTTAAAGAAGTCAGAACCATGAAAAGATGAAAAGGTGTGATCTGGACTCTAAAGCCTCCCCCATTGAAAAGGCTGGTTTTCTCTCTCCTCTTCCCTGAAAACAAATGAGGTTTTTTTGAAGCATAAGAGACCACATGTCCTCATGATGCCACTTCATGTGAGCCGTGAAAGTTGTCTCCAGTCATTCTGTTGACAAAGTCACCCAGGTAGAGGCTGAGAGCTAACAGAGCACTGTGATGCCACGGTCTGATCCGTGCATTCTTTGTTGTTGTGCAGCACTGAGCTGCCACACTGCAAATTGACACAAAAAGGAGGCTCGACATCTCGCAGAAAGCACGCTCTGTCAGATATGAGAGGTCTACTGCAAACAGCATTTTGCAGTCTTGTAATTACACTGAGGCACCAGGATTGCTGAAGCACTTACAGTACCTGCTGGGGCTCATTTTTCCCCCCTGTCCCTGTTAGGCACTGATCTGAATGAAGTTCCCTTTGATAGATATTGGGAAAATAAGATAAGCTGGTCTGCGAGCTACAGCGGCGATGAAAGTAAAGATCCAGAAGACAGACATGTCAGGAAATAATGTGGAATCAGTTCTCGTTGTATCTGTACTACCTGTGCTTAAAACACAGTGCATCTACAGACAGGTTCCTCCTGAGAGGTAGAAGGGATGCTGCCTTAAAAGAAACATTAACTCCCCATGTGTTTGAAACATATCAAATCTCATACATCCTTCCGCTGCTGTTGACATCTGAGCACCTTGTCTCTAAAAATCTGAGACTCTACTTGAAAGAGAACAGCTTTGAATGTAGACATTGTTAAACGAAGCAAATTCTTGTAACTGAGTGCAGAACAAATAGGAAAATTAACAGCTCTGCAGAACACATTCTTTTGAATGTCATAATATTTGAAAAACAATGTCAGTGTTTTATCCTATTTCCCCACTCCCTAAACCAAACTCCTCCTTTCCCATGCCCAGAGTCATAAAAAAAAAGGAATCTGAAAAGTCTAGGATTATAAAGAACTGGCTTGGAATATATGAATAAAATCTGGAACTGCTCCTATTATGAGCAGCCAAGGGCCTTAATGACCTTGTAGAAAGATAATTTCAGCTCTCCCCCTGAAGCTATTTCTGTGTTAGTATATTAATGTCATGATTTAACCCCAGATGGCAAGCAAGCCCCACACAGCCACTGACTCACTGTCCCTTGTGGTGGGATGGGCAGAGAAATCAGAAAAGTGAGAAAATTCATGGTCTGAGATAAAGACAGCTGAACAGGTAAAACAAAAGCTGTTGCACATAAGGCCACTTGGAAAGAGGAATTCATTCATCACACCCCATGGGTAGGCAGGTGTTCAATCATCCACAGGGGAGCAAGGCCCCATCACACATTGGTGACTTGGGAAGACAAACACCATCACCCCAAATTTTCCACCTTCTTCCTTCTTCCCCATCATTATTTGCTGAGCATGATCCATATGGGACATCCCTTTGGTCAGTTGAGGTCAGCTGTGTCCCTTCCCAACTTTTTGTGCACCCCCAGCCCTCTCACTTGTGTGTTGGGGTGAGGAGCAGAAAAGGCTCTGGCTCTTCAAACACTGCTCAGCAATAACTAAAACACCTGAAGTATCAGCTGTTTCCAGCACAAATCCAAAATGCAACCCCATACGAGCTACTGGGAAAAAAATGAGCTCTACCCCAGAAAAAAACAGCACAACTAAAAAAAAATAAAACAAACAACAACAAAAACACAAAAAACCCAAACAGTAAAAAAAAAACCAACACAAAAAAAAACCCCAAAAAAACAATAAAACCCCAACAATTAACCAGCAATCAAAGTTACCAAAGTACTGTGCTGTAACTCATTTAATTCTGCATCTTTGTGTACATTTGGATAGCCCAGCTCATGCAGAACCATACAGAACTAGTTTTGTGTCTTACATTATGTTTTTCAGTGCCATGAGGGATTTTTTTTTTTTTTTTTTGTTCAGCTGTGAAGCTAATGGGAACCACAGATGCTATCCAAAGCCATTTTGATAGACATAAACTACCCAAACAATAGACAGTTGAAGAAAAACATTTTCAGTTTCTCCTCAGTGTATTGCTGTGATAATTGTGGCCTAAATTCAGAAACACTACAAAGCTTTGCAAGTCCATTGGCTCTCATGGACTACTGCAATCTGAATTAATTTTGCATTTTATTTATATAGTTGGAAAGTAGAGTAGCTTAGTCACCTCCTGCATTCTATTAATTGCTGGCATATTGGAGAGCATCCCAATAAAGCCATTGGGTCTGCTTATTTTAGTGCTGATTATCCCATCTAATCCCATTCACTGCTAGCTCCCAGTGCACTTACCCACTGGGAAGAACACAACAATTTCTGTTATGCCTGGAATGAATGGCTCATTTCAGTTCCTGTGCATGAATTTACTCTGAACTCTCACAGTGACAGATTGTTGGACAATTTCAGGCTTGCTGATGCTGGTGTAAGATACTGCATGAGATTCTGACAGCAATACGTCATTTGTTCCGGGGAGAAAATCTGCAGTTTTGGGAAAAGCACAGACGGGGACGTTCTCAGTCATGTGAAGAAGGCACTGGCAAAGATGGAACCAGACTTTTCAAAATTAATGCCAGACTTGAGTGCCAAGTTTCTCAAAGAATGGAAAAGAATACTGTCCAATTGAAAATGTTTGTGAAGATATTAAATGCAATACCTTCGTTAAACAATATTCTTTTTTTCTTATTTCCAAACGCAGTTTCTGGAGAGGAGATTTAATCACTCTCTTTAAGGAGGCAGTGGTGGTGCTTCTTTTATTAATATTCAAAACCAGTCAGACCTACAGTTGCAAGTCTGAGCTTAAGTCACCCTCAGTATTTAATGACACTTCATGGTGAAGGCTTTTCACTTCTGTAGCTTTGGACTGATGTTTTATTAGGGTGGGATATTTGGTGGACCCTGCTCAGACATTCTGAAGTTATCCAAGGTCATTACTGCTGTACACAGGTGCATTTTGAAACTCCCACTAAATTTCTTTGTGTTTGTGTTCTGCTGGAGGTTTCTTTTTTTGTTGTTGTTTGTGAGACTGTGTTAATAAATTTCTGCTTTCAGATCCTACCCAGTCAAGAGGAGCAGACTGAAAAAAGACACACTTTGCTAACAATTTTTTTATTTTAATTTTTTTCCACCAGCTGGAGCAGAAAGAGACAGACACTGTTAGCACTGCTTTTTACCAGATGATAATTGTAGCACTTATATTGATGTTATCATATTCATTCAAAAAATTGGAGAAGATCTTAGGAGGATGACTGTTTCTTGCTTAAACCTTAGACCAAGCAGCATCTGTCTCTGGTAGTGATAGTACTACCTTTGCACCATTATACTTTCTGATTAATTCTTGATACTGTTCATTTTCAAGGTTCATTTCATTTCTGTTTCACTTTCAAGCTCTTTCTCCTCCAGCCATGACCGGTTTTATCTGGGATTCATTTTCTTAATGCAAAGTGTGTGCAGCTAACTATATTACATATCAAATAAAACATTTTTCTGCTAGGCAAACTCAGCAGGGTTTGGCATTTTCCCTGCAATAGCGAAGCATAGCCTTTGTTTTCACCGACCTGGTAATTTTTTTGTGAGTCAGCAGGACACGCATTCCACAGTTCAGGCGTTCAGTGGGAATGGGAGGAGCTGCTTTGATTGAATCTACTGAATCCAGTGATTTGTCTGAATGCAGATTGTGTTGTGTTGCTCATAAAGAACTTTGAGAGGTTAGGAAATAAAGGCAATGTTGTATTTCTCAAGCCTAACCCCCATACTTTATATGTCTGTGACAATATTTTCCTGTCAAAGGGAAATCAACATGGTAGACTTCTGCTCTGTGTTACTAAAAGAAATCAGGAAAACAAAAGCAAATTAATCATGTGGTATGTTAAAACAAAATTTCACTTTAAGCAGAGTTATTTTCTGTTCAAGGGTAATGCTTTGAAAAATGAGTCTGTAAAAGCATCTCTGTTTTATGAGAAGCAGCATGTGGAACTGGCTGCAGGTTTCTCATGTGAGAGGAGTGAAGAGCCAAAAGTGGACAGGTGCTTCAAGCAACAGAACAGCTGCTGTTTCTTCATCTTGGAGACTTATTGGTTACAAAGATTCAGACAAAATGTACCACACTTCACTCAGTCTACTCTTGCTCTAGAATAGAAATAAAGATGAAAGATCAGCAGATGAAGCAGAGCTTTGCCTTTTGTGCCTCTCCCTTTCTGCTGGCTTTGTACTTGGTCAAAGAAAGGGAGAGCAAAAGGAAGTTCAGTCTTCATCCTTCCAGTCAAGTTGATGTCCTTGCTCCTTGTTTCTGTAAATCTATGGAAAATTCTTGGTACTCCAGTCACTTGGGGGAATTTCAATGTCTCTTCCATCCTTTTTGTACAGTAACTTCTGCCTAATTGACTCTGCTTCCCATTTTCCCCTGCAGAAATTGCATTGTTCTCAACCTGCCAGGTACTTTGTGCCTCTCACCTGTTAATTTGTTTTTACATCTGTTATTTTGTTGCCTGCAATAGATCTACCCACAAAGGTGCTGTTGTTTTATGTGTTTCTGTTTGCCTTTCTTTGATTTCTTGTGCATAAATCACACATTGCTAGAGTTTGGGGCTGGTTTTCCAGTGTACCAGTGGGGAGATAAAAAGCAAGGAGAGGTTTTACTTGCAACTGAGTAATTAATTAATAGCAGCAGTTTCCCACTCATCCTCATGACCTGTCACAGGGTAGATGGAATTCTTAATCTTCAGATGTACATTTTTGTCATCTCTGTCATCCAAGTGTCTCTGGGGAACTTGCACTGAGACTTAAGAGCTGCAAAGCCTGAGTGAAGTCCTACAGGCAAACCAGCCCTGTTACTTATTCTCCTGTTTAAGAATGCAAACAGTAAAATGTTTTCTTCAAGGAGTGGAAAATGAAAACAGTTAAAAGCTTCAGGCGTGTGCCACAGCTCCGTGGCACTATAAAGCACAAAGGACAGATTAGGAGTTTTGCAGGATGTTTAAGGATAATCAAGACAGATGGCAACCTCAGACACAGAAGCTGTACAGTGGTAGAGAATTGTTTCTGTGTGCTAATCTTTGATACGAAGGGCTGTGGAGAATAATTTTAAAGTGATTTTTGCCATAATGAGCAGCAGTCTTGTACCACTGTTTTCCTCTTCTGTGATTTGTCCTGCCTCCAACCTAGCAAAGAAGAAAACAAACATGAAATGCACCTTCAGAACAAAGCATATTGACTTCCTTGGTCAGGTTTACCAAAGATTGACCAACAAAAGAAGGTACCTCAGCACTCACAACCCTAAGGCACCTTGTCTTCATGGTCTGTCTCTGAAATCAAAAAACCTTTTGCAGAGTGTCCAGAGTTTGTGCTGGTAGGTACCACTTTTGTGTAATATATCCCAGAAGAGCACTTGGAAACAAATTAACCAGGGTCACTATCCTGATATCATCTCTAAATTACCCAGTCAAACTGCCTTGCTCCTTTGGAACAGGTAGGTGCTGAACCTGCAATAAGATACTGCAAATCCTGCCCTTTTCTTCTTGGGCTTGGTTGTTTTTTTTGGTGCAATGTGGTTTGACAGGCTACCTGTGAGCTAATCTGTCAGACATTGCTCTCTGGTTCACTCTGCTCCCCTTTCTGAAGGAGACAAGGAACAGATGTTCAAGCAGCAGAGTTGTCTGAGCCACCTCACTCCTTCATTTGTCTGCCAAATCCTGCTCAGAGAGCAGACAGTGTCAGCTTCCCTGTCTTCCAGCACCACAGAGGGAGAACGAGGCCAGCCCACCTGTTTTTCCACCAAGACCCATCCAATCTCCTTCCCTTTTTTTCCCTCTTTTTTATTTTTTTTTTCCTTAATTACCCTTTTCTCTATAGCTGCTGGTTTAGCCCTGGTTCTCCTTCTCTGACACAGCAGCCTGACTCAATTCCACCTTCCTTTCTTCTCTGTGGCAAAAATCTCTCAGTCCTCTTGCATTTCTACACACACACGCCTGCAGCTGCCAGGAAATGGGGCTGGAGCCACCTTAGGCATGGAGCAGAAGGGTGCAGAAAGGAAGAGAAGCAGCTTGCAGAAAGCAGAGGCATCTTTCAAGGCACCCCTGTACCTGACTTACTCCATTTTTAGATTTCAGGTCAACTTCCTTCCATACTATTTCACAAAAGTGACTTGGGGACAGGATCTGAGTTCACCAGGCCTTGCTGAGAATGAGGGTGTTTGTCCCAAATCAGAGAACCTGAAGAGTAAGGAATTCTCTCTGTTGTTAGGAGCAGGATGCTCCATCTAGGCCTGGGATAAAGCCAGGCTTTTATACTGAGTTCTGTCTTGCAGAATCCTGTGAAAATTATCAGGAAAAAATAACTTCACACGCTTCTTTACTGGCAGCCTTGGGTTTAAATCATACCAGTTTTGTCTTCCTCTGTCACAGCTAGGCATCGTGCTATAACTTGAAAATTTCATCAGTGCGCTTCTCCCTCCTGCAACTTCAGAAGCTGCAGATTTTCCTGTCTCCACTGAGTTCTTACCATGGCAGTGTGGACATGATTTTCTGAGCCTGAGAGAGTTTCAGCCTGTCAGTGGCTGATGTGTTTCCCAAGGGAAAGTCTTTTGGGAAACTTTTCCCTGTCAAGGACTGTTTTTCTGTAAATAGGGTTTTGGTTCTCAAAACAATATCGCACAGATGTTCTGAAAGTGTTTTT
The DNA here is from genome assembly GCF_030490865.1 of Poecile atricapillus. NCBI lineage: Eukaryota > Metazoa > Chordata > Aves > Passeriformes > Paridae > Poecile > Poecile atricapillus. The sequence goes on along the minus strand of NC_081266.1, from coordinate 3,071,290 downwards.
CTCTTGTCCCACCAATGGGATGAGAGAGATGTTGTTCCTTGTACAAATCAGGTTAACCTGTATCAGAACACCTTATAAAAAGGGTTGAAAACCCCAAAATAAAGGCTTTTGCCTCTTTGGAAATAAATCTGCTGCTGCTGTGATATTGAACCCTTCCTACTTTGTGTCCTCTGGTGACAAGGCAGGGTGAAGATGTGTGTGCCAGCAAGCTGGGAAGACAGAACTGCAACAACATATTGGTTCATGTGTTGAATAAACATTTCAGGAAAGCCTACAATGAGTCCTCACTTTAAAAACTGTCCTTTGCCTCCTCTTTGGGAGCACTTTTATAAAATGAGCCACATGTGAGAGGATTCCGTACATCCTCTCTGTCCTCGTGTACACCTCATGCATAAGCTCTCTGAATCTGGCCCATAATCCTTTCTCAGAAAGGAAAAAGAAATTGTTGTATCATATGTGTGTATATAAGCTTATTTTCTGTAAATAATCAGCCACAAGAATAATCAAAAAATGGATCTTCTGCGTTGATCTGTGTTATGCAGGGAGTAGCTCTGTTTAAAATAGTAAACTGTTTTGGTTTTGCTATTTTGCTTCCTGGATGTGAAATCCTAAGCCTTTCATTTTAGGGAAATAAAAGCTGGTTTAATGTTCTCTATATCTGAGAGGATTAAAGGGCCATCTCAAACATGAAGAGGCAGCCTTTATGGATTCCCTAAATATGCACTACTAAAAATGGAGTAGGGGAATGAATATGATTTAGATAGTCAGGAGCTGATTCCAATGCAAGCCTTAGTGCAGACAAGGCTGTGCACCAGCATTAGATGTCCAGCTCAAAACAGATATCACAGTGAGAGTTTAGGTGTGTTTGTGTTTGCAGGAGAGAAGGGGAAAAGTTCAATCTGAGTGCCAAGAAAAATGCACTGTTTGTGTGGACTGAGGTTGGGCTGGGCTTTGCTTTGATAGACTATAATTCCTGCCCACATGACGATTTGGACTGTACCAGAGATGCTTTTATTTAAAAAATAATCACCAAGCTTCTTCCTGACTTGCTGTTGAAGTGGACTGAGCATGTTTTTATTTTAAATGGTCTTTTTTTGCCTACAGCTGAGCTAAAAGGCTGCTGCAGAGTGTGATGCAGTGCCCTAGACACAGGGAACATGTACAGCACAGGGAATCTGAGACATCTGCATGGGAGTGGCACACATGAGATGTTGCCTCTAGTGGACCCATGCCCTTCCAAAGCAGCAGCTGGAGGAAGTGGATTTCCTAGGATATCTAAAATGGCATGAGCTATTGACATTTAAGCAGATTAATCCCATCCTATGGAATCTTGGACTTACTCTGATTGGAATATGAAAGAATATGTTTATCCACTGCCATGTGTACATGTGCTCTCAGCCTTCCTCAGTTTGTGAAAGGTTCAGGGTAAGAACAGCATCCTCTGTGTGCTGAGGTTTGCCTTCCACCAGGCATTGCAATTGACAACTTGTATTTCCTTTGGATCCAAAAAGGAATTATTTGTTTTTGCTAGTCTACAGGGAAAAAAAAAAAAGTAATTTCAGACTTCTCCAGAGAGTGTTGATGATAAACTTCTCATATCGCTTCCCTTTCATGTCTAGGCATTTCTGATAGAAACACCACTCATTCTTTAAGGATTTTCAAATCCTCAGATGTTCAGAGGTTTTGTATAACTGGAAAGGCTTTTCAGAAACCAGTAGGTGATATTGTTATGCCTTGAATTATGAAGGAAAAGAGGACCTAGAAAAATCATTGTTTCATAAAAGATCCTTCATCACCAAAAGAGGCATGTGCTACAGTGGCAGTACTGTAACGCCTTATATATCATTTGAAGGAGTTGAAGTGTCTATAGGAATTATTCTTTCTCACCCTTAAATATCAGTGCAGCAAATAATTTCTTGTTCTTGTTTTTTTTGCTGTGTGACATATTCATATGTGACATATTCATTCATGTGATGTGCCTTGAAAGTCAGGAGCTTCTCTGATTTCTGTCCTGTGAAAAGTAGCATTATTTTTTAGGTCGGGGAAGCTGCATTAAGATTCAGACATTTATAAGGAATTTAAGGTTTGAGATGTTCTCAAGGATGAAGCTGTGAGGGGGAAGAGTTCACACAAAAGCAAAGAGCAGTTCACCATCAGAGGGAAATCCCAGGGGATGGGCAGGATGTTAACAGCAATACAGAGCTGGAGATTCCATCTACACTTAATAAATCAAACAGTGTACAAAACCTCTGGCCAGCATAAGGAAAAAATTTCCCAATGATCAATTTGATGAACTAAAAAAACCCTCTAAACTCCCCAGCTTTCCTGACCTAAATAAATTTGTAATTAGAGAAGACTGAACGATGATTATTATTAAAAAGAGTATGGGTTTGGTTTTATTTCTGACTTTTATGTTGGCAGTAACTCCAGTTCCAAAGCTTTTGCAAGCTTCAGAAGAACTAAAAGATGAGATTTGTTTTAGACCAGCACTTACCAGTAAATAAAGAAATAAAATGGGCTCATTTCACTCTTTTTTAACAGTATAGCATATTTCAGAAATGTCTCCTTAGATTAAAATAGTAAAAGTTTCTAGAATTGATGGTACATCTGAGACTAAAACAGTCTTTAAATGCACTTCCTAGCTGAAAGATGTGCTTGCTTGTATAAATGAACTGGCAGGAGAAAAACAATATTTAGGGATATGTATTTAACACTGGACTTCAAAAATGCAACTTGTTTCATTTTGTTAACTTTTCTTGCAGAAATAAGAAGCAATACAGGCATTGCACTATGTGTGACAATAAGAAATGACAGTTTTCTGTTTATTCAACACATTTGGAATCTCATTAGTTATCAAATGGGACTTGAGTCTCATTGCCTACAAGCAATATGATTTTTTTTCACTTTCTGCTGCCCAAAGTGACCAAATGTAGATTAGTCTGGAGTTTATTGTTCCTGCTAGAACTGATATATAATAAAATTCATTTTTAGACATACAGATATTTTTTTCCCCCTCTTTCCTTCAGGCTGCTGAAGAATGCACAGAATGAAGTTCATTTCAAAATGTGGTATAAGAAACTCCTGGCTGCCCTCCAATTCTGTGCTGGACAAACCCTGAACAATGAGTTTTCTAAGGAAGAAAAACTCATCAGAATTCTGGAAGACATTGCCACAAAAGTGAAAGCTGCCAGTGACCCAAAAAGAAAGGTTTGTTAAAAAATATTTCCCCTTCCGTCTAAGTTTCTGTAGGGAATTTTATCTTTTCTAGGATAACACCTCTTCTCTTTAATACCCTTTACATAAATAGACCGAAGATATAACTAAACTTTGTAAATATTTTTCTGCTCTGAAAACAGGTAACAGGTAGATATTTAATTAACTCTCATCACTATTACTCTTGAGGTCTGCAGATCTTTTGAGCCATTTAAATTCCTTCATCGCTGCTTTCTCAAATGGTCTCAGAGGTGGCCAGGAATAATGGCAACAAGGCTGATTATCATTTCACTGAGAAGAATGCTCACATTCAGCACCTCATCCCAAAATATTTGACTCCTGTAGAGCTGCAGTATTTCTTGAAAGCTTTACTAAGAGTTGTTCTTGGCAGGCTGGACATATCCTGATTTCTTAGCAAAGACAACCAGAGTGGAATATAGTTAATATCTCAAATATAGCTCTCAGCAATGAACACTGAACATGTATCTGCAGAGATGCCTCCCTGGCAGTAGAAACTTGCATTTGTCTTCTCCAGTGGGTGCAGCTTTTATATTGCATATGTACATTTCCAGTTCAGAACTGTTAATTTTCCAGGACAGCTGCTGTTACTTACCTGGTGTGTAAAACTGCTTCTTGTTGAAATCTCAGCAAGGCAGAGTGGAAAACCAAATAAAATTATACTGTCTACTGCTGGTTATCATGGATATCATGAATCTTTCTGCCTTGTTAAGGATTCAAAGATTTTCAAAGGGTTTCTCAGAAAACTCTCAGTGCTGCTACTGAGAGCAGCAAAGCAAACATGGAAGTGAAAAGACAAAAATATTTGCAAAAGGAAAATCCATGCAAAGGAAAAGAAATAGTAGTAATGCATTATACATCACTGATGCATAATTCAGATTTTAGAGATTAATCTCAAGGCTGCAGTTACTGTGATACTGAGAAGCTCCCAAACCAGGCAAGGGAGATCACACTATTGAGGCAACAAGCAATAAGTTGGGAGGATCTTCGGGAAGACAAAAAAACCCCATGAGATACAGCAGAGCAATACAAGGCTAATCAACCCCTAATGAAGAGCATTCAATCATAGAATCACAGAATGGTTTGGGTTGGAAGGGATCTTAAAAAACATTTAATTCCAACCCTCTGCCATGGGCAGGGAAGCCTTCCACCAGACCAGGCTGCCCCATCCAGCCTGGTTTCACAGGCAGAGATTTTTTCTGACATCCAATCTAAACCCACCTTCCTTCAATTTGAAGCCATTCTCCCTTGTCCTGTCACTCCATTTGAAACAGACCATTTCCACCTGAACCTATGAGCTGGTAGCACATCTGGGCAGGAAAAGCATCAGCATGGAGTAAAGTCACTGTTCTTATTTTTAATACCCCAGTATGGCCTCATTAGCTGTTAAAAGGTCACAAGGATGCTGCTGGCTCCAGAAATTGCATTGCTTGTTTAAAGTACAGGAAGGCAGTCAAAAAAATAAAATAAAATTTAAAAACCAACTTCTTTTGTGTTCTTTCATGCTGCCATAATGGTTCATGTGCTGCAGGAGGTGTTAAATGTGGAGCTCAGCAGACTCCAGCAGTTCTTCCAGGAGGTGAAGGTCTGCCGGCTCCCCCTGAACCCAGCGCTTGTTGTCCAAGGCATAGAGGCAGATGTAAGTGTGATCAATTAAATTGTCAATTTTTGTTTTTAGTATAAAGGGGAGAAGGATTGCATTGATGGGGAAATGATGGTAGTGGCATCAAGCATAAATCATCTGGTCAGTTTAGATCCAGCCTAATCTCCTTCAAACCAGGGCCCTTTGCCTGAGGCAGAGGTGACAGGATGGGTGGGGGCTTCATGTGTCACACCAGCCAGAGATTTCAACTCTGAGCAGCCCATTCCCAGCTCAGCTGCCCTGCCCTGGTGTTGGGATTGGCAAGGACACCTGGAATTCCACCAGTTCCCACCAGGTAGCCCTTGGTGACACGTGTTTTCCCATCCAAAACTCTCCCCTGTCAGGTATGGGGGCAGCAAAAAATCTGGAGCCAGCTGTCTGTTTGCTGAGCTGACTGAGAATTGCTAAAATATTAAATGTTCACACTAGCTTATCTGTATCTAGGACCCCTATTAAAAATGACTTAAGGATAAAGGAAACAGCAGTGCTCTTCAGTGTTACTTGACTTTGCATTACTAAGATTCAGTTATTCATTGTTCAGAAATATTTTCATAAACTAAGCCAAGAGTAAGCTGATTCATCTCTGGAGAAGGAAAATGTAGCCAGCACGAAGGAAAAAACAAACCTGAGCAGCCATATGTATTACCAGTTATAACTGCTTAATTACAGCAATTTGTGCTCTATTTTTGTTCTCTGGCTCATTATCCGTAGTAGACCTGATTCTAAGGGGTGCTGATCCCTTCAATTGCCCCTGACCTGTGTTTCTCCAAGTAATTGCTATTCAGCCTTGATCTGGCTGAGAACCGAGGTCTTCCAGCACCCCAGAGTCTTGGGAGAATTGTGTGTGAGACAAGTCAGAAGGATTTGAAGCCTGCTGCTTCTCCCTGCTTTCAAGCTTTTGGAAATAATGACTAATGGAAAGGTATCTCACCATAAAGTCATGCTATTTATACTGCACCAGCTTGGCTGGACAGATACAAAAATGTTTAAATGTAATATCTGAAGAGTTTTTTTGGGGTTTTTTTTCATTTTTCTTATATCGTTATAGGCCATTATCTTTCTATAAATACACGTAGTTTCTTGATTGGACTGTATGTCAGTATAATCATGCAAATTAGAACTTTTAAGTGCCTATAATTACTTAAATTTAATTCATTTGGGTGTCATCTATTGATTTTACCAGTAGCAAGCCCCTCTCCCAGCTCTATCAGAGTGGCATTATCTCACAGGGACCTTTCAAGCACTCACCGAGACATTTCAAATCGGCAAAATTCTGCAGGGGGTCAGGATCTCATCGCTGAAAATGGCCCTGGTCCATCACAGGGGTCTGGGGTGGCTGAGGCAATATTTGCATGCTGCCCCTGGTCCATCACAGGGGTCTGGGGTGGCTGAGGCAATATTTGCATGCTGGCCCTGGTCCATCACAGGGGTCTGGGGTGGCTGAGGCAATATTTGCATGCTGCCCCTGGTCCATCACAGGGGTCTGGGGTGGCTGAGACAATATTTGCATGCTGCCCCTGGCCCATCACTGAGGTGTGGGGTGATTGAGGCAATATTTGCATGCTGCCCCTGGTCCATCACAGGGCTCTGGGGTGACTGAGGCAATATTTGCATGCTGGTGCCATGCTTTGGGGTGTTCAGATGAAAAGCAGCAGACAGCTGTGTCTGCTGGAGCTCAAATTAGGCTCCTCACGCTGCAGCCTGTAAGGAGAGCAGCAGCTCTTGTGGGGTGCTCATTATTTCCAGAAGCCAGGCCATTCATTTACCATTGTCTTTAGCTGGTTTTGAGGGGTTTCCCCACCACCCCTCCTCTCATGTTTTTAATGAGGGTAATAATTCCACCCTAAACTCTCGTAGGATTTGCCGTGCTTGGCTCATTAATGCTTTTTGAAGCCCTTTGAGATCTTCAGGTGGAAGGAGCTGTAGACCATGAAAGTCGGAGTTTATGCTTAATTAAGATAAATTCCACATAAAATAGAGCATGATTTTCAAAATGTCCTGTGTGCTCAGCCGGAGTGAGGTCATCAAAGAAATTGGCAGGTTCTTTGCTTCCATGTCTGATTGGGCAGGGCTGGGTTTACTTCAGAAAACAATGGGAGCAAAGGTTTTTCAATACTTTGAGACTCATTAAACCAGTCTTATATAATTCATCTACCCAGTTCCAGGCAAAGCTTATTGTTGATAGGCCTGGGTGAAAATGAAAGAACAATTAGTACATAAAATATAATCTGTTCACATGGTCTGATATTTAAGTGAAGCAGGCTGTCTGGAGAAAAGAATTTCTTGTTTTTCAGACCCAAAGAAACAGTCAATAACACCAAGAATTATTTATTTTTGCTGCCACTGCTACTGAGCAGTGTTTAGAGCTGGAATCTTTTTCAGAGGTATTGTACTGGCCTGGTGTTTTGTATATGTGACACTGTTGTTCATCTGTCTCATCTCTCTTTCCCCTGCAGTCATGTTCTTATTTTACATCCAATGCCTTTCCCTTAAAAATCTCCTTCATCAATGCGAATGCTCCAAGTGGGAACATCAATGTAATTTTTAAGGTATGTTCTTCCTCTAATCCTCAGGTCTTTTGGTATGGAAAATGATCATTTAAAATTCACCTAATTTATGCTTTAAATTGAGCCAGAGACTAGTTGATTTAGCTCTGCTGCTTGTTTATTCCTATTATTTTTGACACTAGATCTTTTAATGAAATATGTTGAGGCAATACACTAAGAGAATCAAACAAATTATGGCTGCATTTTTTTCCTTGGTGAAGACAACCAGACTGGAATATAAATTTCATATTTTAAACCTAGCTTATTAAAGACATCAAAGTCAGAGGACAAGTCTCAGAGAAGAGATAGATCGGAATGATTGAACCCTCATCCATGTCCATGTCTCTAAAAAAACCAAAATACTGGAGTGTTCAGGGCTCCATTTGCACACAAACCTAATTCTGTCCCTATCAGCCAGCGCTGGGGAATGGGCTGAGGAAGATGAAGGTGGAGGGGACAGCAGATGAACTCTGTCTCATTTGAGTTACTTGGAGAAAGTGACTCAGAAAAAACTGCTTTCTTTTGCAGTTGTCACCTAGAAAAGCTTCAGAGTTCAGAACAGTCCATCCACAAAAGACAATACGAGCATTCTAAAGTTTGTTCTCTTCCAAAAGAGCTAAAGTCTTCCCTAAAAGGGGATATTGGTTTTAGAGAAGAACACAAGTTCATAAAATGGCTGATAGATACAAAATGGTTGGTAGCCAGTGGCATTATTCTTAGGTATTTTGCAGAATCATTTTCCAAACGAGAAATCTAAAAAATTTATATAAATAAATGAAAAAGAAATAGATTCTATGCTGCCTTAAATTAACTTGCCCTTTAGAGCAGCTGTGATTCTCAGAAATAGAAGTACACTTTCCATGCCTGCTAAGGGGAGAAATTAACAATTTTAATCTTTTTCTGAACATTTAGAAACCTGGTTCATATGCTGTTTCATCTGAGAATCAATATTAAGTAGCAGGTCCCTACCTACCTGGGCAATCACCTGCTCATGAGGCTTTTAAATAATTGCATTGGTTCTACTCAAACTATTCTTTCCTGCCTAGTAATGCTGAGCAGCCAACTCATTGTCCAGTTTCTGTAGAAGTATTATAGCTGCTGTCACCTTCTCCTGTCAACAAAAACATTGTGCTAAAATATCTTTTACTTGTACTATAATTCCACTGATTATTTGTGACAGATAACTCATACATAAACGATAAGCACAATAAATGGTAAGGGCAAATTGTCTTTCTGCTGTACAAGTGGAGAGAATAAGATTTTTTTTGCATTTTTAGGTGCTAAGAAGAATTAATTTGAGTCAAGATTACTTTTCAATGAGAGATGAATAGATTCAGATGTTTTTGTCTTTTTAAGATGAGTTTATGTTGCCCCAAGTACTTATTTGCTGGCAGTAAATGTCTGTAGATTGGAATGGTTGTGTAAAAAGAATGTAATGAAAGAATAAAACACTTAAAATACCAGTAAAAATTATGTATTTTACGTGCAGTGGGATGGGGGGAAACAAAAAATCAAGTTTGTTGTTTTCACAGGCCATTTACTCAGCCATGGTTGAAAATAATCTCTTCATTAATTCTTGTGGCTACAATTAAAGCCCCATTTCATTGAGATTACTGTTTGACTAACTCCATGGGGAGAGGGGTCATCACTGCATCACTGCTTGGAACTGAATATGAATCATGTTATGAATAAAATGTAAATTTGTAATAAAATTCCCTTGCAAACACCAAGTTGTGAGGCTTAATGTTAGACAAACGCTGTCATTTGTGCAAAGGGATCTAGCATTAAGTAGACTTGAAAATGTAACTAAATTAGGATCCTACCTCCGGATTAAATTTTCAAACCCTGATAGTTACATAGGAATAATAAGCAGAAAGGCCACAGTTAAGCAGGGATCCTTTCTTACCATCTCAGTGGCTGTCAAAACTGTTCCTGTCTGTGTGTGCCATCTACTCTGTCCTCTCCTGACACAGAAAGGTAAGTAGGAACTTTGAAGGAAAACAAGACAGAGTTACTGTAGTGAATGTAGCTGCTTTGGTGGGCAAAAAAAAAGTCCCTGTTAAATAGGGCATTATTTCTGTCTGTTATTGAAGGAGAAAACTGAATTTCATGTGCAATTTTCACAGCTAGGTGATGATCTACGTCAAGATATGTTGGTTCTGCAAATTATTCGAGTGATGGACAGGATTTGGCTCCAAGAGGGACTGGATATGCAAATGATCATTTATAGGTGTTTATCTACAGGGAAAGGACAAGGTCAGTCTTAAATTGTAAAAGAAGCCTGTACTACATTATTCATATTTCATGTAAACAGTGGTGTATAAAATTTATTTATTCTGCCTCTCTAGAACTCATTGGATTTTGTTGCAACTTAGGCTAGAATTTTCCAAAAGCCTCAACAGTCTCATCTTGCAAAACATTCTTAAATTCACATATCAAAAAGAGGGCTTTGGAGAAAATTGGCCCTAGCTAGTGAAGTTTTAATCCAGTGTAGTCCTACATAGACGCTTAAATGAGCCTAGATGCATGTGGCTACAGAAAGTACCTGCAGACAAGTGATGGCAGCTTTGTGCTGTTGATTTTAAAATATTATTCTTGTGATTTGTGTTGCTTAGGGCAGGCCTGACTCATCTGAAAGCTCTATTTCTCTCTTTTATGGTTGTTATAGCAGAGCTGTAGCAGGGATGCCAATTGCTTGCTGTAGAAATCTGCTGACAGCAGTAAGCTGCCTATATTTCCCTGACCAAATCTTCCACTGGAAGTAATCCTAGCTCAAATAAAAGGCTGATGTATCCAGATTACCTGCTGTACAAAAGTTATTAAAATAGAAAAATCAAAAGAAAATAATTGCCTTCTGAGCCACAAAGTGAACATGAGAGAGGAGGAATGATCTAAAGGAAATAAGAGAAAAGTATAGATGAGTTCAGACACAAGGCATGTGGTTGTGGTGACCTGGAAAAAACTCTTTTTTGTAGGGATGGGAGTCAAGAAGCTTGAAAGCTTCTGCTTCAAAGGCAGCTAATACAAGAATACTATTTCTGGGCATGACATTATATATAGACTCTTCCATATACTAACACTTAATTTGATGTTTGCCAAGAGAGATACAGGGGTCATCTGCAAATAATGTTCTCTCCCTGACAGTCTGTTCCTTGCAGCATCACAGCAGCAAAAACCTCTGTCTCACAGTTTTTCCATGTCTTTCCTTATGAGTTTACATCAGTGTTAAGATAATTGATTTACAGTTAATAATTAAGGCTAAAGGCATGCCTGTGGTCACACAGGACACATGTTTAGGGAGGTTTTGGTGCACAGGTTTCCCAAGCCCTAGGCTAATGACTTACTCCATGGCCACCATTCCCACACAAGGGAAATGCAAACACACAAATCACTTTCCACTGAAATCCAGTGAAAACTGAATTAAGCATTGCTAGAATTCCACTTTCCAAGCACGGTGAAGTAGAGGAGCCTGTCACCAAGTACAATTCTTAGGGAAAGTCCTCCCTGTAATGCAGAGCAGTAGGATGACATGCCAGGGGACCACACATGGGGACAGGCACAGAGGGCTGGAAAGCCAACTCTCAGGACCAAAAAAAAAGGAATTAAGTTCATGCAGTAAACACAGAGGATTCAAGTGAAGCAGAGTTGCAGAATTCTTGGCTTCTCTCTGCACTTCAGAGTCCCAGTGTGTGACAAACTGGATCAGGCTAATTTCTGCACTACCCAATACCCTTTCTCCAAGCTGTGACAATCATCACATCCTCCAGAATAATTCCTGCACCTTTCTAGAAAATAAATACATACAAAACAACTTTATGTCTATTAGTAAATCTCTGATCCTGCTTTTTAATTTTTTTTTTTTAGTTTTGTACATACTCTGTTTTGTGCACACTCTTTGAATCGCTCTAAACTGTTCACTTTTCTGGTACTTTGAGGCAGTTATACTTTATTACTTAATATACTTTATATACTTAAGTTATATTTTTATTGATGATTTTATTTTTTCCTTCACAGAACTGCCCCTTTCCATTGAGTGCCTTTAATTTCTAATTTCCAAAGAGCCAGAGTAAAACAATACCGATCCATATTTTCTGCTGCATTCATTATTTTTAAGCTTTAAACTATGTTTTTAGGGGTTTTTTTACAGGTAATATGCATTGATTGTCCTCCTATGTTTTTAAAGTTGAGGATTTTTCATGCAAACTCTTTTCCATCTGATTAGGACTGGTACAGATGGTGCCAGATGCTACCACACTAGCGAAGATCCACAGGGAGTCTGGCCTGATAGGACCACTGAAAGAAAACACAATTAAGAAATGGTTTCACCATCACCATCCTCTGGAATCAAGTTACCAAGAGGTAACATCATAATGAAGCTTATTACACATTTTCATGCTATGCCATGGGGAAAATAAAAAAGAACCAAATTACAGTAGGCAGCAAAAACGAGTGGCTCAGACACGAGACAAGTTTCATGCAGAGAAACCAGGGAATCCACTTAAATTCCACTCTCTGTCTAAGGAAATATTGCTGTTTATCAGGTGTATGGCATTACATTTTCTATAAAAATGTGTCATGGAGATGTTTTGAAATTTAGTAGAAAGGGAAGAGAAATTGAAATAGAAATCATCTTGAACTCAGGAAAAAATTCGGTTTTAGGTCAGCTCTTTAAATTCTTTATTTTATATGAACCACATAAAGTCTTGACAGATTTCCTGTATTTAGGAACAACCATGCCAATACCTAGAGTTTCAGAAAGCTGCTTTATCAAAACCACCCAGTCATAGTCAAAATACAAAGTACAGAAGATCATGCTTTTCATATCACGTGTTCTCATGGGACCCCATGTAAAGCATCTGATTTTATGAGACTACTTGTTCTGCACGAGCCAAACAATTGGAAATTTTATCTATAGGAGCAAAGGAAATCTTTCTATTAATTCCTTATAGGGTGAGCCCCTAAAAAAAAAATATTTTTTTGTGTTTCTGAGACAATTTTTATAATCCTTTTCCTGTGCAAACAATAAATTAGTGAGCAAAATTTTAAATTTAAAGGAGCACTTTGAGTATTTAGCACTCTGAGAATGAAATGCTTTTATAGCAGTTTGTTAGTAGATGTATTATACATATGCTTGGTAAACTTTACTAATTTTGTAATTATTCCATAGTCATTTTCTTATCCACATTTTGTCTATGAATGCTTGAATTCCTCATATATCATTTGATTCCATTAAACAGGAACAATCTATGTAGAATGGGTATTTTTTTTACAAGTTAGTCTGTTTACAGCTTTATGGTAGGAGTGCAGACAACATTTCAATTCAAAAGTGAGGTGCTGCTAGTTATTGATTGAAAACGTGATTTCTTTCTGCTGCTGCTGTTTGTAAAGAATACCATTAATGTGGAATATGCTAAAACAAATTCATACCCAATTTCTTCCCATTTTTTAAGTATATAAAATGCAGTCAGATCTGATTACATAGGATATGCATAAAATTACTACAATGCATTCCCTTTGTGCCTGCTTGTGAATGAACCTTCATCTTTTTTTACTCCTCCATCATTTTTTACTCGTACAGTACTAGATTTAAGGTGCTCAGAAAACTGGTGCAGAGCAAGCTTTAATATCCTCATTTTACAGCTGGGTGAACAAAATCACAGAAAGCTTAAGTGTTTTATCCAAGGTCATCAAAGTGAGTAAGTAGCACAGTTAGACATAAATTCAGCCAACTCTTGAGCTGTGGCCTAAGTCTCACCATTGCAGGTGGCACTTTGCATTTACAGGGAATTCCTGAAAGCCTAAATAATCATTTGCCTCGGCCAATGTAGGTTTTTCTCCAAAAAAATTAAGATCCAGATTAGGATGGTTTGGGGTTTCTTTTTATATTTTTTATATTTTATAATTTTTAAAAATTTTATATATTTTTATATATTTATATATTTTATATTTATATATTTAATATATAATATATATTATTATATATTATAAATAATTTTATTATATATTGTATGTTTATATGTTTATATTTTATATTATATCTTTATATTATATATTTTATATTTTATTTATTTTTATTACTTATTACACTCTATACATTGCAATTTAAATTCATGGGACATGGGCTGAATTTAAGAAAACAAAAAATAAAACCCACATAGATATAGAACAATGCAGTGGATGTAAAAGAGCCAAAATCCTTTTTACAAAGCAAATGGTTAAATCTGTGCATTTCCAAATAATTCCCTTACAGTTGTTTTTGCAATTTACCTGCAGAACACTGAACAGAAAATGCCTTCCTGCCAAGAAGCTTTTTTTTCCTTAAGCATCTTTCACCTTAAAGTTTTCTGTAGACTTCCAGGTATCTTCAGAACACAAGAGTAAAACCTCATGCGTAAAATTGTTCTTGTGTTGTAGCTTTGAAGTGTTTGAGTGCCATCTCTGTACCATTCCTACTCAGACCTGTCTCATGAATCTCTTTTCAAAACTGCCTGGTAAAATTTTAACCTGGCAAAATTTAATTTTGCCAACACACATAGCATATGTAAAATTACATTTAAAAAAAATTATATATATAGATAGATATAGATAGATATAGATTATATATAGATATAGATATAGATATAGATATAGATTATATATAAAATATAATTAATATATTAATATCTATTAATATATAATATATTGTTCTATATTAATTATTTAATTATAATATATATATATACTATATATAAAAATATATCTGGATATTTCATGTGAGAGCTTTTTTTTTACTCACTAGGCCATAAGGAATTTCTTTTATTCCTGTGCTGGTTGGTGTGTTGTTACCTTCATCCTGGGAGTCTGTGATCGACACAGTGACAACATAATGCTGACAAAATCTGGACACATGTTCCACATAGATTTTGGAAGATTTTTGGGTCATGCACAGATGTTTGGAAGCATAAGAAGGTTGGTATCTATAATAACACACAGTTAACTTCAAAGCAGTGGTCTGAAATTTCAACTCCCTTAAAAAAAAAAACCAAGCAAGATTACGCTTTCTTTTTTCTTCTTCTTCCTGTATTTTCTAAAACAACATATTTGAAACTTGTGAAAAGTGTAGGAATGACTGAAAAAGGATTAAAAGATGTTGGAGATCCCTTTCCAGCGTAAATGAAAAATGTGAATCCTTGTTTGCTCAGGAATTTGAGTGATGTAGTTCAGTAGTGACCAGAATAGAAGAATTCTGATGTCCATTGCTTTTTTTTTTTTCCCCAGCTGAGGAGGGTTCCTAAAATGGATCCATATCTTTTTATCTGTCTAATTGACAACTTTCTTCCCATATTCAGAGAAGGAACCAAATTTTCCAAATAGACATGGAGAATAATTAAACTATGTGGGTAAATTTGCAAACTTTTTCATTATCTTTTGAAGTTCCACATCAAACCACACCGAGCTCAGGGGTTGCTCTGCAAATATCTGATTACCTTTGTAGGTGTGATGTACCTGTGTCATGCTAAGGAGAAATAGTGTGATCATGTATCCAAGCTCCTACTGTGGACATGTTAGGAAGGAATGAATTGAAGTGGGATAAGGATAGGATAATGCCAGCATGTCCAGAACACAAAGGAGCTGTTTTAAGTTTCTTTACCCTGTTTTAGCAGGGTAAAGAATGGATGGATGTTCCCCTTAAGTGACAAGATGAGTAGCGTGTGTATGTCTTTCATCCATGTTTTCTAAAAAGTTCCAGATCAATTGTCAGAATTAAGTTTGAGCTAATTTTCTTCTTTTTTTTTTTTTCCTTTTTTTTTCTTTTTTGTTTTTGTTAAGCTGGCCTTTGCCTGCTCTAGACTGTCTCAGTGTGTTAGACAGACACAACAGCATGGGGGTATTGATATGAGGGAAGCTGATGAGGATAATAAGTACTTCTAATTCAGGCAGTGAAAAGATTTAGTTGCAGTGCTTAGAATTATCATCCATCATTCAAGATATGCACCCTTAATCCTCCTTATTTACTGTGGAGAGAATAAAGCAGAAGAGAGCAATAAAAACATACTCAGGCACACTCCTTGTCAAGTGCTGCATCCTTCTCTACAACAAAACTCCTGTTGGAACCTGGCAGGAATTTCCTTGAGTAGTAATTTTTCATGAACAAGAAATTACCTAGCTGAGTGAACAACAGGATGAAGCAAATATAAGAGGGGGCACAACAACCAAATTTAAAAGATGTAAGAGCAGTAATAAAAAATAGATACTAATATTACTGTTTTACAGCTCAGTTATGCTACACCTTTTATTAAGTCTATGAAAACTTGAAAATAGAGTCACTTCCACAAACATCAGCCTATTTTCCCATTTCTCAATGCAGTGTGCTGCTTTTAAACTACAGAATAAAGTCATATATTTAGGATCTCCATTCATGGACTGCCCTCATGATTCCTTAGGAAAATTGGGTCTCCCACTTAAGAGCACTCTGCAAACACCATGGGATAATCACTGTTTCCCTCAAGCCCACATGCAACAGAACACATTAATATTTTATGAATTGTATTGTTCTGTATTAATATTTTAGTTATACAGTATTAATGACCATTGTCCTTATGAGTTGTATGCACCATCTTGAAATGTAACACATTATTTGGAACACAGGGATATCACATTTTGACACGTCACAAACTTCAGGTTCTCTCAAAATTTGGAGCTCTCGGTGCTGGTTGTATCTACTCATTCCCACAAGGCAAGTCCTGAAAGAGGTTTGGCCTCTGGTTTCTTTAGCAGCCCTGCTATTCTACTTTTATTTGAGTTCTTATTAGATTTTTATTTGAGGGTTTTTTTGCTCCCAGAATATCATACTCTAAAATAATATTGAAAAAACAGCAGCACAATGCTGCCAAACCTAAGAATTATTAGTGCTGACCCTTTGGGGGGTATTGTAGATAGATATTCTGGTAGACAGATATTCTACATACATTCTGGGGTTCTATAGGAGCTTTAAAGAAAGCAAAGCATCAGATGCAAAGCCCTGCACTTGGGATTTACACACATCATACAAACCTTTTTTGTGTGTGAGTGTAAAATGAAATCTGTGCAGATCAATGAAGGGTTACAGGCAAGGAGTCCCTGCCTGAAGCGTGTAAATCATTCCTTACAGAACTTGGCAAGCTGCTTGCCACAGCTGTCCATTTCCTGCTCTCTCTTTTTGCCCTTACCAAAATCTGATTCCTCGTGGAACTCCCTGAGGGTGGGTCCTCTGCAGCATCCTGCATGTGGAATCCTTCTCCTGATGGAGGTGAAGTGCAAGGAGAGCTTTGGCAGCTCAGGGGCTCACACACACGAGCAGCAGCTCCTCCTGGCACATCCAGAATGAGCCTACAGAGAACCTGTAAGCTGACATCATTCATCCAGTCAAACTCACATTTGCATTCCTGATTGTGAATACCATAAAAAGGGGATTAGTAAACTTTTCTAATTCCTGCCCTCATCTTTAAATGATACCCAATAAATCTGCTCAGTTTCGATTCCAAGTCAAAAATCAGTTCTTCCTGATACGAGAGGGAAGAGGAATCAGGAACTTTCTTTCTACATGTGCCTTCACAATGCAGTAAATACTTTAAATAGTAATAATAACACATCTTTCCTTGGATCTGGAGCTAATATTTCAGAAGTATTGCAGGGAGATTTATGACCTATCTGACCAATAGCATAACAGAGAGCTTGGCAGGAGAATTATTCCCAAAGACCCATAGGGAACTTTCCTACTGAACCGTGAGATTTCATTATCTTCTCTTTCTATTTTTTTTTTTTTTTAATCACACTGAATGACACCTTTTGCTAGCAGTAATAAAATGCCTTTCATTCTCTAACCCAGCCTCCACTTTTGACCCTACATTCCCCCAAAAACAGGCAAATCTGCAGGTACACTTCAAACTGTAGGAAGAAATAACTCTTGTTTAATTTCTTCACGTATCTGCCTTATTCTTCATCTGTTGAGTGTCCTGTGGCAATCATCTCAGACCCACTCACAGGTAAATAGGTGTAATATTATCCAGATAATAGCCATATAATGTACTATATACTATATACTATATGTTATATGTTATATATTATATATTATATATTTTATATTGTATATTATATTATATTATATTATATTATATTATATTATATTATATTATATTATATTATATATTATATATTACATATTATATATTATATATTATATATTATATATTACATATTACATATTATATATATTATATATATGATATATTATACATTATACATTATATAATGTATGTTATATAATGTATATTATATATTATATATTATACATCGCATATCATATATCATATATCATATATAATGTATAATATATAGTATATAATATACAATATATAACATATAACATAATATAGCATATAGAATATAGACTATATAGAATATCGACTATAGAATATAGAATATAGAATATAGAATATAGAATATAATATTATATATTATATCATATCTAACATATAACATATAATACATAATATTTAATATATATTATAATATATAATTATAATGTATAATGTATAATGTATAATATAATATGATATAACATATCCAGATAATCATCCAAGTCTGAATCATCTGATTCAGTCACCAGGTGATCTGGAAGAAGGATTCTGGCTCATGGTTTTACCTGCCATGCTTTGCTTGCCTTTGTTTACTTCCTTTCAGTTCTGACCAGCTCCCTTTGAACATTCCTTCCTTGGCGAATTAAGCAGCAAGAGATTTATTTAAATCCTGTGCTGACTGAACTAATCCAAAATTCAGCAGTCAATCACATCCTCCCCACTACCAGCCACTTCCAGCGCTGTCATTTATCATTTTTCAGTGAGGAGAAGTGTGAGACTTGGTGGCAAGACACGAAGTGCTCATGGCACACTGTAAATCCACCTTTTGATAACATCAGTGTCCATTTTTTCTCTTTAAACATCCAGTCATCCTGATTACCTCCAGCACTCACTGGCCTTTTCTTTTCCCTGATCTGAATCACAGAGACCCTCTTGTCTCTTTGCCAAACTAATCCTGGCTCTTGGCATGGTTTTCCCAGAATTTAAATCTGCTAAGCTGGTTTTCTTCTACAAAGTTAATTACTAGAGACAGCCTAACTATTCCTTTGGGAAATTCTAGTTAATAGGGAAGTTTCAAAAATATGGGAAAATTATGTTTCCCACACTTTTTTCTTAGGTTGCTTTTATTATACTGAGAAGTACTTCAGAACATCTAAGTACAGAGAAATATAGAAGTGCCTCTTTCTATTTTGAAAGTAATACATTTCATCTTTAGTGTTAATAACCTAAAATGTGTGTTAATGTCTCACTAGAAGTGTTGATTTTTAAAAAAGAAAATTCAGATATTTCTTTCTAAAAGAGAAATGTTGGCTTATGGGCATGGAAAAATAAGTTTTATCTGCATTTTTGATTGTATTGTATCTACTTTTGTTCTCTTTTTTCCTAAAAAAAGATAAAATGGGGAAGAAGGAAGAATTTGAGAATAATACATTTTACTTTTTTCTTTTTACCTTTTAAAAATTTTATTTAGAGCATTCATAAAGTCTAAAACTTGAAAATAAAAACTTAGAAGCATAATCACTTTTTGTTTTCTAAATTTATGCACAAAAACTCATGCCTGTATTAGATGCTGAAGGATTTCAGTAGGAATTTTCAGTAAGTCTCATTATTAATTTATTCTCTGCAGTTTATTTTCCTGGCATGATGTGTCTGGGTTTATTAGTTTCTGTGAAATGGTAGCTCCTAATTCTTTGCCACTATTCACTTTCAGCAATTCCTGTTATGTCACCCTCCAAAAATCTCTGACTGCAACCCTGGAAAGATTTAATTTCATGACTTAAAGCACCTTAAGTAGCCCAAATGATCTTAATAAGATTATACAGATGTTTAAAGACTTCCATACACATAAAGAATGGAAATATGCATGAAGATCTGTATGTGAAACAGCGTCATCTCCAAGGTGTCAAGGCCTAAAGGGGCTTGTATTTATCAGGGAAGTCCATCACTTTAGAAATTCAAGTGCCTCTAGCTGTCCCAAATTGAGCAGCAAAAGCACAAGTTGAGTCTGAGAACACATGAACAGCACAAACTGCACTCAGGGGGTTCAGGTACACTTCTGTCTGCCCTGAGGGATAGGGGTTTATTCTTCCTAGCCTGGTGCTTTCTCTAATTATTGAGCCTGGATCGTAGTTTGCCCTTTTCCATTGTTGTTTCTATATTTTTTCCCTTTTTTTTGCATGGTTTGGTTTGGTTTGGTTTTTTGGTTTGTTGGGTTTTTTTCAGTAAGAGACTCTTGTGGGGGAACTTCAACTGAAATGCTTTGTAATCAAAGTAAATTATATTCACTGCCCACTTCAGAATCTCCATTGTTTTTGGTTATCCTTTTCCAAGTACTCAGACAATTAAGAGAGGCACTGTTTTTTTCCATACAGTATCCAGTTCTGTTCATGCAAGAGCTTTGTTCCTCTTGTTGGGTTGAGTTTCCTGGAAACCAGTTCTTGTCTGCTGCAACTCTCAGAATCCTTCTTGGCTTTTCCTTCACTCCAAGGGTGGCATAAACTGCTTTCCTATCTTCACTTTCCTGAAGAAGTTATCAGCTGTTCCTGTTAACCATGTGGGCTGGAGAAGCTGCTTGATGCTTCCAGAGCCATCAGCAGAATTCCCTCTGCTTTGGGAGATTGGCTGCACATGAGGTATTTAAGGGATTTCCTATCAAATTCCCCTCCTCTCTCCTCTTCCCTCCTCGTTCTGTTAGCCACCCTGTGATTTTTTGTAGGACATGGATCTAGAGATGAGAAATTTAACAATGAACCAGAAAGAAAAGGGGGAGAAGACATCATGGCCACTGTCCATTTTGATTACAGTTTTATTTGTTATCCTTTTCAAAGTATAACTGCTTATAGAGATGTGCATTTTCTCCTCCCTGCTCCCATCAGAAACATTGCATTGTATCACCCCTTTCTCTGAAAGCTTTCTACACTTTTTTATGTTCGAGGGAGCTGTTCTCACATGCACTCAAATGTACATTTATATTCAGGGGAAGCTGTTCTCACACACAGTCAAGTATACATCAAGCACTTTTAAATTAATCTCTGTTTCTTGGTCTTCTTTTTTTTTTTTTTTCTTTTTTTTTTTTTTCTTTTTCTTGTTCTGTACACCACGCCTTTGTCCTTCATCCTTAGCTGGAAAGCATACTGATGTATTTAATTCATGTAGGATTTCATCCCCTGCCCCGAGGAATTTCTTTGCAATTCAATTTCTTCATCACTGGTTTATTTCTATATTTTGCCTGGTGATATACAAATGCCCTGCAACCATCTATTAATGTGTTTTCTAAATATCCATCTCATACTGAAAAGGCCTGTTAGCTGAATATTCCATGGGTAGGGCATATAATCCTCCTTGTTTGGCTTCTTTTAAGGCACCTTTCAGGTCTCAGTTTTAAAGTCTTCTTCACTGCTGAGGGCCAGTCAAGACACAAAAAAGCAATTGTCCAGCAATCTCTGTTAACAAGAGGAATTGCTCCAATCTCCTTGTGAATTAACTCTCAAGTGGTTTATCAATAGGGCCAGTAATAAACTCTTAACAAACACAGAAAATTTGATAGTCTTAGAAAATTGTGTAAGGCATGGGGAATGCTGCACTGAGCAGTGTCAAATATTGAAGGTGAAGTGCAGAAAGGATTGGACTCCAGCTGGGTGTTGTTTTGCAGTCTGGCTGCTGGTGGCTGAGTGCAGGCTGCTCTGTCTGTGTCTGTCGGAGCAGGAGAGCCCAGCTCAGCTCAAGAGGGGCCTTAGCTGGTGCCAGGGGTGCTTCCTAACCAATGTTTGCAACAGGACAACATCTGCAGCTAATCAAGACAAATATGTTCCTAAAGCAGAGCAGAT
Organism: Poecile atricapillus; assembly: GCF_030490865.1. Taxonomy (NCBI): domain Eukaryota; kingdom Metazoa; phylum Chordata; class Aves; order Passeriformes; family Paridae; genus Poecile; species Poecile atricapillus. The sequence continues at coordinate 3,049,947 of NC_081266.1, read as the reverse complement.
CTCCTTTCAAGGAGCGTCTTTTTAGGGATCTTCTGAAGTATGCCACCAGCTAACTGCACGGAATGGTTGAAATTCTGTGACATTAAAGAATAAATTCTGTGTTCAGATTGTGGCAGAACTGGAGATTGCAGCAGGGGCTGGGCACTGCAGCCAGAGTGAAATCCATCCAGAGGTGCCTCCAACAAGTTTCTTTACGAGCCTTGCCAATTTCCTTGCTCCATGGGAGGGTTGCAGATGGGTCCCTGTGTGCAAAAACTGGGTCTGTCCTAGGACCTGTGACCGTGTCTAAGCTCAGCTGTCAGCAGCCCTGTTACTGTCAATCCTTCAGGACCAGGTGTGATCAAATCTCTGTCATTTTCCCACTCACGAGCTTCCATTGGCCCTGAATCAGAGGGATTTTAGTTAAGCCACACTTGTAAACTTTTTAATCTGTTTTTTTCATTCTTCTGCACTTCTCTTCACACGTGGATTTCTCAGTCCCCTCTGGGCTGAGCTCTTTTGGAGTTCTGTTTATCTCAGTTCTCTGGGTCAGGAAGAAAACTCCAAAGCTCGTCAGGATCTTGTTTCTCATGTTTATTAGGATTCCATCACAAAACTTGGCAAGTCTTTCCAGACTTTTTGTTCAGGTTCAATTCATCCTGCTCTTTTGGCTCACTTTGGCTTTGAAGGCACAAAATGGCCTTGAACTATGCAATTATTTTATCTTTATACTTATTTTTATATAATTAACAAGAGACACGTATATTATTTTTCTTAATGACCCAATGACCCATCCCTTGTGGGCTGCACTGTGACATTTTTTTATTCAACCACTTATTACTACTCAAAAACCTCTAGAAGAAGAAAATGAAGAAGAAAGAAGGAAAGAGACAACACTCTAAATCTTGCTCTCTAAACTAGTTTAAACTTTAACTTTTTCACCCAGTGACTTAAGAAAACTCTCTAATCTACACACTCACACTTTTAGCTTTTCTATCTAACTTTAAGAGTTGTTTTCATGTAACACCATGAAAACATGCCCATAAATTTCATGTTATATGAAATTCAGTGTTTTTCTGGATTTTAGAGCCAGTTATCAGAGACAAGAGCACGCACTGTGTGTCTCAGACTCCAACACTCCCTTGCACTTTGCACAGGCAAAGGGGCACAAAAGAATAGCTGCTGTGACTCAGTTTACAACAGAATTATGAATCAGAATGAGAGAGAATCAGATGAATCAGCCCCTAGCTTAGGCGAGGGTTAACAGTTTGTTTTCCACTATATCCATTAAACATGCTTAAATCTCCATGAGATCAATTCAGTTACTGATAGGAAGACACAAATCTTTCAGAATAGGACAGTCCAATGTGGGAAATTCTTCTTTTATGGCTGACCAAAATAGTGGGTATGTTCAACACAGGGATTTGACTGAAGAGCTAATAGTGAGGCTGTGGTAGTAAAAAATGATATTAGCAAACTTGATATACATAAAAGAAGAATTAGTGAATAAATAAGGCTATAATAGTTTAAGAACTATCTGCCTAAGGAATTCAGGAAATTCTTTCTAGTTTAATGTTTCTGCCTCTAAAGGTAGACATTAATGTAAAAAATACTGTGGGTAAAACTTCAATCAGAAATGAGACTTCAGATTTGTAGTTTGAAATCTTTTCTTGCAGTAGATACCTCAAACAGCAGCAGAAATGGCACAATATAGAGTTAAAACCATGTAACCTTGTATAGGCCTGGTCATTTAGTATAAGATTGTAGGTAAAGAAACTATTAGGTCCAAGTTTTAATTGTCCATAAAATGTAGTTTACTTAAGCCAAGGATGCTCAGGGCATTCAGAAATCTTTCTGTGCTATGGGAATGAGGTCAGAACTGAATTCAGACCAGTTCACCCAAGGCTGTGTCCAGCTGAATCTTAAAACCTCCCAGGAATGATCTTCCAAGGCAACCTGTTTCAATATTTACTTTTTCTCATAGTGAAGGGTTTGGGGGTTGTTTTGGTTTTGTCTTGTGGCCAGTCAGAACTTCAGCTGGTTCAGCTTTCTCTCTTATTCTTGTCTGGATCCATCTGTTTTAGAGCCTCCTGTAGATACAAGAAAATCCCCTTTGGCCTCTTGGAAACCTTTCATCTCCTGGGTAAACAAGTCCTTGTTCCTCAGCCCCTCCATGATGTTGGTGACTTTCTCCAGTTTAGTGACATCTTTCAAGTTTTGGCAGGGTATGAGCTAATAAATACTGAGTGGAACATCTTTATATGTGGCATCCTTCAGAATTTTCATTAACAACCAGTCTGATGGGATAGAGAATGTGTTTGTTCATTTTTTGGTAGAGGCCCTTTGTACAAGGTTTTGGTTGTGGTGAAAGTTTGGATTAGCAGTTTTTAGAAAGGGATCTGAGAGCCCTTCTTGCCATTTTACCACAGCCAAATAGGAGTTGATGATAAGATACTGGATGGAAGGGCTTGAAATTTGAAGTAATCCTTTTGTTTTCACCAGGAAAACTTCCCCTGGAATATTTTTAACATTTTACTGTTAGAAAGATGGAGATAGGGAGCCCAGGGAAATTACAAGGAGTCCAGGAAAAAAAAAGGCAATTAAAATCATCAGACATCTGAAATACAGGACTTGTGAGAAAAGGTGGAAGAAGTTGTCTACAGAAGATTGAGGGAAGACTTAGTAATAGTCTGCAAATACTTTAGAGGCTGCTGGAAGGAAGATGGGATCTTCATCTTCCCTTAGGAAAGAGCAAGAATTAATAAGATGAAAGCACAGCAAGAGTTAGATTAGGCATTAGGGAAAAAAATGCTGTGAGGGGGCATCCTAAACCAGAAATTTGATAGGGAGGTTAGAGAAGAACTCTCCCATAAAAATCTTTGAGAGTAGTCTAAATGAGAATCCCAGAAGCATGTTTATGATCTTGTCCTGATAAGAAGAAAAATGGAGGCCCAGGCATATTTCTTTATGTTTGCTGGTGATAAATTGTGTTGTGTGGTTGTTCCCTGTTTCATTATTTAATATATAAAAGGAGTGCCATTGATTATGGCTTTTTACTGTGTCTACAAATGTCTATGATTACTGTGATTAAATATTTTCACTTGGCTTTAGAGAAATAAGCACTCATGTTCATTTATTTTGTGTTCTTCAATAAGCTTTTGGCTTTTGCTGCAAAGGATGTCAGCAGTCAAGCACTCCCTAAAAGCACTTCCTATTTTATTGGATACATCTAAATTCCACATGGTCATGCTGAATATTATCAGTCACTCTTGACTCAGACAAAATGATTTTAAAGCAGTCAGAGAATATATGGGGGGGGGTTTTGCTGCTGAGCAGCTGATTTTAAAATTGCAAAGAGTTCTGAGTGGTTTCTCACACATTGTCCATAAGAAAACTTGGACTACAACAGATTTGCTCTCACTGCATTAATGGGTGTGACTTGGACTTTTCCATAAGTGCACTGTCGGGAAGCTTAGATTGGATCAGAGCAAAGGTCATTTTGTGGTTGGTTATCTCATAGGTTTTTCCTACTTAATACAAAAAGAAGTTTGTGTATCATTCTTAAATGTTCTGTACCGTGAGATTCAGTCAGGAAAAACTAAAACCACTGTTGACCTTACAAGCTTTGTTAATCAGTTTACATCTTGTGTTTCATAACAAATCCTGATGCTCTGACTGGTTTTCTTGGAATGCAGCATTATTCTAGCCCACAGTGAAGTCCCAGTAGATGTTCCCATCACCCCAGACCAAGTTTATTTTTGCCTGATCTCTTCATTTCCTTGAGGTTTCCTTTCTTTTTTTTTTTCCCCTCTCATGATTTATCATCCAAACATTTATAATCTCCAGAGGAACTGCAAAATGCATTCCCATGAAAATCTTAAATCTCTAAAAGAAAAAAAAAAAAAAACAACAAAAACAACCATAAAGTAGCCTTGTTTCTTGCTGAATGGTTTGAGTAAACTCTTTTGTCACAGCCATAGTAAAGTAATAAAGTCCAGGACTTCAACCAGACTCTGTCATAAATGGGAATATTTCCTTTTTGACCGATTTCTACTATAAAACCAAAGGGTTCATTAATCTCATCTAGGGCTTTAGTGGGGGAAAAAGAAAAAAGGAAAGGAAAGAGTACTCAAGATGTGATAAGGTAGCTTGAATGATTTTGGGGGTTTTATTGGCTGTTCATCTTTGGTCAATCTCAAGCCATATTAGTTCTCTCAGTGAGGCTTTTTTTTTTTTTTTCTAAAAATAATGGTACCAGACATTATAATTACACAATAGAGGTCATTCAACAATGCTTCAATTCCACATTTCTTTAGAACACCATAAATAAGAAATAAAAAAAGCTTTTGGTCTACAGAGATGTGGTAAAAGGCTTTTGCTTGAAAGTACTTCATCATCCCAGTATTTTTTAGCTGATGCCAGGGATTTCTTTAGTTTGATGGAGGCAGCAAGTTGTATAAATACAGATTTTAGCTCCCATTGTCTGTAATGCAATCATTGGTCATCAAACATCTCATGCATATGAAGTGTTATAGGCCTCAGCTGTGATCTTGAAGGTGTTTTGGGGTAAGAAGTAATTAATGTTTGTAATTTTAGATAAGATCACGTGAGCAATCTATGTGATAAACAGAGGTCTAAGTGAGGGCTGTTGCTACCAGGCCTCTGGATGCACTGCTCATCTTCTGAATAAATGCCAGAATGGAATGTGATCTTGGTGATGTGCCCCAGAAAAGGCTGCCTGTTAAAGATGTGCTGATTTAAATAGAGAAATTCAGCCTGTGCACCAGGGTGAGGTTCATTTGCACGGGGCAACAACAGGGCACACGTTACTTTTCTCCTGGAGACTGAAACAGCCTCTATTTGCTGATGTAAATTCTCATGGTGGACAGTGACTGGACTTGGCTGCTTCTAATTTTGCTGGAGAATTTTCCCGTCTGTTTTTTTGTTATCCAAAGGAGTTTGTGAAAACAGGAAGGAACATTTTACATCCATGCACAGGCATTCATCCTGTCAATTGGTTTTGCAGAATCCTTTATGTTCTGTTCAGACAGTAAGTGTCTCTTCCCACTGAAACTTTATTTTATAATGCTGTTTTGAGAAATGGCTGTGTTGTTCCTTCTAGTGGATCTTGTTTCCCATATTCTAAGTTGGCTTTATGTGAGTTTTTGGGGTTTTTTTTAAATTTACATTTCAAAGTGTTTCCTTTGTGAACATCCACCTTCTTTACTGGAGCTTCAGCATTCAGGGCTTGCAGGGTTTACCTTGTGGGAGAGGCTCTGATAGCAAAAGGCCTTAAATAGAATTGGAGAAATCAAATTCCTACATCATATGTTGACAAGGGAGGACTGGCCTAATGCCCTAGAACATATTCACAAAAGACACTGAGAAATTTAAGAACCTTGTAAAACTGCATTCAGTCATCCCACAAGCAAAATTAATCTCTAAACAATGTAAATATTAAAATATCAGTTGTGTGTTCACACAGATCCTTTAGCAACAACAGCAAGAGAAATGACTAATGTTGCAATCATTACATTATGGGGAAGTTGGCCCACAGCCCAACCCAGCAACGTTAAAAACCATATTTCTTCCAGTAAAGTAATTTCTGATTGCAGTATCTGCTTTCAGCTCAAGTAGCTCAGTGTGGGAGACTTGGACTAGCTCAGAAAGGGCTGTGTTTTCATGGTGTAATTGTGTCTCTTGATGCAGCTGGACATCAGAAATCAGCTATGAATTTTGAATTAAATGCATCATATTTAGAGCACTAGTTTTTGACTTGGAATATTTTAGCCCAAGAACAAATTTGGGGTTTAGACATTCTCAGATTTATATTGGCCTTCTGTCACATATACATCAAGATGTTAACACTGATAATTTTCTCTCTCTCTCTTTCCTATGGGCTTCAACAAATTTAATTTCATTATTCTAATTGTATCAATATATTTAACATCTAATGTGTATTTTAAATATCACTGATAAAAAATAAGTTAAAAGACAAATGAATGAGTGAGTGAAAGCACTGATAAAAAATAAGCTAAAAAACAAATGAATGAGTGAGTGAAAGAAGGTTCTGGGAAAATCTGAACTCTCAGAAATCAGTAATAGACACAGGTTTGTAATTCCTTGAGATCTACAGCCCAAAAGTACACAATAACTGTGTAACAGTCACACACTTTAATAAAACCCTCCAAATATGCACTCACATCTTACATCGTACAGAAAAATGTGGAGGGAAAGAATTTTTATTGTGGACCTTCATCATGCCTAGTACTGCTTTGCTAAACTGAATATCTTTTGATATATTTTTTTTTAAAAACCATCCTAGTGGCCTGGACTGTTTGGAGGTGAAAGACAACTGTGGGAGATGAGGATTCAGAGTTAGCTGCCATGGAAGCCTTTCCAAATATAAAAGTGGGAAGCCACCTGAGCTTTTGTTGTGACTTTAACTTCCAGCTGTAGCCTAAAATCTCATGCCAACTTGTTTTAGTTTCTGCAGTAATGTAAGGCAGGCACGTTTATGGGAAGATGAGAAAAACTCCAGGAAAGCTCGTCTGTCTCATTTATGAATGCATCAGGAAGCAATGGGTTGACTCAGCCCATGTTTGAGGTTTTAGCAAGACGTCCTGAAATTTATTTCTGCATTTGAACTTACCAAGAACACTGAGTTTATTTGAATTTATTTCGAATTAAGAGTTAACAGACTGAATATTGCCTTGGAATAGAGCCCTCTAATCTGTTTACATGGTTCTGTGTACACAGTTGTGATGAGTAAATCACTGCAGTAGGTTTTTCTGTGTGAGGATGCAGTTTATCAGGCCTTTCTGGAACTACTGAGTGATAGGATTGTTAGGAGAAGCCTGGCTAATCTGTTTTCTTCTGAAATAGCATGCCATAGCCACAAACTATGCTGGTGATAAGAAAAAAAAAAGGCAAACCATGTTGTCAGATTCTGCACCTTATTTACCCAAGGGTGCACACAGAGTAACTGTAGAGAAAACAAGACAATGTATTTATATTCTGTTTTAACTGGAGTCAGAAACATCTCTTCAGGATGGTGTATATTTAATGATAGCATCATACCTTGGGGTTTTCTTGTTGTTGGATTGTGGAGGTGTAGGCCTTTTTCTGAAATTCCCTTCTTGCCTAGCAGGGAGTCGATATTTATAACCCACCCTCTCTGAGAACAACTTTTAAATATTTCAATACCAGGAGAGAACTTGTTTCCAGATTCACTTTCAGGATGGAGTCAAGAAATTAAAGAAAAACAAAGAGCCAGAAGAAAACACTTGCTCAGTTGTTGGATTTCTCACCAGGAAGCTCTTGCTGTCAAACCTGTCTCTGTCCCAATTAGTCAGTGACACCACACAGAGCAATAGAGGTTTCCACACTGGGAAAGGGAGAGATGAAATAATGATGAAGATAATACTGGAAAGCACAAATGTGAATAATGAGTTACGAATATTTACTGTCTTGCATGATTAGCTGTTTTGGGTGAAGTTCCTCAGGTAATTGTTCTCTTTTCCAGGGACAGAGCTCCCTTCATCTTCACATCAGAGATGGAGTATTTCATAACAGAGGGTGGAAAAAACCCACAGCGTTTTCAGGAGTTTGTGGAGCTTTGTTGTCGAGCTTACAATATAGTCAGGAAACACAGCCAGCTACTCCTGAACCTGCTAGAGATGGTAAGAAGCTCGAGGATGAAACCAAAAATCAATTTGCTCTGGGGTTCTCTTCCCTTTTCCCACCTCTCTGCACTATAATTTGAAGAGGTTTCAGGTGCACAGCTGATAATGTTAGAGCTGCACTTCCTGTGCAAAGAAGCTCTCCACTTTCAGTACTGATTTCTGAGAAAAGGAAAGCTAAGCTGCTTGGTGTTTTTCCATTTCATAATGCATTCTTTTTTTACAAAATAGCAGAAAACTACAGAAAAATCTGAGTAAAAGTTTTGCATTCAGGAATTTCACTCAGCCCTTTTTCTAGGTGTTCATTTACCATTCCTGTTCATGTCTACAAGACAAATTAAGCTAAATATTTCACATGGTGGGTGATCTGACAGTCCTTAGCAGCACAATGATGCCTTTAGAATGGGGGTGTTGCACATTTCCACAGGCTTTTCTTGGGATAGCAAACACAGGAAAGAAAGAGCAGTGCCCATATTCACACCAGTTTTAAAACTTTGTGTAGATTTTTAAGGCCTCTAGAAGTTTTTATCCTTAAGTATTCCCACTGATTCATGTGCTGTGGGGAATTCCATATCTGACTTACGCCTCTATTTACTTGTGTGGGAAAGGTTAATGATTTTCCCCATCATGGGTACAAGGAGAATATTACATTTACTAATATTTGCTAAGATGCTTGGCTAAGATATCAATCCAGAATTTGTATGCAGGGCCCCACGACCTAAGGGAGTGGTCTGTGCATGAAAAAGTCGACATGGATTTATAAACAAAGCTGCTGAGATTGGGGAACTGCTTAAGAATTGCTCTGTAAACACTACTTTATCATCTCCAACTTGTTCAATGGGGAAGGGCAAGAGAAATTGAAAGAATCTCTCCCCTTGCCTCTTCCACATTGTCCATGGATTCTCGTGCAGTGATTCAGTGAGAGATTCCCTGTTATGGAGCAGGAGGGATTGCTCCTGATCCCTTGAACCTGCTGCTTAGGAGCCACAAAGGTGCAACAAAACTGCATTCCCACCATAAAGCACAATTTTCCTCTGGAAGCTGCACAGAGTGAGGTTGTAGGAGATCCTGTCCAAGTTAAAGAGCCTGTAGAGAGCTCAGGATCAGCCTGTTCTCTCATCCACAGCAGTAATCCCTGCTTTTCTGAAGAGGTCGCCTAAAACTGCGTGCTGCAAATAAAGCCACCTCTCCTGCTCATCTCCTTGCAGGAGTGCAGTCCCTCTTTCTGCAAGTGGCAGATAATGATGCCAGATTACTCTGGGATAATAGAGAGCGTGGTTGGGAAATGCTCCTAGCAGGAGATCTGAAATAACTCTCTCTGCCTGGCCAAAGCTCAGGTTTGTCTGTATTCAGGACGTGCTGCATCTCTTGTTTCTGATGATCTTGTAGAGGAGGTAATAGAGCTGAGCTGAAAGTCAGCATCCAGATTTGTCTTAATATTTGTCAGAAGGCTGCAGCTCAGTCAGTTGTGTTGCACTTCATAATTGAAAAATAACTGGCAGCACACTCACACCCCATGGACAATCTCTTCAGAGCAAAAGGAATTAAGCAAGCAAGACCAGTTTGGGAGCACCTTGATTTTGCCAATAATATTTGGAAAGGTGAGTCTGTTTCTGCACTTGTTGAAGTGGGGTTTTGGTCAGAAGCTGTAAATATCAAAATCTTTCAGTTCCATGGGTCATTTCTGTAAAAAATAAACAGACTGTGAAGTTCTACTTTGAATTAATTTCCATACAGAGTTTCAGATGTCATCATGGAGGGATAAGGTTAACGAATCACTGCTTATGTGTATCAGTGAAAGTCTAAGATTTCTCTCACTCTTTGGAAACCTGCCTCATTAATCTTTAATTCTATTCCCCCATCTGTTTTCTCAGATGCTATTTGTAAAACACAGTTCAAAAAAAAAAACTAAAATAAGATTGTTTCTAGAAAACAGAGTCCTTCACAGAATATTACATTGAATGCACAGAACATTCACAGAACAGTAAACTGCACCCTGGGTGATCAGTGACAATTAGTGGTTTCTAGCAAACATGATTATGAACAAATTGAGGGATTTTTGGCCCAGTTTGGGAATTAGTGTTATTTCTTGGCGGTGAGCAGCATTCTTCTAAAGCTCTACTGATGTTTGCTACTGGGAGTAAGAAATAATCCATGAAGTTTCCATCATTTTCAAAAGCAGAAACATCTGTGGGAGACTCAAGAGTTTTCTGGCAGAGTTCAGCTGTGAAAATGACTGTAGTTCATCAGCTTTACTCTCATTAAAGATTTGATGTGAACTATTATAAGGAGGGTGATGGCAGGACACAAACACCTTCTGACTACTTTAAAGAAATACAAACTCCATTACCCTAATAAAGATTTTTTCATATAGAAAGTTATTAAAATGGACTTTATCACTCCCTTTTCTGGTGAAGGGCAAGGAGCTTAATTTGCCAATACAACAGCCTTTTTTGTTTACCTTTTTTTTTTTTTGTTATTAAATCCAAAGGGGGCAGGAGTTGTTATCATCTTCTATAACTGGGTTGAAGGTATATTGATAAGCACTGTGTGTCCTTCAGTGCTAAATATTGTTATTGTCCCTGCTGTCAACCCACTTTAATTCACCTCATTGAGCTTTCTGCCCCTCTGTTCCTTGTCAGTCAAAACTCTGCAAAGACAGAAATCTAACAGTGGTATCTTGGAATGGGGCTGAGCAAGATTCTCCTCATAATGCCAAAAAAAAAATGTACAAATGCTGAGAATGTTTGAAGGAATAACCTTAAAATAAAATCTCTGCTTCCTTTTTTTCTTTGCTGTTACTTGAAAAACTCAGTGGGTCTTTCTGTCTGAGCTAGACATAAATATCAATGAAGAACCCACAGCAGTGACTGCAAATTCAGATACATTTTCATCTGAGCAATCTGAAGGAGTGATGTTTTTCTGCATTACACAAAAAAAGCTTCACTCCCAACTTGCTGTGATTGCTGAGAAAAATCAGTAGGTTTTGAAGTGAGTAAATTTATTGTTGTTGTTGGCATTTGAAGATGCCTGGAGAAGAGCTGTACGGGCAATTGGACACACTGAGCTGTCTAATCCCCTCGAGTTTTTACTTTGAAAGGAGAATATTGGCATTATTTGGTTTTTGAATTTAATCTGACTAACTAGAATTTGGCTGGCTAACTAGAACAGTTCTGTCCCTCATCGATGGAGAATGATACCTGCTCCAGAGTGCTCACTGCCCACCCCAGGGCTGCTGCCATGAATCAGTGTCTGGAGAAGATTTTCTCCTCCTCTGATCTGTGATGCCTTTGCAGGAGGAGCCCAGGGCAGTGATGGTGGAACCAGGAGTTACAAATGAGAGGGTGATGTTGTGCTAAATTGAATTAGGGCTAAGGCAACACTGTGAGCTTAACAGAAGTGTGGTTGCTATTGTTCAGGTGGCTGGATTTGGTCACCTCCCCTTTATCACCATTAGGAGGATCTGAAGGAGGCTTAGCAATGCACACCTTGAGGTTATGGTATCCAAAGAGAAAATAAATAACTAAAATGGATTGTGGATGCTGACCCATGCCTCTTTCAGGTGCCTCAGTGTGAAGGTTTACAGTGCAATATATTCACTTTATTATTCCAGGCATTGCTCTAGCATCAGAACCACTTTTCAAATCAGCACAACTGTTTTACTGTTTTATTTTGGTGTAAAACCTTTCTTCGCTCACTTAGACCCATTTAGTTTAAACTTCTTTTCAATAGAACAGTGGACTAATGACCTAATATGACTTTACATTTAGATGCTGCATGCAGGATTGCCTGAGCTAAACAGCATCCAGGATCTGAAATATGTGTATGATAACCTCCGTCCTCAGGACTCAGATCTCCAGGCTACAAGTTACTTTACAAGGTAAAACCAGAATATAATCTAGAAACTTTGTTTTCTTCAGGGATTAATCAATTTTTCTCTTATGTTAAGAAGATTAATCAGGAAAAAGACCAAAAAGATGATTTGTCTTCACCTGTTTACTTTTAAAAGCTCATTCCTTATGCATGTTATAACCAGTTTCCTCAAATTTCTGGAAGAAACAGTTGTGCCTTTGTGGTACACTTGTAATGAGTCACTCAGTGCCTGGAAGTTTCTTAGGCTTTCATGGTGGAACCATCCTGATTTGTATCTAGCATTTTCTCTCTGTTTTTAAATGCAGCAGTTGAATGAAAACAGATTTGGACTGCTTAAAGAGATTCAACCTATTAATAGCCTGAGTGAGAGCCTTCAATTTCTGTATTTTACTCCTTTTCCTCTTTTGACCTTCTGTGTTACCTCAGAGAAGTCACTTTCCCTCTGCTAGCCATAGTTTCTCCATCTGCAAAACAGTGCTGGTTCTTGCTTTTAAACAATTAACAGATCAACCACAGAACAGGATATAGGTATCCTTGTGTGGATATAGGTAAATTTAAATCTTCATTTGTGTTAGGGTAATGGAACCTTTCACCTGTTTATGATAATAACTGGGGATTAATGAGGAGGAGCATAAAATCACAAATCATATGCATAAAATCACAAAAAGGCCCTCAGTCCTGATCTTTCAGGTCAGGTTTTGCATCACGTATCATTCCAGCTGTTGGTGTGATGAGGCTGTAGATGAAATGAGTGGAGACCTATCTAGAACTGGAAATCCACTTTGAAATTCTAGGCACAGCACAAGACAAAATCAGAGCCAGAGTGTGCCCTGAGCAGCACCATCATTTCCCAAGGACTAAGAATCCGTGTTTCCTGGGCACCCTCTACACATGCAAAGCAACCCTGACTCTCCTGACCTTATGAAAGTGCTGGGAAATCAAAAGTGTGCTGTTTATATGTCTCTTTTCCATGTCCTAGAATCTGAGGAAACCAAGGCAGCAAGTTTGGAGAAGGCTGGGGCAGAGACCAAGAGAGGGTGACCTTTCTTTGAAAAAAATGAAAGAGAAGAACTTGTCAAACAAAACTATTGTTCCATGACTTTACCCACAGCATAGCACTGAGTAACACTTTTCCTGTAACACTTGCTTTTTTCATGCGCTTTCACTCCTGCCCCTTAGCAAGATTGTTTTATTTTAAAATTTAATTAAGTCTTCACATTTACCATCAACTCCTACCTTAGCCTTTCCTTTAAAATTTCACATATTTCCAAAGTACAGGCTTATATTTCCACTTCAAATAGGAAACTTACAGTTTCTAATTAAACTGTAAAAGTCTCGACTGTCAACTAGTTCAGGTGGTTGTGTCTGTCTCTCGTGGGTAAAATACCCAGTTTGTTTAGTTAGTGAAAATGGGCTGGAATGTACAAAACAAGCAGGAAAATCTGAGTCTTCAGAGTGAAAATTGCATCAGTGCCATGCAAAGCTCAGAGTTGGTGCCCCTCTGGATGCAGAAAGGATCAGCTTTCAGCTGACTCAGTTCTGAGCTGGGGTTGGCATCACTGCAGCCTTGCTCAGCTGCAGGAGTAAGGATGAAGACTTGATTCAGAGCAGAGCTGGATATCCACACACCTTCTTTCCAGGGTCAGGGACTTCAGGTGGAAATTCACCTGCAGTCTTCCTCAGCCAAAGCATGTGGAATAAAGCCAGTGATGTTTTGGGAGTGCTTTGTTACCTGGTAGAGGTTTGTGTTAGGCTTAGGAAATCCTGGTAGGATTCAGAGGCCACAGTGTCCTTCTTCCTCTTAGATTTCTTGTTAGGGATGGTGTTAAGGAAATGAAAGAAATTCCACTCAATTCCTGCACACCAACAAAGCAGTTTGCTGTGGTCTCTGTTCTTACTTGAAACTGCAATTTCTCCTAAAATGCCTTCTGTGAACTCCAGAGCTATTGTTCCAATTTTCTTCAAAATGCTGAAGCTTTGTTTTTGTCCATCACACCATCACATAGAAAAGCCAGATATTGCTATAGCACATATTTTATTCATTAATATTCTTAGTATATGTTTGTATTATATATGCTCATTTGCAAGAAGAAAATCCCTTTACATTAGTTCATGAATTTCCATGGATCTCATTTCTCTTGCAGCCTCTTTTCTCTGTTATTCTAGCTTCTATTCATTTGTACATTATTTGTGTTAATTCAAAAAATGTATTAACATTTCAGCATGTTTGAACATGGGGATAATATCAGGCCTCATGTCTAGTGGGATTTTAATTTCCAGAAATTTTATCCAGGCACTTTTCAAAATAAAGACTTTGGGATAGCTTGATGCATGCAGAGACTGTCTGCCTGTAAAAAAGCACTTTCCAACCTGGCTTTAGGAATTTAAATATATTGAGATTTTTGTGAGCTTTGTGTTACCTACATCATCTTTATTCCTTATCTCCTTTTTATACCAAATACTGATACAAGAAAAAATCCAGTCACATGCGTCTCATGGTCAATCTCTGGCTTGTTTCTGTATCTATTTTTCAAGCTGCCCTTAAAAAGAGAAGGAAATTGGAAGTTCTGATTATTAGCACAACTTTTAGTAGTTCTCAAATCCCTCACAATTTGTAGCTCCGTTTTCTCTGTAATTGCTTCCAAAACCACTTCATTGTTTTTTAAAAGTTCTTTTCTAGACAAGGAGCGTGGTCATTGGAATGTTAAACGTTGCCAACAGAAAGTTGTTTCTTGTTCTAAGTACAAGGTAGTTATTGTAATCTTTCAGATTCAATCACGTAACGTGCCTACCAAAAATCCCAATCTTCTGCTAGTGGAAATAGGAGAACAGTATTCTTCTGTATTTCTTTAGAAATGGGTTGCTTTTAGCAATTTTCTGAGTTTGGTTTAGCAATAACGCTGACATTGGCCCTGGTGTGGTTTAAAACCAACATGAAATGATGAATGATGTCACAAATGCTGCTGGCAGAGCGATGTTAATTTGTTCTTTGCCGTCACCTCTTTGGGCTCAAACTCCAACAATCGTGTCGGGGTTTGGACTGTAACGTACTGACCCCTCTCAGGCTCGTAAAGCATTCTGTGTTTTACTAAATTCCTTTGGTCTCATTCTTGATTTAAGTCATGTGCAACAGTCTGTGGTGTCATTTGTGTGCAGTTCTTCTCGCACGGGGTCAGCTCCCTGTTATGAGCTGATGAGCAGCAGCGTTCAGGCTCACAGCTCTCTGCAAGGTCACACCCTCCCATCGTGGATAAACAATGCACCAATTGAGAGTTAAACAAGAGTTTCTGTGTCTCCTTGTCAGTCCTGTGCACCTACTGCCAAGTGAAACAGCGTTGTCTCCCCAGCATCTGCCCTGAACTCAGTTTGATCCTTGAAATTCAATTTGATCCTTGCCCCTCCCTCCTTTCCTCTTCCCCTGACAACACAGTTTTGTCAGAAACTGGAAACCCATCTTACCTCTGCATATAAATTCCCTCTATGGCTTTCTGCAGATGTCTTCAAATGTCAGCATGGTGTGGCAGGCTGCCTGACATTTTTAATGTGCCTGCACAGGGATGCATATTTAAAATTGGTTTTAAGAGCATAAAGTTAGCCTAATGCAATGAATGGAGTTGATTTCA
Organism: Poecile atricapillus; assembly: GCF_030490865.1. Classification (NCBI taxonomy): domain Eukaryota; kingdom Metazoa; phylum Chordata; class Aves; order Passeriformes; family Paridae; genus Poecile; species Poecile atricapillus. The sequence goes on along the minus strand of NC_081266.1, from coordinate 3,034,790 downwards.
GATGATTGCAGTGTGAAATCTAACCCACTCATAGAAACCCATGAATAAGAGATGTAGGGTGGATCTGACAATTACCAGGGGAGCATATTGCATGTCTCCAGCAGCCTGATGGAGGGAGGTGCTGCTTGGGTCAGCTGCTTTGTTTATTTATTAATGGACTCATTTTTTAGGTACTTGCTGTTGCCTAGGTCAAGCATATCCATAATCCACAAATTCCAACAGTTTCAAGCTGGACAATCCACAGTAACTCCTTTCAAAACATGATGCTGACCTCAAACTGATCAGCCCATCTCTGTCTCTCAGGCTGAGGGTATTTCAGCAAGAAATTTCCCAAATGGGTGAAACACAGTGAAAGTTGGTGGCATGTGAAAGGGAATGGACCAAACTACAACACTAATCTTTATTTCAGTGTTGTTCAAGCAGTTTGTAAAGACTGTGGTCTATGTGCCCCAAAGGAACAGGAGGCAGACCTCCTCCTTGAATTAATGTTTTTTGAGGAATTTGTATTATAAAAGGTCTGTTGCTGAAAGCAGTAATATCCTGAAAATCTCTGTTAATCTGGGGGCATGCTACTCAAGTTGTTTTAAAATGGATCTTGGTAAATTCATGGATGGAGATGTGGAATACAAATGAAACACTGTTCATTAACATCTGAGAACCCCATGAAAATAAATTTTGCTCATTACACTCTGAATGATTTTCAGGCCTAGATAGAAATGAGAAACAGGATACTATCAAGAAAGGTAAAGAAATATCCACTAAGATCTTAATATCTTAATAATTTGTCAGTTGGTTGTATGGGCTAGGTATAAAGGCTGGTGTGCCCTGGAAAATCTAAGCACCAGCCCTCAGAATACCTGTCCCAAAAGGAATGTCTGCTTCCTAAAGCTAAAGTCACAAACTGCCACCTGTTACTCCTGAAAACATTAGCCAAACTTTTCATCCATCTCCTTTTACACAAGTAGCCAGCCAGTCTGTTCGTGTTTTACCTGATACTGTAATTTGACAGCTCTGTAGACAGACCAAAGCCAAATCTGAAATTCAAAGTCAATTCAGCAGGTGGAAAGCAGAAAGTCATTACTTTCCAATAATCACAGATATTTAACTTTATTTTCTGAGAAGTAGGTCAGACACCAATCTGCATGGTAAACAGTTATTTTCATGTGGGAAATAACATTTTTCTCTCTGAAAACTTGTTGTGTTGGCAATATTTGGATTCACTGCTAATATTACTCTAGTTAATGACAGTTTCCTGTTTTCTTTTGATTAGCCTGTGCTTTTGATACCCTTTGTACTGTTCACTCAGTTTAGCTATCTCTAGACCATCAGGCACTCATATTCTATGCAGCCTGGGCTACCAGAGCTTTGAAATAAATAAACTTTTTTGTCATCTTTGTGAAGGCAGAGCCAGCTTTGGGCACAGGCAAAGGTGGTAATGGCCAGGGAGGAAAAGGAGGATTTTTACAAACAACACCCATGACCTTATTTCTTTCAACTATTGCTAAGCCTAATGTGGCTACAGAGAAAAGAAGGTGTTTGGGGATCTGGGAAAACTCAAGGAGAAACTTCCACCGCTGGTCCTCGGGATGAACTTTAAAAGTGCTGGCAGAAAGGGGAATCAGGTATCAAAATGTGATAAACTGGGTCACTGAACTAATCCAGGCCAAAAATAAACTGCAAAGTCGTGAAAAGACAAGGCACACATGTTTGATGTACCCCATTGCTCCATTTACAGTTAGGATCCAGTTTTTGCGAAAAAGGGTTTCCTTAAGCCAATTTGCCCTTGAAAGAAAGTGCAGAGAGCCCTGAGCAGAGCTGTTCCACCTTGCTGGGGAGATGCTCTGAGGTGGCATCAGATTAGCAAAGAGGCCTTGAATTCTTCATTGGTTACATGGAATTAGGTTTGCTTGATGTTTCCTATCCTAGCAAAGAGGACTGCGTGCAGACAGAACAGAGAGGGGGAGAGAACAACTTCTACTTCTGGTTTTATTTGATTTTAGATGTAATCATTTCCAATAACTCACAGGAAAAATCTGCAAGGATGACAACACAAGGCTCTGTTCAGATCTAGAGTGTGTGATTAGCAATCTGGGTTTTAAAAGTGCTTTAGAAGCCTAATGGCCCCATGGAAGGAATAGTGGTAGTTTGATATCAGGCAATTCTGTGCAGTGATGATGTCTGAATTAGTAGTAATTTACAAGCTGAGGCCTGTTTTATGTAAATTAAAATGCAGTGTGTTTAGCTGCAAAGTTAACGTGCCTCTTACAGTACTGTGGCAAATTCCCTAACTGCTCTGCTATAATATGGCCAGTTACAGATTCTATAACCTAATGTCTCTGTGATTTAGGAAGTGTTTAAACTACACATTAAATTAAATACAGAGGAGTTAAAAAAGGAAGAGTTCACCTCTGCTGCAGCCTGGTTAATCATCACTGAATTGATTTTGTACTAATATTTTGAAATGAGATTTGTTTTCTTGTTTTACATCAGAGTGTTAATTTAATTTATTAAATAGCTTGTGTCTGTTTCTGAAGAATGTAATTAATAATTAAGATAATTAAATCAATTCTGAGGTACCTTTCCATGTGCTACATTAAGAGGAACATATTCATCTTTCCTTAGTTTACTACACTTAATTAGTGTGTGATAAATTCACATAGTATTTTGAATAAAATCTGAATTTCAGGGGGTCAGCTAGGGAGATGCCTGTAGGTAGAATAATCCTTATTCTTTCTGGTTTGGTTTCATATGTGAAGCTACAGATTTTAGCCAGAGCATCTGAGATCATGGAAATTAGGCTAATGTGATGAATGGAGTTGATTTCAAATGATTGCACTACACATTCCAACCCACTCACAGAAACCCATGAATAAAAATCTAATTTGAAATGACAGGCGAAGCATTTGCTCAGCTTTGAAAAAAGCATGATGAAGGTGGTTAAGGGTGTTGTCAGCCCTTGTAACCTAGTTAGATATAATCCAAAACATGAAGAAAAAAAAAAATAAAGGGAAAAAGAAAACACAGCAAACTCCTGACAATTTGATAGAGGGTTTGCTGAACTTGATGACTTGAAACTAATGGGTTGTTTTTCTATAACATCAGAACAGGTACAGGATATCTTTAGATAGCTGTAGAAATAAGCAGGGAAACAAAAAAAAAAATACCATTAGAAGTTAATAGGTCCTAAGAATTCAATTAGCAAGTGAATCCAAGAGAGCAAGTGTTTTCTAATGAGTACTGCATCTCACTCATCAGAAACCTGTGATCATGTTGTAGTGTTATTTCTCAGGTCAAGTTCACTTTCCCATTTGCAGTACATGTTTATCTAGGGTTTTTTTTTGTATCTATTGTGTCTTTGCTGATGAAAGATCTCAAAAGTAGGAAATCAAAACAGTGTTCTGGCTTCCCTTGCACAGGGATGAGATGGAGTGAGATACCAGGAGAAAATTTCTCTCTTTTTTTTTTTAAATTCATCTTAAGCAGTTCCACAGGGATAGAGCTTTTAAGAACTAGGTGGAGGATTTAGCAACACATCCTGCTCAGCTAAATCACAAATTGAATCCAAGAGCCCTGCGCAAACACGTGTAAGCCCATGTGAGGTTAGTGCAACCAAAAATAAATATAATCATAACTAGCGCCTTCTCTCCTGCTCAGCAAAATGAGCATGTGCTGTTCAACCCTGGGACTCCTCAAAACACACATGGAAATGTTCTGCTTGTCCCTGATGCCTGAAAGAAGGCTGGTATCCAGCTCATGAGGAATAGCTGCTCCAAGCTAAGCCTTGAGGCAGGTTGTGGCAAGAACGCTCCTTTAAGCAGCAGAGCCCAGGGGCTGGATGTGCTGCAGTGCAAATAGCAGTGACTGGTGTGTGTGTGTGTGTGTGTGTGTGTGTGTGTGTGTGTGTGAGGTAGGCTTTAGAATTTGAGATTTTTTGGACTTGTATCCATAAAAAGAGGGGTCAAGGAGCGGAAAACAATAAAATGCATAAATAGCGCCTCTTCTGTTTGTTCGTTCTTCAGGAAAATAAAGGAAAGTTTGGAGTGCTTTCCTGTTAAACTCAATAACTTGATCCACATGCTTGTGCAGATGTCAGTGGGGAGCTCTGCAAAGCCTCCAGCTCCAGAGCCTGTCCCCCAGGAGTGGATGATGCTGGACACACAGAGGTCGATCGCAAGGGCCACCGTTTTGGGCTTCAGCAGAAAGCCTCACTCCGTATGTATCGCGTTCTTTGCTCGCCCTCATTTGCCTGGATCTTTAATGACTCTTTCAAAAACTTATGTGCTCTCCCTCTTCATTTCCAGAAGATGTGCTTGTGCAACATTAAAGGCATCATGGGATGAATAGTGGTGCCATAAGCAGTGAGCTGTCAGAGAGCAAAAACACCAGGCAGACAGATATTTGCAGGGAGCCATTAAGGAGAACTGTTCATTCCCTATAGTGGAAAATAAATCAAGAGCTAATTAAAGCATCCAGAAGGAAAGCATGGCACAAAATTAGGAAGCCTAATAGAAATTGGAGGCTGTTATATGATGCTTTAATGGTGCACTATTAGTTTTCACACACTGCAGTGATCTTTCAGTGTTTGAGTTGTATGCTACCCAGGCAAGTTTCCCTTTCCATGCAGCAAACACTGTGAATTACAAACTGAATTCTCTGGCACTTGGCACTACATTAAAGGAAGGCTTTTCTTTGTTAAAATCACCCTGTATATTCTCTTATTCTCTTGTACATTTTTTTTTTCTTTTTTTAATTTGCCTCTCTGATCATTCCTCTGCCTCTCCTTTTTTCCCCAACACAGGTATATCTCATCCAGGTGGTGCAAACCTGCAATGTGGTCACCTTCGTGGAAAAATCATTCAACCAGTTCTCAGAACTTCACAGCCACCTCCAGAAGCAATTCCCATCTCATGCCCTCCCAGAGTAAGGCAGCATATTAGTGAATGTTATTCTGCTGTTAAGTGGTTTTCTCTTCTGTGCTCAGATAAATCTGTGAGAATATTCACGGCAGATGTATTTTTAGAAACACAAAGGCAGAGCAACATATTCTATCAAACCTTCTATTCAGCCCAAGAGGAAACTGAATCACAGACCATTGTGGCAGTCTAAGTTTCATATTTTATTGTTCCTTTTTTACTGGAGGAGAAAAGGGGAACAGCTTGGGTCTGACAAAACTACTCCTGAAATTAAAGGGTAAGTGGTGTTGACTTCATTAAAGGCACCTTTAATAGTTTTTATTTTCTTCATGATATTTATCAAAACTTATGGCAAGATCTGTTTGTTGAAGCAATGTAGGAATGTTTGCAGTGGGTCAGAAGAGAAATCTCTGACTCTAGCACCATGATGAACATTTTTACAGCATGATGCACATACCCCCAGCTGAGAAATGTACAATAATCTTATGTACTGTCCTGCCCCCAATACTTTGTACCTCACATCCTTCAGTTTATTATCTTTTGAAAAATCTGCTGCTATTAGTTGCAATAATTCTGAATATTACTGACTATCCATGTGCATGTCCATTCCTGCTTTTCATTTTCTGAATATTATTTCTTCACAGTTTCCTGGGGTAGTGAGTCCCATGGTTTTTTTCTGCCTTATATAAACCAGCTTTACCTTATGTAATGATTGTCCGTGCCTTTAAAACCACAAGTGGAGTTATTTTTTCTACATATATCATATACATTATACTGCACACATCAGTGAGTACAAAGTCCTTCTGACTCACCTGGTACAAACCCTTTCTCAAGCTCAATCTACAAAAAAACAAAAGCTGGCTTAAAATACAAGTGGCTTACTTGAACCAAGCTGAGATTCAAGTGATAGGCTTGAAACAGGCCTTTGGATTTGACATGAAGTAAATAGCCACAAACAACATGCTTTGAACTAAAAGTCCACGAATTTCAGATCCAGGGCTGATATTCCCCCAAGGTCGTGAGAAGCATTCTGAAAAATATGGCTTAAGGTTAGTTAATTCCAGAGACTCTGTCTCCTGCCTGAGGGGGTTTTATTGACTCCTATTTGATTCATTATGGCTTTCTCACGTGAACTGATTTGCAGCAGCTGGTGAGAATTGAAATTTCACTAAACAAATACTGAAATTGCTTGAATCGTGTTGTTGATTTGGAGATACTTGCAGGCTAACCATTAGGTTGTAAAATGAAATATTTAACAAGTACCTGTTTATGAATTTTTCCTGTGGTGAGCAGAGCCCTTTGAAAGGAAATACATTTTTCTTCAGAAACACACAAACCTCAGAAACCCTTTAGCGAATTTCAAAAATAATACTAGTCATTTTTCAGAAAAATCCACCTCTAATAAAATCCTTTGCAACATTTTCACTGCTAAAGAGCACTTCAGAACTCACAGAGGGTTAATCTGTGTATACTGAAGCTGTCTCTAGGAGCTCCAGTGCTTTATTGCCATAATTCAGTCCCAGCAGTATCCTGTCACTGCAGGAACTTTCCCTAAGATTGTGTTAAAACAATTCATTTTATGATGGTTTTTGATAGGCACGTTTTTTAATGTTAAAATTTTGTGTTGTGTTCTAACAGAACTTCATTAATTTGAGGTTTTTTCATGTATCCCAGATTTTATTCTAATAATAAAAACCTAATTATTTCTTTATAGGAAGTTATTACTGAAACTGCCATGCCATATCAGACCATTAGTCTGCCTGTGTGCTACAAAGCACCAACTCTGGCTGATGCCAGATGCTTCAAAGGAAGGAAAAAGCCTTGTTCCACAATGTAATCACAAAATCATTTTAAAAATGTCTGATTAAAAAAAATTAAATGTTTAATATTGCTAGAATAATTGGAAATGCTCGCAGAAAGGACTTGGTTTCTGCTTTGTAATGATTCTGTGAAATTGTACATATTCATGTCTCATTAGGAGAAAACAATGAAATATGAGAGTGCTTTATACAAGTGCTAAATACTGAGTTTATTGTAAGAAACAAATGGCAAAACTCAGAGTTCTCAGAATCCGAAATTTTGCTATTGACGTGTTCAATGCGTATGTTCAGCCCATATTTAAAAGTTAGAAACACAATTAGAAACACAGTTGTCCTAAGCAAGCCCTTGCACTCCAGCACCACCCTTCTCATTTGATTTCTGAGAGGGTGTTAATTGTGTTTAATATCTGTTTTGTAAAATGCCAAAAATCATTTCACCCAACAAAGCACAAAGGGGACATATTTTACACACAGAACAACGTTCAGACAAGTAGGAAATGCAACGTGCTGTGTAGCACATCTGCAAGTTTATATTTTTCTGATCCATTTCAAGTAGATGCAAAGAATGGGAAGTTCACCTTTCCTAACACAAGTGCATTCACAAGGGCAATGCCACAGACACAATCCATCAAAAGCACAAAGGCCTTTAAAAGAAGGGTTCAGTGCCACCACAAGGTTCATGTTGTCCTTCACTCCAGCAGTTATTGGTGCTATCAATCAGCAGCTCCTCTGTCCTCTCTTTGGCCGCTGTGCTTTGGATGCATCTTCTGAGGGCCTGCATTTGCCAGCCAAAGCCCTCTTGTTGTGTTACACAGACTAACTCATTTTAAGCTGCTTCCACCCCTTGAAAGAAGTCCTTTTGTGCCCCAGAGGATCCCAGAGCACTCACAGGCTGTCTCTGTGTGCCAGATGACCTGGGCTCTATTTTTGTCTGTGTCATGAACCAGGGTCGTGTCACTTTTCCCTCCTCCTCCTCCTGTGTCCTGCCGCTGTGATTTTGCCAGGAAGGAGTCACCTCTTCCTATCCATCTGTGCAGCCCCTGGCTGAGCCCTGATCCTCCAGTTGATGGGCAGGAATCACCAGAAGTCCCCACATACCTGCAGCACGCTGGTGGCATCTGGTCCCTGGCTGGTTTAATCGCAGGCTGAGCCACACCAGCGCTGAGTTTTTCCCCACGGGATTTTGCAGCTGCATTCCCAAAGGCTGGCCAAGTGTCCCTTTCCAGTGTATCACAAACTGCACAGGTCCTCTGTCTGAACCCTTCAGGCACCTGTTGAGGTCCAGTGGATAAAAAAGCTCATAGCAGAAGCAAAAAAAGAGGTTTGTAAACAAGACACGCTTGACTATTTACAGTGGTGGTGGCGGGACATGAAATACAACCAGATCAAAACTTCCACCTCTCTCTGTCTCATACATTAGAGGACATAAAGCATAATGTTAATTATGCATCCTGCTATTAGCAATCCGTATCACAAAACCCATTATGTGCAATTTAACCCAGACAGTTTTTCTAATGCTCCTTCAGCCTGGGAGATAAATACCCTTTGCCAGGGCAAGGTTAATACAAATTGATTATGTGTGTTGTTAAAACTCTAACCTTTTGACTCATCTAATATGCATTGTCTCTAAAATGCAAAGATGATTCAAGTAAAAAAATGGGAGGTTTTGACATTTTCAACCACCAAAGTATTTGAAAATTGACATAAGGCCATTCTATGCATGTGTAATTTATTTACTAACACAAAATTAAATTCATCTTAATAAAAACTCGGCAAGAACATTACTTTTGCTATTTTTATTGTTATAGCTTTTTTGGGGGGGATTGATTTTGTTAGTGTGACGACTGTTTGTTTTCATATATTATTTTAATTATGCTAGTACCTGAAATTAGATATGGGATCAAGGATCTACTCTGAAAACCTTATCTACACTCTAAATAGCTGAGGTAAAAATGCAAGCAATGATATATTCATCAAATGTCACATTGTTGCTGTAAGGCTTTGGTGCTCAATGTTCTGTGGTAAGGATATGTCAGCTCTGGGCTGAGATCAGAGATCTGTTGTGCAAAAAGGCAGTGTTTTCTTGGCATCATCAGGGGCTGGTTACTTAGCTGTATTTAGAGCCCATAAAATGCAAAGAAGTGCCTTTTAGGATTTCTCTGTTTATTTACTTAATTTTAAATTAATTATTTAGAGAGAAAAAGTGCTTCAGTATGAGACAATTTACGAGCAAATTATTAGAAGAAGGTGAGTGACTGTAATGTGACCTGTAAGCTTACCCTGTAAGCATTCCTTCCCTTACCTGCAAAACCTCTTAGGAAGTCTTGGCTTTCTTCTGTTAAGTACAGCTGGAAATATTTCAGTATTCAATATTAAAGTACAAGAGTTCTGCTTATGAAAATTCTTCTTTTGCAGGTTTCCCCACTCGTGGCATTTACCTTTTACAGACCTTGAACATAAAAGAGTGAAGGATTTGAACCTCTATCTGAAGCAGCTATTAAGTGGCCCCAGGAAACTGGCTAATGTGAGCATTTCCAGTATTTCTTTTATTTGCAGATGATTTCTAGCAGCATTTTACCAAAAAGATTCAGGAAATTTTCCACTGCCTGTTTTGAAAAACAAACAAACAAACAAAAATACATAAGTGACACATTTTCTAATGATGCATTTTGGGATGGAGCCATTGCAGCATTCATCAAAACTTAAGACAAAGACAAGTATGACTGAGAAATAGTTTATTAAACCTGGCAGGGCATTTTTCAGAAAAACTTTTCTTCCTTTGCTGCCATCGAAAAGTAGTGATTCACTGAATTTTTGACAGTAAGGAGTAGGTTCTGAGGAATGTAATGTCTAAAAAAAGAAGTAAGCTTTGAAATATTGAAAAGTCTGATTTTGACAGTTGTTAAATGAAAAGTTCCATTCTTTCAGCCCAGAAGTACCCTGTTCAAATTGTATTTAACAGGTAGAAGAAATAGTTTTGCAAACATAAAACTTAACCCAGAATGTTTCAATAATATCAGAATGATGCACTGTGTCCGTTAAAATTGGTGTTTTCTCATTTATTATTCATTATTGTTCTCTGAGGTTTCAGGTTTTCCTCCTGTTTGATAATGGAAAACCACAATGGTAACAAACATTGACTTTTCATTGTCTGGGGCAGCACAAAATCCAGGGCTGAGAGCAGCAAAGGGGCCACAGACACCCTGGGAAGATGTAAAATCATCATGCTGCATCACTTCAGGAGCTGAACGGTCAATCCCTGACAGTGACACCAGGGTCTGAGAGAAAGGAGCATCCCAGTGAGCTTTTCCTGTCAGGAAAGCAGTCAGGGAGGGAAAAAGTGGTGTTTTATACTAGACCCCAGGCTGACAGAGAGGCTCAGAAAATTGCAGTGAGCCAAGGCACGAGCTCGTGGCTGAGCGAGCTGTTTCACTGCTGGCACGTTCTGCAGCACAGCCTGGGCCTCTGCCAGGTGAGCCCTGTCATGTCCCATGGCCTCAGGGCCACAGCACAAACTGGGGCTGCTTTGCTTTCATGGCAGGGACAGCCAAAGATGTTTGTATGACAAGATGTTTGTTCTCCAAAATCTCAAACATCTTGCAGGAGGGAAAAAAAAAAAAAAATGTTTGCTGCCTAACTATATAACTTTCCCAGCTGTGACTTTGTAATGGAGATTAAAGAGGAAATTGTCCATATGCAAAACAAACAAGAGTTTTCTTATTAATATGAATATAAATTCTAAGCCCTGAGTTGAAACTGAGAAGATCTCCAAAGAGGATAAAAATCTTTTTGTCTCCCTGAGTTACACTTAATTTGTATGAACAGTTGACTTGGGTGCTTGGCTCCTTTGACTGACACTGCCAAAAAATCTGCTCCAGCTTGGGAAGACGGTTGTGCAAATAAAACACAAGAAGTTTCACCTCAGTGTGAGGAAGGACTTTCTTACACTGAGGGTGGCAGAGCACTGAACTGAAGGTCCTGGAGTCTCCCTCCCTGGAGACATTCTGAGCTCTCCTGGACATGTTCTGCATCAGGACATGCTCTGCTGCAGGTGACCCTGCTGTGGCTGATGATCTCCAGAGGTCCCTTCCAACCCTAAGGATTCTGTGATTCCTTTCTGACCCTCACATCAGGGCCACGGGTTTATTCCACATTAGCGCCTTTCGGTCACAGCTGAGGAAAAGCTGACCTAAGCCCATGACCTAGAAATGAAGAGCTCAGTGTCCTCTGCTGTGCTCTGAACTGCTGGAAGGTTCATGGATTTTCCATTTGGGCCAAGCACTGCTGTGCAGAGGCCTAATCTGCAGCCGAAAAATTCGACTGCTGGGATTGTCGTAAGAACATTTCCTGGTCGCCCACAGAAGCTCTGTTGTGCCTCCTGCTCCGTGGGGTAGCACTCAGCCAGAGCACGCTGCATGGCCCTGGGCTTCCCAGTGTCCTTCCTGCTGCCATGAACTTCCCAATTTCCTTCCTTCTGCCATGAACTTCCCAGTGTCCTTCCTGCTGCCATGGGCTTCCCAATGTCCTTCCTCCTGCCATGGGCTTCCCAGTTTCCTTCCTGCTGCCATGAACTTCCCAGTGTCCTTCCTCCTGCCATGGGCTTCCCAGTGTCCTTTCTGCCATGAATTTCCCAGTGTCCTTCCTGCCATGGGCTTCCCAGTGTCCTTCTTCCTGCCATGAACTTCCCAGTGTCCTTCCTTCTGCCATGAACTTCCCAGTGTCCTTCCTGCTGCCATGGGCTTCCCAGTTTCCTTCCTGATGCCATGGGCTTCCCAGTGTCCTTCTTCCTGCTGCCATGGGCTTCCCAGTGTCCTTCTTCCTGCCATGAACTTCCCAGTGTCCTTCCTCCTGCCATGAACTTCCCAGTGTCCTTCTTCCTGCCATGAACTTCCCAGTGTCCTTCCTCCTGCCATGGGCTTCCCAGTGTCCTTCCTCCTGCCTCTGTGGGCCTGCAGACACAGCCCTGGAGCTGGGGACATCCTCCCAGCCCTGGAGCACAGCCATGGCTGAGGAATTCAGAGGGCACTGGATCTGCTCAGGGACAGACATTGCTGTAGCTCCGAATGAGCTCAGGGGGACAATTTTCCAGGTTGGTATGGCCTGGAGAAATACTGGAACCATGAGAAGAAAGCAGTTTTTGTACCTGTGAGGGCTGTGCTGCTACTGGTGTGCTGGACTTGGAGGGCAAGGGATAACCAGCAGAGGAAAGAGCAGATTGTTTCCATCCGTGAAGTGTTGCTGCACGTGGGAAATCATCTTTCTTACCCCCATGCAGCTAACCTGCAGTTCTTTAAAGTTATTGATACTCCATAAACATTGAATCGTGATTTTCACTTCAATATGCTGCTCCTGCTGGGAGGTGGGAGAAATTTAGAAAATAGTGACGTGTTGTGACCCACTTAGAACCAGTTGGTGGGTAATTTCCTTTGTACTCCCTTCTTTTTACTTTCCACTTTGGTATGACTCTTTTAAAAATATTGTGGTGTCATCTTGGCTTTAGTCTGAGCAGAAAGCCAAGCTATGAGGCTTTCTTGATAAAAATAAATTCAATTATTTTGTCCCTTTTCATGCCTATGACAACTTTGAAGTCAAATTTGTCCTTCTCAAAATGTTAAGGAGCCTGGCTCAAACCATTTGGTGAGTTGTCAGTTCTCAAGAATTATCAAACTGTCATTCCTATGAAATAGTAAAACTATGTAGGAATAAATAATTAATTCATAAATATGTGATGAAATCTAGGAAGATCAGTTGCCTGTAGATCAAGATTCCTTTTACTTCCTTGCTACAGTCATTTCTTTATGCTGAATTGTAGCTGTAATATATTGTAGCTGTAGTAGGCTGGAGTATTGTCTGAGATAGGGAGAAGAGCTTTTATTTTGTTATAAAACACCCTTGTAACACTTGTAATCACTGTAAGCACATTACCCTAAATGACTAGGCACCATTTTCTGCTCTGAATAATTTAGTCCAGTCCACACAGGACTGAATACATGCTTGGTTCTACCAATCAAGTAATTATAAATCCTAGAAATGAAGAAAGAATCAGATTACATCCAAATTCCTTCCTCGGTCATGCCTTAAGTGCAAGCTTTTTAGTCCAGACTAAGTTCTGATTATGAAAATTTTATTATAATTAAGAGTAAGCCAGAATGTCACTGATCTTTTCTGCTGAATGGTTGGAACAAAGGAGGAGAGGTGGAAAACCACTGCCTTACTTGCACTGGAGCTCAAATGGAGCTGAATGTTTCTTCAAACCATTCTTTAATGAAGAGAAACTTTTTCTTCCTCTGTCTCTGAATTTTAGTGCCAGATCCAGTAAATGCAGAAACATCAGTTGATGGAAATATTCATCTTGGACCAGTTTAAATTCTTAAATGTGCTCATGTCCATCCCTGTTCAAGGCATTTTATTTTTTTTAAAGTCTGTAATTTTAAGCATAAGCCTCACTTAGTTACTTTTATTGAAGAACTGCCTAGAATAGGAGTCCTTTCTTAAATTCAGGTTAGCATGGTTATAAATAACTCCTTTACCAGACTGTGTTCCTGAACAAGCTGTATTCATTACATCAATCACCACCATGCAGAAGTTGATGCACCTTCATTGTCCTACTGAGTCTATTAGGACAGGATGCAGAACAGCTTTCAGCACCATTTTTTGTTTGATTTTAAATTTCATTCTACTTGTCCCAAACCAATGTCAATATTTCTGATCACAGCAAAATAATCTTTAGGTTTGGGCCCTCTGCACCACTGCTGACTGACTCATCATCTGCATACACTGAAATACCTGAGTTTTTTAGATCTGCAGGACAAAATTCTCAACAGTCTTCAGAAGAGTTTTGCTTCTTTGAGTTTTGCTCTGTTGAATGGTAAAACAACCAAGTTACATCACCAATAAGAGGTGAAGCATCCAGAAATACTGAACTGAAAGCTGGCAACATGGAAGAGGACAAAAATATATGTTCCCAAAGCATAAAGCGAGTCTGTGACAAAAGACAGCTGCTGACCATTGTCATTTTTCTCTGTTTCACTCAACTCCAACTGAGTGATGGGCTGGATGGAGACTGCAGCCCAAATCTCATGGCACAAATTAGGGCTGCCCTAGTGGCTTGTCATTTTATGACTGTATTTTGGGCAGGTTTTGCACTGCCTGGAGACACAGAGCGGGGTAAGGCTCTATTAATTAAGTTTGGTGTCAAACACAATAGTAAGTGCAGCTGTACAGCTGGTTATTCAGTAAAAAATAACCTAAAACAAACAAAATGTTCTTTGGAGTTTGAGTCTATAAAGATTTCCTAAGTATCCAAATTAACTGAGGACTTTGGAGGTGAAGATAAACCTTGTGCAGGCAGGTAAGCAAACAGTGATGGTGTTTCAGCTGTGGATAGGTTCTATAAACAGCTTTATAGTGACTTATAGGCTTTGTAAGAGGACTTTAAAGAGGATGTAAATGAAAATGATTGTAAATTATGTTCACTCGTTTTCAAACACACAGTAAAAACCAGGACCACAGCATTGTTCTAGGGTGACTAATGTTTTACACTGTAAAAGTAATCAATTTGATAAGAGCTTCCCATATTTCATTTCTGTTTTATTCACTAGTGCTCCTTGGGATTTGCAGAGAGGAGGAAAAAAGCTCCCACATGTCTGTATGGGGCTACATAACGTGGGGGAACAAAGTGCTCCCAGGGTTTGTAGGTCCCTTGAACTCCCACCACTCCTGTGTTCCTGTGGCAAGGCATCCAGCAGAGCCAAAATGGGGAGGGTTCAAAGTCCTCTCTCTTTTCCTGTCCTTTCCTGAAGTTATAACAGCTGCAGCAAGGTCAGCTTTTTCTGGTTTCTTTCTTTCCTGCTGATTCTCCATCCTGTTAAAGTATTACAGGAACATGGGTGTTCTCCGACCCCAAATCTACTCTAGCACGGCTGAAAAGAAAGCAGAAAGCAGAGGGGAGGCTGCTTTTCCTTCTATCAAAATTAAATCTGGCTTGAAATCTGGCTGTGTCTCACAAACTGCAGAGTGTTTTTCTAGTTAGTCTCTGATGGAGAGCAGCAGACAAATTCTACCATGCTGCAGTAGTGCAGTGCCAGCCCCACAAGGCCGCTGAAATATTTTATTCCAGTTGTATCCTAGTGCAAGTAAAGGTGGAATTTGCCCCTTTTGAGTTAAATGGCTGAGAAAAGGTCTGTGAGTTCTAGCCAGACTGACCACACATACCACACAGTCTGCTCCTGTTTGGGCTAATGTGTTGAGTGACCTGCAAAAATATCAGAATTACCTATTGAGGATTATTGTCAGGTAAGAATGGTAAGACAAGTGATAGGAGGATTTCCTAAAAGCCCCAGGTGGGCAGTATTTTAGGGAATTTCCATTTGCTGATTTAAAGGTAAGGATTCCAGGTGGGAAAAGGGTGAGTGAGTGCTTGTGTTCATCCTCAGTGCCTTCCTTTCTGCCAAGACCATCTCTGAGATTCTCACCCACAGTCACGTCTGTGCAACAAAAACTGCTGGGTTAGAAATGGACTCTCCACCTTAAAACAGTTCATACATATGTTCAGAGCTCTGACAGATCTGTTTCTATTTAGCAGTGTACTTGGGTGCAGGCTGAATTCTGTGCTTCAGCCCCATCAGCTGGGGTCTCACAGGTTTAGGAATCACCTGAAAGTTCAGTGCTTTTTTGAGGTCTGCTGAAAAAGGGGGAACTTAATAAGGCACTTCCACATTTTCTGGTGGAAATCTAAGTGGTGGAGTCCTGCAGCAGGCAGATTAGCACAGGTCAGGGGAAAATTGCTGTCTTTTAAATAACAGTGTGCAAAATGCTTATCTCCACAAACATCCAGGAGACATCCAACCATTGCTTTTTAAGCACTTAGCCCTGGACAACCTGCTGCATCTGCTCCTGCCACTTGATCTCTTCCATTAAGTTTCTGCATTCCTTCTGCCCAACATCAGCCTTGCTGCTTCCCCTCAGGCTTCAGGACCTGCTGAGTGTGATGGGCCCACAGGCCAGGAAAGCTTTGCCATCAGCTGTGGCACCAGCAGGGTCCATGCCCGTCCTGTTCATGCCTGTTGGAAGCTCTGCACGATTCCACTTCTGTACTTAAAACAAATGTCTTTTTTTCTTCAGCCTTCTCTCATTTAGAATGAGATTTTGGAATTATTGCCTAAAACAACCTCTGCACCTACTATGTACAAACCTCTTTGGTTCCTGCATTTCCATTTATTGCAGAAAGAGTAGGCGGAGAGGAAGCAGAAAGAACGCCATGCTGCTCAGTGTGGAATTTTTCATTTCTCTTTCAAGTCAGTCTGTGTATCTTTATTTCCACCTCCTGCCTAATTCTCTCAAGATCTTTGAACTCATAGGGCCACTTAAGTTTCTCTGCTTATTTTCATGCTGTCGAATAAAGGCTGGGCTGCCAAAAATATACTCTCAACCCTGGAGATTTCCTTCACTTGGGACTTGTGCTGAAAGAAAGAGTGAAGGTCCCCTAGGGCATAACTCTGCTGTTTAAAGCTACTGGAAGCTGTGGCAGGTGTATGGGCTTTCCCTTGTAAGCTGTCTTCATCAGATGAGAGAATAATTACTCATGCTCAGCACAGACAGGTGTATTGGCAGTCCACTGCTAATAACTTAAGGATCTGTCATTCAATTCAAGGAAAACAATTATGTTGGGCTTTCTTTCTTTTCTTCTTTTTATTTCCCCCTGATTTTTATTTGAAAGAATATAGCAGTGTGGGAGGAAAAACTCCAAACAGTAGAGTGAAATATGAAAGGCAACTGTTAAAATAAATCCAGATTTCTAAATCTTATCTCTCCACTGAACATATACATCTGTTCCTCTGTCTGCTGTAAGCACATGTTAACTCCTCACTAGCTGCTTTTGTCACTACCCTGTTCCTTTTCTTTTTTCCTTGCACAAATTATGCTACATCTTGTCAAATGGAAACAACACAAATACTACATGAAGCACATCTTGCCGATAAGAGACACGGTATTTTCCACTGCCTGGAAAAAAACAATGGTGACATTTTAATGCTGGAATCTTGAACGTCTCTTGTCCTACCCATTCATTACAGTGTCAGTCCAAGTAACATCAGCGTGAGTGTAACAATTCTAACCATCTTAAAGAATGGCCATTCTGAATTATGGCTTTATGAAAAGCTAATAAAATGCAATTACTGTCCAGCTTTGATTCAGAGTCATAAGAGTCCATTTAAGAATTCAGTTTTTATTGCCTTGCAAAATACTGAAATCTGGGGATTTGGTTTATTGTTTTAATTCTCTCCAGCTGAATGTAACTACCTGTTATATATGTTCACTAGAGCAGCACAGGTCAGTACATAAAAATAAAAGTTACAGCAGTACATAAGGTGGATTACTCTTTTAAACAGGATGGTGAAATATGATCATGCCTTTCACTCCCTGTGGGTTTCTGGTAGGATTTGACTGTGTATGGAGCTTTTCAGCGTGAGTATCCATTAAGCTGCCGTGGGAGGGAGGTTTGCACAATATCTGAGCCTCAGGGAGGCACACACGGGGTCAGGTACTTGGGGTCAGTCCCGTGCCAAGGGCAAGTTTCCTGCTGGCTCCAGAGCCCACAGTAAAGACAGCCTCCTGCCTTTGTTTCACAGAGGGGCTGCTCTCTCAAAGTACTTGCAGCTGCTAATACAAATCTTGAGCTACTGGAGATGGAGTAGGAGCACAAATCTCTGCAGCTCGCTGCTGTCTGGAAGTGTGCTGACAGAAAGGGGCCAGGTGGGCAGCAGTGCAGCATCCCTGAGAGTGCTGAAGGACATCATCATCCTCCCAGGGCCTGGGCAGAAGTCACTCCCTGGGTTCCGAGCTCATGGGCACAGGGGAAAAGCTCTCTTTCATTACAAACTCTAATATATGCATTAAAAATTACCAGCAAGCTTCTTGAAGGGGAATGATACAAGGAACAGAGTATAACATATATTAGCTCCAGTGTTTGTATTCTCTTTCAGAATGAGCTTGTACTCAGCTTCTTTCTCAATTGGTCCAAAAATACCTTGGCAGAAGATTCATCATCTGTGACCTTAGGTATGTGGATTACCAATCTTATTTCTTCTCTAAGAAATGATAATCCTTGTTAGCATTATGCCAAGGTGAGTCTAAAATGTTTAAATGGTTTGGGGTTTTTTTTAATGATATAAGGATACCAACAAATAATTCCTGATTCTCAAGGTCTTTGAAAATGTGTAACTAATGTCACCTGTAGATTTCTTTCTTTCTCATATTCCTTTCAGCCTCGCTTCATTTCTTTTTGCATAAACACGCCTATATGCAAGGCAAAAGTTTATTTACGCAAATTGTGGCAAGTTTCTTGTTTTACAAAACAAAATATTCAAAGATTTTGGAGGAAAGGATGTGAGTCATGACAAAGCACAATGTGTGCTTGCACAAGTGAAGAAAATCAGGGGTGACTTCTAAAGTAATTTTCACAATGAGTGGAGCAAGTAAATAACAGAACATTATGTTAATGCTTAGGCATACATTATTAATGACTGTGGTAATTCACTTCTTGCTAAATGAGATGCTGCACTGTTCCCTTAGCCTATCTAAACACTTAACCCATTTTCCTCTTCTGTCCAGTGCCTAATTTAATCTAATTTCTGACATTACAGCATTAAGAGCCAAAGCATAAACCATAAAAAGTAAACTCTGAATGTTTATTGTCTTCCACTGCTTTTGTTCTGCACTGATAATAATCTTCTGTACTCAGTTTTTAGGCAAAATAAAACCTCATAAAGGAGTCTGCAGCTGCACTCTGCACCACAACAATTCAGCTGGTTGTTATGTGCTCCAAGTGAGAGGACAGTTTCCAAGATCATCAGTTTTCCACATTTCAGAAAGGATTGTATCTCTGCATATTTAGTTTGCATGTCCATTAAGTTAATTTAATCCCTCTGCAGACAGAGGTTTCATTATCTCTTTTGCTGGGACCATTTTTTTTTTTTTTTAAATCCATCAGAACAAAATAAATCCCACTCTGGCTTCTCAGCCTTTGGAAGACTCCCCCTGTGAGGAGTTTATTTGATTAGGGCATGCATTATCATATTAAACCCATTATGACTATTGAAAATTACTAATGGTTGCTCTAGCTTTTACAAAGGATCGAGGAGATAATGCAAAGATCTCCTAGGTGTTAGGAACATGTAAGCTGGGTCCATGGGCTGCATCTTTCTGTAGGTGTCTTTAAGCAAAGATACAGATGTCAGAGTGAGCTGAGGCACTCAAAGCAGTCAAAGTCCCAGAATAATTTTGCTATGTCACTAATATTCAGCTGTATCATGGGTTAACTTCACCTTTAAAACCGAGTGAAAAAAAAAGAGGAAGTTGAAGCTACTGGTGACTGATGGGAGTTTTTCTTCTTGACCAATTATCAGTCATTTCAAGAATTGACAGCAGATCTGATCATTAAAAAGTGAATTCAACTTGTAAACACTCCCTTAAGAAGTACACTCAGAGCTGTCTTGCTCTCTTTTTGTTTCCGGCTCTGGAGAGGTAACAAGCTCCGTCTTGGCTTTCCCCCCCCTCCCAGGCCCGGGACAAGGCCGCAGGGAGGGGGGGGAGGAGAGAAAAGCAGTTTAGCAGTTTTGTTTAGTTTTCAAAGTCTGTTGCTAGACTGAAACCGGACACTATGAACTTTTGTAGCTTTCTTCTTTTAACTCCTTTATTACCTAGATAAACAACAGATTACTCCTTTTTCTTAGAACAGACAGAGAAAGAGAGACAATTAACATGTAAGGCATCATAAACCTACCAAAAACAGTGAAGAAAAGAGTTAAGTTTAAATAAGAAAGAGAGAAAAAGAAGATGCTTGTTGCTGAAAAGTCTTTCTGTTGCAGCTATGGAGATGGACAGTAGTTTAAAGACTCCTTTAATTCATGGCTAGAGTATGGGAGGAATAGAGTATTCAAAGTGTGGACTTTAAAGAAAAGAAAAATGATTATGATCCTGTGAGTTGCTGGAACTTGCGAGTGAAGTGAAGATTTTAAAGCCTCAAAGGAGCCAGGGAGATGGCTGTTTTCCAGGAGAGCTCACAGAAACAACTGAAAAAGATTTCTGCTTTAAATCACTTATCCTTAAAAATAGCATCCCTAGATTCAATTTGACCCATTGCACACCTCAGAGTGGTGTGAGATGGGAGGAGTGGACTCTAGAAACTCCATGGATTAGCAGAAAGAGACTTCTGTTTCTCTACGGGGACTGATGAAAAGACTCTAAAATTGAAACTGTTTTTGACCACCAAGATTGTAAAACTTTTTTTGTCTCTATGTTGTTATGTGTACAAAGAAATGATCAAGTAGTGAAAAGTAAAAGGGTTCTCTGAAAGTTTATTTTGGTATTTTTATTCTAGTAGTTTGTTAATAAACTGTCTTTATTCCTTTAAGTTTTAAGCCTGTTTTGCTCTTATTTTAATCCATATCTCTAGCAAAAAATAAATAAGTTTTTATTACTAGCTTGAAACCACGACAAGCTGCCTAATTACTACAGAGAATCTGAGTGTAAAAGTTTTATGCAGAATCACGAACTCCATCTATAAAAAAATTGAGAAATAACTTGCAACATCATAATTCTTACAGTGGTGTCCTGAGCCAGTATAGTCTGAAGGATGAGCCATCTATTTTTGTTGTCAATGAGAGCAAAATCAAGGAAGAGAATGAAGAAACAGAGGCAAGAATGTGTTTAGAGGGTGTTTGATGAAGGCTGTGTGTCAGGTAACCCAATCTGTTCCTCACTGTGTAGTTACTGGTGGTGAGGGTCACAACATGGTTGGGGAAGATTAGTGTGTCCCTGGCCTTGAGCAGTCAGGTTACAGGGGGATTCTCTTTTTCCTGTCCCAAAACTCTGCCTTTTAAAGTTTGGATACTTCACTTCTAGACTTAGGGCAAAACCTTTGTTTAAGACAGGGGAAAGTAACAAACAAAACCCAAACCACAGACAAAAGCATCTCTCTTTAGCCTAGAAAATTGATCACTGCCATTTACTGATAAACCACCAGCAGCACACAAGGTCCAAGCAATGAGTTTTGACCTGGTAAAAACAGGGAACAGGAATCATGGCCTGAGTTGCTCTGGGTGCTGCACCATTTGTGGTGAACTGTGGAAGCAGGGGAGCTCAGCTATCAGAGGGAGACCTGCCATGCCTGTGCTGACTGCCCACCTGAGAAATCTGTTGAGACATAGATATTTCACAGATGTTTTCCCATTCCTCACCTCGTCTTTGGAGTCAGGCTGCTGCCATGCCCCAGTGAGCTCACTGAAATCTTTGTTCCATGGCATTCTGCACGCTGTTGGCATCCAGAGGAGACACAATCCCAACTAAGGCAGGAGGAGGTGTCTGGTAGCAAACAAGGAGCTGCTGGGAGAAGCAAAGTGACCCCAGATGTTCTTGCTGGCTGAGGGTGCCCAGAAACGCTCTTGATTTGAAGATAAACTCTGTAGTAACACCACAGCCAGTCTGGGGAGGAATTCAGCTCACTGAGCCTGCAGGAAAGAGGTGGTTGCCATGAAAAAAAGGTACATTTTTTTCCCCACAAATTTCATTTCTTTCTGAGGTTATAGGGGTCTTAATATTTGTCTGGTTTGAAAAATAACTCAAGTTTAATATGGGCTGTAGCTTTCCATGGGTCTGGCAACTTCTCTGTCAAGCAAAAAAAAAATCATCTCTCTCTTGGTAAGGATCAATATGAAATAAGATTAATGCCCAATAGGATCAGGTCATGAATTTTGATCAAACCAGCATCTTTCTCTTACAGTGCTTTAATTTATAAATGTTGTAGGTAATTACACTTACTAAAGTAAAATAAAAATTAAAATTTATGAATTTGTACTCTGCTCCCAGCAATAGAAAGATTAGACATCAGTGTTAAATTTACTTGACATGAATACTGAATCAGTACTCCCAGTGGGGTGAGTTCTGAATTATACTGGATATTGTCAGCATTTCAGTATACCAAGCTCACTACCAGGCAGTGAGAGCAGATATCAGGAATGATTTCACAATCAGAGTTTTATAAAAGCCCTTTAAAAAAAAGGAACAAAGAAAGAAAAATCTATAAAAACCATTTTTATATCAAACTTGCTTATTTTCCTTCTCTTGAGTTTATATCTCCTGAAAATATCGATAATTCAGCCTGTTTTGGTTCTGCTATGGGCTATAACACAGTACAGCCCAGCCCCAATTCTGGCACATTTAATTAGTGCTGCATGTGTTTATATGAGCCTCTGTCCTTGAGGTGCAGTAGGGAGCAGGTTCTGTGTCCTTGTAAAGGGAGATCCAAGCTTTCCCGGGAGATTGCAGTATGACATCCCCCTCCATGGAGATCCACAGTCCCCATAAACACTCCCTGGGGAGGATAAGGCTCTCTTGCCTATGTCCCATAGTGTTCTGATCTTCTGAAGTTGCTCACTCTTGATGTAAAGTTTTTTCCACAAGTTGTCTCCCTGATTTAGTCCCATTGACCCATGAGCACCTCAGGTTGGCTTGGAGGACCAAAGCCCTGAGACAGTCGGTGCATTCAGAGCTGACTGCATGAAGTCACATCCTTTGGAGGCTGTAACTAAAGCAGGCAGCTGCTTGGCTTGGGGCATTCAACCCCAGCCCTGGAAAACCAAGCAGGTTCCAGTACTCTGTGATGCCAGGTGTCAAAACAGGCTGTCACCAAGAAGAAAAGGTCTAAGAAAAATCTGAGGGTGCAGAATACAGAATAATACTGAGCTCCCTAATGGCAGTGTGTTGACACTTAGTTAATTAGTTTCTTCACATTGCTTTGCAGTCCACATGTGAAATGCAATGTATTATTAAGTTACAGTTTCCCTATTGATTTTGTCAGCAGCACCTTCCTCACCATTTATATTTCTCAAACATTGTGCCCAGTGTAATGCAGAGCTTGTTTTGAAATGCTGCTGAGGAAAGCATTGCACAAATGGTGGAATGAGGAGCTGGTACTTCTCCAGCATGCCAGAAAAGACCATCCAGATTAAAGCAAAGAACTGCACACTTGACTACTGTGAGGGTCAATTCACCTTCAGTAGAAATCTGGATGCTAATTGCCTTCATTTCTTCATTTGAAAAGACAAAAAGGACCCACAGTTTCCTGGTGTTTATGTTCCTTGATAAGAGATTATGAACTGGCAGTGTTTGGGTTTTTCTATAGTAGGGTTGGTGGCTGACTTCCACTTGGAACACAGGCAGCAATCAGATAGGAAAAAACTACAAATGCTCCAGGGGTCCTCATTTGGTATTTGACAGCTTTTGCATGGACACCAGAGGGTGAAGAATCGATCCCTGGTGGGGAATTCTTGCTTCAGCTGTAGCCAGTGCAACTTTGCCCAGTACCTGCAGCAGACCAGCACTTGGTCCTTGCCTAAAATCAGCTGCAAGTAGGGTATGACACTCCCCAAAAATGCAGGGCCCGAGCTCAAGTCCATCTGCTCAAGCTGGATTGATTGGAAGTAATTAATGTATGTGTATTATATTATTATTTGAAGCTAAAATCACCTGGACTTCAAAGAGGATATGATCTAGCACTGGGTGTGGGAAAATTGAAAATACACCAGCTGAGTGTAGCTAACAGTAACTGGGTTTTGCTATGAAATGTAAGCAACAGTGGTCTCTTCAATGTTTATCAGATTTCCCATGCTCTGTTATTTTTTATTTCCCTTCCTTTTATTTTTATTTCCACTAGTACTCAATTTATCGCATAGTAAGAGCAAATATTTTAGTAATAGTTGTGTCCATAGCGTGTGTTTCAGACTTTGCATAATCAATCAGAAATGAATTTTCTGTGGTTATTTTGGGGGTTTTGTTTTGTTTTCTTTTGGGTTGTTTTTTTTTGTTTTGTTTTTTTTAGAAACTAATTTACATTTCTTACTTTCAAGGATCAAATAAAAACCAACTCCCACGGAGAAACTCCTTCACTGGATATAAGCACCACACTGTAAAAATTAATGAAAAACAAAGGCACTGGTAGTGCTGGTAGGAAAGGGAAGGCACAGTGATCAGCTGGATTCTGATGATGTAATTTAGCCTCTAAAATCTGTTGCTCTTGCTAAACCACTCGTGGTGACTCACTACAATTCACAAAATTAACAGAGCCCCACAAGTGAATCGTGCCCTTATGTTAAAACACAACTTCCCTTGTGTTACACTGAGTGTAACAGTCTAGAATTCTACATTTCCTGTTGCTAATTCAAGGCAAAAGGACTCACGGTTTAAGAAAAAAAAAAAAGTAAAGTAGATTTGCATGAAAAAAAAAAAAAAAAGAGGAATTTAATTTTATGGGCTTCCTCTTACCCTGGAAAAAACTCAGTGTTGTCTGGTTCGTGGAGTTTTCATCCTCTGTCCCTCCCTGTTCCTATTTGCATACCACAAGAAATGAAATAAGGAAAAGTCTTGCCAAGTGATTTGTCAAGGTTCATAAGGGAGAATAACTGCTGCTTGGTGTTCTAAGTCCCAGCCTAGTGATTTCTTCCTGAAATTTCAATTCTTCAAGAATGTCTCGGGCCCTTCTCTAGTTAGGATGTGATTAAAAATGTATTTTTGTAGTCTCTACAGGGGAGGCATTGGAGATGGATTCATATTCTGAAATTCCATTCCAAGCATCATAAACTCAGCAGTGCTGGTATCCAGGCTGCCTGGAAAAATTATATTATGGCAGCTGCATGTACACACTGTGTTATTTCTAATTCATTCGAGTTCCCTTCCTTAGGATAAATGGCAATTACAGCGGCTCTCTGGCTGTCAGTAGTACATGACACCACTGTCATTGTGTCTGCTGAGCAGTTATTTTAGTCTCTGTTCGCTCCAGAGGTTACACATTTGGTTTCTTCAGAAAAATACACCCAGTGTGGCTTATTCATTAGAACAGCCTCATGCTGCCTCCTGTGCTGAGCCACAGAGCAAAGGCTGAGCAGAGGGAGTTGCATTTCTTGCTGCCACCGCCCTGGCTGTAAGAGCTCTGGGGCACATGTGGGGAGGAGAGGACAAGAGCAGGACAGGGAGTGCCCAGGTGTCAGCTGAGGATGAAAGGGACAGGCGGGAACCCTCCTGCTACCCAGGGGAACAGTCCTGGTACTCCCTGAAAAGCCTCCTGTGGCAGTGCATGACCCTGGCGCGTGGTGGCTCTTCTTACGTTCTCATCATCCTTTCCCACTGCCTCTGCTTCTCAGAAGATGTGTTTCTATTTAAAGAATTAATTACCACTCTATTGTCTTGTCTTGTGTTGTTATGTCACCCTGCAGCAGGTTCAGGGCTGCTGTGTCAGTGACAGATCCCAAGGTGCAGGATGGAGAGCAGCACTTCTCTGTCTCAGGTCTCTGTTTTAACAGGGAGCAGGGAGAGCAGAGCCCAGCTCATGAGACATCCTTGTTGTGTTGTAAGCCTTGCAGGATTGAGTTCTTACTTTTTTGGGTAAATTGTGGTTGTAATACAGCTTTGGTCTAGTTAAATGTAGCCCTATTTGCCTGAATAAAACCAGGCAACTTCACACGGGCAGTGTCTGGGCTGTCCTCGCTGACCAGGTGGTGCAAAATGGCTCAAGCCCAGCTCCTCATCCCCTGCTCAGGTGAAACACCACAAAATAAGGAGGTCAGATGGATATTGAGGAGAGGTTTTGCTCACCATTACCTGATTTACAGTGGTAAAAGGCATCTTTTCTCTGCTGTGATTCCCTGCTGTCTCTGCAGGGCAGGTAAACCACATTACCAGCTTCAAGGACACACCTTTCTGGCACTGAAGACAGCTGCCTCAGTGCCTCCAGCAGAAAGATGGAGCAGGATTTGCTTAGTCATTTCTTCCATGTTATGAGACTGATTCTTCTTGCTTGGAAAATGAAAAATAGCTTTTTTCAGTGGGAATTGTATCAGACTCCTAAAGTGCATCTTAGTAGAAAAATCTATGAAAGCAATGGGTTGCATGAAAACCAACTTGGAATACATAAAGTAGAGAAAGAGGAAGAGAGAATTTATATGTGATGTTGTTTCTCTAACTTGTTTTGGAGCTGGTCAGGAAACTTGCTCTTTTTTCCCTTTGTTATTTTTCCCTTTCTCTTGGAAACTGGAGGAAAAAAAAAAATAAAATCCAGTGTTTTTGACCAGACAGAACTGCAACAATAGTGAATAGTGTCATCAGTGACTGCCAAAAAAAATCCACCCCAATTATTTGTCACTCAAGCATTAATTTGCCACTGAATTTCAGACTGATGGCAATTAGTAAACAGAAAATCTCACTGGCAGTTAATAAACAGGAAGGAAAATGAGCACTGCATGTCAGACCACTTTCTTCCATCACACTCCTTATCCGTGTTTTTTAATTTCATCCCTGATTTAAGCATGGAGCAGGTTTTAATATGTTAGCTAACATATAGTATTTCAATATTTTACAGATCTGCTTCCTCTAAGTTGTTACCTAAAAAAAATCAAGCTGTCTGGCCTTTTTTAGGTCCTCAGTCAGCTGGTCACAATCCTGGAGTACAATTGGTCATATCCTACGAGAACAGCCGTCTGACAATAATGCTGAAACACATGAGGAACCTCATGAGTATTTTTATCAGAATGTGTAACCTGTAAGTCCTTGCATTTGCAGAGTACTGTGAAAACATTAATCTTCAAACAGCCTTTCTGGGAGAACTAATTTCAACTCAAAGTAGTGATAGTGCTGCTCTGTCATGATTTAACAATTGGTTTTTCCCTTTGAGATCACTCAGTATGGTTACAGGTGTGAGACAGATACAGAAACTGGGTTTCCTTAATGGCTGGTAATGGCCTTTTCCAAGAAAACCATTTTTGGTACTGTTTTGGCCCTCTCAGCAGACACATTTTGATAGCAGTCAGACATAAGGCATGGTGCAGCAGCATGACTTTTTGCAGCACCTCAGCCTGGAGCTCTGGGTTGATTATCCAGACATTGCTTTCTAGTCCAGCCTGTCTATGAAGAGGGAAGAGCTCAGCAGAGGGAGCAGTGGTGAATTTTAAGGAGCAATGTCATTTGGAGGTGTGATGCTCAGCTTTGTAACACTGTCAGGAGGCTGAGAGGTAAATGTTGAGTGCTCCTGGAGCCAGGCTACGGGAGGGGAAGCTGGCAGTGCTCCTGCAGCACAGAATTCCTGCAGGTGGAATTGGCTGCTGAGGGTGACTTCAGAGATGGAGCTGGGGCTGTGTGTGAAGTGTGATCTCTCGGTGCAGGAGCGTGTCAGCTGCTCCATAATGAATTCCCTGCCTAGATGTGCTCTCGAATTCCCATGGCTCACCTCTCCAGCAATATCTGTGGCAAGAGAGCCTTTACTTGTCTAGCCTGGGGATTAGAGCATTTATGAGCTATTGTGGGTTCTCAGTGCATACTCTATTCCACCTCCATCCCAAACTGGATTACAATCCTTTTCCTAAATGGGGCCAGATTGAGGGGCTTATGTGGGCACCAGCCAGAAATAAAATGAGGCTGATGGTTTAATTAGTGGGATGAAGCACATGAGGCTTACATAGCTCTGACTGTTTTCTGCTGGCCACTCTGGCTTCTCATTTGCAATTCAAGCATCTCCATTCTGGTCTGTAACATTCAATACTTCTCTGTCCTGAGGCTTGTTTTCTGTGTCCTGTGTGTCACTTTGACAGGTGAGATCAGCCTCTGCTGACAGGCCCAATTTATACAAACTTTACCTTCAGGATGTAGCATAAGACCCTCTTTGTTTTTTGTGTTGAGCTTTCTAAATCTAAGTGACTTTGATAAACTTCTGATAAAGTTCTAATTGGTGGGAGGGGCATATCAAAGTGATTGCCATGCTGATGATATCATTGAGATTTCAAGCAGGTGGTGTGGAGATGCACACAATTTGCAGGTGTTGGAATTAGTCCTTGTTTCTCCTTGTTTCCATCATTGTAAATGTGTAGGTTCCTAACTGTGTTCTTAGGAAGTTCTGGTCATTTAATTAAATGAAAGTAAATTACAGCATACATAGCTGTGTAGTGCAAACATAAAATCCAGGGTTCAGTTCACTTCATTATGGAAAGGGACAGCACAACTTGAAGTTACTGTGTTTCTGTTGAAAGTAGGTAACTTAAATCAAAGCCATTTTAGTGAGTTTGCAGAGAAGTGGTAGGAGTCCCATTCATCAAGACTAACAGTGATTCATGACTTGAAAATAAGATCATTCTTGTGGCAGCCTAACTTAGGCAATCATGTTTTCAAATCC
Organism: Poecile atricapillus; assembly: GCF_030490865.1. Lineage (NCBI taxonomy): Eukaryota > Metazoa > Chordata > Aves > Passeriformes > Paridae > Poecile > Poecile atricapillus. Next base: position 3,006,846 of record NC_081266.1, on the reverse strand, counting down.
TGGGCTTCCAAATCCTTCCATGCTCATCCATCCATTGTCATCTGACCTGAAATATGAAATAGTGCTTCAGGGTACTGTGATACTGGGCTGCCTTCAGACCAGTAACCTGGAATAGGAAGGTTCTTTATGCCATTAGTAATCTTCTCAGCTTCCCAGTCATATAAATCAATCTTTCTGATGTGTCCTCTTTTCTTTTTCTTTTTCCTTTCCTCTTCTTTTTTTGCTTGAGCTGAACAGGGATTTTAAAAGTATGCCAAGATCATATCTTATTCAAGACATGTTAAAGCTGTTTCAGGTATATTCAGTCTTTTGCAGAGTCTCACTAATTATATTTTAGAGGTTCATCTGTGCAGAGATTGCTATCTTGTTTTATTTCATAATTTATACTAAATAATTTTTGTTCTGCTCTTCCCTATTTAATTTATCTCTATAAAGAGATTTTATGATGTGTTCAGATGTGAAAATAATTGTAGTAGGCCAAATTAATCCCAAACGTGGCTTCACAGAACTGACAGGAATTGTGATAGAGGCTTTTGATCTACGTAAATAAATTTGATTTAGTGTTTGTGCAGGTTTACTTCTAGGAGTTTTAATGGGAAACCTAGATCCTGCTGTGCAAATCCTATATTGATATACAATGCACAAGAGACTCCCTAAGGAGCTGGTATTTTTTATAGCCACTCTCAGGTGTCACACTGGTTCTTTAAGGGAGGAAGCCAGAAGACTGCAGTGCTATAACTTTGCAGGAATTTTTCCTGAAGGGAATTTGCCCATTCACGTGGGGTGTCCTAGAGAAAAAACCTTTGGATCCGTCACATCCACACGTGCCAGATTTGCTGCTGATGCACAACTCTCACCCCTGGATCAGCTTCAGAGTGTCCTCTCCCTCACTGCTGCAACATTTCAGTCATGTGTGAAAAAAGCCAGTCCTGACTGAGGAAAACTCTACCAAAATTTCTGCAAAGACAAACAACGGAGAACAGCCCTATGGATTTTGTGACTGGAAAGGACCATTAATCTGATCTAACCCTCTGCAAAGTAAAAGCTGTATTTTTTCACTAAGGCAATACTTGCAGCCAAGGAAACTGTTTGAACACAGAGATGTTAAGACTGGTTGGTAATGTTTGCCTACAGTTTAAGGCTGTGGGTGCACAATGAAGACAAGTTCTGTTAAACAGATATTTATAAGATACTAAAAATGTTTCAGTCTCAAGATTTCCCTCAGCAATTCATAGGTTCATTTGAATCCTGAGATTCTGTAAGTCAGGTGGCTCACTGCTTCTGCTTATGATTTGAATGGCATCACCACAATTGCTGAGGAAAATAACTTTAAATTCCATTTTCAAATATAGAAAAGCCATGATGCCAATAAAATGCAATTTTCCAAGCGTGTATTACATAACTTGAAGTCAGCTTATTGGGGCACTGCTCGCTCCTCTCAAATACAAACAGTGCAACACTGGGCACTTTATGCATAGGGTTTACAGTCAATATTGCCTTAATAAAGTGAGGCTGGGCTAGAAGGAAACATTTGTGTAGGGGTGAAAACCCTGGAGGCCTGGAGATTTTGCCTCTGGAGTCATGGAGGATGTGGCAGGTGGAGGGGTGAGACAGGGCAGGTTTATTTTTTAAAGACAATAGCACAGTACCTGGCAAAGTGCACTGAATGGTCTTAGGAGGAATATAAAGGAGCCCCAGAGGAGGTTTTTTTTTACCTCTGAAAGAATTTGTTAGCTTAGAACAAGAATAGTCCGATTGTGGCAGCACAATACCCAGAAAAGCAGCAGTAGGCAGGAACAGAACACAGGGGGAATGCTGCTCTACTGTAAAAATGTAGGCTTGTGCAGATGTGGAGATGAATTTATGAACACTGAAATACGTGTAGGTTTTGAACTCGAACAAGTCCAGTTCTGTTCACCTTCATTAACCAACACAGAGAGTGGGAGCTATCCAGAGCCCACCAGGTCTCACACAGGGCTGGCTATGGGCTGGTTTAGCTCCTCACAGGCAGAAACAGCCAGGCTTCCTACTGCTGGGCTTGCTCACTCCTCAAAAAATACCAGAGACAAGAGAAACAACCATTGCTGACATCCAGAGAGAGGTTTCTAGCATATTTCCTTGCCTGCTTCACGGAGAAGAAAAGGGAACAGTGGCTCAGCATTGGCTCAGGAGGAAGCCTGTTTTTGCCACTGACTTCATTGCCATGACTTCAGGCATGCCCTGTTTTCCTAGATAAGCAGCTAAACTTTCAATCCTCACTGATAAACATTTTTACCCATTACTTCTTGTGGACAGAGTAACTCCTCAGGGGTAGAGGGGAGGAGAAACAAAGCCAAGTTATCCTGAACGTCATGCCAGTAAATGTAAAATGTTACTAGAATTCGGGAAAGCATGCGTGGGCGATGAATTCAGAACCAATTTTACAGGGGGAAAATTTGCTGCAAGAAAAATAAACTCCTACAGTTCTGTGCAAAAGTACTTCCAGCTTTCCTTTTATAAAAGCTCTGAAGCTGTCATGTACCACTCCTGGTGATTAATGATTCTGGGATAGCTGATATGTGGGTGACGAATTAGTAATCAGCTTTAGGCTTACACAGACATCCAGCCTCTTTCCATTTCGTGTCCTATGCCATGAGAGTACAAATTGCTTTCAAAAATGTTTGTGAGATGCGATGGTTTAAATGTGCTGGGACGAAAGGTGGAAGCCAATCTTTCCCCAATCCAAAGGGATGAAGTCTAAGCCTGCAGCACAGGGCTATAGGGATGTTCCCACCTACAGTACAGGTGGATTCTCTGCTGCCTTTTCTGGGATTTCTTTCAGCTTGAGCTGGGAAAGGGTTGGAGATCGTTGTTCAGTCTTAGCTGGTTCCCATCGTTCCTCTCATGGGCTCCCTAACTTTTACACTTTATGATTATCCTGATATAGATTTAAATGGAAAATATAGAATACCTGCCAACAACGCAGTGCCTGCCAGTGAAATAAAAAGCCACATTATCCTTTCAGAATATTATGAATGTGTACTGCTTTCCTTACTGCAGCCAACAGGGATGGGAATGGAGGTGCACAGGTAGGCAAGGCAGGGATGGAAAACAAGTGGGAAAAATATCACTTTGAGCTGAACAAAGTTATCCAGAGAGTATCAGTAGCAGAATTAAATCAGCAGCTTGGCTGACAGAGGGGAGGTAACATTCAGGTGAAGTTCTCCTTAGTCTGGCACAGGAAAACAAAACAAAAAGCCATAGGAAAAAAGCTCTCATACTAACTATAGCTTATAAAGCATTTGTATTTAATTTTATATTCATAGAAAATTCTTTTGAAGTGAAAGGAAATTAGCTCTGATAAGCTATGTTCTCCTTGAGACTCAAAATTAGCTGAACACCTCTAAACAAAGGGTACTACAACTCAGCAGTAGTTTAAATTGGAAAGAGATGAGGTCTGTTCTTGTGGCACAGGGATTACTGTTGGATTCAAACATATTTGTTTTGAAAGGTGTTTGACAAATATGTTGTACAGAAAGTTCTGTTATTATTTCTTGTTAAACACTTTAATCTGTCACAGTCACAGTACTGCCTCAGCTCTAAATTCTAACTGCTCATTTTTAAGTAAGTAATTCCCTACATAGTTGATATGTGTTGAATAAGAAAAAAATAAAAAAGACAAGACAACAAACAGTGAGTTCTGTTTAATGATATGAGTGATCTGGGAGATGAAGGTGAACAAAAATTAGATTTGCCACTGGTTGCAAATGAAGAAAACATTAAAAATAATAGTGCAGACAGAGCAAGATCAAGAGAATAAAAATAATTTCCAGAACCCTACGACCGGCTTAGACAAATGAAAAATATTTCCTCAGGGAGGGAGAGATCTATATCCCAGAGAAATGGGAAGATAAAACAAGCCCATGGTGAGACATGAGGTTGCTACAAGAGATGCCAATGAGAAAGGCCAGATCCTGGTGTCATGGGGCAGAAATGAAGTAGTTCATCTTTATAAGGCTTTGATAATAAACTATTTCTCTCAGGATGTTTTCTTAACTAGAATACAAGTTCAAAGAACAGTTCTCAGTAGGGTTGCTGGGGAGTGATTGATTCTTCAGGAGTGATTTATTGTTACTAAAACTTAGTTAAGGACAGACTAACAAGGACACGAGTCAATTGTGCAAATATTTAAGGGAGAAGACAGGAAGGTTCAAGAGGAATTATTTAGAACATTGAGCAAGAGCGTAAGTAGAAGTAATGAGAGCTAATTAAGGAGCAGAAATTGCAAGCCTCATATAATGAAATGCTTTCTTACACAGGGAGATGGCATGCTGTAGAATAATTGAAGGAAAAGTGCAGAGAGATTGTACAGTTGGAGAAATTAAAGATAGGCACATACAGACTTTTGTAACTAATTAAGAAATTGAGAAGAAAAATAGTGCAGAATGAAGACACAGATCACAATCTCACTGTTTCTTTACACATTTTTATATTCACTTACTATCTGGGCCCAGGCAAGGAGAGAAAAGAATTTGTATGTGGCAGAGAGATAGAAACAGAACAACAGCCTCTGCTTGTGTTTCTTTTCTCAAAGGCTAATTTATTTTCATGCCCTCTAACAGGCAGCAGTGCTCTTAATCCTGAGTGATTTCAAAAAGAAAGTGAAACGGGGATTTGTCTTAAGTATTTGTTCTCCTTTGTGTTTTATTCAAAAGAAGAAATTCTGGGATCTATGTTTCTAAGGGTCAAAACAAGATCATTCTTATCTCAGCCAGTGTCATAGACTTTGTGACTAAATGTTCATCTGAAAGTAACATGTTCCAAGCACAGCAGTAATACAAGGCTGAAAGCAGTAGAATTTAGTTTCCTTATGGGCTTGGTGGTGATTCTGAAATAAAAGCTTCTAAGACTTCTTTATGAAATCTACTCTCTGCATTCTTCACCCTGCACCAACATTGCTGATCCACAGGATAATAGAGCATGACTGAGCCTTGATTCTTGATTTCTCTCACCTATTAGAAAAAAACAAACAAAAAACCAAAAAAAAACCAAACCAGTGGAGTTAATTGTCTCAAAGATAACAATGCAAACACATTGCCTTTTCTTTCAGAAAAAAAAAATCTATGTGATTCTCACTCAGCTCTTTCACTGGGAGTTGTATGTTTATTCCATACATTCCCACTTCTGTTTTATATTCTTTTTTTCAGCCTTGGTAACTTTTTTATGCCCTCATGGTGCCACGTGGAGCACACAGTGATGGAGTCCCAGGCATCAGTGAAGATCCTGTGGATGTACAGACTCTTCCCCATTCCATTCCATTATATTATTTTATATATATTTATATTTATTATTTACATTTACATTTACATTTATATTTATATTTATATTTGTATTTTATTGACATTATATCAAGTTGGGATTGTGTCTCTCCTTATCTTTTTGTGGATCATCAGGACAATAAATTATTCTTTTTAAATGGGTCATCAGAGATACATTTCAGTGCATTTCTTCAACTTTCTGGTTTCAGAGCACCATAGAAATAAAGGCTTGAATAAAGGGAGAGAAGCCCATGTGAGCTTCTGGGTATCCTAGGCCAGCTTTCATTTTATATAATTCATTTAAGCAGAGGTAGATGGGCTGTTCTCTATAAATGACTGAAACAGATGAGAAGCATTTTGCATAATTCTTATAAAACTCTGGGTCTTTTGGGATCCAGTCCATTTTCCAGAACCATCTCCTTTAAAAAAATTAAAAAAACAAAACCAAAAATTTGTTTTTTTAAAATATTTAACAAATAATTCCTGCTCATTTTGAAAATCCCAGTATCTCTGTGCCTTGGGATCAGTTTGAAACTGAGATGCGCTGGAATCACATTTCCATCTCATTGTGATGGATCACCTGCCTGACCACAGCTGTTTTGAACACCATGAATTATCTTGCCTAACCTCCAGTGGTCACCCCAGAATGGACCATTTTCCCTCCAGTTTCTGGTTCCATACACACATTTTGTCACTGGTGATGACACAAAGCAGCAGGATCAGCACAAACCAGCTGGGGCCAGGCACCAATGTGGGGGCAATTCAACCAAGCCAAGCCAGGAGATGTCCCCAATATGACAGAGTGAACCTCTTGCTGGTTTCCCCCTTGACAGGGCTACATTTTCCCCATTTGACAGCCAAGACCCCTTGGAAATTGTTGGTTGTTGGTTGACTTTTTAGAAATTTTGTGTCTCAGGACAGCTCTAACCCTATTTTTGCCAGCACAATTGTTCCCCCTCAGGAATGCTGCATAAGCAGCTGTTCCAGCCAGGCTGCTCCAGTCCTGGCCACTCTGCTACGGGCAGGTTGATGAGGATGCTGAAGGTATTGGACATAAGCTATATTTGGATATTCACATCAATAACGTGCATAGAGCATCTTTACATTTTTAGCATGGTAAATGACAAAGCCATCTGGAGGCTCGCTCCGCAGACGCTGCCAGATTTCTGAAAGGTAGAAAATGCCTGCTCAAAAAAATGCTCTCCAGAATTTCCCTGACAGCAAAATATTTCTATTGTCCTGCATTAAGTTGAGATAAATGCAATTTCTTCTTTGGTTGCCTTGCCACTGACCTCCATGGCAGTGATCTCTGTCAGTGTGTCTTCTGTCTTCATGTACATACCCAGATAACCCCAAAAAAATTGGATCAGGAAATGTAACGAAAAAAGAAACTGCTGCTGAAGAGAAGCAGTTAAATATTTTCAAATTTTAGGTAAAAAAGGCGGTTGTTTGGGGGATGAAAAATGCCATATTTCTGCAATCACTTTTGGCCAGTTGCCTTCCAGTTTTGTCTTGCCAATAGCAGGCAGTGCAGGGTGTACCGTAGTGACAGAGTGGGTTATCTTCTTTTGTAATTATTATTGAATTACTGCGATTGGGATTTTATTTTTAATTTTCTTTGAAGCAATTTGGGTCTATTCTGCAAGAGGAAAATGAAAGTAGCAGGGTAGAAGAGAGGTGTTCATGCTTTGGTATATGCATAGCTCAAAGGAAGAAGAAGGAAGGGTCTTGGTACCACATTAATATTTGGGAAGCAACCATAACCACCCGTTTTTCCTAATGTTTATATATCCTGCTTTTGAAGGAGCCTCTTGCTTTGTAATACTAATTTCTCAGCTCTGCAAGCTTAGAAGTAGCCCAGAGGATGTTCTCTTTTTCCTGAGGCAGAGGCTATATTTGCTAATTAAGCTGCAGCTTTGACAGACAGGGTTTAGCCTTCCTCTGCTCAGTTACACAGGGACTCAGAGGAAGTGAAAAGCAGCAGCAGTGATGGCTCTTCCACATTCCTTACTGGTTTTAATTTAGTCTAGAGGCAGCCAGTAATTTACAGAGGTTGCTGCAGTGCAAGGATGATTTCTTCTGTGGATTTTTTTCCTAATCCTCCTTTATTGGATAATAATCAAATCCAACTAATGTCTGTATATAATATATAAATATTTTGTCTTGTTGAATGTTTTTTCCTAACCACTTTCTATATTGATTTGCTTTCAAAAGGTGTATGAATATCTTGATATTAAAAATTAAGAAATATTTTGTAGTCCTTTCTTCGCCATGTAAATAAATTCTTACAGCAGTGTATGTAAGAGAAAAACATAAGGATGGTAAAGGATACGAAGACTAAGAGAACTTAATTAAAATTAAAATACCACCTGGGCAGTTTCCATCTAGAATGGAATACTGCAGTGGGAAGAATCACCTGCCATTAATATTGTTCTGATTTCAACATCACGGATTTGCATTCAGAGAATATGTTTATTTCAAAAAACAGAGAGTGCCATTTATTCATTTTGTTACAAAATTGTGCTCTAGAGAATAAACGTAGTGCTGAAGTCTCTCAATGCTATAGTAACAAAAAAAGCCTGGAATGTTGCAGATTTTTTTGAGCTGTTATAGGTGGTTGACATAAAAGTATTACCTGTTGTTGCAGGCAGTCAATTAATTTTATTTACACAATTAGTTGGTTTGTTCCTGTTGTCCCCCCCGTGGTTCTGTGTTGGTTTCACCCATTTGTCAATTATTGTAAACCCTAGCCCCTTTTTCCAGATTGTTCCTCATACATTACCCTGATCCTGCCCCCGAGCTCTATCAATCTATGTAAACCCAACCCTTTGATCCAGCAAGTTCCCTGCTTTTCATCCCTTACTCGAAGCCCCATTGGCATTATGACTGCCGCCCCTCCCACGTGTTATCCCTATTGGCCCCCAACATTGTAAACCCTCCCCCCAACTCCTCCCCTGAAATACCCTGATTGGTTCCTGAGTTTGTACCCTCCCCACCTTAAATTGCGGCGCACAGAGGTGCTGCTCGCTCAGTTTGTCCTACCTTTGACCTTTCCAGTCCCTTCCCCGTCTACTGTTCCTGTCTCCTACAATAAATCCGGTTTCTGGGAAGATTATTGGACTCTGAGCCTCCTCCATTCCTCCACCGAGCATCCACAACGTGCTGAGACCGCAGTGCCTGAGGGCTTAAGAGCTCTGAAGGTTCGGTCTGGGACAAATAGCTCCCAGATCATTCCCCACTCCTGACGCTGCTAGCGGTCAGTGAGGCAGAGCTAGCCTGAGCTGGAAAGGCCGCGGAAGGAGCAGCGTTAACTGGCGCCCAACGTGGGGCCTCTGCAGCCTGTGGAGACCCCCGGAGGAGTCGACCCTGTGGATTACAAAGACTTGTGGGCGGCAGTTACCCCGGTTGTAGCAGGTCGGTTTTTGTCCGGCGGCACTCCCGGGGAAGAAGCGACAACCTCCGGTGTGCAGGAAACCGCTTCTGGGGCTCGGACGCCTTCCACAGCCCAAGTCAGGACCTGGTGAGTTTCCCCAGTGGGGGAAGGAGGGGTGTGTGTGTGTGTGTGAGTCCCCCTTGTGTGTTGTGAATCGGGTCCTGACCCTTATTTTCAGTTAAGTTTACATTTGCTGCTGGGAGGCGGTGGAACTGCGGAGCCAGGGGGGAATCAGAGATGGGCGCATGTTTGTCGGCTCCGCAGAGGGGGATTTTCCTCCAAGTTGTGGGTATCCTCGAGGGTGGGAATCATAAGTTTTCGCGCGGGTTGGTCAAAAGGCTAGTACGTTGGCTGTTCCTGCATTTTCCCCATGTGTCCCCTGAAAATGTTATCTCAGTGATATTTTGGAATTCGGTTGGGTCCAAATTAACGGCTTTGGTGGTTCAGGGTGACAAAACAGCCGCCAAATTAATCCCACTTTTCGTTTTAATTCAGACTGCCTTAATTGAAAGAAAGGGAATGCAGAGGCAGCCAACGCAGCCTTCCCCAGTTTCTTCAGTTTCCCCAGCTTCCCAATCCCCATGCTCCTAAGATGGGGGAGACCTGCGGAGCAACCCGTAGAACGCAGGGCTCCGAAGTCGGCAGCAGTCTCCCTGGCTCCCCAAGCCTCCCTCAGAACCCTTGCCCCAGTAGCCCTGGCCAAGCTGCCGGAGCCCTTACCCATTCCCCTGTTCCCCCAGTTGACAATCCAAAGTTACCCCAGTTTAATAAAGTTAATGATCCCCAGTTACTTTCCCAGAACCCTGCATCCCCTATTTTCCCTTGTCTCCAGTACTCTCCTATGTCTCCCCATGCCCTGCCTGACCCTCAAAATGGCCCCCAAGGGGCACAAGATGGCGGGGACCGCATGGTCGGACCCTTCCCTTGTTCTCCTTCTTCCCAGAACCCCTTTCTTCCCACAAAGTGCAACCCCTTCTTCCCTAGCCCCTCCCTTCTATCCTACCCTGACTCCTCCCACCTCCCCTTGGGTGGTTCCTCCTCCTCAGGGGCGTGCCCCCGAAGTGTAACCTCCCAAAACCCCACCTCTTCCGGCTGCGGCTCCTCCCTCCAACCCTCCTCCTCAGTCGGCCCTCCAGCCCCGCCTCTTCTGGCTCCTGGTTCCCACGCCCCTCCTCCTGGTTCCCACGCCCCTCCTCCTGGTTCCCATGCCCCTTCTCCCAGTTCCCATGCCGCCCCATCCGGTCCCCATGCTTTGGGGACCGGAAGTGACAGGCCTGAGGACCAGAACACGGAACAGGTTGTGATTCCCTTTGCCGCACCAGTCAGTTTTCGAGGAAGGGGAGGGAGGTACCGAGAATGGGAACCCTTCTCCTTCCAGACAAAGAGGGAGCTGTGCAAAGCCCAGGAGGAGTTCAGCAGGAGAAGTGAATATTTTAAGGGCTTATTAAAGGCCACCTTCTCGGCGAACGAGATGGTTCCCCACGATTTAAAAGAACTGTTTGCCTGCCTCCTTTCCCCAGCTGACTATAGGCTGTGGAAACAAAGGTGGAAGAAATCGTTGGAGGCCATCCTTCCTGAGCTGTTGCGCAGCAAGGAGTCTTGCGGTTGACGCAGACGAGAATCCCCTCTCGATAGACCACCTGTGCGGTGAAGGGAATTGGGGGAAGCCAGAAGAACACGCCAGGGTTTTACCTCGGCCTGTCCTAATTAAAATAACAGAGGCCGCTGAGAAGGTATTTAACATCTTGCCGGGAGGGGAACCCCTGACCAACTTTTCAAATATCAAGCAGTCGCCCAATGAGCCCTTTACCATTTTTGTCAACCGATTACAGGAACAGATAGAGAGGCAGGTTGACAGACCTGAGCTGCAGGAGCAGCTTATCCTGGAGATGGCAAAGACAAATTGTAATGACATTTGTAAACAAGTTATTTTCAGCCTGCCTTTGTATCCACCGCCAACCTTGGATGTCCTCATTGATGCATGCGAGAAGAAAGTGCCATTAGTGGGGACGTCCAGGGCGCCATCTCTACCACCGGCGGCCACGAGACCACCGACTGCAGCAATAGCCCAGCACCCGCCAGGCCAACCTCCACCACTGTCTGGAAAACCTCTGCAGTGCTATCGCTGTGGGCAGCTGGGGCATATGACCAGGGATTGCCCTGCCACGCATCCCTGCCCTGGACCTGCGAGGGGCAATATGGGGGGAAAAGGGGGAGAGGGAGTCTTTAATAAAAAAAACTAAAAGCGCGGCGCGAACCTGCCCCGCGTGAAGCAACAAATGGGGCAGGTATCGCGGTGGGGGGGAAAAACACCAACCGGACATGGCCTATTCACTGGACGAGACACTTGGTAACGACACGAGACATCCTCTTCCGGTCCCAGCACTGGACAGTAGTAGCTGTGGACCCGCTGGAGGAAAAGACAATGGACACCGGACGTGACAGTAAGTACATCGCCATCGGGGACACCAAGCACACCCCTCCGGAGATTGAGATTTCTCCGATCACCTTTCCGGGTGGTCCGGAGAACCTCATAAAAGTATTACCTTTATTCAGGCTCATCACAGGTAAAGTGTATTGGCCAAGGAATTCGTTGTTATACAGAGAAATCTTATCCTGCACGCAGAAGCGTATCATTGCCAGTTCTGGAACTTAACTAACTGGATGTTAAAAGAGAATGTTTCGTTCCATTTAGGGCTCAAAGCTAATTAAAGGAGAAAAGAAACAGGATTAAAATATGATTTCTTTTTTTTCTACTCTATAACTAAGCTGCTATCACTACTCTGAACTAGTAAAGAGTTTCTTTTACCCTAGGTATCTGTGCCCATTTAAACAAATAACTAAATTCCCACTGACTGTAGTGGGGCAAAAGCCTAAGATAGTTGGTGTCATCCCTTAAAAGAGAGAAAAATGAGGCAAGGATAGCCAGGTTAAGAACTTATGCTCAGCTTAAATTTTCCTATAGCCATACCAGTTTCATGCTTTTGTCAAAGTTTCTCCTTTCACAGTGTTGGAAATGAATAAATTCAGGTAGTAGAACATTCACTTGACCAGAAATACAAAAAGAGAATGTGGAACAGGAGGGGTTTGCCTGGTCTTTAGCAATGTTCATACAGGGGAAAGAAATTCAGGGGCTGATTTAAAGCAGCAGCTATCTATAAAAAAGAAAAAGGAAGCATAGAAGACAGAGGCACAGACAAAATGAGATCACAGAAAGCTTGTAGTCTGAGACATCAAGAAGAGCTGTATTATAAAGATAAGGGAGTGCTCAAAGACAGCTACAAAGAGTACACACTTCACCTGTCAAGCAATTAAGGGATTACTCCTACCAGAGACTTCAAATGAGACGAGTGATGAAGTTACAGCAATTTCTTAAGAAAACCTCGTAATTAAGTTAAGTGGTTAAGGCTGGGATAGGGTTAACTTTCTTCATGCCAACCCCTATGGTGCTGCATTTTGGATTTTTGACTCAAACAGCACTGACTACACCCCAGTGTTTGAGCTATTGCTGAACAGGGCTTCCACAGTGTCGAGATTTCTGTCTTTCTCACTGCAGAGCAGCCTCCCCATCCCAGTGAGGGGGCTGGGGGTACCCAGGAAGTTGGGAGGAGGCACAAGTGGTACAGCTGACCCCAGCTGGCCAAGGGGATGTTCCTTACAAATGGTGTCATGCTCACAGCTGGGGGGAAGGAGGAAGGGAGGGCATTCAGAATTGCAGTGTCTGTCTTCCCAAGTAACCTCAGAGCTCCAAAATGAAGCCTTGTTTCCCTGGGAATGGCTCTACACCTGCCTGCCCATGGGAAGTGGTGAATGAATTCCTTATTTTGCTTTGCTTGTGTGGGCAGCTTTTGCTTTATCTATCAAACTGTCTTCTTCTCAACCCGGGGGTTTTCTCATTTTGACCTTTCCAGCCCTCTTCCCATTCAACTAGAGGACAACAAGCAAGCAGCTCTTTGGAGCTGAGCTGCTGTCCAGGATGAGCTCACAGCAGTGTGCAAAAAAAAAAAATTCCACCTTCCTTTAGAAAGGGGGAGTGCTCCCAGCTGTGTGTTTGTGCTTCCTTAATCTACCAATCTACTTAATCTACCAATCTACTTAATCTACCAATCTAGAAAAATGGCACACACAGCATGAACTTCTGCTACAGATTTTGTGCCAGGAAATCCTAGTCTAGAGAGAAATAATTGGTGTTTCCTTATAAAATGTTGTTGTGCTTTGTTCGCAGCCTAGAGAAGCAGACTGATGCTCACCATTACTAGATTCTACCAATACTAGATTCTACCAATTACTACATTCTACCAATTACTACATTCTACCAATTACTACATTCTACCAATTACTACATTCTACCATTACTAGAGTCTACATCTACAATACTAGTTTTCTCTCTTGCTTAATCCTCTGGATTCTGAATCTACAGATTTCTATCTGTACCATGAGGTCAGCATTGTTGGTCCTTGAGATGCTGCTGGGTGGTAACTGATGGCCACTGATCAGCTGGAAAATTAAAGTTATATTGAAATAACTGTAAGAACTAACTAATTCACCACAGCCATATAGTCACCATAATAGAAATAGCTTTCAAAAGAAATTACTTTAAGTATATGCCAGTCATAAACTGGCGTAATAAACACAGTGGAATCAAGAATATGGTGCTTCACATCCAATTTAATTTTTTATATATAATTTTTTAGAAATATTGTGGTTTAGGAACATTTTTTAACTAGATCAGATTCCTCTGAGCCCAGTCCAAACTGACCTTGAATGGTTAGAGGGATGGGATACACATAACCTCTCTGGGCTGCCTGTGCCAGTGTTTCACCACCCTCTTTTAAATAAATAAATAAATAAATAACTGAAATAATATTTTAAACAATAATTTTCAGGTTTTTTTATTCAATAGCTATACATAAAAATTATATATTGCTACTGTACAAAATAATCCTATTGGAATCAGCCTACAGTGATTTTTACATTTTCTGCTATCGAGCTCATGAATTCCAATCTGTGTGAGAGGATCAGCATCAAGACCCACCGTGACATCAGCATTGTGCTACAGGGTATATGTAGCAGACTGCCTCACCTGTGCCTCATCTCTTGCACAGTATTCCTTAGTATTAGACAAAAACTCTTCATTCAGTGAGCTTCCTGATGTGTTTTGACCAAAATTTCCAAAAACAGGAAATTTTGTCTCAGACTGCCCTGTAATCTGGCACCCAGACTAAGACAGGATTTATGAAAGTCACAACTTTGTCTGCTTTTTATCTATATTTCAGGGTAGCTAGGAAAGAGTCAACATCTGTGCAGTAATCAGCCTTTTAGGAATCAGTATATAACATGTATTGAGAGAGATATACAAGCCTGAAAGCACAGGTGAAAGATATGACTCCCAATCCTGGTCTCAGGCCTAAGCATCATAAGAGATTCTTATTCCCCTGTCAACCACCCCAAAAATCAAAACCCACAAATCCCACACTTTGCTTTGATATTTTCCAGTGCTTGTAGCACCTTGCCCCCAGAGAAGTTCTAGCCTGAAATACTGAAGAGCAGTGGCTTGGCAAACACTGATGCTCTTTCTTCCTAAGGAAAAGCTGCTGCCTTCACCAGGAATCTTTGCAATCACTGATGGGTTGCCCACTAAGGACATGGGCCTACAGCCTGCTCCGAAGCTAGCCTCCAGAATTCACCCTTTCAGTTTAGGAAAAAAATAAAAAATATACAGTGTTTGTAACATCCTGCTGGGCCCTGCAGGAGGGAGAACAAACACGGCACAAGTGGTTTCTTTTACTAGATATTGGAACGGATACTCATTTGGAATTTTGGTTTATGATTTTGATGTTTGAAGATTGTTTTCCTTGCAAGGATTTGACGGTTGAGTCAAATATCTTTAACTCAGTGAACGAATACGAAACATTGTTAGTCTGGTCGAACTAACAGTCTAACTTGTCAATATAGTAGTTAAAAGGAACACTAAAGTGGTACAAGGTGAGCAAATTTGGGTCTCGCAGGGATTGCAGGACTTTGGTGCGGTTCACCCCCTGCAAGGCGGGGGGGAACGCGTGCCGGCCGGTGCACTGCTCGAGCCCCGGCATCGTCTCGCGGGGCAGCTCGGGTTCGCAGGAGAAGAACCTGGCAGCACAAGGCTGGCAGAACTCGGCCCGGCGCCCGTAGCACGGTCCACGCGCGCGCGGGCCACGCTGACGGGCGCGGGGGGGAGCAAAGTTCGCTCTCCGCGCCCACCTCCGCTTCCCCGCTGGAGCGTGAGCGAGCGCGGGGCGCTGTGCGGGCCCCGTGGTTCCGTGCCGCTTCTCGCGGCTCGCTCCGCGCGGGGGGAGCAGGGGCGTCCGCGCGGGCTCCGCGGTCTCGCGCCGCTTCCCGCGGCACAGAAGAAAGGAGCTCACAGGGCGCGCGCGCGCGAGCGAAAGGGGGGCTTGGGCTCCCCCCCCTTCCCCCGCCGCTTCTTGGCCGGCACCTTGGATGGGTGTGTGGGGGGGGAATGCTCGCCCCGGCCCCGGCCCCAGCTCCAGATCTGGGCTTGGGCTCGGCTTTTACGGGGTTTTTGCGGCCGGCCGGAGCCAGGGGGCCCGGCTGGCCGCCCGGCCCGCGGCTGGCGGCGGCGGGCGGGCGCAGGGGGAACGGGGTTGTTGCTGCCCCTCCCGCCACCGCTTCTCTGCCGGGGGGAGCCGCGCGCTCCGCCGCGTTGGTACACGGGCGATTTGTCACTCATGTTACGGATCTGGTTCTGGTCCCAGACCCGGGATCGGGCTCGGTTTCTACAGGGCTCTCGCGGCCGGCTGGCGGCCGCGACCGGACCGGTTGCCCGGGCTCCCCTGCAGCGGTGGCGGCGGCGGCAGCGGGCAGGGGCGCCCCAGACAGTTCCAGCGGCGCTTCGAACATGGTTTTTTTTCTCTTTTCCATTTTTTTTCTCGGTTTTTTTTCGCCGCTGATGCTGCCGCTGCCGCCGAGGTGGTTTTGCCGGTGGCTGCGGCGCTTCTGTGTGTTCGGGTTTCTCGGCGGCGGCGGCGCCCTGCACGCTGGGCGCGGGGGGGCTGAAGAGAGGGTTTTTCGCGGCCGCGCTGGCAGCTATTTGGGGCACCGGCGGAGGCTCCATGGCGGCCGCTGGCAGCAGTGCCCGCAGCGCCGGTCCTGGAGGGGCCGGCGGAGGCTCCGCGGAGGGCGCAGGCAGAAGCGGCTCTCGCGGCGCTGGCGATGGCGGCGCCTGCGGGTGCGGTAAAGGCAGAGCCGCGCGACTTCTGCTCTGTTGTTGTTTTTCTGCTGGCAAAGCCTGCGCGCCGAACTCTGCGGATGGCGGGCGCACAAACTTTTTTGGGGAGGGAGATTTCTGGCTCACGGACTGCTCCTTTCAAAAACAAGGGTCTGGACTCTTCTGGATGTTAAAAGAAGTAGCTAAACCTTTATTCGATGGCAGAAATACCAACAGGAGTAGGAAGACAGGCTAGCCTAACTCCCTGCAACTCACAACCCGAGGAGCAAGGAGACCTCCCCCAACACAGCTGTGCACAAGGTTATATACCGCTTGAGCCCCAGGGGATGGTACAACTCAGGGTCCAATGAGGGATCAGGGGAGGAGGAGTGAGGGGAGGCGGTTACACTACTGGGAACCAATAGGGACATGTCATGGGCGGGACGGCAACTAGGGAACCAATCGCGAACCGAACTAGGGGTGAGGAGCATGGAAGGTTCTGGAAGAAAGGGTCAGGTTTACAATGATGGATAGGGGGATTAGGGCAGGCCGGGGTGATGGGCAGGGAAGGTTCAGGAATAAGGGGAGGGGTTTACATAATTGACAACTGGGGTCAAAACCAATACAGTTAATAGAGGAGAACAAGAACATACCAACAGACTAACAATTACAATCGTAACACTATAAATACTTATAACACTCCTGCCCGCTGCTGAAGTTCTCTAAGGGTCTGGGCAGAGCTGAAGGACCGCCACGCAGTTCGGTTTCACTGTTTTTAGGCTGGCACTGTTTCAGTGCCTTAAAAATCACTCCCCAAGTTGCTGCTAAGCTGCACGCACTGGTATCTCCCGCAGCCAGCCTAGTCCACAGGTGGTCCCCCACTGACCACCAAATCTCAAGGTTAAACACATCATTCACAGTCATAGCAAACTCCTGCGCTTTCACCCAGTGGAACAAAGCGCGTATATCTTCTTCAGGAATACAGAGTCCCATGCTCAGCAAGGCATCTTGCCATGCAAGGCCGACAAGTTGCTCGTCAGCTAAATCACAAGTTCTCCATTATGAAATTTTTTTATCTTGGCGGCTCCGCGAATGCAATTATGCAAACGCTAATGGCTCAGACCCGGGTTTTTGAGCTCTGCTTCACCAAGATAGGCCGTTCCAAGCCCGCTCTCTGGTAGGCTCCACTATCCCGTTGGTTAAAATACCAGTTCCCTCTAGGAGAACCCGGGAGAATTCCACTTACCCCTCTAGGGGGAAGGGCTGGCTTTGTCCTCGCTCGCTGCTTACCCTCAGGGGATTAGCAGATGTCTTCACGTAGGTTGCTTTCTGACCTCGGGGGTCGGCTGTACATCACGTCGGGTTACCAGACCTCGGAGGGTTGGTTCATTATCACGCGGGGTCACCAGATGTCGTTCTAATTGGGAACGGCGGGAAGAACGACACGGACTCTCAAGGGAGTCAGAACAGGAGAGAATCTCTAGTTTATTGCTACAGTCATGTTATATAGACTAGTTTGTGGAAAGTACAGAAAAGAAACTCTTATTGGTTAGTAAAGTACTACATTACCATCATTGGTCAGTGGGGTTCACCACCCACCCTGACCCTCTCCTGCAAGGAAAACAAGAGAACAGACAAACAGCACCTGCAGGCTGTTTTCTGTCTTTGAGGATTGTTTGAAATCCTCCCATGAAATTCCCAGGCTAGCTCTCAGGCAGGTCTGGCAGGCCATGGGCCTACAGCCTGCTCTGAAGCTAGCCTCCATAAAGTTCCACCTGAATATGAGGAAGAATTTCTTTACTGTGTGGGTGACCACACTCTGGAACAGATTGCCCAGAGAGGGTGTGGAGAATCCCTCACTGGAGATGTTCCAGAACCATCTGGATGCAATGCTGTGCCATATGCTCTGGGATGACCCTGCTGGAGCAGGGAAGTGGGGCCAGATGACCGCTGTGGGCCCTTCCAGCCTGACCCCATCTGGGATTCTGTGGTTTTGGTCAGGTATTCCTCATGTTAACCTAAATTTATAAATAAGCCAGGGCAGTCTGAGTTAGAAGTGATCACTAAATGTGATACTGTAATATGACAGAAGTCATAATCCTTAGTAAGAAAAATATTTCTGATATTTCCTCTATTTTTCCTTTATTCTCCATTCTCCTTTATTTCAGTGCTCAACTCAGAAACCCTAGGAGAGGATTCGTTTGCCCAAAACTTGGGGGTTTTTTGCCTGCTATGTCTGTTGTCTTAATAAAACAGTTTACTTCAAATTCCACCTACTCATGATTTTAAAAGAGATTTTTTGCCACGTTAATCCAAGCCCTGTTTTTGCACTATTACAGTCAAACTGCCACTATCACTCCTTGTTCCTGCTAGGAAGTGTCTAGCAAAGTACAACTCTTTCCATTGCAAGTCTTGCCTCAAGAAATCCTATGGTTAAACAGGCTCTTCACAAGAAGAGAAATTCAGCTCTTGTGCCAATCAAAAGAGAAACCGACATAAACTCATCATATGAGCTTTTTTGATTGTTTGGTGGCATAACAGTGCCTCTGCAGATGGAAAACTGGGACAATAGTGGGATTTGGAGCAGCCTGTTTGCCTTTCCTCAGCAAGGGAGGAGGAAGGGGGGAAATGTCACCTCTAAAGTGGGGGAGAAAAAAAACAATAATCAGAACTACAATGTCTACTTGGAATTCAGGTGGCTGCACATCAAGTTACCTCTAACAGTCTGACTGCTGATTGCTACTATTCATGAAAAGGGGCTTTATTTTAGTTCTGAAATAATCCAGAGCAACAGCTCCCCCGTCGAGTTTTCCCGTCTGAATCTCTAAAATGTTCTCTTTTTTAATTTTCTCTCTTGACCCTCTCCTCCCACTCACCTCTTTGAACACAGATTTAAATACATTCAAAGAGATAGTGAGGAAGTAGTTTTCAGTCCATCTCATACAGCCAAAACACTGCTGCAAAGTGCCTCCCTTAAATTTTGGGAGGAATCAGCTGACAGAGGAAGGTTAGTTGGCTGAAGGCAAGGTAACATGAGAAAGAGCAGTTCAAAAGCACAGTGACAGTTTTACCTGACTCCTTTTCAGTTAATCACATCCACTTCTGGACACCCATGTCCTGTTAAACCACATTACCTTTGGAGCCTGTCACCTCAGCCTGGTTCCTTCCTTTGTCTGAAACAACTAAAATCAGTTGACCTTCAAGTTACAGTGATGTTTACCTATTCATTGAGAAGTGGAGATCTAGATTGCACTTAGGATCCTGGTTCCTTGGACTGGGACTTAGGGCTGCATTTCATTCTCCCTCCTGATTTTTAAGAGATGCTCTGTTTACTGTTACTTGTAATCCTCAATGAAGTTTTAGTACAGTCCTAAATCAACAGAGGTGGGTTTTCAAGTGGACAGTGTAAATTATAAATCCTGCATTAACAATGTGGCCACATTGGAAAATACCCTTTAGTTCCATTGCCCTTTAATGGCTCTCTTATGTTGGCTATTGAATCCCATCTATCTAAATCCCATGGGAATTTTAAATCAGATGTGCTTTGGGGAACTTAGCAATAGCAATATTAATCACTCCCATAGTGCTGACAATATGTAATGGTTTGAGTGGGGCATCCTTTGATGCTGTATGATGTTAATGGTAGCAAGAATCAGCTTTGCAGTAGACCACAACATTTGCCTTGAAGGATCATTTCAGATAACAAAAACCAGAGGTTTGTTGTGCAAGAACTGGTTGTTCACACACACAAGCACTGTTTTCCTTCCCAACAGAGAAATTATTTATTGCTAGGAGACAGCAGTTTCTTCTATCCCAGGGATATGTTGTTGATAATGCTGTAGAAAGCCCCACATTTCCAGACACATACTGTGAATAATCAAAATCTGAGAAATTTCTTCATCCTGAGCCAGGTGTAAAACTACAACAGGAGATATAAATGCAAGTGCCTGTATAATCCTTTGGGTTCATTGGCTCCAAATGTTTTAAGTTCCCTTCTTTTTGCCTGTATTCTCATTTGCATCATGTCACTGCATTGCTTGGGTGCTGACAGGCAAACTTCCTGTCTAAAATGCTGATTATATGATCAAAATAACTGATATTTTGATACACTCCATTTTGTGCTTTCTGACTGTATACTGTGTAACCAACACAAGGGTTTGTATTTAATTATAAGCCAAGCATTAAGTGACACGTGCCTGCTCTGTAGTTTTTAATTTTTATGTTTCTTGTGTGTTCTTTTGAAGCCTCAAGTAATATAATGTGTTTCCTGAGTAATTGTAATCTGCTTTAGGAATGACTTTACAGCTCCTCAGAAGTTATCAAAAAATTCTCCACCCACCAGCACTGGCTGGTGTTGATGACTGAGCCTGGTTAATAGATTGTCTCTGATCTCGAGTTGCTGCCGTATAAGATGGAATATCTGGAATATCGTTCAGTAACCTGAACTGGAAAATTAAAGAGAGATTGCAGCTGTGTGATGGGTGAGATCAGAAAGGCTGCTGTAAGAATCCTGTTCTGCCCATATTGCTGCAGGAAATGCTCCTGGCTCTTCTATAGCAATATGTTTTACAAAACACCCTTAGAAACCATCGGTCTCCCCAATATCAGCACAGATACTTGGGGGTTAAAATCAGTAGGAGCTTACCATCTAAAATCCAGTTCCTATGCCTTGCTCTGGAAAGTGGAAAGGCCAGACTTTGTATCAGATTAAGATGAGTTAGAGTAGATTGAGGCTTAAGGATTTTTTCCATCAGAATGAAAATATTAAAGACAGATAATTTTACCTTGTCTCTGTTATTTAATTTTTATTTTCCTGATTCCATTTTAAGCTGAATTCTACTAATGCTTGTTATTCCACTGGCGCTCCAGTTTAGCCCAGAGAATACTGAAAATGCAACATGTTTTTATGTCTGCTAAAAACACAGATTTCATTTGGTACTTTTTATTTGTTTTCTTTGCTAGAACATGGACACTCATATTTATGACCTTCTTGTTTTCCAGCACCTCCCAGATGGCTCTGCCCCAAGTGCACACGCTGAATTTTATCTTCTGCCAGATCCTTATGAGGTCAGTCGAAGGAAAACAAGAACAGCTCCAAGAGGCTCTGACCCTACTTACAATGAACTTGTGAGTACCATTCACTTTCTTCCACCCCTTCTTGTTTCATGGAATCATGGAATGGGTCAGGCTGGAAGGGCCCACAGTGGTCATCTGGTGCCACCTCCCAGCTCCAGCAGGGCCATCCCAGAGCACGTGGCACAGGATTGTGTCCAGATGGTTCTGGGATATCACCGGTGAGGGATTCTCCACAGCCTCTCTGGGCAATCTGCTCCAGTGCTCAATCACTGCACAAGGAAGTTCTTCCTCCCATTCAGGTGGAGCTTCCTGGGTATCTGTTCCTCCTGTTGCCTCTTGTCCCATTTCTGGGCCTCATGGAGCAGATCCTGGTACATTCCCTGACCTCTTCCTGCAGATGCTGACAGACATGGATGAGGTCCTCTCTCAGCTGTCTCTTTTCCAGGGTGAGCCCAGCTCACTCAGAGTTTTCTCTTGAGAGGGATGCCCCAGTCTCCTCACCATCTCCATAGCCCTTCACTGGACTCACTCCAGTGGTTCCCTGCTTTTCTTCATCTGCTGAGCTTGGAACTGAACACAGCACTCCAGATGTGCCTCACTAGGGCTGAGTAAAAAGGCAGGGTCACCTCCCTCAACCTCCTGTCAATGCTTTTCTTGATGCACCCCAGGGTCCCTTTTTGGCCATGAGGGCACACTGCAGGCTCATATTGTCCACCAGAACCCCCAGGTCCTTCTCTGCAGAGCTCCTTCCCAGCAGGTCACCTACAACCCACACAGGTGCAATTTGTTCTATTTGCTTTGCCCTCTCTTGAAACAAAACAACAATACAACATTTTTAGAGCCGTTGCAATGAGGGTGACCAAGAAGAAGGAATGTACCATAAGGAGAACCACAAATGGTGATGACTGTCTGCTTTGCATCTTTCTCAGAAGTGAAACAGTGTCTTTTATGTCTCTCTGTTCAGGAAAACAGTTGGATTTTTCACAGTGCCCTGTCTTACCCCATAACCACAGTTACACGTTAGCCAAATGAGATCAAGCATCATTGCACCATAACTCAGCAGTTCTGAATGAAGATATGCACAATAGCATGAAAAGTATTAATTGAATGGATGCTGTTATTCAAATTAACATTTGAAAATTGGCTGTCACTGTCCTAAATGATAACACAAGAATGAATAGCCAGGTTCTTTTCATGTTAAAATGCCATTAGTTCACAGCTATATATGATTATTTCACACACCACTGAAGTGCTCATGCCTCTGGGGTGAAAGGAAACATTTGTATGGAGAAGCATTTATGGCAGAATGGGAAGTGGTATAAACTGTGTTCGTTTGTAAGGGCAGATGAGATTGAAACAGTAGGTGGGATTGGAGATTATAATTATTACATGTAACAAATCTCCTAAAGATCTTAAAGCAATTTACAAATGCTCTTTCAGCAGGCTATAAAGTAGAAGGTGTGGAAAATATTACCACTCCACCCTGTTCCATAGATAAGATATGATGAAGGTTAGGTTAGTCAGCAGAGTCTCAGTGCTTATCTCTTCGTTTCTCAGTCCTGGAGTTGTAATATTTCTCTTTTCCCACATCTGTTAATTACAAAAGTTGCCTGCTTACACTGATGACTTCCAGCGTTCTGTAAGAAGGCTCCCTGAGTAGTATTGCTGCTCACAGCTGAGACAAATTTCCCTCCCTACAGTACTGCAGTGGAATAACAAGAAACTAGGCTTTATTTTTTCTGTTCTTTCCTTCTTTTTTTGCTATCAGAGTGGAATAAATCTAATTAATCTGTCTAAAGAAATTCCTTTACATTTGAAAGATATTTAAAGCAAACGAACATAATATGATTATATCATTACATTCATTGTATGGTATCCAAAATGGACAACAGATAAGAGCCAGCCAGCAACACTGGAAGACAATTATCTTTCAAATTGCTCTTAGAAACCTTTGAATGCAAGGAAATCCAAAATCCCGTCTGCAATTAGTCACTAGTCACTGGGAGGAGATTTAATTGTGGTTCACGAGTATTCCGCTGCCGTTAAAAGAAATCCCGTGAAAGCTTTAATGTCCTTAATCAAAACGGAGAGCCTTCTTCCCAGATGCTCAATCTTTTTCACTGGGAAGTGCTAATCACAGTGGGGACATATGGTTCCACTGAACTTGGCCCCTTCCAACCCGATGCCTGTGCTTTAGCAGCTCTGCTCCTCCATATGTGGTGTCATTCTGGATGCATTTTTTTGTCCAAGGCTGGTAGACTGAGGCAGAAGCCGCCCCAGGGAAGCAAAACTACTAAAAATATAAGTCAGCTGTCTCTTAAGTTAGTTGCTGTCCAAAACACTGTGTACAGAAATGTAGTAGCCTTTTTTATGAGTTCATAAGTTTTTATTAAAGCCAAATGGCTGGAAGGAAGCTGTATATTAATTTCCTTCTTTGTTCCAGACTGAGAAAAATCTGAAATGTGCTTCTCTTGGGTATTTTTGATTTTAGTTTTGTACTTCTATTGCTTATGACTGCCTACAGCAAATTATCAACCTTGCAAAACTGCTTTTTATGTTTGATTTTTACTCGTGTGTGAGAGTGAAGATGTGAAAGTCCAGGAGGGCTGACAATAAAATGAGTTACAGCAAATGTTTTGGAGCTGCTTTTAGCAAACAAATCCTTCTTTTCTCTTGTGCCTGTGTTTGGATTTTGGAATTTGTGGCACTCATAGCAGTTAATGTTATATTGCATTAAGAAATGGTGGTAGAGAAGAGGAGAAGGAACACAGAAAAGTGGAATGCAGTGTAAAGAGAAAAGGAAGGCAGAGCAGCCCCAGCCAGTCTGATGAAAGGGGAGGAGGGGAACTGCACCAGGAGCCACGGCTGCTCCCTCCAGCACCATGCATCAAAACTGCCTTGGATTAATTACCAAATCTAGGAACTGTGCCATGGCTACCTATGGAGAAGCAACTGTCCCTCATTTGTGATTAAAATGTCATTAGACTCCTGTAGGTCAACAGTGTTTCTCTTTTTGCAGCCAGCAATAGTTGAATTCCAGCCCTAACTGTCCCACTGATTTGCTGCATGGCCACATATAACTCACCTCCATCGGATCTGTCTGTGTAAAAGGCAGGCAAATATTCTCACAGCACAATCATTTCAGGATTTAACTGTTCCCAAATTCTGGAACGTGTCATTTGTTTTATCCACACCCTTATTCAGCTTTCTCCAGACCTTTCTTCTGTCCCTACATCCTGATAATAATCCTTACTCCAGCTGAATTTGCAATACCATTTTAGAAACAGTTTACTGGGAGAATTTGAAAACCACCTACCCTGCACTGCGAAAGTCTGTCATTGCTCAAAGATTAAAGCCTATTTTTGGCCAAAGATTGAAAGTTGCTCATTACCCCAGTTCAGTTTCTTAACATTTACAGCTGATATGTGTAGGTTTTGGTGATTTAAAGCAACAGCTGGTACCTTTAATACATTGGCAAAGAAAAAAGGCAGCTTTCTTTGATAGCATTAGCATCACCTCAGCATCAGATCACAGACTTATTCTAAATTATATTATGCTTACTGTGCCTGTCCTTGCTTTTCAGATTTTCTTCATCATCTCACTTTTATTTTGGTGAGGAAAAGAGAAGCTGTGGAATCTGTAATTCATGGACAATCTGGCAAATTAGACACAGTAAACATGAAAACCAAAAAGCACCAGGTGCAAATTTCATGACAGCCATCCCAAGCTATTATTTCCAAAGGCTTCTAAATGGAAAAGGGAATTTTAACCCCCTGGTAAGACCTTTCTTGGTGTCCTGTTGGTGCTTTCTGTGAGGATCGCCTGGTGTCCTGTCCATTCCATGAATGCAATTGCAAGTGGAAATACAGAGAGGGTTTATCAGTCCAGCCCACAGAGGTCCAAGCCAGAGGGGCTCAGTCTGCCTCTCCTTTTCCTCAGCAGTGCCATAGGTAACAGCCTGCATTCAGATTCCATGGAAAATCCAAGCAGGCAAATGACTTTAAGGCAGTTTCAGTTTTCCATTCTCCTGAAGTGAGAGAATGTCGCCACGTTTGCTTTTTAAATGGCATAGAGAGATTAAAATTTAAAGCATTTTTCCACTGCAAGTGAAATAGCAAAAACATTTCCAGCCATACAAATTTTAGATTAAATGAGCTTCTCTTAAGCAAACTTACCTTTCAGGCCCGCTCTGAGAGCATTTTCCTTCATATTTTTATCAGCCCACATGCAGTTTGCTCAACAGTTTTTGATTAATGCAGGGACTGAAGCATGGGAATTTGTTCTAAGTGCAATTTATTCTTGTTAGGCTATTGCTCCAGATTATTTGGGGTTTTTTTAAAATTCAGAAACTACACCATTATAATTTCATACTTTATCCCTGTGTGTTCTCACAATATTAAGGTAATTTAAAAGCTATTTTAAATCTATAGACATTAATAATTGTTTAAGACATGCTAAACTACCATCTCATTTATTTGGAGAAGTATCAACAGCACATCTGGAGTATCAGATATATCTAAATTTAGTGACTTCCATTTGCTCAACTGGGTCCAATCTTTCCCAGTTTTCACAGGGAAAATTATGAATACTGATTTTTTTTTTTCCTCAAGCATTGTTCAAGACAGGTTTCAAATTTATTTTAAAATGGTAATCAGATTTCACGAGCTTAAGCTCGTGATTCTAAGGTAGAATCTCTTTATATAAACTAGATAAGGTCAAATGAATTTCTGAGGTAAATTCACTAAGTTAAGTGAATTTGGCTCATGGTTAATAGCTTACTATTCTGGATGGAAGTTTAAAGCAATTATCACAAAGTTGGATTAATCATCATCCTATTTGAAGTGCTTTGCCTGTCAAATAGATTAACAAACTTGTATTTTTTTTTCTATTTCACTATATATTATTGCAGATTGTATATGACAGAGTCCCAGAGCTCCAAGGCCGTGTACTGAAGCTTGTTGTGAAAAGCAAAGGAACATTTGTGGGAGCTGTTAACATTCAGCTGAGCAGTGTCCAGTTCAATGAAGAAAAGTGGTACTCCCTGGGAAACAGTGTAATTTAAATGCTCTCCGAGATGATTCAATTATTTGCCCACTCACTAATGTTTCTTTATCCCATTTCCCACGGTACATTTTGTCTCAGTTGCCCTTGAGAATAGGCAGTCATCTGCTGAGCACATATCCTAACATTTCATAATGCTATTGTCTTAAATGTGCTACCATGTTCCTGCCACAGATTCCTGACAGCGTGAGTTTAAGGAATCACGTGCTAAGGACTTGTAGCAATATGCAGAAGTTCTTATGACAGCAATGAAGGGCTTGGTTTTGTTAATATTAAATAGTACAGTAAAAATACTAAATTCTCAGTGTGTGGGGCCGCATTCTTTGCCCATTAATTCCACTGATGGTGTTGAAACAATGCTGGTAATGATGTAATTTATCATCATTGCATGTGATGAGTTCACCAGAGGACCATGGGATGGTTCCCTGACAATACATTTCCCTACAGATGTCCAGCAAATTTCACATTAAATCTTATCCAATCAATACTTTGGGTTTTTTAAAGAATGTTAGAAGTTTTGATACAATGTCACATTTAATCCAGGACATTAATTTGTCAACAATATGTATCATTGTTTCTTTTATTCTGACATCCAAGAGGCAGATATAACTGGTCATTTGTGTGAAGAGAGGAGGGAGAAGCTGATGTTCATGAATAAAGAGATTATATTGAGTGTGAGCTTTCAGGGGGGATTTATTTAAGCTCATGATGCCACAGATATTTGTTCAGCAGTCTTCCCACATTGCACTCCTATGCTGCATAAGGGGTTCAAGTCAATATATGCATTGAATAGACTTAGAGCTATAAATATATATTTATATATTAAATAATTAACATGAGTGGTTCCTTTAAGTTCACAGATGCTAATTATGATCATTTTCATGACCCTCCTCTAGACTCTCTCCAAAAGATCAACCTCTTTCTTGTGTTGGAGGCCCCAAAGCTAAATGCAACTTTCCAAGTGGGATCTCCTGAGAGCAAACTAGGAGGGTAAAATCACCTGTACTGCTTTATATGACTAAATGTCCCTTATTTAATAACAAGTGACAATGTCACTTATGGTTAGAAAAAATTCTGTATTTTTTCTATGTATATATGTAAATAATTCCAGCTATTTAAGTAAGTCTGTTTTGTAGAAGTATCCATGTTCTGAACTGCAGTTTTCAAAATCCTTCTTTAGGTGTGTGTGGATGCCTGTGGAGTCTTTGGGAGCCACATTTACCTGGGTTTGGAATTTCTTGCTTCTTTCATACAGAATCATAGAATTGTTTAGATTGGAAAAGAGCTCTAAGATCATCAAGTCCAGCCTTTGACTGAACACCTCCTTGTGAACCAGGGCATGGCACTGAGTGCCACATCCAATTGTTTCTTGAACACCTTCAGAGATGGTGGTTCCACCTCCTGTCTGAGCAGCTCTTTCTAATAATGGACAACCCTACCAGTGACAAAATTCTCCCTGATGTCCAACTGAACCTTCCCTGGCACAGCTTGAGCCATTTCCCCTTGTTCTGTCACACTACACATAAGTTCCTCTGGTATTTAAGGTTCAGATTCTAGGCAGCAAATATTAAAGCTGGTTGTAGGCAATTTACATTTGAGATCAGTTTTTAAGGCATGCACACAATATGTGGAAGGCTTGGTTGATTTCTTATCCGAAGATACACTTCAAAGACTAAGACTAATTTCTGAAGACTTGTGTTCTAGCCCCTACCTACAGAAGATTCTACAAAGTTTCCTGAGAGAAGTAAAACTTCTTTTTTGTTATTGAAATTGCCCCAATTTGCATTAAATGATTAACTACTCTTGGATCCCATGATAATAGAGTTAAAAATTGAGTTCCTGTCCTGTATTAGTATTCACCATGGCAGATTCATTGGCACAGGGACTGTAAGAGAGGACTCCCCCCTCCTATTTGCCTTTAACCACCCAGGTAGAGAATTTTTCTCAATTTCAGCCCCTCTGAGTATAGCTACATAATCACTACATGGAAAATCAAATTCTGCTGCAGCTGGACAGCGAGCATTCCTCCCCAGTGGAGTCTACAGGTAGTTGGGAGTCTGCTGCTGGGGAAAGGAAGGCAGTGTGGATATAGATTTGAATCCTTTCAAAAGAAAATGCAGAGGAGGGAGGAAATGGCACAACTTTGCCCCTCTGGCTGTCAAAGAAAATAAAAGATGTAAGCACTGCTCAGCTTTTGGAAGCAACTTGCCCTCAGGGAAACCTCAGGGATATGAATCCTAGGGACCTGGGGACAGTCCTGTAGTACAGATTTAAGCAATTGGAATGCTGAAGTCTAAGACTGAAATCCATGCTCACTCTCCAGCATATTAGGCAGTTCTTGCCTTGTCTTCTGCTTGTTGTGGCTCCCTCTGCAAGAACATTATTTTCCTATTTCACTGTTTAGAGAGTACTTGGGTACCTAAAGCAAAACCATCGTTCCAGACCTGCTTTCAGAGATCTCAATGTTAAGCATTGCAATGAATGTAATAAATTGTAATAAATTTTGAAATTATTTATCACTTTACCTCTTAGAAGCATTTTATTTATGGCCTCTGGGCATTCTGATAGCAAATTACTTTTTTTATATTGTGTTAAGTGGGGATTGGGGCAATTTGTTTGGCATCATTTATAATTTTTGTACCTAGACTCACTCCCTAGAATTTTAATTATTGCACTGAAAATGTTTCCTCAGAAATCTACTGCTCTTACTTTTCCAAAATATGAATCCCTCATTTGTAACCAAAATTATAAAGACATTAAACCTCACTGAAAATTTGTATCTAAAAAAGCCTCAATCAATAATTTTTCAAGTACTTGTAAGCAGCAGTGCCTGATATTTGAATTTGTCTCAGATATTGTGAATTGTTAGGTTGAGTGTTCTTTCATTATCCTGAAGTATACAAATAAAAGGAAACTAAAAGGTTATCAGTGTAAAAATTCATGTTGTAGAAAAACAACTGAGCTCTAAGAGTAATGTCATTTTTCTTGTATAACTCCTCAGCCTCACCTAAGAATCACAAGCAGCTTTATGACTTCCAAACATGAGGGAAAAAAAATGCACCATTTAAAATCCTGTTAAGCTTAATAAAAAAGGTGTGGTGCCTGTTGCCAGCTCCAGTGTTTTGCCTTGCCGTCTTTATTCACTAATAAAAGCTGTTTGTTTTGTCAGAAATGGCTTTGGAAAGCCAGTGTAGTAAACAGCCATTTTACATAAGCCTTTCTCCTTGGCCTATTGGCTTCTGTGTCTGCTCTTTATGAGCAGCCTTTTCATTACAAAAGTTCCAGGAACTCTACTGGCTTAACAAAAGAAACTACAGCAAGAAAAATACCATGAATATTTTGCCCTATTTTTAACCATTGTTCTCCACTCTGAAAAGTTGCAGATAGGTTACCTGAGGGGGTTTTGGTGGTTGATTTTGTTTTAATTTGGTATTGGGTTTTGAACTTATCTAAGTGCACAAAACCATTGTCTTCATAGCAGCTCTGACTAGTCTCACTTCTTGCAATGAATTAAAATACCACCTGGGCAGTTTCCATCTAGAATGGAACACTGCAGTGGGAATAATCACCTGCCATTAATATTGTTCTGATTTCAACATCATGGATTTGCATTCAGAGAGTATGTTTATTTCAAAAACAGAGAGTGCCATTTATTCATTTTGTTACAAAATCGTGTGGGCAGCTTTTGCTTTATCTATCAAACTGTCTTCTTCTCAACCCGAGGGTTTTCTCATTTTGACCTTTCCAGCCCTCTTCCCATCCAACTAGAGGACAACAAGCAAGCAGCTCTTTGGAGCTGAGCTGCTGTCCAGGATGAGCCCACAGCAGCGTGAAAAAAAAAAAAATTCCACCTTCCTTTAGAAAGGGGGAGTGCTCCCAGCTGTGTGTTTGTGCTTCCTTAATCTACCAGTCTAGAAACATGGCACACACAGCATGAACTTCTGCTACAGATTTTGTGCCAGGAAATCCTAGTCTAGAGAGAAATAATTGCATTTTCTATAACTCCTTGGGATGCAAAGTTGGTGTTTCCTTATAAAATGTTGTTGTGCTTTGTTCACAGCCTCGAGGAGCAGACTGATGCTCACCATTGCTTCTTACAACACTAGATTTCTTTCTTGCTTCATCCTCTGGCACACCATGGATTTCTATCTGTACCATGGGGTCAGCATTGTTGGTCCTTGACATGCTGCTGCGTGGTAACTGATGGCCACTGATGAGCTGGAAAATTAAAGTTATATTGAAATAACTGTAAGAATGAACTAATTTACCACAGCCATATAGTCACCATAATAGAAATAGCTTTCAAAAGAAATTACTTTAAGTATATGCCAGTCATAAACTGGCGTAATAAACACAGTGGAATCAAGAATATGGTGCTTCCCATCTAATTTATTTTTTTATATATAATTTTTTAGAAATATTGTGGCTTAGGAACATTTTTTAACTAGATCAGATTGCTCTGAGCCCAGTCCAAACCGACCTTGAATGGTTAGAGGGATGGGATACACATAACCTCTCTGGGCTGCCTGTGCCAGTGTTTCACCACCCTCTTTATAAATAAATAAATATATAGATAAATAAATAACTGAAATAATATTTTAAACAATAATTTTCAGGTTTTTTTATTCAATAGCTATACATAAAAATTATATTTTGGTACTGTACAAAATAATCCTATTGGAATCAGCCTACAGTGATTTTTACATTTTCTGCTATCGAGCTCATGAATTCCAATCTGTGTGGAGAGGATCAGCATCAAGACCCACCGTGACATCAGCATTGTGCTACAGGGTATATGTAGCAGACTGCCTCACCTGTGCCTCATCTCTTGCACAGTATTCCTTAGTATTAGACAAAAACTCTTCATTCAGTGAGCTTCCTGATGTGCTTTGACCAAAATTTCCAAAACCAGGAAATTTTGTCTCAGACTGCCCTGTAATCTGGCACCCAGACTAAGACAGGATTTATGAAAGTCACAACTTTGTCTGCTTTTTATCTATATTTCAGGGTAGCTAGGAAAGAGTCAACATCTGTGCAGCAATGAGCCTTTTAGGAATCAGTATATAACATGTATTGAGAGAGATATACAAGCCTGAAAGTCCAGGTGAAAGATATGACTCCTGACCCTGGTCTCAGGCCTAAGCATCATAAGAGATTCTTATTCCCCTGTCAACCACCCCAAAAATCAAAACCCACAAATCCCACACTTTGCTTTGATATTTTCCAGTGCTTGTAGCACCTTGCCCCCAGAGAAGTTCTAGCCTGAAATACTGAAGAGCAGTGGCTTGGCAAACACTGATGCTCTTTCTTCCTAAGGAATTGCTGCTGCCTTCACCAGGAATCTTTGCAATCACTGATGGGCTGCCCACTAAGGACATGGGAGATTCCTTGCCATGTCCTGAGGGCCATTGCCAAGGCCTGCATGACCCACTGCTAGACCTAGCCTAAGCCTCCCCTGGCATGGGAAAAGAGTGAGTTCTTTCAAGCACACCATGACCCAAATCCATAAATCAAATCAATTTTTGACATCCAAGGTGAAGCAGACATACAGAGTGATGTAAAAATTTAGGAAGCACCTTGAACATCCCTATTTCTGCTTCAAAGGCTCTATGCCTCTTGATGGGAATTGTGGCACATTGGGTTAAGGATAAGGAATTCAGTAACATCAGGCCCTATGTGATTTTTCTATTCTTCATTCGTTCATTCATTCATTCATTCAGAGAGATTTGCCCCTTAGATGTTTTCTATCTTTGCTTTCTGTTGTCATTTCTGCATTCATCTGGTTAGTAACTTTTTCAGCAGAAGCTGCTTTTCCTTTGACTCCTGCTCCAAATTGCTTTTGTCTTCAACCACAATTTCCTGGTTTTTGCTGCTGGCTATGAATGGGGCTCTCTGTGCCCTTCATTCCCTCAGCCAGTGGGATGCCATTGCCTCTCTGCAGCCCGCACTATCCAGCCTGAAGTCTCAGTCTAAAGTCCTCAATCTTAAACACAGCCTTTCTCTTCTCCAGCTCCTTCCAAACTCAGACACTTCCTCTGCATTGACAATGGTTTTGCCTGTCTCCTGCATTACAATTCAGGGTTTCTCCTCATCCTAATTCCAGCTTCATACAAATTAGGGCTAAAATAAGTGATGTATTTGCCTGGCTGCCTGAAATCATCCAGCAATGTCTATTCACAATTGGTATGCTCACTGTCAGGACACTAAAATGTTCTTGATTAGGTGCGTGCATTATGTAAGTATTTTATAATTGTCACTAACTATTGTTTTATCTCCGCTATTTATTACTCCGAAAGAAACAAAATAGCAATTACACACTAATTATATGCTAATTAAATAGCATTTATGCAAGTGGTATTCTGTGTAATCAGAAATATTACTTTTTCATTGGGAAAAGGGACTTTTCTAATTAGTGAACAATTATAACAAATCTACTTGACCTCAAAATAAAGGCCTTATCTAATCATTTATTTGTAAATGGCATGCATTTCAAGTATTTTTGGGAAGTAAATCACATTATAATTTGGGAGAAGTAGAAATAATTCAAAGACTTATTAATTCATCCCTCCTTTCACACTTATTTATACCATTTAAGGATTATAAATAGTCTTTTATATATGCATAGAAAGATAATGAGACTTAAAAGAAGCATAAAGCTTCCTATCTTATCTTTAAAAATTTCCATTTGTCAATTAACATTATAATAGTACACGTGGTATTATTGATAGTGAAAGAAATAACACCCAAAGTGCACATTTGATTTCTGTGTTTTCAGTTCAGCTTCCACATGCACAATTGTCTGGCCCCTTTTTCAGCTACATTATTTATATTTATTTGTACAGCATCATTAAAAATCATGTATTTTTACAGTCTCCTGGAGGCTCTGAACCCCTACATATTTTTAGCAAGCATAAGTGAAATACAGATGGGAAAGCACCCAAGCAGCAGTTGATACTCTGTGAGAGTTTTACCATCTTGTTGAAAACATTAGTTCCCAACAAACAGGAATAGGAATAAAATGGGGAAAAAAATTAGATAATAATTGCATCTGAAATACATAAAATTTTCTTTCCCATTTTCATGGAGCAAAACAACACTTCAGTCATCTTACCCTTATTGACAGAGACATTGGTTTGCTGTATCCTCCCACATTTCGGGGTGTAAATGTGGTATTGCGATCCCTCAAGAATACAGGTTTCAGCACATAGCCACAACCACCATTGTCCAGGAATTTTCCATCTTGCAATTCCATTTGAGTTCCCGGTGTTTGGAAGTTTAAGGCCACTGTAAAATTATATCAGTATTGATTTTAGTGAATTAGATTTGATAACATTTTATAAAAAAAATGTTAAAAAAAATTTCAAATGAGCTTAAGATATCTACATCTTTCAATTCATATGTAGGATCCTGTTATTTCCCTTAAATTAAGTGATACTTAATAATTAATTATTTGTGCACAAAAACAGTACACTCTTTAGAACTGCACCCTGTTTTAAGAACTAATCTATAGATCTTTTTTACATTGCTATACCTCTCTTCCCTTTTCTTTCTAAATTAGACCTTGGAGAATATGAAATAAGAGATCCTTCTCTCTGCAAGAACTGAATTCACATCCTAGTTTCTCTACAGCAGCAAGACCCTGCACTCCAAACCTGCTATCAAAGATCTGGTGCAGAAGTCAAAACCTCAGGATTGTATCTAACCTTAGTTATGGTGCAGAATTCATCACAAAAACATCTCACCCAGAAGATTAAGAAACTTTAGTTAGAATACTCAGTGAAAATACATATAAATTTATAGAACTAGAAGCAATTTTAAAAGTGTTCTTAAATTTATGTGAGCACACACTCTCTTGGAGCTTAATCCTCAAGTACTGGTGATTATTGTAAGAATACACCTGACAGATTTTTTCCTTTCCTTGGCAGTTCAAAACATTTTCAGTTTGCTGCAGCACCAATAATAAAATATCACACTTCTCATCAACAGGATATTGTAATTCATGAGATAAAGCCAACATTGAAATAGACCTGTTTAATGAAATTTCCCCCTATTCCAGTGCATTGGAGCTTCTTGTCACATTCCAAATAGAAAATGCAGAAGTCAAATCAGCAATGAATTATGACATTATGAACCCATGACATGTGTTAAACAGAGAATGATAAGAAGTCATTTACTTAAAAGGATGGTTTGGTAGGAATGAAAAAAGAAGATTTTAAGCAGTTCAAGTGACTCATAATAATTCATAAAGAGGACCTTATTACATTTTCCTGGGAGATAATATGAATGCATTGAATGAACATTTGACATAATGCAAAAATCCTTATTGCAAGTGGAAAACACACAAAATTGTTTTCACTGCAAAAATTACTCGTTCCTTCACTGCTTTGATGATAAATTTAAAATATTCTGAAGCAAACAACACAAATAGGAATGAAGCAGCTGGTACAATGGACCTGATATTTATAATGTGATATATAAACACATGTTTTTGGTGGGGTTACTTCTGAAGAGCTCTGGTTCCGTAGTCTCAAAACCAATGAATGGGTGGAATACATGAAGTGCTCCCAGAGTGCATCATCTGTTTAATCTGAAAGGAATCCCATCTGTGCTAGCTAAAATTGCTCTGCATCATGAACCAACATGCAGCAAGTAGGAATAACTGGAAACCCTGTCTAGAAAAACCTCAAACAAAACAAAAAAAAGCCTCCAAAACAAAACACAACATGCACTCCTGCTTTGATCTAAGTGTTAATGTAAAGACATGATTTTATGTTAATATACACAGGAATTTTGTTTTACCTTTAACAACAGAAACCAAACTTCAGAGTGTTCATATTGCCCATTGCCCACCATTGCCTTTTTTAAACAGGGTTGGTATTTTCTTGGTATGGTTTTGGCAGCGGTTCAAAATTTTCTTTTATGACTCAACCCATCATCCAGAAACAGCCCCAAATTTGGTGCTATATGATGCTTGTATATTTTAATGCACTGAATCAAGCTGTGCAGAGGATGCTACAGGAGCTGCAACCCTGTGGCCCCTGGAAGTCTGAACTACAGATAAGCCAGGATCTCTCAGTCCTCAGGTGAGTCCTAGGCCACACTTTCAGGATACGTGGGTTTAAAAGTGCAACTGAAATTAGGCACATCGAACAGTCAGCTTCAAATAGCAGCTTCCACATGATGAACCAAATTACATGATTGCACATAATGAGACTATTGCTAAATTTACCAAGCTTTATAGGCGACTAAGCAGGAAAATCTGATGTAACAACAGCAACAAGCAAACGAGAATACTTTATATTTTATCACATTAGGAAAATTACTTTTGCAACACAAGTGAAGGGCAATGTTATTATGGGTTCATATCTCCAAACATCAGCACTGTGTTTTCACTTAATTTAATTTGACCTTAAGAACAAGTTAAAAAACGCATGGAACAGTAGTTTTAATTTACTTACTGGTTTCTTTGTATTGCAAGTTTTAAGGTGATTAAGCAAATGTGAGATTTTGTGTCATATTCTCTGAGATGCAAACCTCTACTAAAACTGTTTACAGGGCTCATAGCTGCTTGGAGCCTCCCAGGGCACTACTTTATGGTGCATTGATGTACAATTTTTCTTTTTAATCAGGTGCAGTATAGCCCTAACACTTCTTGAGAAATGGCAAGGATCATAAACTAAAAGCTATGCCCAGCAGCTTGGGCTGAGCAATATCTTTCTGCAAACAATCCTGAACTTCTACCCAGTGTTTCATTTTAGCTTTGGTGAATTCAAGAGCAGAACTGTTCAATAATATTCTTTGTACTTTTGTTTTATGAAACAGTATAAATTTAATGCATGTATGAAGAGAGATTTAAACTGACAGTTTATTTTGGAAAGAAACCCAAATGAGCTTGCAATGAAACCATCTGAGCAGTACATAATCTTAATGCATGGTTTTCATGGGGAAGTAAAGGCATCTGAAGTTTAACACTGTGTACATTAAATTTTCTCCTCAGTCCTTTCATTAAGCACCAGAAGAATTTTAATATTGACATCAAAATCAAAGCAGCACAGCAAAACATGGGCTTGGGGAACAACCTGAGCAAAGCAATTCTTCACTGTGATTCCTGCACCTAAAACAGATTTAACTATTCCTAGAACCATGAGGCTAAATCCCCTTCAGATCAGAGTACTGAATACTCCAATCATCTTGCAAAGTACCAAAGCTGCCATGGCAGTCCCAGTAAGCCCCAGGTGTAAATAACTTCATATGGCAAATTGAGGTTAGGAAATAGACTAGCTCCAAAAAGATGAGCCAATCCATAATACACAGAAGAATATTATTTTTGACCCCAAACCTCTGTATCACAAGCAGTTAACTGAAGTCAGTTCCACCACTAATTGCAGAACTAAAGACACTCTAAATATTCATACACAGCACCTTCTATAGGTGCCACCATTCAAGACATAATTGATTTGTGGACTAAAAGCAAAAGCTTTTTAAAACCAAAATGAGAATTGTGACTGTGATTTGAAGGCATTGAGGAAAACTGCACATCTTTTGATCCTGCCTCTCATTAATATTCCCAGTGGGACTTTTAAATTGTAATTTTTTATTTTTTGTTCTTTGCTTCCTGGTTCTATCAGCTACATCACAACCATAAGGTTTAATGCATTTTCCCATTTAAATGGGAAGATTTTAAAATAGATAAGGACACATTTGTCACCATTTTTTCTTGAAATGAGTTACTTAATTGCATTTTATGCCATTTAAAAATGCATCTCAAAATGTATCAATTTTATGCCCTCTCAAAAAAACTCATATTCAGAAAGCACTCACAGTGCCAATGTTCCTATCCCCATGGTTTACCTCACTCATTTGAATCTAAAGAGATGTAATAGATCACACTTCTATCAGCCTTCTTGTCTTGCTCTCAGCTCTTTCCAGTTGTCTGTGCTCTTAAAGTGGGCCACTCACAATGAATGCAACGAAAATCTGTGCCTCAGATATCCCAAATCTGAGCTGAATTCCACCCAGCCTGGGAAATGCTATTGCAAACAGGAGCGTATCCTAATGCTCTGGAATGTTGCCATTGCTTATGAGATGATCAATGTGATTGGATTTGAAGCCACTGCTTTCATTCCACACCAGCACTCCAAGCTGGGCACAGACTGTCTAGGCTTTCTTCTCACATGCAGGTCACAGCTGCACTCAATCCATCACTGCCCAAATTTACAGAAATATTTCAGAAGTCCAGGAAAGATGGAGCGAGACTATTTACAGGGGCATAACAGGACAGGGGGGAAGAGCTTCAAAGTGAAAGAGAATAAACCTGTGAATAGGTGAGACCCCACACAAACTTTATGAGCAAGGACTTTGCTCATAAAAGAAAAAAAAACTCTTTTTTTCTACCATAAACAAAATAAAATATATAATGATTGATTTTCCTACAACACAGAGCAAGCTTATATGGACAATATACATTTTGGCATAAAAAGTATCACCTCTTTTCCTGGCCAAAAAAAAAAAAAAATCGGTAAAACTGTATTTTTTCTCTTCCCTAACAGACTCCAAATTGTGCTAATCTTAATGATAACTTCTGGCTTTATTTTTCACCTACACATTTTGAAATGGTTGTTTTCACTCTACAGAAGCTTGATTTATGGCTTACAACGTGAGGGATTCTGCCGTAGGAAGAGGGACTGCTCCTCTGAGAGCTGAATAAATGCATAACTGCATGACATAACATCCTTAAAATGTGCAGTCAGTCTTTTTTGTATGGTCTTTGGGCCAGTTTAATACTGTGGCTCTAAAGACACTGTCATTAGAAATGTGAAGAATCCAGTCACACAGTTCATAACTGCTGACATTGCTCCTACTTCATTACAAGTGGTCCTACTGGAAAAGAGATGTCAGGTGATTAAGAGTCCTCCATTGTCCAAGTAAATCTGCAAAGGGTTTAAGTAGAGATCCTCTCTTGTGAGATTCTCATGGGAAAAGTACCTAAAGCATTTCTGATAAATTATCAGATCTGAAAATCTAAATTGATTTTTGCTGTCTAATTAATGTGTCAGTCTGAAAGTCACACTTCAGTGTAAGTCTGAGTATTTTTGGTTGTCATTTGACCAATTTTACACATGAAACGTTTCCAAAATAATTTTTAAAATTTACTTAACTTGTGATTCTTGGCAGAAAAGTGAATATTATCAGCTTCCCTCTCCTGTTTTAGTCTGGAGTCACTGACAGGTTTTAGAACAAGATCAGCAATGACTTCAGAAACAATTGTGTTCCTGCAATTTTTTCCCATCTTCCTTTAAAATTTATTAGACTTCACATAAATTATTTACTATTCTATTGGTTGTCTGCAGTGAAGACAGCTAGAAAAACTGATAAAATGGAATTTCAGTGTTTCTTTGCTTTAAAGTGAAATTCCAGTATCTATGACACACACCAAAAACTGCCTAAAAAGAAGCAGAATAGCCCAAGAGCTTTTTCATAAACCTGGCAGCAGAAGCATTTCTGCAGAAGAGACATAAAACCTTCATTCAAAACCACTCCCAGCATTTGGAGCCATTCCAAAGGAAAGTTGAGTGCATTTGGAGAGCTTCATATGTTGAATCATATTATCCCACCTATCTTGTAGGTGTCTACACCTGAATTAGCAGTACCACTTCACTCTTTGTGAAGACTAAATCAGTGAAATTCAAGGGAAAACATTAAAAAAAAAATTAGTCCTCTAGGTTTCACTTCCTAAGGAGGCATTTCTGGACTATTAAATCCAGTAGAAGAGAGCAATAATATAGTTATTGACACAGAACCCAAGCAGGGTCGGGTTTGAGTCATTTTAATTTCCACAGGTGAGGCATACCAAGATCAAAATTAGTTGGTTTCTTTTCCCTTGGTTGCTTCAGAGGTTAAAATCAGAACTAGTTAGAGAGCTCTTTATCACTCCTCTTTTCATGCATCATCTTTTACCATATTTTGTCATATTATTGCACACAAGATTGAACCACAAAACAGATGTGACAAAATTGCCAAGCTGCATTTCAGTGTCACAGTCCAAAATAAAACCTACAGGAAGAAAAAAACCCATCATACAACTTTCACAGCAGCATATAAATTTATGCACACCCCAAAAAGCACATATGAGATATTCTGAAATAAAATTCTGTACCTACAACACCATGGTTTTCTCCTGTAAGTTATGGCATGTTTTGGTCATTCCTGCAGAGTGCTTTGGTACATGTAGAACATTTCCAAATGCTACATTCAAAAGGTAATTTAAGTCTTTTTTTTTTTTTTTATTTTCACCAAGGTTTTC
The DNA here is from genome assembly GCF_030490865.1 of Poecile atricapillus. NCBI lineage: Eukaryota > Metazoa > Chordata > Aves > Passeriformes > Paridae > Poecile > Poecile atricapillus. The sequence continues at coordinate 2,967,472 of NC_081266.1, read as the reverse complement.
ATTCATTTTGGATTTTTGTTGGTTTTTTCAGTAGATATAAAACAACTGATACCCGTTTATTTAAATAAATGTCCTGAATTTTATTTCCCTGCATAAATCTTTCCATTTCATTTTATTTACTAAATAAAAAGGAGACATGGATACATCAAACCAGTTCTTTCCAGTGCCTCACTGCAGTTGTATGCAGGAGGCATACTAATTTTCACAGACTATGAAAAGTGAGGGTTTTTCTCCATAAGACCTCTTTTTTCCCAAAACCTCCTGTTCTTATGAGTCTCAATTTTCAGAGAATGGACAGGGAGTACACAGTGATATCCAAAAGCTATTTTGTGGAAACTCTGTACTTTTTACTGAGCTTTTTAACTTGCCTTCCTCTGGAAATTAGGTTTACACAATTACATGTCTTGTCCTCAGCCCCAAAAAGTCTTGAGCCTGTTGGACCATTTCATCCTGCTTTAGCTGAGTGCCAGGCTGCTCCAAGTTAATATGTTCCAAGCAATTCAGAGAAAATTGCTGGCAAGGTACAGAAGAAAGCACTGTTTTGAGTCAATCACTAAGGGAAGTGAAGGAGTAACTCAGTTCTCATAATTACAAGATGCAGAGGCCTGGAAGGCAGTGTTATGTGTAGGTTTGAACAAAACCTAATATATTTTCTTTGCCCAGCCAGAAAAGTTATGGATGTTAAAGGAACATAAGATTGCAGGTGTGGGGAGGAGAAGGGAGTTAAGAAGGGGAATAGGTGGCAAAGAGAAATCCAAGAGTCCTTTGAAGAGTTTCAGGGAATTGCAAAAGGGATCTAGAGGATTCACTTCTGTGCATGGGGTGTAAAGCACAAAGGCAGGCAGACAGGAGGGGGGTGTGAATTATACAGACATGGGGCAGATATAAAAATCAAAAGTCTGTGTTAAATCAGTGAAAGGACATCAGCAGAAGATTCACTGAGATACCCTCACTTTGGGAGTTGCATTGTGAAGAGCTGCTATATTTCTGCCAAACAGCTATCTAAAGCAGATTAGGGAATTAATAGGTCTAACATAGCTTGGAAATAATGTATGTGGAGAATTGGTTTTAATCAGCCTATTCCCATGTGAAAAATAGAGGGGTTTTTAAGTGAAGATGCAAATGAAGTGACCAAGAGGGCAAATCTAACCACTTCCTGCATATTTTTAATTCTTCCAGGAAGGGGCCCAAACCCCCTATGCACCAAAAGTCATATGTTTTGCATATTAATGTTAGACTGACTTCTCATTAAGGCACACTCTGAGTAAACAGCCAGTGTAGTAATTTTGAAAGATTTTGGCGCTGTCTGTGATCTAACAAATGGTTATCCTTTGCAGAGATAAGTGTGGAGATTCACAGGCTAGAAAGAAAACTAGTAAATTGCAGTATGATAAGACTGGGAGATTAATTCAATTTTAAATTAAGGACCTCTGGCGAGTGCTTTCTCTAAGAATGAAACAAACTTCCTAGTTTTTAATGGCAATGTATAGTTTAGATAGCAATGATAGCACACAGGGAGGGCAGCACCCCAGGTAAATAATCCAGACATGGCACTAAGTGTGGATGAACCACAAGGACACAACATAATCAAACCAATTTCACACAGTATGGTGATGAGAAGATACTTGGATAGTCCAGCACAAGTCCAAATCTGTACTGCAAATAAGCATTTATGAGGACATAGAAGCAAGTCAAATTTATACTAAATAGTAATTTTTGTACTCCTTATGTAGTTATGTAAAATAACAGTCAGGATGGAGAAAGTAACTTGTCACAGAAGATATATGGAGAGCTGAGAAAGGAAACAAGTGGAAAAGGAAGCCTGGAACAAGGGTGACATAAGCTCCAGGGCCCTACAGACAGAATGAAATCTGTGCCTGTCCTTGGATGAGTGTGTATTTCAACATAACAAGGTGAATCCACACCTCTCACCTCTCAAAACCGAGAGCCTAAGGCAAAGTGCCCTGCTCACCCCACAGTCTCCCTCAGGTGGCCTTGGCAAAGACTCAAAGACAGAATATATACCTGGGTACAAAAACTATTCTGCTCTACTTTACCTAGGGCTGAAGAAAATTTAGCAGGCAAACATAGAAATATGTTCTGGAACTGAGAATCTTTTAAACTGAAGAATAAACACGTGAAGGTAAAATGGTCTCTAAAGCCATTAAAAAGGACAAAATGCTTACAGGTGAGAGGTTTTCCAAAGCCTGCTGGGTACAGAAGTCATGCCATGCTTATTTTGAAAAAATTCAAATAAATAACTTTCAATGAAGAAGCAGAAGTTACCACTTTTTTTTGTTGCCCAGGAAACGAATATGTTTTGTACTGGAAATTAAAATTCTACATGTATGTTCATCTGAATAAAGACTGGAGACTCCCAGCAGCTCCCAGCTGTCTCTGGATGTTGTGCTGACCAGGAATGTTTGAGTGCTGCCTTGTGTAGCATATCCTGTTCTGGGAATTTTTGGCACTACTATCAATTGTTGTGCTCACATCTGCACCTAAGCAAGTCACAGAGTGCCACTGAAAACCCACAGACCCTTCAGAAGAAACTTCCATTGCTGAGTAATGGAAACTTAAAAATGCTGAGTTTGTTATTAGTGATTTTCTTAATATCCAATTCAAAGAGGTAGTTTAAAGAGATTAATAAAATAGAATAAATGGAATATCTGGGATAGGAAACAGCTATTTAACACAAAGTGATATTTACAATTACTAGTGAGAAAAAACTGGTGGAATATGTGGCTTGAAGGAAAATTTTATATAACAAAAAATTAAAATAATGCCACTGGGGGAAAATACGTAACCTACATAACACCAAAATACTATAGGAAGCAAGAAACTCCTTTATCTGTAAAGCCTAGAATGCAATAGTTTCTGCAAGGATACATACCCATCTGACACCCTACATTCCAGAACTCCTGAGGATTATAATTTGACGAGCTCATTCTTGTTCCCTTGGGGTAAATTCTTGTAATAAATCTTGTAGTATGTGAAATAAACTCTTTAGCTGATAAACAGAAGGATAAAATCTTGGTAAGAAAACCTTTGTTATTAAAGAAATCCTATTTGAACAAATAATAAAAATACAGTAATTTGATCCAGCAATTTTTTTACACAATATTATGCCAATTTATTCTATTTTAACATCATTTTATTTTGAAATTTATTCATTTGTTCATTTAATAATTAATTTTTAAACCTTAATATTTTGTGTGTACTTGAATCTGACAGTATTCCTGTATAAAGAAATATATATTCCTTTGTAAGAAGTTCATCCAAAAATCATCCCTTCACTGAAATATTCTGTTTCTTCACCTTTTTGCAGGGTAAGCTTATGATTTCTACACTAAAGCCCACTGTATTCTCATGGGAAACTGAGACACAGGAAACTGCACAAAAGTTTCCCCCTTCTATAATAGCTCAAAATGAAAAAAAAAGGGGAAAAAAATCATCTTTAGATGATCTTGGCTTGTTTGTTGTTTGGAGGTTTAAATAAAATGGCTAAATAATATTAGGACCAGGGAAGAGCACGTTTTCAAAAGCCACTGAAATTCTTGTTATGTAAGCCTCAGAAGATAACTATCATGTACATTGTTTTTCCTTCTGCTGGCAGTGTTCCCTCCTTTCTCATGTGTAAGCATTGACTGCAGGGATGTGGGAAAATTCAGATGACTTCTATCTACACGATTCCTTTTTAGTGATTAAACAAAAATCTACATTTCCAGGGTCATCTCTCTGATCTCCATTTTCCTCCCACCTCGTTTTTTGTTTGTTTAGCGGTTTTGTTTGGTAGAGTTTTGTTTGCTTTGTTGTTTGGGGGTGGTTTTATTGAGGGGGAGGAGAGGTTCTAGAGCTACTTTTCTATCTCCTAGAGTGCTGGAGGAACCAGAGAGAGGACTCAGTGGCTGGAAAATCCTACTTTGTGACACTGTTCAGCACATTCACCTCGCCAGCTGCTGCCCTGAAAACTAAAACCTGATAATGTTTTCATAGCTTTAGTTACTTTCCCATGGAAGTTCTATAAACAGAAGTTGTTTATCACATTCCTTCTAAGAAACATCTTTTGATGGACGTTTCACACGACCAGTGTGCTTGGGAAGGTGTAACTTAATTATCCAATCCCTGGTCATTGTTGAGAATCTATAAATACTGGGGTCAGAAAATAAAGTTCCTTCTTTCCTGTTCTACCACTGGAAAGTGTTCATGTGAATCATTTTGTGTCCTTTAGCAACAGCCAGCCACTGAATCACCTCCACAAAGTGAGTGGGCATGTGGCAGCCTTCATTGTCATTGTCACTGTCATGCTCGGTGATCTCTGCTTTTAACGCTCCCTCGGGGCTCTCTGCAGGCAGCTGGAGCTCAAACAGCAGAGGCTGCACCAAATGGAGCTGCTCCAGCCCAGAATGGTTTGGATAATTCAGTTTGGCTGGGATGGAAGGTCTGCTCCAGTGGAGCAAGCTGCCTGCTCTGGGGTTTATCCATCCCATTAGTGAGGACTCTCTTATCTGCACTTGTCACCAAAGCCAGGCGACTGCCGAGCCAACTCCGCTCAGTTCTCAGCCCAGACATGGGGGTGGGGAGGGAGGTGGTGAAATTTATTCCACGCTTTTTCAAGTGCTGACTGTCATTCCTAAATTACTTGATGCAGAAAACAATGAATCGAAAGGCAGACGTACATTTTTTAGACTGTGTTAACATTTGTTCTTATAAAAATACACCGAATTAAAGCAAAGTTGAATTTCAGTTTTCCTCCCAAAGCTAACAGAAATAAAAACAATATTATGCAAAGGACATATCTAAAACAGTGTTATACAAAGAACCAAATAAAATCAGACAGCAGGTGTTTCATAAAATTTTAACCCTTCAATGCCTAAGCAGTGAAGCAATCATAGCACCAATGTAACTTTTAACTGATTGACTCCAAAGAAATTACCTGAAGATCTTAAAAGTTTTCGTGCTGCACTCTCTCCAATTGAATTATTTTCATAACACTGCTGATGCTGCAGGGAATGCTCAAAGCTCACAAACTTCTGAGATTTGGTATAAACCACGAGGTCTGACAATGCAAGGGCAATCTTTCCCTTTCTCACCTAAACATCATCAGATGAATAATGGAATAAAAAAGTCACAATGATGAGTATTTCATTATTATTAATATTAATAATTCAGAGAAACAATCATTTTGGATGCATAAAGCATGAAAAAACGTCTCAGTTAATTAATCTAATAAATATGACCTTTAATAGTGAGATCTGATCTGCTGAGAGAAAATTGAGGTTATTGTGCCCACGTTTATCACAGCAATCATAGGGTGAGTGGAGAAATCCTTCCTAGCAGAATGTTCTTCTCGATAGCTTTACAGTTTTCCTGCTCCTAAGAGTGGTTTGCAAATAATATAATTTTTCATGGCTTTTAATGTTGCTCCTTAAAAATATACCTCCAAATTTCTATTCATAAATATATAAAGTACTAGAAAAGACCAACAGAGTAAACTCATCTATAAAATGTAGAATAACAGGAAAATATTACATTGCACCAAGAAAATTTATCAAAGGCCTATTCCTTTAAGCATTGCCCCGAAGTTAGGAAAACTCTTCTTGATTAAGGTTGAAAGTTCTCTCACCAAAATCTTAATTTAGTCTTGGTCAATTACCAAAACAAGCAAAAGTGACTGAAATTTTACCAGGATCTTCTCTCTTACAGAGAAGCACTGTGTGACCACTTCATTTTCCTCAGCATAACTTCTGAGCTAATTGGGGGCAGTAGCCAGCAGAGAGCTGCTGATGCTAATCATGTTTACATTCCATTAAAGCTTTTGAAGGCAAATTCTCATCCCACAAAATAATAGAGATTGCCTGCTCATGGCTCTTAAACTATGCAAAGTTCAAGTGCATTAATTATTCTGGGGCTATGTCCCATGAGGACACCAGGAGTCTACTGCCATGGAAATCCTGAAAAATACAACTCTGGAGGCAGGCAAAGCCAGCAGCATCACTGGGGTATCTTGGCTGTGGATTCAAATGCTCTCCCACCCTCCCATAAAGCAATACAGTGGGACATCAAGGCAAATATTCCAACAGAGTGGGACCCTGGAAACCACTTTCTCTTCTGCCTGTGAAAATGAGCAGATCCTTTTTGTTGCTGCTGTTTAAGAGTCTGTGGAATTCATTCTAGTCCGTTACATGGTCCTACAAATATTCTTGAAGCCTATTGTCTAGAGAGCTGGTCCTTCCTGGTCAGAGTCCATCCTTCCTCAGAATTTTTCCTTACTATTTCTCCATGTCAGTTGGAATGAGAAAGAAGAAAAAAACTTTCAAATCATATAAAAAAAAAGAGACACTGCTTCTCAGCGAGAGTGCTGGGCTCTGAGGAGCACTGCTGGTTTAGCCACATTCAGGCAATCAGAGCATGATGTGCAAGAGTGACTGGGTACACCAGGTGCTGCCTGACATCCTAAAAAAGCTGAACAAGGCAGTTTCAACCTTGATGAAGCAACAGATTTTCCATGGTAGAGAATTATATTTGGTTAAAAAAACTAAGTTCAATTTGACTTTCAAACACCAAATTTTTACACTTTTTTCAGAAATAAAGTTAAGTCTCTGCATGATAAATCTAAAAACACCTCTTCAGCTCCAGGTGCTGAAAAATGTTCCAGCACAACCAGGAATGTGCACCTAATTTAATGCAAAAAAATCCAGAACAGAAGAAAATAGGAGACTTTATCTATCTTAAAAATAGACTGGAAGACCTGGGGAAGAAATGGTTAACTCTGCCTGTTGTCATCAGGTACTGCTGTAAGTGTTCTCTATACATAGTTCCAGGAGAGCCATGGCACCAACAAAACACATCTTAAATCTACTGTGGGACCGAGAGCCTGGGACAAGCACAAGTTTTGAGAGAGGAAAATGTTGAAGTTCAAGATGGGAGCACAGGAAGGGGTTGTTTTTTAGTTGGATACTAAAATGTGGTCCAGTCTGACTTTTCTTATAAGAGTAGGAAAACTCTGAAACCTCAAGCTAAAAAATGTAATTTCCAAATGCACTGATCTTAGTAATTTTAAAGTTTTCTCTTTAAATTTTAAATTAAATTTAAAATATAAATTATTTTAAAATAACTTATTTATAACAACTTTTCAGTTTAGTCTCTATTTTAAGATAATCGAGTTTCTTTTAAAAAAAAAAAAATCTGTGTGTTCTCTATATTCAATTGCAGCAAAAGTTACCTTTGGTTTTTTTTGAGGTGGGGGTGAAGGTCTATGATCTCTTCTTCTTCTGGTGGGACTCCTTGATGGCTGAAGAGGTAACGTGTCATCTGTGTCGTCATCCTCAGACTCAGATTCAGAGTCACTCAGTTCCTCTGTCTCACCACCATATTCAGCATCCATCCTGAGCAGACCTTCCTCAATTGTTCCAACTTTTTTATTTTTTATCAGAACTTTGAATTTTAATGCCTATAGAAAAGAGGTTTAACAATAGTAACTAGAATTACTTAGGTTTTCATCTCTTGGTGTTATTTAACCAATCTTCAAAGTTGTTTATTAAATATAATGATGTGAGGTTGCAAAATGAATTAAAATAGAGTGAGGCAGAAGCCAAAGCCAAAGAAACCAAACAGAATCTGGGGATCAATGTACACAACAGAATGAGCCTATCTAACACCATGACAGGAAAAAAGGCTCTCTGCCACAGGAACCCAGATGCTGAAACTATGAAAAGATAAAAGTAGGAAGCTAAGAGCCAAAAGTGATAGCCAGGCAAGACATAGAAGGTATATTTTTTTACTTATTTTTTTACTTCTATTTTAAGCCTAAATGTACTTCTATGTGTATATACACACTTAAAGATGTGTCTGCTATTCATTTGGAATGTTTTCATCTATCACTAAGCCTGCAGGAAATTTGTTATTTGATTAATGCCTTTGTGCATATCTCTCTGGTGTACCAAATGAAAACTTTTGTTTATAACTTGTGTTATTTTACAGTAGAACCTTATGCTGGTCTTACCTGGCCAGGGAAACAAAAGTTTGGTGATTTTGCCTAAGCAGTTTCTCTATTTTTAAATGGACGTGTATCAACCTCCATAATATGTAATGTAAAGGGAGAAAAACATCATTGAATTATATTGATTCTAACAGCATGGCTTTCATCTATGGAACAGAATCCTATGAGTATATATTTCACTTCAATTTACAAAACTATATTAATAGTAAAGCTTCTATTATGCAGCAGTACATCTGTACACAGGAGCTGTCAGGGAGTAACAGGACTTACTGTCACTCTTGAATAAAGTGATCCACAAAAATGTTCTTTGAATTTCCTATGCTCTAGTGGAAAGGAAGATTACACTACTGGGAGTGTGGCGGGAAGAGGGAACAAAAAAATTCACAATAAATGAAAGGTAACTGAAATGCTGTGTTTTAAGGTATCCACGAAGTAAATATGAAAGGTATGGATAACAGAAATATATAAAGCCAAAGTTTTTTAATAGAAACCAGAGCCATAGGCAAGGATAGAGACATTCCATTTATTCCCATTGCAAGCTCCATTGCTCATAATCCCCCTATCGCTTCAGATCTCGTGTTGGTAGTTTGCCAGGGTGCCAGTGGAATGAGACATCCTATGCCCAATATCTATCAATGCCATGCTGCTGGAAGGTTTGATTAGTCTCTCTGCACTGGTGACTCAGGATAAGGATGCCCTTTAACATTGCCTTCATTTCTTATTAATGCACTCTTTTTTTTATTTTTCTCTGGTATTTTTAGAAGAGTTTTAATATGATTAATGCTACTCATGTTTTTTAAGAGTTCTGAATTTTGCTTTGCATGTTCGCATTTCCCAGTATCTAAAAGCAATTCTATCCACTTTTGATCTTGTATTTTGTTATTCATGGGAAGACTTAATTCTACAAATAAAAAATAAAATAAAATAAAATAAAATAAAAAATTAAAAAAGACCTGGTATACAAGGGAAGAAAAAACTTTCTATGGTTACATTACTGCCTCCTATATGCAAACATAACTTTAAGTAAAAAAAGACAATAGTGTGTGTGTGTAATGATATAAAAATGGGTCATGATGTCAATCAGCCTCTAAAATTCTGTTTACGAGCTGTTAGCAAAAACATAAACATCCTGAGGTAGGAGAAGTTTTTTAAGGTTTGCTTTGTTTTCTACAAAGATAAGATTCTAAAATCATGGTTCTTTTCAGAAACAGTTACAAAAATACTCCAGAGAATTTGCTATTTTTTGGCCAGAAGCAAATGACAATAGTAGTTACCCCAAATCACTGAAAGTGAAACACAGAGTGAAAAAATGGCATAGGCTTTTGTCTGAACTTCACACATCTTCAAAAAAACTTATAACAAATGTATGGTTACAAATTCAGTGACTGTGTGAAATCTGAGTTCTTTAATTGGTAATCAGCACTGCTAAACATGTGACACCTTTTTCTCTACATGTCCAGGTCTTCTAAGAGAGCTGAAAAGCCTTTTAATGAGCTGAAAGTCTGAGCATTCACTATAACTTCTCCTTTCTAGTTTTATTATGAAAGGCAAAATATGTTAAAAATACATTTGCTGTTTACTTCTATAAAAACTGCAAGCATACTAAAAAATTCAAATATGTAAAACATCATAGGACCTCCCTAGAGCATAGTGGGACTTCAAGACTGGCATAAGCAAAAACCTCGAAGTACAATCAACTGGAACAAATATTTACATAATTAAATGAACAAAACTTTTTTCTTGTACATTCTGATTAATGGGATGTACAACACAAATCAGCTGAAGTAATGCCAAGTTTCCAAGATAAAAATCACAAGCACTTTGGATCGGGCAAACCCACCTATTGATGACTACAATTAATGTGAAAATTCAGTGCCCAGAAATGTAAGGAACAAACCCTGGATTTGAGACATAAATACTAAAGACAGAATAGCTTCTCCTGTTTAAATTAAGCTTGTTGTTCTCCCTTCTTCTCTCCTGACCAGCTGTAGGTGCTCAGTTAGAGGAATATCAAGCCCTGAAAATCTTGCTAAGTAACAAAGTTAAAATCTCTTCTGAGTTTTACATAATATTCTATTTCAAGAATTATACTGCTGCCTTAAATACTGATATAGGGTAAAGATACAACACCTCCTGTGAAGTCTGACACAGGGAAAGGTTTTGAGACAATGACAAGATTTGTTAAGTACAACTGTTAAAAAAACCCAACACCAGCTATCTTTAACGAATCACACTTAGTGAAGTGTGAATGGATGTCTTTGTGGCAGCCTTATAAATCACAGTTATCATCTACAGATACTTTATATCAATGCTGTATTCTTATTATACAGATATTTTAAATCAATACCACCAGCAAGGTCTGAGCTCTAGGCAAACAAATATTAATTATATCAGGAGCAGCATTTTAGCTACCTCATAGCAAGTTTTCCTACAACACATTTACCCAGTGAGAAGCACCCTACCCTGAAAATTCCATTTCTGTGTTGTGCTCTGTAGTAGACTTCAGGTAAGTCTACTTACCTTAAGTCTACTTAAGGATAAATAGCTGTGCTATAGCTGAAACTATATTCTACATGGGCAACTAAATCTCTGGATGCATTGGAAATAAGTCCAGATGATTGCAGAGAAAGATGAGATGGTTACAGGTTGGCTCAGAGTCTTCATTGCACAGATTCCTTACCAAAGTTCAATGGTCCAAGAAGATGCCTTACCAAACAAACCATATGATTTTTATACACCAAATAAGCCATTGACCCAAGACCTACCTGGGTAATGATATAAAATATGGCAATGTCTTGTTTTTAGTTACCTCCTGAAGTTGCTTTACAATGCAAAGAAGCTATTAACAGATAATGACTGTCACATGTTTACCACATTTCTGGGAAAATCATGTTCCCTCAAGAGTGCAATGCCTAAAAATAGTGAAGGAATTAGATGAGTCTTCTGTATGTACTCACTACAGCCTAGAGATTCCTGAAATTTTATGAGAAACAGTATGGATTTTTTTATTATTATTTTTGAGGTCATCACCAAGACATACCACATTCTCATATTTTTTTTCATATTTTTGTAAAGAATAGATGCCATAGACTGATTGAAAGGTGTAAGGGTGACTAGAAACGTTTTGACTTGCTAAGAAACAAAAATATTTCTGATGCAAAAACTTGGTCAAGACATTTGCGTATGTGAATGTGTTGGTCAAAATAAATAGGAATTAATCTCATAAATGAAGCAATAGAATTAGATGTGCTTAATCTTGAATTTCTCACTGAAAACACTCACAGTGTAGAGAAAGCTCTCCTTTTTATACTGAGTAGATAAAGGTGAAGAAAAGTGTGAAGGATGAGTCCTGGCTTATGGAGTTAGCTGGTTTTCCCCATAATAGCAGAATTTAAAATATCCATAGCCCATGAAGTTGTACTGGAGACCTTCTATTGATCTTTCTCAAGGATCTCATTAAACAGATCCTTTTATTTGGACACCACAGGTTTAACAACCATAGGGAAGCCTTGGCAATCCTGGCCAGAAATGCTTCTGAGACACCACAATACAGTAATTGATCTTGCAGCTGTGTGGTAAACATTAAAGAGAACTTGTAAAATCACAGTAGTTGCCACTTCACTTTCAGTTAATCACACATCAATATCTCATTCCAACTTTGTGACAGGAAACCTGCAAATAATAAAAGATTCCTAACTATCTGATATATCTATCCTGTCAGCAGTGTAAGGCAGTTCAATGCTCTACAATGCAAAATAATTGAGGAACAAACTTTCATCAAAGCATCAATGTGCTTACATTCTTTTCTGTGTTATATTGGATGCCCACATGCTCCTTTCAATTGCTGTCAAATTTCTTGAGAGGAAGAACACAGCAGGGTAAGTAAAACCTTATCTCTTCTAGCATCCTGATATTTTCTAAGTTCATCTACAAATTGCTGCATAAGGCACTTCATTCCTTCACTTTCTATCAGCACATCACCAGGAGTGCTGGTACAACCAGCAGAGATGTCTGGCGCCCGTCACTGATGTCAAATCTAATTTAATGCAGGACCTGACTCAAAGGACCTGTTATTCCAGTGAAGATTAGAGGGAGTTCATGAAGTCTCTTTAGAAGCACCATGATGGCCAAGACTGGGAGCAGAGAATTGTATCAGGTCTGTCGCTTTGGGTGGCAAAACATCTTCTTGGGAAAGAGATGGGACAGGTGAAGCTTAAAAGCAGCTTCAGTTTCTCATGGGATAAGGTTTGTGGGAAAGAAAGAAGTAGTGCAAAAGTCTTCTCCTTCCTCCATATGTAGAGGAGGAATTGTGTGCTGAGATGCCACAGAATACAGGAATTGCAGGGAATTAATAATATCAATATAGTCAGATGGAAGTGTGAATATATGACTGAAGGCAAAGAATTAAAAAACCTTTAGTCCTGAAATTTTCTGGGGTTTGTTTTTCAGATGAAGCAAGTGTTGGGAAAAGCAGAGAGAGGAAGTGTTCAGTGATCCTCCGCTTTTATTTCCTGCGCCTCCATGTGATTTTCACTTAGAATTACAATGGTAGGAGACATCATTGCAAGGTGGTCCAAGGAACCACCTAAGAGTGGGCGTGTTCCTCATTTTAACCTCCTTCCACACACACACAATCATCTCAGTTGACAAAGGTATAGTTCAGGACCTACTTAAAGAAAGAAGCAGAAGATTGACCATATAAAAGAAAATTATTTCGATGGAAGCCTCCAAAACTCCAAAACCTAAAAGGAACCTGTAATTGTCTAATGTTTCTTTGAAGTGTTTGGAGAAACTATGTGATTTCCCACTTCATGTACACACAAAATAACCATTCAATTCTGATCTTGAAGAGCACTGAGGTGGCTTTTTCCCTTTTCTTGCTAATGCTCCATCTTGAAAAAAGTGGACCAACAACTTATATAGGTGACAGCTTTTTTCTTTTTCACACTAACTGAGGATCCTTCCAACAAAGAGCATTTCAAATTCATCATTTGTGGTTCTGTAACATCTCTTTTGCACAGCTTGAGTAAAGCAGTCTGAAGACTAAATTCAGAATTTGGTTTTCTCAAATGACAATGAATTTACCCAGGCCTTGAAAATGCACAAGGTCCCAAGCTTTAAAGATGTGATGTCACTAAACTCCTTTTTTGGCTCTTCAAAAAGATGCCAGCCAAAGTCAAGCTTATAACTGAATTTACAAATTCAGTCATAGCTACATATTTCCATTGCTAAGTAAAGTCCTACTGACTTTTCTTACATGCATGATCAGAAAACCTAGGAGAAACAGAGAAGATCCTCATTTGTGTTCATTCTCAAGATAATAATTTTCTGAATTAAAACTTTTGTAATCAGGTGACGACAGTGGCGTTATTTAGGTAATCCTTACACCTTGCACAGATGGGAAATATGTCTCACAATACTTTAATATGTTAAAAGCTCAGGAGAATTAATCTCAGCTGACAGCATTTCCATACATAGACCCAGCAATCCATTTTCAGGCAAAACTCTACAGAGCTGACTCATGAAAACTAAGCTGTGGAAATATGAAGTATGAACTCCCTGTATCACAGTAACCATATGGTAAGGGACATATATCATAGAAATTAATATTTTTAAGTGTGTGATTCAGTGATTCCATTTCACTGATTTTGTGCTTGCTTCAGAGGACATATGATCCTTGCACATCTCCTACACTGAATCCAGCCGTGATTTGAGAAGCTTTACAACAAGCCCTCCTGTTTGATAGAGTTTAGATTTTTTCCTAATTGAAAAAACAGTTTTCAAGGCTTCAAAATTATGTTGGAAACCATGATGCAAAAAAATATATTGCTACAATAAAAAAAAAAAAGGGTGGAGAAACATGAACATTAAATATTACAAGATTGTCATGGAAATATAAGAGTACGGTAATACTTCAGCACATCTTCTTGGACAGATCACTTCAAAAATATTTTTCCTTGAGAAATCCTTAAAAAATTATTTTAAACACTTTTTGTGTGTTGTTTTTCCTTATGACAGTGCTTCCTTCCCACATTTTCATTTGCTTTTTTTTAGCTACTGCAAAAAAAAAAGAATAAAATATATATACTGGCAACAGCGAGAAGCTGAAATAAGTATTTTGTATGTGTGCACGTATTTGTGCTACAAAAGACTTGAAAAAAGTTTTTGTCCTTGAAAGAAAATTATGTGCAAAGACTGGAACAAAGGAAATGTATTTGTTTTAGTTTGCAATAAAATTTTCAACACCCATCTAATTGCCTTTTCTGACTTCATGTCCCAGGGGTCTCGGGCCATCCGCTGAGAAACGCTGTCTGAGGGAGAAACACACTGAGAAAGAGAATGGCTTTGCAGTAGCAGAGGACCAAAAAAAACCTCCATCATCACTGTTATTGACAAAAAATGTAGGCTCAGGTTTCCATTTCAATAACATGTTTAAATTTCAGGAATTTCCTTCAATTTAAGCAACAAAAAAATAAATCAGCAGATAACTGATACATTTTCATGTGGTTTTTTGGTGCAGTTTAAATATTTTTGTTACTACCTGAAGTCTATTTCTGACACCAGATGTGATCCATAAATTCAGTCCCAGAGGATTGAAAAAAAAAAAAAATAATGAAGAACCCCACCATTATTTCCATTTCTTTCACAGAGAAAAATGAAAATTTATTACCTCAGGAGAAGGCAGTTCAGTCATATCTACTGCACCAACAATTGGTGTAGTGAGAAGTTTGTCACCCAGAATACTTTTCAAGCAGTCTGCCATTACTTCCTGCTGTTTAGGGCTGCAGTGGTTCTCCAGAGACAGTATAACTGGATAGGCAGATGACTGGAAATATAATTTTAGGATTTTATTATTAATAAATAAAAATATGAATAATTGTTTTTCCAAAATGTCTTACAAAATTCCCCTTGGCCATCTGTATTTACATTCATTTTCAAAAACTTCAGAATATAGATCACTTGTTCCAGGTTAGTAACACAATAAAACAGGTAACATTTGTGGAAAAAAGAAAGCACAATTGAAGAAGAAAAAAGAAATGCACCTTCAGAAAGTTAAAACAGAGCTAGACATATATGAAAAAAGGACTGCTTTGTTTTGGTTTTAAAAGATAAAATCAGATTCTAAAATTAAAATTGACAACATAAATCAGAATTAAATGTCTTTTGCTTTAGTTTATGACAGATTTTTTGACTACTTTTTAAATAGTCTATCAAGGCTTTGATAGTCTCCCCAAAGCTTGTTCAGAAATTATTTCCTTTACATGAACAAGCTATGGATATTTTTTTTTTTTGATAATACCACAAACTTTTCTAGGGACAGTATACACTTTTCTCATCACACTACTCAAGCAAGGGTAATTGAGTAAAAATTAAAGCTAAAAGGTGAAAAAGAGAAAATTAGTAAAAATTAGAGAAGAACTCAAAAGAAATGCATCCATCTAGACTTATAAGTAAATCTCATAAGTTGCCAATAATACTGGTGGATACCAAAAATATAGTCTGAATGAAATCTTTGCTCAGGCAGAGCCTAAATTGTCAATAAGGAAAACACCATTTTATGTTTTTCCTGTCTTTACATTTGTCTCCTGAGCACTTGCTATTGACTTTTAAGAGAAGCAAAGCTCAGCCTGCATGGACAGCTGGTACCAACCATGACCTGTTGTGATTTTATCATCTCATTGGCACTTGGGCTTGAGAACTGAAGTTTGAATTAGAGTTAAGCACAATATGCTGTGTGTTAGCAAGAAGAGAAAAGTTTTATCCAGTGGGTTTTGAAAAACAGTGGAATAAAATCATGTTTTTAATTTCACTTTTAAAATCAGAGATTAATTAAGTTTTATATAGAAAACAGAAAAAAACACAGCTTTGATTAACACTGAGAAGGCTATAAATACATATGCATGAAAATCCACATAAATTTATGATCGTGGATGTATATATTCATACACATAATGCTGGCCTGATTCTGAGATTTATCTTAATAGTCATTCAGCACTTCCTTTGAGCAGGAGTTTCACCAGAAGCTTATACAAAAGCCTGAGACAGTGCAAAACCTCTCCAGATTTCAGTGTTTTTCCAGAGATAGGTAAAAGGAACTTTGCTCTGATGGGTCACCTGACCAAAAAACATCAGTAGCTGCTAACATTTATCAGTGTCAACATTCAAAATCAAAAGAGAGGAAATGGAAAACAAAGTCTCAAACTCATCTATTATCTAATATTTTTGTCTATTTTATAAATTCACACAGAGGATACAAGACAGACTCATAGCAGCAGAAGAATAAGTGAGAAAAAAACCTTTAAAAGATATAAAGAAGGAGGAAAACATCAGAAAAATTCGGAACTAGGTCTTCAATATATATTCAGTCCTTGTTTAAATTATGTCAGGTGAGAATTCCACCTAACAAGCTGAGTGAGATCACCTGAATCCTTTGCACTAAGTTTGGTTTATATAAATTATCAGGAAAAAAGATTATGATTCCTTTAACTAGATTTTAAACTACATTAAGAACAAATAGCACAATTGCTCTGCAATTAATTTTTAAAATACCCATTGCTCAGTTGCATTTTTTTACCCTGGAGAATTTACAAGAGCTATGTCCCCACTTAGTTAAAGCCACCATCCCATTCTAACCAACTCATGTATACACACACAGATCTGTACGTACCATAAATGCATACTTGTCAATCACATGAATTACAGAGCGAAATGGAATTTTGCTTGTTAAAGTGTGACCATGATACACAATAGGTTCATTGTTGGTGCCATCCCAGCAGTCAATCTCCAGGCAACGGCATCCTTTTAACAGAGCACTTCAGAAGAACAAGAGAAACAATTTTACAGCCAAAAGAAAGATAGCAAACTTTTTTATACAAGTTGCTGTGTTTCTGATTACAAGCACAGGGATTAATTACAGAAAAAACACCTCATTTTCACCATAAATAGAAATCCTACAGAATTATATGAGACAGACATACTTTCTGTTTCTGCCTATTTTAGGTGTGTGTTATTTAATAAACTTTATTAGACCTTTAAAGAATATGGGATTACCTGCATTATCTTCCTTAAAAGGCTAAAAATCAAAGATTTCAATTAAGGAATTTTGGAACAAAGGCAAATTGCTACTTAAAATAAAAGAATAAATATTTTAAATGCTATTTTGTGCTACTATTCCAAACTTGCTTAGAATTTTGGGGATCACTATATTTAAAAATCTATAGTACTTGGAGAATCAGGTTGCACTTGGTCTTTACATAAAACAGTTCCTCTCCCCAGACCACATTTCTAAGAGTGCTAAAGTTTCTAAGACACCCTGACTTTACTGCTTTAATCTGAATATGTTAGTGTCATCCCTTAAATTCTTAGGTTTCTAATATTTGACTTGCAACTAACTGAAACATTTCTTATAAACTGTTTTACTTAATTACCAATCTGTCTTTTACATCCTGCTTTTCACACATTAACAATATGTCAAATATGCCTTTAGCTGATTTTAGCATTTTCCTCACACATATAGGAGATAAAGAGAGAGGGGGTTATACCTTCTTTGCAATTACTTTCAGCAATGCAGCATTAATTTAATGGAATTTTAAATACTGTTAGAAATTCAGTACTGTTTCTGATGGTTGCAAGTCACTAAAGAACATCAAGAGAGCAACCAAAAAAAAAATTAAAAAGTGTTCAGAAAGATGATGATTCCTGCTGCTTTCTCTTCATTAAAGTAGTACAAATAATTCTGGACACATCTCCTCCTAATTCTTAATACATCCTGCCCTCTCAGAGTTGCATTTACTACACAATTAATTTCTCTCTTCCCTGTCTTGGCAATAAGGCATCCTGGTCATCATCCTCTTGGAGTCACACACTGCACAGGTTCCTCTCCCTGCTGCCTACTTGAATGCCCATGTTTTGTTGTTTTTGTTGTTTCTAACCTGCCCACACTGCAACATGCACTGAACACAGATATCCTTGACACAGACATACTCCAACACACATCTTCTACATTGAACAGATCACAGCTTGCCCAGGAATTTTACATTTCTTTCAGGGAGTTATTTATTTTTTGCATGGCGTGTTGAGATTAAAAACTGATTTAATCGTGTACTGTACAATATACTATAGATTTCATTTGCTGCAAGGTTGATTTTCTGAGATGTAAGTGAAAAAAATAGATTGCTTCCAGACTATGAACAGATGGTTTGGCAAATATATTGAAAAGTGTACACACAAAATAAAATACCACTCTCATTTCAACTTGTATCTTTGATGGCTTTGTCCCTTATTTCCAAGTAGGATTGTATGTGACTTAGCATTAATTAAAAAAAAAAAAAAAAAGCCAAAGAAAGTTAAAATATTAAAAATTTATGTCTATATACCTGGTATAGCCCCATAAGTGACTGGGTCCCATTAGCTGGTCAGCTATCAAGTAGGTGTTGTGAGAAGATGAAATAAAATAGTCACATAATGGCTGGTTCATATCTTGATAGACGGTCTTGTGCTGGCTTTTAAATATTGAACATTCGTCTGAGTTCATGTATCTTATAAATCCTTCAAATGACAACTGCCTTTTCTTCCTCACTGAACAAAAACAAAAGGAAAAAAAAAGAAATCTCTGTTGTGAAGCAACTCTGATGCACTTTCTGAAATTTTTAATAGCCAATTCTGAACACTGCTAAAGGTTATACAGCACAATGCTTTCCTGCAATTTTAAAATTCATACCAAATGTATAAATAACACAAACATCAGATACGTGTGACTCTGGAGCTGAATTGCTGTGGTTCAAACTTCTGAGAGGAAAAAAATGTGTTTTGACACTTTTATTCTTCTATGGACAGCACTAAGAAGAATTTTCGGTAGTCCTAATTAAATATAAATAAAATATTTGTCATTTACTTTGGAAAGTAACATGCCAGACAACGTGTTAAGGGAATCTTCTCTTTTAAAAGAACCAGGATTGTTCTCTAAAAAGTCAGAAATTCTCAATATAATCTTGCAGAAACTATGACTTCTAGCACCAAATGTCTTCGCCAGGGGTGGAAAATTCCAAATAAATATTGATCAAATCATGTTTAGAAATATTTGAAATAAAAATAGCATTGCAACCAAAGAAATAACTGTCTACACAGATGAATTGCAAATCAAGCCTATTACACTACTATATTTATAACAAAATGAACTAATTGAGTCCATACCAGTGATAGTCATCCCATTTGTTTTGGTTTTGACTGATTTAATGGCAAACAGAGCCATTACACTGCCAGCTACTGCTCTCAATGTCATGTTTGTAATGCAGTCATTTTACAAATGATATAATCTCAAAAGTTAGATTTGCTTCAAAATATAGTTTGAATTAGTGAGGGATTTTGCTCAGTTCTTACTCTAAAATAATTTTATTGTCACCGTAAGGCTAGTAGTTAACAATAAGTAAATAATCCAAGATTATTTTATGTTAATAATAGTTTAGAAGTCGATGTATACAAACTTGGGGACTGGAAATACCTGTAGGAAAACCCCCTTTTCTGCCCTGGTAATTCTTACTGCAATATAAGAATCAGAATGTAGAAGTTAGAATTGCAATTATCGATCTTTGGTGTGTGACAGACTGGAAGTTTTACACCTGGATGAGAATTTACAGAAAATAATTGTTTCTCAATTACACAGGTCTTTGAACTAGAAAACTTGCAATGTTTTACAATGATAAAGAAAAACAGAAGGGCATCCATACATCAAACATGCATTCACCCAACAACTTATTCCTAACAGAAGTCTTTCTGAAGTTATTCTTCCAGTCTTCCACTGATGAAGAATCCACAGACAACCCAATAAAACCATTTCAACACCTAAATAACCTTGATGGGAAATTTTTCATATTTAGGAAACAGAAATTTACCCTGAAACTTCCTTGCTGTCCAAAATATTTGTTCTGTTTGGTATTATTCCTCTCCTCTTTTTTCACACTTTTTCTCCTATGAACACTGCTTTTGCACTTCCCACTTTCCACTCCTTTCCTCAAAAAAAAATCCAATCCAGGGCATTTTCTGTTTCAGATTTCTGATTATTTTCGTTTTTCTGCTATCCATCTGTATTGTTAATCTTTCATAGGAGAAAACAGGATACTATTTCTTCATGGAATGTCCTGACAAACTGCAACTCACTTTTACCATCTTAGAAGGGTTTACGTATTTATTATTTTCTCCATTTTTTTTTTCTAGTCACTGACAGTGACTAGTTCTTTAGATGTTCCCTTTCTAAAACAAATATTACATTTGATCTTTTCCAGTCTTTCAATTCATCATTCATTTCCCCCCTGTTTTCAAAAGTAACCTTTGACTTGTATTAGTCAAGCTTGTTACAATTTTCTAAGAACTTGGATTTGTCAACCTGTCTTCACTGACCTGATTACATCATTTAAGAAGGTCCTACCCTGTTCCATCCATATTTTTGACTATCTTAGATTAATAATATTAATAATATTACAGAACCGACTGTACTTATTGCATCGGGAATTTCTTTGGTCTTCTTTTAGCTGAGAGATTTGCAGGATGACTTCTTGCAGCCTTGATGACTCTTGAAAAGTGAATCCTATAGATTTATCCACATGCACGTGGTATATTGTTCTATACTTGTAACAACTGGATTAAATTTCTACTGTCTGGATCTTTAAAAAACATTTTGAATTTTTTCACATTACTCAAAACAGAATACACTCATCCTGAATGTTTTGCCTCTAATGAATTACATGAACTGTCTGGATTTCATTTTGGATTATTTTATTTTTCATGGTCTATATATTTCTCTGAGCAATTACAAATAGAGCTAGTAACTATTTGTGTGTGTGTGTGTGTGTACATCTTTTATGTTCTACCTTTTCTGCATTTATTTATTAAATTAGTGAAAAAATACTGGCTTTTCAAAGTCTTGCTTTTTTTTTCTGAATTATTTATGATGTTTTCCTGGCTGTTCTTGTCATCGACAAAAGTTAACTGCAATATTCTCAAGAGAAATTAATGTTCAGGCAAATATGCTAATGACCATAATCCCCAAAAAATGAACATCTAACATTGTTTTTTTAGTCAATATGTAAGCTCATAGACTTCAGTAAAACATTCAGCTCATGTCTCCAATCAACAGACTAAAAATCTTTGTATTTTTACAGAGCTTACATTTCTGAGGAATAGCCCAGCCATGCTATTTTCTGACCACTTACAGACATTTTCTGCTTCTACATTAAAGGAAATGGGAATTCATCTCCATAACTATTCCACAGTGAAAAGACTTTCATCAAGACCTTACATTTCTCCCCTGGAGGAACTTCAGTCTTTTTCTCCATTAGGACCTTTTAGCAGTAGTTAGTGTGCACACACATATCCATTTGTTGTAGAAAGGGAAGGCAAGAAAAGATTTCTGCCTTCTCGTTGCCTCTTTTTGTTCACAAAGTTCAATGATTTCTTTTGTCTTGCCCTCCTCTTTTGGATAGTGTACAATTCATTTTATTAACAATATTCCTTTATATTGTTTGGGGTTTTTTTAAATCTGATTTAAGACAAAATTATTTTTCTCATTCCTCCTGTTAGGGTAAACTCCAGCTCTGCCATATATACAAATACTGTCATATCAGAGAGGAATTATGGATATAACCTGTGTATTTGTAAAACTTGGATTACATTATACATTACTTTTAGAGTTTATTACATTCCTTTTTCTTATTTACCTTGGAATTTCTTTGAAAGTGTTTCTCTTCAGAAAGAAAAAATGGAAAACTATCACAAGATGTTTGTTGCCCTGAAGGCCTTTAGAGTACCCACAATGAGGCAGACAAACCAAGCAAGAAATCACTCTGCACTGGCCAGAGCCTCCTGCAAGACCCATTTCCTCCTGAAGGGACTGAGTACAACCTGCAGCCCTGCCAGGGTCTGGGAGAGGTGTCTGGACTGAAATAGAGACTCAGGAGTGGGGAGGAGAAGAGCCTGAACGGAATGTGAGACTAGGAAATGTGGAGAGAGAGATGTTTCCCATGTTTTTAAATGTATGTGAGTGCTCTTTGCTTCCAGAGAGCTAAATGAGTAATTAAATGTCTATGGTACTTGGGACAGAGAGAGTGGAGTGGGTACAGATACATTTGCTGGGAATTTTAGGGGTGAACTCATGAGAAATACTTGCAATCACAGACAAGGGTTTTACTCTGCTATAATGGAAGGAGGAATCTTTCAGTCATTAAAAGGCAGAAACATCATCAGATGGAATTTCATACTATGAAATTTGACTACATCAGTATGAAACATTCATGCTCTAAGGGAACAGTAAAGAGAGAAGTATTTCCTTGACTAAAGTTATAATACACTTAATTCTTTTCTAGTCTCAGTTTATATTCTAGGGAGGCTTTTTCTCCCTTACCCACACTTACAACTGGTGCAGCCTGGAATAAAGTATCTATCTGAACAGCAGTTCAGTTTTCTAAGGGTTTATATCTCATAATCACCTTGTCTTGAAAATTTTCCCTGAGACTAGACCTTTACACATCTTTTCATAATCTGATATATTGTGTCTCACAAATCCAGCCATAGCCATTGTCTTAGTTGAGATTTTTAAGCCATCTTTCTTACTTCACATGATTTTTTATGAAATCTGTGGGAGTTTGGCAGAGATGTCTCTTTTATTAAGTTTGATTTACCTTGGCCAATGGGATCAACTGCTCTCTTCTGTAAATTTGTGCTCCACATTCAGCTCTGTCTCACATACATCAAAAATCCAAAAAAAACCTTCACGACTGTGTGCACTAGGAATAAACTGCGAATGTTTTTTTTTTGCTTCACAAATACATTCTGGATTAGTCAAAGTCCTTGTCTGACAGATGCACCAGGCTTATATTGTTATTTACAAAGCAAGCTGTTTTTTTTAAGACAGGATTGCATTTTTGCCCTGTTTTTGTATTGCCTAGCAGGAAAATAGGCAGGAATAGAGTCCTTGAATGGCTCTACATTGTAAATAATACTGGGATGCACTTTCTTATCCTCACTGTGCCTCTAATTCTATCCATGTAAATGAGAAGTATTTTTTTTTTAAAAAAGACCTATATACCAAGCTTAAAAAAAATTATTTAGTTAGCATGTTTTCTTTAATCTCATTTAATGAGTTGAGTCTTCTATTCAAAGCTAATAGTAAAATGGGAAGATAATGGAATGTTTGGGAAGAATAAAACTGTCATTTGGGTTTTAGTAAGACACAACTGTCAGGTGTGAATCACATATTTTGTGATCAATTCCATAGAAATGGCTCTTTCTACCAAAAATGCAAGGTTTTAGCACACACGTGAAAAAACCTGTTAGTGTAGTATTTTGACATTAGGCATCTAAATTGTATAACAAGAATGAAAGATTAGTTTATTCCATACTGTCCTGAGCTAGCTACAGTACCTACAGAGAGTAAATTCAAAGTTATCTGGCTTGATAGCTTTGAAAATCTCTCTGCAGAAATGTTAGGGATGCACTGGATGCTATAAATGGATTTATTTAAATTATATGTAAAATGTAGTCATTGTTTTCATCCTAATCTTGACATAGCAGTGCTATCACATTTATGAGAGAATGGTCATTACTATTAGCAAACCTGTCAATCAAATGTCAAAGCCTGGCCTTTTCCCTTTTTGTAAGACACAGGGAGGGCAAGGGTGACAGATGAGTCCAACAGATCATCCTGATGAATAATGTTCTGTAGCAAATTCAGAACGACACTTACACAAAATGGTCTATCACAATACCATATGAATCATCTCTCATGTCAATCATAACTGGAACTTTTCAATAAATATGTTTGAGTGGGAGTATGAATTCACTCAAAGGAGCATGAACAATACAGAGGTTATTTTGTTCAGCGAGATTATTTCCAATAACAAGACAAACAAATTTATCACAGGTGAAGAAACAAACAAGAATTTGTCTCAGCATCTGAAATTTGAACCAGACATTAAATTAAACCTATAGAAACTTCAGTTGATATTTTTAAAGGTGTTTTCTAATGGACTGAAGATTATTCATTGTTTAACTATGCTATAGATTTTAACTTTCCCATCAAAACAGGTAACACAAAATAAAAGGAACCTTTTAAGCTGGTAATTTGAACAATTAGTAAACATTAGCTCCTCTGAAAGAGCAGAATATGTTTAATAAAATACAGTCAAATTTGAAAGGCAACCTTAAAGAGTAAAGGCATAAGGAGTCACATGTTTTTATTACTGGACAGTAAGTGCCTCTAAATGAAACACCCAATGTTCTTCTGTTTCTCATTGAAAAAGTGGCATTTTCCATTTTCTTCTTCCACCACAGGTCAGCATAGAAAATCCAGTGCTATTATCCCAGAAGAAATATTTTCCCCTTGGGTTTGTTTTTCTTAACCACTTATCAATTCCACCCATTTTCAACGACTGGGAACCAAGGAAACAAAAGAATTGAACATATTCCACTGAATAAAATAACAGCTTGCAGCAAAATGCAGTTCTATCCTTTTCCTAGCTGTAAATTTTGCCACAAGTTGAAATCAGTGACGCTCAGCAGAAGTGTTACACCCCAACTTGAGGCACCTTTAAATAGGTGAAGAACATGTTACAGATTTATGAAGCCCTCCTCATCTCAGCATTCTAGTGATTCACAAAAGGTGACCAGGCACCTACAAAAATTTTCCACAGTGCTCCTGCAAGGAAGTCAGAAGGACATAAAAGTCTTGTCTGAGGCCTTGAATTTTCACTAAGTGACTCAAGGAAGAGAAGACAGTGTAACGAGCAGAGAAGAAAAATGGCAGATATGGACTTTAAGAAAAACAAATTGAAAATGGTTTGTAATGAGCTGAAGAACAGAATTTATAAAAGGACTAGAAATAAAAAGATAAAGAAATGACAGAAAAAAGAACAGAGCAGAGAAAGGAGGGCACCATGAAAAGAAATTAAAACACAGGAAGAAAACATAATAAATAGATGAAAAGACATGCTTTTAAAGAAATAAATATATGAGGTTTAGGACAACACAGTCATTGAGAGAAGCACGAGAAATAAGAGCTAGATATCAAATAGTTAAACTGTACATACCTTCATCAATGGGTTCATACTTCATAATAATTTCTAAGGCAGTTGTTTCATTAGCTTCAGTTTGAAATTGTTCTTTTATAAGAAATTTAAGGAGCTGGCTGTCAGGTAGAATTTTGCCATCTGTCGAGTAAGCCTTGAATAGTTCTTCAAATTCAGGCCTGTGTACAAGAGCTCGATAAATTGCTCTGAAGTCGTCCATGCTAATAATATTTCCTGACTGTTTGTCCACAGTTTTCTGAGGGAAAAAAGCAACCAAAATATATTAAAAAAAAAAAAAGAAATTAATGAAACAACATGCAATTATACAAATTATGCACCAAACACTCTTTTATAACTGACCATAAGAGTGAGCATCATAGAAGAATCCTCAGGCAACAGTGATTACAATCAGATTACACTCCTCAACTTTAAGATGACACTTTGTGTGCTACAAATATTTTATATAAAGTAAAATGGACCATATGACACAATTAGCATCTAAATAAGTGCAATAAATTTAGATTTAATGCATTTTTAATATTCAAACACATTGTAGAAAATCTTTAAAATGCTACGCATTAAAATAAATGTGCAGCATAAAACTTATCAAGTGGAAAATATATTTAGTATAATACCTCTCCAACAGCTATTTACACCATATTGTAAATACTGTCAGTCAAATTTGCATACAAAATCAGCAACCAGTAATCTTAAAAATGAAATAAGGATGACCAAATTACCAAGAAATACAAACCTTCCAACACTTCAATAAACGAAGTTTATTGTTTCACAATGAAACAATATTCAAGTTTGAAGACAAGATATTTTGTAATAACCTATGACACCATGTTCTAATCTTAACAAGCCAGAATGTTTAACTTAGATTAATTATTCACACTTTCAGAATTCTTGAATTGTAAGTTTGTTTCCATACAGCTTACAAAATGTTAGCATAGTAATTAATTACTGTGTTTCAGTATAAAAGCCACTAGAAAAGTTAAAAGGCCAAAAGAATTTGAGAAGAATAATACTTTTTTGCCATTTCTGCTTTTTATATTTTTCACAGGTTTAACAATTCTATTTTTCCTTTAAAATTTTCTACTTAAAATAAGTAACTGCACATATATAAAAATAAGCATAGAAATAAATATATGTCTTGCATATATATAAACATAATATATAAAAATATAAATATAATATATATAATATATAAATATAAATTGCATTTCTATATAAATATAAATATAAATATAAATATAAATATAAATATAAATATAAATATAAATATAAATATAAATATAAATATAAATATATTAAAATATTAATATAATATAATATAATATAATATAATATAATATAACCATAATAAGATATAATATGTAATACGTATATTAAGATATAATAGCATATATATAATAATATATAACATATATTCTATTATATAAACTATATACTATATACTATGTATATTAATATTATTTATTAATATATAATATAAAATATAGTATATGCTATATGCTGTATATTGTATATATGTTATATATTAGTTAATTATGTACTGATTAATTAATTAATATCAATATAGAAATATAAATGTTTCTAACATTTTAGCCTGATTTTTGCTTAAAACCTGCCAAATCAAGAGAAATCTTCTGACAAAATTGCTCACAAAAATCACAAATGGCAATCCACTGCCTCAGTGCTTATGACTGTAAACTGATGAAAATTCTCAGTTGTTGGCTCCTTAAACTGAGATGCCAAAGACACCACGTTCCAGCATCCAAACATCCAAACATGGCCCTTACTATGGCTGCTTTGGCTTCCACAGAAATGTCTAGAAGCAGGAAATTGCTTACTTGAGCTCTGGCTGCTCTTTGATCAAGAGATTGGATTACTGCTAAATTAGATTGGTTTTGAAGCCATACCATGAAAGCTAAAAGTTTAAAGATCTGGTGCCAGTTCCTTCCTATGCAGTAAAGTTCTTTCTGCACTTCTGAATAAGTACAATAGGAGTAAAAATATATTAAATAACTGAAACGAGTACAAAATTAAATTTCATGAGGAGTTCTAGTGAAAAAATCTTACAAATGAGTACTTCAGTGTTTGCTTTGAGTTTGCAAAAGAGAATAATAATGATCATTATTAACAGAAATCACCAGCAAGAAAATATTTCTGTACAAATGCTAATTATACACATTTCATTACTGCTGAGAAATTCCCCATCTAAGGTTGATTTCTTCCATCCAATTTTTAATGTTCTTAACAGTGCTGCAAATTTGCTTATAACCATTAAGCAGGAAAAGAAAATACCAACTTCTTTTGAAAATAAACAGTCTATCAGGACTTGGAGGATGTTCACTTAGTTACTGGCACAAAGAGAAGCTGGACAAAAAAGTAAAGTTTCTATTTTAGCTGCCTCCTGGTGAAATACAGGCAATAATACTACACAAAAGAACTCTTCAAATTAAAGTGATAAAAATCATGTCACTATAAAAAGATATTGTAAATTTTTGGGGTAGATTTTTATCATTCCTATTTTTATTAATGCACATCAAATTTTTTGCTGTTCAGAAAAAGAAGAGACAAAGTCTTGAGAGAAATTATATGAAAATTTATTATTCCTTAAAACCTTAATGTTCATAATTCTGATACTGCTCAAAAGAGTATTACAGTAAAATAAGCTCAAAGAGAACAGACAAGAAAAAAAGCTGATTATTCCTTAAAATTAGCTTTCTATAAAATGTATTTTGCTATGTATAACCATTAGATTAACTGCTGATGTGCAGTTAATTACAAAGATGTCAGTAACATCCAGAATGCTTTGGATTTTTACATATTATTTAGCTGATGAAATATTTGAACCCCCCAAACTACTGAACCCCTGTAAATCTTTCTCAAATAGCATAGGGCACCTAACAGTACTGCTATAAATAACTAGATCAGGCTATTGGGTATAATATGTTGTTAAATACAACTAGATCAGACTTCTTCTTTGCAGGTCACTTCCCTCAAATCTCCTTTTCTCTTCCCACAGCTGACCATCTCTCACATTCCTGCCAGAAACCAAAGTAGGGGGAAGATAGAGGAAACAACGAGAAATATCTTTAAGTTCTCAAGAGATCCTCTAGCTTTGAAACTTTCTCCATGCAGTGAAAGTTCAAAAAACCACAGGAAGCCTCTTCAGCCAGGGTTGAGCTCATGCTGCTGGTTCTACCTTGGTTTGAGAAGGCAAACAATGAGAGAGGAAGACAGGGTGAGGAAAGCTTAGTGCCTTCCTTCTTATGACCTTTCTGACTTGCCATAGTTAATTGTCTCTGCCAAATCAGGACAAAATTTGTCAACATTCTCAAAAGAATCATATCTATAAAGGTGAAAGTAAGTAAATATACATGTATTTATATATATATATATATATATATATATACACTTGTTTTCATTCCCTTAGGGAAACAGCATTACCAGACAGCTGGTTTTTTGGAGGGGGGGGAAATTATGTAAAAGGGAAAATCTTAGATATTTTGAGTCATTACATGAAGAAAATATGTATCCAGTACTCATTTGTTAGTATTTGCTCACTGAGACAAGATCTGCTTGGCAGTAGTTTGCTTGCCTACACTAAATGAACTTAAGTCCAGCTTCTAGCTGTATCATGTCATCTTCACAGAAATATCTTAAAAACTGCCACCTCTCAAGGCCAAATCCATTCCCAGGGAGTTAGAGAGCGATTCCCATCCATTCAGGCACACCTCTTAAATATTACAGGAGAGGTATAGTGGAGAAAGGAATGAATGTGTGCTGGATCTAAAGCCTGGACAGCTCAGAGAAATCCCAATTGTCCTCCTGGAAAGAGGATTTTGAGAAGATTGCTCTCATGGCTCTGTCCAGAATCAGACAGACATGTCTGGGCTCATTAGCTTGACCAGAGAAGCTGAATAGGATGAAACCAGAATGCTTTAACTTTTCTCAAGTGCAGACATGTTACAAAAAAAAACCTGGGAATCCAAACCAACATATTTTCCATCTTACACTAATTTGTTGTGGAGAAAAGACAAAAAGACAGAGTTATGTGGGTGTCAGTCTCTCCGAGTAACAAGCAGTAGGACAAGCAGGAGTGGACTCAAGTTGTGCCAGGCTATTAGGAAAAATTTCTTCACTGAAAGTGTTGTCAAGCATTGGAACAGGCTGTCCAGGGAAGTGTCTGCGTCACCATTCCTCGAAAATACTTAAATACTTGTAGATGTGGTGCTTAGGGACAAGTTTTAGAGGTGGACTTTTCAATGTATTAATGGTTGGACTCAGTGATCTTAGAGATACCTTCCAATCTAAAGGCTCATGATTCAAATTCAAACCCTGGGTTATCTATTTTACACAGACATGAAAGACCTGGAGGAGGAAAATTCTTTGCTGATTTTGCACACCACACTAGCTTGAAATACATTTCCCAAAAAATTAACTTGAAAAAAATCAGCAAACATATGATGTGTGTAACTGAACTTCTAAACCATTAATTGCTTAATGTACATACACCTTACCTTGAAAATATGTTTTAAATGGTCTTCATCAAAATTTATTTGCATTTTTTCAAGCAGCCTCATGCAACCCTTTAAATCAACATTCCCATTCTTGAAATCATTCTGAATTGTATTCCAAAACCACATATGAGACGTCAAGTTAAGGAAGATTCTGGCCAATTAAATTGCCTTTTAATGGAGGGGATAAGGGGGAAAAGTTTAATTTCATTAAACCTAAGAAGATTGTGCTTCCCTTTCCTCATACTCTAGAACATCCTTGCATTCTGCCCTCTGAGAATGCAGCAGGCCCCAAGGTGTGCAGGAAGAGATTTCTGCTCTGTCCTCAAAGTCCCAGAGAGCAGTGACAGAAGGGCCGAAGGGAGGGTGTGATCAAGGGGTGGTCAGGGTGCAAAAAGGGCTGCAGTGAGAGGAGGGAAACGTGGGGAAGCCGAGGGGATTCAGCAGGCTCAGGGAATGGTGGGGAGTGCCAAGAAACACCAGGGAACGAGTGCTCCCAGCATTGTGCCCACCCAAACCAAAGTGCTGGGAGGCCACCCAAGCTCCCACTTTCCTGCTGGGAACTTCTCTGTCCTCAAAACCAGCCTGGGCAAGAGCAGCTGTCCATGTCCTGCTTTGAGGCACACCAGTATCAGCCTTCAAATCACTGGGACAGCCCTTGGAAATCAGGCTGGACTTACACCCTGACTCCATTTCCCACTCGTTTTACAGGAATTCTTCCCCAGGCAAACTGCTTCGAAGTTGCCAGCTTCCGTGTAGCTGTCAGCAAGCCTGAGTGAGACTCGAAATGTGACAGACCAAAGGCAGTTTGCCACAGATTTTATGAAACTTGTGAAAGCTGAGGACACCAAGTTTTGTATTGACATTCTGGAAAACATTCAGGTTTTGTCAGAGGATATATGGGGCGAAAATCTGTCGAGGAATTCCCTGTTACTCACACTTTTATGAAGTGGAATAAACTATGGAACAATCAGCATCTGAACACCAAGGTCTCCAGTGCTGAAGTGCCTCAATGCTTACTGAAATACCAGCTTTGATACGATGGCCTAAATAAAAAATGGGGAAAAAAGACAAAACGGAGTTGTTTAATTGATTTATTTCTGGATCACTCAGGAGAGTACAGAGACTTCCATCAGTCAATCACCACTTTAAAAATAATTCAGGTCTGCTGTGACTGGAAATAATTTGTTTGGGTTTTTTTTTTTTCACTTTCTTCATGTACTTTTTAAGTACTTTACCAGGAATGGTCAAAATGTCAAAGGCAGCACAGTGCTCCAGCTGAGATAGCAAGCAAATTCTTACTTTCCTTCGCAGTTTTAACCAAAATTATATTCACTTTTGTAATTTCACACCAAATGAACCATTGATTATAAGGAATCTAGTAAGGAAGATCAGCAAAGACATTGGGACATTATATCTAGATTTTTTTTTTCATTGCTACTGAAACCTTGTAAATTCAGCCTTCAGGCTTTGCTTGTGCATATATCTCTGAATCCCTTATATAGATACATGAACAAAGAGAAGATCAGGACACTGGAGGAATAAATTTCTTATAGCTAGTGCAGAAGATATTTCAGGACTGACCAGGGATGTAGGCTGGGTGTTGCAGCATTAAAGAAAAAAGAAATTATATTCCCCTCTCCCAGTATTTATTACAAAGGTCAAAGGAATGCATGTGATTTTGGTTTACTTTCAAACTATGATAGTGATTATTTCCTAACATTTATCACAGATTATTACAAATGCCTACCATCCTTGCTGTTTTCTGTGAACATAACTTTTAATTAGAGTTTCAACAGAAACAAAGTTTAATTGCAAGAACTACTGTAAATACTACACTTTAAAAAAAAAAAGGTGTAAACATTCAAGCATTATTCTTGCACATATTAGATGTTTTTATTGTAAGCATAAGATTTTGCTGTTGTTCATCACAGCTGGTGGGAATTGCAGTGCCACATGGGTCAAACACACCCTTTTGTAAATACTCATTTGTGGCTTTATAGATTCACTGCTGACTGGCCATGATTGCTCTCATTGTCTTGGTTTTAAAATGTCATAAAGAACTATGCATTGATATGGTTTCAAGGAGAAAAAACTGTGTAAAAATGGGCATCTTCAGATTACTCTTCTGATGACAAATGAAGATTTTGCATACTTACTGCCCTCTGAGGTTCCTTTCTCTGTGTATCTGGATATGATAATTAATATCTCAGGGAAACCAATGCAGTTGAATAGAGAGAAAGATGGAGCACAGAGAGCATTTTCTGTGCTCCCTCCGTTCTTCAAAGAGAGCTGCATTACCTTTGGGTCATTCTCTTTTCACCCCACAGCTGCTACTGAGATCCATCCAACACCAATCCAACCCTTTAGTGCCTATTTCCTGCTGGAGACCATTCAATGAACAAGCAGCTGTCTTTACATGAAATTTGGTTGAATAAGTGATTATTTCTTTATTGAAAGTAGGAGTAATTTTATTAAAAATGTTATACAATCCAGGGCTGCTATAGTGAAGATGGCTTATTGGGAGTGTAGTTTATATCTTTATATCTGCAGTACCAGAAAATAGAAGAAATTTTGGCCATAGATGTAAGTGCTCACAGAAACAGATATAACACTAGAAATTCTGGATTGGAAAAAAATCACTTTTTTCACAAATATTGAGCATGAACAAATAATAGGGAACAACAAAGAATGATGAAAAAGATGGAACAGTTAAATGACTTTCAGTTTCAATATTTATTCCACCAGATCAATCCCTTATGTGATATGATTTTGCAATACATTGTTTTGTTCTGTAGAATTAAATTCTCTCAACTTTAAATGCTGTTTCTATATAGAAAAACTGTAGCAAAGAGTGCAATAATAAAAAGCATTTAATATTGTAGTATCAGTCTATCAGTCTACCTTTACGAACTTCTCATTTTCTTTCAATTTCCTTTCTCTAGAAAAGAGGGGATCTATGAAACCAGAATTTGTAACAAAAGCTGCTCAGAAGGATGAAATTTCAGCAGAATAAATGTTCTGATCTCACTGAAAATGCCTACTCATTTTTTGCAATGCTATGAAATTAATTTGAAGAAGGTAATTACAAAACAGGCTTTGCCAATTTTCCCTCTACATTCTCCAGGATGGGCTTTGATTTATTTTATTTTATTTTATTTTATTTTATTTTATTTTATTTTATTTTATTTTATTTTATTTTATTTTATTTTATTTTATTTTATTTTATTTTATTTTATTTTATTTTATTTTATTTTATTTTATTTTATTTTATTTTATTTTATTTTACTTTATTTTATTTTATTTTATTTTATTTTACTTTATTTTTAATATTTTATTTTATTTTACTTTATTTTTAATATTTTATTTTATTTTATATATTTTATTTTATTTTATTTTTATTTAATTTTTTTATTTTTGGAAAGTGGAAATTTGAGGAAGAATAAACATTATGAGAAGCACCTGAAGGTGTACAACTCCATGGAAAACTTCACTGAACTTTTATTTATACATTTTTATGGCTCTGAATGTCTTTGAGACTTAGTTGCAACTGCTCCCTTTTTTGTCTGTAAGTGATTTTTTGTTGCATAGGGAATATGCCAACTTTCATTATTTTTATTCCTGAAATTGCCTCCTGTTCTCTCTAATGCATTGAAAACCATTCACATTCTTACAGCTGCTTGTGAACCCCTCTCTTTTATTTTTTTTTCAGTTCCCTGTATTTTAAAATTTAATGAAGGATTGACATGTATAATATATGTATATTTATATATACAACAAAAACAAAAATTCAAGTTTTCCATTGCAGTAAGGAGTTCAGCACACCTGGAATTGAAGCTCTGTCCTATTTACAGTTATAGCTCCACTGCTGGTAAAGGCTTGCTTTGTGCCTGCAAAAATACATTTTTTATATCATCAGGTATCTTTTGGTTCTTCTTGATCCTGAGTGGCCATGGATCTTTTTTACAGGGAGAAGATCACCCGCTCCATAAGTTCAGAATAGCTTTGGATAGAGATGTAATTCTCTTTCAAAATAAAATGGGAATTTTGTTAAAACTCTGCTCCTCCATTTTCAGGTTTGCAGACTCATTGGAATCACCAAGTTGGTACAAATGCACCTGAGGCAAACTGGCTCAAATTTTTCATTTCTGATAGTAATTTTGAATCTGTCATTAACTGTTGCTGTAAAGAAAATGATCATTTTTACTATGCCAGTAACATTAGAGTTTAGCTTGGACTTCATTGTCAGCTTATAGCTGCATTAAAATGAAAAGACAGCATTTGGACTGAATATTTAATGTTCATTTTAAAGTTTGCTTCATGTTTTGCTGCCACTACAGCAGGTGGAAAACCTATCAAAATGAAAACAGTGAAACAAGCTTAATGGTTACATTTTCAAATATATATGTGGAATTATAAACTAATTTATTTTTTGTTTCAGAATAGATAGATAAATCTGTAACAGGCAATAAAGACTCCAGTTATCTGTTGGCAGAAAGCAAAGTCTATCAATATTCCTAGTCACCAGAAGAAATTAATGTTTTCCTCTCTACATTTTTCAAAAATTCTTTCTTTGCTTCATTCATGGAACAGAAAAGACAATTTTTGTAAAACAAAACACCTTGCTTGTATGTCTTCCAGCCTGTAGTCTGTACTGAAATCTCCACTGTATGCCTAAATTCCCATTCCTTTCCAAACTGTGAGAAAGAAAAGAAAATATGATTTTAAAACAGAGGAAATAAAAATGAAGGAAATCCAAAGAACCTTCTGTCAAGTGTCTCTCTCACTGAGCTCAAACAACCAACACCGTGATGCTGCAGCTATAGTAAGACTAAATTCAAGGATTATTTTCCCTTCTACAGTAAGAATGGTTTAAAATGTTCCAATAAATCTGAAAAAGCAGATTTATTACATGCCAAGTGCAGGATATTTTCTAAGTCTGTATGTCAGTATGCCATTCCTGGCCAAATATTGGTTTTTATAGTCCTTTTTAATGAAAGCTGCAGAGTTATAAAAAATGTGGAGTGGTTTAAAAAAGTCACTATTTCAAAAAAAAAAACCCTATTTTGAGCTATTCAAAGCATAATATCCTGGGATTCTCCAAAGTTATGAGACATGTTTGTTACAGTACGACTTTGGGATTGCCACCATACAAAACTAAGGGAACAAGAGACAATAATAATAATAATAATAATAATAATAATAATAATAATAATAATAATAATAAAAATAAAAAATTACCCATGCCATATTAGATCATTAATGTAGTCCATTATTCTTGAATGGAAAAAGGAACTACTACACATCCTTAAATTAATGCCCAGAAAATATCCTGAGACACATTATTAAAGGGATGGACAGCATCTAGATTAAATTAGAGACAACAATAGTTGGCTCTTAAAACCTGAGGCAGGGATTAACATAATTATAATAATATATATAAATATATAATTAATATATATAATATATTGTACGTGTGCAAGGCAGCCATGATCCCAGATGAAACTCTTTGATAGCTGATGCAAGTTTCTTTCACAAAATGAAAAAGAATTAAGAAACAAGAAATTTTCCATCCTGGTTGAAGTTTAGAATTACAAACCTACATCCTCAAGCACGCTGCTGTGTTCTCATGTATGACAGCTTTCTTCTCTGCAAAGATTCAAGATCTACCTCCACAGATCACAGATGACAGATGACAGATCAGTGCAGCAGCCCCTGGCAAGCCTACAGCTTTTTAGGTGTGCTCATCTTCACTGGCAGAAAGCAAAGGATCAAAGGTCTTTGCTTATTCAGCTGTTCATTGCTTTTTCTTAAATATATTTTGTTTATTCTTAAACACAGGTTTAGAGGCCTGAGGAAGATAAAATATTGAGTATGGTGCTGCTCATGTAATTTTACTCTTACCTGACTTCTGAGACACAACCAGCCCACCAAGGAGTTAGACTTTAACCCAAATAAATTGATCAGGCCATACTAAATCCTACACATTTAACTAAGCTGAAACTATGAGTAAGTGTTCACAGTCATTCATGTTCATGGCTGGAGATTGTCACACGGGCTCCTTTTGGCATTAATCCTCAGTCATTCTACCTGGGCACATGGTGAACTGCCCATTTCATGTGGCTCATTTTTGTCCACCTACTCACATTTATTTCCCTTGTTTAATGTTTAATTTAGGGTTCTGTTGGGACAGGAGAGTATACTGAGGAACATATCCCACTATGGGAATTCAATGGCTGAAAGAGTCCAAGTTCCTCTAAAGGTTAAGAAAAATAAATACGCTACAAGCCACTTCTCTTGGAGTGGGGAATTGGCAGCTAAACCTCCTAGAGACTGGTATCGGTTAAAAAAGAAAAAAAAAGTTTCAATAAACGTCTTTAGTTTCAGATAGAAACTGTTTCTGAAACAAGATAATCAAAGCAAAGATGAACACATTTCTTGGTGGGTCAGGGGGGATATTTGTAGAGTTTTGTGAGTTTTACCCTGCAATGAAGATACTGTTAATAGGATTTCCTCTGAGAAACTCACAGAGAAGTAAACACTCCTGTACATGCCTGGAACAGCTGTGTTGTCCTTTATGTACCATTGACTCCATTGATCTTGAAGCAAATGTCATAGATAACTTCTCTTTAGAATCAGGCATGTTCCAAGCCATCGAGTTTCCTTATGCTGTTTTTCTTGCTTTATAGCATTCAACAGATGAGAAAAAGTGAGTTTTTGTTTCCAATTCTTACGAGTTCATTAGTAAATATCTTTTACAAATCCCTGTGATTATTTTTGAGAAGAAAGCAATTGCCAGCTCACTGAAGATATTAATTTTATTTAAGAACTATATTTCACACAAGACTTCCCTTTTTCAACTCACTTTAATTACATAGTCATTAGAGACAGATATGAGAAGCGCAGCTTATTTGAAGTATTTATTATTCATTCTTGTATTGTTAATGAAGTAATGCCTGAAGCGCATCTGCAGTAAGAAGTCACCTTCTTGTTCATCAGTTTTTCAAGTCCATAAAATAAATGTGATTGCTTCAGGTACTGTATTACATAGATTTAATACCATTGCTTTCCATATTAACATCTACATGCAAATTTATTCTGTTGTTCTTTCTTCAATAATTAACATTATCTGCTAATATATTCTTGCTCAGACCAGTTCCTTTAGTAATTATCATCCAATGCTGTATGTATTCACTGAGCAGCTATAGTTTATTCTTCCTTTTTCCATCAAAAGGTCATTTTAAAGACACATCCACAACATGCCTTCTATGATCTGCAAACCCTGAAAGAACCAAGCTGTTGTTTCAGCCCCTGGGCTGTAGTTCCATATGCCTAAATCCATTACAAAATCTGGATTTATATGAAGCCAATGAAAAACATAATTAACATTTTGGTATTTGGTGTGCAATAATTTATTTTCTGTTATCAAAGTTACATAGGCTGCCAAATGTGTGATACAGATTATGGGACAAACTGTGCTTAAAATGCAGGTTCTTTCAAAACAACCTGTTATTTCCCATGAAGTATTCATGGGAAGAAAGAGATTAAAATGCATAGGCTCGATTTTGCCTTCAGCTCTTTTCTGGCTCCTCTGTTTAAGTCCCAGTTCAACAAAGTGCTTAATTGTCTGATTAATTGCAATTATGTGACTATTTCCACTGAGAGGAGTAGTATGATATAGGTACCATGATGCTACAGTTGGTTAAATTTCATCATACAAAATGAAGGACTTGATAAAGAGGGTACAGAGAACAACAGAAATGTGCCCTTCTTTTGACTGTGGACTTTAGACCTGCCTGAAGAAAGTTGCTACAGACCAATTTCCAGTCCTTTGCTTAAATCTATTTTATGGCTTAATTTACACTATTCTGCTGCATATTTTTCTGTCTTAAATATAACACAAGTTGGTTCATTTTCTTTAAATTAATACTTCTAGATCCAGAAATGTTCTTAAAAGTCTAGAAGCTTCGGTAAATTAAATGCTAAGCATTTATTCTTGCTCCAGTCAAAAACACAACATTCAAGTGAAGAGCCTTGTCCATTTAAGCTCTGAGCAAGAGTGTTCAATGTCTCCTGAATTTGAGGAGGTTCTGTTGGAGGCTGAGACACAGAGTGTGGGCCCTTGTTTCTGATATTTAGTTCTAAGATCCAGAAAAACACTGAATTTCATGCAATATGAAATTTATGAGCATGTTTTCATGGTGATACATGAAAACAACTGTTAAAGTTAGATGGAAAAAGCTAAAAGTGTGAGTGTGTAGATCAGAGAGTTTTCTTAAGTCACTGGGTGAAAAAGTTTAGAGTTTAAGTTAATTTAGGAAGCAGAAGGCAAGATGGAGGATTTAGAATGTTGTTTCTTTTCCTTCTTTCTTTTTCATTTTCTTCTTCTAGAGGTTTTTGGGTAAGAGTAGGTGATTGGTTAGAAAATGCCACAGTGCATCACAGAGGTGATGGGTCATTGGGTCATTAAGAAAAATAATACACGTGTCTATTGTTGATTGGATAAGAATGAGTATAAAGATAAAAGAATTGCGTAGTTCAAGGCCATTTTGTGCCTTCAAAGCCCAAAGTGAGCCACAAGGCCATTCTGTACCATCAGAAGAAAATGAGCCAGATTGCAGTGAATTGAACTTGTGCAGAAAGTCTGGAGAGACCTGCCAAGTTTTGTGATAACATCCTAATAAACACGAGAAACAAGATCCTAATGAGCTTGAGAGCTTTCTTCAAACCCAGAGAACTGAGATAAGCAGGTCTCTCCACGAGGGAGGATCCCAAAGGAGCTCAGCCCAAAGGGGACTGAGAAATCCGGGAGGAAATAAAAATACAGAAGTGCAGCAGAATCAAGAAAGAGAAAAAAGAAACAAAAAAGAAAAAGTTGCAGGTTCAGCTGTGTTTTTCAACTCATTTTTCCACTGGAGTTCCCTTACAGCTGTAGGAAAATGTTCATGTGTCCTACAGAATGAGCAGTTTGTGGGCATGAATGGAGCAAGATCAGCATCACTCCTGACATAGCAGGGAAGTAGCTGGAGAATGTTCTGGTCATTTCTTCTGCACCAGGAAGATGTAAAAGCAATTTTTTTAAAACTTTCCATATTGCTTTTGTGGATTCAGAAGAGTGAAGTTCTGTTTCATTTCTATGAGGTAATTGACCATTGTGTATTGGGAAAGTAAATACATGAAGCAATGTGAGCTGATATTCTACAAAAGTGTGGGCTACTTATGTGTTTTCAGATGACAGGGAGGAGATTAGAAATTAAATTCATAATAAAGGTGAAAAAAAAATTGGATTTTTGCTTGCCATGGATCTTTAGTTTAGAATTTTAAGTTGTCCAGTAGTTGGGTTTTTTTAAAGCAAGACTTATTATAAGAATTTCCTATAAAAAGGGAATTTCTGCCAATTTTCTGAAGACAAAGGACCACACTAGAAGAGGTGAAAGCATTTGCAGATTTACCCCTGCAACAGAGTAGGTAATTCCAGTGTCTGATTTCTACTGATATTGGCACAATATTTTTATAAGCAAAAAGTTGAAGTAGAAACAAAAAGAACTCAATATATTTATCATAAAATTCTGCAGTCAAAAGTGACTTTGATGCTGTCTGTTCCTGTTTCATTAAGTTCCTCATAGGCAGCATAATCCTGATAATTTCAATTCCCTAGAAGAATATTCTCTATTTCATTTGCTTCTAAAGGACCGAATTATTAACCATGTCATATTGTAAAATTGCCATCTAAAGACTTCATGATGTGCTAAGTAGAAAGGGAATTGCCAGAGGCTGTAAGCTCTGGGTCAAAGGACAGTTGTTTGTAGCTCATTAGTATGATGTGGTGAAATCTGAAATTATATTAAATGTTTGTTTAAGATGTAATTAGTGAACAATTTATGCATTTTCAAGTATTCCATGCAGAGTCTCATGTAGAATCTGTAATCTCATATCAACAGTGGCAGAAATGCTTTCTTGGGTGCATTATTTGCTTCATTCAGAAGCAGGAAAACAATTTAAAAGTCAGAATATATTGCTCAGCATGTTTGCTTCTTTTTTTTCTTATTTCTTTTTGCTATTTCTCTCTTTACTCAGCTGTGCAACCCTGACTGCCAATATATGGTTTTACAGGAGAGCTCAATTCAGTCTGTTCTGTTCCCATTCTGCCTTTTGAAGAAAATTCAAGTACAGGCTGAATTAGCCTCATGGCTTTGGGCATGTGTGGGCCAGGAGTCATTTTCCAGGCTGCTGTGACACAAGTGCTGGGTACCTCAGAGGCTCCTGCTCAGATGCACAGGCTAAAGGCTGGGTGACCTCTTTCCTCAGTCTGCTGAGAAGGAGAATAAAGTCATCACACAGAGCACTTCATCTGGACTCCTTGTTTTGATGTCAGGGAGTGTGGCATGAAATAAGAGATTGCACTTTCTCCCAGGGAAGTTGGTCTTGGTGCTGTCTCTCCCCAAGCACACACATCACCTGAGCTGCAAGCTCAATTTAGTGGTTCATCCACCCCCTTCTTCCTCCCTTTAAAGCAAGATCTGGGTGCACACCTTCACACCTAACAGCAGAACTCTTCTTCAGTGTGTCAGGTGGAAAGGATTAAGAGCCTGTGTCGGAGTCAGAGGCATAGAGAGCGTGCCCTTATCTCTGATACCTGCCTCTGACATCCAGGAAAGCACTGAATTTCATATAACATCTTGAAAACAACTGTTAAAGTTAAATAGAAAAGCTAGGGGTGTAAATGTGTCAATTAGAAAGTTTTCTTAAGTCACTGGGTGAAAAAGTTAAAGTTTGGAGTTTAAACTAGTTTAGAGAACAGAAGACAAGATGGAGAATTTAGGGTGTTATCTCTTGTCCTTCTTTCTTCTTCATCTTCTTCTTCCAGAGGTTTTTGGGTAGTAATGAGTGATTGGATAGAGAATGCCACAGTGCAGCTCACAGGTGTTGGGTCATTGGGACACTAAGAAAAATAATTTACTTGGCATTTGTTAATTGGGTAAATGGACATATAAAGAACCTTGAGCAGGATCTTTTTTGGCCATTTTGCACCTTTCTGTCTTAGTGCACATAGCTCCTTGTACCCTGTGTACATGTAATGCTGATAAGAGAAGAATAAACAACCAAGTCCAAACAAGAAAAAAATCTGCCTCCTTCTCATCAACTTCAGTTCAAGGGGAGAAAGAACCTAACCACGAATGCCTAACAGAGACAATCCTGTTTTCCACCAACACACCAAAAGAAAAGAGCTTGGCAAATAGCCTGGTGAATGAGAGTACCCACATCTGAAAATGAAAGAAATGGAAGGAGGCAGAAAAAAGTCTAAGTGTGCTGGGGGAGGAAATAGTGTTTGTCCTTAGAGTACAGTAGTGCCTGTTTCTTTAAAAAGACTCAGAATACAGTAAATGAGGGGCTGATATGCTTCTATCAGACTGTTGAAATAAGGATTTTGGATAGCCAAGTGTGAATCTACATTTGTTTGGTATTAAATCCTTCTAAAATCTTTGCACAACTGATCTTGGTACTGGGATATCCAAACCCTGATCAGCCTAGTTCTTGAACCAGATTCATTCCTGCTCTGCCTGAAGAGCTAAAACCCAGGCTAAGGAGGTTCTATGCACTATGGAACTACTGCAGCTCAGCTGATTTTGGAATTCATGTTGGATCTCTGAGAGAATCCCCAGTTGTGCTGCACAGTACAACTGACATTGCAACCTCTGGGGTCACTGCAAACTGGTTGTGGCCATGAAATGCCCCATATAGGACAGGACAGACCTGCCAAACATATTTCAGGGGAAGAAAAAAGCCTATAGTTGCATCTAAAATATAAAGTGTATGTGTGTATATGTATATATATAGATATTATAAAACATAAAGAGCATGTGTGTGCATATATGTACACACTTTGAGATGAAATAGAGCCAATAAAATTAGAAGACCTAAAAATCTCTATTGAGATATTTTATGTATATATTTATAGTATGCTCTAATTCCCATACAGGATGCAAGTTGCAGTGGCTAATTCAATGTTTAATGCTGTATCATTGAACATTCAGTCTATGGAGATTCCAGGTAACCCTCACAAGAAATAAGGTCGTAGTGGAAGTAATATTTGAGGAATTATTGAAAAATAAATATATCTAATCAAAATGAACCTGAGTGCACTGGGTACATCTGTATTATGCTACACATGTCAGGATAATAAAAGCTTTCCTTTGAAAGAAAATAATATAATAATTAGTTGACAGCTAAACTTTTTCCCTGGTTGCCAGATAGTTTTACAAATATGCAGTTTAAAATAGTGACTTAGCTACTGTATCTAATATAATTATAGAACATTGAAGGTTTATACACAGAATTCATTGGTATCTGCATACTTTTTTAAAAAACAGCAAATACTGTGTTTTTCAGTATTACAGCCTTGGAAAATGCTATCTGATCACTTAAAAACTTGGACAAAAAACAGTTTTGATTACAGGTCACTGTAAATATCTCTAAAAGTGGAGTTATTATGTATAAACTTGCTATTACTCATGATAAAAATCTATCTCACATTAAATCTATCCTGCTCTCATACTTAATCTGTTCCTACAAAGACAGTATTTATACACATCAGGATTGCTTTAAACATAATATTTGATTTAAATTTTGTTATTTATATATAAAGAATATTGAAATGCCTGAGTTGTGTCAAATCAAGTGAAATATCACTGAGAGTAAATGTTGCTAAAAGCTTTCAGACTTAGTAAAGGCTTGTGTATGAAATGAGTTTTGTAGCTTTGACAATGCCCATGTAAAAACCTAGACAAAAGGTATGTAACTATTTATTAAAGACATGTTTATCCTGCATAAAACATTACAATAATAATATATAATATATAATATGATAAAAGGTCCTGAAAAGAAACATTACTTGTACCACTATATTCCTGTACCCTGCATCCATCCTATGGGAAGCCCCATCCTAATGAATTGCTGCAATGCTGCAGAAGCACCTGCAATTAAATACACAGAGCAGCCAATACAATTTGGCTTCTTGAGCAAGGGCAAACAGCTTCAGGAGAATCAGTTTCCACCCATGAGGGGAATAAAATTGTGCCAGGTCATAGCTGAGTCTTAGGTGGGAGAGGAATGAAGCCTGCCCAGATGGACGAGGTGGAGTTCATAGTGGAGAACTTAATGGTCACAGTCCCACAAGTGCTGGCCAGGGGGGAGGTCTTCAGACACTCCACCAATACTGAGCAGATTGTTTCCAGCTTTAGGAAGAATATCCCCTGAAATTGCATCTACATGACACTGAGCAGGCAGAAAACCTCTCCTTTTTTTTCTTTTTGGTACTCCTTTGACAGCGAGCTGCACAGCCTAGAGAAGCGGGAATTAAGTGAATTATGGTGCACAGGGGTAAAAAGCTTGTGAAGGATAAAAGAGGGATGACTAGAGACCAGAAGTTAAAACAAGGGGAGATGGAAAAGGACTGGAAGAAAATGGATTTCATAGAAGCAGACTTGCCCATAGCTCTGGAAGATTA
Source organism: Poecile atricapillus (assembly GCF_030490865.1). Classification (NCBI taxonomy): domain Eukaryota; kingdom Metazoa; phylum Chordata; class Aves; order Passeriformes; family Paridae; genus Poecile; species Poecile atricapillus. Next base: position 2,924,377 of record NC_081266.1, on the reverse strand, counting down.
TTCTGCATTTTGCTGTGGTTCAGCTTTGAATTTATTCTGCTGATTCTATATAATTCTAAAATTCAATTCATAATAACCTCCTATTCACTATAACCACCTTTCTTATGGGTATCTCCTTGTGTCAATACTATCTCCATATGTCAATTTGCTATGACATTTTCCTTGGTTTATCAAAGTGACAGACATTGCACTCTGCTTCAAAATGATCTACTCTTATGAATAAAGAAATATCGATATTTTCCAAGGTTTCAGAATTCTTGTTTTGATCCATTGCTCTTTAAAAATTGTGTCTAAATTTTCTATTCAACGAAAAATATGTTGAAAGCAAAGCAGTGAGATGTTTACCTTCACGTATTTCTACTTTCTGATACACTCTTTAACTGCTCAATCACACATTAGTTATTTTCTGCTGGCTTGGCTGGTGTGTTGGTTAGCTTGGTTTGCACAAATGTTCTCTTTTTTCATTAACTTATTTCATTCACATGGATGAATTTGGGATACAGTTTACACTTTCTCTTCCTTTTGACATGTTAAGAAAAAGAAGAAATAACTTCATTTTGAGGTGGGCCACTTTTAAAATAGATTAAAGAGATTGTTATTGCTGTACAGCACAACAGAATAGCACAACTTCGCATCTCTGACTTCATCAGCAGACTATCCACCCCAATTCACTACATGTGACTGTTTATGTCGTTGTGTATTTGAATGGTCACTGCAAATTTTCATTTCTGTCATCAATTAAATGGAATATTGCAGATGGAAAAGAAATGAAGTTAAACCACTAGACTTTCAGAAGCTCACACTCTCAGCTTTTAAGTTATTGGATGTTGGTTTCCAGTCACAAGAAGATGGAATATGTTTCAGGAAATCGATTTTGTTCTCATTTAAGCCAAAGGACCTTGCTATTGCTGCATATCCTGCTCCTTCTTCAGAAAGATTTATTACAAAAGATATAGAAATTCTGATGAGTTTCCCTGAAAATCTAGATTCCTTGAAGGCAAACTCTGTAGTGTATAACCTCACTGTTGTGCCAGTGTCTTATCACAGAAATCCCTAAATGTTGCTGCATGTCTCCTCTGTATTAGTGGGGTCTGTATTAGGGCATTCACAGAATTGTGGAATCTTCTGCTGTACTGACTGTGGCTTTGGCTAAACTAGAAAAATCTATATTCCCTCTAGAGATTAAAATCTAAAACCTGTAAAGACTGAAACATCTATTTTACACAGTGTTAAAAACCACACATAAACTTCACAGATTGTTAGGTCATGCACTACAGCAGAGAAGCAATAAGTTCCCTCTTCTCTTTTAAACAGGTGAGCTAAGTAAAACAAATTTTATCACCACTATATGCCTTGCTATGCTGCCAAATATATCCATTTAGGGACATGGAGGGAAGGAACTAGAGGTGAAGCTACACTCTTTACACAGAATAGCACGGAGGCAAAAGTTATCACAAAGAAAGCAGGGGTGCAGCCCCTGGCCCCAGGTCATGCTCTGAATTGCTGTGAAGCTCACTCTGAACTGATCAGCAAGCTGCACATGTCCACCCTGTGCACCTCTCCTGCTTTGCCAGCTCCTAAAGGGGGAAGCAAATGCATGAACTCTGACCCCAGCATCGCTTTCTGCTGCTGTTTCTCTGCCCAGAAAGTAAACAAGGAGTAGGAGTGCTCACAGAACCTGTCCATGGGATTTGATTATATACTGGAGGTACAGCTGAGAAGTCTCCATTAGTGTTTGGGAAAGGTCAGCAGTAATCAAAGCTCAGAACTCTTAAGGTAGGAATATATTAAAAGCAGTTACTCTAATCATTGGTTGCCTTGACAAACTGGAAATCTCTGGCCTTTCTTTTTATTTTATCTTATTTTTGCAATTAAGGATTGCTTCTGCTTTTGTTTGTTTTGGCACACAGAAAGCCACCTTCTCCTGAAATACCAAACAAATGCTTCTAAGAAGTTGGCTATCTGACATGATTAATTCTTACTCTCCTATGGGGTTAGAATATTGCAATTTGACTTACTTTGGCCTTGTGAACCAGAAAGTACAGGGAGGGGTGAGAAAATCCTGAGATATCCAGAAAATAATCTCGATTTTTTTCTGCTCTCTGATACCTGGGAGACAGGAATTTTCATCTTTAACAGGACATAAATAATTAAATCACGATTTTAAACTAAAGGCTGAAAAGATCCTAAGCGTGCTCATTTTTAGGGAGGAAGAAATGTAATCATTCCAAGAGATTATATCCCAGAAGTCAATAATTTGTCACTAAATTTCAGCCAGCCACCAAATCTTTGGAACTATATACTTCAAAATGTTGTATGCTCACTTATTATTGACAGTCACATATCAAATAATAACAAGAATAATATATTTCCTGTCCTTAAGGTTACCAAAGGCCATATAAAATGCATGAATGTCTTCCATCAACTTTTCAATTTGTCAGTTCCCAAGGGTTCCCATACAGAGTATTTTTTTTCCAGCTCTGCTGTCAAAGTGGTGAATGGGTCTCCACTATTCATAAGGCAAGTGACATCATGCTGCCCTGAATACTGAACAGGAGGTCAAAGCAGAATCTTAATCTTGTTTTTGTCTTCCCTTCCCCTTTTGCAGCACCTCTGTGCCGTGAAACAAAGTAGGTTTAGTTTGTGGATCTTTGCTCATCAACAATAATTCAAGATACAATTTCATTTCAAGATCTAAATACAGAGGAAATCCAAGATAAAGTTAATTGAGAACCAAAATTAGTTAAAGGAATAACTCTTTTGAGGTTATATTATATTTACAACCCAGCAATTATTTTGTTCACATTTGGTTTCTCTTGAAAACTTTTCCTTTACTCCTGTCTTTTTTGAGAGGTCCTCAGAAGTGTTGTGGTGTGGTGATGGATTTGCATGTTTGAAGTCTTGTTTGTTGTGATTAGTCATCAAGAACTCACTTGTTGATAAACATGCTCTGTTTCCCTTATCATAACTCATCTGATCAGAGGGATCATTTCTGCTTGAGAGAAGCTATCTCCATTTTATTCTAACATAAATCATGTTTATGTTGAACTCAGACATCTTAAAAGCATTCTACTTCTCTTCCCTGTGTCTTTCTGACTCACTCTGACTGTATCCCAGTAAATTGATTGTCTTCTCTAATTTCTTTATGGCATCTCAGATTTATTTAATATGAGAATCTCTCATTTTTCCAAGGAAATACGGCGTTGATTCTCTTGTATCATCAGCCCTTGTCCCATAATACATCACACTTTACTAGATGCAATCACTGTACTGCAATCACTCTTTCACAGCCCTGATTCATTACCCTAAAATTTCTAATTAAACATATTATTCAGTCAGTTTTACATCAGAAATTGTCTGTTCCCTTTTGCCACAAGCAGAATTGCCCCGGATTTCTAGAACAGAGAGTACAGGAATGCACTGCTGGGAGGAAAAATAACCTGTCCAACCCAAAACATTCTCAGACATCATTTGCATTTGAACATTCATCAAGAAAACCACAAACAGTCCAACATCCAAGAGCTGCTTTGCTGTAACCCTCCTGACAGGGCCTCCCACACCCCAATAGCTCCTCTCCCATTTTACTACATCCAAACCTCCAAATGAAGCAACTTACTTTATTAAATTGATTTTTTTTTTAATAAGTTCTGCTGTCCTTGACAGAAACTGTGCTATGATCAGGTTGACAGAAAACTGTTCTGCAGGGTTCAAGCTTCTGTTCCTAAAACCATCTCAAAAATTGGCTGTAGAAGGGAATGGTTTTGGTAGAAAGGTGAATAGCTGTATGACAGGCTGTTAAGGGTAACACACATTTTAATATTTCCTATTTCAAGCTATTTTATGAAAATTTTACATAGATGAAGATGTATCTGATTTCTCTCTCACAAACTCAATAAAACATTGAGGAATGAAAAGCTATTCTTTTTTTTCCTTGTTATCTCAGCAATTTTATACAGAAATACTTTACATTTTTCAAAGAGCTGGTATAAGAACAACTATTTTCCTGGAACTAAACTTACAGTAATAACTTTCTGAGATACAAAGAAAATTAATGTAAGCTGATGGATAAGATGGGATGTGAAACATTATGTATTTTGCCTGATGGCTACTGTCTGTAGGGCTGCTAGCAATATTTCACCGATAGAATTACTCTAAATATACTGAAAATTGTCTTTGGATAGACAGAACTATATCAGGAACTGTGAAACAAATGTTATGGGTTTTGTAATAGGTATAACTGGGTCTGACTTGGGATTGAAGAGTGCTGACAAGCCAATTTGCAAACACAGATGTGTGGGCAGACACATTATCTGTATCCTGAACAATTCTGCTATGCCATTCTGTACAGAATTATTCTGGGTGTAAGTATTTGATAGAGCAGCAAAGCACAGTGAAATTGATGCCTAAAATTAGATAATCTGATTCTTTTTTGAACGTGGCTGGCAAAAAAAAGCTGGTGTGCTGAATAGTTCGACTCAAATTTGTTAGAAAACGCTTGGCAGTAGTTACCTGCTTAATGCACGTGTTCACTGCAATATTCTATCCCCTTGCCAATATCCTTTAGGTTTTTTTAAAAGACAGTATTTTTTGTGTGTTTTGTAAGATCCTCAGAGTAATTTTACAATGCTGTGTATTCTTGCAATCACAGGAACCACAAATTCTCCTTCTAAAACCTCCCTCATTCAGCTGGCATTCCTGCACAATAGTGATTATCTCAATTCATGTAGGCCTGTTTCATACTGAAAAAATATTAAAAGTAACAAATATAGTTTATATCCACCAAAAGTTTCTAGTCAGTTCTTTTCAGTTAAGAAAATTTTAACAATAGCTGTTGTTAATTTGAGGTTAAGCTGCAAGGGTGAAAGGACAGATTGTGCAACTGTTTAACAAACAGCAGATCAAATTAATTGCAATGATCTCATCAGCATGGAAAAGAACAAAATCCAGTCTTTTGTCTAAGACACTATCTTAAACATAAGTCTATTATATTATATAAGGAAATGGGGCTTATATATCAGAAAAAAACTCCCCACCTTTCTGATTGTTTTCTGTATGAGTTTACCTAGCTGTAAATCCACAATAATTATCAAGTGTGATCATGAAACTTTGCTAGCAGTGGGTTTACATGGTGTTTTACCTTGGTTTGTTTGTAGTTTGGTGAATCTACATTCAGCTTTTCATAGGTGAGAGAAGCTCCAGCCTTATAACAGTACATGAAATTAAAAAAAAGAGCTTTTAAATTTCAGCTGTGACACAAATGATTCCTTTTCAGAATAGCTGAGTGTCAAGGTTACAGTAATATCCATCAATTCAATCTTTTCTGAAAGGTACTTATGGGGAATGATTTAAATCTTGATTTTAAATCACATGTTGTCCTTTAATATTTGTGTGGTGGGAAAGTTACATGACTTCTCTGCAGAAAACTGCATCCTGTCAATCCTTGAATTTGATTTGTGATGAACACAGTTTGCTCTGAAGTATTCAAATAAAATCTCACTGTCTTCCAAATTTAACACAGAATGCACTGAGATATTTTAAAAAATTAGTGTCCCATTATTTTTTTATCAGTGCATTATGCACATGAGTTTGTACTCTGAAGTGGACTGCAGAGACAACACAATAAATAAAAGATACGGATTTACAAACATTTCCTAAATTATTTGCTCACTTCTTTTTGGCGTGTTCTGCTCCACAAGTTTGATTCTTATGTGGTTTGTACAAAATCATGTGTTGATATTAAATTAGAAATTAATGCCTTTCTGTAATCCTTAAATTCGAGTTACTACTTAAAAGACAATAATATCCTGTGTGTTCCAAAAAATACAGCTAAATCTGGTAGCAACAAACAGTATTTTCCCTTTTCTTCCATACCACACTCCCACAGAATAATGAGCTCAAAAAATTTGGGTCTGTAGAATTTCAGGACAGAAAAGCAGAAAGTAGAGTGAGATCAACCAACAATTTGTTTTTGAATTCTTTATATGAAGATTAAGTTCAGCTAAAATATATTAATGCAGTATTTAGTGGCGCATAAAACATTATTATAAACATTATTTATGTTTTGGAAAACATTAAAAAAAATTCTCATTTAATCAACATGATCACAGTGTATAAAACTAATCAACACAAGGATACATTTTGAGGCTGAGATCTGCACACCATCTTATGACACTGTCATTCTGAATTGATATCTGGGGAGAGTTTATCAAGTGTAAATAAAGAGGGTGTTCGGGTTTTTTTAGTTTTTCTCTCTTCTCTGGTTTTCCTACCTCATGCACAGTTGTTTTTTACATTTTGTCTCTTATTGCTCTGGGCTGTGTTTCTGAAGATTGTGCCAAATCTGAGGCTTATTTAAGTTGTTTCCATTTAAATGCGTAAAAGTAAATAATTTCCAGTTATGTAATTATTGTCACTCCAAATAGCTGTGTCTTTATGATTCACTTTATAACTACTGGCACTTTGCAGTGGCTACCAGGCATTCAAATACTGTAGTCTAGCTGAGAGCTATCATTAGCAAATCAAAGCAGATGTATTTGTATGTGTGTTTTTATTTCCCAGTCCTCAGAGTGCTCTACTCTACTGCTGCTACTTTAGCTTTTGACCCCTGCCAAACCATTAGTCTGCCTTGCAGAACACATGATTTTGTCTTAATGTTGAGATTTTTTTAGCAGGCACTTTCCTGATATTAGGGACAGAAAAAATGGTGCCTACAATGATTTGATGTAGCCTTGGAGAAAGCGCGGTGTCACAGCTGTGATTCACATGGATCTGTCTGAGTCATGTTCTGGAGAGGCTGCCCTCATTCCTGTCCCCTGCATTTCTCCCTGGGTTTTAGGGCTTCCTTTCCTCTTTCCCCTTCCTTTCCCTGGTGCTGTCTCATCCTCAAGTGTGGTGCCACAGATTTCCCCTCAGCAAACAGAACATAAGTGCCAGGATATAAGTGCTGGTAATTACATTTCCTTGACCATTACACAAAATTTCTGTACAAACTGATTTTTATCACATTTAGTAAGAATCCTCAACAAAGGAATCCTTGTGATTAAGAGTTCTTGAAGTGAGATGTATGAGATGTCATTTAATGACTGCTTCACCAGAGACTTGAGAAAATGACCCACACATTTTGGGCCACGGCTTTCTGTTGAATGAGGATGAAACAGACTCCTCTTTTTAACCTTTTGTCACCTGTTTAGACTGGGATGGAGGTGGTGCTTTGCAAATTATGGATCCTCTTTTCAGCTGGAGAAACTTTAGGACTGAATTATTTACAAGGGTCAGGAGGAGTAGGGACAGATATTAAGCTGAATAAACACTGCAGAAGCATCAGTCACTGAAAAGGCAAAAAATTTCTAATAGGCAATTTTCCCTGAAATAAACTGGAGGAAGAGCATGTTCCTGTGCAACCACACCTACTCATGAACTCAGCAATAATCATATTTTTGGCTAGTGAACTCTTTGCATTTCAGACCTGGATTATATTTAATTGAGAATACAGCCATTATAAAGACTCACCTCTCTCTCTCCTCATCTGATTTTTCAGGCTCAGATAAACCTAAAATAGGTTCATTTTTGCATCCTTCATGCACTAAGGTCATCAAATTGGTGTCACTGCTTTATTTTGACAGTGATGCTGACACTGGAGAGGGCAGATCACCGATGTGCTGTTGAGGAATTCCTTTAGTGCAGCAGGAGCTGCAGGTTGAGCTCTGGGTGGTGGAAAATGTGGCAACACCAGGCAAGAGGCCATGAACAGGCACAGATCCTTTGCATGACAAAAAAACCCAAAAAACATTCCAACAAATCCGTGCAGATATTTTGGGAAGATGTATTAACAAAACAAGCCCAGTTTAGGGCATGATTTACTTGAATAGAATACAGAAAAGATAAAAATAAAACTCAAGCTTTGGTTTAGCTTATTTATTTATTTATTTATTTATTTATTTATTTATTTATTGTATTATGTTGTCCCCAGTTGCCCTCAAAAATTAGTATCTATAAATTAAATTGTCTTATTCTAGAACAGGGAGTAAAATTCTTTGTAGACAGAGTGGGAAACTGGCATTTATTAACTGAGATGGTACTCTTTTTTTAAGGCTAAATAAAATAATTTCAGTGTGTATTTTGGGAGAGAAAAGGAAAAGAAGGTGCTAAGCAGGTAAAGAAAAAGAATAATGCAGTAGGAACCAAGGTGAGGAAAACAAGAAGGATGAAAAAGCCAAAGTTAGAAAGAGAATAAATAAGTGATTCTGTGGAAGGACAACTTTAAACCTGATTCACTGTTGTTTTGGTTACTTTAAGTCCAAGTTTTACACAGTGTCTTGTGCATTGTACCCTGTCTTGCAAACACAAGCAGGAACGGTGGCTCTGCTCTATTTAAAAGCATTCAAATTCAAAATGACTGTGATAAGTAAAATTAAAAACTGATCTTAAAAACTATCTCCAGACTGCAAGTTTGCTTCCTAAAATTTGTTTTTGTAGGGCAGCCAAAAGTTACAAACATAAATAGTATTCAGTATTTACTAACTTTTTCCAGCAATGAAAACAACACCTCTATGATATGTCAGAAGACTCTTTATGCAAAGCTAATGCATTATATATGTTTGAGTGTTTTAGCCATTAAATGTGCCATTTGACAACATAAATGCTTTGCTTCTGAGACCCACAAAAATGTCTTTTCAAAAGGAGAATAAAGCTGTAGACGAAACGTTTTTATTAGAGATTAGGGTATTGTAAAATTAAGTGCTATAACTACATTGGCAACTTAAGGGGTTTAAAAAGCATAGTAAAACACTCTGCCTGCACTAATTGCAGGGCCTGTTTTTTCTCCTCTTCTACACTATCTTATCTTCTAAGGACATAAATTAAAAGAATTAGCAATTGTCCTGTGCCAGCAGAGTACAAAATTTGTTTTGAGCAGAGTACAAAAGAATACAAAAATAACAGTATGCAACGCTCGGTGTCTAAGAAATGCTGTGTAAATAATAATTCTTGTGAACTCTTGGGGTGGAGATACACATCTCTGTTTCTCTCCCAGGACAAGCAGGAGACAAAGCTCAAAGCCAGTGGTTTAAGATTTCAGGCTTTGGGGAAGGGCAAGATAATATTTAATGCAAGTCTTCAGCAGCCAGAGCTGTGTCCCTCTGGCTGTATTAGGAGCATCCCTGCCCTGAGGAATACTTGAATTAGTTTTGGGGTCTCTCAGCTATTGTACCACACACAAGGCTTGCTGTTATTTTAGTGGTGGCAAAACTGAAGCACTAAAATCATAATCCTAAACTATTCAGTGTGTCCATTGGCTTAAACCAAGAATCCAGGAGAGGTGTGGCTTTTAATTTGATTTTTTTTTTTTTCCTCAGGGACACATTTTGTCCTTGATGACAACTGCTTTGATCTTAGAGAGGCTAAAGGAGCCGATCGCCGTTGTTTTGTTCAGGAAAAAAAAAAACAAAACAACAAAGCAAACAAAGCACAACCAGTCACAGAACAGTCACACAGAAATGCTCTTTTTGATATTTGTTGATCCCAATTTGGTTTACTTAGTAAACTCTCCAGAAAAATAAAAGTTGTATGGTTCCATCTACTGTGTATCAGAGCTGCATATACAGAGCTGTAGAAAAATGCAGTCATGTGGGTAAGGGCCCAATATTTTTAAAAAGAAACATTCTTTCCTCTCCAGAGCAGGGGAGTCTGTAGCCACTTTGCATTTAAACCCTGAGTGCTCAGGACAGCACAGCACATCCCAAAGTTTTGCTGAGTTCAACATCGAAACTGAACTCCCACAGCAGTGAATCAGATTTACACAAAACCAGTCCCTTGCTTTCAACCAGAGTGTGGTTGCAAAAACCACATATCACATATCTCAGTGGAAGCAGCTGAGCAGCTGTGAGGGTTGTGAGAATCCCATTTTCCACTCATGATACTAGTAACTCAGTTGAATTGGTTTTTTTTTATATTTTGATAGATAAATATGATAGAAAGATTAGCCATGAAATTAAGAATTAGGCAGGTAGAGGCATCAAACATTGTGTTTGTTTATGGCTCTAAAGGAATCACACAGAAGAGACCACACTCAGCAAAAAGAGCAATAAATTATATGATGTTGGGTCTTTATTCTCTCAGTTTAATAGTGATAGGACATCCTCCAGCTGTCCTGAAAAATGGGAATAGAGGAGTTTATTTATCTGGTGAGTGTATAATAGTGAATGTGCCATTCACACTGCCATTTGTTTCCTCTGCTCAGAGAGCACTACAACGTGCTTCTGGGGAGGCTGACAATACAAATAACTTACTCTCTGTGTCCAGCTACAAGTAGTGGCTGCTGTGTATTCCTCACACAGATTTCATGCTCTGACACAGCCTGTATTATCTATTTTCTTTTTTTTTTTTTGGCAACAAATGAACACTGATAGCCACAATCAACGTGCCTAATAACTTCAATGCATATTTTCAGCCTATTCACTGCCTGATATGGGAAAACAGGACTTCCAACTCTTATCTAGTATAAAATTGAAAACTGGTGTTTCACATGCAGTTCCTTTCAAGGACAAGCAAGGAAAATGCTTACTTGACACAAACACAGCACATAGTATCTAAATTACCTCCATTAATATTCACTTTATTAATAAAATGGCATTTTTGCAGTTACTTCAGTATTTTATTGAATATTATGCAATTATTACAGTTTGCCACTGAGAGCAGACTGTATGCTGATTAGGCAGGCTCAGTGGATAGGAAATGAAGATGTCTGATAGCAAATGCTGGGGGTTTGCTAGTTATCTCAGAGTATAGTAAAAGAGGAAAAATAATCATTAGATAGATCAGAAAGGCTATTAAGTAAAAAGTGAACAGGAAAAAGGGAAATTATAGCAACACTGTTGAAAATGGGTATGGCTGAGGAAAAAATTAATGGGAAATTAATAAAAAATGTTCCTGAGAAAGAAGAAGTTCCATTTTGCCCTGGGTAAGTCCATTTGGTTTTTATAAATAACACCCAAAAGATGTGGGTCATATGTAGTAGTCTAGTTAAGATATTTCTAAATCCAGGCATCTAAAATTTGCTCACATCAGAGTCTGAACTAAGATTAATTTTGAGGATTTCAGTGACTCCACTAGATCTAGTGAGGAACAATCAGACAACAGTTCTCCTGTGTCAAATTTGGGTGGGAGGAATAGACCTGGGCCTTTCTTGGATGGTTGGCCTTTCTTTACCTTAAATACACCCACTGAATAGAAATTCCAAAATTGGGTCTCCAGCAAGGAAGGAGAACTCATGGGGAAGGGAGTTTTACATTCTTATTTACTGTCATAAATTGTGAAAAATTTACTGTGAAAAATATCATACCCTGGTATTGGAAATTATCTCAAGCGGTTTATTTGAGTCATGAGTAGCATAAAATACCAAATTAATTAAGTTTACCTCACTTGGGGTGTCTTGTTCTCTGCTGGGTTCTCCCAGGTATCTCAACAAGTAATTTTAGTGTGAGCTATGAAGAGGCAGTCCAAAAACAGTCCAGAAACAACTTTGGTAAAGTTCAAAGGACCAATTTGGTCTTTTTCTCCATCAGACTCTGTTCTCTTCCAGATACTGTTTTTCAAGAGATAAATAAAGTTGCCATAGTGTAACTCACTGCTGTCAGTTCCCCCTCTCCCCCCTCCCCAGCCCCAAAATGTTTAATTAGATTTTTAGATAACAAAGCTCAGTAAATTCTCAGTACAGTCAGCGCTGAGTTAAGGGAATGTTCACTGTGTCACATCAGTCGTGGTCTTCATTTTGGAGCAGTACTAATGATTGAAATCAAGCTGCCAGCAAGCAGCTTGTGAACACAAAAACTGTCTTTTAGAAGAGACAACAAACTTCCATCTGCTTTCAGATGATCAGTGAGCTCTCCCTAAAGGCAGAATGGCAAGTGAAGTGTCCCCAGATGGCCTCTGCACGAGTAATGGCAGAAGAAATCAACCTCTCCAGGCTGTCAGATGAATGACCTACAGTTTCCCATTTAAAGGACTGAGCTGGATTAGGGGCAGACAATATAATCCAGGGGGCAAGGAGACAGGTACAAAGAGTGTCTGTCAGTGGTTTTGGATGACTGTGTGGCTCGAATAGGAGAGCACAAGTTTTATATTGTTTTACAATGATAAGAGCTTGTCGCAATTTTTTTGGTAGCACAATATCTCTCCGTTACTCCACACTCTGGCATGCAATGTTTTCTGTAGAGTGGAAATACTGGAATTGTCAGTGTGAGGAGTAACTTATCCTGTGATCCTTCTGATGCTGCTCTACCAATCTGTCCTCTGCTGGCCCAGCACCACAACTCTCAGTGGGCTCCTAAACATTCTCTTAAAGCCATCAACAAAAGCCAGTGGATAAACAGAAAGGCTGGATTTAAAGCAAGTAAAACATCTGTCAGATGAGGTATGTACTACAGAACTGATGTTATGATGATTTCGTTACAGATTTCCAGTAAGATGATAAACCTCATACTCCAACTAACATGAAAAAGGAGTATTTTGCCAGTTTCATGTCATGCACGATGCTTGTACCCAAGCTTTTTTTGTTGCCTGCTAATTAATCATGTTTTTCCCATACAAAACTAAGAGTATTATCAGAAATATTTTGCATATAGAATAATAAACTCCACAGACAGTTCTGGTCTCTTCAGCTTTCTCTATCTTTAACTGTTTTCCTCAAGTGGTGATCAGTATTCTAAGTCAGACCAACCATTAATTCTCTCACAGAAAATATGGATCAGGCCTTCCAAGGAGCAGATGAAACAAGCTGATTGTTGCCAGCTTTGATAAATTTTGCTTAATTGGACCTGGCAAACGCACAACAAACACTGTGCTGTGGACTTAATATAGCACCTACTCTTCTAAAACTTTGTAAAGCAGTTGGCGTGGCATACAAAAAGTTCTGCTCTCTACATTTAAAGTGCTGCAGTAATTTATTCAAGAGATACACAAAGAAATTCAGTGTTGGGGGTTTTGGGGGCTTTTTTTCTGGGGAAAAAAAAAAACAACCAAAAAACAAAAACAACAAACAACAGAACCAAAACCTAAAACTCCAACTAAACTTCTTTTTACCCTTTTCAGTCTGCTAACAAATAGAGCTTGTAGGAACAATCTGTTCTGGAGGAATGACCCTGTGTATAACCTCAATTAACCATTAGGAACCAGAAGAGCCTTTTGGGGCCTGCAGTTTTGTTAAGAACTCTTAACACTTAGAAAGATGTAGATGATGTTATCTGTTTCTTTATAAAGTTAGAGCAGTGAGGTCCATGAGCTGGTTCCATTCCTGTCTGGGCCCTTGTGAGTGTGTAAGGTGCTGCTGAGGATGGCTAAGCCTGGCTACTTTTGCTTTTGCTCCTTTTATCCTGAGGTGGGATGGTCTTGCAAGTTTTAGGACATTTAGTTTTCCAAGTTTTATTCTTACTGAGTTTCCCTTTCATCTCTGTTCCCAACAATGTTCTGCTTCTGTAAATCACTTTAACCCACTTGCAAATGGAGATTCACAAGCACTCCTTACCAAGAATCCAAACAATATAATTCATATTCAGGAAGGGCTGAAATGGGGCTTTATGTTTTCTTTCATATTATTTTCAGTAGTTTTCCAGTGAACCTGGCCATTGTTCTTGCCAGCCAGTGCTTGTCAGAAAGGTTACAGCAGTGTGCAAAAATCTGGCTACCACTTCACTGGATGTAGATAGCTGGATTAGCAAATGTGGGATCTGCAGTACAATAAGCACCTTTGTTTGGGGCTTTTGCAAAGTCTGGAAGCGCTGGCATAGTGCCTAGTTCAATGTAGCTATTAGAGTATTTTCATTGACTTTAATTGGAGCTGGATTAGGGCCTAATCATTAAAAAAAATCTTCACCCTGCAGCGAGAAATGGTCACATTTGACCTCAAAATTTCAGTAAGAGGCGTTGGTACATGAAGACTAGGACAAAAAAAATGGAAAAATAATATTTCCCTGTCAAACGAGGAATGATAGATAACTATATGTAATACAGTGACCATATGCCTCAAATTTGTCTTGAACTCCCCAAATTTTTTTCCACATAAGATCTGTCCAATTTTGATTTTTGGCAGCTGCCAGAACACAGTGGAAGAGAAGGCTGTTTGTCTGCCTTTAGTTGGTGTGGGATTTGCTGTTGGCAAGCACAGATGACAAACACTTCGGTTCTGTGACCAAATGTCTTTGCCATTGTTTTTATTAGACTGTGGGATGTTTTTCCTGTTCTGTGGCAAGATATTTTGACAACTCACCGCAGTACAGTAAATGAATGAAATACCAGAGAATAATATATTTTATGTGCATGTGTACATACCTATGTCTTAATGTATGAAAGTAAATTAGTAAGTGGGGTTTTTTAGAAAAGATTTTGCAGTTCATAAAGCCAACACTGTATCACTGTTAAAGATTACAGTGATTGTCCATCTGTGTCTCTTGCTCTTTGCCTTCAATATCTTTTGATTTTCCATGTCCTCCAGATGAGAGGTGCCAGGCTTCATGCCCTGTGAAAGTCCAAATGGAGTATTTGAAGTGCCATGGAAGTGCAGCTGAACTGAGACAGAAAGATCAGTATTGCAGGAAACCCTAAATACTGTAATAATATTAATTCTTCCATAATTAATTTCTGTATTTTAAGTCTTTTTTTATTTTTAGGAGATTAATTTTTTGACAATCCTGTTAGGGATTTAAGTTTGGGTTTTGTAACGTGCAACATATTATGAGTTATTGTTTCTTGTTGCATTCTGAACATCTGCTATTTGGGAAGCATGAGAAGAATAATCTCTGTTAGTTTTAGCATGCCAACCAATATGAGATAAGAGATAGATGAGATATGGTGAAAAAACTCATGTTAATTTATCAATGTCACAGAATTGGGAAGGTTGGAAAGGACCCAAAGTGGGTCACCTGGTCCACCCTCCCTGCTCATGTGGTTAGCTGTCCTGGAAATGAGCCTTTTTTCCACTCTGAAAAACCTAAATAATATTCTGGTAACATTTTCATTACAGGAAGAAGTTTCTTTAGCACCCACTTACCGTGTTTCTTCTCAAGCAATGAAGATCTTTGTTGCTGGCATATAAAATGCTATTTGGGGTTTTTCCTGCTCTTTCTCATCATGAGAGCATTGTACTCACATGCACTCAAACATGGCAGACAATGGGAGAAACTTCAACATGGGAATAATATCGGTAAACCTGGCAAATCGTATGAAAAACAGTTTTTCAGTGCTACGATAGCAAGAAATGGAGGTTGCTCCAAAGAATATTTTTCTTTTTCTTTTGTTTTATGTTTTTCTTCACTGTAAGGCAAATTTTCTCGAGCTAATCTGTTTGATTCACATACTGATGGACAAATGTGTCAAAACTGCTGGAAGCAAGTGCTGTAGGGCATGTGTTTTAAGAGACTCTTGATTCATTTATGTGCTTATAAGTTTTCTATTTTTATTCATGGTTAGCATACTTCACCAGGGCTGTCACACCAGCTCAGAGACTGAACTCTTCCCTTTTAATGGTTCTATCTTCTGAAATATCTGTAAAGTGTATTAGTTTGTTCTTTTTTTAAAATCCCTGCTGGATGCATAACTACACATCCAGTTTAATTCACTGTGACTACAGCACATCTTTGCCATCCTAAAAATTGTCTCCTCCTGGTTATAACAGTGAAAACTTCTTTGCTAGTTGAATAATAGAGACAAAATTTTGTCATCTCTGTTCCTCTATTTTTTCAGTTCTGTTGGGTTTTTTACTGTTGTGTTTTAGGAGCAGTTAATAAGGTTCAAAACACATCCTTGTGGTTTTCATGCTCTTGTCTAATGTGGGTTCTTTTAAATCATGTGCAATGAGACTACCTGGATGATAAATACTTTGCAATTCAGGCCATGTTTCAGGTTTTAAAATCAGAAATTAATGACAAAATTCCTTGTCCTTATGGGGGAAAGTAATATGACCTAATTTTTATATTTCTCTGAAGAATATACTAGAATATATAGGGGTTACTGCAAGATTTGACTTCTGTTTGAGGCGACAGAAATTCCAGCTGCCTTCAAGAAAAGTTGGTCAAGACCCTTGCAATGAATCCTAAGTATTTAAGGCTAGGAAATGTGAGGGTGATGAAGAGACATTTTGGGGAAGCAAAGTCACAAACACAATTCTGGAAATGGGGTAGACAGGTTGTTTGGAGGAGAATTAAATCACAGAAAGAAAGATTGTGGGACAAGAAAATTTGATTAACTAACTCATGGCCATTTCTCATCTTGGAGCCTAAATGTTTCTCTTAGCTACCAAAATTGCCTTGGAGAAGGAATTAAACAGTTGGGCAAATATTGTACAGTCAAGTTTCAAACCCTGCTCAGAGTTGGGCTTTTTACAGAGCTCTCAAAGCCAAGAGTAGAAAATTAAGAAAGTGAATGCCAGGAACCATCAAGCTGTGGAAGACAGGGCTGGAAAGCACAGCTGTACAGAAAATGACTTTTCAGGGAATTGGAAACTTGCAGGCTACAGAGTGCAGAAAAAAAAAAAAAGGAAGTGCAAGCCCACAAAAAGCATTAGAAAAAGAGAGGAACAGAAGATCAGTCCCAAGAAGGGTTATGAATGCGAAGAAATTTATTTACATAATTAAAAATTAATTATGGCAGGTGAGAACATTGTTTGAAATGTTTTTAGCAGAGGACAAGGAGGATATCTGTTCTGGCACTGAAGTACTTTGAGACACTTTTCATAAAAGCCTTACCAATTCAGAACTAATATTCAGCCAAAATGAGAAGCCTGTCACACCCCTCTGTCACCTGCCTCTTGTTTTGGGCAAAGCTCAGTGTTAACAGTTTCTGCTGTTTCTCTGTCCCCCTATTTCTTGGTAACATGCTTGCCATGCAGACACTCAGGATGGCAAAGTGCTTCCCAGGATTAATGGGGTTCCAGAGCAGAGTAATAAATGCCAGCAGGAAGCATCCCTCCTGTT
The DNA here is from genome assembly GCF_030490865.1 of Poecile atricapillus. Classification (NCBI taxonomy): domain Eukaryota; kingdom Metazoa; phylum Chordata; class Aves; order Passeriformes; family Paridae; genus Poecile; species Poecile atricapillus. The sequence goes on along the minus strand of NC_081266.1, from coordinate 2,907,416 downwards.
TGATGCACAGCTTTGACTTTCAGCTATGGATGTGGAGGACCATACATTCTGATATAAGTGCAGTTTCTTTATGGATCATTTACTGCTATGTCCATAAAGTCATTGCTAGACTTTTAACTTTCAAAGTTAGGGAATTCAAGGAAATATAATAAATCTGCCCTTTATGGTTATAGGTGTTACCTTTCCCCATAGTTACAGAGCTTTCTCCAAACATAATTTTTAGCCACTTGTGCACCCATCAGGACATGGGTCAAGTTGTTCTCTCCAAGTCCTTATAACAACCATCATAGAATCAACTCCTGTTCCATTCATCATTCAAAATAAAATTTTGGTTTGTGGATGTAATTATTGCATGTCACAGCAGAAAATTCTTGCTTTGTTTGTTGACCAGAGTACACTGAACCTACTCTTTTTCTTTTGAAAATCTGCAGTATTATTCAATTTAATATAGAACTCTGAGAATATATGCATATTTCTTCTCTGAAGATGTCTGAGCCTGTCATCTTACTTCTAGTGCACAGGCAAAAAAATCATCTTGTCTTCGAAGAATTAGTACCACTGCCTCTTAAAAATTTCAGTAGTACAGGAAGATAGTAAAAAATATATTCAACTCTATTTTCTAAGGGGAATTTTTAAACTGGCCTCTATTTTTGCATAGTTTTCACATAGCCTAGCAAGCTGTGTGAATAACCCAAAATCAGTGTGCACAAAGAGGGCAGGTGTGCCCTGTGCAAACTGTGAAGGAAACTGCCATATCAGTGTACAGAAAATAACACCTTGAATCACAGAACCTGCTTTGCTCTTCTCCTGCAGCTCTCTGTCACAGCCACTATGGCCATCTCTGAACCCTCTGCAAGCTTTATGCTTCTGGAATTTTGTTCCATCACAAGGAGCTAGCCCTGGGTTGCGCTGCTGCTGTCATCAGAGGGAAAATAAGGTGAGAGGAAAGTACAAAACTGAGATGAGAGGCAGCCTTGGGCATCAGGGAACCTGGTGCTGCTACAGGGGACACCTCCAGCCCTGCCCACCACTGTTCCCCCAGCTTTCCCCAGCAACAGCAGGAAGCAGGCTGGATGTGCTCTGCCAAGACCTCCAGAAAGCTCTGCTCTTCCTCCAGCTGACAAATGGGGCTATTATTTGGTTATTTGGCCAAATAATTTGACATTTGATATCCCCTGATGTCCATTTGAGTGACAGAATCACCGAGACTGGTGCCCAACGGGTGACTTTTGGCAGCTCCTCTGCCCAGACCTCAGTCACAGCAGTGAGTTTATTTCAGGTAACTGTATCCAGGTGTCAGCTCTTTCAAGGTTTCTTGTGCATCCTTTTTAGTGTTTCAGTTCCACTGCTGGCTCTGCTGGCAGTCTCAGTGCTGAAGGAAGCGTTGCAGGAGGACTGCAGTGTTATTGTGGCAGCGCTTTTATCTCTCCAAATGTCCTCCTGCTTTCTGTCCTGCAGGATCCAGGGTGTGTGCTCTGAACTGCTGAGGTCAAATTCATGAATTCTTCAGGAGCAGGAGGGTAAGACTGGCTCAGAGCTGTCAGAGGGCAGTTACTGGCACACACCACACACCACCTTCGGCCCTGATGTTTCTCCTGTAACTGGTGTTTGGCATTGTAAAGGTAGACCATATTTATTTTGGCAGTCTAATTGCAAAGTGCAGATTAATAGTGAGAAATCAGTGACTGTAACAACGATGTGGCTGCTGTCCTCAGACCATTATTTATCTGCCCAGAAATGTTACAATGCATCTTTTCCCTCATCACACCAATTTTATTCCAGTCTGGTCCAGTTTTCTCCTAGTTGCCAATAACAATTTTCCTTTTCCTCTGCCCATCACTGCCACCACACTGAAATTTTGGTGGCTGGGATGTTGTAAGTGTCAAGGTAAGAGGTCATGTCAGGGGAGAACAAGCAGTGCTTCCACAAACCTCAAGTTAGGATGAGACAAACTACATAGAACACACTGATTTTTCCCTTTTCCTTTTCAAAATTCCCAGGTTATGGGTGTGCAAATGCATGGTGCTATTGTGGATCGTGTTGGAATTATATGATTCAGCATGTGCTTAAGTAATAAGCTTTTATGGCTAAAAATAAGGGGTTTATATCTTTAAATGAGTCTGTTCTATATTTGTTACAGAAATCCTCCAAAGGCAAGAAAGCAAGGAGCCGGATAACTGCATGTGCTGTTATCAGATCCCACTGGGAATTGATCAGGTGTCCCCTATAAAGAATTAAAAAAGACATTCAGGGAAGGGTTTTGGTGGGTTTTTTTTTCCTTTCTTTTCAGAAGATTCTGAAACTGGGGAGCTAAATGCAGGGAATTTGTTAGTATGAGATAAACTGGTGTGAATCACAGAGCTGAGCCAAGGACTAGCAGGAGCAAGGCAATGAACAAAATTGCTGGCTGGTTTTGCAGCACCTGGTTGGTATTTTTACACACATTTTGTACCCCATTTCGACTGCTGATCTGGTGCAATCCATTGCTATGGGCAAAGCTAAAAAAAATTAAATTAAAAAAAATAAGCTACTGCACTGAATCCTCATATAATTCATTTAAATATGCCAGTGAATATCTCTAGCTGTTAGCTATAGGTAAGCATTACCATTTTGACAGTAAATGTTGTGACAGAATGAGTCCTTGACTGATGTTCTGATTGCAGGCCACATCAGGAGTAATAAATGTACACTACTCTTTTGGGGGGGTTTTCTCACAAGTCTTCAAACATCACCAAGTGCTCTGATTCTTCCCACACTTGGGTTTTGAGTAGCTGATTTCTTGGGTTTTGGAAAAGTAAAAATGCTTTTTAATGAGGTGTCTTGGTGTTGCTCAGGGAAATTCAGATTCCAGCCACCAGGTAGCAAACATGTATGAGTGATTTTCTGAAACAGAGTAAAGTCTTGAAAACCAGTGCTAAGTTCTGTTGATGGATTCTGCTCATTGTAATATCTCACAAAACAGAATTGCCAACCAGGGTTTGGGCAGAGAAAACTCTAACTGAAAATTTTAACTTCTGTAGATCAAATTTATGAAAACCTGTTTAATCCTATTTGCTTTTCTCCTGCCTGATTTATGTCCATTTTATGAAAAAATATTTTTCCCAGTAATTCATGTTTCCATTTTCTAACAGCTTTAGCCTAAAAAATATAATGGTAGCGTCGATATATTTCTTGGTTTTACTCTCACATTCTGTCACAGGCTAGAAAATGTCTTAACAAATGAGGGACTTGATTGATTATACAACAGAGATTCAATCACAAAGAAACAGCAAGAGTATAAAGCTTCTTTCTGGTCAAGCTGATGGACCTTTAAACTATAGCCTAAATCCACAAAGCCAACAGTTAATTGGAGTGGCACAGTTCACAACCATAAATCTCCCATACTCACTGTGTATTTTATCACAAATCACAGCAATAATTTGGAATTGCATCATTCTCTGCAAAATAAAACACCCTTGTGGTCTCTGAAGAAAATACTGCAATGCTGTGCTGAAGAGTGATCAGCTTCAGCAGGGGATTTCAGATAGACAGACTGTAATTGCTAAAATTTTGCCCACAACACATCACCTGTATTTTCATTAAAGTGGCCTGTGAATCCTCTTGGAAGAACAAACAGCTTCCTCTTCATCCTGAAAATATGGTTAGGGATGTGGAGGTGGTGGCATTGGCAAGAAGCAGCATTTATTTTTTGTTGGGAACTTCCAAAATATCCTGGCAAAGGATTGACTAAAGATACTAATGGTTCAACACTTATTCACAGAATAAAAATACCACATTGGTGTGGCTTGTGAAGGTGTAGTGGGTTCTGCATGTGCTGAACCAATACAGCTCTCAGAAGGACTGAGTTATAATGAAAAGAGCAGGATTCAAGGATTATTCCTGGAGACAGAAAGGTGAGCTACCATAAAGCACACACAGTGAAGACAGCTGGCAGCATGAGGAGTCTGGCTCACAAATGCTTTGGAGCAGGTTTTGTAAATCCTGGTTTCTTTAGCCTGTACCTTACCTTATCTCCTAATACCATATCAGAGAACATGATCCTCTCCTACAGCAAAATATAAGACCATACCTTCCAGCAATGGCTTCCTCCCTAATCTTACTGTTTAGCTGTGTTTAGCACTAAACAAAGCTTGTAGGTGCTGCAGTCCTAATCCTAACACCGGTTTTAACCCTTGTCATGCTCCAAACCCCTTCTCTGCTGTCTGCTCTCCAAAGGTGCTCCTAGAAATCCTGACCCTGGCCCCAGCTCCACCAGGGCCTGCCCAAACCCTCTGGGGACACTGGAGTGGTGATGGTTAGGTCCCTGCAGCCTTCCATTCCCCACTGGAACTAAGAGAAAAATCCACTTCCTTTTACATGCACCAGTTCTCAAGCTTGCCTTGCCTTCTTTAAACCCAGCAGCACTTCAGTGACTCCTTCTCTGTAACTCTGCAGGGCTCTCTTTGCTGTGGAGTGAAAATTACTCACTGTGACATGAATAAAACTGGAAGTAGGGGTAAGTTTAGGATATCGATAGACTGAGGATTTGTGATCACTTCTGAATGCAACTGAACTAAATATCTCTTGCAGTAAGGAAACTGCAATTTCTTGTTGCCAGGAAGTCTTTTAATTTTGATGGGGTTCATGTTGGTTTATGTTGGAATGTTAGCACAGAGCTGAGTCAATCCTGTTAGTCAGCTGTATCTGAAATAGAGCTTAAAACTGGGCCAGTTACATGCTAAAGAAAATACAGACAGATTCCAACAGATCTGTCTTTCTGAGGAGTAAAACTGATGGTTTCTACCTTGTTCTCCATCAGTTTAGTCCCAGAATCCCAAAGCACACGTGCTTGTCTTCCCTCTGGTTTCATTCTCCATAGAAGGAGAATGACTGGGGGAGGCACATTTGAAAATGTAGGATATCAAAGCAATTGAAACATTTATTATTATTATTATTATTGTTATTATTATTATTATTATTATTATTATTATTATTATTATTATTATTATTATTATTATTATTATTATTATTATTATTATTATTATTATTATTATTATTCCCAAGAGGCAAGTAGAAATATTTGAAATCAGAAATTATAAAGCTGTTCTGGCACCTTAACTACTAATCTCCAGCCAGTTAATTAAGTTTTTGGGTCTCCTGGAAAGGAATCTTGAGGAAGACATGTAAACTCCAGATGCAATTTCTTTCACCTCTTATGTAATTTCAAGTTCAACACAGAAAGGTATAGAAAGGGCAAAGGGCTGACACAGGGAGCAGATCCTTCTGGGAAGGACTGGAGGCTGGCTTCTGACAGAGGGCACTGAACCTTCCAGGTGGGAGAGAGTTGTTTCCTCCTGACAAATATTATTTGGGCAATGTCACCTCATTCTTTCCTTTCTTCTGGAGGAAGATGATGGCAGTTTAAATTCTGAATTGCTGTGGCACTCACTGAGCTGGCTGGTAGAAGTCTGACCTAGTCTCGTGCCAGTTCTACCAGCAGGTCATTTGCCTGTTAAAAAAAAAAATAAAATTAATAATGCCTATACCCAACATTCTTTGAAGGACATGCTTGCATTGAAGTTATTTCTATTGTACTCAGAGAGTCACTTGGCTTGTGTGTAGTTAACATGACTCATTTAATCCAAAAATAGGATTTGCACACACGTTTTGCAAATCTGCTAACAGCCTACATTAGTTCTGCACTCAGTGGTGGTTGCAGCAATGCCTTCTGCGTGCATATCCCAGTTCCTGGAAATTCAGTTTGGTCTTTCCTATTTTTTGTTCATATCTCATCTTTTTCTGTTCAGCTGATTAAATTGATGTGTTCAGTCACAGACTTCAGCTCTTGTAACAAGGGAAAGGTCACTGTTTCTGGACTTTTCTGTTATATACTGAATTTTCTTCTACAACACCTTTGTATCGTGACAGGAAAATTAAATTTAAGAACACCTACAAAAGTCAGGTCCCTTGGTGTACTAGAATAAAAGGATTTAGTAGTCCAAAAGCTTCTTTGTAAAGCTCTAGGTAAATGAACCCGAGATAAATCAGTTCAGGTACAACAAGTCATGCAAAATATAACACTTGGAAAACCAAAAACCCAGCTCCATTTATATATATTTTACAATCCTTAAATGAAATGCAGGAGCAGTCCCAAAAGGGTGTATTTTGAAACAGGTATGGTTTAGATATCCTTATGTTGCTTTAGAAGATATAACTGATTCAAGCCCTCTAGATACATATTACAGCATATAAAATAGTGTACAAAGCAAAAATGTTACACTGTTGATTACTTAAAATGGCATCTGGGTTTTCCTAGATGGGGGCATCTTGTTTTCTGATCAATAGAGAACTTATGGCTTTTTTTTACATTATTGCTTTTTTTTTAATATATAAAGAAATGAAAGCTTTTCTTGAAATGTTTTATTTGTGGAGTTCCATTGTCACAGCAACAAGAACTGCTCTGTTTCCACAGAAAATCTGCCCACTTGGGATCAGAGGCACACAGATCAAGGAAGAGGCAGACAATTTGCTGTGCCATAAAACACGGAGAGCCTTTGGCACACGTGGAAAACTCGAGCCCTGATCCATTATTGGAAACCATTAGCATAAATACTCTGCCAGGTCATTGACATCTGCATGATCAAATCCCCCTATGGGATTAGATATCCAGCACTCAGATCATGCCATTAGCCCATGGAAGGGTAATGAAACAATCAGCAAAAACACACGGGCCCGAGAACTCCTGAGTTAACACACAACTGGAATAAAATTAAAACTGCACACAGCTGCTTGTAGTTTGGAACGTGCCAAGTGGAGGATTGCTTTAATGTTCTAAGCACAAAGCTTTGCCTCACGTTCAGACTGATCCAGAGATTTAAGTGTAGGTAGAGCTGGTCCTGCTCAGCCCATAATGCTCTTTAAGGAGCTAAATCATGCATTACAGTTACCAGAAAACAGCTTCCCTAATTGCAGGCTTTAACCTTTGTTGACTGGATCACCTCTTATCTTGGAGTGATTTTTGCATGTTTCTTAGTAAGGGCGGCTCAAAGTTATTCATTCAAATTTTTGGAGTTAAATATACCTTTCCAAAGAGGAAACAAAGGTGCAGGAGGCCAGAATCTCCTCAAATCATTGATACCAAAGAATTTTCCTGTGAAGTACTTTTAGCCAGAAAATCAGATGTGGGGGTTAATCTCCCTTGGGAGAGAAGGGGTTGAAGGGATGGTTTAGACATCCTTAATTTTCATCTTAAAATTCTCAAGTACTTTTCTCTTAACCCATCATCAGAAGCCCACCTGTATTATTTGGATATTATAGGAATTGTAACTTTTTCCAGGTGTGGGGAGTTAATCATGGCTCCTGCAGGTTTTTAGTGTATATATGCTCTATATTATACAGCTGCAACACCCAGACTTTGGGGAGAGGTGTCCTGGACATGAATTTCCTGTTATTGTTGCAAAAATAAAACCAGCTATAAACCAAGCAACACATATAACTTACCTTGAAATCATATTTTGCTATATATTTTTAAATCATGTTTACACTCTTTGGTCTGATATGTCCTATTGACCTGATATGTCCTAGAATTAAATGGAGTAGGCATTTTAGCAGCATTAATCTTAACCTAAATGTCCTGATTTTACAACTTAACAACTGTGGAGCAGGAGATAACTGTTACCTGTTTTTATCCTACTAATTCAGGCCACTGGTATTAATAAGGTACATGAGATTTACAGTAAGACTGTGAGAGGTAGATTTAGGTTTAAATTCCAGGAAAACTAAATTTTGCTTACTCTAGATTCAAGGCAGAGAACTCTAGAATTCTTTAGTTTACTTATCAGTAAGCTACTTTACAAATAACACCATAAATTTTTGCCTTACAACTTCTATTACTAAAGGCTTTAGGTACCTCAGTAAAATAATAAATTTCCACGCAGGTAAATATATACACCATTCCTTTAAAAGAGAGAAATAAAATGTCTTATAGTAAATAAAAATCCAAGATCCTCCAAGGGTAAAACGTGTGTTTCATACATATTGTGAGAAATATACACAATACAAGGAAAATGAACAAACTTATCACTCTTACCCAGGAATAAGAATGCAACCATCAACAGCATCTTACAGTTTTCAGTATTTATGATATTTATTTAATACCTTTCCCTCTGCCATTTCAAAGCATTTGCTTTGTATTAAGCTTCACTGAAGCCTTGTACCATAATATTACCCTGCTCTAGGTGATGGGAATGTGAAGGTAACAGTAATTGACACCTGAAAAGTGAGTGTCACACTCAAAATACAACCAGCTCCTAACCTGCACCAGCCCTTGTACCCATACTCGCTTCTGGAAGTGTCTACACAACCTTGGGGCTTTGTGAATTTTGTTCTGAATTGTTGAAAATATATTCTGCTTCTGAGAAAAGGCTATGATTGCTGCTGTCAGCTCCAGTGCTTCTTCTCACACCTACATTAGCATGCTCTTAAATATACAGGAAAATGTACATTCCTGTGTGTTTCCTGCCTGGCAAAGACTGTCAGGTCAATTAGTGCTTTCTTCATTCGTGGCTGCTGTAGCACATGGCATGCTTTGTGGCACAAAAATTTGGGGTCTTTGAGACCTGTGTAGAGATGTCAGCACCACAAGCCCAAGATGAAATTCACGTTCTGAGCATTTTCTCTTGGAAAATTCACGGCGAGACGGAGACGCTCAGCATATGGAAGGTACAGCTTTATGCATCACTCACTGAAGAATGAGCATGCTCCTACAATCCCCCGTGGCATCTCAAATTTCCTTGGAAACGTCTCCTGAAGTTACTCTGAAGATTTGCCTAAAATGACCCTGCTCTGTTTGTGAGATCCCAGCTCACAAATAAACAAGCTACAGCAGCTTTAGGCATTGATCCTATTACTCCAATACTTTAGAAGCAGGCACTATATAATTACTCTTAAAATTCTGGTCCAAAGAGTTCTTACTGTTGATATACCCTGGAATGTTGGAAGTAAATATAAAAAATGATGGAAATATATTAGAGAGTGCAGAGCACAATTTCACTTACAAATTTGCTGATGTTTTCTATCCTTAGATCCTTTAATTAGCAACTCATGACATCACTTGACTTAAACCATTTTGGCTGACATTTTCTGCGCTCCTTGCCACAGGCAGAAGTTGCTGTGGCTCAATTTCCCTTTGTAAATAGGAAGCCATAAAGGCCATTTAACTCACAAAAGTGGTGGGAACTAGTTTAAATAATATTGGTTAGGCACTTTGATATTGCAATATAGGTAAAAAAGTCCATGTGGGAGTGAAAAAAATTTGGTTTCAGAACATGGCTTGAATCTATGTGAGGCCTGGGGCTGTGCACTGAACCAAATGCTGAAAAATCCTTAGGCAACCATCCATTCTGTGCATGACTGAGTCTGGAGTCTAGAGGAGAAATTAATATGTGATCGTGTAATTAGACTGTGGAATAATTAATATACACAAGGGAAGAATAACTTCAAATACAGGTAATCACAATCCCATTTTTTCCCCCTGTAGTTAATTTTGTGGCCTTTCTTTTCTTTCACTCGAGCTTTTCACTATGTGATATATGGTATAAAGGAGAGAATAAGCACAGGACTATTAGCTGGTTTTTTCCCCCCTTTATTAAATGTTAATGTGAAATCTGCCACAAAGAATGTGATTGCCCATATGTTATTCCACAAGTTTGGCTTTGGTCTTTCAAGGAAAGTAAACTTCAGTCATTTAACAAAAAAAAAAAAAAACCAAAAAACAATCTGAATCTTTCACCTTATCTGCCAGGCTTCTAACTCTCCTAAGTATATGCTTGAACTTTGAAATTTCTAACACTGTGTGCAGTCATGAATTATTTCTAGCTCACCAGGAAGGACACAAGGCAAACACAGAGGTGTGAGGGGATCGCCTTACAACATTGCTACACCTTAGCTTGGTTCTGCAGAATTAAGATCTGTAGAGGGCTAGGAATTAGTTGTGTTGAGACTGGACTAGAGGATAAACTTCTAGATTTATTATTAGTTATATTATAAATGCAGATATTGGTGATTACAGCTGCTCTTGTTTTCCTGGTCACCTTTTTTGTCCTCTTACAGGACTGGAAACTGACTCTGTAATTTCAGCTTCCTGTCCTGGCTAGCCCAGCTCAGAAAAAGAACAATTTGTACTTTACTCTTCATTATAGACATCAACAGAATTCTTGGGCATCAACAGTAAATCCCTCATTGAATTCAGTTACCCAAGATGAGGTTCTGGATTGGAACATTCAGCAGATGCTCATCAGTAACTTATCTTGAAGGGACACTTGTGGCTGGGTTCCTTTCCCCCTTGGACTGAGACTGATGAGAGGGAGGCAGATTTTTCTCTTGTTCAGACTTGGTTGTTTATTCCTCTCTTATCAGCATTACATGTACACAGGGTACAAGGAGCTATGTGCACTAAGATAGAAAGGTGCAAAATGGCCAACAAAAATCTTCTTCAAGGTTTTTTATATGTCCATTTACCCAATTAACAAATGCCAAGTTAATTATTTTTCTGAGTGACCCAATGACCCAACACCTGTGAGCTGCACTGTGGCATTCTCTATCCAATCACTCATTACTACCCAAAAACCTCTGGAAGAAGAAGATGAAGAAGAAAGAAGGAGGACAAGAGACAACACCCTAAATCCTCCAGCTTGTCTTCTGTTCTCTAAACCAGTTTAAACTCCAAACTTTAACTTTTTCACCCAGTGACTTAAGAAAACTCTTTAATTTACACACTTGCACTCCTAGTTTTTCTATTTAACAGTCATTTTCACAGTGTTATTTGAAATTCAGTGTTTTCTTGGATGTCAGAGCCAGGTATCAGAGATAAGGGCACACACTCTGTGCCTCTGACTCCAACATAACTGAGGAAAGAATTAGACCACTTAGGCAGACAACTTTGAAGCTCTTATTTCTATTCCTCTATAATCAAAAGTAAGCATTATGGTAATTAATATTCCTGGCTGAGAAAGCATTTATTTTGTAGCATCAAAAATGTTGGAAGTAACAGAAGGTGTAATTTAAAACCTAGAATGTACAAGAAAGCAAGAAATAGTATTTATTATTTTGAAGGGACTTTCTTTCAAATAAGGGAAAACTTTGATAAACCCAAAGACTATTTTTTTTTAATTCCTGTTCTTTGTTCAGGAAATTCAGGAACATATTTTTGAATCAGATTTAAGCTTTACAATAGTAGAATTCAAGGTATATTACTCATCTACAAAGTTAAATAATTGCCATACTGTTGTTTGATATTGCATTACAATTTCAGCTGGGAAAAGGAATCAGATTAACTTCTTTGTCTAATTCCATGGTTTTTGCATTGCAAATTGTATATGGCTGGCTACCTCTTTTCTTGAAAGTCAGTCACTTCACAGCAGTGTGTTCTACTATTTATTCTGAGTGGGTTTTAATACTTGAGCTATTGGTTTTTACTGAATTGAATGATCCTCCATCTTCTCATGCTCATTTTGCATGAGCTTCCTGAACTACAAACTAAAGAATTGCTGTAATATGTCAGAAAGTGAAGCCATTATGTAAGGATTAAGGTCAGGAAAATATATGTGCTAGTGATACGAGTGTTTATATTCTGAGTTTCTTTGTACCTCATGATCCTCATCATTTACCCCATTTGCTTCAACAGATCTTTGCACTTGTGTTTTGTTGCCTATATTTTATTATATAATTTAATGACTACATTTCATTAAATTTTACTATAATGTCAATTTAAATAAGGCCTGTGGGATCCTCAAACATGGAAATAATCATTGGGAAAATACAACTGTGAAGAAGTCTTATGAAAAACTAGATAAATATTGAGGGAAGAAGTATTGGGGCATCTGCCAAGCTGTCATTGTGCTGTGAAATCAGCATTTTGCAATGCCAAGACAAACAATCAGCCAAATTTTCCTCCGAATGTAATGCAAGCTGCACGCTTCACCCAAACCTCCATGAAGCTTCTGGCTAAGAGCACAGAAATGAACATGGTCTCAAATTCAGGGTCATAACCAGATCTGAACCCAAGTCAGTGATACATATTGTTCAGGAATTTATAAGGAAAGAGTGGAACAGAACTGAACATGATTCAATTTTTATCTAGAGTATGAAAGTTAAAAAAAAAACTTGTGCAATTTCATTTACAGCCAAATGTACTTTCTTATCATGGACTTGTATGTAAAAATATCTGAGCAGAAAAGAGACCAAGACTGTTCTCAGCTCACTTTAAAGTTACAAATGCTTATTGTTATCATGTATTACAAATTACTGAAAGGAAGCTAACACGATATGGCCACGGCCTGTGTTAGGACCACGTTAGTCCCTGGTGCTGTTGTCCCAGATCCATAGTAAGTAATGCATCTCATTGAACACACTCCATTTTTCTGGGGGAACTTACACTCCTAAATGTGGCAGCAAGTGAAGATCAGACAAGTATTTAGTAGTTAGGAATAAAAGTGTAATTCATGCAATAAAATGTCAGATTATTACTTCTTCATGTCACTAAGACTTTATTTAGAAAAGGTTTATTCCTGTTCTCAGCCATATGACTGGATTTGCAATTAAGATCTTTGTTTAATTTCTTTAAAACATCATTCCTGTTTATACATCTTCTGCAATTCCTTTTTAAATGTAATTGCTTTAAAATCTCAGAGGATATTAATAGCTGCCTGAACTGATATGTTTTAATACTAAGTACAGTGATTTAAAGTACTGAAGGAAAAAAAACTGAACAAAGCAAACTGCACACAATTCTAATCATGTTCTGGCAGCTGATTCTCTTTATTTCCTATCTGCACCACTTGCTTTGGTGTCTGAAATTCAGCAGTAGGTTTACAGTTCCATAAGGCCACACTGCTTGTGTTTAGAGGGATTATGTGCAAACTCAAACAAGTCATTCCTGCGTTAGAAACCACCATTCCTTCACCTTAGCTCAGGGTGAAGACACTTTCTGCTGACCTGTACTATTGGAAACTGGATTGTTTATTCCTGGTCACCTCTCATACTCTTCCAGAGTGCTGTCCTGACTGGGAAAGCTGTCACTGAGATTGTACCTATATCTGCAGACAGCTCTATTCAATAGGAATTTCAGCAATATTTTTTTTTAATGTCTGATGTTAAAGGACACCTCTGTTGTGCAGATACCCTAAAATGGCAGTGGAAGGGTCTTTCCTCCTTCACTGAGAAGTCCAATTTTCTGTCTTCTTCACAGGTAGATAGTGGAAATGACAGTCTTTAACCTCAGGAACGCCTCCAGAAACTGATGAGAACCATTTTTTATTACAGAGAATTCAAGAAATTGCATCCTCTCCAGGCTTTCCCTCACCCCCGCCCATTTTCTTGCTGGATGAATGCCTGTCAGACAGGCAGGAATGAACCTCCTGCATTCAGTGTACTTTATTGTCTCCAACTGCAACATTTCTTAGAGCACAGTTCCTGCTCTATTTGATGACATCCATGACACGATTTATATGGGTGTGCTGGGATAATCTTCAGGGAATGAATCTTGATGCAGGCAAAGATATATCATTGATGCTGCTTTAATAGCAGCATAATCCAACCAATATTTCCACACCCTAGCTACTGAAACTTCTAGAGTATGAGGAGTTTCAGCCATGCTCTGTATCACACTCTCCCCTCAGTGCCTCACAGTCAGTAGCACAAAATTCTGGAGGTTTAGGTCTCATAGAGAGTCCTGATCTTTCTGGATTTACTTTTTCCCTCCTTTCAGTGTTCCACATAAAATACTGTTTGTCATTCTCATATGAATGTGTGTGTGTGTATACAACACATGAGTGAAATTATATTAACAAGTCTGTTGTTCGAATTTCTACTGAAGTGTTCTGGCACCAGTAACACTTTACCATACAGTAAGAGATTTCAAAAGCACTTTGCAAATTGGTTCCACCTGTTCAGCCATCAAGATCTTGCTGGTGTCTGAACAATCAGATGAAAAAGCATTTCTGTGTTTTCTGCCTTAACCTAATTTCCTTAAACAGTGGTTCTGGCTTTTTCTCCCTTCTAGAGAGCACCTTATGCTTACTGAGGAATATAACCGTGCCAAGAAAAAAGAGCTGTGTGTAGACCAGCTCAAAAGAATGTGGATATGTGGCAATAAACTGTGTGAACACTTCTTGGTCACAGATTAGAGCAGCCTCACTTACTGCTTAGGATGTGTAGCTGCCTATGCTTGAACGAGACATTTCAGCAACCAAGGATCAGCACTGGAGTACTTCAGCTGCTGCCTTTTCCATGAGACAAACACTGGTTTTCAGATTAAAAGAAAAAAAAGCCTGCCCTAAAATGGTTTCATCATATGTCCAGCACCTGTGAATTTAGGCAAAGGGTTTGTGCAATGGCCAAGTCACAGTCACAAGTTCTATTCTTCCTTTCAGTATGTTTTTTTTCCTTTATAATTCCTTCTCTTGTGGTCTACAGCTACTTTCAGTCTCATATCTGTCCTGTCACTGTCTCTTCACTTGTCATCTAAGTTCCTGTCCATGGCATTGCATTTTTATGCTTCCTGCTCGTTCACAAACATATTCCATACAGCCCCTGAGAGAGCTGTCTCTTCCAGTTCCATCATGACAACCTATTCACTTCCTTTTTCCCTGAGTGGTGCTTTTCTTCTGCATGGGTTTTTCTGATCTGCTCTGCCTTCCTGGCTGTGCTTTTAGAATACAAATGCATTTCCCTCGTAGCACTCTTCCTTCTCATGTCATATTTCCATGTCGTCCAGAGTTTTCCACGCTGGGGACCTGACTCAGTGATTCACATCACACACCTATTGTCCTGCAGCCCCTCTAATTATGCCTCACTAGGAACTGAGCTGTGAAGCCTGGACTAATTAACAAAGTTTTGTGAGATGTGTCTGTGCAGGCAATGTGGAGCTGGTGAAACTTCCCAGGGTGGAGTCACTGTTGCCTCCTCCACAGAAGAATTCAGGCACAAAATAACCTGTCAAGATGCTTCATTAGCCACACAGGGATGCATTAAGACATTCCAGTTTTTTCCTTTGATTATGTCTACCATGGAGATTCTGCCCAGGCCAGCTGTAAAGAGCTGTCTCAGGAATAGAAAGAGCCTAGCTGTGACAGGTTGGAGTTTCATTTAGACTGATTTCCCACTTGCTGTTCACAGCTACGCAGGGTGTTTTCAGTCAGCAGTGTAAACACAGCACTTTCCTTCCCAGCACTGATAATCAAGAGAGCAATGAAAAGAGAGTTCTAAATCCTGAGCAGGTACAACATCCCAGGTTATACACCCACCTTCCTTTTACACAGACCTCTTGTTCTCTCCACTGAATGTCACTCAGCCACTGCTGTAGCCAGTCTTACTGCATGAGTTAGAAATGGGAATTAGCAATATTTGCATAAGCAGAGGCTTTGGGAAAGAGAAACAACTCAGAGACAAACTCAGTTTTGCAAAACTGTTGATACATTACATATGACCAGCATGTAACAATGATAATAGTTCTGAAAACCTGCAGCATCTTATGAAATAATCTAAATTTTGTGTAATCAGTTCAGTGGAACTTGTGCAGTGGATTTGAGGATTATGGTTACAGAAGTCTGATTTCCCAATAGGAATAACATTTTGGTTATTATATACAAGAAATATCCCTTTCTTTTATAATAGCAACAATAATAAGGTTTGGGGCTTTCTGTATGATTTATTTGCA
Source organism: Poecile atricapillus (assembly GCF_030490865.1). Taxonomy (NCBI): domain Eukaryota; kingdom Metazoa; phylum Chordata; class Aves; order Passeriformes; family Paridae; genus Poecile; species Poecile atricapillus. The sequence goes on along the minus strand of NC_081266.1, from coordinate 2,891,722 downwards.
CCAAAAATTTACCTCTAGTAGGATCATGTTTTAATTTTGTATTAGATACCCTAAATAGATCTCAGCATGACAGCAAATGAAAATGAAATGAAGTGTAGGGGGGGAAAGGGCAAATTAGAAGGTTTTCCAGAGGTTTTGAACATCATTCTGAATGAGAAAAAAGCAAAAGGAACAACCAATACTCTGTGTTTCTGATAAAATTCACCAATATCCTTTGGGGTTCATGACTTGTTGTATCTTGAATAACCAGTGATCCTTTTGGTCTGGACAAAACTGCTGTGCAATTACAAGGAAAACTAAGATTCTTTCAGTAATTTAGGTATTTCTTTCTCTGTCCTCTTCCTCTTCTGCCTTCACTCCTGACACACTTTTTAGTGTATCTTTTTTTCTTACAGATTAGTGTAGGGTTACTTGGGAAGTGTAGGAAGGAAACACTTCTGCAGTTGTCTTTCCTTCTGAGTAATGCAGTGCTAGGAGTGATGGCCAAGGCATCATTTACACACAGGACAGCTGACCCAAATGCTGCAGGTTGGAGGAAAAATTGTACATTAAAAAAAACAAACAAAAAAAAAAAAAAACAGGCAAAATTGTGACAGTGAAAAAATCAGATTAACAGAAAACATTATAAAAATATATAGGTTGCCCAAATAGTAAATATATCTTCAATATACTACTTCAAACCTGTTGCATTTTTTCCTTCTCTTCACTGTTTTCTTTTTCTGTTTGGAAACTGCTCTGTAAATGGATATTGCTATTTTCTGAGTACTTTCAGCCAGAAAACACACTCCAACCTTCACTCCAGTTACTCTGTGGAATCTGTCTTACTTCAAATGTTCTACTTCAGCCAGCATAAATTCACAGGAAATGAGAAGAAAATCAAAAAAATATGAACATTTCCATTCTCTCAAGCCTCCTAACTTCAGCTGGGTTTGTTCACAGAATTAATTTAGAAATTATTTAAGTGCATTTGAGGTCTTCAGGCAGAATTCATATTTGTTACAATCTCAGGGGCTGGAGACTGTAATTTTTTTCTTTTCCTATAAGCTCAAGACTTCATTGGCAAAAGCTGTTTCTTCATGTACTGTCCAGTTTGAACAATCCTCAGTCTCTCTGTGCTATATCTGCAGCCTCTCCCCAAAGCTATTATGTTGATACTTCTCCTTCCAATGACATTTTCCTCCTGGGGCAGTTCCTTCTTCATGACAGTGGCCGGAGCACTAACATTAGCTTGGGACTTTCTGATGAAAAGTTGTCATGTTTTCTGGGATAATTGCCCCAGAGGGATCCATACTTCATATGCAACTTTTCATCTGATGGGGAGTGAAACCACTCTGCCCCTCCTCTCCCAGCTGAGCCCTGTGTGATACATCATGGGTACTGATCATTTTCAGTCTAATTCTGAGCATTTTCTGGCTGTACAAGCAGACAAAGCACCAAGGCGTCTGGAAATGGAGCTCAGGCAGGAAAAAACCCGGAAAGCTGAAGCACTGGGACATGAGCTGAATGCAGGGATACAACACTTGTTTGCATCAGCATCTCAGTCATTTCGTAGAACTGAGTACCTTCAATTTTGCTTTCTTCCTCTCCCCCTTCTCTGACCCACATACCCTCTAATTGTTTTTAGTGGATCATCTTTTGGCCACATGGCTTCTTCTTTGTTTCCCTTGCATGACCTCCAGAGGGATCTGTCAGAGAGGAATTCTTATCTTCAGCCCATAATCTCTTTAAAATCTTTCCCAGCTCATGGCACTCCATTCAAAAGAACCTAATGGCTGTATTAGATTAGTTGGGTTTGTTATTTTTATATGGGTATTTTTTAACTTAATATAAGATTTTTAAAAACCTCTTGGGGACAAAAATTCAAAAACCCTCATAAAAAAATTACACACATATGCTGTTCTATGCAGGTCAAATTCTGCCCTATAAAATATGGCTATGATAATAAGTTTGAAGTTCATATCAAAGACAAGGCCATGAAAAGCTCTGTATTTCAGAGTTCAACTCTAATTCTGTATTGCAAACTACTGGATCACTTTTATTCTAGATAAGGATCTTCAGAATTACCTGAATATGTATCTACAGCCAGTTAAGGGTCAACTTCATTTGATATCATTAATAATGATGATTTTTAGCTTTATGAGGACTTGGAAATCAGGTCAATATTTAAATATCGGAGGGGAGGCTGTCCCTTATGATTGGATTCTACAATGATATGTTCCATCTGTGAGATTCATGCTATACTTCTATTTTGCAAGATAGTTCTCTCTCCAGAATATTTATGTCTATTTATATCTAATTATGTCTGAATTAAGCTAAAGCTGCAACAATCTTTGACAACAGAGTCCCCTTGCAAAGGGGGGAAAATCCACTCCTGGCAGGCAGTCATTGGAGTGCTTTAGCCTGCCTGGACATAACTGTACAGAAGAGTTCATCCTTGTTGCTGCACTAGGCTTGGAAAGCCAAGAAAAACAATAAAAATCAAATGTTGATGTTAGCTGATGTGGCTGTTGTGACTGCTCAGCTCAACGAGTCCAAATATTCCATAATTTATAAACAGGATTTCAGGTAGCTGCTAAGCTGGTCAGCAAACCCAGCTGTGGCAGAACATCATAATCCAGAGAAGGCTGCCAAATGGTGTTTGGACACTGACCAGAGTCCATGCAATTGTTCTGACATTCTTTGTCCAATGAGAACTGACACACAGTTATTAAAAACAATCAAACATTTTCCAGGCAACAAGCAGAACAGGGGCATCAGTCCTTTTTGGCACCAGAGGGTAATCAAACACAGCCCTAAAGAGCTCTGTGTCTCTCTCAGACCCTGCTGAAATATGTGTTTTCTTCGTTGTGCCAATTTTTAGGACATTTTCACAGGGCACAGGCTTGTGTCAGTGGATGTGGGGTACCACAGAACCTGTGACTCCTGGTGAGCATCTTTTGAAGAGAGCTTTCCAAATGAAACTTCCAACTCCAGAGAGCTACACAGGGTAATGGAGCCCAGGAATTAATTTATTTTCACACTAGAATTGTGAAACAATGACAGGAGCAACACACTGCCAAATCACAGTAATGATACACGTGCATATGAAAAGATACAACACATTCAGCTTTACTGGGCTCTTCACCTTTCATTCTTTTCAGAGTGGGTGAGAAAAATAAGAGGTTTGAAGTAGTTTGTTCCAGTAAAGCAATTCTCTGCTGCATCAAACCATATTAATGAAAGTTTAAAAACCCTTACATCTCTTCCATAAATAAGCAAGTGGTGTGTATATAATGGTACCGTAAAAAAAACGCTAATTATTTAATATTGGAAAATAATAGATCTACTCACAGTAGCCCCATGTTAATTAGTAGGCTTTTTTTCCTCAATGCAGTTTTATTTTAATGAATAACACTGCTGTTTCAACAGAGAAGGCTTCCTTTTTAGGATTTCATAACTCTCCAGGGCACACTAGACAGCAAACCACTTGTACCCAACATGCAAGCATTGAGAAAGCAGGAGACTCATTCAAGTTATTTTGGTATCTTCTCTTTGATTTATGTGGAGTAATTTCAGCAAAATTTCCTATAGGAAGAGATCTAAACTTTTCTACACATTGCCTGCTAAATTAGACTTACTCTGGGAAAACATCTATGTCATGCTTAGTGCAATATTAATTTGGTTTGGGAAACTATATAAGAGATTTTATGGCTAAGAATGTCTGAAGAAAAGAAAAGAAAGTCATTATGGCATTTGGTATATATTCTCTAAGGCTTTGGTTACACATTAGAAAAGCTGGATAATACTACCATTATGACAATATTTTTGCCAACCATCTGGGTAAACTAAAGATAAAAAAAAATACTATATTACACTAGTGGTATTGAAGTTGTTGTTATTTCCCTTCCAGTAATCTAAGCAATGAGGTAATGATAATGTAAAGAGAGCCTCTGGATTCCTGCACACTTCTGGGAAACTCTTTCCTAAGTTAAAATAAATATTAGAAGTTATTAGGTCCACTAATATCATGAATTGCACACTAACATGTTTTCTGGTCAGTCCCCCAAATGCCTAGAGCCACAAGCCACCTACATTTATTGTCACTAATGAATATTGGATATGTTTTATTTTTTTTATTTTTTGCATTCAATCTTCACTTTTTTTTTCTCTGAGATGGTGCAGAACAGTTGGGAACTGTTTTCTTCTACAATTATCTGTTTGATTTGGAAAGCAGGGGGACAGAGAAAGGAGATGCTGGTTGAAGCAGAGGAACGTATAAGAATGAAATTAACATCTTTAAACAGAGGTATGGCATTAGTCTCTCAAAGATAGACCCAATCTTGTTGTGTCACTGTAGTCTTGCTGACCTTGAAAGACAAACTACGCCACCTGATCTTTTCTATTGGGTAGAGTCTGTCCCACTGTGTGATCTGAATAAAAGCAGCTTTTAAAAAATGTACGGTTACGGTGTTATTCTCGAACGATAAATTGTAGTGTCAATTATAATTTACCCACAGAGAGAAAAGATAACATAATTTCAAAAGAATATTGCAGGGAAATGTCCCATAACAATCAAGGAAAACACATATATTATGAGTGACTGCTGGTGGTATTATTATTATTAAGGTTATTATGGTTATTATTAAGATTGCCAGGCACTATCTGTTCCAATACCAGTTTCTAATCTCACAACCTTTTACTGAAAGTGCTAAAATTTGCCAAAGTAGATAGATATCTCTCTCAGTCTACATGATAAGTACAGCCTGAGCTACATGACCCAACTGCACCAGTGAATAAGGATAATAACAAATATATTTTTTCCAGTTATGCTGATTGGGAAAGTGAAGTTTTGAAGAGTGGTTCTGCCACCATGAGGGAAGAGTTGTTGGATGAGGAGGCTGAGAAGTGGCGCAAGGAAAGGAGCTGCAGTGAATTATCTAAACCTGATGCAGCACAGGATCCCTGAGAACTTTCAGCAGGAGCAGGAGGGAAGAAATAGGGCAGAGAATAAGGAAGGGAGGTCCCCAGCAAGTCCTAAGAGCCTCTGTGGCTGGGAACAGGAGGTGTGGAGGGCATGGAAACAAGGGAGAAGCAATCTGGACATGAAGCTGGGGACAAGGGTCTGAAGCTTGGCCAGGCAAGGGACCCAGAAGAGGATCTGGGAAAGAGCTGGGCCCAGCTGGGGCAGTTTCTGAGAACCTCCAATTTTCCTGCCCTCAGCAGATGAAAACTGAAGACAAAGTGATCCATTCTTCTGCAAAGCAGCTCTGTGGAAACTGCTGGAGTGCGTTACTCCTTGTTGGCGGTGATATCAGTTCTCAATTAAACTGAGTCCCTTTTTACAGTTTATTTAAATTGAAAAGAAAAAAAAAAAAGGAGAGGGGAGAGGGAAAACTTCAGAGTTTCCTTCCCTTCTTTGACACTCAGGTAGTGTTTCTCAATCACATGGTATGGTCCTTTGTATTCTTATTTTTTTATTCAGCAGCCATAAATACCATGGTATCCCCAGCTCTAAAACTGTGCTTCTTGTCAGTAAAGGAAACTAACTTCCCTCCAAAGGAGTCTGAAAAACTCCATACATAAATAGAAGCAGAAATGAAGAAATTAAAAAATAAAAATGATGGAAAGCAGGTTGCCTAATAAGAGAGTCAGAGAGGCTGGAGACAGGCAGGGTCAGACAAGGACACAGAGTGGCTCAGAGGAACAGAGAAATCACAAAGTTGAAAGGCCAGAGCATCAAAGGAAAAGGCAGGCAAGAGAATAACCAGTTAAGTGCATGAGTCACCAGAAATGGCATTTGACAGTCCATGGTCAGCATGGCCAGAAGGTGTATTAGTATAAAAATGACATCACTGTGCTACTTTCTAAATCTGGTAACAAGAAAACATCAACAACTCCCTGTGTCTCATTAAAAGCAATGGTACTAAGGAAGGATTAATTATATGAAAGGAAGAGATTTACTAAGGTGGAGTGGTGGGTTCTGGCTGGATGCCAGGTGCCCACCAAAACCACTCTGTCACTGTCCTCCTCAGCTGGGCAGGGGAGAGAAAATATAATGAAAGGTCCATGAGTCGAGAGGAGGGCAGGGAGAGACCACTCACCATTTTAAAGTTATGGAGAGGCTCAGCTTGTGGTAATTAGCTTAATTTATTACCAACCAAATCACAGTAGGATAATCAGGAACAAAAAATAAATCTTAAAACACCTTCCTCCCACCATTCCTTTCTTAACTTCACTCACAATTTCTCTACCTCCTCACAATTTCTCTACCTCCTCTACCAGTGCTGCAGGGGGACAGGAATAGGGGCTGTGGTCAGCTCATCACACATTGCATCTCTTTCCAAAGCAAAGGGAACCAAGGACAGTCTGCAGCCTTTGCAATGCATATCTAGATTGTATTTCCACATTTTCAGGCCCAACAGCCACTCATATGAGTGTTTGTGGCATTCCAGTAGCCCAGATATTTTTAGATGAAATTATTTTCACAATGGGAATGTAAACTATTTACAAAAAAGCCTTTGTATGGTTCCTTTAGAAATATTTTGGCCTATTGAACAGGACTGTACCTTTTTCAAAGTGAAATTTTAGCACAATGGCTTTCAGCAGCTGCTCTCAAGTCTCTTTGTACAAACTCTGCCTGCAGTACTTCATGCCTCATTTCTCCTAACTTGACATTCTCTATATTTGTTGAATAATTGGTGAAAACATATCATCGTTAAAAATGTTTACCGCTCTGTTCTAATGGGAATGGCAATAAAAGGGGAAGGGCAAAAATATGTCATATTACACAAAAAGCAGCACAACTGCACCCTTCAGAGAGGCCTTACAACCTACTATGAAATTCATGCTGTTGAGAAACTATTTGGCTTCTTTCAGATATTTTTACTGCTTCTTTCTTTTTTTTTCATGTGGTGGATGCTTGCATGAAAACAGGAGGTCAAGTTCTGCTCTCGAATCAGCATAAATTTGAAATTCAACAGTTACAGTAAACAAATAGCAGTGTAAGCAAAAGAAATCCCACAATGGCTTTGTGAGTGTGTTTTATGGCCAATGACCTAGATGCTGGAATGAATTTTTATCCAAACTGCATTGCACTCAGACCTCTGGAACTACTCTGCTTCAGCCTGATTTTGAATGGAAAAGATCCTATTTTTTATATTTTATTTTCTTTTCTTCTCTTTTTTTTTTTTTTTTGTTTCACTTAAGATCTAGAGGACACCTCATTGCTTAGTGGATGACCAGTGAGTGTTTTGCCTGGAAGTGTAGAAAATACGTTCTGGTGCCTCTTTTTGCCCAGAAATTCTGTCTGACAGCAGAACAAGCCAGCTCATATACTTGTGCCTTAGTTTCCTTCCCCTGGGAATGATGCAGAGTGGCCTTAACAAAAGTTTTGGGGGACATTTAGTGGCATATGAGTGATGCTTTGTTTGGAAGGGGCTACTTAGCTCCAGCAACAACCAAATCACTGCAATTGTTATCCAAAGCATCAGAGTAAACAATACTAGCTGGAACAATGTGCTGTTTCCAGAGTGTGACTTTAAAGAACGAGTTATGAGATTATGATGTTGTTGCTATGGTTACAGATCCATTTAAAGAAGTGGATGCACTAAATACTATTATGAAAATTAAGTAACTATTAAGCAGCAGTCTGAAACACAGGTGTGTAGGAGTCAATGTTTTTATTTTTGTGATTTTAATTACTCTTAATATTTGTGAAAGTGGCAAGATGAAAGAGCTGTCCAAAAAAAGGGTGTGATGCTTGGAAGGCAGATCTCTGATGCTTACAGCATCTTTTCAGAGCCCCAGCACTCCACCAATTCTCTCTCTTTCCTCCTGAACTTAACTAATATGCAATGGAGAATCATACTACAGGAAGAAAAGAGATTAAAATGTCCTTCCATAAGAATTGTTGTATTAAACCCAGGATCTCACACAGAGAGTGACAAAAAGCTTGCTCTTTACAACTTACACGTGAGGATAAGAAGTTCTGCAAGCTCATACAGTCATGGAAAATGTGATGTGGGTGATATTTTATTATCTATCCCACCATGGAAACACTTCTAGCCCTCAGCCCATAGCAAGAGCCCCTGACATCTCTCCTAAGGGGCCCAGCTGTGCTGAGCAAGCTGCCCAGCCTAGGGGCTGCTTATTCCTAGCACAGGTATTCCAGGGCTTCCCAGGCTCCTTGCTGATTGAATGCACTCCTTTTGCTCCAGAAGGAAGCCAAGGGACAGCTGGCAAGCTGATTTGCTCCAGGGTTCACTGCAGGCAGAAAACATGAAATAGATGGTGCCAAAAGGGGCTCCTTTAGCCCCGGACAGACTCCTGACACGATGCCAGCAGGCCCTGTGCCCACAAAGACAAGCTCATGCCCTAAGGACAGGCTGCAGGGCAAGCAATGCATGCTTTTGGCATCCTGCTCTGGGGGCACTGCTCCAGGAGGCTGCAGCACAGATTTCACCTTCTTCTTTCAGATTATCTCACTATGAAAACACAAATTATTCCAGTTATGTCTCAGGCTCACAGAGCCATGGATTGCTACCTGGCACAGATGGGTTTGGTAATGTAGACACAGGAAATATCAGGAGAAGATGGAACTATTGATTATTAGCAAACCTTGAAAGTTTCATTTGAGTGTTCACTTTCTATAATCATAGAAGGGATATGCAATTTATAAAGAATACATTCAAATACATGACAGGTGGTTGTCTGTCAGAAACTTATATGTTCTCTAAGTTTGTACCTAAAAGACTTGAGCTTTGGGAGATACTCGGCATATGGTAGTTAAGGAAAAGCTCTTTTAAAAATTGTACTGCCACTATATCTAAATATAATCCCAAAGAGAGAGAGAGAGAGAAATATCAAAATCCAGGACTGTAATTATGCTTACCAACCTACTTCATTTATCAAAGCACATTAGAAAATGAGTAGAGAATTTAACTCAGGGAACCTGTACCACTTTCAATTATCAGCCCTATAAATTACACGAGCAGTGAAATGCAATGAGATCAAAGACTCTGAACCATTTGATTTTCTTACACATGACTGAGTGGCTACTGGGCACACTGATTACTCACCAGTGCTGTGTAACTAGGGCAAGATTGAACCCCATAAATATGGCACCACTGACAAAGGCAGAGAAATGAACCAGGGGATACTCTGGAGGTTTGTTCAGCAACACAGGGCTGGTGTATAGATAAGCAAATGTCTTACGAATGTGCTAATGAGTTTGCCTTTTAACCCCATCAGCTAAAAATGCTGGGGTGAATTTATTTTCCTTTGTCTCTTTAGAACATGTATCATCTCTATAAATTGATATGCAGTCTCCTGAGTGTATTAAGAACAATTTCTAATTTCTGATCTATTCAAGGCATCCTCCATAAATTTGGATTATACCCCTATCAGCAGCCTGATACCATTTCAGGACATATTTGTTACAGACTAATCAGCTTCATGCATACATATCTATCTGAACAGAGAGGATGCATGATTTGACAATATTTAGGAAATTAACTTCATAGAAATCATAAAAGAAATAGCAGAAAATACCATCTTGAGCTATTAGTGGGATCCAAGCCTATCAGCCTTCCTGTTTTCTTCCAATAGGTTTTACCCCAGTTTTGTAGAATTCTGCTGTTTAATATGCACTCCTGAATAAGTTCTATATGTACAGGGGGAAAAGAGGCTGAGAGAAGGGAAGGAGAAAAAAGTCCATGTGAAGGCTTTATGCCTTTATCACCCTCTGAAGGGTTTTGACACAGCTCAGATACTAAAAAACCTGTAAATATTTCCTGCAATGATGGTAAATTTTTACTGTAAATATTTCCTGCTTCATCCTGTGCAAGGATAGGCTGTGCATCACTGATTTGGCTGCTGGCACCAACCCAGCAGACAAATCATCCTCATCCTCCTCCTCCTCCTCCTCCTCCCCCTCCTCCTCTCCTCCTCCTCCTCCTCCTCCTCCCAGTAATAAGGACAATAACTGAGAAATCTCAAGTCCATCTTTGCCTTGTCAAAACTGTGCATTATTCCTAATTCATGCTGGACTGCAAATTTACAAGCCAGCCTCGTGTTTTTACCTCAGACTTTAACCTTGTTTTATTTTTCCCATGAAGATGGAGATTTTGCTGGTCACACAGCCAGTCTGTGTGAAAATCTGTGTGTGCCAAAGCAAGTTTTTTTGCTAAAGAGAATTTTAAGGGAAAGAGCAGAGGAGAAGAGGCAGTTCAACTTAATTAATGTCAGAGTTTGTATAATCCACTGAATGTGTAAAGGACTGTATAATTGCTAGGTGTTATTACTAGTCTTGACTGAGTAATTCATGTTGAATTATGTGTTTGCCAAATGTCAACTCTCTGTTTGTGAACTGTCATTGAAAGAGCACAATTTTTTTTTTTTCCCAGGATTTGTACAAAACTCCTCTCAGAATAGCTTCTGTCAGTAATCCTTAGCCTGCTGCTTATTCATGAGCAATTAATCATAAGTGTCTGATAGTTGCAATTTGAGCTGTTTGGACTGCCCAGTTAGGTATTGGATCTGCTTCTTTTCAGACATTTGATGACTGTAACTTTGAACTCTGTAGTGTAGATACTCACCCAAGATAGAATTAAATTTGGGTTCCAGGAGTAGTGGCTAATATGTGCCTTAGTATGAAATGGAACCCTGTTTTAATGTTCAGATTATGGTACTGACTAGAAGTCAATCAATTTGAGAATAGATCAGTTTGAAAGTGATAGAAATATTAAGTAAATAATAGACCCAGTTCCAAATTATTTACTGTCTAGAGAAAACAACTGATCTCTCTAGCGTTCTTGACTGTAGGAGAATAAATCAACTGCCAGTAAGGTGATCTGAAATTGGAAATGGAAATTAAATGTTTTCACAAGAAAGCCTCCAGACTATTTATCAAATAGCTGCAGATTGTTGTATTTCAGAAAAATATCTGTGCACATGAAATAAACCCTAACCCCTTATGTTAGCTGGACAAAACCACATGGAAATACATTGAGAATTTTCTGAAGGAAAGGGAAATTAAGATGTAAATCTGAAATACCAAAGGGATGGGCACTAATTTCCAGAGCATTTCCCTAATCCTATCTCAAAGCTGCTCCATGCTGAATGCACCCAATATTTTATTCACTGCTATTGTCTGCAAAGCAAAAGCAGTTTAAAACTGTGTACACTAATTTTTAAAATTATTTAACCTCTGAAGTCCCTAAAAATTCAAAAGTAATACCTCTTAGAAGATTATATTTTTTATTAAACTAAGGTGTTTCTTTTTAAGAAAATAAAATAATTTAACGGTTTGCTACTTGCTGGTGTCTAAGCAACTAGCAGACAAGGATATTACGAGAAATCCAAAAGAACTGGATGCAGTAGTTTCCCTTCACTCTGGTTAAACTACAATTGGTGTAATTAAAAAAAAGGAAAAAAAATATCATAAATTCTCTGCAGGAAAAAAAGGAAAAAAATTAAAGTGAGGGTTAAAATCTCTTTCCCAGCATGTCCATGGAACAGAACAGTCCCATCAGTCTTAGTGTAATTGAGATTGTTTCCACCTCTTTTTCAAAATAATGCACATTCTGCATTATGTTCTTAATGAATCTTTGAATAATTTCATTTTTCTCTTTCTTGAATTTGAAGTAACAGAACATTTTGGAAAATTGGTGTGTTTGCCTTTGTCAGACAAGGATACCTTCTGCTCATGAAGAGGGTTCCAGGCAAGGTGGAGAGAATATCCTGGCTGAAGTTATCCCTGAAATTACCATGCAGCATCTTTAGTAGGAACACAAGCACTCTTTCACTGCAGTTCTTTGTGCAAAAGAGACACAGAAGGCAGAAAACTCTTACTGTATTTGATGATGAAAAGGACAGGTTTTAATAGGAACAAGGAAAGAGTTACTGCTTTAATTCTACTGAGAAAGATTATTTGCAAGAGCAGTGATTTGAATGGGAGAACTGGAAGGACTTTGTGTGATGGCAGAACTTTCAGATTATGGGGGAACTCCACTTTTCTGAGTCAATTTTACTCACGTGTAATGGGATTTAAAGATTTCTGGAGTACTTGTGAACCTAAAAAATATATAGACAGGATTGATACAAATTCTAGCTTCAACCTAATCTTGCAGTCTTGGAAATGAGTGGCAAAACACCTCCTGACTTCAGTGGAAATAAAACCACGAACCGTTGAAAACACATATTGATCCATATTCTACCCTGCTGGATAGCTCATTTTATTCTTTTTTGAATAAGAATGTAGAGAAGGAATTTGTAAGCATTATGCCATCTTCTTAGAAAAATGAATAGATTTTTCATTTTAAAAATCCATTTGTCTTTAAGTATCTAAATTTTCAAGAAAGCGAAATAATATAAAATGCCAAACTAAAAGTGTTCACGGCCCTATTCTGTCATGATTTATATCCAGTGCATATTATTTGACTTTGCTGAGGTTGCCCAGACATATGTTGGGATAATTATAGGGAAAAGAATCTAATTGTACTATACAGTGCTGGTTTAAGCTGACAGATAACAGGTTGTTATGTATAAAACATGTGCGTACATAGAGTAACAACATGTTAAATATCTCATTACATCCTGATAGATAGATAGTGTTGGGAGGATGTAAATTAGAATACCAATTATTGCATTGCAGTGGTAATGAAGCATTTATTCTTTATTCACATGCATCTCTATTTGTGCAGCTCACAATGACTCTCCTCGGGGAAGCACACTGAATGGTTTGATGTTGACCTCCAAGCTATTGCTCCCACTTTCAAAATTTTGTGTGTTAAAGATGCATCTCTGTGAGAGGGAGGACTCTGGTGACAGGGAAGGAAAAACAGGACAAAGTAGAATATTTCAGAGTGAAGGATAACTAGGGGAGAGGGGACTTGAGGTAAAGGAAAAAAAGCTATGGGATATGACATAAAGAACAGTGCCTGAGACAGGAGAAACGCTGTGGAGAGCCAGGGATTTGTCATCATATGCAACATCAGTCTCAAACACTGATTCATTGCTCTTTTTAAAAAGATTTCCTTATGCATCTGCATTCCACAGTTATTTGTCAGTCCAACAAATACATGAACAAAGATGAAATGTCATCAAATATATCAAGCTCTTCTTCTGTATGTTGTGCATTCCCAAAGTGCCGATCCAGCCCACCAGCTCCCCAGTGTGAAGGATGGAGCTTCTTTCAGACCCTGTAGGAGCAGCTACAGCCCAGAAAGAGCACAGAAGGGCTTGCACTATGGCAAAAGTGTGCTCAGCTTGGACACAAGGATCAGATTCACTCATTCTAAATTTTCCTTTTCAAGTTGGCTGGTTTTCCCCAGATTTTAAAGCTTTACTTTTACCTCTTACCTAAAGTACTAATTAATCATGCCAAGCAATTCCCCTCCTTGTGTTGCAATAAGTAGCTCAGACAACATTTTGATACAGCAGAAAATAATTTGTGCTCTGAGAGAAGTCAGGAGACACAGTGTCACAGGCAAGAAAGCTGGAATGCCACATCCATCCTCAGATCCTCAGGACAAGAACATCATTGACAAAGTGACACCTGTTCAGTGGAGAGACTGCCACGATGGATCAGGGCTGGAGACCCTGCCTTGCAGGCTGAGAGCTTGGAGAAGAGATGGATCCAGGGGTTCCTCAGCACCCACCCAGCCCTGCAGGGGAGGAGGTATCAAGAAAATGAGGTCACAGTGGTGTGAGTAAAAGAGACAACAGGATTAAACTGAAACGTGAAAGGATCAGAATGCCGTGAGGAAAGTCCTCTCCTCCATGAGGAAGACAGGAAGCAGAGTAATGTTCTAAGTTATATAGATAGAGAATTCATCTCTAAATTACAGTGAGCTGCACAAGTTCAAGGACCTAGAAATGACTTGCTGCTGCAGCCTTGTTCTCTGAACAAGAGGAGAGATTAGAGAGAGTGTGAGGTGCTCTGCAATGGGGCTTCTGCAGGACTGATTCCCATTCCAGACTTCCCAAATTTTTGTGTCGCCTCTGAATCCAGTCCCCTTGCAGCCCACACTTATGGAACACGAGGAATCCAGCTCTCTACTTTGCCATAGTTCTGCCCAGGAAATGCAAGATTTTCAAGCCCAGTTTTAACATATGCAGAGGATCTTTCTGAGGGATGAAAGCCCGATTTGCTATTGTGGAACTCACCCTCATATAGAACAAGAGGCAGGAGATAATTCTCAGATATGTGGTGAATTCTGGCATTGATAAGGAAGCCAACACCTTGAAAATCTCTGCAGGATATGCTGAGAATTTCAGCAAAACTGAGGAAATAACAGGGATTTCAGGGAAAATAGGACACTTAGATTCCTGCCTTGCTTTTTCAATTCTTTTGAAAAATCTGATCTGGAGAGTATATCAATCAAGTGTTAAAGGGGTGAGCACTGGCAAAGGAGATATGCATCCTGGATGTATCCCTTTTTATTTAAATAACATTTTAAATCCAAAAATATTCAATATTTAAAATAACTCCAGCAATATTCAGGAATTGCACCATGAAATTGTAAGAATACAATTTGACACCAATTGATGTCTCAGGGGTTTTGTATGACATTCAAAGAAGGAAGGTTATAATAAACACTGAGGTACAACAGAGTACAATATTATAGGTACATGGTGTGTTTGCTCCCTTAAACCTGTGGGGTTTTACATTCTTTAGCATCATTTTATCTATAATTATCAGATGGGAGACTTCAAAGAGATCAGTGTATTGCAGTGGATTTGTCTGCTCTTCTTTGGTTATTAAAAGACAGGAAATAAGGGAAACCATAGGCAGATCATTAAATACAATACCAAAGCATTGGGAAAGATAAAGGGAAGACATCTCTTTCATGCAGGATTTATATTTAGTGCTGAACAGTGGGGATTTTCACCCTGTAGTTCTGCAGATCAGGTCATTGGTGGAGGAAAAGATTAGAGGAACATTTGCAGTGGGGTACAGTATTATTTAGGTTTGAAACTGATGAATTGTGAAGCATGGATGAAAATGGAGAGTGGTACAAATCACTGCAGTTGAACCCTTTTAGATCATAGTGAGCAGCTGACAATTGAAAGGAAACTGGCTACTCTCTGGAAATATATTGCTACAGTTTGCCTTGAAAGCTCTTTTTGTGAGTCACTCCATCTCTTCTGTAAATAGTCATTATTGGAATGGTTTGAACCATTGTTGGTTCTGACAACACTGAACTTTGTGAAAGTCCTTGCTTGAAATCAAAACTTTTTTTGCCAATAGGGATCATTTAAAAAAAAAAAAAAAAAAAAAAAGATTCTTTTGTGTGTTAATGTTTTACAAATTGAGCCTTAAATTAATTAAAGCTAGCATGGTTTTATGTAGGTTTATGGAGGAAACCAGAATACTCAGTGTAAGAGAATTTATTTCAGAGTAGTAGATAAAACTGCCCCAGAGTCGTTTCATCTCTGGCTAGGAACAGTCCAGAAAACATTTTTAAATATTTAAGAATATCACCATCACTCTTCACTACTTATGTACATTAAAATTTGCCATTTTGATTAATGATTTAATGTGTATTTGGTAAAACTGGCTTTCATCTGCTCATTCACTGCATGGCTTTTACAAGGAGCTTCTGGATCTACTACATTTACTAACATCTCCTTCAGTAATGCAAATATCCAGCTTTTTTCAGTCATACTGGTGAATTAAATGCTAATAAGATTGATATTGGCAAGGATATAAAAAAGAAAATATATATGGATCTCAGAAGTGATTACATCTGTTTAAAATAACACATCATTAATGGGATATTTGGACAAATTGGAAAGTGTGATTAATCTATTTACATTTTAGGAGTTTTCTGGTTTACAAGACATTTTGAAATAATCCATAGTAGCCACATTACATTAAAAAAAATGTTTTGCCAGTGTGACATTTCAAAGACTTTGATTTCCTTTCTGTAACTATATTACCTACAATTAATTTCTATAAGCTTCTGCAGAAAAAACATTCAGCTTTCCATCAGGCTGAGCCTTCACATGGTCTGAGATGAAGCAGATTTTCAAGCAACTGGAAAGCAAACAGCTCCAAGCTCCCTTAGAGTAATTTTCCATGCAACTTTAAGGTTTTTCATCAAGTGGCAGAGTCTAAACTGGGGTGTTACAGAGATACCTGCTAGGCAGAAAACACAGGAGCTGCTTAATGTTAGAGATATTGCTAGTGAAAAGGAGAAGGAACCTGGTGTTAGAAGGCAGTGGTCACAAACAATTTGTACTGGTGCATAAAAGCAGGGAGTGACTTCAGGAAAGTGGTGCCAGAAGGGAAGGTTCACAGGACACAGACCCCACAGGACAGTGAGGTTTCCCTCAGAGCACCAAGAGGTCCTCTGCTCGTGATTTGAAAGGAGCAATTCATTAAGGATGATTCCAAAAGCTGCCAAATGATTCAGGCATGAATCTGGACTCTGCTTTCTTTAATGAATAAGAAGCTCTTGAGTTGTAGTGGTGGACACTGGGAATATCCTGGGTATAAATTGTGTATTTAATAAACTGTGTATTTTACAGCTTGTCTGGACATCTGGCAGCAGCTGTGGACAGAGAGCACAGCTCCTTGCTGGGAGCTGTTGGCTCTGTCCCTTCCATCCCAGGTACCTGTCAGATGGACTTTGCAGCTTGGCTTGATGCAGGACTGAGATTTACAGGGCCAGAGGTTAATGGAAATGAATTCTCTAACTGAGGAAAAGTAAATTGCTGGTTTCCAAACGTTGTGACTCCCTTGTTCAGCCATTCCAGAGCCCCCTGATTTCTACAAGGTCTCTGACAGAGGGGAAACAGCCACAGCATTGTGAGCTCAGGGCTCGCTGTGCTATGTGAGCTGCATCACAGAATCGCTTGCTATGGATGTGAATTAGCTGCTCTTATGTTAACTAGCATTATGGAGCAATCTAATGCTAATTAAAATTGTTTGTCGCTGTTCTACAGTATTAAATTTTAATTGGAGTGCATAGATCTCTCTCTTGACTAGTGCAAAATTAAATAATTAATTAATATCCCGGTTTAATTCCAGATATTCGCTGCCATCTCACTGTATTTTCAATAATTTCAACGAGCTTTGAAACATGCTGTAGAATGATACCCAAAAAAAACCCATCACTTTAATGAAATTTGGACGTAATAGCATTTTATTTATGCTAAATTAATTATCTCTTGTGTACTTTTGCATTTTAAGCTTGCTTTTGTAACCTATCCTGTTCAATAATTTCTGAGGTCCTAATCAGGCCTACCTATCTCCTGTGATGTATTGAATCACCCAGGAAATTGTCTGTTGTTTAACAATTAACCAAGCTCATTTCTACCTCTAGCAATAAACTTTTAGGACCTTTGAACTGATATTTGCCTCTGAGCTTGTAAAAATTTACATCTGTATAACAAATAAGTTAGCTACTAGAAAATTCACACTTCTTACAGATATCTAAGGAAAAAGGGAAGAAATTTCCCTCTTTCACAGGTGTTGCAAACCAACCAAGGTATTGCTTAGCCTTTCAGGGCCTGTCATTCTGAATCTACTCTAAAAATGAAATTATGTTTTATTCAAAATGAAGGATTTATCAACAAACACGTTGGAAATTTACTGAAAGCTTCCAACTGTGGCAACTTGGCAAAGCAACACATTTTGGCATTTTATTCTCTCTGTACATATGTTTCACTCACTTAAATGTCATTGAGAATTAGGATGCACATTCATCAAGAGAGTCTCCCACTTCAGGACCAGATTTGTCATCCTTTGTCTAAGGAGCAGTCTCCCTGAAGCTGGTGGGTGTAATCCTGATGCTGAAATAGTTAAGAGCAGTCAGGAAGCACACACTTCCATCAGGAGCTGTGTATCCCACACTGCTTCCCAAGGAAATGTTGAAGGGTTGAAATCTGATCTTGCGGCTCCATCTTGATTTCTGGAGTTTATTTACCTAAATTCCTTGGGAGTTTCACTTGGACAGCCCTGTCTCTCTCTCTCCTTTGTTCCTTCAGCACAAGGAGTTTATGCTGTCACCTCTGAGAACATACTGATTGCTGGGGATTATTTTCCATTATGAGAGCTAAAAAATGAAAGCCATAGGTTTGCTTGGTTTTTTGTTTTGTTTTTTTTCATTTCCTGTAACATTTGCAGCATTTTAATTAACCCCCAAACCAGAAATCTTGCAGTTGTGCATGTGTTTTGCTCCTGAAAAACACAAGCAATTTGTCTTTGGCATAAGAATGAAAACACTAAAATAATCATGGTTTTTATCTGTTTAAGAAAGAATTCTCCCAACTTTTTTCATGAACAGGGATACTCCAGCTCCCCATATTTGAACAGGTGAGTTTGTTTTAAGGCAGGCAGTGTAAAACAGACTCTCCACTTGATGCCAGCACACATCACCCAGCAGCACACAGACTGACAGCAGCTACTGCTTTTTCCTCCTCAGTCCTTTAAGCCACATGAAACAGGGATACAGTGTGAGAGACCCACATTTACGAAACTGTTTAAATAAAAAAATAGGGTGTTTTCTGTCTTTCACTCAGTGATGAACAAAAATAAGTCTGCATGTGACTCATATAGATATTGGGCCCTATTCTTTGTTGTTGCCAATGAATATGAATGGAACACTCTGCTTAAAACTCTCTTAGAAAAACTTGCTATTCCAGCCAAAGAGCATCAATTTATATTTGTCAGTCTCCTTTGCATCTTTATAATGAAAAGTTCTTATAAATCTGTCCTAGTACTTTTTATTATGGCAGATAACTCAAGAGTATAAAACAGAGTTAACAAGAAATTTTACAGGCACACTTTTTAATGCAATGAAATACTCCAGTTTTTTTCAGTGTGATCTAGTCATTCGTTTTATTACAGCAAGTTAATAAATGCTTTATTTTTCCTTCCCTGCTGTAAAGAGGTAATTGGAAATGATGTCATTATTTGCTTTTGGATCATCAAGAAGCAGGAAATTAACAGCTACTAATGGTATGAAGCTGTGTCGGGGTGGTTTAGGTTGGATATTGGGAAAAGGTTCTTCATCCAGAGGGTGGTTGGGCACTGGAACAGGCTCCACAGGGAAATAGTCACAGCATCAAGCCTGACAGTGTTCAAGAAGTGTTTGGACAACACTCTGAGGCTCACGGTGCCATTCTTGGGATGTCCTGGACATGGCCAGCAGTTGGGTTCAATGATCCTTGTGCATCCATGCCAAGGGAGGATCTTCTATGGTTCTGTGATGCTACAAATGAAATTTTATTACTCTAGTCAGTGCACCTCTAAGCTGACCTAGCTGCCAGAAAATATCGAGTGCCCTTTTTTATTTCTGGTACTTCCAGGGTGAGTAGGCATAAGAAACAAAGATGTTAGGAATCCAGCTGATGTTGGTATTGCAATGTCCACATTGCACAAGGGCAGCCTGAACACCGGGATTTCACTTTGTTCCTTAACTCCAGAGTGAGGAGGCCTGGTAAGAACCAAAAAGAGGGATTCCAAGTACTGACTCCATGGGAGCTCAGCACTTCACAAAAATGTGTGGTAAAATATTCCCACAGTGTGATCAATTGGTACATGTTGATTTCTGAAATGATAATGTTGATGGAACTTTTTCTGAACTGACAGAAACCACTCTGACTTTAAGCTCCCTCTCCTTCAGATGATACTGTAAGGTAGTGTGTGACCTTTTAGGATATTTATGATGTGAACTGAACTGCCTTTAAAATTATAATCCTTCAACTGTCAGTACATCCTTGCAAAGTTCAATAGATTCATAAATAATGGAAGTTAATATTCTACTACAAGACTTATGTAAATTATAAAGGCAGACATATATAGGCTGGAAATAAAAACACAATATTTTTTTCCATTAGTTTTACTTCAGGTTCAGATGGGAAAATATTCCAAGAGTCATATTCAGAATAAAATTTGTACTCCTGATTCTAGTAGCTTATCTTTTTCTTTCAAGAGGGTTCATTCTTGCATTTTCCAGTGTGCTGATTTAGTCCTTTTGGCACTTACCCAAATTCAAAAGTAAAATAAAGCCTTGATGCTGCAGTAACATTTCCAGCCTCCTCTTTATCTCCATTGTATTGCAAATATTTATCCTTTGCTCTCATGCAGCCTCCCACTCAGAAGAGTCTGCCAATCTTTTTTAAAAGCTTAGGTCAGGAGATTCCTCTCAGCACAGCAAAGCTTTCTTGGAAACATAGGAAAGGTCACACAACAATAAGAGTAGCATCAACATTTTGGCTCCAGGCCTTCATACCTAAATGGTTATGACTTCGACTGGCATAATCATTGGCTCAGTAATAAATGCTTATGATGAGAGCTGTAATTTAACTTTCCAAAACCAGGGGTGATTTTCCTAGGGGAGCTTTGTCTTGTGGAGGATGCAAATGCTATTTTTGCATGAATTAGCGAGAATTTATTAACGTGCTGGTTTTACCCTTTCCAGAGCTGGGAGCTGAGGTCCAGCAAGATTCAGAATTCCAAATAAAGGACTCGGTTATGCAGAAGTAAAGCTCTGTAACTCCTAAGCACCTCTCATTCCTAAACTGTGTTGCACACACTAGTTGCCAGTGTGCTGCATGGAAAACATGAGGTATTTCATAAAAGAAATTAAAACAACTAGCATGCCAAAAATCAGCAGCACCTTGAAAACCAACACATTTAAAAAGCCACAAGGTAGTTCCAGGCAGCAGGAAAACAGTACATCAGTCTTGCCCCTGAGAGATGCTGGGAAGCAGACTCTTGCTTTCAAGTGCTACCTTTTTTTTTAAGTTCTTTTTGAAGTATTGACTGAAGGGATGGGGTGATTTCAGCCCACTTTTCTGGTCATACTTGGTGGATTTTCAAGGGAAGCTTCACCCCACAGCTTCTCATCTGCAGTTCACAAAGAAAGAGAGAGGAGAGGGAGGCTCTGTCAGCACATTCCTTCCTATGACAGCAGACTAAGGGAGAGAGAAATCTCTGTTATCAGAGCTGTTTGGTGCACAACACCTTTTGTACTTCAAACATCTTCTTCCTTCAGCTTTGGTTCACATTCTCTGCCGCAAGGGAAAAGGCTACACATGGGTGTTGACCACTCAGAAGTGGATAAGCTGTGCTCATCTGTCCCCAGCCTTGCCCACAACATCCATTCCTCCTTCCCTTTACTCAGGAGGGAGCAGGATTTATCTGGGATTTATCCTACCCGTGGGAGTTTTAGCTTTTTATCTTAAAACTCAGTGGTGACATTGATATTTTTTTTTTCTACTGTGGAGAAGCCTGAGCATCACCCCAAAGCTTCTTATGCACAGTGACTTCATTGCATAGCTACATTCCCAGGCACTGCCTATACCAGACAAAAAAACAATTGGTTTGAAAACTGGTTGAAAAAAACCAATAATTTCCTATGCTAGACTCAAACAATTTAGGAACATCTTTAGGCTTTAAATTTTTTAAGTTTAATTTTATCCACTGTAAAAATCTCCTCTCCTTTTAACCACTCACACTACTGAGACAGGGGCAAGTTTTCCTGCTTGAAGATTTTCCAGGAATTGCCATACCTTCTTACTCTCCAAAGTTTAACTAGAGAATAATAAACCTGGTTAATCCTGTAATAATTTACAACACAACAATAAAACTATCAGGTTTGTGCTTTTCTGCAGGGGATATATACCTCAGTCTCATGGCACACATTTGAGAAGACTTATTATTCAAAGAAGTATGTAAAAAAACCCTGTAATGTTAATTATATATCCATAAGGAGCATAAGCAAAAAAATGTGAGGAATACAAAATATTATGAGTCTTTATTCCAAGTAGAACAGAATGCTTTCCTTTCTTTTTATTAAAGTTTTTGCTTCTTCATTGAAATACCTGTCACTGCTTCAAGTTTGCTCAGGGCAGCAAAGCAGAAAACCTCTTTGGTGCAACCAAAATTTTAAAAAGCCATTGGCCTTCCATTAATGCAGAATTATTAGGTGCATTTCTTATTAGCACATTTTGTAAGAACTGTGCCAAACCACAGCTTCCTATTTTCTATCTTTACTGTCTTCTAGCAATTCAGGCAGGATCTTCTATTTTTGCTCCAATTTTTTTGGCGTTTCTGACACATTTCTTGTGTCTTGTGACACATTTTCTCTCTCTCTCTGCAAATCCAGCCTTATGGATATGTCTGCATTGCTGTGGTTAATGCTCCAGAAATGCTGCCAAAGCCAAAATTGGTACCTGTCTACAGGAGATGAGCTCTAAAGTACTCGCAGGGCCAGCTCTGGAGAGGATTCCCTAAAATTATTAAGGAAAGCCTTGGCATGTGGAGGACCCTTAAGCAATATCCAAAACAAAAAGCAGTCACATGCAGTGTGAAAGGCTTTGGGACCTCAGGCTGTTTCACCTCCCCTCTGAAATCTGGCTTCTCTTTGTAAAAGAGCCCTAATGGCACCTGCCACAAAGACAGATAAGATTCCTGAGTCCAGAGAAGGACTCCCAAAATCACTTTGGATTGGACCCAGGCAGTGTCACAAGTTCAAACCATCCCACAATTTAGCCTGTAAGTTCATGGCACAATTTTTCTGTACACTTTGTGCAATCCTGGCAGCCTCCACTGAGTCTTGGGAGAGTTATTGATTGTAATGGTCTTTGGAGCTTTAGAAACTTAAAAAACTTTGGGGAAGGAGGGGGGAACGTGAACTTTCTCTTCTCTTTGCAGAAGGAACTTTAATTCTTCACTCCCTTTTTGAAGAGTGTCTGGATGGATGCATCTCTTGAAGCAGATGTACTGGAACTAACATATAATGACTGACTGACATTAAACCCATGACTCTTTGGTGTTAGTTAGCCTAGATTGCCTAAACCTTTGATTTCACCTAACTCCAGGCATAATTCCATTAATTCTGCAAGCTTTTGTTTAGCTTTTTACAATTATTAGTGAT
Source organism: Poecile atricapillus (assembly GCF_030490865.1). Classification (NCBI taxonomy): domain Eukaryota; kingdom Metazoa; phylum Chordata; class Aves; order Passeriformes; family Paridae; genus Poecile; species Poecile atricapillus. The sequence goes on along the minus strand of NC_081266.1, from coordinate 2,868,851 downwards.
TTTTTATCTGATCTTCCAGTGTGTCCACAGAGTGCTGTATTTACAAGTCCATTGTGTGACAAAAAGATTTGCTAGTTTGTCTCATCTCCCACTTCCAGTGGTGTCTTGATGTTTTTTTTCTTTTCAGCTTCACTGTTTCATTATCATAAATGTTTGTATTTGGTTCACCAAACTCTTCACCTACAGCTTAAACTCAAGCAGAGACATTCTGGAAAGATCATTAGTGTGAACAACTGAAAATGTGTGAGCCTCTAGGGGTTAAATCAAAATCTTACATATATTGTACTCATTTTTCAAACCTAAACAGCATAAGAATTTGTTAATTTCTTAGGTTTTGGCTTGGGTATCTTTAGGTATACATGAAGGACAAAAAATAACCAGATATTAAAAATAAATTTAACTGTACATGGAAACTTTTCCTAATTTCTTGAAAAATTCTATTTTTGCTGGGAGCTAAAACAAGGCAGAGCGATTCCTACCACCTGCTGCTATGTTTTAGTACAAGAAGAAGAGCCCTTTTTTTTTATCCTTCATTAAATTCATTCTGCATCAAACAGCAGAATTGTTGTCTTGAGGTGGCACTGAACGCATCTTACACAGACCCTGCTCTGCATGGCCCTAATCACTCCACAATAACTGACTTGTGTTTCATATATTTTTCTGTGAGCTAATCCAAGGGGAGAGGTTTAATATGGTCACTGTCCAAACCATTTCAGCTCCAGAACACATATCAGTTCATAGGTGGCAATTATAGAGGCTCAGAAACACAGCTTTTCATCTTTGCTATTTGTAATCCCACATGGTATATCAAAAACTCCTTTGTAAAGTGAAATATCAGGTTCAAAAGTTGCTTTGATGCAAAGACAAAAGCCCTGATTCTTCTTTTGGACTAAAGTAAGTCTGTTGAAGGCTGCATTGGAATTCCAAAAAATAAACTCAGTCTTAATTTCACACCTTTTTTCTACCAATTAGTTTTACTTGGAGTCACAGTATAAAACAGGCTCTCAAGCAAACAGTAGAAACAAAGAAACAACTGCCACAGCACTTCCCTCAAGAAATTACTTCCGTCTAGAAAGAACTCTATTAGTTTGCATTAATTTGCCTCAATTATTTAGTCTTAAACCCACGTATTTAAATATAATTGTCTGCTGAAAACCTCACAGTACAATCAACATTAGTCACCAAGAGCTGCCTTTTTTTTTTTTCTTTTTTTTTTCTTTTTCAATGAATAGGTTGCAGAAATCGTTTTTTCGAGAGAAGGCGAAGATGACTAAATGAATTTCAATCATTTCATAAGGGAAGCTGTTAAGTGTCTCTGCAAATTGTCAGATGCTCTGGTGACATCCAGACAAGCAGAGTTGGAGGGAGGGTCTGTTCCTCCTGCTCCTGCACAAGGCTGGAGTGCTAAATGGACAAAAGTGGTTCCACACCAGAGCTCCGAGGCCCTGACCCGCTTCTTGCTCCCCATTACCCTGTCACCCCTGAAAATGACACCAGGGCCACCCAGCCAGCACTTCACAGGCACAGCTCCCAGCTCAGGAGCCTTCCATGGCTGTCAAAGCAGCTCAAGGGCTGACCTGGCACCTTCCCTTTCAAAAATAAGATTTTTCTGTGCTCTACGCTACCCTCACTATGACTTCCCCGCTCAACGCGCTCGCCTGATCTGCAAAGTATCTCCCCCATCTAGAAGAAAATGTATTTTTGAAATTAGAAGGAAATAAAATGATGGGAAGGAAAGAAAAGCAGGCAGAAACTCTAAAAAATAAAGTTATAAAAAGGCGCAGAACCTTTCATTAGAGTGTAAGAACCACATATGCAAATTAAATTGCTCAGCACGTGTATCCACAGGCACCATCTGGGGACACTGACTTGCTAATCATTTGTAAATGAAAAGAGATAATTCTGCACAAAGACTGGAGAATACAGACTGGGGGTGGAGAGGGGTGTGGGAGTTATTGGTTGGTATGTAACCAATTCTTTTGGATCTTCCATTTGACTCAAAAAGACACAGATCAGTCAGGATCCTCCTAAAAACTGTCCCATAAAACCGAGAACCTGCTCTGTAAAATCAAGGGATTTTCCAGCTGTGCCTCTTTAAACCCCTTTAAGCAAAACCAAAAAAAAAATCCTGATAAAATTTACTCATTAGAAAAACAAGTTACAAGCAAATGCAAAAGCAAACAAGCTGCCACAAAGCTTGAGCACCATTTTTATTCATTGCTGATCGAGTACCACCCACATCCTGTGAACCACAGATATTCTGAGTGACTGAAAACTACAGTCAAAGCAAATCTACCATTACAAAATCAGATGAGAGTCCTATCTGGATTGTGTTTAGAAATCCAAATTTTCCTCTCAGGTTGTCCATACTTTTAAATGGATACATTGTTTTTATTTTCATTTCAAGTGAAATTTGGTTTGGAGGTTTTTTTGTGGTGTTCTGCTTTGTTTGGTCTTGTTTTGCTTTGTTATGGAGGTTTTTTTTTGTTCTTTTCCGGTTTGGGGTTGTTGTTTTCTTCTCTCTATTCCAAAACGGGATAGGACAACTTCTTGTTCTTTAGGCCGTGAAAAAAATGCAGAAAGACTCTTCAGTTTCAGTAATTTAGTACCATCCACATAGTAGCTGTTAAAGTTGCTGTGCAACACATCTTCAAACAAAGGCATGTTTTGGAGTAGCTGAAAATGCTCTTTGCTTTTAGTTTAATAAAAAACAAAGATAAGGGAGTGTAACAGTTTTACCTGAAGTCTCAGGGGGTGTTTCCCAAACTGTTAATAAACAAAAGCAAATCTGAGCTCAAAATCACTGCTATCTACATACCCATACACTTTTAAAACCAAAGAAAATACAGAAAAATAAAGGGAAAAAAATCATGATAGCGACAAGCAGCTCAAATTTAAACCCCAGCATGCCACTGGCAGCACCTAGATTGTACAATAGGCTTATCTTGTTCAGCATTTCTGTGCTTGAAATTGGGATCCAGCACCTTGACACCCACCTGTGCAAGAATGTTTGAGCCATGTATTTAAATGAGACACTGCAAAGAGTGTTTGAAAACTGGAAGACGGATCATTAGCAGACCACAGCATAACCTAATGCTCGGTATCATTATCAACACCATCCTCCAAAATGTCCACACATAGTAAAAATTCCTGTATGACTGCTATGTGGAAAAGACATTTGTGGCTGTGAAAAATGAGTAAACATTTTTATGGATACCAGTAATGTTCCATCCCCAGTGTCTGGTACATGGTAAGCAGCAACCTGTCTTAGGAAATAACCATTATAAAGGGTCGTTGTGTAATTAAGGCTAAATTGAGATCAAATGACTGGTATCTTTCACTTTTTCGTTTTGCTGAGCTATATGAGAGCTCATGAATATTCAGTCTTGATAAAATACCTGAATGAAAGAGATAGCTCAGAGTGTGCTCACTCTTAGATAACAAAAAAGTCTCGTTATGACACGCCTGAACATTTTGTTTTGCTGACAACTCAGAGTATCTATTGCAAAATCCAGAAAGAACAGGAATAAATTGCATGAATACTTACAATAAAATTAATTGAATTTTCTATGTGTCTTAGAAAACCACTTATTGTGTCTGTCAAGCTGAACAGGACAGTGCATGGTTCCAATGGCTAAGTAGCAAAACATGCTTTAATTTGACACAAAATAAAACTGGACTATTTTAAATTTCTGTGTTTCTCTGAAGATAAGTACCTGAATTGCAGTCCAGCAGTGCTCTAGGAGTATATATTGCAGTGTTTCACAAACAAGCTTAGCCTTCACTGACTAGCAGTAGAGTTACATCAATAAGCAGGTTGCCCAGACTGGTTAGGCTCGTTATGTTGACACAGCCTGTTACTTTCTGCTGGGGGAAATTCACTATTTCAGATGGCCAAAAAAAGGATTTAGCACCAAATGCCATCAGCCTGAAATGACACTTGTTTTCTGGTCACAAAAATGACAGTAGCTTTAATTTGAAAGCAAAAGAAGTTTTAGTGTAGGGAGTTTTTCTCACATTTGGACAGGTGTTTAAAAATGATGTAAGAGCCACCAGTGCCTCATGCTGGTACATCAGTTAACATTATTACCTCCATCTTGCTTTTGAGGGGAAAAAAAGTCTTGGTTGTGATTCATGATCTGGAATATTTACTGTGATTAAATATATTTTTTAATGATGAATCACCAGAATTCTGCCCACCCCTAATATTAATGTTTAGTTAGCTGAAATGTCTTGGTACTCCTATTATTTGACCACAGCATATGACTTGATTACAGAAGGCCCTGCATTGAAAGGTCTGTAATCTTGTGTATTTTGAAATGACTTGCATCTGCAAAATTAGTGCACAGGGAGATTTCAGTGTATCTAGTGAATCAATCAGATTCCTTTTTTCTGGACGCTATCTACAGTGAGTAGATGCCAAAACTTCCTCTAAACTCTACAAAACATGCTCACCAGGCCCTTTTATTTTTTCTCTCTCTGTAATGCCTAAGATATTTGCAATCCAAAAGCCCTCAAAGCCATAGCCTTGTAAACAGCAGAAATAAAAAATGACAGGGGACATCACACGGGCAACTGCTTGCTTCTGGAAAGAGTGAACGGAAAACAGAGGATGGAAAATGTATTTAAACTTAATTAAAAGTCATTTGCACTTCTAAGTCAAGAATTTGAAAGTCAATTCATCTGTCATTCACCTGCAAATCCTGGGGATTCTTTTCTTCTGAGCTAGCAGATAACATTTTACTTTCAGAATAGCACTGGAAAATGGAGACATTAAAGCATAACCTGACAGAAATAACTCAGTAGTTACACAATTACATTTGACCACCCGTGGCAATGGGGAAAAGTGGAAAGAAAAAAAAAAAAATTACTTGGGGAAGCAGAGCACTGTCTTTCAAAACATGTGAAAATGTTAAAGGTTTTTAATTACACAGGGCTGTGCACCCCTAAAGCTCATGCCAGGCTTCAGTGTGTCACAAGGATGTCTCATGTCACATGTTTTCTTTGTAAAAAAATTGCAGCATAGCCGCAGTGCCAGTCCTTGCAGTGATCCTGTGTCAGCAGTGCCCCAGCTGCATGTACCAATAAACCAGATAAGAGACCCTGCCCAGGTGGGGACAGGAAGCAGCCATGGATTCAGCAAGCCAAAAAAAGAAAGGAGATAAAGTTTTTCAGCTTTCGCACTCCCAAGCTCCTCAGTAACAACCCTCATGTGCCCAAATGATTGTGGCAGAGAGGAAATCACTGCTCAGTACCCAGAGGGCTGCTGAGCCTTCTCCAGGGAGATGTCAGGAATAGCCATATTTACAGCAGGAATTCAAACTCCAAAGATACACCAGCAGGAAGAAAGTCTTTCATGTTGGAGAGGATATAGGTAGGGTTAGCAGAGATCCTGCAGCTCCAGTTTTAAAGGCTGCTGAGCTGCTCAGTTACTCTGGCTGACAGACACAGGGCAATTAGAAAGGTATCAGGCTATCAAGAGAACCTAGGGCTGCACTTCTGTTTGCTCTGCTTGTTTACCTACTTTTAGTAGTCTGGATATCCTGGCATTAAATCTTGCTCAATAAATGCAAATGTGTGTGTTTGCATGGTTGTGAGGGAGGAGTCACTGTGACCTGCCACCTTTACCTCGTATTTTGAGTGCAAAGTGCAGCGAGGTGAAATAGGCAAACCCAGGTTGCTCCATCTCCATGAGGGAAGCAGATCCAAATAAAACCAAATATGAGACTTTTGAAGGCTGTGTGTTTGCAGAAATATCACAGACATGGAAGTATCTCTGCATAAATGCTCAGGGCCAATGTGAGGGCTGGCACACACAAATTTTGGGTGTCAGGGATATTTCCTCTCTGGCAAACAGAAGCTGGAGCAACAAACAGAGGTGTTGGTGTTCCTTACTGCTCTGGCTTTGAGCAAGTCCAAACAGAGCTCCCAATTTGTCAAACAGAGTGTAGAAAGTGAAACCAAACTGTAGTTCGATGCTTCTCTAGTGAAATACTTGTTTTTTTCACTGTATTTTGTTACATCTTAGGAGTCCAGCCCATGTGGAACTCGCATAACCACAGGGAGCAATGAGCAGCTTCCCAGAGCTGTTTGCTGAGGCTTGGTGGGACAAGTGGGTGAAATCTCCCATTTTCCTGGGAAGCAAGAGTTCACCACACTTTCATTAACCCTAATTAAAAGCCTGGGAGGGGCTATATGCCTGTGACAAAGCTGGTGACAGCCAGTCACAGGTTTTCTGGTTTCTATAACCAGCCTGCACTGTTTTGCACACAATAGCTCACTGTACAGTGGGCTGCCAGGGAAAGGGCCATGGGAACACAAGATGAGGAAAAAGAAAGGAGGCCCAGCAAAAAGGATTCTTTATTCTGTTATTTAGTGGTATTTTACTTTTCAGCCGAGTGGCACAAGGAGCTGTCAGAGCAATTCAACCATCAGCTCACCTGCAGCAGCCGTAGCTGGGGATGTTGCACTTCTTTGTGGCCAATGCTAGCAATGGATAATGGAAAAAAATATTATCCATGAGGAGCCAATGGCAGTGGAAGATGTCCCATGTGTAAAATGGATGTTACAGTAGTTTGAAGTGGACAGCTAGGAGTCTGAGGATATTTTTTGGCAAAAATACCCAAACGTGTACAATAGGACTTCCAGTTTGACTGCAAACTGCAGGAGCAAGAATCCTTTGTCTTATTTATTAGCATGAAGTTTTCCAAATTGTTTTGGTGTTTGTTTTCCTATTCAGTGTGGAATAAGAGCCTTAAATTATAATAGTAAACTTTTTTAAGGCCTCAAAAGTACAGGGATTCCACAGTGCACCAAGGGCAAAATGCATCTGCCAAACTTTCTATTTTTACCTCTTTTAAGCTATTTTAATACCACTTCACTTGGGAAAGAAAACAAAGTCCCTTTTACAGTTAATAATATACTGTTCTGCTCTTTTGATCCTTATGTTTTGCTTTCTAATTACCTAAATGTCATGCATGCCTAATAAATTGGATAAAGGGTATTGATTATGCCTCTGTTTTTTGTAGTTAAAACACAGAGTCAATTAATCTGCATTGTATATTTAGGAAGATAATCAGTTATTAAAACTGAAAGGAGGCAGGCAAAATTAAACTGAAGAGTATTTCAGCAGATGAGTAGTGTATTTTCACAAGATTTTCCCAGGGTTGTGTTTCAAAACAGCGAGCACTGGAAAACATTGGAGACCTTGGGGAGGTGCTGGGTTTGTGTTTTACCTGTTCTTGCAAATTTGGGTTGCTTTATCAAGCTCTGTAGGGTTTTCACCAGTTATTAAAAAAAAAAAACAAACAAAAAAACCAAAACAAGAACACAAAACAGACGAAAAAAGACCCCCAAACCCCTGATCAATGAAAAAGCTGAACACTTGGAGCCATTGATATGAAAGTATATATATTTAATTTTCTTGAATGCAATCTGAGATAGATTTCTCTCAAGGGAGCGATTAGGAAGTCATAATGTTTTACACAGCCTTTGCTCTCTAAATACCCCATGACTGTGATAATGTACAAAGAGAGGGGCTAACCCTGCTGGGATCAGCTCCTGGGTTCCAGCTGCCCCAGGGAGTGCAGCGCCCAGGGCCAAGACCCCAGTTGGGTCTCCTCCTCCCCCTGGGGGAAAGGTGCTGCTGATGGTCGGAGATCAGGGCTTGGAACCCTTCAGGATCTGGAATCATGCTGCTGGAAGCTCAGGACAGCCTCAGCGTGGACAGAGGGAAGAAGATGGGGACGCGCCCCGGGTGCTCCTGCAAGGCCAGAGGGCCCCAATCAAAACCCGTGAACTCTGCATCAAACGAGGCCAATGCTTTCCTATCCCAGGGAGGGAGAGTGAAGATAAACATATTAAAGATGCTCACTTACTGCAGCGCTGGCGGCTACAAAAGCCAGCGTTGGCTGCGTAGATGAAATGCCAAAAAGCCCTTCAGCAATGATTAGTCTGTGGCTGCACTGACTGCTGCTTCAGCTGTGATCATAATCACCTCCCTCCGACCGCGCAGCACCCCTCGTCTGCTCTTCTGCTGCTTCTCAGATCCTGCTTAGCTCTGGGTTTAGAGGAGTTTGACAAAGAGCTCTCCAACCTGTTTGTACAGCGCCCACGCAACAGGGCCCTGGCCCTGGTGGGGACCTCCAGGCACTGGTGGAGACCTCCAGGCCCTGGCAGAGACCTCCAGGCACTGGAAGAGACCTCCAGGCCCCAGCCCCAGCAGAGACCTCCAGGCACTGGCCCTGGCAGAGACCTCCAGGCCCTGGCCCCAGCAGAGACCTCCAGGCCCTGGTGGGGACCTCCAGGCCCTGGAAGAGACCTCCAGGCCCTGGCAGAGACCTCCAGGCCCTGGCCCCAGCAGAGACCTCCAGGCCCTGGTGGGGACCTCCAGGCCCTGGCCCTGGTGGGGACCTCCAGGCCCTGGAAGAGACCTCCAGGCCCCAGCCCCAGCAGAGACCTCCAGGCCCTGGCACCAGTGGAGACCTCCAGCCCCAGCAGAGACCTCCAGGCCCTGGCACCAGTGGAGACCTCCAGGCACTGGCCCTGGCAGAGACCTCCAGGCCCTGGAAGAGACCTCCAGGCCCTGGCCCCAGCGGAGACCTCCAGGCACTGGCAGAGACCTCCAGGCCCTGGTGGGGACCTCCAGGCCCCAGCCCCAGCAGGGACCTCCAGGCCCTGGCACCAGTGGAGACCTCCAGGCCCTGGAAGAGCGCAAACACCACTGGTAATTGCGTCCTTGCTGGGGATTCGAGCCTCTCGCTGGAGTAAATGTGATGTTAGGCAAAGAGTGACAAAGAATTTTGCTTGTTTTCTGCCTTGCTTTTCAGTTTTTTCTCAATAGCAGTGTTTGCTTCTTTGTGGAGGAGCATGTGTGCACCACGCATCCATCACACACTCCATCTTTGGTTTTCTTTTCACTCCCATGTTTTCTGATTCTCTAAGATAATCTGAAGGAACATGAAAATCTTGATAAAAAAGGTTATAATTTCAACTATAATTTAAAATATATATTCTCAGAGAGAAGTAGCATTTTTAGCTTTCAGCCTGGGTCAGTTAGGAGAACATACAACAATTTGCATTTTTCTCATCTTTAATATATACAGTGATTCTGAGAGAAATGTGAGGCACTAGGAAAAGATTTTTTTTCCTCCAGACTAGTTTAAAAACTGTAATATTTTTTCTCCAGTTAAAGGACTATGTCTAGAATCCTTTTAAATATTAGCAAATTTTACAGGCCAGAAGGATTGCATTTTCTAATTGAAAGCAAATGAAAGACAGCAGTAAAGGTCATTTTTTTCTTCAGGTTTTATTTAAGCAAATAGGTAAAAGGGAAGCTGAAACTGTGATTATTTTTTTTTCAAACTTACTTTTCAGTTTCCTGACCCAAACATATATGCACAGTGAGTTCTATGCACATTAATATGAAATGTTGTGTGAGGGATTCAATTTCCTTCAGGAGGAACTAAATCCAGAGCCAGGATGGAGAGGGAGAGGGAGAGGGAGAGGGAGAGGGAGAGGGAGAGGGAGAGGGAGAGGGAGAGGGAGAGGGAGAGGGAGAGGGAGAGGGAGAGGGAGAGGGAGAGGGAGAGGGAGAGGGAGAGGGAGAGGGGAAGATCCCAGCTACATTCATTCATTTATCATTTATTTCTGGGATTAGTCTTTTTCTAACTTGCCCAAAATAACTTGGGTTTAATCACCATTGCAATCACATTTCCATTGTAAATATGAATGAGAATGCTGAAGGGTAAGAGTCAGCGAGGCCTGAAGGGTTGTGCCTTGGGCTTAGGCACCAGAACAGCTGGATCCCATTCCTGCCTCTCCTGCCTACTCTGTGTGTGAAGTACACCCAAGCTGTTTCATCTCCTCATGCTTTTTACCATCTCTTTTTTTTCCTAGAGCCTGAGTCTGCAAAAACCATAGAGAAGACCTGCAAGATTGGTGACTTCACTGAAAACTCTCTCCAGGCGATATTTTCTCTCTCCATGGTTCTCCACACCTCCGACTTTACCATGAATGTCACTGAACTTCTCAAGGCTCTCCCCTAAAATTAGGAATTAAGAACGAAATTGAAGGGTTCAAAACTGATGCTTCAAAAACTCAGTTTCATTTCATTAATGCTCCCTGCACCCCTTCTACTTCAATTAGGAATTTTGTCATATATGCTAAAGTTCATTAATTATCATATTTTGGGGTCTTGGCAGGCAGTTTAAAAATAATCCCATAGCCTTTGGAGCTTTGATTTCAGAGGATTCATTCAGTGTGCTCTGAGGCTGTTGTATAACCACCGTGCTTGTTTTTCTGACAACAAAAACAACAACAAGTTTAAATCAGATTTTTTTTCTTCATTTTTTTTTGATTAAATGCATTTTCATTGTCACTCTGATGTGAAGCCAGGCAGACAAAGACAAAAATATTGTCAATTGCAAAATCCAGATTTCATGGAAGCTTAAGTAGCCATTTAAGTTGCTTTGTGACAAACACATATACATTACAATCAAGATACTGAAAATTATTATTCTGTTGTTTACCTAACTGATGTGTAGAAGACATTTAGAAGAAAAAAAAAATCATGATTTCTACACACATAGTCACAATGGAAAAAGTTGGAGAAAAAGAAGCACAGCAAATACAACAGAAAATGAATTTTACTCTTTTGAGAATAAACAATTTCAGAAAATTCCAGGCTGCTCCTAAAAAAACACAGCTGACATTCCTATAGCAGTGTTATGTAGTGGATTACATCTCCCATTACCAGTCTGGCTAGATTTTGATATTATTAATTTCTATCTATAGTTTGCAGATAATACATTATATAGAGGAAATCTAACAAAGGAGGTTATGATAGTTAGGATTATGAAGAGAAGGAGGAAAGCATAGGTAAAGGTAGGAGGTGAAAGCAAAACCAAATTGAAAAACTGCATTTTTTGTTACTGGGGTTTTCTTTTTGTTTGGTTTGAAGGTTTTTTTGTTTAAAATGGAGTACAGGTATTTTGTCCAAGTTCAATACACAGAGATCCCCACGAGAACCGTTGTTGCTCTTCTGCCAGAATATCAGATATCTCTCTGCAGCTCTTCTTCCTCCTCCCCCGTCAGCCCCTGTGATCTGTGATTCCTCCTCCAGGGACAAACCATGGAAAGAGTAGAGCAAGTCTTGGTAATTAGACTGCACCAGAGAAGAGATGCCATGTCAGCAACACATTGAGGAAAAGCACCCTCAGCTAACACATGCAGCCCTGAAGAAAGTTATTTCCAGAAGGTGGGAAGATAGAGGAGGTGTTCTGCTTTCCAGCAAGTCCCCAGGATACCTGGCAGGCAGAGAAGGAGGCTTTTCAGAGCTTGGGACACAGCTCTGGCCTTGGCCTCTCTCTGCAAGAATTTAAGAGCATCTTTAAAAAATTTTCCTTCCCATGTTCCTTATCAAAAAAGTCACAATCTGGCCATTAAATCAAAACTTAAAAAATCACACATTTCCTCCCAGCAGGACTTCTAAGCTGTCTTTATCCCTTTACAGCCAAACAAGAGTGTGATGAATGGAGATATTGTGGCATGGGAATAGAGCCTGGAATCTGTCTGATGTTAGGCAGATATGAGAACCTAGTGTCCTTTTGGAAGTACCACCCTTGCTTATCCCACAGGATTAACAGAGTCATCTGTGGGGAAAGAGCTGCTCCACTTAGCTCACTGAGGCTTTGGAATGCAAAACTTCACGAATAAAAAAATCCCATAAACCAGGATGAATTTTATTATTGTGAATTTAGGAAAAGTCCATTTTGAGGAGCATGTCATAGGATGTCAAAGGAGTACATTTAACTCACCACATCCTTATCTGGAACAGGTCTCGGGTAATAGAAGTAGGCTGAGTGTCTGGCTCATGATACTACACTATATTGCAGTTTTCACTCCAAAGAATTGCAAATTACTTTACAAATTATATACACAGCCTGCCTAACCACTTTAAAGCAATTGCTGATAGGGACAAGCTCAACCAGCATAAAGAGCTGTCAGAGGACATGCAGCTGGTAGAAAACTGAAGCTGTGTCTGGAGTGACCAAGGTTCAGTTTGCTAATCTCTGCCACTAAAAGTGACTATTGCTGCATGGTGTGATTCACTAAACAATGTCGAGATGACCAGAGAAAATGAGGGTTGAAATGTATGAGTTCCTTCTGTACATAGCTAAACAAGAGACATCTCTACCCCAAAATTACTACAAGGTGCATTACTTGGTTTCCATCTGAAAAGAAAGCCTGGTGAACAAACTGTAAGAGATTCACTATCTGTACTCCAGAGTAGTGAAAGGTTCAGTGGGTCTCACAAGACTGAAAGCATTTGGGTATTTTAAATGTGGTGCTTAGAACACTAAACCATCCCCTCTGGGAAGTGAGTTAATGTTTCAATTCCAATTCACTTTAAAAACGTCTTACTGGCCTGACAAGCTAGAGGCACGTTCTCAGAGCCTAAGGAAGGTATTCCAAGTGTTTGTCAGGGGTGGATAATGCACTACACTGCTGGTTTTTAATGTTTCAACCCCACTCTGTTCCAAACCTGCTCCTAGAGCCTCTGGAGACCAGAGAAGCAGTTCCCCAGCCCTTGGTGTGTGATGGATGCTCTAAGGTGGCTGGGAGGTGGCTACAGTGAGATACAGGACCCCTGAGGCTGAGGGAAGTAAAGCTGAGGAGTTCAGAAAACAGGATATCCATTCTAGAGCTGTGAAAGACCATGAAGGAAAACTGCCTTGGATTAAATCAGCTATTGGCTTTCTGAAGAGGAAGAAACAACAGAGGGACTGAAGTTCTGTTGTAATAGTGGAGATTTCTTTGAAATCCATCTGTTGCTGCTCAGGGGAAAAACCAGAATTCTGCGTTCACCGAGAGCAAATCAAGTTGTTTTGTGAGAGAGGGAGGAAAGGGATGGCTGGGTTTCAAATTTCTTTCTTACTGAACAAAATGTGTGATGCTTTTTGTGTCTCACCTACTCTTGCTGGCCAAAAGGATTTGCTCCTCCAGGTGACCAGGGCAGGACTGGAACCTGGATATTGCTCTCCAATGCCTGCAGAGACCACCACATTTTCTGAAAATACCAATTACAACTCCCTAGTTAAAATTAGATATATGCTAATTCGTCCTTTAAAAATTAGCAACTCCATGCAAATTGAAAACAGATGTCTGCGTCTTCAGTCAGTGCTAGTTAGTTTATGCACTTATTCTTCACACAGCCTGTTTTACCATCTCCCCAGAGCCACAACCTCCCTAAAGCACAGCTCTAGCACTGATCACAGGGCAGGCAGCCCTAGTGCCTTACACACACCTCTTCTGTGCTAGACACCTCTGCAGCTTGCCAGTGATCATTTCTGGCATTTTATTATTGTTTTCTTCAGTGAGCTGCCAAACGCTGACGAGTTGAAATTCTGGGCCCGAAGCCAATCCTCTGGGCTTTTTGAAATTTGCTTGTAACCAGTGTAAACCTCAGGCCACTACTGTGGACAGGTGACAGATTCTCCCTCTTGGCTGCTGGGAGCAGCTCTCAGTGCATGTGCTGTTGGTGCATGTAAATGGAGATGCTGGCAGTGAGGATAAGCACTGACACTGCCTGAAAATTCATGATGGGGTGGGGTCAGTAATGCAGGCAGAACCAACTTTTTATGAGTTATTTCACACTGAAAGTCCACAGCCACTTCTAATTCTTTTTTAAAGTGCTATGTTGGTTTTAAGTAACACATTTGAAATGGCTTTACAAAGATCCTTGCTGAACAGTATCTGCAGTGCTGCTTCATTACTGTCCACAATACCCCAGTGAGTCACAGTACCTGCAGAAAAATGACAACAATTCTCCTTTGTAGAGTGTCTGCTGCAAGAGGGAAAAAGTAAGCTTAGTGGAAATATAAATAATAGATTCTAATAGTCACAGCTGTTCATAAATAGGAAGATATATACAAACAGGGTCTAGTGGAAAAGGCACATTTCTCTCCAAGACTGACTTGCTGCATGATTTTGAAGGAAACACTTTGTCACTTTTTGGCTCAGTTTCCGAATATGAAATATAAACTGATATGATTCTTACCACTCAATGTAAATAAAATGCTTTGAGAACATGAATACAAATCGATGTATAAATGTTAATATATTATTTTCTAGCTAAATCCATATCCTGCAAATGCAAACAGAGAATGAAGACAGATTTTTGCTTTTTTGCACATCTGTGCCACTAGTGGAAGTTTTGCAAGCCAGATTACGTCCTTGGGGACATAAGTGCATTCCTACTGCTCACAATGTGTTTGTACAGTTGCAAAGTGACTTAAACTACTAAGCAATTCAGCTCATGGGTGTACAAAAAATAACAGCTGTCATCTTGCCCTGTTAGATGCATGGCTTCTTCAGAGCTAAGCAAAGGGAAAATTGCACCCAAAATATGAGAAATCAGGAGATAAATGATTCATAAAAACCAGAAAAAGTTTACAGCCTTATAGGGGATGGGGAGATACCAGCTCTGCCTGGAGAGGCTATTGGCTTCCACCAGCAGAATATTTCTGCTAATTCTGCTTAAGAAATTGTCCTCAAAATAGCAAGAGGCTTCACTGAATTAAATGTTAGCAGGTGCCTTAATAATTTATATTTCATTTTGGTCAAAAGTCATCTGAGAACCCCAGAATACTGTGGCAGGGCTGTGTGCTAAATTCTTCCTTTATTTCCATGGCTGCAGTTCCACTGAGCTCTACAGAACACCATGTGATGATTAGGTCTTGTAAAACCCATTTAGCATAGAAGATGAAACATTGGAAACCTGAATACCTCACCCAAGGTCAGTGACACAACGGGGACCTGAATTACCAGAAAATGATGAGTTCTCTTTGCTTGCTGAATTCACTGGACTCAATGAAAATTTAATTTCTGCTCGGCTGACTCACGGGTGGCCACAAAGGTGTGGCTGCAGTATGGGCATAAAAGTCTTTCTAGGGACACTGCTGAATCACATCTTCTTGTCTGGGCCTATTCTGTGTCTAAGTTCAGAAAGGATTGTCAGGCCTGGCCATGGAGATAGCAGCTGTTCAAACTGAAATATGATGCTTCTCCTGCTGCCATCAAGCACTACAGTTTTTGCTATTAGTTAATAAACAGATATTCTCCTTCTAAGGTTAACTACAAAAATGTCTTTCACTTAAAGAACAATACTTTTCAATAAAGATGGAAAAACAAAGTTAGAGGTGTATATCTACACATGATCTATTAAATTATTTGAAGGTTGAAATGCACTTTTTCATTTTGAAGTGTACAGCTTCTAAAATATTTTTGGAGTCTGTATGACTCAGGAGAATAGTAACAGCATCTTTGTACCTCTTTTTTTTATTTCCTAGTATTCCCATCCAGCCTGGGGTCATTCTCCTGCCAAGAGTTAGACAGCAAAGGACTTGGCATCAGCTCTCACTAAGACTTTTACACATACCCAGTGACTAGTCCTATCAAAGCTAGCAGGAATTCTCATATTGCCAAAATTCAGGGATATGTTAAACCTCTAAAAGATCAGGAACTACATCAGCATTGGTTACTGCTGACTAAATACAGGAAAATCAAAAGTATCAGAAGTAATCAGGCAATTTAAAAACAACTTTGCGACAGAAATCAGACTCTATATTTATATATTTATTAAAAATAACTGTTCCATCTATAAATGAGTGAAATACATTGTTAACAAACAAAGGATTCATTTACACTCATGCTGATAAGAGATGTGTAACTAATATTATACCAGTTACATGATTTTCTATCCACACTTCAATGATACTTGAGCTTTTTGTCATGGCACTGACATTAAATGTTCAAATTAAGACAAACAGCTTTAAGATCTAATTTTTTTCTTTTCTTTCAAGAAAGGCTATTGGCAAACATTTTAGAAGGCTTATGGCAAATTTCCTTTGAAATTTTATTCAATCTTATCAGCATTTTGAATAGAGGTTTTCTACTAAAGGTATAGAATATGGGAGAGACAACAGCTTGCTGAGGCTGCATCCCTTTTTTCTACAAGACAGATTTGATCAGGTTAGAATGATTCTGTGCCCTCTGGGGAACATCTGTAATTTTTACTTTTGGATTTATACCTTCCAAACATAGTGCAGGGAAGTTGCTGAGGTCAATATTGATGAGGTCAATATTGATGAGGTCAATATTGATGAGATCAATATTGCA
This sequence comes from Poecile atricapillus, assembly GCF_030490865.1. Classification (NCBI taxonomy): domain Eukaryota; kingdom Metazoa; phylum Chordata; class Aves; order Passeriformes; family Paridae; genus Poecile; species Poecile atricapillus. The sequence goes on along the minus strand of NC_081266.1, from coordinate 2,852,672 downwards.
ACCTCTGTGAGAACAAGAGAGCATTTGGTTTGATACCACTACTTTTGAGAGTGATATGGCTCTGAAAAGGCCTGACTTGGTCCCCAAGAGGAGTCTTCACTAAAAGGGGTTGCCACATTTTCTCCTAGGCCTGCAGGAAGCATCTGCTTATCCAGAGAGGAAGAAAGAAGCGAGTGACTGTTTCCAGGATTGCAGAGCAGCAGCCTTTCCCACATGAATCTCACCTCGCTTGAGAGCAAAATGGCATTTCTTACAAACTTGGTAAAGGTCATTCTTTGCAAAGCTGCGTTCTTTTCAAAGATGACCTAAACATGAAAACAAAACAAAACACTTACTGAAAGGGTGAGCATCGCAGCCAAACCAAAATATGATAATATGAACATATACTTAAAGGGTTGGCAGTTGTAATTTTTTTATAATTTCTGTGGTTACTTAGCATTTTGGAACAAATGCAGTCATGAGAACAGAACACCTCTTCACTAAATGTCAGAGTAAACACTACTTGTAACCCCAAAGAAAAGTCTTTATACTAATAATACACTCACAAAATTCAACACCATCAGATAAATCCCACCCCCCCCCCAAAAAAAAGACAGCATAAGAACTTTCTATTTTTATATTTCATGAATCAGAAAGGTCACAAGCCCAATTTAAAAAATAAAAAACAACAAACATGCCTCACAGGCATGAGGAGTAAAATGCTGAAGATGAGATGTAGTTTATCAGAAAATATTGTACACTGCATGTCACAGGAACACATTCTTAACATAATAAAGCAAATCCAGGAGAGATTTACCGCCTGTCTTTACCCTCTTACTTCACCATTAGATGTTCACTCATCCATTTCTTACTGGGCAATTTTAAAAGCATCTCTCTGACACTTCCATGCTATTCTCCTGATCTTCCATGCTGAGCTGATCCATTTACTGAACTCGAAGGAGCAGAACTGCCTCCCCTAAGTTACTGAGTACATCTACCAGTGCCAGCAGGAGACAGGCAGAGAAGAACAGTAGGATTTTAAAGACAGAGGGGAAGAGGTCTGAAGGTAGTAAAGGACTGAAAGGAGAATGTTTGACAAGCTTCTGACACGTACTAAATTTAAAAGAAAGTTCATAAATAGAGGGCAAAAAGGGAAAAAAAAAACATTTGTGGGTAGAGAAGATCATTGGGCAGACATTAAGTTTTGAACATGTTAGTGCCAAGTAGAAAAAGGAACTGGAGACAACAGGCATGAGTGAAGATCTGAGGAGAAGTACAAAGAGTGAAGTTGAAGTATTCATAGCTGTGCATTAAAGGTCAAATCCTACAGACCTTTTAGAGTTTGGTTCCTTCACTTATAATTGCTCAACATTGATAACCCTACCGACATAGCTATAGCAACCTTCATAATTTGACTGATTATTTTTGGGGTTTTTTTTAATAAAGCAAATCATTCCTATTTTAAACCCTCAGATCTACTGATACTCTGAATTCATGAATACTTCATAAACAGGAAGTCAAGAAGTAAAAAAGAGAATTTCTTGGGAAAAAAAATATTTAGGACAAAATGTATTGTACATCTATTTATCTTTACTGCTCTGACTACAGACAGAGGGGAGGGGGAGGGGGGTTGAATCCCTTCCCTATAAGTTTTGTGCTGTTTTCTCATAATGTTTTCTCAACATTAGTGAGACAGGGACAGCTGAGGAGATCCATTCCTGTTCATATGTGAAGAGAGCACATAAGCTCTAATTCCCTCTTAATTATGATGCCTGACTTACAGCGGAGTAAAATATCAATAGCTCCACCGGATCAAGGAGGTGATCTGACTTCAGTTATTACAATGCAGGAGATTGTAGCCTATCAAATATAAAAAAAGTATAAAATTACCAGCCTAATAAGTAGCCAAGCAACAGAAGCAGACATTATTGCTATGTAAACTTTAGCTTTAATACTCTCTGGTTTCTATTCTAAGTTTACAGAGCTAAGATGACATTATCCCAGCCTTTTGACAAGAAAGGTCCTGCATCACTATCATCTTTTGTGATTTTCACACCAGTCAGCAGCTTTCTCACCAGGGCTCCACCAGAGCCCCCTCAATCTTTCCTTTCTTAGCTGCCTAACAAGAGCTGAGCTCGTTTAACATCTGTCACAAACACCACACTTACACTCCTTAGTGCAGTGGAAACAGACCCAAGCTAGCTTCTTTACAGGGCAGATTATTCTGTGCAGAGCACGCCAGCAGATGCTGCTTTGGGCACCCCACCTGGTCTGAGAGAAGCATCTCGAGCATCTCAGCTTGGTACTGCACGGTGTGGTGGAGACACATTAGCACTTGCTTAACAGCTTCTGCCACCTCCATTATCTTAAAATGGGCTTGTTTTACCTCCTTACAGGAGTGCTACGGGCACAAAGTCAGGCAAAGTACTGGAGTGCTCAGCCTGCTGGAAGAAGCCATGCAGGAGTCCAGCACATCCCTCTGTGGGTGGTGCAGGCTGAGGCAGCCCCTCCATGTGGGTTCCCCTGGCCTCCCCAAGCCCTCCTGAGCTCCTCCCTTCCTTCCAAGCACCAGTCAAACACTGGATGCAACATGGGGAACCAGAAAAAGAAGGATTACTCCCTATCCCCAGCCAGATTAGCAGCCACTCAAGCATAGAGTTTTAGAGGAATATGCTAAGTGAGAAAAGAGAGAAATTACAAGGTGGTGAGAGGGCAAGAATGGAGAGGAGCTTAATTAAATTAACTGAGGGAATATTTACACTTCCCATTTCTGAGATTCGCAATTCTGTAGAATAATCTCCCAGAGGAAGTAATGAAAACCTCATCACTGAGCCATTTTAAATGAGTTGGAACAGCTCTACAGTGAACACTGTGGGGGCTGTGAACTGGCTTATGGCTCCTCTCTCTCTCTTTATAACTAATGAAGCACACTCCCCTTAAATCTCCAAAGCATGAGCTATGGGATAATCCATATCAACTCATGAATGTATTTAACTTGCAAAACGTTAATAGATACTTATCCAAATAAATTGATAAGATTACCAACAGGATTAAAGGACTGTTGTTTGTCATTCTTCTGTTGCGTGTAATCATGCAATATCAATGTTAATTTAAAACTTACTCCTAAAAGTATTTCTGTGCATCTAATGCTTCCCCATAACTTTGCAGGATGCTAAATATTCCTTCCCTTGTCAAATCCTAGAACACTTCAGGTAAAACAAGACTTTTATGGGTCAAGATCTTTTGTGTTCTCTTATTGTGCATTTTAGCATAGGCATTTCTAGGTTAAAAACTGAATATTTTGGAGGTTTTGAGTTGGCATCGCACAGTCCCAGGGACAGAGCCCATATTGTATAAATTCACCAAAGGGATGCTCTGCAGAAGTAATGAGAACAGCCACATCAGAGGTCACCATTTCCATTTAATAATTACCTAAATTGCCTCTAATACCTGGTGCTGCCATTGGGGAGTAGCGTTTTCAGGAATTTGTTCTCCCATCTGTGGAGCAGCTGAGATGAGTAACAAGGTCTAAATACATAGGCTTTGCTTAGTACCCAAGCTCACTCACCTCAGACTAGTTAATTCTGCTGCTTCTGTGCAGAATTAATCCCTTTTGATTAGTATGATAATTTTCCTTTATTCCTAAGTATAATGGTTCTTTAGCAGAAAAAGGATTAAAACTGTAATGAGAAAAAAGGGTGCAAAGGATTTCACTAGGAGCAAGACAGTAGATACTGGACCCACTGAAGTTTTTCCTATTATTTCTATTAGAGACAATATTATGCCTCAGTTTCTATTGGAAAATTATGTTTAAAGTTTCCATGAAAAACATCTGCTGCATTCCACCCCAGCACTGGCAGTCGTTCAGCAATAGATTAAATCACTCGTTCCATATATGCCAGTAAATTTAGTCTCCCTTCTGCTAAAGTTGTTATTGACCATGGACTCATTTTGTAAAAGTCAATTTCTAACTTTTTCCAATTTGACTACTCTTTACAAGTAAATAGTTGTTTTTTTTTTTCTTTCTCTATCATTTGCACCTTGAATGCAAAGGTTGCTTTCAGACACACAGTGCTTTGGAAAATCAGGCCACCAGACTTTCCCAAACATAACAGAACACCTATTTTAATCTTGGCTTGTGATGATGATGCAGACAGCATTGTTCAGAACTTTTTGTTTTATCACAAAGGTCTTATTATAACATGGGCAAAGGTAATCAAGATCCCAGCTGACTACTTTTTATATTTTCTATTTTGAACCGTAGGGACAGCTCATTAAATCAGGGTTGCAATACAACAGGCACCAGCCATTCCCCAAGCAATGGGGCACATTTGTGCAGCTCACAAAGCAGTGCTGTTTTACATATTTGAATGCTTTGGATAAAAGTGACTTAGCTATCTTAAATTTAAATATTCATTTTGCAAGCAGGTTTCATTATTGCTCTGTTGCACTAAGAGAAACTGGGTGTTAAAGATCTCCAGCAAAGATGACATTGCTCAATGTCATTAGAAACAAAACAAAACCCCCCTGAGATCTGTGGTTTCCTTCCTCTAGACACAAGAAAAGGGTTTTCAGGGGGAATTCAAGAAGTCAAGCACCTAAGTCTTGATGACATTGTCTACACTGTGGGGTACTTATGCTTTGTGGCCTGTCTCACACTCCTGGTCCACCAGTGGCCTCAAATTTTTCTGGTATTTATAAAAAATTTTCAAATTTTTCTGGTATTATTTATAAAAGCCGATTATTTATAAAAGCCCATTAAGTTCTTAAACCAAAAATTAATTGATCCACTTCGTGTTTTGATGGCATCAGGATTCTGAATTTCCTACAATGTTGGTTTTCCTGCTGACACATTTTGAACTTCCAAGGCACACAGTAGGTGTTTGAAAATGCTTATAATGCCCACTTCTGCTTTGTGCAATAACTACCATTATTCCACAAAGACCTGCCTTTACTTTAGTGTAGAAAAATCAGCTGCAGAACATTACATGGATCATAACTCATAAATTATTAGCATCTCTAGGCAAATTTTGCATTTGCCAATTTTTACACTGTGGAAATTGCCCCTTAGATGTGGTTTACAGGCCTCCTACTGGTACTTAAAGATTCTCATGTTTGAGAAACAGAATGATTACTTCTTCCTTATGATAATTCATAGAGTTTTATAGATCTTTATACAGGATATATATACTAATCTGTAAGGTTGTAATTATTTTGTTTCATCCAGTTCAAGCTGAGGACTGCGAAGTAAAATATTTATTTACAAATTTATTAGAGCAAAACATTGTCTAAACTTCAAGAAATAGGCTATCTATACCTATTGTAGAGTCAAAAAACCAGGGTGAATGAGGCCAAACAGAGTCTTTCTAAAACTGCTAGGAAACTTCCTAAGAGTCACCAACAAATGTGTCCTATGTCATTAATTAAGAGAAAGTAACCAGACTTGGATATGCTATGGAAGGAAAAGGGACCTGACTGAAAGTACAAACCTTATGCCTTTCTTTTGCTTCAGATGCAAAGAGTAGCTCAGTAAAGTTAAAAAAAAAAAAAAGCCAACAAAACAAAAAAAAAAAAAAGAAAAAGTCTGATTAGAAGGAAACTTCTGCAGCCCACAGTCCAAGGGCTTCCAAAAATGAAAGTAATGAAAATCAGGATGTGAACACTCACTGTGCCAGGCTTTGGGGAAATAATAGCTGTGTTTCAAATTAGAAGGCTTTGCAGAGCCTGTTAGAGAGTGCACAGCAGCAGCCCACATTGCTCTGCCCTCATGTTAGAGAATCCAAAACACAATTCCAGCAGCAGTGCTGCACACAGGCTTCACAAATATTTGATTATATCTCCTCTAAGAGCCTAACAAAATCTAAATGAATATTTGGGAAGATGACTAATAGCTCACCATGAATATTCCAAGCAGGCTGTCCTAGGTATTTGTATAAATGCACTGGGATGAACCTGCTCATTTGTGTGTGTCTCTACATCCAGAGAAGTGCATTGTCATCCCTTTTATTTGTTCCATAATGCTCATACAGACCTGGCTGCAGGACAAACACAAATTAAGATTCCTTGCTGCATGAAAATAAGCAATTAATTTACAGTATAGAGCATCAATACCTATTAAAACATTATACTTTTAGAATAATTTGTTCCCTTCAGATTTTTTTTTTAATTAGCTGGTCCCTTTATCAAGCTTAACCCATCACAGTGGTTTTTCTACCATTTGCTTGACTTTAAGCTCCCATTTCTCATTAAACATCTGGCAGACAGTTTGAGGCCTTAGAACATGCCAGTCTTGGGTATATCACTCTCTTCACCCCATGAGAGAAGAGGTAGCTGGAGGATCACAAAAACAGCTCCTGTGGAAAAAGCTGTTAAATTTTATTAACCAGGGCCCTGAACCAGGAATCATTGCTGTAACAATGCAAAGTGGAGGTAAAATATCACCTCTTCAGGGTGACAGTATTTTACAACCACCTCATAGTCAGGCAAATGATTGCATATGTGACAGGCAATAATGAATTAATGGACCAGCCACATCATAGTATCAAAGCTAAAAATATAGATTCATTTAGGATTCACTAGAGTGGGAATGCAAAATTTTGAACTACACAGAGACTTTTTTCCTGGAAGTTTCTCCTCACATTCACATCACTCTTACAGCTACCACTGAATTCTAATATGCCTTCGGATGTGAAAAATGTTGTAATACACAAAATTTGTAGTTGCTACAGAATGTATTAGTTGCTGGTGGGATGGGAAGGCAAGACTCCAACGAGTTGACAATCTTTCAAATAAAAGGTTAAATTTCCATTCATTTAGCTGCAGAAAAGGTAAGGTAAAGATGGGAATCTTTCCTGGGTGACTGCTAATCTTTTTGTTCCTCACACAGATCCTCTGTTGCCTATTGTCATGGTAACAGGCAGCTCTACTCTGCTCACTTCTGCCTTTTCTCAGCCTGTGGACACCCATGCACCTCTCCCCAGGTATAATCCTGTCATTCTTCCAGTCTTATCCTCAAAGTTCTGTACAGGCCCTTACCTTTCCTCCTGATAATCCTCTCCTTTCTCAGGAAGGGACCTGGCTTTGTTCACAGGGCCAGGACACAGAGATGCAGGTTGTTTTTTATTGTCCTGCCGTGGAAGGCACAGGCTCCAGCTCATGTTCATGCTCCACCTGACTGTACAGGTGCAGTTGGATCTCACTGCTCGGCTCCCAAAACTCAGGCCAGCACTGGAGGATGTTTAATGTGATGCAGGCATTCACGTGCTAATCAACACGTTATTATAATGAAAAGTCTTTATTTATTTATTTTAGCTGGAATAACGCTGTAGAGACCCAAGCACTTGTCCCAGGAACCAGACTGATTGCACCTGCCTGCTGCAGCTCCCCCCTGGTGTAGCTTTTGCTCTTTGCCTGGCTTGGTATCTCTAAGGCCCTTCTTGCATTCAGACAAAAAGACAATTTGCTGCTGCCTAGATGTGTAATTCTGCTAACTAGGCAGACCTTTCAGAGTGAAATATTTATCCTGCTCATCATGCAAACATGCCACACGAGTGACAGCCTTTTCCAAACTCTTACAAATCACCCAGGATCACCCCCACACTTGTCACATGTACTGCTCTCCACATGGAGCCACACACTGGCAGCTTCTCCCCTCGGTTCAGTGAAGGGAAAGAGGACCACACGAAGCCCAAGGGCTCCTCTATCCCAGCCCAACTGGCAGTGCTCCCAGAGGGAAAGGACTCCAGCTGGGGAGAGGAGCATGTGCTCCAGGAGCCAGCCTCAGACCTCCTCCTTTGGCAGCCAGGAGGGAAAACAGTGCAGGACACAGCCACAGAAACGCTGTGGCTGATGAAACCTGTCGCTCTATCAGGAATGGCGAGAAGAACGACACAGACTCTCTCAGGGAGTCAATCAGGAGAATTTCTCCTAGTTTATTACTTCAGGTCTTTTTTATAGACTGATACCTGGAAAGTATAGACAGGAAACTCTTCTTGGTTAGCAAACTACTACATCACCATCATTGGCCAGTGGGGCACACCACCCCTCGACCTTCTCTTGCAAAGAAAACAAGGAACAGACAAACAGCACCTGCAAGGCTGTTTTCTGTCTCTGAGGATTGTTTTAATTCCTCTTCATGATTTTACAGGCCACTTTCTCAGGCAAGACTGAGAAAGCTATGTGGCCTGCAATTTACACAGGCACTGTGCTCTCTGTTTCAGAGTTAGCATCCATACACTCCCATTACCCACAGAGAGAATCGCTGCTTGGACAGAGCCAGGTGCTTCTTTAGCTCCCCTGGATAAGTTACACAGCATAAAGTGTGGAATAGTCAAGGCTATCAAAGAATAGTTTGGGTTGGAAGGGACCTTTAAAGGTCGCCTAATGACCCCCTCTGCAAAGAGCAGGGACTTCAACTTGATCAGGTTTTTCAGAGCCCTGTTCCACCTGACCTTGAATGTTGCCAGGGATGGGGTATCCACCACCTCATCTGGCACAAAATATTCCAACATAATGTCAACTGAAAACCTTTGCCCTCAGTTCCAGACCTTTTATTAAGGCCTTGTAATCCTTTTCATTGGTCTGGCAATGTAAAAAGAATGTAAATTTCTGATGTAAAAAGTACAGCAGAAAAAGAAACAAAAGTTATTTCAAACACCCCCCCTTACTTTTCATTAAAGAATGAAAACTATTTATTTTCATTTTCTGGCCACCTTTGTAATGATCAGGCCAGCACAGCCAAGAAACATCTCTTGGCTCATTCAGTCAGCATTATTAGAAAATTTAGCTTACCTTGTTTTTTTTACCTAGGGCTAATCTGGGTAAAATTTAGGTTAAAACCTGGATGAAGACCAATGGCTTTGTCCCAGTATGTTTTCTGGGTGCAAACAAATTGAATGAATGATTCTATGACTCTCTGAATACATATTTAGTGCTACAGTCAGTATTTGTCATACTTAATAATAGTGTTGTGCCTTTACTTAAAGCTGTTCCTTTGAGGTTCCCAAAGCACTTAATATTTGTAATAGTTCTACAGTGTTATTGTTAATAATTATTGTGTTTACAGAAACAAGTTAAGATAAACAACTGAACTTTTTCAAAGCCATGCCACACAGTCTAAATCTGTAGTTTCCCCCTCAAAAATATAAGGTCAGCAGTGACCTTGTTTTCACCTCTTCATGATCTGGACATTTTGGCCTTTCAGTTGTTATGGCCCATATAATTTGTCCATCATTATTAATAGCAGTAGGAATACAAACAAGCTAGGGAGGCTCAAAGGACTTGTTGCCCATGGATAAAAATAGAAAAGGCCACTGGTGCAGCAGAACATCAAAGTCTCAACCACATAATCCTACAGAGCAATTGTAAGTGACATTGGGCTTTAGATGCTGAATAGATAACACAGTACTAAAAAAACCCTAGGAGCAGATTTTTTTTCTTGCCTTATACTTTCTACTATATCCTTCCCCTTCTCTCACTTTTGTAGTTTGTCTACCCATGTTCCTTATGTGCTTATGCACAGAGCCTTTCTCAACCCACAAAGAATCTCTTAAGTCTTCTTTGAAGAAGGTAAACACGCATCAGAAAGGATGCTGCCATTATTCTGCACCGTCTCACCCAGCTCTCTGAACACAAGCACAGAACACGAGCAGCAGTGAATGACAGCTAGGGACTGGTTTTCCATATGAGCCAGAGCCCATGTTTACCCCAAAGCACTTGTATCTCCAGCACAGCACAGTTTCTGTGTTATTGCAGGAACTGGCTCATATATGAGAAGCCTGTTGGGGATACTGGAGATGCAGTGACAGCCAATGCCCCCTGAAGCAGGCAGACAGCACAGTCCTAAAATAAATGGCTAATACGAAAACATCTTAGGATGTCAAGAGTGAGAATTCCAGACTGCTGATGGTGTGCAGAAGAAAAGAGAGGTGTACAGAAACAGAGAAGAAGAAATCCAAGTGCACTGGCCAACACAGAAACAGCTTACTGGGAAAAAAACTGTCCAGCAAGGTAAATAGAAAACAGGGAATTTCTCCCATCCTAAATACAGCTGTATAGGAGAGAGCTCTGTGCCACACACTTATTTTCACTGGGGATTCACAAAGAGTCACAAACAGGCTGCCCTCTTATATGTGATCTCTAATAATCTCACTCACATAAACATGTGCACTAAAGCAGAGGAATGATTGTAGCTTGTTCCCTGATAAAACATGAAGGTTTAGGGCCCACAGTCTGCAGTCAATTTCCAGACTCTGCAAAGGTGAAGCGAGACCTGAATATTTTTTCTCATTCCTAAATTATTACTGGCTCAAATGTCCTGAATACAGATTAGAAGAATTACCTGATTGTATTAACCTAGGGAAAGAGTTGAATAAAAAACCATGATCATATTTCAGTAAAATAGTCTCCACTAGAGAGCAAAATCTCTCTCCATCTCCCACTCTCTCGTGTATTTATATGCAGCATGCAATGCCTTTTATAACCCATTTTTGGGGTACTTGAATAAAACTGAATACTGTCTACTCAGTCTGAAAGATGATAAAGCCACCTAGGACTCATCTCCTAGGACAGCAAAAAACCAGCCCTCCTGCCAGTCACAGACACATAACATGCCTGCACTTAAATGTTTGCTCTGTTCCGTTTGAAATGTTAATCACCCCTATGTAAATTCTGGCACACTGAAACTCAGTTCATATTAACTTCAGGTTACCTGATTTAGATACGGTAAAGGACAACCATTTATCAGCTGCTTTTTAAAGATCAAAGAAGCCTGTCCCTAAAATATGCCCCATAACATGCAAATGAATCTTAATGTCTCTAATTAGATTATAACTTGAGGGTGCTTTCTGCTGTTGAAATAAAGTGTTACTGTGTCACAGGCTTAATACACTCCAAGGATCTGATCTCCTCAGCAAGTCACAGCCACACTCCTTACCCTGCTCTGTGACGTGCCTCCTCTCACTGGTTTTGTTATAAAAAAAATTCAGCTCTGCTTTCCTGACACCTCCTCTTCAGCTCTGACACTGATGGCATTGTGGAAACGCTCGGGGACTCAGGACTCCCCCACGAGGGGTTTCTGTGGCTCCTTTGTGCACGGCGAGGTTTAGAGGCTCTGTGTACCTGCTGATGAGTAAGAAATTAATTCACACTTCAAGTTCACTCTCCACTGCTTTTACAGGCAGATAATTATGTCACGGTGGTTATCTGTCTTTAAAATCCCAGTGGTGGGAAACCCTTACACTTTCTCTGAGAGGTAGCACAGGGAGGTCAGCACTACATCATCACTCAAAGTGACTCCACCTGCTAAGCTGCACGGGAAAACAAGAATTTGCTGTCTCCACGAAGATTTAAAGTGGGAAAGCAAAAATACAAGGTAGTCATCATGTAGGAAAATCACGTTTGTTTAACTGGGAAAGAAAAGCTTTAGTCACCTGATACAAATATGTGTATTTAAAAATAAAAGCTGTGGTTGGCAACTGGACCAGCACTTCCATTTCCACAGGGAATGCTGCAAACCCAAACAGAACTGCTCGGTAAGCAGGAGGTGAGAACAGCAAACATGAAGAGATGTCTGAATGTTTGTTACAAATGCAGCCCTTCCTCATGCTCGTGAATCATTTCTTAACTGATCCTGATTTCTTTAAGTACACTTGTTGATATGCTACAGGCTATATCAGTGAAGCAGCACTGCCAAGGAGCAAATATCATTATGAGTTATGTGCACAAGAAATGGAAAATCTGACCCATCTCTCTCTCTCTGCTGTCTTATTTCATCAGAATATTATACTGTGAGGTTGCTGGGGTTCTTGTCTGTATGTTTCTGTATTTTTGATAGTGGTTTTATAAATTGTGGTCTCTTATATTCCTCTGTAAGCACTGGAGCTTTTATTTGGGCCTCTTTAAGTTAATATTAAAATCAATATGAATGTTTTTCAGCTCATTTGCGAGAATTAATTTAATCCATTTGGATTTTATGGAAAGACAGAAGTTTATGCATAAGGCAATTTTTAATTTTATTTTTTTTTTAAACAAACACTGGATGGCACAAGAGCAGAGAAAGGTTTTGTGTCTAACAAAGAGAATCACAGAATGGCCTGGGTTGGAAGGGACCTTAAAGATCATCCAGACCCAATCCCCTGCAGGGATGGGCAGGCACATCTTCCACTAGACCAGGATCCTCAGAGCTCTATGCAGCATGCTAAGGAGTAAAAATTGGGGGGAAACGTTAAGAACCTTAAAATGAGTGAATATTTTCAAGAATATTTACCCACAGATACTTGGACAACAAATACTGGGGCTGCTCATACAATGAAATAAACTGGGGATGCCTATTTTTAAACATGTTTAAGAATCAGTTGTTCATTATAATAAAATAAGTGGTAATTCCAAGATCAGCTTTTATACTCAGAATGGTTGTTTCACTGTGTATTTTTCTAAACCCATTGCTCAGCAGAGATTTCTAGGAGGCAAAATATGTGCCAAATGGATTTGAAGACTTTCGCTGGCAGCCTGCAAGTTTCACACCCAAAATCTGTGATGTGCAAATGCCAACATTCTTGAGTAATCACCTGAGCATCGCTGAAATACAGACTTGTGGTGGAGAATTTGACCACTGAATTTTGTAATGGTTGAGTGAGATGAGAGTGGATGAGAGAGATGAGTTATGGAGTTAATCCAAAGGTGATGGGCCCAGGGCAGGGAGAAAAGTCCTCAGGTGGGGTCAGCTGGACCCACTCAGTCTGTGGAGACAAGGACTGGGGCACTGATGGGCTTCAAGAATGCTGTTCTGAAGAAGGTAATGAAAGGGGATGTCAGCAGAGTCCCTAAACAAAACAAAAGTTACAAGACCAGGAATTAGAGAGAAGCCAAAGGCTGTGGCTGAGGCTCCCTGGAGAAACTCTGAGTTTCCTTCATGAGGAGTTGGCAGAGAATTAGAGAAGCTGAAGTCTTTCAGCAAAGGTGACCTCATATTTGAGCTGGAATGGTCAGGAGGATCTGGCTCATACCACACCTAACAAAGAGGAGCTTCCCAAAAGGGAACTTTTTTCCACATGAGTCATGCTTTTGCGAGAGCTGGGAACCTCACAGCGTCAGAGGTGTGCGAGGAATGGGAAAGCAGATGGATGAGGCTGTGCCTGAGCCCTACATACAGACATGTAAATTTAAAGAGAAACACCCCAAAAAAGTCATAAGCTTATGGTAATAACGACATGGATTTACATGGAAAAATTGTAGGTTGTTCTTCAAGAGCAAATCTCTGACTGAAGGAACCCTGCATTCTCCTCACCCCTAAATTACACTGAAAACACAGTTGAGTCATGCCAGATGTAGTCACTATTACAGGATCTACAGGTCTAATCCACTTTCTTGCAACATGAGTGGCACTGCACTCACCCTGTGGACTGTCAGTGAGTGTAGGTGCATTTGAGACCAATTGCATTTTAACTTCTGGTCCTCCTAAAATCAGTCACACTCATGTCATGATGAAAAACTATAGTGGGAGAGGAGAGCTAAGCTTAATATACAACAAAAATTGGGACATAATAAGGGTTTTTCTGGGTTTGTTTTTTTGTTTTTTTGCTCTTCTACTGAAACAGATTTACTGTGTAATTTTGTTATGGATAACCTTCCATGACTCTGTTTGGAGTCTGTCCTTCTAACACTACATTGAAGCAATATTGGATCAGATGTAGCTGAAACTGGAAAAAGTGGGTTTTTTTCTGGTATGTCAGAACAAACACAGAATATTAGGTTTTTTATTCTGAGGTTAAATTGATTTTTGGTTCTAGTGGGTTAAATATTACTGAATTTATTTTTATTCTAACAACATGCATAGTCTGTAATGATACTGGACACTTGCTGATCCCGTCATGGTTAGAATTTGGGTCCATTTATGTAGCTGGTGATGTGTGATAAAGATGAAGCATTTGGGGTTTGTTTTCTAGATTTTCAGTAAGTCATTTCCAACTGCATTTATTTGAGCTAAAGAGAAAAACTTATTTTTCAACAGGAGTGAATTTATTAACCACATTTTTTTCTCATTTATGTCTTGAAACATGAATGTTTGTAGTCCACAGAAGCCTGAGGCTTTACTTGTGAATAAATTATTTGTAGTATCCTGGTTTATTGTGGTGTTTTGAGGCCATTTCTTTCAGCCTGAGTGGCACCAATTAGAATCAATAGCATCTGCCCAAGGTAGATTTCACTTCTGGTCACTTGGCCCTATAAAATATAACTTGCAGCTCTGGAAATATCAGACAGACAGAACTTCAATTTTAATTCTGAAGACAGACCTTTAATTTTACACTTGCATCAAGCAGGAAACATTAGCCATAATGCATGAATATCAAAATGCTATGCTTTTTTCTACAGAAAGCTGGTCTAAATCAGTTTAAGGTCTCTTAAACTGTGTTAGTCATCCAGAGACAGTGATTTAAAATTCATTACATTATCCTAGGTTGGAAGACACTTGGACATGTAAGTGATCTGGCACAGCTTTAGAAAACTGACCTAAAATGTCAGGTGAAAAATCTCCACCTTGTCAAATTTAGTCACCAACAGGTGATTCTGGAGCTAGCAGCTTTCTCAGTGGATCACAGACTGGAGACCTGGAACTGAAAAGCAAAAAGAAATACAATACCTTCCAACTGGCACTAAAAGCTCAGTTTCCCCTGTAATTTAGGGGACTCTGCTTAGTCTGCTTTAGCTTTGATCTGCTGTGCAATTGTTCTCCATCACATGTGTGCTCCTGGGACCTTCTGGTTCCTGGCAAGCTTGAAAATCAGGCAATTTATTTTGGTAACTAGGTATGGACATAGGAGCCCAGCTTCAGATATCTATTTTCCTTGATGATAAATCACTGCTGGGCAGCATCCTGCCAGCAGCACAAATGCCATTCTGAAAATTAAGAGCTTTTAGCTAAATCAGGGATTCATGAATATCATGTATTGCAATATTGATTTCAATTTCTTTATGGATGAGATTCTTTCAGCACTATTGCCTGCTTTGTATATTTAGAGAAGGAAATAACTACAACATTTCCATTTCAGAAAAAATCAGCTTTGTGGCCTGCTCACTGCTGAAATCCATTAAGAGACTCTGCAGGGTGGGAAAAGAGGTGTTTTTTTGCCTTCAGCTTGTATTTTATAGCTGTGTGGTAGAGTCTGAGTCTGTCTGTGTGGTCAAGGCCATCCACCTGGCTGCTGCATTTTGTCCTGTTTGTTTATATCTGCATCCCTTGTGGAAATCATACAAGCACTTACTTTCAACAGCACCGAGATTGCAAAAATGTGCTTCTCTTTCAGGAGCACTTTGTCAGTGAGAGGGAGGTCATTGCCAAGACAGAGCCAGCCTGGCAAAGGCTCATTCCCCCAGCTCCTCCTCTCTGTCAGAGCTTCCAGCCACCTTTTTCAGCCCTGCATCCCTAACTGGTTCCAGTCAGGCCGCTGGTGCTGGAACCACTCTTGTTGTAAGGTCAGCAAAGGCCTCGGGTTTTGTTTGCTGGGCTTTTTTTTCCGTGATTTAAGCTCTTTCCTGTTGTGTTATTGCGTAACTGGAGCTCTTGACAAAACACGTGTGCCTGCGCTCCCTGGGAAGTGCTGGGCTCCAAAAGAAAGCTGCCAAGTTGCAGTAACAGCATTCTGGTGTTAAATTCAAAATTTAATCATTTTGGATTTTCCCGCCCCACAAAATGCATTGAGAGTCCTTTTTATGTTTCTTACAACAGAAACAAACCATACCAAATACTCAGCGAGCTGCTCAGAAGTTTGTGTCATTAGTAAGAGTTTCATTTCCACTGGGACATAATGCTGGGTTGGGTTTGTTTGTGTGTTTGCAGCACTTGAAATACGTGACAGGGTTCTGCTTTTCCTCTTCATTTGCTGTTACTTCTTAAACACAGTCATTAAATGTTACACACCCTTATTTTCTTCAGCTGCTGAGGCACACAGTGCATAGATCTTTTTGGTGAACAAATTATGTGTTACCTTCATTTGAGATTCCCTACAGATTTTGGCACAGAGAGAAGCTATGTTGCAAATAAACAAAAGAAATTTTTTAAATAAAGCAATTCTTATGGTTCTGCTCATAAGTTATCCATCTCGAGGACTGACACACTTCTCATCCCCTCCTCAGATTTTCTAGTTTTGCGTTTCCCTCTAAGCAAGGCAAGGTTGTCTTGTTAGACCTACATGTGGTGTACATTTTGTTCAGCTTTTTGTTCCCTGTCAGCTTTACCAGGCAGACATTATGCTGGTAGCCTCAAAAGGCTGATTCTTTCTGAAGAAAAGTTTAAGGGCTGTGACTGTAAACACCAGTCAGCACTGATGCTTTCGCAGGAAAACATTTCCCAGAAGTTTCTTGTGACGCTTTTTTGCTGATAGGGTTTTAGCTTTGGGTAACAAATAACCTGACAAATATATGACAGGCTGAATGAAGCAAGTGTCATTCCAAAAACATACCTGTGTTCTGTGATGTCTGTGGAAGGAGCTGGGTTTTTACTTAAGTACTTATCCAATATTTCCTGTCTTGGAAAGACTACAGTGCCTTGATAGTGAAAAGCAATGAAGAACTGTGACACTAAAGGAAGTGGCGAATTATCTCAATCTTATTTTGTGCCTCTTTTTCTAATCCTGGGTATACCTGTGAAATCCATTTACTTATAGATTCCCCTCTATCACCAGCATAACCAAGCTCTCCTTCTACATCAAACTCTCATTTCTGGCAATCACAGTAAAAGTAGCTGACAATTTCTCATATTTTTCTTGGAATGTTTTCTTTCCTTTCTCTAGTTTCCCTAGGAACTGGCTGTAACAACTTATATATGCAGTATAGTAATATATCACATGTCCAAAACTGAATCAAGTCTCCTTCAGGTCTGCCACTGAACAGGCTTGGCTTGGGTTTTTTACGTTGGTTTGGGGGTTTTTTGTTTCCTTTGAGGGTTGGGAGTTTTTTTCTTTTGTCATTATTGGGTGGTAGGTTGTTGGTTTTTGGTTTGTTGTTTTTTTTTTCCAGTGACAACTGCTCCAAACCCAATTTTATCTTTTTTTCCACTTAAATTTTTTCTTCAGTATTGTGGTTTTAGCAGTTCCCTAGGAACTGCCAATCAACATCTAGCACAGCTTTACTGGGTGAACATGGGTTTATATTTACTGGGTGAATACAGTCTTTTCAGACAAATTACATTTGCACCCTTTTGGAGCAACTGTCCCTTGCATTCCAGAAACAATTTGAATTTTCAGCCTATTGGACTTACCTTTACTGCAATATGGTGATGTCTATCCCATTATGTTGTCTCCTGCAGGAATGTGGAAGCATCTCCTGATCTCAGTCCCCTCTGGGTGGTTTCTAGGATTTGTAGCTAATTTTTCATCTATTTTTTAGCATGTCTGTCCAATGTGGTTACACACAGTTTCCTTCCTTCCTTCCTTCCTTCCTTCCTTCCTTCCTTCCTTCCTTCCTTCCTTCCTTCCTTCCTTCCTTCCTTCCTTCCTTCCTTCCTTCCTTCCTTCCTTCCTTCCTTCCTTCCTTCCTTCCTTCCTTCCTTCCTTCCTTCCTTCCTTCCTTCCTTCCTTCCTTCCTTCCTTCCTTCCTTCCTTCCTTCCTTCCTTCCTTCCTTCCTTCCTTCCTTCCTTCCTTCCTTCCTTCCTTCCTTCCTTCCTTCCTTCCTTCCTTCCTTCCTTCCTTCCTTCCTTCCTTCCTTCCTTCCTTCCTTCCTTCCTTCCTTCCTTCCTTCCTTCCTTCCTTCCTTCCTTCCTTCCTTCCTTCCTTCCTTCCTTCCTTCCTTCCTTCCTTCCTTCCTTCCTTCCTTCCTCCCTCCCTCCCTCCCTCCCTCCCTCCCTCCCTCCCTCCCCTTCCTCCCCTCCCTTCCCTCCCTTCCCTCCCTTCCTTCCATCCCTTCCCTCCCTCCCCTCCCTCCCCTCCCTCCCCTCCCTCCCCTCCCTCCCTTCCTTCCATCCCTCCATCCCCCTTTCCTTTTTCCTTTCCTTCTTCCTTCTCCTTCTTTCCTCATACTGGACACAGCCTATAACCACAGCCTCTTCTACAGTTCATTATTTCATCTCCTTCATAAAGGTATTCTGCTGTGGGCATTTCTACTGCACTATAATTATTATTACACTGGCAATCTGACTTTCTCATTTTTTTTTCACTTTTATTTTTACCTCATAGTGTTACTGGAAATGTTTTATCTTCTGCTGCTTTACATGATCTTTTCAGCAGTGGTCAACAACACGGAAGAACTTTTTCCCTGGGATAGCTGAACTGGTAAAACTTTTCTTCACCACCACATAAACAGCACTGAACAACTCTTGTTAAAAAAAATAATATATTCTTTCTTCTGCTTGTTTTTCTGTTGCAGCAGGCAATCTTTGTAAGTGGTGCTAGACACAAACTCTGCCCATCATCGAGAAGAAATCAAGCACATCCCTTTCCTTGCAAACCTTCTCCTTTCCTCACATTAGCACAGGGACACACAGATGGTAACAATTGCATTGTCCCATCTCCTACCACACACATTAGGGCATTTATCTGACGAGTCTTGTGGCTCCTTGGCAGGCAGGTTAACACACCCAGGAGGGTTTGCACAACTCCTCGAGCAGGGTGGCCATGTGGCCTCTGCTGCAGCTTGTCGTGAAGCACCAGCAGCCTTTGGGCCTCTGGCGTGCTGCTGCTCACTCCTGCTTTTGATTGAGCAGGGTTGCTTCATTTGTCAGAGCTTTTGCAATCCCCTCTGCAGTTGTCTTTGTTACAGGCTCTGTTTAAAAGCCCTCCCCCTGCTCTTGCTGAAGAATTCTGGTTTTCTTTTTTTCATTTCCAAAGATTCAGGATTACTTAATTTCTTTCTGTTTCAGAGAGCTCCTGGTTTTCTTTCAAGCTTTTCCCAGCAGCCTGATCTCACTGAGATTTTTCTTACTCTCTTCCTAGTACGACAGTAGTATCCTTTCTTTTTTGTTTCAAGATGTTTTAAGAATAATGGCAAAGCTTGGATGTTAACCTCTTCAAGCTGCAAGGCTGACACATGCCTCCTTGACCTCTCGAAAACCTGAAAAATTAAAAGTTACATGTTCAATGATCTCACTAGCTTGGTTGATGAAATTACCATGAGCATACTGAAATGTCATGAAGAAAGCAAAACAAACAGGGCTTATCTGGAGAAATAAAGCAGCTGATCTAGCAGAGCAGCAGAGATTTCAGTCCAGAAAATGAAATCATCAGCTCTGGGAAGCAAAAATGGAACGCCAGGAGCCAGTTGTAACGGAAGGCTGAGTACAAGAGAGAGAAGAATGGTGTCACATGGGCATTAAACATAGAAAATGAGTGGGCAGGGAGGCAAAAAAAGAAGTGATAGTCAGAACAGACTGGAGGGAGGGAAGCCTCGTTATTCACAGCACGAATCTGGGTCCTCTGGGGACCAGCTGGAGGAGCAGAGTTCTGCAGAAATTATCACAAGAGAGGACAGGTGCGCAGCCAGCCTTGGAGAGAAGATGCAGCCTTCGGGGAAAGGCAGGCGCAGGGGACAGGTCACCCTGTCACAGCTTTTACCTGTTTCTGTCCTCTGGAGAAGGAGCAGAAGTGTAAAGGGAGGAAGAGAGTGGCTGAGTTAAAGGGGAACGCCAGGAAATGCAAAGATAAGGAGGAGGAAGTAGGGTTCAAGGTGGAATATGGGGAGCGCCATTTCAGAGGAAGATAAAGAAGAAGTTGAGAAAGGAAGGCAAAATGGGAAGGTAAAAGCTGGTGGGAGCAGCAGAAGAAGGTAGAAAGGAAATAGAATCAGAAAATCATACAATTGTTTAGATTGGGAAAGACAAGATATTCTCCATATGCAGAAATCTGTATAAAAAAATTGAGACGGAAGTTCCTCAGTACAGAAAATATAATTTCAGAAAATTAAAAGCATAAAGATTAAAGGAAACTACTACAAATCAAGCTGGCTTAACCTTTGTTACAAGCTGGGACAAATGGAAATAGCTGGGGAAAAAAAGAGATGCATTAACAGCAATATTTAACCAGGGAGTTACAGCCTGTGTGTGATGTGTGAACCACGAAGTGTTTAATGAAAGATAACCTTGTTTTCAGCTAATACAACCCTGCCACACAGGGCTCCTGCTTCCCCTGGAGAAGAGAAATCCACGAAAATAAAAATGAAGATTGGAAACCATTTGAATGACAATAGGATATGAGAAAATAAAATGTATGACAGAACTATACAAGCATAAAACCAAGCACAGATGAGCAGCTGAGATTATGGCAAGACAAATGACAGTGGGTTTCTGGCTATAACAAAGTGACCCATTGCCTTAGAGGCTGGAACACTCCCCAGTTCAGCAACTGCTGTCAGTGATACTTGGTGACAGAAACTGGCTCAGTGGAACATTTTTAGTTTCTCCTTCACAAGTTCTTTCCTCTCTTGTATCTTTATTACTTATATATATATATATATATATTTTTATGCATGTGCCCCTTTTTTTCTATGAGAAATGCCTTTTTTATCACTAATCTGGCATTTTCTTTGATGCAACTTAACATGCAGCAGAGTACAAACAAAAGATGACATGGAGAAAAAAAAAAAGACCAGAAGGAGTGGTAAGGACACAGGTGGAGAACACTGGAGCAGAAACTAAAAAATTCAAAGCATATTAAATCCTCCTGAAATGGAGGATATGGTTGAAGTAGGTTCAATAAAAAACCACAATTTTTCTTTAAAAAGGAGACAGGACTGATGAAAAGAAAGATGAATTAAGGTAACTCTGAGTACTGCAGGACCAGAAGCACCAGATTGCTAATGAGAAATCCTGTGCTATAGATTTGAGAAAATACTGTGCTTTTGGAAACACTGAAATATTTGAGACATGGCCACTGTATAACTGAAACCAAGAAGAAATCTTTCCAAATACTTATAATGTTTGAAAGCACTGTTGATTGTGTAATTTTCAAAATCAAATCTGAGATCGGAACACTATAGGGACCACGAGACCCTCAGAAGTTGGCTGCTAGAAGTGCACAGCTTTAGCTTGCTAAAGGTTGTCAGAATTGGCTGCAGAACTGAGCTAGATCTGATTACAAGTCTTGAAAATGAAACCAGCTGATGCTACAGAACCTCATCACAAAATGAAGAAGCAGAACAGGTCTGAATAGTCAGAGATGAAGTCTAAAAACTGCAGTCAACCAGCGTGAAGTTTCATGAAGCAATGGAAGAAACTGGTTGGAAGAAAATGCACAGTTAAATTAAATAAGAATAAAAACATTTTGTAAAAGCTTTCCAAGAGTGACTATAGTTGTCTTTGAAAGAAATACTCTGTATGGGAGGCTCTTTGTGGGGACTGTCCAAATGGCAGCTGTGTTTCAGGTGGGATTTGTCTCCTCTGACTACAGCAGTTTACAGTAAAGGTCTCTCCTCCTGCCTGGGAAGGAATCCCACCACTGTTAACAGAGTCAGTGTAGCCAGAACAGCTCAAGGTGTGATTCAAGTGAGTGGATATAGGTCCCTACATCAGAATAAGAACTGCTCCATAGTCTACATTAACTGTATTGACTATCTAGACCAGCCCACTGCTGCTGTAAAAGAGGCCTTGGAAGACACCTTCCTTTTCTCAGGAAAATCCAGCCCCAGTACCTGAAATCCAAAGAGTTTGAGCTGGACACAATTTTGCAAGCCAAGTTGCAGAAACTTTTTTTTTTTTTTTTCAGTTAAATAACTATTCAGCACGAGTAGGTAAAAGTCATGTCATGCAGTGAACAAAATATTCTTACTGTGAGTAAAATGTAAATCAGATGTAAGGGAAACAAATGTGAAAGAACAAAACTCTGTCTTACCTCCCGTTGGGAGAGCTGAAACTATGGAAGAACAGCAGTTCATGAAGATAAAATGAAAGAGATGAGCACAGAAAAGCTGAAGTATACAAAAAAATACAACAAAAAAAAAAAGAATAGAACTTCTAGTAAATAGATTAGGCCAGATAGAACCTGCTGAGATGATAAAAGGTGAGTGCTGTTAACAACAAAACAAGCCTTGAAACAGATACCAGCCCATATCTAAATATAGCAAAGGAAATTTTAGATCAACAAGTTAAGATATGGCTTGGATTTGCTTATGTTGCAGGGAAAATTACAGGCTAAAAATAGATTACTTTTCTTGTTCTGCTGTAACACTATTAAAGAACATCACTGGTAATCTTATGTCTAGTCCATAAAGACTGACACACGTATTACACCAACTGTGGTAATTACAGAAAATGGCCCATGATTTGATTAAGATGTTAAATGGCTTGCAAAAATAGTATCACTTAAAGCACTTCATGGCCAAGGTATCCACAACATCATGATTTTATGGAAAATGTCATCCAGATTGCAACAAGGGTGCCTACCAAAATCTCAAGGGTGAAACACAGTATTATTTCACCCTGCTCTGGAAAAAAGACTGTCAGCTGCTGAAAGTTTAATGGGAATAGCTTAAAATTCATTATATAGTTGGTATTAAACACAAACATATTGCAAATTCTTACTGGCCCCACTGAAAAAAAAAGAAAAAGAGGGAGGGGGAGAATGAATGCATATGAGGAAAGGTATGAAAAAAGACCACATAAAAGACCACATAAATAAAACCTTTGCAGCCACAGGGCCCTGTATATCTCACATAATGCAAACCACAGGTGAAGCTCTTCCAGATATTCCACATGAAGCTCATTCTTATTTGTTCAAGCAATTACTGAACAAACAAAGGCAATTCTTTGGGAGAAACTCAGGTCATCTTCTAGAGCAGAGAAAGCTTCTTCATCTCCTACTGTTTGAAACAGAGCAGGTTTTTGTGCAACTGGACAGCAGCAGTGAAAAGAACTGTGTGAAGAAAAGCAGATGCTGAAGTCTACCAGATACTGAAGAGATCTGTGAAACAGAGAAGCCAGCTGAGAGACAGGGAATTTATTTGTGTTGCACTGTATATGATTTCCATCCAGATGATGCAAGTGAGAGGGTTATTTGAGAGATGAAATACCCTGGCTTAAGTCAAATGTAGCTAGCAGTGGCCAGTTGGAGGAAAAGTAACATATTGAGATCACTGTGCTTCCCTCACAAATTATTTCCTTCTTAATACTATTTTAAACTAATCCTGGCAATAAACATGATATTAAAATGTCATTTTTAACACTGTGTGAACATCACAGACAGCTATTGTTATAGTAGGCTTGAGGGCTTCCTAAGCAAGAAGGCTGTGAAATGGTGTGAAAATAAAGAAGGTTCCAGAAAAGTAGCTGCTCATCTTGAAAAGTAGCATCTTCAATCCTTTTTGAAACACTGAATATCATAGCATCACTAAAAGAAACCTGAATGTCCCAAAGAGGGCATCCATCATTTCAGGCTGGAAGATTCTCATGTAACCTCACACATGACATGGACCATACAGTGAATGAGTCTCTGAAAAAAGGCTTGCAACAAAAAAGTGTATAGACTTTTTTCAAAATTACACTGAACAGGCAAGATGATTCTGGCAAGATGGTGCTGGTTCAGAGAATAATAACCCCTTTTTCTTTTCTGGTGTTGTCTGCCAGGGAAAGGCAAATTTCACACTTTGGCTTTGGAGTTTGTTTCATATTAGTCTGACTGGATGTTTCAAAGAAAATGGCCTCATATTAGGATTCACTGCCATGAAGGAAACAAAAATTCTACACAGCACAGCTAGACCTGGAAATCATTAGTTGCAGATAAAAAAAAATAGTTTTGAGATGAGAACAACTGCTTTTCCTGTCAAGCACAGATTGCAAAACTTATGAAGCTGTAAGATACCACTCTGTTTCTACTGCCTGAGTGTGCACAGGCTTTGGTTGTGCATCTCCCAGTGTGTGAGGATATCTGGTGCTGATGGCAGGCAGGCTAATGACCCAATGCTTGTTCAGTCACATTGATGCTTTAACCCAGAGGAGGACTCCTGTGCCACTGGTACCAATGACCCCCCAAAAAACTTTCAGCCTCCAGAGCAACCAGACAGGAGCCCTGGACAGTCGTCAGGCTCTTTATTTGGAGTAAAAGAGAGGATCCATTCTAGCAACAGAGCTGTCTGCAGAGGCTGTGTTCAACAGCTTTTTTCCTCTTTCTTATTTCCTCTGACCTAGGCTAATTGCTTCTTTCATCTGCACAGAGATATCCTGACTCCAGAGAACGTCAATTAGCAGATTTGTTGATTTTTTCCCCCCTCCTCATCACTGAGGAATGTAGCCTAAAGGAGTGGTTCTTCTCTTCTCACCCCATGTGTTGGATCTAGTTATCAAGTGACCTCAGGATGTGTTAGATCAGCTTATTGATCTGATAGGAAACTAATTATTTGAGAGGATTTGTGATTTATTTTCTAACAGATCAGCAAACTGATGTCATTCACCATGGTCTGCAGTATTGCTACAAAGGCAAGAAAAACTAATGTTTGGGGATGGGGTAAAAGGGAACCCACCCTTCAGAAGTAGAGCAGTGCACATTCCCTCGTGAGAATGTGTAATATAAAACTGCACCTCCAGCAATGGCCTTTCCTCACATTTAAAGGGTTATATTGTCTCACTAGTTAAACAACATAAAAAATGTAAAGTCACAGACTCCACGAAACAACCTCATCCAGTTTGATTCACGTTGACAGAACACACAGAATCAATCGTGATGAACACAGTTCTGCAGAGAGGTTTTAGGTGGAGTGTCTGCACTGGGATGGGGCAGCCCTGGCTGTATGGACAGACTGGGGTCTGGAGTGCTGGAAATGGACCAGCAATGGAATTCTATGGAATGCTGGGGTCTGGAGTGCCAGGGAAAGGGACCTGGGGGTGCTGGTCGAGGGCAAGCTGGACATGAGGCAGCAGTGTCCTGGCAGCCAGGAGGGACATCCCTGTCCTGGGGGTATCAGGGACAGCATCTCCAGCTGGGCAAGGGAGGGGATTGTCCTGCTCTGCTCGGGGCTGGGATGGCCTCACCTCGAGTTTTGGGGGCAGTTCTGGGTGCCACAATATAAAAAGGACATGAAGCTGTTAGACAGTGTCCAAAGGAGGCCACAAGGAAGGTGAAGGGCCTTGAGGGGAAGCCGTGTGAGGAGCAGCTGAGGGCACTGGGTCTGCTCAGGCTGGAGGAGACTGAGGGGACACCTCACTGCAGTCACAGCATCCTTGTGAGGGGAAGAGGAGGGGCAGGCACTGCTCTCTTCGCTCTCATGACCAGTGGCAGGACCCAAGGGAATGGCCTGAAGTTCCATCAGGGGAGGGTTAGGTTGGATGTTAGGATAAGGTGTTTCCCCCAGAGGGTGGTGGGGCACTGGAACAGGCTCCCCAGGGAAGTGGTCATGGCCCCAAGCCTGGCAGAGTTTAAGAAAGGTTTGGAAAATTCCCTCAGGCACGTGGTATGACTGTGCAGGGCCAGGAGTTGGACTTTGATGACCCTTGTGGGTCTCTTCCAGCTCAGGATGTTCTGTGATTCTCTGACTGCAGTCCACTCCCTGCTTCAGAGGCTTTGTCAGATGCTATGCTTAGGGTCTAGCCCTCTTTACTCAGCTCATTGTGTTTGGTGTCACCTCAGACCTGTTGGGGAGGTGTGGATGGAATTCTCTGAGTCTTATTCAATGAATGTTCTCTCAACACTGTTTTTAATTAATCTCATTTAAAGGGATTCATTGTTTTGTGGGCAGGGTTCCTTTGCCCCAGGAATTTTAAGTATTTTGATTATGAATACATTATTGAACCAAAATTATTTTCTTAAAACATCAATAGTCTTACTTCTCCCTTAGTACTCCCTGGCCTGGAGGGATTTGCTAGGAAAGGTTCTGTCGTGTGGAGGTGAAAGAGGAAGAGAAGAAGCCTGGATCAAGATGGAGAAACACGGGAAAAGTCTCAGTGGAGCTGGGTTTTTGCTTCATCCCATGCTCCCAGGGCTGGGGGTACTGATGGGAGGGCTCTGTCTCACAGATTAACATCCTGCTCCACATCCTCTTCCCGTCGGTGACAGGAGCAGCAGATAAATAAGGCCATACATGCAGAGAGCAGAGAACAGCTGTGCCAGTGGTGGTCACCACTCCAACAGTCTGTCTTCAACTCTTCTGGGAAAAAAAACAAACAAAAAAAACCCCATTGGGCAGATGGGAACATTCTGATGGATTTCTCTGAGCTTTATAAACCACGCTGACCAGTTTCACATTTGGAATCATTAGCTCTTTTTTAAAGTAAAAGGAATGATGTGAAAGGTACAATATGTAGTGTCTTGAATTATGCATGCAGTTTTTATAGTGATATAAACTCCTTTCAAAGACAAGTTTTACTCCCCCTAGAGATAAATCTTTTTTTTCCCTGAATGTTGTTCTTAAGTCCCTCTTTTAAGAGCATTCATGCACTTATCTGACTGTAGAAAAAAATGTATCATTACTGAACCTTGCAAAAAAACTCCATGTGTGATTTGTTTTGATCAAACTTTTAGACCAACTTTGAAGCCAAAGTTTTAATTGTGGAACCTACAGCAGCCTTCAGAAAGACAAGCTGCCAGCACCAGCCTGCACAAGTGGTGCAGATGTGCTTTCCCCCATACCCTTTGCTCCACAAAATGGCAACATTTCGGGCTCCCAGGAATCACTGTGAGTTCAGGGTGCATAGCACCTGGCAGGATAAGCATCTGCAAATACATTTTATTTGATGGCTACTTAACATAAAATACTTGAGTCCCTGAACCCAATGTCCCTGGGTGAAGTAGAACCAGGGTCTTCCATCACTCCCTGGCTGAGCTTCCTACTCATGAAACCAGCAAGTCATGCCACCACCCTATAACCCAATAATTACATTTGCAAAATAATGTGAGGGGGAGGAGGAGCACCTTCAGTATCCTCATAGAATAGTCTCAGCTTCAGAACACCGTATAGCTTGGAGCAAAAGCATTTTCCTGGGAATAGAGTGGCATGGTTTTGAATGCCCTTCATCCTTGAGGCTGAATATGCTCCCCGTAGTGCTCATGGTGATGACTCTGCTGCCAGCCTGTTTGCTGTGAGTTATTCAGAAATGAAACTTGTCTTTCTTAGGTGTGGCCTGAACACGGCCGATTTATCCAGCCTCTGTGGCATCTGGGGCAGTAATGCCTTGCCTGAGAATTTGGGCATATTTTAAGTACCATGATCCTGGTTTTACCAAGATGGCAGCAATTCTAAGCACAAGCAAAACAGAAAGAGGCTGCAAAGCAAGGGACTGGCAGAACCTGGTGGCCTGAGGAAGCCATTTGGCAAAGCACATGCTGGGACTGGGCAGGATTTATGCACCTAAATTCTACCTAAATACCTAATTTATGGATCTAGGCCAATATAAGTCTAGCTGTGCTGCATGCATTTCTCTGCTTGTGAAAAAAATTGATTCTGCATACTGGAAGGTATCCACTGTTCGGGGGATTAAGAGCACTTGCTCTATGCTTTACTTAGGCTGTGTGGGGAAATATTAGGGCATGAGCACCTCAGGAGCCCCAAATGCACAGGATTCCCACCTTGCTGTTGTCAGGCAGCTTTCCACAGCCCTTCACAGGAAGAGCCATTACTCACTTCACTCATCATCTAAGGGCTCTTTCTCTTAGGAGAGAAGGGAACTGTTTATAGAATAACTTGTGTTTTCCCCAGAGTATTGTTCCTCTGGTAGTCTATAAATCTCAGGTGCTGTCATTGCTGAGTGGAAATGAAAGGTATTGCTGGACAGGGAGGAATTCTTATCTTGCATCCAGTTACTTAAAGATAACTCCAGATCTTCTCATATGGCTGCTCTTCGTGTCTGGAATATCTTGTGTGGGACAACAGGGATTTAAAGTTTTGACCACATGGCACGATGGGGACCAAACAACAAAACACAATTTTAGTTTTCCTAAGGTGTTCAGAATGGGAGAGGGGACAAAACTGCCTGTGCAAAATACCGTGAATTACAGATGTGGACATGGGAATGCTGCAAGACTTCCCAGCTTTAGTGCTTATTCAGAAAGTGGTATTGCAAGGCAAGGTTCCCTTAGAAATATCATGGCCAGGGCACAGTGTTTTTTTAATTTACATTTGTCATGTATAAGTTAAGTCGAAGGGGTGCATGGCTATAATGCATGTGCAATAGGATAATTTACGTGCATTAAACTATACACAAGGGCAGAGAGAGTCATTTCTGCAGTGGGTTTTACCTGAATTACTGCCACTTCCCTGAAGCACTGAAAACACGCACCCATGCCATATCCCAGAGCTCTTTCGCAAGTGGGGCACAAAGCACAGATAGCAGGGTTTGCGTGAAGGAAAAATATGCCACTTCTTTATACTTTGAGCCTTTACGTAAGAAATTTCAAAAACGCCTGAAGCGGAGGGTGTGAGAAGAGCGCGTTCACCCGGGGAGGAAATAGGACAAAACTTTCAATTTCCTTTGTCCTTACGGACCCGATGAGGGGCTGCCAGGGGCGCAGCCACGATTCTGGAGTTGGCAGCGCTGGGGTGCGAACGAGCGGAGCCGGGGCCGAGGAGCCGTGCCCTCCTCTGGCAGCCGCGCTCCGACCGGCCGCAGCTCCCTCCCTCCCTCCCTCCCTCCCTCCGTCCGTCCGTCCGTCCGTCCGTCCGTCCCTCCTCCCCGGCTGCCGGCCGCACATCGCCTCCCGGCCCCGCGGGACGGCCCCGGCCGCCTCCCGGCGCTCCGTCCATCCCCGCGGCTCCTTCCCCACACGCCGGAACCCGCCCCCGCCGGCCGGGCGCGCCCCCGCGGCCAGCGCGCCCCCGCGGCGGGCGGGGCGGGGCGGGGCGGGGCGGGCGCTGCTCCCGCCCCTCCCCAAGGTGTTGGCGGCGGCGGGGACGCGCTCGCTGCTCGTGCCCGCGCCGCCCCCCCGCCCGCGCTCCCCTCGGCTCTCCCCGGCTGCGGCTGCTCGGCCATGGCGGAGCTGAGCGCGGAGCGGCTGCGGGCGCTGCCCGGCAGCTGGAGTTACGGGATCAGCCAGGGCGGCCGCGTCTTCTTCATCAAGTGAGCGCGGGGCCGGCCAGGAGGGGAGCGGGGCCGGGCCGGGAGGGGCGTGCGGGGAAAGGAAGGGAAGGGGAGGGGGGGGGGGGGGAGAGCAGGGGGCGGCGGGGCTGCGCCTGCCTGACTCGGTCCGTGTGTCCGTCCCCGCAGCGAGGAGGCGAAGAGCACGACCTGGCTGCACCCGCTCACCGGCGAGGCCGTGATCACCGGGCACCGCCGCAGCGCAGGTAGGACCCTGCCCGGAGCCCTGCCCGGAGCCCTGCCCGGGGCCCCCGGCCCTGCCCCGGCTCGGCCGCCCCCGCCCGCCCCTGGCCCGGGCGGGCTCAGCCCGGGGTCCCCGCGGAGCCGCCGCAGCCCCCCGGGACAAGTCCCGATCCCGCTTTCCCCGCACTTCGCGCAGTTGTTCCCCCGGGGTGAGCAGCGCTGCAGCCGCCGGGCGCTCCTGCGTGTCCAGCCTGCTCGCCAGTTTCTTCGAGCGCCTTCTCCCCCTGCCCCCGAGTTGTGCCTGTGTAATGTATCTGTCTCCGCTTTCCCTCCGTTGCCTTGTATCACCCCTGCGAGGCTGTGTAGTTACCATTAGAGACCGCCTCGTTCCTCTCGTGCTCCTTGCTGGCTACCCCGGTTATCCACCTGCATAGCATCCTTCCTCACTTGAGCACGAAACCTTTCGCCGTATTTCTGTTTCCAGCGGTACCTAGATTGAACCACGATAGGTGTACTAGAAATGTAGAGGCTGATTTCGCTAGTCACCTAGAAACCCTTTTTCTCCCTGCGCTTCCATCTAGGCTGAGAGTCTGTGTGGTTTCCAAGTGACTGAGAGAGGTGGAATAGGTAGGAGGAAAAGGGACTTGAAACATTAGAAATAACTTGGAGGGAGGAGGGTGGAATCAAGTCTTTGCTTCTGCTGTTTGCTCCACTCTGGAGAAGTAGCAGCAGGAGGTGCTGGAGGAGGAGGATTTACAGCAGACACTCTGGAGACCCGGAGCCAACTCTTGACTGCTGGAATTGCACACAGGCTGCATATGCCACTGGGAGGTGGTGGAGTGTAGTAATACGTGCAGTTGTTTTTATGTGTATAATCACTTGGATAATCACGGGGAAATAATCTGCAAGTGAATTGGTCTGTATCAGATTATCTGCTTTCATGTTTGGTTAATACTTATGCATTAAGGAATCAGAATCAGAAACAGCCTTTTAGAAAACTGTGGACAGCCTTTCTTTTTTTTTTTTTCTTTTTTTTGTAGTTTTTGAGTTGGGAATAGTTTAAAAACCACAGGCTTCTGTTTATTAGAACTCTACAGTTTGATTTGCAGCAAAGGTTCTGTTGTTTAAAAGAAGTCATTTAATGCTTGGGAGTAGAACTACTGATTGCTGTCAGGCTCCTCTTCCTCCTGCTCTCAGTGCTCAGAGAGAGTGGCCTTCATCTACAGCAATATGCATGGGGGCAGATGTGTGTGAAGTGCTTTTCTCATTCAACACTGGCATTAGCTGAGTATTAATTCTTTTTTTAAACTATTCCCACTGTCTCTGTTGACTGATGATGATTTCCCGGTAATTTTCCAAGTGTCTCATTTGTTTCTGCTGTTAAGTGCCTTCGAAAGGAAATGCAGTTTGCTTTTGAGTGTCTGGAGTATTGTGTATAACAGAGCAGAGTTATCATCAGGTAAATTAAACTTATTTTTGAACACAAGACTGAGACATGACCTTGGATACATTGGCCATAATTCATCAATCAGATACCAGAGTGTCTAAAAACCAAATCTGTTCCTATAGTTTTCCTCATTCACGAGTATGTAAATGAATCTCTCCATACACAGATATAATCAAACAGAATTACTCTGAGGTTTATCTCTTCTTTTGCTCTGACCATTGTTTTGGAACCTAGTCAAAATATGTTCAAAATGCATCTATCTTCTCTTAAGAAACAATTTTTGAGTGAATGGCACTTCTTTTACAGATGTATATTATTGCAAAGCTCTTTGTTAAATAATTCTGTGAGGCATGTTCTAGACGGTGAGGAGAGCTTTGTCCTCCATTATGAATTGAAGTGCTTTTTATTCTTGCAGCTATTCAGCACTGGAAGGGTATTTTTTGCAAAGTTCTTATAGCAACCATAAATACTTCTGCTGGAGAGACTTCCTGTTTGCTGTACTTTGCCCCGTTATCGAAATACACCTTGATTTTTGTTCTGCAGAAGACAGGAGAGAAAAAAAAAAAGCAGCCAGAGCAAATAAATAATAAGGAGGATGAAAACCACCACATAACCCAGACTGATTGCTTTCTTTTTCTTTTGGAATGCATTCTTGCTTTTATAATTCAATGAGAGAGCTCTATGTATCAATCATTATTTTTATTGACAGGGGCAAACTTTTAAGGGTGGTGGTGCATCTAGAGGTGCAATATCTCCAGAGCTTCAATCACACCAGGAAACTGTTAGTTGAGAGATTTTGACCATTAGTGGTATGGGGTTTTTTATATCTGGACTCCTGACTCCCAAGAGTGGTAAAAGAAAGGAAGAGATATGCCCACATCCTCCACTAGATTTACATGGAAAATGATTTTCATGTAAAATGCAATAGAGTTGTAAACACTGCAGGAACACTTGTTAGTCACAAGAGTGGTGGAATTATGCTGATACAATGCTAATGCTCTGGTATAGTTGATATCGTGCCTCTTCAGGAGCTTCTGACTTGCATGGAACTCAGTTAGGTGGATTTTTGTTTAGATCTCTGCCTGCCAGGTAATGTGATGCTGCTCAAGTTCAAGGCAGGGAGATCTGGCGATGACCCCGAGTTGCTGGGCAAAGGGACCTTAAACAAGGGCACACTGAAGCCATCCTTGGTATTATTTGAGAACAAGAAAGCCCAATCAGATTTTCAGGCGTGCAGCTTCTCTTGGCTCACAGAATTCACACTTAGGCAGTTTTGTGAGTCAATTCTGAAATACTTGTTTCTGGGACTAAAGGTTTCGACATGTGGAATCAGACACCGTATTTCAACTCCCTCAGTGTTAGGGAGTAGACCAGTATGGCTAGCATCATTTCAAAAGGTAATTGGAATGTTTTGCTGCTTGTTTTCCAGACTTACCCACAGGTTGGGAGGAAGCATATACTTTTGAAGGTGCAAGATATTATGTAAAGTAAGTTGAATGTTTGTCACAATACTATAATTTTCAATTAGTTTGTCTAAATGTCACTGTAATGCGTTCCCAACTGAACTTGAGTGTTGTGCTGTCAATCCAAAAGGTGCATTTAAATTTGTCATAGGGTATGCAGCCCTTTTTTTACTGAATTCTGCATAGCTAAAACAATTTCTTGACTTTTTGTATTTATTAAAGCTGTTTGAGGATGCAGATTCAAATGCAGTTTCTGCTATGAATGTAACCATCTGACAACAAATGTCCTTTCAATCCAAGAATACCTGGAATTTGTCTGTTTGCTTGACATTTGTGTGCGTACCCTCTTGTGCCATAAATGCTTTCACAAAGGCAAGATTTTACTTCATCACTGGGAGAAGAGTTGATTTCAGCCCTGTTGGCTAATTACATTGTTTAAAGCCACACTGAAGGTTTAATTTGGCCATTTTCTTTGCAGACCTCCTGCTTCTGCTTCTAGCATTGATTTCCATTATTTATTTCTTTTTTCTTCTGGTTTCAGTATGTTTTGAGGAGCACGTTCACTGTGGTAGCCTTGCTGTGTGTATTGTCTTCTTGGATGAGAGACATGAAAATCAAGCTCTTGTGTAGAAATCCAGGGGGTGTATTGGTTGGATCTGTACAAACTTCTTACAAGCTTTTCTTCTCCAGATAGTTAGTCCATTATTCCTTATCTGGAAAATTTTTAAGTGGCACCTATGTATATTTGGTTAATATGCTTCTTTTTCTTCTATTTAACAATTCACAGGCTTTTCTCTAATCATTCAGGAGTTTTTGCTCACTGCGCTGTTTGCTTTGCTGTATTTTAATTAATAATGTCATTAGTAGGGTAACTTTTATGAGTGAACTTTACAGATAGAGTTTATAGGCTGCAGGTAGGTTTTTCCTGTGTTGTAGTGTTGAGCACAAGGTTGCTGCTCTGTGTAAGAGGCATTGTAGGCAGCGTGAGGTGGCTGTTACATGTGTGTTTCATGGTTTATTTTATATGAGTGTGTTTGATTTGGTCCTAAATAAAAGTTAAAATAGAGAGCATACAATAGAGCATAATGCTCCCAAAAATCTGACCAGAATAGGCACTGTGCTGTCTACGAGGGCAGATTATTTGTTAATAAGCAAGTTGTTTTTCTGTTCTATTCCGCCTTCTTGCAATTTACATTGCAGGAGTGTTGTGTAGCAATTGACAAGAAATACACCAGTCTGAGGACAAGGATCCATTAAAAATTTCACCTCAGGAGTACTGTGCAGATTGTTAAATGATGACAAGTGAGAATTAAAGAAAGCTGTGTTTGTGTGTGTATACAATATGAAAAAAAAAATATTCTTCTGGACTTTGAGATGCAACCTTTTCTTGTAGAATAAACCCATGAACAGAGTGTTGGCCAGCTGTAGTAACTGGAAAATAGCAACTTGAGTTTTCCTGAATAAACAAGTGTGTGAACAGCTGTTGTAGAGTAACTGATGCTCTTCTGGCCAGATTTACTGAGTGCTAAGTTGGTTGTGCACCCTTGTCCTTCAAAGATCTTGTGTTCAAGGTGCTGCCATAACTGTGAGGATGTGCATGGAGCTGATTGTCTTGCTGACAGCCAACAGAAAATAGCTCCGTTTGTGTTTGGAAGTTGTGCTGCCTTTGAAAACATGTTGCACAAACACTTCTGTGTGGTTTGAGAGCTGTAGGAGGATAGCAGGGATGGTGCTGTCAGGCCTGCTGAAAGGTTCACGTGGTCTGACCAGTTTGGCATCCTAAGTTAAATACTGGTTTGTTGTGTAGTGTCTCAGGCTGAATTTGAATTCCTGCCCGGTGATAGCTTCTTTTAAAGCTGTCTCGCATTCCCTCTCTGTGCTGGTGCTAGAGAGGATGTGAGAGCTAACGAAGACAGGGTGACAACGTTATAATCACTGTCTTCTAATCCCAGGCACTGTAACTCCGGGTGATGTGTTGATTATAATAATTCTGGTTGTCTGAATTTTAACTACTGTGGGGCTTCTGCATGAGGGGCAAACAGCACGGGCTGTTGTGACCTTCTGCTATACAAACACCCCCACATGTGGATTTTTAACCATAACCTGCTGATTTGTGTGTACTGATTTGCTGAATGTTATTAATACCCAATTACGGTGTAATAAAGCTATGTTAAAACTAAAAATATTGAAATCTTGTTTGTGGTTAGTTCTGGAAGAAACAGATCGGTTTATGTTCCATATGAGTTACAAAGTTACAATTAAATGAATTTTAATGTCATGCTTTTGGTGTTTCAGCCCCTGAAACCTGTCTGTTGGATTGCTGCAATGTTTCCAGTCAGAGTTAGACAAGAAGGATAGTCAAGTTTCCTGATCACATAAATAATTTGACCTAAGTTCTGAGGCACAGCTTCAAATATGTGGGTTGAATAGAAATGTTTAACAACCTTCCTTTATGGTAAGATCTTATGCTAGACTGTGTTTGAAAATAAAAACCTTTTGAAAATTATTCCTCTGGTTCTTTAATAATAGGTCTTCAGTGTTCCAAGTGGGTGTGTTGCTGAATCTATTACTGTGCTTTTTTTGGCTTTGATGTAGTAAACACTGTATAATCAAATTGGGATAATGTCGAGGAGATAATCGTCAGCTAAATCTTAGCATTCCTTGGACTGGCATTTCAAACAAATGACTCAGTTTACAGACTGCATTGAAATGTGATTATTTTTAAAGGACACTCTATTTTTCTTGGGATGTGTGCACTCGGTTTCAGAATAAGTAAATACCAAACGGTGACTATTTTACACTTTTTTTTTTCCTCTCCCATGGAATTGAATTTGTTCTAGTTTTAAGCTGGAAAGATACACTATAACAGGGAGAGATAAGGGGTTTTTCCCTTTGTATACTGTGGTTTTCTTTTGGTGTAGGGTTGTCTTAATAAGTTGATGCTAGCTAGGACTTTGACCTTTTTTGCATGTTATTTTTTTGGGTTTTTTCGAGTAGTAGAATATTTGCTAATGACAGAACCATTTCCCCACATCCTCCTCACCTCTGGTAAACCCGAATGACAAAAGGTGTAGTTTGCTATTTGGAGTTAAAAAGAATGTGCAATGTGGTGATACCTTGTGTATGTTCTCAGGAGAGTGGTTGTATTGTTTAGGGGTTTTGTCTCTTTCAGAGTGAGAAGTCTGGGTTTGTTTAATTTACATTAGACCTGTGCACTGACAGCCCTTCACTGGCACTTGGTGGGAACTCCAGCAATAAACTTTGCTGAAGTAGTGCTTGGTTTGGTATTTATACAACTAAACTTTTACCCAGAATATAGGGCCCCTGACTGTAGAACCAAGACATTCAATTACAATATTTGTTATTTT
The DNA here is from genome assembly GCF_030490865.1 of Poecile atricapillus. NCBI lineage: Eukaryota > Metazoa > Chordata > Aves > Passeriformes > Paridae > Poecile > Poecile atricapillus. The sequence goes on along the minus strand of NC_081266.1, from coordinate 2,817,253 downwards.
CAGTTAAGTATTGAATCTTCTGAAGTAAAACTCATGGAGCTTGAAAATTGTGATGCAGCAAACTTGATATTTTCCTTTTGTCCTGCTTTGGGTCTCTCACTGGCCTGGTTACTTGTGCTGAGTGTATTGTGCACTTTGAGCTCTGGAAAGTTAAGGGCTTTACCCCCAAAACACATCTGAGCTGGACAGTATGGGGAGCTGAAGTTACTTATGTTATTTATAAGTGCCTAAGGAAAAGGACCCCATGGGACAATCCCATTGTGATCCTTCCCAGTGGAGAAGACAGACCTGGTCACGGGCCACAGACTCCTCATCTAGTAAGATCATTGAGAATTTCCAGCTTGATCTTTTTAGGATTTTGTGATGACTTCATAATCTTTAGGCACCAAAACACTGGGTTTGAGTACTATAAAATTACATAACTGTGTATGTGCATTTATGTATTTGCATAAGAAACCCCTTTTGTTGGTTAAAACAACCCAATGATCTAAACTCAGACACTTGCTTCCTTTTCTTGCAGTTTTGGTTCTCATTGCAATAGTTCTGAATACATGTTCAATATTTATGTAATTTTTTGTTTTCCTTTTCAAACAAGGGTTATATTATTTAAATTACTAATTTGTCAAATAAGGTTGTTCTAAAAATCAATCCAAATACAATATTTGTGGAATTTTGCATCAGTTTGCCTAGGTTGGCTTGTACAGAAGTACTATTAGGTAAGCTGTTTGGATGTTAGAATTTGATTTTTCTCAACTTTGCTGTAGGACTGACACTTTTTGGGCAGTAAAAAAGCTGACTGCAGAAGTTCTTAAAAACTCAAAGAATTAAGAGGGTTGAAGTTTCATTTTTAGGGTTTGCTCTTGAAGTTTACCTTTTTCTGTATTCATCAGAACAGTTTTTTCCTGTTGCTAGCTGAATCAAGGCATTGGCAAACCCTGGCCACAGCCAAGGTGAATGCACTGTTGCATCAAACAGAGGTTTTGTGTGCTTTTATAGAGGCTTTTTGTCAGTGCAGGTTTGTTTATTGTAGACATGTAGCTTGAAAATTGGGAAGGCAAGAAAAATTTATTAAGTGATTAAAAGGGATAAGATCTCGTTCAGCTCTGAGTTTCTATTGTTTACTAAAATAAACCTGTGCTCATTGAGAATTCAGCTTTCATTTGAACCTTTGTCTTTTATGTGCATTCTAAAGACCCTTTCCCATTCAGATGAGACTTTCTCCAGAAAAATCAAAGAACAACCAGTAGTGTTTGCAGAAAAGCCCTTTCTTGAAAGGAAATTGGAATTTGAGAAAAATACGAACAGATCAAACAGTTTTTCTCAAGGACTAAAAAATCGCAGTGTTCCTCCTGGAAATTTAGTTCTTGTTACCTCTAACCTTTATTTTACTAAAATGAAGAATAAACTCAATTCTTTTTCTTACATGGTGTGATCTGTAGGTCAAATAATGGTGTGTGGGTGAACTGGGACGTAGCTACAAGCTATCCTGTGCCTTTTGTAGTGAGCAAAGCTGTTCAGATAAGGAGAACTTTTTTGGGAATGCCTGCACATTTATTATCTGTTTTAACATTTGCTTCTTTCTTCCACTGAAATATTTCGAGAACCAAAAATACTGCAAAGCTGAAGCTGGGTGTGGAGGTGGAAGGATTCTAGGCACAGGAAGAGATGGGTGTGGGTCAGAGGAGAGGTGGGACTGCATCCAAAAAGCAGCTTCTTATGGGTTGGATGTGGAAGGACAAGGCTGTAGGTAGTGCTGTAGTGCAGGGGAAGGCTAAAAGGGTGGGAGAAGTTGCAGAAAGGGAAAGAGTGGAGAGACAAGCAGGCAGGAAGGAGCAGTGGCAAGTCAGGAAAAGGAGTGGGAGCTGATTTCCTAGGAGCAAACTTAATGGGATTTCTCCCAGAGGGAAGGGTGGCAAAAGTTCACCCTGCAAAAACAAGTTGTCTGACTCGTGTGCAGGTCTGGAAGGGCCCATTATCCCTGGCTTAGGAGTCTGTTTCAAAGTTAGTCTGGGAGGTGGAATACCAAATGTGAACGTTAGGAATTGCTGTGCTTCTAAAGGATCTTTTTGCCTATGACGTCTGTGGTTGATATTTTGAGCTGTCTCTTTCCTGCAGTGTGTTTCTAAATTGGGCAATACCTTAAATGCTTCAGTTTCACTGAGAAAGACTTGAAAGCATAAGAAAACTTACTGATTTTTTTTAAATCATTAGCAAGTTTTTCAACACTTGTAAGAATTGACAAGTAATTATTTAAAAATACAAGAATACCTATACATGAGTAGTCACATGAGATACTGAAGTCCATGAGAAAGATATTGAAGACACTCAAACTTTTTTGATACTTGTTAACAAATTACTAAACTGGTCTCTAGCTTTAGATCCTTGTTTTTGAAGTGGAAAGATCTTTTCCCTAGCTTTGGTCTTTTTTTGGTGATTAAGTACTACTAGCAGATAAAGTGGATATACTCTACATTTATTACAGTGAAGTGAATTCTTGCATGGTCTTTCATGTGTGAAGGATGGCAAAAAGCAGAGGAAGTGCTCATCAATCAAAACTTTCATGTAGGTGTTTGCTGCAGTGTATAATAAATACAGTAGTACATTTTTTTCCCCAAGCCCTCCCCCCTTTGCAAAAAAACAAAAAAAAAGATAACTGATGTGCCTTCTTCAGACTGATTTTGGGGCACATACCTGTATTTCATCTTCCTGTTGTGTCTGGGTGCTGCACAGGTTCTTTTTCTCTTCCTCACCTTGGTACCATATCCTGCAGCACCCGGAGCTGAGGGACACTTCCATAAACCTCACCTGGTGCCTTGTGAACTACTCGTTGTAGCTCTGTTTGCTAGAGCTTTTACAGGTCCAAATTTTACCTGGTGCCTTTTATGTTCTGCTTTTGCTTTAAAGGAGTTGCACCCACTTTTCTTTTTTAACCCTGTGGTCTGACGGAGTTTTGTTGTGCTGATCAAACCCGGTGTCTGTTGTGGTGTTGCGCCAAGCCTGTTTTTCCTGCACATGTTTATGTTACCCCAGCTCTTATTCTAATGAATTACACTTCATGAAACCTGAGATACACTCGGGCTGGCAGTGCAGAGCACTCCTCAGTTCGCTTTTGTGTGCTTGTGAGAGGGGGAGAAGGCTCTTGTGGAGCTTCAGGCAAAGAAATCCTTGCTGGAAGCGAAGCTCCACAGCCCTGACTGCTGGGATTCCTGCCAGCGTGGTGCCTGGATATGTGTTCTTTTCTGTGTTTCAGTAAGTAAATACCTAAATTTAAACTCTTTCCCCTTCTCTCTCTCCCTCCTCCCTTGCCTTCTTTCTTTGGAATGTGTGAGATAACCATGCCTTGCAGCTCTCTCCTTGCATTTGCTTGAAGGTGAGGTGTTCTCTGACAGTGATGGTGAGGAGGGAAGAAGCTGCATCAGTGGTGGCCATCAGAAGTAGAAATTTGGGGATGGGAACTTGACAGCAGAGGCACTCCAGTAAAACTCTGCTTCCCAGTGCTGGGTAGGACAGGGAGGTCTGGTTAAATGCTTGGTTGAGAAGTTTCATCTCTTCTTCATCTCTGCTCCAGACCTATGAAACTTGAATTGAATACTTATTTGAAATCTATGGGATGGGGAAAAAAAGGGTTTTTAAGACAGTATTTTGAATTTCTGTGCGGCCTGTGATTGTCTTGAAGCTTTATATAAGCAATTTAAAAAATACTTGCATATTCAGGAGGTTCCACAAACTTAATTCTTCATGGCTTTCTCCACTGTGATTTAGTAAGAACAATTATTTGTAAGGAAAGGTACATTGCCAAGCAACCTAACCTTTAAAATTGGCTCCCTGTTTTTACTTCTTCCAGAATCTATAAAAAATCATGTTTAATAGAAACAAGTGCTTTAAAAATAAATCTTGTGTTTTATTAACTGGAAATGTTTCAGTGTGTCAGACCAGGCAAGAGAGGTCCTACTAGGAAAAGGTATTTGGAAGCAAAATGCCTGGTGAAAGCTCCAATTTTTAAATGTCATCTTTGCCATCTTTCCACTCCAGTATTTCCTGGAAGCTTTTATCATCTACTCCCTGAATAAGTAGGATACCGTAATTGCACAAATCCTGCAAAAATACAGCTTTGGATTTTGTTCTGAGCTGTACTACTAGCAAAATTCTGTCATTTTGGATTTTTTTTTATTCCCTATTTTTTTATTTAATCCTGAAGATTATGCAGCTCCTGACCAACGTCTGTAAGATTTATCATTTTTGAGACTATTTTTGAGATGAGCAAAAACATGTGATGTATAATCTAAAAATTTTTTTCAGTGAACTTGGTTTATAAAAAGGACAGAAATCTCTCTTTTAAATAAAATTTTGTGAGCAACAAGAATAAACACGTGATGCTCTCAAATGCTTACAGTGAAAAACAAAACCTTTAAATCTTATTTACTTGAATGCCTGAAAGAGTAACTTGGTTTCCTCTTGGCTAAGACTGTGAGGTGGAGGGTTTTGTTGTGGATTTTAAATTTTGTTCACACCATTTTGTAGGGTTACTTTTGTCTTTTTTGATGTATAAGGAAAATCCTCTAGATGAATATAAAACTCTTTGGTTGGAATTTTTTGTAAGGTTTGATGCAAAGGTTGACAAAGAAAGTTGCAAACAAAAATATATGTTTGAGCAATCAATGTCGTAAGATCAAGTGTTCATTTTAATGATGAATTTTAATCAGAAGAATGATGCAAGCTAAACCTCATTAGATATTCATATCATCTGTTCTGATCTGAAATCTCTCGTGGTACAAACTCATCTCTGCTTGATGTGGGGATCTGTTGCTTACATGGTCTGAAACACTGAAATATTTTCAGTTGGTAAAGCACCCAAATGTTACTATTTATTCTTTTTTTTCAATTAATAGCATTTCAGCTTCTGCTGATTGATCCATCTTCTTTGTTGTATCAGCAGAGTTAAAATAATTTGATTTTTGAATCAATAAAAATTTAACTTGTTTAATTGAAACCTAAAAATATCCCTATTACAGTGAATTTTGGAGGAATATGGTACTAAAGTTACCCTAACCCATCTCAACCTTGCCTTGAAATGCTGTGAGGATGAGGCTGGAAGGAGGCAGAGTGTGAATTTTGCTAACCCTGCTGCAAAAAGTGTTTTATTTCCTTTGTACTCCTCTTCCTCTTGTATTTCTTCATCTGCAGCTCCTGTCTGTCTGACAATTCAATAACTAAATGAAAGGGTTTTTTCCTGTAAACTGAATTTAAAAGTTGCCCAGGTTTAGGATTGCCACATTAGTGATTGCCACAAGGAGGAGGGTTAGAGGAAAGTTTTTTGTTCTTTAGAGCAGATAAAGTGACAACAAAACCATTAAATTTGCCTACTTTTCTAGCTGAATATATTGCACAGTGCATAGTACACAGCATAAAAAGTGTCATTTTAGCATTATTTAGATGAGTGATGCCTAGTAGTATGGTAAAGTGACTTCTGTTTAAATGCAAATCTAATGAAAGGGTATCCTTTTGGTCTTCCTGTTACCACTAGTGTTTATATCTTACATCTATATGTATATATATACACACATATATATATACAGAACACATTGTTCTTTATGCCTCTTTTACAGACCACCCACTCCCAAGTTTCGTACCTGGAACATTTGCATTTTACTTCACTTTCAAGGTATAATAAATATCTGAACCTTTTCCTGAAGTGCTCTTTATTCTTGCATTCGAAGCTACACACTTTGCAATGTGCTTCAGAACTGAGCTCACTCTGTGGTTTTCATCCAACTTCAGGTGAAAGTGCCAAACCTGTCTAACAAGAAATTCGGGATTTCTGGTGCCTCTGATTGCTCATTTTGTGGTTCAAAACAACAAAAAGTGCTATCAAATTCAGCAATTCAAATACCAGTCTTTTATCCTGTTCATTTTAATCTTTTGTTTGGGTGACTGCTGCCTCAAAACATTTTTGAGTTCAGATATGTAAGTTCCTTGAAAATCTTGCTGTTTGGTTGCTGAAGGAGAACTAGAAGTGAGACATAAATAGAAAACAGTCTGTTGATTAAAGTGGTGATGTCCTATTAGGCTCTAAGTGGGGTTTCGCAGCCCTCGATGATTTAAGCAAAGATTGCATCAGGCTGAGGAGTTGGAATTATCAGCATCCTGGTTTTAAATAAGAGGGGGAGGAAGTCTTTTGCTCAGTAATGGAGTTGTTTTTTCTTTCCAACTTTTAGTGATGCTGTTTTTATGTCATTAGTGCAGACAGAGACTTCTCAAACTTTTAATGAGGATTGAAGGTACCATCATTTTTGTCAAGTATTGCAATCATTAACTTACACAAGAGCTCTTGCTTTTATTATTTTCCTTGAAAAACTGCATTGTGCAATTTGAAACAGGGTTTTAAAAGGTGTTCTGGTAACTTAAGGCTTTTATTTATTTTTTCAAGGAGCTGAAGAAATGAATCTGGCTCTGGTTCAGGACCTGTGTGTCTCATACACTTTCACCAGGCCTGATATATAGGAGATTATGTTGCTGGCAGAGTGAATCTGTAAAGAACAAACAAAATTTTTCACTTGTTTGAAGATGGCTTAAGCACCTCTAAGAAATATTGGAGTAGAATTTGTGGAAAATTGGCTCCTGTATTCCTGTCTAATTTCTTTGCAGCAGTAGGAACCTGAATTGCAATGAATGGAGGTGAGCAGGTTTTGGATTTAACAGCTAGGTTCACCACGTGTCTCTGTTAGGAGTGGAGAGGGGATGGTCAAAAGCAGAGCTTATGGAGGATTTTATGGTCTGGGTTGTTTTTTTCTGTCCAAATTTGACATAGACATGTCAACCACAACAAAAAATTAAACACAATGCAGACAAAGCTGCAGTTGGCAGCTGTTAATTTGTTTTGATCAGAGGCAAATATTTCAAGTCTTCTGATCAGTTTATTTTCCTTGAGCTAAAGTAATTTGGTTTTTTAGTAGTCTAAAAGCCTCTCTGCACCATTGGTTTGGAAAAAAAAATAAGGATTTATTTATATCAGAAAAACAACTGTCTCCAAGTCTTTGTCTCTTCAGTTCTTCTCCTCTTCTGCTGTTTGACCTTCTCTTTCTCTTCCTTTTTATTTTATTTCTGTGTACATGCCCTTACTGTTCACCCTACTATTTTCACTGTTACTCTGCTTGCTTCTAGCACTGGTAGCTCAAGTAGTGTTAGACATGATCTTCCCCAGTTGGACTGCATGCCAGATTTTCCTGAGGGGAATGTAAATACTGCGAGGTCAGTGCAGTATCAAATGCCTGCAGCCTGAAATGAACCCAGCAAGATTTTCTGCTGTTCAGTCAAAATTAAAGCCTGCTCAGGATACGCTGCTAAATGTTGAAGAGTTGAGACTTTGAATTGTATATTAAATTGTATATTATTACAGATTTTTAATTTTTATTTTTTTTTTTTTTAATTAAGCTTACTTTTTTCCCCTAAAGTAAGTGTGCTCTAGGGACTTACTCACTAGAATTGTGGTAATTAACAGATATGTTTAGAAATCTCTCTCTGTAAATTGATGGATTAGATTACTTGATTTATTTCTAAAAAGGAGGAAGAGGTGTATGTGTGTGCATGCTCACCTGCAACATATTTAATACAGTGACACTTAAACATTCAACTAATGTGCTGTTAATAGCAAATAAAATCTTCAGCCCATCTATTCCTCTGTTTTTCCCCTCACCTCCTTCACTCTTCCCTTTCTCCCTGGAAAAGGATGGAGAGGGGTAAACTCACATGGCAGAGCAAAAACAAATCGTTCTTTATGACTTTCTCCTGTACTTCAAACAACCTGCTGGTCATTCTTTCCAGGGAGAATTGCACCCTGTGATTCCTTCAGATCAGTGATGCTCTTTAATTTGCCATATGATAGTTTGAATTGCTTGCTAGGGGCCAGTACTTCTCGTTTTACAAGGAGTGGAAGTAGAGATTAACAATTGAACTTGAGGGGTTTTTGCTTTGTAGGGCTGCTGTCATTAGACTGACATACTTTAATTCTATTTGTCTTCCAGACTGTTGTCTGTGAAAGACTGGCTGCTGTGAGTTTGGGGAAGAATCTGTCTAATTGAAGAAATTAGAAGAAAATAACCTCTGAATGTTAATAGACAAGCCAGGGGTTGAGTTGTGTTTTGGTATTTTCTGTTGGCACACCATGGCAAGACTGATTCTTTCTCCATTTCTCTCCAGGTCTCTTAGATGTCTTGGTAATGTCACTGTGATAACAGAAAAATACGATTTGTGGTCAGGGAATTTTTGTTGTTTTTTTTTTAAATCAAAGCTGTTTTCTTTTTGGGAGGTGATAAATAGTGTTGTAGTCATTAGATAAGTCCTTACTGCTTCACAATGTTTTTGTTATGTTCCTGGTAGAGTTTCATGGTTTTGTCTTGGAGACTTCATGATGCTCAGATGAAGGAATATTTGGTTATTAAATGCTACACTTTGATTTTCTCAGTGGATTGAAGTGGGTATTGAAAATAACTGTTAGAGGTATTGATGAAAAACTACAGTGCTGAACACAGAATAAAACAGATTTTTAAAATGAAAAGCATTAGTAGCTGTCATGTAAGCAAAGTAGTGTTAAGTTCAAATGAATACATTAGGAAATACTCATTCTGAAGCAAAGATGAATGCATTATGGAGTGTAAAACTATCTTTCAAGAATAGCACTAAAATACATTCCTTGAACAGCTTTATTAATACTTAGTTTTGTGCCATTGGACAGCAGCATTTTTTACTAGAAATGATTTACTTGGGAGATCAACATTTCATACCTTTTCTCTCTAAAAATTAAAAGATAAAACACCTGTGTGCTGATAGACCCTTGCTTAAAATATTCAAGTGAAAACTCAGGCTATTAGCTGTGAAGGAGTAGGAACAGCTCATCTATCAGTTCTTTCTTTTAAAATAAAATTAAAAGCTATTGATGGTGCTTAATAGAAGAATATATATGTGGTGTTTTTGTTGTTGTTTATGTAATGATATAATAGGAATTCCCAATGTCCATTTGAAAACGATGGGAATTTCATCAGCAGGATGACAAGAAGTCTGGCATGTGGCTGGCTGGGATTTGTGAGGTTGGTTGGTTTGTTTTTTACAACACTGTTGAATTGGGTTTTGGAAACACCAATAAGTGCCTGACTTCACCATCTGGATTGGCTGAGGTTTGGGTTTTGCCTGAGTGAACACCACGATGTCCCTTCAGCTCATCACTGCATCACTGATTTCCCTGGTCTGATTCTGGAACCCCAGCGTTTCTTTTGGGAAAGATCCAATATTGTTGGCTGAGATGTCTACAAGGGAATGTAGTTTCCAATGTTTGGTTGGTTTTTTGGTTTTTTTTTTCAATCAAGTAGAACATTGATCTTTTTTAGAGGCTTCTTTTGAAGTGTTTAATGATTCCTCCTCATGAGGTGTGATGATTAAACATAGCATCCCTGTGCATCATTAAAACTTGAAAAAAAAGTGCTGATACTTGTTTTTCATTTCAGTAGGAAAGGGTGGTTGCATCTGCTGTCTTTTGTACAGCTCTGTGCCATGCAAGGCACGGTTTCTTTCCATTGCTGAGTGAAAAATACCTGGTGAAAGGCTCTGAGAACAACAGGGGTTCCGTCAGCGCGTCCACCGAGCGCACTTTGGGATGACTTTGGAGCGTCACCTCTGTGGTTTTGCCTCTCTGCAAACCACTGGCAGCTCTGAATTCTCTGAAATCTGTATTTAAGCAATTTGTCTGCACCCCTTTTCTGTGGGTTAAGCTTTTCCTGGTCAGTGAAGATGAATTCTGAGAGTTTTGGGAGGAAATTCTCATTCTCGAGAAGGTGGCTGCAGCACCTCTACTCCAGGTGCACTTTCAAGTTGCATCTGTTAGATTTTGTCATCTTAAATAATTGAATCCAAAAGGAGAAGAGTTCTTTAGCATCCCTAAAATTATCTGGAGCTTATTGGCAAATACTTTCCTCATATACAGTTTTTTAATAACTATAAACCCAGCTTTTTCTTTGGATGGGGAGATTAAACTGAAAGCCGATAATTGTTTCAAATCTTGATCACACCGCAGACAGTAAAATCTTATGTCTGAGCAACCACTAGAATATCATCATGGAAAAATTAAAGTTACAGGAAATTATGTTGCTGTGGAAAAAATATTTTGCTTTATTCCCACAGGCACTAATTATCAGGGCTGTAAACTGAAACTTGTACTTTTCTGCAAAGGATCATTGTAAGGAAAACATAATCAAGAGCCACTAAAATCTCTGGTCTTGTTTTAAGAGATAAGTTGTGCCATTTCACTGGTTGCTTTCCAAATTATGTATTGAAATGGTAAAACAAAACAAAAAATTTTTGCTTGACTGAATTCCACATAATGGTACATTCTTAACACCCAGCACTCAAATAAAAGAGGTGGAAATGGAGAAGAATGTAATTTCATAATACATTTCCATAATTTAGCAACTTGAGTTTACTATGTTTTTAAATATTTGATTTTTTTTTTTTTTAAATTTGCATACAAACCCACTGCTCGTGTTTGCTCACTTTTCAAAGCATCTCAGCTTTTCATGCTCTTTAGGCCATGTTTTGTACTGCACAAAATACCATGGAAATGTTAGTTCTAGAGTTCTCTGGTGACACTGCTTTGAGCTATTTCTGATTGCTGTTCTGGTGATTCTTTGGACCACCAAAAATTATGTAAGACCATTGCTAGTTTGTAAGTCATCCTTGGATGTTTAATAAATTTATATATATATATCTATTTATTTACTTGCTCGAGGCATAATAAGGAAGAGCGTATAAATATTGTGTGTGGAATGAATGATCTTTGAAGCTAGGATTTTGTTTTCAGTAATTTGCTATACTCTTCCAGTGCTCTTTGATTCACCTGGTGCTAATGGCCAGGGTAATAATTTGGGGAAAGCTGACTCATGTAAAGCTGAGGAGGTGCAGCTCCCAGAAAAAAAGAGAATGGTATAGAGTAGGAGCTGATGTGCATTGGTAACTTTAGAGATGTAAATATTTCGTGAGTTACAGCAGTAAACAGGGAGCTCTTGGGGAAGAGGCAGCATCCCTCTGAATGGACACACTTCTTCAAAATAAAACTTATAATGGAGGAAAAAAAATATCTACAAGAAAGATTGTTTCTCCAAATGCTCAGGAGTAGGATTGATGAGCAGTCCTGGCAGCTGAGGAGAGAGTGATGAACACCCTACATGAAATTAGGACAGGAATTTACATACAGGAGCTGTTTCCTTTAAGCTGAGAAGAACAGCAGTGTTTTCAAGATATGACCTGTCTTGGCAGTAGATGAACTAAATAGTGTGAATTCATCAAAAGTTTATGTATCTTTGTAACCTGTTTTGAGGCTGCTGAAGTGGTTGATGTTAAATATTTTACATGGCTCAGCTCTCTCTTTTAAAGGATTTTATTTTTATCTAACCAAAATTAACCATCTGCTTGTCAGAGATTGTTTTGCCACAAAAACAGATTAAAGCTTTTCATTGTGGTACAAGATTAATAGGTGGAAGAATATGAAGTTAGAGGCCAATTAAAATATTTTCTTGGTTACCCTGTATAGGTAGTCAGCATTAAAAAAAAAATAAAAAGAGATGTGTAATGGCATTCTATAGAGAATTTATTTTGGTAAATGTTTTTTCCTCTTTATATACTTGTTCATTTTGACTACTTAATTGATTTTCTTCTATTTTCTTTATTTTTATTTTATTTTCCCATTTGCCTGGGGGGAGGGACTTTTTGAAATTAAAATAATAGCCAAAAAAAGCACATCTGTGTAGTGTTAATACTGGTTCAAGGTTTTTCTCTTTATAGCTGACACGTAGGGTTCATTCTTTAGGTACTGACTTGAGTCCCTTTCTTTGCAGATTTTACCACTGGTTTCTTTAAAAAATGAATTAAAAAAATATAAGAATCTGTTTCTTATTTAAGATAACTAGGAAGAAAACTGGCCTCTCACTTTAAATGTGTCAAGGTGAATACTGAATTCAGCAGTAGCACACAGTACAGAGGAGTATCAGCTCCATATTCTTTCAGACTTTCAAAGATTTTCAAATATATCCCAACTGTTGTCAATTGTGGTACAGATTTTTTGTGAAGCGGGCACTAAAATTAAAATTTAATTTTGAGTTAAACAACAGCTTGTGCTTGTTTTTGGGTTTTTTGGGGTTTTTTTTTTTGTTTGTTTTTGCCTGATGTGATTTGAACCTCTTGAAAGGCAACCTGCAGATAATAGATGCTATTTTATCACTTCAGCTTATGGAGCCACCAGGTCCTAAATTTTAGTGATGACTTTCCAAAGGTGGATGAGTTGGAGTTTGTGTTTTTCTTTTCTTCTTTATGTCTCCTTTTGAGCCAGTATCTTAATTGAATCTTTTATTTCTACTTTGCTAAAATTAACTTGGAGCAAATGTTGCTTCTTTAATGGCTACTCCTATGGATTGAGTGAGGAAATTCTGCATGCATTTAAAAAAACTTTACATGCAATTATATCAATTTGTTGCCTTATTGGTATTTCTAGTGCTTAGAGAGTTCTAAGCTGTTCAGATGAGTGGGGATTTTTAATGATTTCATTTGAGAAGTAAAAAGTGCTTTTTGATTCTTAGGTGTGCTCTTTTTTGTCACAATGCCACTGCTTTTCACTGACCTTTTCAAGCAAGGATTTCTGGCTCTTTTTAACAAGATTTCCTTTTCCTATTTGAAAGGCAGCACTACTTGCTCAAATTCGATTGATATCTTCGTGATGCTAAGCTTATGAATTGACAGAATTGCATGCCCTCAGGATAGGAAAAAATGTAATCTATTGATATTTGGATTATATTTTATCACTTTCATTTAGGAGAAGAAGCAGAAGCTATGGCCTTCATCCACAGTGCAGAGAGAAAACAGGCTTCTTAAAATCAGACTCCAGCTGGAAAAGCCATGTGGCTGTAAAGGCCTGACATCTGAAATAATATTGTTCCAGTTCAGCGAGCTTAGTTTTATGCTAAAGTAGTACTGGTTTAACAGGAAAATGATATAACAGGACTGGAGACCCAGAGGAGTTTGACAAGGGTGATCAAAGATGGAAGAGCTTCATTTGAGGAATGCCTGCAATTCCTCACTGAGGGCTGATGTGGAGAGTGCAGGTCTTCAAAGTTAGAAATAGTAAAGTGAAGAACAAGTAAAGAACATGTTTGCTGTGTGTTCCACTAAGAGAGCTACCAGGAGGAATCACAAATCAAGAAGAGCTGGCCCTTGTGGCTGGTGTTCCAAAGGTCTGAAAGAAATGCCTGTCATTCAGGAAAGTGGCTGAAAACACATGGAAAGTGTAGCTGGGGATGGTGTAGGCTGGAAGTCTTCAGTCATGGAATCCTGTGGTCACTCCTTTCGTTTGGTGTCCCACTTGTGAACATTGGAATTGCCAAAACAAGGCATCCCTGTGCATCCCTCCCATCCTGATGGGCTGTCCCAGGTGTTTGCTGCTGATCACAGCACTGCTGTGTGGATCTAACCTAGTTCAGCAGCTCTGGAGAGCAGTGTTAATTACCAGGGTATAAATATTAATTTACTAGGAGTAAATGAGAGGAATGTTGTTTTAATTATGGCGCTGCAGGTACTTAGAAATGGTCTTGCAGAGTATCTCTGGCTGGTATCTTATCACTAAAGCTTTGATGGATGCTGTGTGTGCACAAAGCATGGCTGCATGCTTAATAGTTTGCTTATAGTAATGTTTTGGCTTTAACTTGTTTTGAAAATAAACTGTGTAAACATGAAAATCTTACTGATCTTCCTACTGAAGCTTTACTACACACACAGATTTAATGAGAGAAACATAAAAGTTATGAAATCATTAGATACTGTCTGCTGGCTGAGTATTGATTCAGACTGGTGTAATTGACTTTTTGCACAAAGGGGTTTGGGTGAATGAGTTGGAACCTGGCAAAAAGGTTTTAAAGCTGAATTGTTTTTCAGATTATAAATGGATTTGAAGTATTAAACTTGTACCTGCTTTCAGAAATCCTATGAGATCATTTTAGAGATAGTAGGAGATTAATTTAGATGATACAAGCTTGGGGAGGGTAGAGTAAGATGCTTACAACAGTCTAAATGATGAAATATTTACTTACTTGAAAAGAAAATCTTCTCTTTTTCTCTCCCTTTCTTCCCAAAAGATCCATTTTATCAAAGCACATGGGCATCTGAAGAATGATTTTTCTTCAACTCTAGATCAGTACTTGGATTATTAGGAAGTAACTATCTTTTCTATATTATTCTCTAAAGAAATAAATTCTTTGGAAAATGTAACAAGTGGGATATAAATGTTGTAGAGGTTTAATCATAATTTAGACAACATTTTTCTCTAAAGTTATGGATTTGGATTTTTTTCCTTATAACTAGTGAAGCTATGAATTTGAGTAATGAATCCAGAAGCTTTTTTACATATGGATCTCAATGTTGGTCAGCTCTGAAAATGAATTTCTGTTTTCCTAAGAAAATAGTGTCAGAATACAAAGTTGCATATTTCTAAAATCTGACAGCCAAATACTTACCTTAGTATTGCTAATAGTAAATCACTGTGGGTTGTGTACACACAACTCCAAAAGGGTTTGGAGGACAAGAACCCTCTGTTAGAAGGTTCTGTGAAATCTTTGATGCTTTGGGCTCGATATTATTTCATGTTATCAAACAGAACAGAAAACCTGTGGTGTTTTTTCCTATTTAGATGTTTGGAAGAGTGGAAATACAGATTACTGGTCTGACACAGATTATGGGTTTTGTTGTTAAACTGTATTTGTGGGGATAGACTTGTAAACTTTCTCAAAGGATGGGAATCAATTCCTAAATTTGCTGGATGTGCCACTGGAATATCTTTAAAATATGAAGAAAATGCTATGAAGAGAATTTAGCTGGTAAAAGCTGCTTAGTGTACCACCAGCTGGATTCCCACTGTAGGGTTTATGTGCTTTTAATGATTTCTCATTTGGGTTGGGAGGAGCAAGATTAGGAGTAAGTATCTAAGAGTACTGGAAACCTGGGTTCTCATGTGATCTAGTAAACAAGAGAGAACTGAGTAACAAGAATATTGGAAACGAATACTTTTTAATTCAAGTTTGTTTCTTTAAGTTGTTCATCAGCAGAAATTAGGTTGTGAAGCCTCTACCAACACTGCCTGAATTAAATCCTACCAGGTATTCAGCAAAGCTTTTAAAGCCATTTGGTGGCTTTTTTTGCATGGTTGTCCATTTCTGAAGAGAGAATAAGAAAATAACAAAACTGAAGAATAGCTGAGTGAGTTTCCAAATGCTGATAAAGATCTTGCCATGCTTTCCCAATTTTCAGGCTCTTTAATTTGGACTGGTTTGTGACTACTCCTTATCCAAAAAGAAGCCTGTTTAAATCCTGAGGAACAACAGAAGAATTGTTTGGCAGAGAAGCCAGCAGCCAGTATCTTGGCACTACCTTCAGATTTTTAAGCCAGGTTGCTGACAGCAAAAGCACGAACAGAACTTTGAAAAAAAAAGTTAAAGATCTCCAGTCTTCCAGAAGCAAGTCTAAATGGAAAATGGACTCCACTCTAGAGAGACTACAGCTTTCTATGCAGTTACTTTAAAATTCTTCTGCATAAAATAATGACACTTGAAAAGTATTTTTATCTAAAAATGGTTTTTGTTTTATGTGCAAGCTTTTTAGCTCATATAATTGCTTGCACCTAATCTAATGTGATGGCCTGTCTGCATCGAAAATTATTGGGGTGCGGCTTTCTAATTTTCATTCTCTACAAAAAACTCTTGGGACCTAACTCTTTCAGAACTCTTTGTAATAGCTGAAGAAATTGGAATGCAGGAAACAACACAAGGAATTTGACATAACTTAGAAGTTATGTCAAGAGCTGCATTTGTCAAAGCAGCATTTGCTTTCTGCCACTGTTTGATGTGTAATTTTTGAGCAAGCTTGAAGCAATGGTGAATTGAGGCCACTTTAATTGCTGACAGTATGAAATGTATAATCAGAATAGGGGAAAGATGACAATGGATCTTCTTCAGGCTCTCCTGTACAATTATGTATTGTAGAATGGCTTGGGTTGGGAGGGACCTTAAAGACCATCCATGGCAGGGACACCTTCCACTGTCCCAGGTAGCTCAGGACTCCATCCAACCTGGCCTTGGACACTTCCAGGGATGGGGCAGCCACAGCTTCTCTGGGAACCCTGTGCCAGGGCCTCACCACCCTCATAGTAGAGAATTTTTTCCTAATATCCAATCTAAACCTACTCTCTGTCAGTCTGAAGCCATTCCCTCTTGTCCTGTCCCTCCAGGCCCTCCATCTTTCCTGTGGGCTCCCTTCCTGTACTGGAAGGCCACAATTCGGTCACACCTAAGCCTTCTCTTTTCCAGGCTGAACACTTCAAACTGCAGTCAGAGAAATAAATAGAGTGGATGTGGCTTTGCCAGGCTCAGGGTTAATGGCTCAGTCCAAGGGTAAAAGGTGTTCAGGGGTTTTTATTTGCTTGTATTTTCACTGTACCTTTGGAGCACTTTGCCAGGATTGGTTCATCTTGGCTGAGATTGGCTTGAAGCTATAAAAGTTATCAGTGCCACAGATTCCTTTTCCTGTGGTCATGAAGTCTTTCCTCTCTTGCAATAATTTTTGCAATCATGCAGCCATAGGGCAAGTCTCATCAAAATGAAAATGTGTCATTTGTAGTTTACAGTGAGATATGAGCTGATGTGGACCTGTATCACTTTCCAGAAGAGCTGCTGCAAATACCAGCTCCTCAGACAGTTTCAGCTATTCAGGGAAAAGACTTTTGTGCTGGCATAGGCTCCATCTGCCTAAAGAAGGTTTGTTAATGCTGAAATGTTTCTCACCAAATATCATGCTGCCTGGTAATGCTCTATGGGGGAAAAAAAATCTGACATGTAGATTTGCTTATAGTTTTTATACAGTATTTTTATGTGCATACTTAAGTGATGCCAGCTCAGTATTTCCCTGCAGTTCACTGGTGTTTCTATTTATACTTACAGTTTTCTTTGATTAACTAAAACAGTAAGTAGGTGCTATTTCTAGCATAGAAGGCATATTGAAATAAAGATGTGGAGATATTCTTTGAAGTCTGCCTCCAAAATCAGCAGAAACTTTAGAACCCAGCAAAATTGCTAATACTGCTTATTGGGTTGAGCGACTTGCCTGTCCACAGAAGTTTGAAAAATAATGTTGTTGGGTACAGCTGAAATGGAAGATGAGTCAAGTTAAAAAGTAACTGTACTGACAGGAATGAATCAGAACTGTAGAATTAGCTGCTCTGGCTTAGCAGTGTGTGTTGAGATCTTAAATAACTAGAACTCCCTGAAACGAGTGTAAAACCTGTGGATTACACTTGCCAGGTGCAAGTCTCAACTTCTAGGTGCTTTCAAAAGTGAACTTTGGCACTGGGGGAAGGCTGATTCCCCTGTGTGTTTTCTCTTGGCTGTCACGTGTGTGCACGTGTGTTTGTATGCACATGAAACAAACTTTGGTATTTAGTATAGTTTCCTGCCAGTTTCAATATCAAAAATTCAGGTCCTCTCTTGGATTTACAGTTCATATCTAGAGACTAAACTATTGAAGTTAACATAGGAAAATGAGTGCCAAGCTGACTGAGCAGGTAAAGATTTGTTTTTCAATCAAGGAGGGAAGCACCAAATATAAAATAATAGCAAAAGGAGTGTTTACCTTGGCAACAAGTTTCAGGGGGAATTTGAATCTTTAAGTTGTCTTTGATTCATTACTATATTTGATTAAAACTAAACAAAACAAAACCCCAAAATAACAAAAGAAGTTGACTTCAGAAGTGATTCAGCAAGTCATTTATCATGTTGATAAAATAAGAGAAAAGACCATTCATTTAGCTGACTTGTTCGTAAGCACTGTGTTTTCTCCATGGATTATTTGATGTGTCTGCTGCTTTTAAAGGCAGAAAACGTATTCTGCATTTGACCCACCTGTTATCACAGCATAGCAGTAAATATATGGACCTCTATGCCATGAAAATAGAGGAGGTATTTCTGACTGAATACCCAGAGTTCTGTCAGTTTTGGCAAGATGACTTCAGGAAATGGTTGTGCTTTGAAAAATACTGTCAGAAACAGTTTTCAGTGCAGAAACTCTGTTATTGGGCATTGACAGCTGCTGCTGCTGTTGCTGCTAACTCTTCCAGTGCTATTTGACATAGTAATATCATTTTGTCAGCAATGGCAGGGGCTTTTGCCAGCTCTTGATGATAAGGAAATGTAATTATCCTTGAGAGGAGCATAATCTGTGACCTGCTTCATCTCAGCTTTTGAGCAGAGAGGCCGTGGGGTCTCTGTCTTTGAAGATTGTTGAAACTTGACTGCACAAGGTTCTAATTAACCTGAACGAGGTTTGAGGCTGTTCCTGCTTGGAGCACGGGGTCAGAATAAATGAGCTCCAGAGGTGGCTCCCAGCCTAAATCATTGGGTGATGTTTTGTCAGTGAAGCAGTGGCTCTTCCATAAGATGATAACATTACAGTATTTTTTCCCCATGGACATCAGCTTGTGGCTGAGATATGGAAGCACTAAGAATAAATGTGAGTGCAAACACAGATCTCAGTTCTGAGAAGTGAGTGATATCAGGGTGAGCGGAGATGGGGATTTTTGATGCTTTTGTGGTCGCCAGTATAGTTGTAGGTTACAGAGAGCTGGAAATGTCTCTGAAATTGCAGTTTGTTCAGTAATGATAAAAACTGAGCACCTTTGTGGATCTCACTACCAATGAGAGGTGACTTTCAGTTTAGCCCCCTGAACTAAAAAATCAAGACACACCTTAAATGTAGACTTTAAAGTCTTGGCTGTGTGTACCTGGGAGGGAACTGAAGCTCAAACTGAGGTGGTTGACTCAGTTCTGAGCTGCCTGATGTGATGCAGTCTGGACTGGGATGAATACTGGGAGCAAGCACCATGCCCAGGCTTCTCACAAAAGCTGCATTTTGACTTTGTTTGCAGTGTTGGGGTTGGCTGTGATGTTAAGAGAAAGCTTAAAGACCCCCCTCACATCCCAGTGGATGCGATGAAAGATCAATATTTGAAATACAGAATAAAAGTTAATGGAAGTGGGTTAAGGCACCGGCTTGTCCTGAGCGTGGTGAACTGTGAAAGAGAAATTTATGGTGCTTTTACTGTGTTTAGTGTTTTTAGTGGGTTTTATTATGCTTGTGGATTTTTTTTTTTTTTTTTTTTGGTAGCAAGGATTATTTCTACTTCATATTAATCTGTATATTTTGTTTGGAAGTACTAAGGTAATTATTAAGAAAAATCTTCTCTATACCACATTGAATTTGGAACATAGCACTTTTCAATTTATAAAAAAAATGTTGAAATAAGTCTTAGTAATCAAATTAGCTCTTCTTCCAGGATGCAGATGTGTCTAGGACAAGGCATTTTTCCTGCCTTGTGCTTAAATGACATCTCAGGAATAAATAAAACAGTAGAGGGAGCTTGGTAGTGTCTTTAAATTGTCTAAAAACAGCAGCAGCCAAACAAAATAATCCAACACTTGTGTACCTTCTTGGGATAGCTTTGTGGTACACAAATGAAAATATGCAGGGAGGTTGCAGAGCGGTGTTATAAGTTGCTTCATTTCTGGTTTGGTCCAGTAAAATATTATTTCATAAGAGAGAGGAAAAATCTCTTTTGCTTTTTAAATACTTTCAATCCCATGGATGATAATAATCAGTTTGGTTCATGTTGTTTTTTCTACTTGTGGGTAGACAGCAAAAGAACTCAAATATTAAAGTTTGTTCTTTTATGCGTTTTTTTAAAGTTGTAATTTGTTTCTGTGCTTTTATATGGGCTTGTCCATGAAGAATTTGATGCAAAATCATTTAAAATTAAATTGGAGGATAATTGAGTGTGACAGCATTTCTGGGTGTTGTCACACAAAATAAGTTTGATTTGATAAAGCTTAAATCAAATAAGTTGTTTGATATTTGTTGTTCTTGTTTGGTTGTTATTTTTAGTTTTGTTTCAAATTCAGTGGCAATTGAATATTTACTTATAATTGTTGTAGGCACAGTGCTTGCCTAGATGTTTCTGGTTTGCTATGTGTAAAATAAGTAGCACTGCTAGTAAGAGTAGGGCTCCAAGCACAAGTGCAGATGTAAGCTACCATTATATGTTTATTTTTTGGATTGACTCTTGATAGAGTACATTCAAACAAACTGTATGTTATGAAGTCTCAGGAATGTGTAGGTTTTTAGGTACCAAACATCTCTCTCCATAATATGATTGTACTATATATCTGTATTTATATATTTATATATAAATACACCTATAGATGATACATAGGTGCTTTCATTTTTTTCTTTCTTTATTTTCTAGACCGAGAAGTCTAGAAACCAGTACAGTCTTATTTTTTACATTTTGCATGCCTATTTTTGCATTAGTTTTAATTTATGTAGTGTAACTGTGAATGTTACTTGTAACTATGATAAAAAGAGGCAGAACTTCCTTAAATTTGGGGAGCCTAAATTTATAAATAACAACTAAAGTTGTTAGTACTTGCACTATTGAGGGGTTTTTTGGTGGTTTGAGTCTGTTGCAGTGTGTTACAAATAATCCTAGTTTAATTTATGCTTCAGATCTAGTTTAAAAATTTTACAATTCCCTCTGTTAAGTGGGAATCCAAAATGGGAAGAGAGAAACAGGGACTTTTGTAGAAATTACAGACTCATCTTTATTTTTTTTTGTTTGTTCTAGAGCATCTGTTGTGGAAATTTGATAACAAATGTGCTTATTTGGGTAGTTTTGGGTTTTTTTTTAATTTTTGCTGTCTTTTGTAACTACTGCCTTTTCATGCCAGTAGATGAATTTCCAAATCTAATTTCACTGGGATGTGTTTCTTGAAGAAATAATTGCAGGGAGAAGTTTTGGCCTTGTGACTGTGATCACACACAGACTTGTAACTCGGTTGAGGTCACTTTTTTGGATTGACTGGGTTTATGCACTCTCTGGAAGCATCAATTAGTGCAACTTTGCCGTGGCAAATGCAGATGACCTGAGAGAAAAACAGCTTTGCCTCTTTATGTGGGAGAAAAGCACCAAGTATGGGGTACAGCTACCCTCGGAAACTTTTGTCCTCTCATTGTCTCTGTTTTCCTTGGTGGTCTCTCTTGCCCCACTGCGTTTAAAACCTCAAACCTTGGAGCTGTTGTCACCTGGGCAAGGTCATTGTGTCAGCTTGAGAGCACTGTGGGGTTCTTAGTGGGATGTTGATTTAGGTGGTGTTATCCTCATCCTTGATTTTCAGCCCAGGGGAAGCCAAGCTAACAGGCACAGGGTTCAAATGTGACCGTGAAGAGATGAATTTCTACATGTTTATAAAGGCATTTATCTACTGTAAGTAATTTCAAACATGCCTGGTGTGGGTTAGAGCTCAAACATGATTAATCCCTACAAGGTTTTGTGTAAACAGATAGAAGCATTTATTCTGTGTGGAGAAAATATAATGGAGAACTTCAGAAATTAATTTTGTGTGATACACTATAGAATCCACTGCTTAAATCAAGAAATCTTTCCTGAGTAAATTTTCTGGAGCATAAAAAGATTTTCAGATTGTTTGTTTTTCATCTCTGGCATACTTCTGGGCTAGTTCCAGACCAAAGCAGCATTGCTGCATAGTTCTGTGTTGTGTGCAAGTATTTCCAGTTTGATGGCTGTTAGAGATTTCCACTGTGCTTTCACATCTTTAACATGTCCTAAATTTCTTGACATTCCCTGGTAGAGCAGAGAGAAGGCTGCCTAACCAGATGCCTTCCAAAGTGTGGTGTTTTCCAGCCTTCAGAAAATAGAGCAAGCATGAACTTTGGGCACCTCCTTGAGTGAGTCTGTGTTGGTGAGATCATCGCTGCAGTTAATTTTAGTTCGTGTGTCTGGAAAAAAAAAACTTGGAAGCAAGGATGAAGAAGTGGTACAATGAGGAGCAGACTGGAGGAAATGATAACTTTTAGGGTGCATGGAGTGAAGCTTCATGTTTTTGTGCAGGCAACCCCCAACTTCCTACCCCATCATGGCAGTGTAGGGGGAAATAAGTTGTAAAAGACACTGGGAAGATTCTATTTGACTGCTGTGGTTTCATCTGGACAGGAGAAACTATTTGCAAGAGTAACAAGGATTCTGTAAGCAGCTCATTTGTGGAGCAGGATATTGAGAACACCCTACCTGTTGAGTCTGCAACTTCTTCACTCGGTCAAACCTGTTTCTTTAAGAAGCAGAATGAATGTGAGTCATGGCTGCAGTTGTGTCACCTCATATGAGAAGCTTTGATCTTTTATCTAAATCATGCTAATTTCTTTGACAGTGGTTTTTAAAGCCAAATCAGTGTACATTTGTTGTGGGGTTTAGGGATGGGTGTTTCTCGTGGTGGGGTTTTTTTTGAGTATTCAAATAGTGCCTTTCCATTAGAAATATTATTTAGGAAGAAAACTGCAGTAGTTAAAGCAGAGGGCAAGGAACCACTAATACTGTACTTAAAGGCTGTAAATGATGCAGGGTTATTGAGGCTTAATGGGCTCAGAACCTTTCTTCTAGACACAGAGATTGTAAAATGAGGTTGCAGCCGCCTGTTCCTGGTGAGTGATGTCCCTGTACTAAAATAATGATCCAGTTCTGACTGTATTGGTTTGGGTTTGCTTACCTAGAGACTACTCTTAACTTTGCAGCTTGACTGCTCAGGAGGGCACTAATTGCCAGGATCAGAACTCTGAGCAAGAGTAATTTGGGAATTTAGGACACAGATTGTTTTTTGACTTGTAGAAGCAGAAGAGAAACAGAACTCGAGCTTGTTGTTGAAGTGACCCACATGTTAAACTATAGCCCTCACCTTTTCTCTCCTAGGGCTGACATAGGTTAAAAGGAAGTGGAATAAACACTTGTATTTTAGACTAATAATATGCTTCAAAGCATAAAGCAAGACTTTTCATCTACGGGAGAAGGAGTCCTGTTATTAAGTCTGTTGTGGCAATGTGTGAAAGTGCCCAATTTTTTTGAGCTTCAGAGAGCTATCTTGTAATATTTTCCTCTATTTTTTTATAGCATCTGGATGTTTAATCACTTTTCCAAATTAAGAGAAATTCCCACAGATATCTTTCTTAGACACCTCTCAAAAATGAGCAATCCTGTGTCCAAAACCTCAGTATCTTTCTCATCTGACATCATGAAATAGCAAGTGCCTGTAAAACTTCTTCCATAGGTGCTTAGCATCCCTTTGGATCCCTTATTTGCTCCAACATGAAAACCTCATCTTTGGGAGCAAGAAAAGCAGTTTCTGTGGGAGTCCTTTTGCCAGAACCACGTCAAACAATGGACAACATTCATCAGCAAAGTTAATTTATTGCTTTTAAGACCCACAATATTGTAGCTATCAGAAATTACCCAATGCAAGCTGTGGTGAACGTGGGGTTGAGTGAGTTTTGTATGAAGTTTATTAAGTGTGTTGCACAACGTTGTCCATGTGATTTTGGCTCTCCTGGGCGGTGGTGCAGGTGATGAACTTAGAGTTTACAACAATTTACAACCAGTTTAGGACCTCGTCTTTCAAGTGTAGTTGAACAGGTAATAGCAATAAAATGCTGGCTTAGGTGTTTGTGTTGCTTTGATTTGAACACAGTGTCTCTTAAGCTTTTCACTGTTTTGTTCCACTTCTAGCTTGAAACACATGAGTAATGCTGGGGTGGAAGAGCTTTGGCAATTAATTATCTTACCTCAGTTATAAATGATCAAGGACTAACACAGAAGGAAAAAAATAAACATCCTTTCTGTGCACCACTGCTTAATTGGAGTGTGTTCTTCCATGCTAAACTATGAACTTTATGGTTGGTGTGGTCAACAAGAAAAACTTGTTTCAGGCCCAAGGGTGAGTAGCTGATGAGTGCTGTGAAGCTCTTGAGGGTTTTTTTTTCTTATTTCTTTATAATTTTTTTTCTCCATTTTCAAATAATTTAGGATTACACAGACTTTAATGCTGGTGTTGACTTTTTTTGCTTCGTTGAGAAATAGTGTGTTATGCCAGTGTGAAAGAGTAAAAATCTGTAGGACTTCACAAACACAGCTTTGTATAAGTGGGATTTATAATTTTCAGGCCAAAATATTTAAATAAATTTGGCTTAGGGAGATTAAAGTTTAATCTTTTAGGAAGAAGATTCAACACTAAGATATAACAAAAATCCCTCAAGGCAGGAAGTAGTTTCATGAATGTGAGTGTGTGTTGATTTTTAACATGGAAAATGGTGTATCACATTGGTACCTACCAAAAAAATTATAAGTTGAATTTATTGCATGACAGCTCATAAATTAAAATAAATGAAAACAGCAACAACAAAACTAAGAGAAGAGCAAGAGCAGAAGGAATGACTCAATACAGTGCTAATAAAAGTTGTTCAGCATTAAGGATTTTTAGATTTTGAGTTTGTTGCCTGGGCAATGGGGCAGAGTCAAGCATCTCCCAAGGCTTTTGGTGGTTAGAATTCACCAGCAGCAGTGATAAGAACATCAGAACTTCTGAACTAATGAAGTTGAATAGCTGTCACAAGTGGTAGGTACTTCAGGACTATTTGAAGTCGTTCTTCTGGGTGAGAAGGTGCTTGAAGTGGCAGATGCATCCTGAAACGCTCAGTGCAATCTGAATATGGCAGAAAATGGACATAAAATAAGTGTAAAGAACCAATGTAGGGGAATAATGATTGGTAACTTGAAAGATGTGGAAGCTGAGTTGATCCCTTAATGAGTCTACTTTCATATAGACTTCAGCATTTTACAGTGGTTTAAGAGGTTTCCTTGCTTAGATGTTAAATTTAAGAGGCTGCTTTACTTCTACACTTTTACCAAAGGTATTTTTGTGTCATTCTCTTAGGAGAGTCAATGCAGCAAGAGATGTTCCTGTTATTTATAGCACATCATAAAGAAAATCTATAGCTTACAGTCCACAAATGAGCACGTATTTTAATGTGTCTTAGTTCTTGAATTGCCAGAGTGCATCCCTGGGCTGTCAGGTTATCAATTTTTAGATATTTTGGGAGGAGGGGATGCACAGAAGTGTATTTGAAAGTCTTCCCATAACCTCAAGTAACCCTATGGAACTAATAGTTTCTTTTTTTTCCAAAAGTAGACAGGCATTAATTGTGTATATAATATATGAGAGGATTTTTCTCATTTGTATTTTATCTTTAGTAGATATCAACTGGCATCTTAATCAATTAGTTACAGATCCTTATCAGCCCTTGATTCAAGTAGCTCTTACATGTGAAAATACTGAAGTGTCTCGCTTTTTCTTCTGAGAAATGTTAGGAACATAATTTTGCTTCTGCAAGAATTTCAAGTGCTAAAAAAATATAAAATCCTGGTAATTTTAAAACTGGTAGCTGCAATATGCATGCATGTTATGGATATGATTAACAGCCACCTTCTTCTTATCTTCCCATCGACTTGAAAGAGAATCTCTTGGAAGTCTTCTGTCTGTCAAAAAGTAATTTATAAATGAAGCCAGGATACTGAAGTCTGCATTTGAATTTTACTGCACCTTGGGGGCAAGAGGAAGAGCCCTTTTAATTTAAATCCACATCAAAGAGTTCTTTCACAAATTGTCCGGAGTCAGGATGGTCACAGCTTGACATTCACACTTGTGACAATGAATAATTCGCTCGTGTGGTTTCATATGGAATTATGGAAAAGGATAAGATTTAGCAGTGCTGTGGATTTTTAGCAGCTTTTAAACCCAGAAAAATAATCTTTTATTTATTATTTTTTTTTTCTGTTTTTTTTTTCCAAATTAGTGGAATCACTGTGAGATGATTTTCAGCTTCTCTGCCTGCTGGGCAATAAGGGTGTCCCCTCTGCTGGTCTGTTCATGACCTGTAAGCAGCCTACTAATTGGAATAGATTACAAATTTTTTTTAATTTTTTTTTTTTTAAGTGATCATATTCAACTGAAATGTCTCAAATAAAACCAAACATCTTGCCACTTGCTTGCCTTAGAATCTTCTGTTTGTTGGTTTTTTTATGAGATAATGTGACATTCCCCCATTTTTATATAGCCTGGCTGCTGGCATGTTTAAATTCTGCTTCCTACAGAAGTGAGAATAAGTTATTCCGTGTGGTTGGTTTACCTCTGAGTTTTATTTTGAGACCAGCAAGACTACCATGCAAGTTTGGCCAGCTCCCTCTGTTGGAAAGTGGGGAGATTTCTGTGCTGAGCATCTCTGTGAGCATCCTTTCTTCCACAGATCATCCCTCCAGGAAAATGTGGGCCTGCAGCTCTACTCTGTCAGCCAAGAGAGGCCATGGAAGCAGAAATAGTAGCTTAAATTTTCCTTTTCCTGTGCTCTGTTTGAAGTGATAACCTATGGGAGTAATTTGTAGCTCCTCAGGAGTGTTTGAAACCAAAACCAAATCTAATATGTAGTGTCCTTGGCACCAAGGGTTTTGCTTTTAAAGTTCTGCTCCTGTTTCTTCTACTTGTTTCTGTAGTCAATGACTGTAAAATGTGCTTGTTATGATCTTTTAATTGCTCACACGGTTTTAAAACAGGCTATTACTTATTTATCAGCAGGAAATGGACAATATTCAAAATAGTATAATCAGTTTCTGATGTATTTCCCTGCTTGTTTTCCCATCTGTTCAAAAGTTTTTATGGATTGTGTCTGCTCAGGATTTTAAACGTTTTGTGTTGTGCCTTCTATCAATTAGTGAATCTTTTAATTGACACTTCTTTCCTTTTAGAAAAATCTGATAGTCTTTGGTCTTGGAAGAGTGCCTTCCATTATGTAATCCTTTGCTGCTGCTTTCTGCTCAGAAATCTCCAAGTTTTGAAATGCCAATTAAGGCAGCAAAGTAAAAATTCTTAGTTTTTTAAACGTTTACCTTGCACACCATTAAAAATGGTCATGAAGGCCTATTTTTCTTGCCTTTCCTGTTTTAATGAATCCTAGAAGCCTTTTCAGCAAAGACAGTCACACAGGATGCATTGCAGTTATACAATTCTTATATTAAACACTTAATATCCGTAATCTATAAATTTTATGCAACCTCTAGCTGAGCATAGGTGCTTAATTTGTACGTGCTTCATTTGAATATTTCATGTAGAAATGGAAAAATAATTCACTATCTTTTATTTTAGCGCATAAAGACTGCCAACATTAGTTTTCATTGTAACTTTTACAGCAAAAGTGACTATTGTGGCACAGTCAGCTGTAAAAATATAGAACAAAAATATGAAATACGTCATATTTTTCTCACTTCATTATGAAGCAAATTGCTATGTCCATGGTATAGTCCATAATATCTGTGTTTTCACAAAGCAAACTGACTTTTCTTTAAGGAAGAATTTACTGCAGGCAGAGGAGTTGTATTTAAACAGAGATGCAAACAAACTTTGGCTGCTGAGTTCCTTAAAAGATTGTGATGTGAGCCCCAAGGTACTGGCAGGAAGGGCTTAGCTGAATTACTGTGTAGGAAAAGGGGTCCCTGCAGGTCTGAAATACAAGTTCCAGCTGTCACACAGGCAGGTGTTGGTTTGAATTTGCAGTGTCTGCGTTCTGCTGCAGCAGAATCACTGAACTGAAATGATTTGGACCCTGGACACAAACTCCCTGGCCAGTTAGATATTACTGGGAAACTCGCAGAGGCAAGAGGAATACACAGTTGCGTTTTGCAGGAAGCACATGGAACGTGTTTCACTGTAGAAAATATTTATTTGAACCTTTCAATTTTGTGTATGAGAAAATGGTTCTGGTTTCAACTTCCTCAGTACAGGAACTGAACTGAAATAAATCCAGAAGGGAAAGTTGTACATTATAGCCCAACTAATGCATTTCCACCAAAAAGTTGCTTGTACTGTGTGCTTAGCAATTACTCTGTGTTTAAGTTTTCCTTGTAAACATTTGGATTCAGTAACTCTTTTGATGGGAGCAGTATTTTGATCTCATCAGAAGTCCAAAACAGCTTAAAAATAACAATACTGTTAAAAAGAAATCTGTTTTGCTAAAGGTATAGTCAAGGTGCGTAATCCTGAGATCACGAGAACTGATTGAAGCTGCATTGTTCTCTGGGGATATTATTATTTTCTTTTTTTCTGCACAGGAATTAAAACAGGTCTGAAACAGCTTAAATATGAAGAGTTTCTTAAGAAAAGTACTAATGCATTGAGATCTCTTCTTGCCTAAAGCATGCAGAAAGTTGATCGCTATGGATTCTCTAACTTGTGGAAATTTACAATTTTACTGAAAAAATGGTTCCCTCTAAAGAAAAATAAGAAGCGCCTTAGTTTGTACTTCTGATCTTCATCTTCAGATGTATTGCATGTGCAGATTTTAACATTTTAGACTTGGAAGGTAGTCGTAAATGGAAATGTAAAGACATTCTGCAACCACATGTAGAATACTTTGATTTTTTTTTTAAAGCTTGAATATTCCTGCCAGGTGTTCATCTCTACTTGATATCCTCAGTTATCCTCCTATGGTTTCCTATTCACATTCTAAGCATTTCTCACATTTCCTTACCTCATGTGAGCGCATTCATTTCCCTATGACCCCCCACATCTCCATATGAAAAGACTGGCAAGAATGTTAATAGTTGTTTAAGCAATAAGCAATTTATGAGGGTCACCCCATCCCTCAGTATTTCAGTTTTTATTCTTGCCAGTAAAATGTTTTTTGTTAACTTCTTTTCCTTTTTTGTTTGTTGAGAAACAAATGATGGAGAATCACACATGAAAATGTCATTGTTTGGAGGGTTGGACTGTCAGTGTGTTTGGGTGTTAAACAACTCTGGTTTGTTATAAATGGAAATTCAAAAGAAGTGATAAACTTAAAATGCATAGCAACTCGTAGTTGCCATGGTGCTTCAACTTGAAGTAATTTTCTTCAATATTAAAATGCTTTTGGGGTATCGCTTTTGCTTTTAAGTAGTCACTCTTTAAGAAGGAAATGGCTCTGGGGAGAAGTAACGGGAAATTATTTCGGAATATTTGATGTGACAACCAATGAAGAAGTGTCAAGAAAATTCCTCAATGTTCTAGAATGTTTGGGACCTGTGTTTTTTTGGCAATGGAGGCTTTTATGACACAACTTCAGAAAACTAAAGACATTAGTTCTAGACATTAGGTGGGTTAGCGCATTCTTGCTCCCAGTTAGGGAGAGGGTCATGAGTCAGTTCTTCACGAAACAAATACGAAGTTGAGTTTGTCAAATTCAGGAACCTCAGTCCCCAGTGTGTCCTGTCCCTTTGTGTCAGTCAGTGGATGAGCGCTTGTCCTTCTCCTCCCTTCCATCCGCGATGTTCGCCTACCTGCAGCGCTTCCTTCTGCGGTAATCAGAAAGATGATTTGTCTGGATGTGCCACTTTGGAAAGACTTTAAACTTCTCCCAGAGCTGTGATGATGTCTCACCTCGGGAATATTCGGTGCCAGAGCTATTGAAGTGTTAGGCTTGGGTCCCCCATGTGGACCCGAGCTGCACTACGGCTCCAGCTGCTGGATTTACTCTTTATTTTTCCTGCCTCTCTTTGTTTCAAATGAGCACCTTCCATATGTTCTTCTTGCACGAGACCTTTGACTTCTTAACAAGATATAAATAATGAAGAATTCTATCAGTTACTAATCATTTTATTGTGTTCTTGGAAACAACAAAGGCGTGCAAAAGCCTCCAAAGTGGTGCATGACTTTGATACGTAAGTAGTAATAATCCCAAACTGGCAGTGTAGAAACTGGCTGTAAATGAATTTGCATTGAATTTCATTTAAGGAGTTCTAATACGGAGCATTTCTCTCTGACTCTTTAGCTTCATTGCATGTAAAAATCAGTAAAAGTGTCTCAGGAAATAACTGCAGGAAGTTGTTGGTTTTCATCTTTCTTCCATAAAATACTTTCTATTTTAAAGGCATAACATTTGATTTTTAAAAAATGGAGTTTAAATCTGCTCCTTTGCTGTAGTCACACAAAGACTGCAGCTGGTGGAATTTTCCTGTACAGTGAACAGGCCAATTAATACAAGTTGCATAATATAAACTTCAGATTGCAGCACTGGCTTCTTTAAAGAGCTTGCATCATGTTTATTCAAATGATCAATGCTGTGTGAACCAAACATGTCAGTTAACTCAACATGACCAAGTTCAGAGTTAATTTGGGCCTCTGTATTTTGACTCCTGCTGTATAGCTTGGAAACTCAAGAAAAAAAAAACCACTGCAGCTTGTAGCTTAAAAGTCTTTAGTTAGGGTTCACTCTGCTTCTTAGGGAACCATCAGTAGAGAAGTAAAATAACTTGTTTTTCTAGGAGTAAAAAAAAATGTTGCCTTGGGTGTATTTTAGAGTATTTTGGTTTTTGGATGGAGTTTTTTTGGCTTGTAAACAACAAGCATCTTTCTTTTCTAATTAGTCACTGAAAACATAACAAACTAAATATAAACAGAACAAACTAAATATAGCATGTTTTGAATGCCATTATTTCAGGCTGAGGCATAACAGGGCAGTGATTTTCCTAACACTAAAAGATGACCTCTCCAAAAAAAGCAGCATTCTGCAGCTGTTCAAAGCAACCTAATGGGTAAAGCTGAAATTCGTATGCAGCTTTATCCAGGACAGTAGGGCAGTGAGTGGTTATTTACTCTTGCTAGAAAGCTCTGTGCGTTCCAGCAAGGTTTTAAACAATTTCCTCTCAAAAACAGGCAATAAAATTTTGCATATTTTACATCTCCACGTTGGGTTCAGAGCTGAGAAATTATCTGGGAAGCAGTCAGAAAAGCCGTAGTGCACACTGCCTTCCAAAGAATGCCTTTCTGACCCTGTCACATCCCTGCAGCGGCTTGTGATGAGAACCAGAATGTTTACGTTCTGCTTCTCAGTCTAATGCTCCACCAGCTCAGGAGCTCTGTCCTCGTTTCCAGAGTCAGGAATAAATCACATCACTTCAGAGAGCAGGTCGGTTTTTGAAATGTGCCTTCAGATTAGTCTTTCTGTCTGTCAGCAGTCAGCACAACTTAAGTTGCTTTTTACTCAATTAAGGTGACGTAACCCAGCAGTGCGGTGGACGTAGCTGAGCAGTCTGAGAAGTTTGAGGTAATTTGCCTGCCAGCAAATCCTGCTGGAACCTCCACATCAACAATACTCGAGTTGTTATTGTAAATGGGATAGTGTTTTGAGTTAGAATTCCTAAGGGATTTAATCTTGTAGCTTCAGGCACCTCAGAAGTTATTTCAAAAAGGTTGCCTGTGTTGGCACTTATGCTGTGTCCTAGTGATTTCTGGGCTGACTTTTTAAAGACTTTCTTTACACACCAAAAGTAGTTAAACCAGAGAGAAAGATAGAACTTGACATGTTTTTGAAGCTTTCTTCCCAATGCCTCTGCTCTGCTTTCACCTCAAAATTCCCTCTGCAGTTCCTCACTGGTAATTCCTATGCTTTTATAGTTTCAAGTGTGTTACCTCTATTGTGTCAGATTTTAGGAAAGGGAATACAAGGCTCTTCTGTGCTGCTGCTGTTCCAGTGAAGCTCATAGTTATAAGAACATTTAGCAGCTCCTTCATTACCAATCTGAAATTGTGTATTCTGTCCTGTTCAATTCCAAATGCTTCCATAGCTTTTAGCAAGACAGCTTTGTGTTTTGTGCAGTAGAACTGTAAATTAAATAATCTCATTCATGTAGCTTCTCTAGTTGAATACCAGATGCTTCCAAAAGGTGCTGTTACTCAAGGAGCTGCTTACAATGAGAATTTCTCAATTTATCTCTTGTTCCTCCTTGCCAGCAGGTATCAGTGATGACAAACACAACCTAAAACTGTGAGAGTTGCTACCAGATTGACACCACCTTAAAGCAGTAGATTTTTACCTAAAGAAATGTCAGCTAGGACATTAAATCCTGTGACTTCACTGTAGCTGCTGTGTGGAGCCCGTGGATCTCATTGTCCTAACAGCTGAGTCTGTAATACCCTCATGATTGGGTGTTCTTTACCAAAACAATCTGCAGTGTTAAGTGCAGCGTGTGGTTGTGTTGCTGCTTTAAAAACAGGCAGAATTCAGTTCAGGACATCTTCACATCAGCATCAGAATCACCATCAGTTTCAGGCTTCTGTTTTTATCTGCTCTGTGGATCCCTGTGGCACTCTGGTGTAACTTTGTGCGGACAAAAGCCTGTTTCCACATCTCCTAAGTGTGTTCCAGCTGGCTTTTGAAATAAAACTGATGCCTTGAGGAAGCTGCTACCAGTGCCTTTAGGCTGTCACCTTGGATTCGTTCCATATGAAGTAAGACCTTGTGTCTTGACTTTGGTTGGTTTTTGTTTGGTGTTTGTGTGTTTTTGAGGTCCCACTGAGAAAAGATGCCAGAGACTTCTTAATGTCAGGGAAGGGGTGGGGGATGGTGTTTATGAAAGGAGTTTCATTTCTCAAGTCAGAAGTAATCATGATCTCTTAAGAAGTGTGTGAGGAGTAATAAATCTTAATTTGTGTGAGATGAGAGGCAGTTTTGGATGTACTCCAAGGAAAAATTGTACCTTTAAAATGAAATATTTAGTTCTAATCTTTATTTTCTTTGCAAGGAACCTGTAGAGGTTGTCTTAATTTTTAATATTAGGGTGGTATCAAGAGGACTGAACCTGCTCTAAAAGGGGGTGAAGTGAGAAGAGGCAAGTTAATACAACTGTTTGTCTGACACAAAAAGGGATGCCCTAACTAGGAGAGTTAAAACAGTTGTAGAGACATGAAATGAAAAGTGAGAATTCAGCATATAAGAAGAGAGAGTGGAGAAATCCAGAAGGGAAATAGGAATACATGTTATTTTGTTAAGGTGACTCTTACAGGATATGTATAACAAGCATTTAATATCTAGTGTAGTATTGGTAGGGGAACCCTGGACAAGGAAGTCTCTAAGTCTGGGAAAGGTCTTTGAAGTGTGAAATAATTGGGTAGTTTGGCTGGGGGAGCTCCAGAATGTTTTGACAGCCTAATGCAGTCTGAACTAATTGGTAGTTTATGAGCTTGATCCTTGTTCCATTTGAGAGGAGGGACTGGCATTGAGTGAATTGTCTTTGGTAGTGCTTTGAACTGCCTCTATGACTTGTTGGAGTTCTTCCAAGTTACCTCCAGCTTATTTCTTTATAAATACGGCTCATTTTGTCATACTTGATGTCCTCCTCTGAGACTGTATGCATTCTTGTTATGAGATTTGGTGCCTCAACTTGGAATTAGTGGCAAGGCCAGATTTGCGACTGGTGTAGTCTGGCACATAACCCATTCTTCTTTCTTTGTATTCATTTTATTCTTCTCTTGCTCTCCCTGCCTGGCATGTCAGGCAGGAGAAGGGCAGGAAAGCTTTCAGATGCAATGGATTGCTTCAACTCCAGTAGGGCCATAATGTTTGGTCTTTTGGAAGACTTTTGAGTCTGTTTCCTTGCTGAAGCTGCTCCTTTGTCATTCTTAGAAGCATCCTGGAAATGGACTTCTCTGGTCAGCCTTGGTTGCTGTAGAAGCTCATATCCAGTCAATTGATACTCAAGTCCCATTAAAACCAGTCCTGTCTGAAGTGCTTTTGGCAGCAAAGAATCTCTGAGTGCTGCAGGGGTTGGTACTGAAGATTTCTGTGTCTAATTTTTCCCTGTATTCTGGAATTATGAAGCACTCACATCAATATGCAAGTATACATAAGTAAGCTGTAAAATATTTCAGTAAAGAGGAAATAACTCCTTATTTAAATTGCAACATTATCTTATTAATAATTTATTCATTACATGTAAATTGATCCTATATTATAACTCTCTCCATGGACAAACTGTTCTCTTCCTTTTTGTTCCAAAATTTATTTTTTTTTTTTCAATACTGATGCACTGGTAAAATGGACAAGTTGGATCAGTACCCCTGTTGCTCCTTTCCAAAAATACTATGCCTACAAATTAATATTGGAAAAGCTTTTTTTGTCTAGTGCTCATTACAGTTACTTAGTCTGGGATTGACAGTGGTTATATGGGGGAAATTATTTGGTATTAAAATGTGCAATTACTGTAAGTTCTTATTAAAAATATACACAGGATGAGTAAAGAAATAGATATAATTAGATATTCAATCCAGTTAATGTTTTTGATGCCACAGTTATGAAGCAATACTTCTATATAGAATTTGGAAGCCCATTTGGGTATGGCCCATTCCCAGTCCATCACGGTGGCTTGTTTGCAGTTCTTCAGTTTTATGGTTTCTTCATTCTCAGAAAACAGCAAGGAAGGAACCTCAAAAAACACTCTATCTGCCTCATTAATGGAAAGATTTGAGCCGTGACAAAAGTGGTGCAGATGAGGAGGCTGTTTTAGATGTTCATGCAACGATTGTTGCTTTGGAAGGAAACTCTGAGGCAGATTTTTGGGGCTTGAAGGATAAAGTAAGCATTTCTGTACAAAAGGGAAGTTTATTCCCAAGTTGTAAGTACTGTAGTGACATGTTTGCTTTGTTTAAAAGAAAGTGTTGGTATTACTCTAAGATCAACATGAGATTTCTCTGTAATACTCTATCCAGTAAGATTTCCTTGTTGCAAGATCACTTTCAAGCCCATATGTAATTAACTGGCTTACAAAAGCATCTTGATTTCCCTGTCAGCAATGCAGTAGTTTTATTATAAGAGCTTGCTAATTCTTATGTCCTTGCTGGAGGACAATCTTGTTCTTGCATTCTCTCTTGCCAGGATTTGGTCATCCTGGATAGAACTGGTAACTGAATCTTAGGGGTTGCTCTACAATTGATCTGTTTTATTGTGAGAGTGCTGCAGAGGTGCATCCTCAGCCATAGAGATCAACTGGAAATACCCCCAAATACTTAAATACTGAAGATATGGAGTGTGCCTGTTGAGGATGAGCAGGGCTGGTGATTTCATCCATACTAGGAATTTTGGATTGTGAAAGCCCGGTGTCCCCAGTTCCATTTATTAGAGTGGAAACCTGGTTAGGGTGAATGAGCCCCTGTTAAAATCAGTAGTGGATTTCAGAACATGCACATTTCCACTTTCTTCAACTGTCACATCAAATGTACTGCAAAAAATAGTGAAAAGGTTGTAAATCCATGGGTATACCACATTTAAGCAATAATCTGGTAAAATCACATCCAGCGGGTGCAGACTTTGAGATAACAAAAACTGTGCAAAGCGATCAGAGAGTCAGGGAAACACAACCTGTAAGGAGAGATTATGTAGCCTACAGAGGAGGGAGCTGGAAGGAACTCCAGAAATACACTAATAATAGCTGCAGCAAAGTGAGAGCAATTGGTTTTCTGTGTCTGGTAGCTGGGACAAGTACTAATGCTCTGAAGCTGGAGCTGGGAAATAAACAAAGTAAAAAGAAGAATATTCCTGATAGTTTCAAAAGCCTTGGTGGGACAGATTACAGTTGCAGTCTGTGTTTGTAGTCATGGTGTTAACACACATCCAAATGATTGTTTTGTTTGTTAAGCATGTGATCAAAGCATTCAAATATCTAGCTATAGCCTAGATTTACTGGCTAAGAATGTGCTCTGCATGAGCATTTTTGTTTTTATTTTGAAATTATTATGTCACTAATAAGTTGACATGTGTTAAACTTTCACATTTATTTTTGAATCAGTGTTTGTTCAGTCTTGAGATTTTTTTTTGTTTGTTTTTTTGGTGCTGCAGTCTGCATTGTGAAAGACTTTACAGATGCGTATTACTTTTAGGATGGATTTATTAGCTTTCCAGTAGTAATTCATCAGGTACATTCTGTTGCATATTGTCTGCATTTTTGGTCTGTTTTTCCTCTCTCTGAATGTCAATCTCATTGAAGTTTCATTCTATGCTTATATGGTTGATATTAATCCTTGACTGATTAGATAAAGGAGTTTTCCTTTATCATGTGTAGTGCACAAATCAAAATACCGCTTGGTTTCTGGGCTAAGAAGGGGATTTTCTAAGGTAAAACTGAGGCAGCTGTATGTGTTTATAATGGTACCAGCTATCAGAGCAGCTGTATTATGTGGTAGCTGTGTTCTGTGGTATCTATTCAATGGTTATTAAAGTGGTTATTATATAAATACTGGAACCAGTATTATGTACTATAACCCACTGTCTG
Organism: Poecile atricapillus; assembly: GCF_030490865.1. Classification (NCBI taxonomy): domain Eukaryota; kingdom Metazoa; phylum Chordata; class Aves; order Passeriformes; family Paridae; genus Poecile; species Poecile atricapillus. The sequence goes on along the minus strand of NC_081266.1, from coordinate 2,781,159 downwards.
TTACCTTTAGGAATCTGCCTTGCTTTGCATGCTAAACCAAGTGCTTTCTTTGGGGAGCCAAATTTTTTTTATTTTCCTTTGTTCATCTAGTTACCAAGATTTTACAAGTAAATGCTCCTGCAGGGAAATTAATTTTATCTTTTGGGAGTTAATGCTGTGTTTCTTAAAAATATGTGTGTAGCAATGGCTGAATGGACTGCCTGGGAAACGAGTAAAGAGTCTTTTAGTGCTTTAGCACTCAAGAGTTGTTTTCTGTGATTGCTGGCAAAATTCTTGATGGAAGGTGAAGTCAGTTCACCTGAGTTATGATGTTAACCTTGCTCTGATGTAATGTGGGGATAAAAGGGTTAGGCTTGAAGTTTGGGTTGATGCCTGAAGTGCCATTAGTAATTAAATTTGTGGTGCAGTGTGAAAATATTGTTGTTGGGAACAATAGATTTTTTTTTTATTTGTTAATAAACTAGTTAACTGGGAGAACAGGTTCCATGCTCTGGCATTTATATTGATTAAACATATTATTTTTTAATAAGTGGAGGGGAGAAAAGCCCCACAAGCATCAGTTTGTTCTCATAAAGGATTATATACCTGTTTCAAAACAATTCTAATGCATTCCCTAAGTGCATATTCAGGGTAGGATTTTATTGTAATCTTAAGTGTTCTATTTTGTTATTACACTGATACCCATGTTCCTATGCAAAAAAGCATTAAGGCTGCCTTTGGGATGTTTTGTCGAAGTGGTTGAATTTTATAGCTCAATTTTAATTGTCTAGGAAATGGGGGGTTGCTTTTGTTTTTGTTTTAATCAATGGTCATCTGGAGTATAACCTCAGAATGGTTGTACTAGGCAGACAGACCTAAAAGACCTGTGTGTGATGAATGTTAAGACCTTTAGGAAAAAATACAATAAAAATAGGGTATCTACTGGGTGTGTGGGTGTAGCTAAATGCTGCACCAAAGCATGTTGTGGTATTTTAGTACTTTTAGTCTGCATATGCATGTGGGTTTTTTTGCTCTCTAGGATACTTTATGATGGGAGATAAAGAATGTGTTCCATTTGTTTCTTTCGATGAGCAAAACTTGCTTTTCAGTGAAGCTGCTCTTCCATCCATCCATCCGTCCATCCATCCATGCATCCATCCATGCATCCATCCATCATCCATCCATCCATCCATCCATCCATCATCCATCCATCCATCCATCCACCCATCATCCATCCACCCATCATCCATCCACCCATCATCCATCCATCCATCCATCCATCCATCCATCCATCCATCCATCCATCCATCCATCCATCATCCACCCATCATCCATCCACCCATCATCCATCCACCCATCATCCATCCATCCATCCATCCATCCATCCATCCATCCATCATCCATCCATCCATCACCCATCCATCACCCATCCATCATCCATCCATCCATCCATCATCCATCCATCATCCATCCATCCATCATCCATCCATCATCCATCCATCCATCCATCCATCCATCCATCATCCATCCATCATCCATCCATCCATCCATCATCCATCCATCATCCATCCATCCATCATCCATCCATCATCCATCCATCCATCCATCCATCCATCCATCCATCCATCCATCCATCCATCATCCATCCATCATCCATCCATCCATCCATCATCCATCCATCCATCACCCATCCATCATCCATCCATCCATCATCCATCCATCATCCATCCACCCATCCATCCATCATCCATCCATCCATCCATCCACCCATCATCCATCCATCATCCATCCATCCATCATCCATCCATCATCCATCCATCCATCCATCCATCCATCCATCATCCATCCATCATCCATCCATCCATCCATCATCCATCCATCATCCATCCATCCATCATCCATCCATCATCCATCCATCCATCCATCCATCCATCCATCCATCCATCCATCATCCATCCATCCATCCATCCATCATCCATCCATCCATCCATCATCCATCAATCCCTCCATCCATCCATCCATCATCCATCCATCCATCCATCCACCCATCCATCCATCATCCATCCATCCATCCATCCACCCATCATCCACCCATCATCCATCCATCCATCCACCCATCCATCCACCCATCCATCCACCCATCCATCCACCCATCCATCCACCCATCCATCCACCCATCCATCCACCCATCCATCCACCCATCCATCCACCCATCCATCCACCCATCCATCCATCCATCATCCATCCATCCATCATCCATCCATCCATCATCCATCCATCCATCATCCACCCATCCATCATCCATCATCCATCATCCATCATCCATCATCCATCATCCATCCATCCATCCATCCATCCATCCATCCATCCATCCATCCACCCACCCATCATGATGAATGATGATGAGTGCAGAAGGAATTTTCAGTATCACTTTTCAGTGTGGCTCCCCAGTTTGTCTTTCTGCTTTGTCTGTGCCATTTCTCTCGTGTGCCTCCTCCCCATTCTCTGTGCTTGAGTGCAGGTGACCGCGGGCTCTCAGAGACCCTCCGTGTTCATTGCTGTCCCTGGGGCTGGAGTAGGGCACAATGCTGCATCTCCATGGCCCCTGGAGTTCCGTGGTGACAGGGTTGGCTGCTGTTCCATGTTTGCTTTTTGACTGCCTCTGGGCTTTTCTTTTCCAGCCCTTTTCTGAGAGGCAGCACCTAATCCAAGCCTGATGCCTGGCTGCGCTTCTGTTCCCTGTAAGAATCCCTTTTCAATTAATGCACCCCTTTCAATTGCTATCTTGTATCTCAGGCACAGGCTATTGTGGGTTTTCTCAGCAGCCCTCTTCAATCAAATTTCCCTGTGCTGAATAATTTTATATCAAGTGCAAGTTACTCCTGTGCACTTCACTTGCTTTTTCAGGGAGTTTATGAATATCTTGAGTATAATGGGTCCCGTATTCTGCATATTCCTACCTGTACATACACGGGGCTCAGGTTTTGTTTCATTACTGTGAGACTTCTTTAAGAGATCTGAGTGAAGGACTTAAAAAAAATAAAAATCACATTTTTACAGATAACCATGTGGCTCTGATTAATATGATTCCATTACAATAAATGTGAGAGGCTTTCCCCTGCAGAGGTGATACTAATTTTCTTCACAGTATACTCTATACATTGAAATTTCTATTAATTATGTTCTTCTCTGAATACCTGATAATTATATTCTTCTTAATACCTGATAACCACCCAATACAGAGGCTGAACTTGGAAAAAAGCAGAGAAGTGAATAAGCAGACAGGATCACCCTTTGGTATCCACATTCTTTGGATAAAACCATCCTCTTACATGTGAAGAGCAGCCATTATGTCACATTACTAATTCTTTTCCTTATTTCCTTAAAATAATTAATATTACTTTAAAATAATATTTTTTTTAAAAATACTAATTCAACCAGGTGGTTTTATTGCAGTTCACTTATGAGTTCTCCAAAATAAAACTTCCTTAGTGACATGCTTTGGGACGCTTTATAACTCTCTTGCCTATAAAGAAATGCTTCAGTGCTTCTAAGGGGAACTTGGTTTCTCCAGTGAGAAAAACGTGTTTTACTGTGGTTTTGCCTGTCTTAAGTGTTCTTTCTGCCTCTTCAGATCAAACCTCTTAAGATTCTAAGAGAATTTTGTCTGTTTGGAGCAAGCCTCTGTTCGATTTTTGTGCCATATGCCAGAGGCAATTTTTCTTGGCCTGCTGAAATGCAGCTTTACATTTTGCTTTCCATACTTGGACCGGGTTCCACCTTTTGGAGGGTCTTTTTTTTCTTGTGGATTTTATTTAGTGGCTCTTATGTTTTAAAGATTACGACTGGATAAGAGTTGGCTGCTGTGTTTACCCAGCAGCTCCTCTGCCTTCCCCCCAGCTCCCTGCTTTCTTACTTCCAGCTGAAACAGAAAACTCCTGACTTTCTGGTAGATGGCAGCATTTACTGCCTGTTCTCCTGCCCATCCCAGTGCTTGCTGGAGGAGCTGGATTCACTTAATATGTGGGCAAACACATTAAAGCCAAGAGGGAGGAGGGGGGGAGATTCTTGTCAGCTTTTTCCCAGACTTGGAGCAAGGATGCCATCCATACCTTTTGGAACGTGGCTTATGCTGAGCAGCTTGGCTCAGGAGAGGTTTTTCTTTTTCAGATCCTGGTTGTGTGGAATTTCTCAGAGGAGATTGAGTAGCTCAGCCTCTGAGTAAGAGGTGATGCTTCTCTGTTGCACAAGTCTGAGTACTGGATGCACAACCTATAAGTACAGGGTATATAAATAGCATATGTTAAAGATTATTTAAGGTGAATTTGAACATAAAGACTAGGATTATTCTAGAAAGAAATCTGTCATTAATGTTGCCTGGCTTTAATAGCAGAGATTATTCAGGCTGTTTAAATCAGGTGGTATTTCCAGTCTTTCTTTCAAGCTCTCAGTATTCTGTTCTCTTTGCAAATTTTCTATGAGAACACACTTGATGTCCAGTTTAACATTTTACTTTGGCATAAATTTAGAAGTGGACTGAGAGGACAAAAAAGCAGTGTTGGAGTAGGATGTGGAATAAAATGCAGTGGGGACACAAATGAGGATGATGTGGGAAAAGTAGGTATGTCAGGGGTAAATAGAATTGCAATATTTGGTGTTTTCATCCTTCCCGTGGAAAAAAAAAAGCATGATTGGCTTCATTGGGTAACTGTGCTTTCAACCAGTTAGTGTATATATATCTAAAGGGGAGGCAAGTGTCAAAATATTTTTAAATGTTGCTTTTTATGTCCTTGAAATGATTGAATGTAGGGGAGGGAATGGAAATAGTTCATTGCATTATGGAAGTGTTGACTTTTGTGTCCAAACCAATTCAAGGAACATATTGAAAATGCAGTTATAATCTGTTTATCATGTTCCTCCTGTTAACAAAAACATTTGGATATTTTTTGCCAATCATATCAGACACTTTAAAATCATCAGAGTATAGATGGAAATATCTTCTGAAGAATATGTAACTCACAGACTGGTAAAAATATTAGCCTTTGTGGAAGAACTTCATAATACCTGTGCTGTGAATGTTAAATAATATAGCACTTTTCTAATGAAATCTCTAACTCACTGCATTTTTGGGCTGTAAATCTGCTGGAGCTGACTAAATCCTTATGTGTCTTGAAGGCACAGGTCACTGGTGGGTTACAGGTATATCAGTGTGACTAAATCAAATTATTGATTCAGAAGAAGAAAGAATGACTTTTGTAATGATACAAGATTTAAAAGGTAGAGTAATTCTGTTATTGCTAGGAACAGAAATTTTTGACTGTTTAATCCATTCTGGCTCTTTCCTTCTCCCTCCTTTCTGTCCCAGCCTGAGTAGATAGCCCAGAGGAAAGAAGTCTCTTTCTCCAGGAAACCTACTATTTTTATTTTCCATGCTCTGAAGGCGAATTCTGTTCTTTGTATAAAAATTTATGTAAAGGATTTTTGGGGATAAACCACAGCAGTCCTTTCTCAGCATCTTTGAAACTTGAGATGAAGTCTAAACCAAACAAACGTGAGACTGTTTGGGGGGTTTGGTTTTTGTTTTTTTTTTTTTTTCTGAAGGAATTTACCTCATGTCTCTTTTACTACTTAAAAGGCTTTTGCTTAGGGTAAGACCCATTCTTGTAGCAACCTTCCTGCTCTTGCTGTTCAAGCCAGGAAGAACATTTGATAATGTTAATTTTAATAAATGTAGACTGTCTTATGTTGTGAGATTCATTTTGTTGGGACAAGCTAAATACTTGGATGGGATTTAGTTTTTATTTGGTGGGGTATTGTTATTTTTTTTAAAGTTGCATTTGTATATTAGCTTATGCTGCAGATCAGGTTACTTCTTTCACATGCTTCTGTGAATAAGCTGTGCATGTTCCACATTAAAATATTAATGCAGGATATATTTGACTCCTTGGCACAAGAATAAGATTTTCCAGGTGAAGTGACTTGAGGTTGTAAAAACCATGCCAAGTACTGCAGTGCCAAAGAGCACTAGTTTATATGTAATTATTCTCAGATGTACTTCATACAATTAATAATTATATTGTACTTAGCATCATGAATAAAACCTGTTTTTCCAACTGTTTAGGTTATTCATATCTGAATCACTTCAACATGGGTTATTCTGGGGAAGGAAGTTGGCACTGAGTAGAATTTCTTAATATTTCCAAGAGTGAAGAGGAATTTGGGAATGATTTTTAGAACGGACCTGTTGCCACACTAACCTGTGTTCATCCACAAACAGGCATAAATGTTCTGTACACAATTCAAAACAGAAAGCTGCTGTGAGAGGATACCAGTCAGGTCATCTTTCTAAAGCTGCTTCCAAACTTTAAAACTTGGATGAAGTATTTGAGGGTTAATGCTACTTTTGAGTTAATAAAATCAAAAGCTTTGGAGGAAATACGTGTTACAGGCAAGCATAAATGCTGACACTTCATTTGGAGTATCTCTTACCAGGTCTTAAAAGAGCAGAAATGCTTGGTCTGGTCTTTAAAATAAAAATTTAGGGTTTAAAATTCATATCCAGAAGGAATAAATGTGATAATCATCAAAGGTAACTTCTGTCTTCACACTCAAAAGGAAATTCAAATGCCTGTAAGTTAACTTGCACTCAAGTCAAATTTCTCAAGCACACAAAAATCTTAAACAGTTTGTCTAAAGAGAATAAAAAGGAAAAATGTAGTAGGCCACAATGTAGCTCTAAAGAATCAAAATACCCCTGTATGAAAGTAAAACAAATCACTTTGACATTCTTTAATACATTCAGGACATTCTTTATCACATTTGAAATGTGAAGTGGTGATGTAATTTTGATTGATCATACAATAATGGCACTGAAAATATCTCTATGTGTGCAGTTCAGATATTGGTATTTCTAAGAAGCTTTTGGTAGCATTTTTTATCTGAATGTGCTCTTTGGATGGTTCTTATTTACGTGGGTTGGCAGTGGAGTACTAGATTATTGCTTGTGGAGATTGATTTTATTTTTTTTTTACCTCCTGATATAAAAACTAAAGGAAATTGTAACTCTAAAATCTGGGAGCAGTAAGTAAAGGATTTCTTTGAATATTAACTTATTACAAGCTATAAAAAAATAAATAAAAACCCAACCAAACAAAACCAACCCAGAAAACAAAGCAACAAAACCCCAGCAAAAACACACCCTGCAATTCCTATATTTAACAGAATTTAGTAATACAATGTGTAATACTTACATGAACAAAAAGTTACTTCAGACTATGGTAATATTTTCCCTTAAATACATTTAGTAGGAGCACCTGTTTTAAAACTTACAGCAGAATTAACTTTTTTAATAGAAAATGCTCATAGATTGTTTTTGATGTTTTGGTGCAGTAAGAACACTGTATCTTATTTTAATTTAATCTTAAAAAAATAACACAAGTGTGAGGACACCTTGTATGAGAGAGAGAGAGAGATTAGGGTTTTAGCACATTAATTGAAACCTACTTTTTGGGAAAGCACTTTTTTCTTTGTCTGTCAAACTCCCAGTTCTAAACAAATTACTGAACTTCAGACCCTGGGTTTTCTTGAGCAGGGAGTGTTTGGGTGAGGAGTTTAGAACAGGGGTTGTGTTTTATTTGTTTGCTTTACACATTTAATGAATTATTCAAAACAGGGGAAAGATGTCAGTGAATCTTCAAGTACTGCTGTGCAATCCTGTGTATCCCAGCACATCCTGATGGGCTGTGGTGTGACTTCCTGGGAGCTGGAAGCTGCAAGGATGTGCCTCAGGAGCTGTCCTGGTGTAGGTGGACAAATAAAAAAATCCTGTCATACTCAATTAATAATCAATTAATAATCCTCAATTAATAGCTGGGGTTAGTTGAGGCTGCTGTCTCATTAGCCCTTGCAAGTACAAGATTTGGCAGATGTCAACACCTGTAAGGCACCCTTTGCCAAGGAAATACAACAAATTCTTGTTTTTCTCTGGTGGCAGGATGTTGCCAACCTATTTCAGCTCTGTTGGCATCGCTCTGCAGTTGAGAGCACAATGATTCATTTTGGTAGTACTATAATATCTCAGCATTATAGTCTCAGCAGCTAAGGATTTACCAAGAAACAGTATTAATCCATAATTAATGCTCTTTTATAATTATTCTGCAATACTACATGTTTATATACAGAGTAAATTAGATTATTATTTCGAAGGTTTTCAGATATAATTTGCTATTTGAACTGCAGCATAGGATATTGCCTTGTAGCTCTATGTAAATTGTTTAAAGGCACCTAACACAATAGATATTTTTTCAGATGAAGGAATTAATGTGATAAAAATGTTAAACTTTTATTTGTCTGGAGATGGTTGCTGGAGAGTTTTGTAGCTGACAATAAAGATGGTCCAGGAGGGTTTGCTTTGTGCATGGTTGAGTTGTGTAGGTCAAACGTGGTGATTTTTGTCTATAGAATCATTGTCTGTCAAACTGCACATTGCAGTTACAGATTGCTTTGGGTACAATCCACTGCAGAAGACAGAGCTGCTGTTGGGCACAGAAACTTGGAGACAAGTTGGAATAAACACATTTACAGGTTTTGTCCGTTTATGCTGTTTGCACACTCACAATGTGCCTGAACTTGAACTGTACAAACTTCTCTTTTTCAAACTGGATTACTGAAAGTAATTCAGTCTTTTTATATAATTTTCTTCTTTTTCAGTTAAGAACAAAACCAGTTTGTCATGTTTTCTTATTTTATTTGAATTTATGCAATTGTTTAGGGATTTTTTTCTGAGTTTCAAGCAGTTTGCTTTGAAATCTTGGGTCACAAATGGCTTAAAAGGTGCAGAATCAGCAGCAGTTTCGAAACACAAGCAAATTTTGATTTGTTCTTCTCATCTCTTCAGCAGAGGATTAAAGTAATCATGTTCTCATGTAATAATCAGTGTATAATAAAGCATTTGATCTTTCTTTTATTTTTCTGGTTTTCAAGTAGGATGTCAGAACATTTTTTTTAAATTTTCACTTTCAGTGCTGCTTTATGACTGTTTGTATTTCAGTTTGTGTGCGGATATTTCTAAGTAATACCTTAGCCTTAAGAAAAGCCCATCAGAGGCTGATGAAAAGAACAAGCTGTGAATGAATTGCCTCTGGCTTTCACTGAAGGCTGTCTTGCTCATTAATTTTTCTCTTTTCTTTTTTGGGCTAACTGGGTTTTTGTACTTTGGTTTCAGCATGTAATATACCGTACAGTTTACCTCTCAAATTTCCTGTGATTTTTCTTTTTTTTTAAGTTCTTTGGATGATAATGAACTTTTTACTTACAGGAAGCCAAAACTCCAGTATTTACTATTCTATTCTTAAAGGTATTGTAAATACACATGAATGTACATCAGTGTTAGTAATTTTAAAGATGGGTATTCTAAGAAAATATAGTCACCAAATATTCTTGGTGTATACTACCTTAAAAGAATTTGTACTGGAGGATTCAAAACTGAAGAGACTTTTATTACTCTTGTAAATCCAATTGAATTGTTGATTTTCTTGTGGTTTTGTTTTTAGTTTATTTCCTGTGAATCATGTTTGAATAGTATCCTGAGAATAAATTGTGTACTTTTTGAAGGACATGAAATATTGGAGTGATAATGAAACTTCGTCCCTGGGCTGTTGTCCCGAAAGCAAAAGTCAATTAAAAAAGCATTTTCAAGTGTTGCTCCCTCTAGTTTTTATTGATGTACGTAGGCTTTTTCCTATTGAGGAGAGTATAAAGCTCATTAAATCAGTTAAATCTGTTTTAACGAGAGGGAAAGGCAGAATATGATGATTTTCATCTGTGCTGGTTTTATTTGAACTGTCACTGAGATTAGATTTGCTTGCAGCAGCTTTAGGAGGTTGGTGTCTGACGTGGAGTTCTTGGGGAGGGTAATGCTGAGCTGGTGGCAGCTTGGACAGAAGGAAAGCCTGTGCTATTAGGGGCTAATCCACTCTGCTGGATCCTGTGATTCAGCTGACAACAAAATTAAACAGCTACACCCTGGCTGGTGAATTTTGTTGTCTGAATATAATAAATAGTATCCCTGTTTCAGGCATCTGTCTGTGAAACCCCCCTAACACAGACTCGTATCAAGTATCTGATGGAAATTTATAATTACAGACCTGTGTTGTGTAGGGAAGTTCAACTGCAAATTAGCTGTGGATCGTTCAGAGTTTAATTATCCTGTTCACTGGTTTCATAATCTTTCAGTGTCTGTGGCTTGAGAATTACTCTACTCTCCCTTCCACAATCCATGCTGCATCAATTTCCAGGGAAACAGGGAACAGAGGGTAAAGCTCTGGCCTGCTGGAGGGAGATGTTCTTATTTGGCAGGCTTGTGTAATATGCAGTGAAAGTCAACTCTGTGTCACAAGTGGGTGGATCATGTCCTGCCTTGTTGAAAAGGTGAAGAAGCCAGGGGAATAGAAAAAACTGTTGGAAGTTAGTTTTAAAGTTTGAAAAGACAAAACCCTGGTTTCTAATCCATTGATGCTGTATCATCATTCCCACTGGGCTTCATGTAGCTGTGAAAAGCAGCCAAATGTAGGAGAGATTATCTCCCCTACATTTATTATTATATTCTATTATTATCCAGCAGTTTGGCATGTGCTGTGTTCAAGGTTTTTTGAAGAGTGTATTTAGTGGTTTTTGCAGCATTTGACAGAAACAGATTGCCAGAGGTGAGGATTTGTTTTGGAGGTTTTTTGGAGAACCTGCACAAGAATTCCTGGCCAGCAGCTGTCTGAGGTTCAGTGACTTCAAGAGTCAGAGCTCATATCTTTGTGTTTAACTGCACCTGATGGGTTTCTGTGTTCACCCCTGACCCCACCCCAACTCTCCACAAGTTGTTTTAAAAACTAATTAAAAGCTCTGTGTTGTTTCATACATGCACACAAAACTTTCAGTGAATTCTCTGAGATGACCAGTCTATGAAATGCTATCTATTACTAGATTATATTACTGTTACTGCTAAGGTTTTATTCTACAGTAGAAATGGTCGTCTCAGAGCCCTCTGTTGGATTTTTCAGAATCATGGAATGGTTTGGCTTGGAAGGGGATTTAAAGATCATCTTGCTGCCATGGGCAGGGACACCTTCCACAGGACCAGGTTGTTCAAAGCCCCATCCAACCTGGCCTTGAACACCTCCAGGGAAGGGATGTCCAAAGCTTCTCTTGGCTGTCTTGTTCCAGTGTCTCACCACTCTCATAGTAAAGACTTTTTTCCAATATCTAATGTAACTCTACACTCTTTCAGTTGGCAGCCATTCCCTCTTGTCCTGTGTAAAATAGAGAGGGGTTTTTTTTCATTAGTACCGCTATGAAATACCACTTGCTATTTTACTGCTTGTGTTCCTAATCTTGTGTAAATCTTCTGTGATCCTTCAGCTGGGCCCTTCTTGTCATCCTGAATGGCACCCATGGTTCTGGGAACACTGCTAAGGTTTAACTTGTGTATTCACTCCCTCTTTGAAATCAGGGTGAAGAGTTTGTGAGCTCAAGTCCTTGCAGGTTTGTTAATTTGCATCCTTTCACTGTTGTGAACCACTACCATCTCTTCATTTCTGGCACTTTAGTTTCTTTCAGCAGCTTTAACAAGTGACCTTATAGGGTACTTTCAGGAGAATCAGATTCTCTGTGAGCTGAAAGGCCTGTTAGATTTTTTATTATTATTTTTTGATTTTGTTCATTTTTTCACTTATTTGGTTTATGGGGTTCTTTTTGTTGTTGTTAGTTTGTTTTACCCAATAGTTCTCTGTGCTATGGCATTCATTTTCAAAAGCTGTTGTGAATGTTTTTATTTCTTTTTTAATTCATTGGGGCTTTTTTTGGTTGAAAAGCTTCCTGATTTTGAAGTTTGAAATATGAGCTGTGTTAGGTTTGAGATATAGGCCTGTGTCTCCCCTTTTTACTCTACACATTTGCAAGTGATTCCTCAGAGCCTGCAATGTATTTATATTTAGACTTGTGACTTTTCATTGAATTTTGTATTCCTTTTTCCATTTGATCACTTTGAGAATTTTTCTTTGTTCGGTACTTCTCTTACTTTGCTATTAGTGATGCTGATCTCTGTTTTGTTTGAATTAATTTTGAGTGCTAGTCACGTTTCCCTTGCAATGTATTAAACTTCCTCTAATGCAGAAGAGTTTTGCTGCCACTGTTTTATCACTGTTATTTCATCAACTTAATTTTTGCATATTGAGAGACTTGAGAGATGAGGCAGAGATCTTGTGCTTGTTCAGATTGGTTCAGCCAGTGCTCATGGTTGTAATTCTGCACTGGCTACACAGTCAGCAAGTTGTCAGAATAGCATGTTCTTCTAAGTAGTTAATTTTAAATTCATTAGATTTGTTTTTATAAACTGATAACTCTACAAAAGGGTATTTTTACTACAGTTCCTGCCATTCATAGAAAGAAGCATCTTAATGAGCACATATGTAGCTGCAATTCAGAATGAGTTTAAGAATGCTGCAAAGAGCTTTGGCTGACTGGAAAGTTACTTTGAGAGGAGAACCGAGATATTTTCCAGATGGGATCGCAGCAGTTTTAACTCTGGCTTTATCAGTTAATAAAAGGGATTTGTGCTTTGTGACAGTCATTGAATAAGGATTTGAAAATGTCTATAGGTCTCGCAGCACAAAAGAGCTGCTGAGCTTCAGTGTTTCTTACACAGAAACTTGGATTTGGTGTGTTTCACTTCTGTGTTGGCTTCAAAAACTGAAAAATATTTTCTGCTGCTTTGGTTGATGCCAGATAGAACAGAAGGATGTGTTCTCAGCTGACCAGGTCAATGGTGATGTTGCCCTAAAACATTTTCTTTCACTTGTACAATTTTTGCAGTTGCAACATTCTGTAGAAAAATTAATTGCATTGGGCATTAAGAAGACCTGTTCAGATTGGATTCCCGAGGTTGTTAGTCTTGCAGCAGAATAAACTTATTCATATATGGAACCATTTACTAAATTTCTTTTAATGGCAATTCTGAGAATAAACATAAAATAAAAAAGGAATGTCACAAACAGATTGGAATTTAGACACAGTAACAATTTTACCTTGGCAAGTACAGTTCCTTTGTCAGGCACTGTTGTTCTCTTGCCTGTATTGAATGTGTTTCTAAATCAAATGACTATTTTTAAAAGCCAATCAAATGTATTATGAGAAAGGTGCATGAAGGGGAATTGTCTTTACTCTGAGGAGAGGCAGGGGGTTGGCTGTGTAGTTAGAGCTTGTCTTTGGGATAGGCACATCTGTAGCTTGTATTTAATGAAAGGTGCTTGGTTCAGACCTGGCCTTAGTTTCAGACACCCTATAATATAAATATAAATATATATTTTTTTATTTTTTTTTTTAATTTAGGAAACAACACTAACAGTGTGGGCAGCAGTGGCAGTTTTATATGTTCTGGCACATTGTCTGATACAATTTTCCAGATGAATCATTATGGTCATATACTAAAGACCAACACAGAGCCTGCTTTTATAAGCTGTGAACAGCAGATATAAACCTTATTTTTCCATTTTACTTATTCAAGAGCGCGAGCACAAACTGTTGTGTCGCTAGCACAAACCTATATTTAGAAATGAAATGACAACAGAAATGGGAATGCTCAGTTGACAATTCAATCTAATTGTGGGTATTTGAAGAGTGAAAGAGCATGAAGAATCAGACTTATCAGGAGATTGCAGTAATTTAAGGAATAAAATCCCAGGCAATTATATGGGAATGTACTAAATATACTCGTACTTTGTGGGTCCTTTGGTTCTGTTTACCCCATGGGAAAGAGTCAACATCTATTTAATTTCTCTCAGTATTGAAGACATTAGGACATGGGTTAACAGGGAAATATAAGAAAAGAAAGTTGAAGAAGGCAAAAACAACATGAGATGGAAAGAAAAGCCAAAAACCACGACAGTATTTTCAAGTGAGGTGCAAAAATAATTAGAAAATAACAAAAAGAAGACAATATGCGTTACACAGCAGAAACACTGAAAAAATGTAGCACAGTCCAAACTATTGATAGAAACAAGAATATAAATTATACTACAGAAATAAGAAAAAAATGACTCAGCTTTTGAACTTTGCATGTGTTATTTTCCCCTTGTGGTTGTCTAGACACAGATATATCCTTTTTCTTCATCTTGTTTGAAAAATGTTCTTTCCACTTGAAAAGGTCAGCTGACAGATAAGATGTAATAACATAATGGCAAACAGATTCCAAATTGCTACATATTTCTGGAGAATGTAGCTTTATACAGAAAGGGAAGAATTCTTCCATATCTGTGATGTAGTGTTTGAGAGGGACATCTTGAGGTGCATTACTCCTGGTAATCAAACTCAGGAAAGCTGCTGGTGTCATCATGCCAAGGTTGAGAAGAGAGCTGAAAGAGCTCACATGTAAGTGACATCCTTGTGGAATTCTTTTTAGGATGCCAGTTTCTTGTGAAACTCAGCTGTATATAATTGACTGAAGAATTTAGGATCACACTGAGTTAAATGAAGTTAAGTTAGTGAAGAATTAATCACGTTTAGTTAAAAACATCAATGATGTAAGTCAAGGCTCTTAATTAAATCCATATAAAGCCTAGTTAAAACCCTAAAAGTGAATCATATTTAATTCTGAAAGAGCAACGAGTTTGATACTGAGACTGAAAATTAAGTATACTGCTGAACACCCATCTTACTAAAATGAGCTGCTCTGCAGTCTGTGCAGGTGATCAGGGCTGTTTGTGAGTGAGCTGTTGTAAAGAATCTGTTGTCAAGAAAGATGTTTAAAGTATTTGCTACCTGATTTCTTGTTAAATATATTAAAAGAAAAAAACAAAAGCACCAGCACCACTTCAGTCATTAAATATTTTCTAACTTAGCTTCTGACTGTCTGCAGAGGGTTTACTGAAATGATTTGTATTCCTGCACCACTCTCATTGTCTTTATAACACAGTGGTCTGGCATGATTTTAGTGTTTTGTGAAGCAACAAGACTTTGGTTTAGATATCAGTACAGAACTAGAAAAGTGTTTCGGTTTCCAAGGCTGTTTTGATTTTAGTCCCAGCTTTGTTGTGTTCAGAAGAATTATTTTCTTAAAAGTCCTGTGTACAGGCTACATTTCCCTACTTATGTATTAATTCAATTATTTTTTTCTTTTAAGACATGTTTATTAGATGGCAAACTGGCAAATTTATGCTCACTTCCTGTAAAACTTCCTTATCAAGATCTTGAAACTCAAATTTATATCATTGTAAAGGAACCCTCTCAAGGTCAGCAAGAGGCTGCTTTGCAAGTGTTCTGCATTAAGTGTGGAATCAAAGTATTTTGGCTTTATATGCTACTCATAACCCCCTTGCATTTCATTATTGTGGCTACAATTTGTAGGTCATTAAAACAATAAAATACAGATTCATCAGCAGAAGAAATAAAACTGTCCTAAAATTTCCTTAATGCTTCTGTAAAGTTGGGCACTTGTCCAAGAAGTGCAGAGGGGTTGTTTATTTGTCTTTTGGGGGAGAATATACCCACAGAAATTCAACTTTAGAGCAGACTTTTTGAACTTGTAAACTGTTGTCTAGCTCAAAGAAAATTCTTGTAATTTGTGCTCATCTTGATGGGATTTTGGGAAACAAACAGAATGAACTTGAAACAACGGAACAGCGTTTACTTCAATTTTAATGGGTGTTATTAGCAGCTTCTTTTTCCTCTTCCTCATTTTCTGTATGTAGAAGCTGCAAACTAGTGGTTAGGTATCTTTGGATTTGTACAAGTAATCTTCCTTCAATTGCATTTATTTACAATTTTGTTTTCAGAATGAAGCTAGAGCAAGCCTGCCTGGATGAAAACATTTCTCATTCAGGAAGCAACTCTTTTGTCCACGACACCTTGCACTTTAAAAATACATTTTGATTTATCAGTCTGAATCTACGTGGAAGTTCAGAGCAAGCAAATGATGAAAAGTTAGATAATGAAAGAATAAAAGCTTAGGTAAAAACATGAAATATTATTTAGTACTTGTTTCACTTGTTTCTTTGCTCACTAGCTGGCAAAAAAACAGTGATATTCTTATCAAGAAGATGGCTTTTCATCACCTAATGGTAGACTGCAGAATTCATCTGAATTTTGCAATGTGTACATATACTGTAGTAAGGATTCTTTTTGTATGTTTTGGTGTAAGAAAATTAATTACCAAGGTATTATGTGATTAAAAATCAAGTGAATGCAGTTAGTGTTACATGACTGTAAATAAACTGCATTGTACAGTGTGTCTCTGGAATATGGAATGGGATGTTTCAGTGTGGTTATGAAATCAGGTTCAGCTGTGCCACAGCTCTGTTGTGCACCTTGACTTCTGGGTTTATGGCTGGAAGGGATTGCTGAAGTGAAAATACTTCCTCTCATTTTGTGTGAATTCAAAGGAAAAGGGCAGGGATTAATGTTAAAAAAATGACCTTAGTGTAAAGAGGATTTTTAAAGCATGAGAGTGCAGAGTGAAGGTCTTAGACGTCAAAACTCTGTGTCTAACATTGCAGATCCTCGTAATAAATACAAGCATTTTTGAATATATTGGAAAATCCAATTTTTAAGTTACTTGTAGACACTAGTGAAGCTTAAGAATAATGTCCTGCTTCTCTACCAACCATTGTATTAACCATTATCTGCAATACTGGAAGTAGAGGATTTGATAGTAGAGTTTATTCCAGATCTTTTTCTTATGCTCAGGTGTTGTACAGACCAGGAGGAAGGCTGTGCTGCTCTTTTATATAGCATCCTTTAAAATACAGCATTTATTAAGTAGCCTGCCTGGCTCTGCTTTCAGCTTGAATGATAAGCAGGAAAGCATTTTAAAAAACCAGAAGTGCCTGGGGCACAGCTTTTTTCTTTTCACAAGAGGAGGAAAACTTTGTGTATTCATTTGAAAAAATGAATGTACAATAAATATGGAAAGAAGACTGTGAGATAGAGAAAACCAAAACACGGAAGACTTCTGTACCACTTGGCTGTGGGTGTATTAAAAGATGTTAATCTCCTGGGGGTAAGAGGTTTCAATATCTGCTTCACAGGATTTTTGCATGTGAATAACCTGCCTTTTGATATCCAAATAAATGGTTTCATTAAGAAGCTAAATGATTTCTTTATGTATAAATAGCCTTTAAGTGGAGGTAAACGCCTCTGGAACATAAATCACTTGCTAGACAGTTCTCAAGCCATCACATGTTTGATAGTTCTCAAGCCTTTCTTCTTGCCTTCCTCACCCTAAAAAAAAAAAATAAAAAAATTAAAATTAATAAATAATAAAAAACCCTGCCCAGAAATCAGCAGGTAGGATAATTCCTAAATCAATATGGACACTATTCAGCAGATCTGTTGTCTTTGTCTGATTTATGAATTGTGCTGCTGAGTGTTCAGATCATATCCTATTCTGAAAAGGTTTTCAATCTATTCCAGTGGCATCATGTAATTACAGTGAAGCACATGATGATAGTGTTTAAGCCTCAGGATGCCCTTCAGGGAAGTAGTGCAAATAATTATCTGTGCATCAGCCCAGATTTAAAACAAAAAAGAGAGGGAGGGGGGGAAAAAAAAAAAAAAATCAATGCTGCTTGGTGGCTAAGTTTTGCGTATTCCAATTAATGATTTTAGATTTGACTTAAAGTTCTGAAATTGTTTGGAAGTAGGCCATCTCCTGCTGAGATGAAGCATCAGGCCATTTTAAATTAGGCACTGAGCATGCTCTCTCAGGTCCCCACTGTTTGAGATTTTGCAGTGTGTGTCTCGGTTCCCTGTTAGAAGAGCTGTCACTCAAGTGGGGTGGAGGAGAGCACAGCATGCCCTTTTGTCATCCTTCCATCAGCACACATATGATTCCTCTTGGAACTGGCAACTGGAGATGTGAGACAAGCCTTGCTGTTAGATCGCCAGTGTTTTTGGTGAGTTGATATTCATCTCTTTTTCCTTTCTGATGCCTTTAGATATCTCAGATAAAACTCAGCTTCACACTTGTCTCTCTTCTCTGATAATGGTATCTGTTTGAAATGGCTCTGCCGTCTTTCACTTCAGTGAAATAATTCTGGGAGGCGTGTGTTAATTTCTTTACTGGAGAAGAATTGCTTTTTTAACAGGAAAGCTGGGCTGGGCATAACAAATGGGCATAATTTTTTTTTTTCCTCGGACTTCAAATTAGCTAACTATTCTAAATATAGCGACAGTTCTTCAACCATCACTTCTCAGTGATTTTTCATTATGTTCTTTTAAACCAATCTTGGTTTAAAACCCGGATTATTTCGTGCATCTCATATTTTAGAGGGAGCTTGAGTTGTCTTGCAAAAGAGCATTTTATTTAAGACAATGCTGAAAGATATTTACAGTACTTGGTTTCAAGACAAATTGCTAAACAGGGTAAGTTAGGTGTTGTGTTAATTTTGCTGCTATGCATGTATTTCCTTCTTTGACCAACTGAGGAATAGAAAAAGGTATCTCCTAGTTCTTTGTTATGACTGAGATTTGGCATCTTGTTAAGATGTAGTAGGAATTTCTGAACAAATTTATAGTCTTTGTAGTAGTTAAGGTGAATGCCTGATACGGCTTAGGATTTAATTAACTTCTAATTAAATGTGGGGAAGGCGGGATTTATGATTCAAAGTATTACCAAGGCTTAGTTCTTGCACTTGATTTAAAATCTTGTTTTCCTCCAGGAACATCTGCAAATTATAACTCTTAAATTCATTCATGCAAGGCATTAAATTGTAGCAAAAAAAAAAGAAAAAATCAGCTGACAATATAATTTTAAAACCTCTAAACTGGGGCTGTAAAAAGCAGGGAGTGAATTGATAAACTGACACCACCCACTTCCATTCCAAAAAAAAAGTTGTTTCCTGATTTCACTTACCTGTGGGTGAATAAAGATGATTCAGTGTCATGACTGAACTTCGGGTGTTTTTTAAGGTTTCAGTGTGCCACAGTTCATCCCTGGATTGAGACTGGATACTTATATTATCCAATCTAAGTACTTATGCTAATGAATTCACAAATATTTTGGGGTTGGGAGGGGAGCTTGTTTTTACAAGTGGATAGCCTTTATCCTGCTCTGATTGTGGACATAATACTTTAGTCTTTCAGATAAAAGATTTGAATTACAATGGGAAAAGCTGCTTGTCAGTGAATTTGCTGAGTCTGACAAAGATTCTTGGCAAACACAACCCCTGTTATGATTCCAGCTGACCTGATTTATAGTGTAGAATCAATAAGCCCTTAAGCTTCACCATCACTGACACTCCTGGTTGGAAGAGGAGCGGGACAGAAGATGGTGTGTGTAAATCTTGAGTACTTGGACATGAGTTTGCTTGACCCCCTAAGGTGGGGTTTCTGGTGAAAATGATCTAAATGGGTGCAGGAGTTAAGATTTTTGTTAAAGCCTGAGGATAATGCATTTAATTGAGGCCTTGTGGTGGCAAAGGGCTGTCATAACCCATCAGAAAAGCTGTGCTTGGGCTGCCAGAGCAGGATTCTACATTGCTGCTCTGACAAATGATGAAAGAGAGGCAGCCAGGGGTAACTGCAGACCTGTGTTGAGCAGAATAAATCACTCTACTGCCTTGTTACCTTCAAAGAATGTTATTTCTAGTACTGAGTTTTCCCTCATAACTGGAACACGTTGTTTCATTGTGGTGGTGCCTTCAGGGGCCGTGAGATTTGTCTCAAAGCCATCTCAAGAATAATATGAAGCTGTACAGATTTACCATAGGACAGTTTCTGGACAAACAGCAATCCTAGAGAACTTCAAACCTCTCAGGAAGTTGTATTCCATAGGTTTTGTAAAAGAACAGTATTTAGTCTAAAAGAAAGCAGAAATTTGCAAGTGTTGAACATCTCAACACCTTGATTTGTGTCTATTTTACTCTTCAGGATGATGTTTATTCTTTCCTTTGAAGTGAGTGCTGACTCTGGTTAGTTTTCTAAAAAGCTCAATTCTTACATTATTATTACAAAGGTTAACTGGATGTTGTAGCTAAGATCCTGTCTCTGCAGAGCTTCTCTTGTCCCATTTTATTTAACCCATTTTATTTCTATTTTTATATTTTATACCCATTTTATGTAACCTGCAAGTCCACTTCAGGTCATGGGCAGCTTGTGGAAAAAATCTGCCTTGTGTTTATGATCTTAATGATGATTGTGCATAAAGAGGTTATTTGGAGAACTCATAAAACTTGACAACAATATATTTATTGCCTATTGCTTTGTTGCAGTTTTACTCTGTGCTAGTTTTATTTATTTCTTTATATTTCTAGATGTGTGCAGAGAGGGAGGTGAATGTGTGTGAGGGCTGAACAAAATTATTCAAAATGCATTTTAGTTGCACTCAATTGAGAGCTGAAATGGAATAAAATGATGCTTTTCTGTGTTAAGGAATGCTGTTATTCAGTCATTTTAGACATGTCAGCCATGATTAGGATTTTCTTATATTTTATTGTGGATCAGTATATGGTAACTTGCAACAAAATACCAGAGTGAAAGGTTTAAGTTCCTAGGATTGTACTATGCAGATGTTCTGATTTTTAGAAACTGGAGGTCTGTGGAAGGAACTTGAGGAACTCACTCATGTGACTGAAAATGTAAGGCATGCAATTCAACCTGTTGAATGATTTTTTTGAAGAGGATGAAAAAGTTAATTTTGTTTTTCACATGAATAAAAAGTCACTGTCTTGTCTGGCACTTTTTCACCAGGAGAGCAGTGAGAATGTGGTGGTGGCTTTAGTCCTTTTGACGCAGCACCACTGCTGAAGTAATGTTTAAATAAACTTTTTTTCTTGAATTTTTATAAATATAATTGTTAGTGCAGGGGAAAAAAAAAATCAGTTAAAGATGTGGGGTGAAGGGGAATCGTTGTGTATGTATCACTTCAGCTGCCTGCCAACTGTTTTTTGAATTATTAAAATCTTTTGGACAGTGAAGGCTCAGTCTTTTTCCACTCACATTGTGTTCTAATAAGAGATTTTACTACTGCTGACAATTGCACATACTCAGTTGGTGTGCCAGATGGAGTGCCTGTGACAATTTTAGGCTGAAGGTTTTGTCTAAAAACCTTGTCAGCATTCTGCATCAGATCTTGACCTATTTTAGACAGTTTGCTACAATCTGATACTGCCATTTATTAGTTTCTTTTTTTATATATAAAGTGGAGGAAGGAGTGGAGCTATGTTTCACAAGCATGAGCTAAATTTACTTTTCCAAGTGAAAAAGAAAATGTACACCAGTACTCATTTAAAATAATTGGCTCTAATGTCAGCCATGTTTAATTGAATCTGAGATTTTATGGAAAAGTAAAGAAGGCATTATTAATTCTTTCTGTATGTGTCTAGTATAAGTTGAGAAATGGGTTTGTTCAAGTGAAAACCTAAAATATTTGAGATTGTGTTATTTTTGAAAAACTTTGGCTTTTTTCATACCAACAGAGTGGAAATTATGACTTGGCTAAGTCCTTGCTGAATGAGCTAAAAATTGACTACTTTTTCAGTACACTGAGCTTTAAAATGGGTATTAAATACAGTCCTGTGAATTTTGGCAGATTTTTGCCATGAATACACTAGATCATTGCAGTTCAACAGTGAATAGGTATTTGTTTGGACTATGTGTCAATGAAAATTTAGCAAATGATTTTGTATCAAGGAGTTGTTTAGAACTTTAAATTTCCTAAAAAATGACCATAAAAAAAACCAAAAAACAAACAAACAAAAAAATAAATACAGGACTGTTTCTCAAAATAATACATAAGCTTGAATTTTTTCAATGTGTTTTCAGTACATCACTTTCCATGTTTATGCATGCTTCCATATTCTAAAATGTTTTGGGATATTCAGTCTTAGGCACATTTCAGTGCAGTGATGAGGAGACAGTGGTTTAGTATTTAAACATGTCAATGGCTACAAGAAAACTGGAATTGTTTTGTGCTTTCCTTAAGCTAATCTGAATTTAATAGAAGCATGTACTGTACAGTGACTTAGTTTTTTCCAAGCTGATCAAAACTTGATGCTCTTTCCAAGAATGAGCATTGAGGAAAAAAGAAAGGGAATGGTATTTATTATGTACTTCAGGCTGTTTGGAGGGGCTTGTGTGCAATTCATATCTTGCCCAAAAACCTCAAATATCAAATGTCTTATACTTCCCTATTTACATGGAAATTATTAACTTCACCAGTATTTCAGTATTTTCAGTCCTTAAAGTTTACTCCCAAACTTGGCTGTCTTTATATTTCAGATAGTGCCTTAGCCTCTTTTGCCATAATATATAAAATAAAGTGTACAGGCATTTTTTCCAGGTAATTATATAGGTATCATAACATAACCATATAGGTAGAAAACCAGTCATTTACATGAACATTAGCATATGAGCAATTGAATAAAAAACTTGCAATCAGTGTTGTGTTTGGTGACAACAGAGTAACATCTTTTTGATGGAAGGATCTGCAAAGTTTTCATGGAACAGCATTTGCTGTGGAGTCTTGAGGTCCCTTTAAATGTGATCCATTATTAAAATGAAAACAGAACCAGCCAAATGGCTTTATTGCATTATTTTGAATAGACAGTTCTTTTTGACAAGGTGTGTTCAGCATATGATGGAGGCTTTGGAGGGGAAGAAAATGCACTGAGAAACAAATACAAAAAGGTTTTCAGAGCTGTCATTAAAACCGAGGACATCAGTAGAAGTATTAACTATTTTACTGGGTAGAAATTTGTCTGATATGAGGCATTGTATCTTCCCTGGGAAATCTATGTTAGACTTTTTATTTCTTCTTTTTTTACCCTCCTGAGAAATAGGATGAATATTTTTTTTTTCCTCCTGGAGAAAATAGCCCAAACCATCAAGGTTGTCATAGCAGAGAACGAAAGGCATGACTTAGACAACACCAGTTTTGGTAATACCATCTGTTTCAGCCCACTCTGCCCAGTGCATTTGTTCTCTCTGTGAGCAAAGACAAGATATCCTTAGTAGCCCTCACACTGAGGCTGTCAAAATAAGTTCTTTAGTGCTGCCTCTGAAAGTGTCTCCAAGTACAGTGTGGTTCTGGCTGTGATGTGCTTCCTGCAGGAGCAGCTCAATTTAATTTCTAGCTGCCTGAATGATCAGAATAGGTTGAGAATGTTCCCCACAACCTTCCATTGCAGCCTTAGTAACTCACAGTTGTATTTAGTTGCTTTAATGACATATTTTATATCATGACAGTACAAATTTGGAATGGTAACAGAGGTTTACTTAAGCAGAATCCTAGAGGAAGCCTGGTGAAGCAGAAAGCAAAGCCAAAGGGCACATCCCTGATGCAATTAGCTTGATGATGACTGTCAGTCAAATACCTCAGGCCCTGAAATACATGTCAGTGCAAAGCTGCACCTGGCCCCATAGGAAGAAAAGCCAAATACCCCCAGAGAAACTTCTTGCTCAGGAAGCTGGATTGGTTTCAATATCTTAGCTACCAGCTTTGCATTACTGCGTTTAGAAATTCCAGTGGATTGGCAGTCCAGTCTGTTCTGGTATCATACCATGGCACTGCCCTGTAAAAGGGTAAGTTTAAGGTCCTAAATTCATCAGCTCAGGGCCCTGAGCACCAAGATGTTCTTGTCTCGTTGTGTCCTTGTGATGATTCACATTCACAGCATAGATTCAGATTGATAAATTCATCCATCAGATGCAGTTTTTTATTTCATTACCTTGTCTGTGTTGAAATCAAGTAAGAACAGTTTCAGCTTTGGTAAGACAGGACTATTAAATGTATTAATCAGTGTGGGACTTCAAGAGAATTAAATTTATTTGATTTCTTTATTTTATGTAATAGTGACATGTCTAGTAGAGCAGCAATGTGCCATTTTCTGACAACTGTGTTGAGGTGATGTTGAGAGTTTTTGACTGCATTCCCCTTCTCCATTTTCATGCAAAAAATTAGGAAAACTTCTGCTGCACCTATGTAAAGCTGGAACAAAGTCAGAGAACAGACTTGTGGTAAAGTAATAGCACAGCAGTCAAGAGGAGAGAAGCTAAAAAATGTCAGGGTCAGTGCAGCATGAGTGCATGGGGTGTGTCCATACCTGTATGTGTAAATTTAGCCACTGCTTTACACTAACCACAACCATGTTGTAGTTTCTCTAACACTTCCAGACTTTCTGATCCAGAAAGCTCTTTAGCTTCCCAGTCTCTTGTTATCTCCATAGTTTTATATAAAAGATAAAATGACAATGGTACAGCCGCTTCCTTGAAAAATATTAGAAGAAAAATACTTTTAATAGTTGTAAAATGTTTCCAGCTGATTCCCTGCCAAGCATTGATATCCATGTGGCATTGAGGGAAAGTTTACAATTTGAGCCCTGAACTGCACCCTTTTTGAAAAGCATTTCAGTGTCTGCAAATAGTCTACACTTTCTTTACTTTTAACTTGGGGGACCAGTAGCATTCTTACTGATAAAAATGTGAATACACTTCCACTTCTCTGCAGCTTTCTCATATTGAATGAAAATAGAAGAAACTTTTTAAATTGAAGAATTACAGTAGTAAGGAATAAGAACCAGTAAGACCCTGCTGCTCTTTATCTAGAAAAGAAATGAGTTGAAGACAATAGATTCCTTTGCTGATTGTGTTGACATCAGTCTTGGCTCCTGAGGTAGAAATTATAATTTACATGTTTAAAGTTACTGATAGATAACTTTGTCATGTCATCTATGATAGAAAAAGAGTACCCCAATGTATAGAATAGAGAAGCTTATAACTTCTAACTAGATGTATCTGCAGTGTATATCAAGTCCTTTATGACACAGGGGATGGTTACCAGCAATTCTGTTTCTGTCAAAACATTAAATTCATGTTTTCTGACAGGCAGTATCCAATAGATGTGAATCATCAGAATTCATTCTGTAAAGAGCTGAACTGTTTGTAATGTGAATCTTATTATAATTACTGGGGGAAATGTGTCTTCTCAAGCTCAAGTAGTGAACATTTGATATCTTGATTATTTTTGAGATACCAAAATGACTGATCTAACCTGACTGGAATGTACTTACTGAAACCATGCCAGTGAAGGTAAGCAACTGCTCTGCACTAGTATGAACATTTGCAAAATCATTAGAAGACAATGGAGAAAAATCCTTAGAAAGCTGAATGTCACACTGCCATCTTAATCCTCAGGGAAAGTCTGCAAAGTAAGTTTGAAAGACAAACCTGGAAATGAAATTCAGAAAGCTGTTAGGTCTTAAAACTCATGAGCTCAGTGGTTTTAAACCACATAATTCTCTTGACCATTTTAGCCAATCCCACTGATTTAGCACCTTCCTTTTTAGGGAGAGAAAAAAAGGGAGGAATAATATAGAATGACATGAGCAAGCCTTGCTCCCCTCTGTTGGGCTCTAAAACTCCTTGTCTTCTCATTGGTGTGATGAACACACCTCATTTCAGCTCAGCAAGGTGGGTTTCAGCTTTCCTGACTCAAAGAGCAGTGCTGCCTTTAAGTTTGAGCAACATCTCTTTGCTTGTTACCCGTTTCCAGCACTGCCCATGGGTGTAATGAACGATCCTTGTGTAAACCTTGCCTTGCTGGCTTCAGTGCAGCTTGTAGAAATGCTAATATCAACATTTGACATCACTGCTCCATGGGGGTAGCACTTACTGTCAGGGAGAGCTCGTTTAGTTCCTCAGGATAAATGAGGGAGGTGAAATCTGGCTGGAACCATTTTGTGACAGTCCAAGGGCTTTAACTTAATAGCTCTGAAGAAATTTGAAGTATGAAAAATAATGCAGGCTGTTATTTCTCAGTTTTAGAAGTAATTCTTTGAAATAAGAGGAAAAACTCCAGCCTAGAAGTTCTTTAGGTGCAGTTTAAACCATATTAACTGCAATAACATTTGGGGCTTCTCTAACCTGTAAGCTTTGACTTTCTGTAAATATTGCACATTTAAATATATTTAAAAGCAGCACAGCCTATAGGTGATTTTCAGTAGCTACATTGGAAAGCTTTTGGGCTGCATAAAGCCTTGGGTAAATTTTAGAATTAAGTTTGAGTGTAACTTTATTAAGTTGTATTTGTGTACAATGGGTTCAGTTTGGACTGGTGAGATTCTATAACTTATTTACTTACATAGGATATTTAAAGTCTGGTGTTAATGTCTTGGACCTTCAAATGTGGGTTCAGTGTCTCACTTCGTTTAGTGCAGGAAATAAAAAAAAGCCCTGGGGTTCTTTTCTTATCATTCCTTACTGAAGGTAGCTGGTAAGTAATCACTAATATAAGTCACAAAATATTTCAAATAACGTCATTTTGCAGTCAGTCTTTGAATATAGAAGAGTGTTTACTGTATGTAAGAGATATATCCTCAAATTACGCTGTCAGGATTATTTTCTAAACACTCATTTGGTTCATCTTTCAGGAAATAATATTCTTATTGTGCTCACTTTTTAAAAAACTTTTTGAAGCTTAAGAGAAGGAAAACATTAGATGGCTGATAAGAGCAGGCAAGTGATGTCTGCAGGGCAGCAGCTTTCTGTGACACTTTTTTAATAGAAGCTTGCTACTAGTACTTGCATCAAAAATATTTTTATTCATTAAATAAAAGAAATAATAAATATTAAATATTAAATAAATATTTTTATTTGAATTTTTGTTTATCATAACGCGAGAAAATTGCTGTCAACTTTAGGATTATAGATTAATTTTAAAAGTTTCCATTATCAACTACTTTATATTTATCAAGTCCAAAACCATTTTTTTTTGCACAAATCAAGATAACTGTTGATTTAGACAGTTGTTTTTTTTTTGTAGAACAAAAGTCCTTTGCATACTGGAAATTTTGGGTTTGAAGAACCTCTGAGAACAGTGCTGTATGAGCGTGTGATGATGATTCCTTAGCATCCTTGTGGATTATATTTGGGATTTTGCCACTGGGGGGAGCAGAAGACTGTCACAGGGGACAGGGAATGGAATAAGGGTCTGCCTTCCATCTCAGAAGATTCAGACCTTAATGATGAGCTGTGGGAGACTGTGGGTCCTTCATGTCTGGCAGACACTTGAGAATCTGTTTTACAGTGAATAAAAATCTCTAGATAATCGGGTTTTGTGATTGCTCTTTTCTGAAGAGTTGCATTCTGGATTAAATATGAAGTGGAATTTAGAAAAGCAAGAGAAGGAACTAAGGGGGCTTAGGAAAAGGAGGAACTTAGGCAGATAGTGACAGGCTAAGTGCAGTGGTTTTAAATGGAAAAAGGCAGGTTTAGCTGGGTATTAGGAAGGAATTCATTACTGTGAGGGTGCTGAGGCACTGGTACAGGTTGTCCAGAGAAGCTGTGGCTGCCCCATCCCTGGAGGCGTCCAAGGCCAGGTTGGACAGGAGTTGGAGCAGCCTGGGATAGTGGAAGGTGTCCCTGCCCACGGCAAGAGGTTGGAATGAGATGATCTTTGAAGTCCCCTCCAAGCCAAACCATCCTGTGATTGAGTGAAGAGTAGGTTCTGACTGGTGTTAGCTTAAGCAGTGAGCTGAAATTCCCTAAAATGTTCTGTATCAGCTGTTGCCTAATGGCAACTCCTGCTGCAAGAGAGTGCAGTTTGCTTTAATAAAAGATGCTGTAGCTGAGAAATGTATATATGTTTGTAAAATGAATGCATTCTTTTGCCAGACATTTGCTTTAATCCTGGTCTTTCAGCAGTAAATCTAAAAATACTCCTCCTTTCCTCTGAAAGCATTGGGAAGGTGGAAACATTCACTTTGTTTCTTTTCATTTTCAATGCATAGCATCAAAGGCTGTGTATAGACATGTTATTCTGGAAAGACTACAACTCTAAATGCTGACTGGTTATTCCCAAGCTCATTTAAGGTTCTCTCTCAGTGTCTTTGTGTGTCACTGTAATTGGGAAAAAGTGCCCCATGGGCTGTTGAGCCCTTGCCTTCCCTGCTGAGGGAGCTGGACTGGTAATGTTCATGCTGCATGCAGCTTCCATGACGTGTCTGTAACTTCTTTGATGCTTGGGACAGAACAAGACATTCCAGTTGCAAGCCAAGGTTGGGCTTTCCCTTTGGGAAAACTTGTTCTGTCTGTACTGTCAACAGCAAGCAGTGAAAATTCCTGCTTTAAAATTCATTATCATTTTTGCTCGTGGTGTATAGAGCTTAAACTAAGCAGAGTAAGCTTAAAGAAATGTTTGGGTAACACTTCAGTGCTCTCAGTCATAGATTTACAGCAGGGTTGTGGATACAGCAGAAATATCAGATGGCAGCTCCCAGTAGGTCCTGGAGCATTCCAGCAACCTGGACCACTGATGTGTTTCCTATGGGGTCATTTGTTGTTCCACCTCTTCTTTTTTTGTTTTGACAGATCTAAGCTGCCCTAAGGCCCTTGCCCCTCCTAGGTTGCTTTTTGGTTTGTTGGTTTGGTTTTTTTTGATACCATATTCACTTTAAAATTATTTTTTGACTGATGCTTGAAAGAGCCATGGATTCTTATTCTAGGAACATAAACAGCTGAGGGTGCTGAGTGAGCTGACAGATGTCACCACGAGAGTGATTTTTATCAACATGGATAACCCTGATGACTGGAAAAAGACAAACATTACTGTGTTAAGGAAAAAAAATAAAAAAGGCAAGGAAGAGAATCCAGGTAATTAAATGCTGGTCAGCTTCACCTCTTTCACTGAGAATATTAAAGAGCAAGTTCTCATTTAAACTCTTTCTAGACATCTGAAAGACTGGAAGGTAATCGGAAAAAGCCAGCAAGGATGTATCCCAAAAAAAAAGGATGTGTCACAGTAAAATCTGAGTCTGAGACACAGAGTGTGGGCCCTTGTTTTTGATATTTAGTTCTAAGATCCAGAAAAACACTGAATTTCATACAATATGAAATTTACGAGCATGTTTTCATGGTGATACATGAAAACAACTGTTAAAGTTAGGTAGAAAAAGCTAAAAGTGTGAGTGTGTAGATTAGAGAGTTTTCTTAAGTCACTGGGTAAAAAAGAGTTTAAAACAGTTTAGAGAGCAGAAGGCAAGATGGAGGATTTAGAATGTTGTTTCTTTTCCTTTCTTCTTCATGTTCTTCTTCTAGAGGTTTTTGGGTAATAGTAGGTGATTGGATAGAAAATGCCGCAGTGCAGCACACAGGTGATGGGTCATTGGGTCATTAAGAAAAATAATATACGTGTCTATTGTTAATTGGACAAGAATAAGTATGAAGATAAAAGAACTGCGTAGTTCGAGGCCATTTTGTGCCTTCAAAGCCCAAAGTGAGCCACAAGGCCATTCTGTGCCATCAGAAGAAAATGAACCAGATTGCAGTGAATTGAACTTCTGGAGAAAGTCTGGAGAGACCTGCCAGGTTTTGTGATAACATCCTAATAAACACGAGAAACAGGATCCTAACAGGCTGTGGAGTTTTTGTCCTGACCCACAGGACTGTGATAAGCGGGACTCCCCGTGAGGGAATATCCCCACAGAGCTCAGCTCAGAGGAGACTGAAAAATCCAGGAGTGAAAAGAAGTGCAGAAGAAGCACAGCAGCAGAATCAAAAGAGAAAAAAAAGACAAGGTATTTAAAAAAGCTACAAAATCTTGCCTGACCAACCTGTCTACTTCCTACAGTGACTGCCTCTGAAACTGAGGGGGAAAACAGCAGAAACCACTTAGATTCAGCAAGGCTTCTGATATATCTCCATGTGGTACCTTTGTGGGGTATGGATTGGATGAATGGTGGAGAATTGATTGCTGCATAAGCAATCAATAGTTTCAAGTTCTGAATCAGCTTGCAAGGAGTCTTTCCTGGAGTTGCTGCTGGGGTGGAACTATTTTGGCGCTGATCAGCAAGTCAAGCAGAGGAGTCAGCGAGTTCCTGGGTAACAGCACCCTTGGGAGAAGGGCTCAGAGTGCCAGAGGGCATGGCAGGCACCCACAGGGACCTCAGCGAGCTGGAGCTGGGAGCAGAGTGGATCATGCAAGGGCGAGCGTGCAGGTGGAGCAGCAGCACCAGGAAAATGGCCTGCGGCTCCTGGTGGGAGCTCTAATGGGGATGGAAGTTAAATGTTGAGCTGCCCTGGGGAGAATGGTGATTATTCCCATCAATTTGTTGCTTTGGAATATCTCTTCTGGAATAATCTGTCTGGTTTTCGTCACATCAGTATGAGAGGGAGACAAACACAAGTGAGTTCAGCACTAGCAGGCTACAGGGCCAGGACATATAATGTGCTAGAAAAGGATGAAGGGGGTTCATGTGTTTAACCTGAAGAAATGACAAAAACAGGGACTTAACTGCACCCTTTCATTAACTATGTGGACTTTATAAATGAGATAGACTCTCCTCAGAACTGTTAAAAGAACAGTGGTGATAAACTGCAATAAAGCACATTCTAACAGATTAAAATAATAATTGTAAAAAACCCAAGCCTCTGGAGCAGAGGAAGATTCCATTGCTTTTCTTGAAGATTTTGGAAACTCACCTGGGCAAGGGCCTTTGCAATCTGATCTGGCACTTGATTTACCTCTGAGCATGAGGTTGAACTTGATAATCATCAAGAGTCTTGTTCATCTGACATTTTTGTATGAGCCTCATTCCCATGTTGCATCTTTTTGACCTAAGGTTTTTGTATATTCTAGCATTTACACTGACTGGCCATAAGGCAGCCTGTTGAACTAATCAGAGGCATATTCCCTAAATCAGATGTCTAAAGACCTTAATAAAATAACTTTGTAAAGATCTTAGTAACTTAGATGTGAACATAAACCCCCAAATTCTGTGGAAAATAAAGGTAAGATTGCCATGTGGTTATCTGTACATATATGCTCCAGAGCAATTTCACTTTCCCCTGCTCCTTCAGCTGAATTATATTGTTTTGTCTTTGTATTGGTTTGGCTGAAAAAACAGAAAATTTTCTTCTTGAAAATAGCAGATTATATTCAGTGGAACAGTCCATAACTCTCTAGACCAACAGGGACAGTGTGTGTCCTGCTGTCCTACTCCGATTTAGACTGTTAGGATTAGTCTTAGCTGTCTCACATTTTTAGGAAGTTAAGCTCTTTGTTGAAAATTATGGTGCTTCAGCACTGACTGCAATCTCTGTTTGAAGGCCTTCAGAAAGCACTGTTTTTTAAAATTAAATCAAAAACTGGACAAAACCAGGAAGTTGGTGTAATTAAATATTAAGATTTTCACTTTCAAAATCAGCCCTTCCACTGTGGTAAGCTACCATGTCTCAAAACTGCTAGCTCTTTTCTTCCAGCTGCTTTGGTCTTTGTCTTTCAGTGTCATGTGCTAATGCTTCATCAGATCTTAACTCTGATCTCAGGGCTGGAGGCTATTAATGAAATTTAGATTCTTCTGGAAATAGCACAGCTCTTACAGAGAGAGGCTTTAATGCCACAGAACTAACCAGAGATGAATTACTTCTATAAAACTTAACACATACTATCATAAAAAGGAGGAGAAGATTGCTAACTTCATTTCAAGCAGTGGACCAGTATTGTAAATTAAATGTGCCAAGTTAGAAAAGGAGGCACAGTCTCTAATCTGAACCACTTAACACATGACCAGTGGTAAAACTCATATTTTCCAACTGATTTCTGCATTGTTAATATTTGGTTCAAGTCTCATATTCCATACTTTTGGAAAACAGCATTTCACAGGTTTTGCACTCCAGATTTTTTGCTATTCTAAGTGTGACAGGTGAAATTTTTTCAAAATAGGTCACTTGCCTTCGGGGTTTAGCACTTGTGGATTTTGAAGCCAGTCTCTTTCTGACACAGAAGGGTTGGATGATCTCACCCAATAGCTCTGAACAGGCTTGGGTCCTGGCAGGAGTGTCCTGGCCATGTTTGAGCCCTGGCTTTGCACTTGGCTGCTTCTCTTTAACCATTTCCTTCCTGGCCCCCATGGCAGCTTGTACCCAGCGTTTATTTGTAGTTCATTCTGCCCCCCAGCTTCTGGTTGTGATGCTGCTCACACTGAAAGCTGAGGAATAACTCAGGTTTCCATCCCCATTTTAAGCCTTTTCTATCTGCCTTCCACTTTGGGGTTATTTTCCCAGTCTTTTCCCTTATTCTTTCCTGTCAGAAGAATGTTTTCTGTTGTTTTAATTCGAGTTGCCATTTCTTTACTTTGAAGTCCTTTATGTTCCCTCTACTTTGTTACTTTATTCACTCCTTAGAATTTCTTATCTTGCACACGTGGGATCATTTTTTAAGCAGCAGCAATTTATCTTGCGAATTTGCATCGTTCTTCTGCAAGACTTGTCTCTTTATAGCTGACATATTTTCACTAACAAATGTACAAAAATCCAGACCTCCTCTGTGCAGAAAGGCTTGCACTGCCCTCAGTGTAGTTGACTGAAGGTGGTGCTTGCCCACACAGTGCCCCCGTTGATTACTAACCAGCTCTAAAATGAGGATGGTGTTGGCTCAGGACTGTTGGAAATCTGGGGGCTGTCATATTTAAAGATGTGTGTGACGCTGATTTGAAAAATATTCATGAAGATAATCTTTGATGTTTAGGATTTTAAAATGAAAGATGTCTGCTCTCTAGTTTAAAATTTGGGATTTTGTAGAATACCCCAGCCATCCCTTCAATTGCAACTCTGCTTTTTACTCTTGCAAAAGTGAATTTTATGTACCAAATAATTAATAATTTGCTTTATATTTTTAAAGTAGAGTATTAGTCCCTGTTTTTTCTCTCCTGTGCAGAAATTTCCTGCAGTGCCTGTTGTGGTGATTTCTTTCGTTTCTGTGGTGTTCTCCACAATGTTTATAGCTTCACATGCTGCATTAGCATCTGTTTCAGTATTAAAAGTTCTGATTTCAGCATACAAGCATTATGGTTTTGCTCGTTATTTTTATTTCCTTTTCATAAAAAAAAAAAAAAAAATAAAAAAAAAATGTTTTCCAATGGAATTGGGCAGTACTTCCTGAGGATTGAGTTTCCATTGTGGGGCAAACCTAGGGGCAGAAAGAAGTCAGAAAAGGGAGAAAGGTGAGGGCCAAAAACTTTTCAGCTGAATTAGCTGGAGTTTTGTAGACAGATGCCCAGTGCTGTGGTGCCAGTCTTTGCTCTTCCCCTTCATCTCATGAAGTGTTTTTGACTATTGCTGCCAGAAAGAAAAATCTTTGCAGGTTAGAGATAATTAGAGGAGCATATTTAGATAACATCTGGGGCCTTTTTTGTGTTTTGTGGTTTTGGGGTTGGTTTTTTTTTCACTTTCTCTGACTTATAGTTTGTCTAAAACTCAAGATATGCTGTTAAAATCTGTACTATTATCTCCTGTTGAAATGTAATCCTGCTGTAAACGTTTTGTTTTCCATCATCTGGAGGATGAGATTTATTGGTAGGAGAGAGTCAATAGTTTGGAGCTGCGGTAACATTTCAGGAATAAGTGACATCACTGTGGTATCAGCTTTCTCAGAGTCTCGCAATCCTGACAGTCAAGTTGCTTTTCCTCTGGGTCAGGGCTGTGCAGTTTTCATTGGGAAACAGCTTCCAAGAGAAAAGGGTTGTCCCTCACATCCTTCCATGTGTTTTCTTGTTTGTTTGTCAAGCTTCTGGTAAAGAATTCATGTCTCTGGAGACTGGTGAGTAATTCTTATACATTTTAATGACTGTTTTTCCGAAGACATAAAGCATTTCCTCCCACTTTGGAAAAGAATGCTTCTCTTTAGATTTTTTAATCCAGCTTTCAATATCTCACAATATATGCAAAGCAGAATACAACTTTTTTAGCATTGAAGATTTTAAGTAGAAACCTTATTGTAGGTAGAAGTTGTGTTTATTACTTACTCTAACTCTGACTTCCAAGATTTTTATTTAGACATGCTTGTTTGCTAAATCCTGTCATACAGATTGAATGTAGCAGGAATTTGAGGGTTTTTTTAATTAGCTTGCAATGCTGAATGGGAAGTACTTTCCAAATGGAGACTTGTAAGGTACCTGATTTTAACATACAGCTCATGTGGCAGAGTTACTGGATTCCAGGTTTCAAATGTAATTTTGGGGGGCTGTAGATGCTTGTGGAGGTCAGAAAACAGAAGACCAGGTACATTTTTAGTCAGTGTATATATCTGTGTGTATCACCTGGGTGTTTATTTCTGTAGGGATGTTGTATAGTGAGCTGCAAAATCTGTCAGCATAAAAATGACTTAGGAAAAAACACGGATCAACCCACAAAAGAGTATCTGGTTATAGCTTAGGATCTAAATAACTGGTAAACACTACAGTTTCTACTTCATGGTAACTGTTTTCTCATCATAGGAGAAATATAAAATACATGTCATCTTTCCTCCTTCCTGGCAGATAAAAGTCTAATTGTAAAAGTGTTGCAGTCCTGTGACATTTGGAAATCTTGTCAGATTCCAGTTTTGAAAAGGTTTGGGTGTTTTTTTATAGCTAGAAAATTGCAGCACACTTATCTACAGAGAGGTATTTAGCAAGGGAAGCCCAGGCTTTTGCTGTGTCACTTTGGTTTTGGTTTCTTTAGGTGTTCCTTTAAGGATGACAAGTCTTGAGGGATTAATACATGCAAAAATGTCTTATTCATCTGTTTGAAGGTTCTGGGGAATAGTGCAACTCATCTTGGTAAAAGTTAGGTATTGATTTTCATCAGGAAATAATTCCAGACTGAATTTGGATGGTCTGAATCAGAGCTGTGGGTGGCTATGTGGATGTAATCTGTGCTTAGGGTAATTTCATTAATGCATCAACTGGCAATTCTTGTGGTACAGTAGTGTGGTGATGATATATTGCAGATGAAGAATTGATGTAATATTTATGATTTACGTGTTTTGGAAGATGACTGTTAGCATTGAAGTTCCTTTGTAGCTCTGACTCTTCATGTAGGTGGTTTGGCTCCCAACCCAGAACTAAGAACAATGAGCTCTGGGAAATGCTTTTTAAATTTCTGTTGTTGTGAATAGAAGAACTATTTTCTGTGCCATTATAGTTCCCAAATAAATCCTAACATTGAATTTAGATAAATTTTAATGTTTCATTTTTGTGAGATGTTTATCTTTTTTTTTTTTTCCTTAAAATTGATAAGTTAAATTTTAACATGAGTTTTATCACTGGTATGTTTTGTTGTTTGGTTTTTTTTGGTGTGATTTGGGCTTAGCCATAATTGGTTTTTATAGGCAGTTATATCAAACTGTCTTCAAAGATGTTTAAAGTGTGCTGTGCTTTTTGATATATGGAATGTACTATTAGATGGAAATAAATACAGAGGCTATGCACAAAAATGAAGTGATGGTAGCATTTTAGGTTTGGAATTGTATAAATTGAGCAGCACAAATAGCTGCTGTGCTGTTTTGTTGACCGGAATTTAGGATTATGCATAAACTTCTAATTTGCTGCTTTTCTTTAGCAAAAAAAACCCCATGCAGCTATACTTTCAAGTTAATCATTTAAGCACATAATAATGTGCTTAAATTCTTTCCAGTAAAGAAAAGGGAATGGAATGAGGGACCTTTCTTAAGTATAGGTCTAGAAATGCTTACTGCATATGTTAGCTTGATCATGGTTGCTAATATGAAACTTTCTGGCTTTGCTGGTTAACTGAACGGAGCCATAGTTAGTGTGGGGATAGCTGGAATTTTCCAGTTGCTTTTTCCAACCCATAGGAGTCACATTCTAGCTTAAAAGTTTCCCATTTTCTTGCAGGTTTAAGGGTCTGGTTTTTTTGGGTTTTTTTTAAAGGAGAAAAGGGTACAGTACAAATATGAACAAGTTTTTTTAAACTTTAAAGTATATCTTCCTTTAGATGTGTGGCTACCGAATATAAGCTAGAAGAGGAACATATTGATGTATTTAAAGTTATGTGTCACTGAGCTACATGATTGAAAGAAACTTCTGGCTTTGCTTCTAAACTGAGCCAGGTGTATCTGTCTGCCTATTTTACTGGTGAAAAAGAGGTTACATGCAGCTCTTCTGGTATTGAAACTCCTATTTTATCTAAATAATATGATCCCTGCTGGAACACCAGGTGTGAACGTTCAGTGTGATCTGCAGTTTCCATTATTTAGACGTAGGAACAAATTTTCTGCAGTAAAAAAGAGAAAGCTGTCATGCAGACAAAAATTTCCAAAAGTTTGAAGTGGGGTGTTTATTCTGGGCGGTGGAGAGATGAAGGGAAAAATTTCTGATTTCACCTGAGCAGTGAAGTAGTTTAGAGCCATGATATCAGAAAAAATTCTTTACCTCAAAATACCTTCTGCCTAATGAGGAAAAATATGAACAATATTCATGGCAAGGCTCTATTGCTTGTTCATACTTGCTTTTGGGGAAGCTGGTGAATTTATTGCTTGAACTCAACATTTTATTTGCTTCAGACATTGATCTGTTTTCACTTTTAAGCATGTTCTTTTTTGCAAAACACTGAAAATGCTTATTTTTTGAAGACCACGTTTGCTTTTATAACATACATGCTATGAAATCAAGCTTTTAGCTTGGCATTAACATGTTTAAAACTTCAGTTACAAGGCAATGCCAGTCATTTCAAGGTTGGAGCTCTCCAAGCAGAAGTGAAAATAAATTTTATCTGAAGTTGTTTGACCAACATGTATTTTGGCTTGCGCATTTTCTGTTCCTTTAAAATGCGGAAAGTAGGCTGAATTGTTTGGTTTGGGTGGTTTTGCCTTAATTATCTCCAGAAAAAGGGCATGAGGAGGGAGGAGACCAAGGCAAATGTTTTTTGCTGACTTGTGGTTGGCAGAGCATCCTCAGAGGCAGGCATGGATGAGGAGTGTGATGAGTGTTAGCACACCATACAGTCAGCAGGCATGGGGAAACATCCCAGCCCAAGGCACCAGTGTGGTCAAACTCCTTAAATTCCTACTCCATGGAGGAGTTATTCAAGTGACAGTTTATTTTCAACATGCAAAACTTAACTTTAGTCACCATTCTCTATGTGGAATGAGAAATTGCTGGTGAAATTGTCTCTTTTTTTCCTCTATTTTTTTCCCCCTCCCAGCCTTCCGCTGTTAAAATTCATTGCTTTATGAGATCCCAGTGGCATAGGAGGAGAATATATTCAAAAATACCTTCAAGGGCTTCATCTTCAAGTAACTCTTTTATTGTGATGTTAAAGAGTATTACCATTAAAGAGTAATGTTGTTGTCTATACAGCTCTAGCCAATAGCCTGTTCTAGAGATTTCATTGCCAGGGTGCACAAAATCAGGCTGATAAGGGGTTAAACACAGTCTGTGATTCCTGTTCCATGAGCTGTGTGGTGCCTGGAGCTTCACTGGGCACCAGGAATCTGGCTTTAAAGCAAAGAAACAAATAAATACTGGTATTTTCAGCCAGGAATGACCAGGGGTGTTGGGTTTTTATCTCTTTGTGCCAATTCTAAAATATTGTGCTACTCCAAAGCTGCTGGTTAAATACATCTCAAAACTTATCATGCTTTGGAGTTAGGAAAGGGAGTACACCCATATGGAGGCTGGATCCCCACAAAGAACACAAGGAGGTTTGGCATGCCAGAAGAAAACCACTCAGAAACAATTCAGTGTCAGAAGGTACATAACAAGTAGAACTGTATTGAGTAACTGGAGATGTGTAAAAATTCTGCATAGTTACTTTATGGATCTGGAACATCTCTAAAGTTGCTGATTCTGCAAAGAGTCTATATGGTGAGAGATACTGTAAAAACATATTTCTTTACAAATCCCCTTTTTTATAGTCTTGAAATGTAGCCTAAAATCTGCTTTCCTGATACAATGTGTAATCCAGAAAGAAAAAAAAAAATGAGGGAAGGAGTTTTCACTTCTGGGTTTCATATGAATATTCCCTGACTTGCAAATCTCTTCCTTATGTTCATGTTTTCTTCTGGTAAGAGAAGAGTTGAGTAATACTCCATATGGTAAACAGCAGTTAATTTGACTTCTTTGGATACAGTTTTACTAGTCCTTTAAAACTGTTTCCAAAGCCAGTTTCAACATAAGAAAAACTTAAACAAGTTCCTAAAGAAGTTGATAAAAAATAATGTTCCCACCCAATACAGAAGGTGGTTTTCTCTGGGGTTTTCTTTGGCATTTTAAAATCACATGAAATGACTGATGTTGAGTTTGATGTCTGTCATCCCAGTGTTCTTCTGTTCCTGAGCCCATGCTCTGACACAAATGGAATTAACTGATTTTCACTTCATGTAAGGAACTGAGTCTTCAGCAGGATATTTTTCATTACCATATAGTTACATTCTTAGAAGTGACTGGTACAGATGAACTGCTCTCACATTAAAAACATTACTTTTGCCTGCTTGAGGCTGAAAATATTTTTACACAACAATAAGCTGTTGCCAAAAAAAGCCAATTCCATGTCTCTTTACTGTACCCTGGGCTTGAAAAAACCACCTGAGAAAGAAAAACAGCTCCCAGATTCTGGTTCTGACTTTAGTTTGAATTTAATGGAAGAAAACACTGGCAAGGTCATTAGAGGCTTCATATCTGTTCAAGAGGTGTTGTCCTGTAGTTTTCTCTGCTGCTGCAGTTTAACCTTGGAAGGAGCTCCCTGGTTTGCCATTTGCTGAAGGAGCATGTGTTGCTGGGTCAGCAAAAGTCTTTAATAAATATTAATTGTTATTTCCATTGTATTGTGTGGTGAGGATATAGTTGTGAGAGTTGGGATGTAAAACTAGGGGACTACTGAATTATAATGGTTTTTGCTGGGTGTTTTTCCTGCAGATCTGTCAAATGTGCTGACAGTTCACTTTGTAAATAAGCTCTAGTTGTTCCTCTGCATTTCTGAAGTAAAAGGATGTCGTGGTTTCAAGCTAGTAATAAAAACTTATTTATTTTTTGCTAGAGATATGGATTAAAATAAGAGCAAAACAGGCTTAAAACTTAAAGGAATAAAGACAGTTTATTAACAAACTACTAGAATAAAAATACCAAAATAAATTTTCAGAGAACCCTTTTACCTTTCACTACTTGATCATTTCTTTGTACACATAACAACATAGAGACAAAAAAAGTTTTACAATCTTGGTGGTCAAAAACAGTTTCAATTTTAGAGTCTTTTCATCAGTCCCCGTAGAGAAACAGAAGTCTCTTTCTGCTAATCCATGGAGTTTCTAGAGTCCACTCCTCCCATCTCACACCACTCTGAGGTGTGCAATGGGTCAAATTGAATCTAGGGATGCTATTTTTTAAGGATAAGTGATTCAAAGCAGAAATCTTTTTCAGTTGTCCCTGTGAGCCCTCCTGGAAAACAGCCATCTCCCTGGCTCCTTTAAGGCTTTAAAATCTTCACTTCACTCGCAAGTTCCAGCAACTCACAGGATCATAATCATTTTCTTTCCTTTAAAGTCCACACTTTGAATACTCTATTCCTCTCATACTCTAGCTATGAATTAAAGGAGTCTTTAAACTACTGTCCATCTCCACAGCTGCAACAGAAAGACTTTTCAGCAACAAGCATCTTCTTTTTCTCTCTTTCTTATTTAAACTTAACTCTTTTCTTCACTGTTTCTGGTAGATTTATGATGTCTTACATGTTAATCGTCTCTCTTTCTCTGTCTGTTCTAAGAAAAAGGAGTAATCTGTTGTTTATCTAGGTAATAAAAGAGTTAAAAGAAGAAAGCTACAAAAGTTCATAGTGTCCGGTTTCAGTCTAGCAACAGACTTTGAAAACTAAACAAAACTGCTAAACTGCTTTTCTCTCCTTCCCCCCCCCCCTCCCTGCGGCCTTGTCCCGGGCCTGGGAGGGGGGGGGGAAAGCCAAGACGGAGCTTGTTACCTCTCCAGAGCCAGAAACAAAAAGAGAACGAGACAGCTCTGAGTGTACTTCTTAAGGGAGTGTTTACAAGTTGAATTCACTTTTTTAATGGTCAGATTTGCTGTCAATTCTTGAAAATGGCTGATAATTGGTCAGGAAGAAAAACTCCCATCAGTCACCAGTAGCTTCAACTTCCCTTTTTTTTAGCTCAGTTTTAAAGGTGAAGCTAACCTACGACATTCCACCCCTTCAACTTGTAAACACTTACTCTAAAATTATTAATTATATTCAATATACAACTTAAAACAATAAAGCTAATAAATTGACAGAAAAGAAGAAACAAATATTTACTACTTTCCACCCCTAGATTTTTCTATTACTGCTATATAAACTTAAGACAATCTTGCTTTGCTCTTAATTAATCTTTTATCTCACAGTAACACTATTAGTGGTCTAGATTTGCTAATTTTCGCTTTCCCGGCCAATGCACCAATTAAATGTCGTGGTTTCAAGCTAGTAATAAAAACTTATTTATTTTTTGCTAGAGATATGGATTAAAATAAGAGCAAAACAGGCTTAAAACTTAAAGGAATAAAGACAGTTTATTAACAAACTACTAGAATAAAAATACCAAAATAAATTTTCAGAGAACCCTTTTACCTTTCACTACTTGATCATTTCTTTGTACACATAACAACATAGAGACAAAAAAAGTTTTACAATCTTGGTGGTCAAAAACAGTTTCAATTTTAGAGTCTTTTCATCAGTCCCCGTAGAGAAACAGAAGTCTCTTTCTGCTAATCCATGGAGTTTCTAGAGTCCACTCCTCCCATCTCACACCACTCTGAGGTGTGCAATGGGTCAAATTGAATCTAGGGATGCTATTTTTTAAGGATAAGTGATTCAAA
This sequence comes from Poecile atricapillus, assembly GCF_030490865.1. Classification (NCBI taxonomy): domain Eukaryota; kingdom Metazoa; phylum Chordata; class Aves; order Passeriformes; family Paridae; genus Poecile; species Poecile atricapillus. The sequence continues at coordinate 2,740,567 of NC_081266.1, read as the reverse complement.
GCAGAAATCTTTTTCAGTTGTCCCTGTGAGCCCTCCTGGAAAACAGCCATCTCCCTGGCTCCTTTAAGGCTTTAAAATCTTCACTTCACTCGCAAGTTCCAGCAACTCACAGGATCATAATCATTTTCTTTCCTTTAAAGTCCACACTTTGAATACTCTATTCCTCCCATACTCTAGCCATGAATTAAAGGAGTCTTTAAACTACTGTCCATCTCCACAGCTGCAACAGAAAGACTTTTCAGCAACAAGCATCTTCTTTTTCTCTCTTTCTTATTTAAACTTAACTCTTTTCTTCACTGTTTCTGGTAGATTTATGATGTCTTACATGTTAATTGTCTCTCTTTCTCTGTCTGTTCTAAGAAAAAGGAGTAATCTGTTGTTTATCTAGGTAATAAAAGAGTTAAAAGAAGAAAGCTACAAAAGTTCATAGTGTCCGGTTTCAGTCTAGCAACAGACTTTGAAAACTAAACAAAACTGCTAAACTGCTTTTCTCTCCTTCCCCCCCCTCCCTGCGGCCTTGTCCCGGGCCTGGGAGGGGGGGGGAAAGCCAAGACGGAGCTTGTTACCTCTCCAGAGCCAGAAACAAAAAGAGAACGAGACAGCTCTGAGTGTACTTCTTAAGGGAGTGTTTACAAGTTGAATTCACTTTTTTAATGGTCAGATTTGCTGTCAATTCTTGAAAATGGCTGATAATTGGTCAGGAAGAAAAACTCCCATCAGTCACCAGTAGCTTCAACTTCCCTTTTTTTTAGCTCAGTTTTAAAGGTGAAGCTAACCTACGACAGATCAATCTGTGTAGATGTTGAAATCGAAGATGTAAAAATACAAGGGGAGGCAGCCAAGAAATACTTTTGTCAAATGGAAATTTCTGAACTTTTAGAGCTAACGATTTGATTATATGAGACAGCAGGCATCGAAGTGATTGACAGTCTGCATATAAGCAGTGGGTGGCAGACGTAAACTCTTGATCAGATGGGGTTCTAAAATTTCATCTGGTAAGTTGAATGATGATATATCCTGCTACCTAAATTATGTTTTTCTTGTGGTACTTATTTTGGCCAAGTCAACTTTTAAAACACCTGACCGTATACATGAAGTACATTCTAAAAAGAATCTGGTTTGTTTGTTGGTTTTTTTTTTAGTGTAATGTATTAACGATAACACTTCAAATAATTAATTTGTGTTTACCCATTTTACAGATTTTTTTTTTAAATTCATTTTAAAAGGCCAAATTACTTTAATTAGAGAGAAAGTGTTACTCTTCATCTGCTCTGCTTCTTTACCTGATAGTGAGTATTGGTGTTGCTGCCTCTTCAGCCATCTGTCTAAATTGTGGTTTTAATTTATTTTATAAGAAACTTGGCATTGAGATGGGAAGAAGTAAAGCATCACTTAAGGAAATAGGATTTAATCTTTCAGTGTATTCAGGTCGACTTGTCTTTCTTGCTATTTGTTAGGTAGACTGGTTCTAAATATCAATTTTTCAAAATAACTTTTATTGTGGATATTTTGTATATGGGAATATGCTTTCAACTGCTTTTCTTTAGTATGTTGTTTGTATTTTTCAACTAAGTGGGCATTTTTGAAATAATTTTGGAGGAAGATGTTTGAGTGATGTGAAAGAATTCTGCACAGCTAGGAATCTTAAATATTAGCACCACTTGATTAACACTACTATAATGTAACTAACTTTTTCCTGTGTATTCTGAACTAACAGAAAGAGGATCCTGCCAGTTCTGGTAATGCATATAATAACAGATCAAGAGGAAGCAAACTAAAACTGCATTTGAAAGAGGGTTTGTTATTTGGATTTTTTTGCATTTCTTGGTATGAATCTGACTGTTACCTGACCTTGGGCATTTTCCTTAAGACCAGTGCATCTAAATTGTAGAACATAAAATCACAGAATAGTTGGGGTTGGAAGGTCCTTAAAGATCATCTAATTCCAGCCCCATGCTGTGGGCAGTGACACCTTCCAGTAGAGCAGATTGCTCAGAGCTCCATCAAAACTGGCCTTGGACATTTCCAGGGATGGGGCAGCCACAGCTTCTCTGGGCAACCTGAGAGACCTCACAAGGAAGAATTTCTTCCTAATATCCAATCTAAAGACACTCTCTGTCAGTTTGAGGCCATTCCCCCTTGGGAATAATCCGTCTGCATCTCCCTTGTAGGTTCCCTTCAGGTGCTGCAAGGCCTCGGTTGGGTCACCCAACGCCTTCTCTTTTCCAGGCTGAACATTCCCAATTCTCCAGCCTTTCCTCGTGGAGAGGTGCTCCATCCCTCTGAGCAGCTTGGTGCACAGCAGACCAGAGGGGCAGAATCGCCTCCCTCACCCTGCTTTGGATGTAGCACAGGGTACTGCTGGATAAACGCTCCCAAAAAACATTCCATTTTGGGCCTGGTAACAGAGGGAGGGCACCCGTCTCCAGTTTCAGGTGTAATTTGCCTTTTTTTGCCTTGTTTCTGTCTCCCATTTCTCAGCCCTTCTCTCATTGCACAAAACTGTGGGTTTCCATTGCTCTTTGATCATATGCATCAAAGCAAGGAGTTGATGTTGTAGATTAATAGCATTAAGCAGCATGGAATTTAGTGCTGCACAGGGCTGCTTTTGCTAATTGCTGACGGGTATTAGCACCAACAATTAGTGCAGACACTCACTTAACTCTGGCAGTCAGAGCTGAACTCACCACAGCAGCAGTGAGCCATCGCTGTAGATCAGAAGGTGGGTCCATCTGGGCTGATATTCTCTGCCTGATAAGGATGTTGATGTTTTAAAATGAAGTTGTGAGAGGACCACGTCAAAGTACGATACTCCTTGGTATTTTTCTGTGGATAGAGTAAGGATGCTTTTCCTGAAAAACAGTATTTGCTGAAGCGTTGAGGCCTGCCTACTTTTTATAAATACTTGAACAAGATGAATAATAGGCAATGATGAATTAAAAATAAAATAAATGTGGCCTCTCTGCAGTTAGATCAATTCTCAGAGTTTTCCCACAAGCCTGATTGGCGTCCACATCTCTAAATTACAATACATTATACCTGCTCTAGGATTGTTAGTCTGATTTAGGAGCAAAATAAACATTATGTGTGGATGTTTCAAGAAAACAGTGCAAGATCTATTTTAAAGGATATGTGAGTTCAGAGAAAATCCTGAGATAATTTCTGATCTACTTGTGATGTCAAACAAATCCCAAACCAGTTTTATTTGTTGCTGATATTTTAAGCTTTTGGAGACTTGTAGAACAGCTTGCTGCTATTCTTTTAAGGCAATAATATGGTTATTTTTCTGAAATGATCAGCTCCTGAAGCTGCACTCAAATGAGCTGAAAGAAGGGAGAGCTAAACGAGGCTCAGCTGCACCGCTGGACTTTGGAGATGACAAGTGACATGTTCAGTGTTCCAGTTCAGTGCCACACTTTGTACCCCATGTGTCTCTGTGCTTGAACTTTACGTCACAGACAATGAATATTTTTAATAGAGTTTGTACTCTTTTGTCTGAGATGAATGCAGGCCCACACATGTTGTAAGCTTCAATTAATTATCCTCTGGGGTTTGCTGCACATATTTGCATATGCTCTATCAGTGGACCACCAAGATTATTCAATTAAATCCCTCACAATGGCTTTAAGAAGGCCAGTGATTAAAGCCTTAGTGATGACTGTTCATTTATAAAATAATTATTTTTATAAATTTCAGTCTCAGAGCTTATTTCTTGCAAAATAGGATCTATTGGGAGAGACAGCTTGAAATACAGGATGTGTCTGAATAGGTACCACAGTTACAACTGATAGACAAGTGAGTGCACCAGCATTTCAGCCACTTTCTTCTGCCCCACTGCTAAAAGAAAGATTTCTAATCATTTCCCAGATGACAATTACTTAGCAGAAGTTTGCCAGACTATTTTTCTTTCTCAGCAGACTTAGGAAGGGTCTAGTTCTGACCTGATGTATTCTGATGTAAGTGCTCGATAAGCGTGGTTTTCTTTTAAAACCTCTGCTGAGTTACTGATAGAAATGTGCTTTTATTTAATAAAAATGGCTGATTACCAGAGGTGTAATTGTGTGGTGACTGTACCAATTCCCAGGTATCTGAAGTGATCAAGAAATGAAAGTTGTGTAGCTGTCTGGAGACAGTGTAATGTTGTTACACTTCTGTGTAACCTGGGCTAAAATGATTAAAGGATTGCTGTGATTTACACAATCTTAACACCAAGCACAAAAAAAACCCCAAAGCAACCTGCCATTCTTACATATAAAAACCCAAAAAGCAAACAAACCTGAGTAAGGATAAATACTACCAGATAAGAGAAAGATAAAAATGTCACCAAAGGTAGAAAACTTAAGATAAATAAGGTATTTAACTACTTCTGTTAATGAATATTAGGTTTTTTGATCCCAATGTGCTTAGAGAGGTTTGCAAAGCAACACTGGTTTTACCAAATGTCTGTTGAAATTCTGCTGTTGAATTTGAGGTAGTAATTCACTGAAATTATACATATTTTTCTGGTTTTATGTATCTCTTGGGTTTGTGACTCAATAAATTCAGGAGCTTTATTTCTTTGCAGTTCTGTAGGAGGATTTTTTTTAACAAATGCACAATTGTTTCCACATCAATAGGTATTAAACTGCTTAAATTGTCTGCATTCACTTTTCTTATAAGTATCTTTAACATTTTTTTTTCAAAATGTAGTTATTGATAAACATGTTAAAATTGCTAAGAGGAATTGTTGTTAAAGTTGCTTTCTCTTGTAAATTACCTCTAATTTTGATACAGTAAAATGGAAGCATAAGTCAGAACTGCCTTTTGAATTCCTACTTCTATTTCTAACACTTGCTCAAGAACATATCTCACTTAGGCTTCCAATAAATCAGGAAGGCCAAGGCTTGCATAACTGAGCTTAGTGGTAGATGATTTTCTGTCTAGTGAGCTTTAAAAACAGTAAAAGTTGGTATGTAGCTACCAAAGTATTTGCTGAAGGTTTTCACTGAATTTGATGCTTGTAGTTGTAGAGGGGTTGACTAAGACAACTGAATTATCTCTGATTTACTTGCTGTGATGAATTTCTTCTGGTAGTGTTGTACAGTTGTGCTCATGCAGTCAGTGTTCATTTGTCCCTTATAAATACAAGTTGGGTTTATTTCTGAAAATTTCTAATATTGTATGGGTAAGGAAATACCAGTGAGTGGTTTCTAATTAATGAAATGCCCCAATTTATTAGTGTAACTCCAGCAGCAAGGAGAGCTTTTTTTTTTTGTTTTGGAACACATTTTTTGTTGGGTTGTTTTTTATTGTTTTGATTGGTTGTTGTTTTGGGGTTTTGGTTGGTTGGTTGGTTTTTGGTTTTTTGTTTTTTTAATTGAATGTGGCTTTTTGTTGCCCTCTCTACAAGTTAACTTTTACCACTTCTACCCTCTCTACCTCTTCAGGAGAGGCTGCAGTGTCCCTCCTGCATAAACAAGATTTTGGAAAACATGAGCTGGTCAGACATCTGCTGTCAGTCTTCACAGGATGTCAGGCTGGCTCAGGATGGAAGGCACCACCGTGGTCATCTGGTGCCACCTCCCTGCTCAGGCAGGGCCACCCCAGAGCCCATGGCACAGCTTTGTGTGTCCAGACAGTTCTGGAATCTCTCCAGTGAGGCAGATGAGCTCTCTGGGCAGTCTGTTCAGTGCTTGGTCTGCACAGTGCACAGGGAGGAAGTTCTTCCTCATGTTCAGTGGAATCTGGGCATCAGTTCCTGCCCGTTCCTCTTGTCCCACCATTTCTGGGCCTCACAGTCCATGCTCTGAGTCCTCCCTGAAGACAGACAAGGATGAGGTCCCCTTTCAGCCATCTCTTCTCAGGGCTGAACAGCCCCAGCTCCCTCAGCCTTTCCTCCTGAGAGATGATGCTCAGTCCCCCCACCATCTCTGAAGCTCCAGGATCCGCTCCAGGAGCTCCACATCTCCTTTGTCCTGAGGAGCCCAGAACAGGACACAGCACTCCAGTATGGCCTCACCAGGGCTGAGTAGAGGAGGGTGACATTTGCTTCCTTCCAGTCCTCAGGCACTTCTCTGTGACCTCTCAGAGATGATGATGGGTGGCCTGTCATCAACAGGAAGAGACGGCAGCAGCCAGATTGGAGAATCCAGTGGTGCTTCTGGTCCACAAACAACCTGCTGAACCACGCTGCTCCAAATCCTGCTCCTCTTTAGAGAACACATTGTGGGGTTTCACCTCAGAATTGTTAAGTTGCTCTAGTTCTTGGAATCTCTCCAGGTAGTTAACCATTGAAAGATCCTTGGATTTCAAGTCTGAAGCTTATAGACAGTTCTGCCTTCTAACACCCACTTCAGTGTTCTCCTAAACTTACCTCAGATACCAAACAGTGTGTTAGTCATTTTTATTACAGAGTAATAATCACAGAATTTAAAGTTTTCTTCATCCACACTGCTACTATCAAGGTACTGTATTAGACCCTGGGCTTAAAATGTAATGAAATGTCACATAAATTGATGGCACATGGCAGGTACATCTCACAAATTACCACAATGGCTTTGTGGCTCTTACTGAGTCTCAGTAGTTTACAAATTGCCAGATATGCTACCTACAGAATAAAAGGCACCTCCCACGAAGTTCTCGGAACCCTGAAAACAGTAATTTTTTCTGACAATGGAGTGTTTGATTAGAAAGAGGAGTCCTTTACTAAGACCTTCGTAATCTGTAGTAGAGTGCATGCTATTTTAGCAAGTATTTCATCCTAGCATTTTGAAAGAGTTGTTTTCTTTAATGTTTGCTCTTGCTTACGTAAACTTAGTTTTACATTGGAAATATGTCATGAGAGCATGTTAATCATATCTGCTCAAGTGAGAAAAGGCTGTTTTCATATTAATATTTTCCCTGGAATATGAATGTGGGTTTAGAATGGTCCCATTGAAAGGAAAGTTTATAATTTTGGGGCAACAGTGCTTAATCCTTTGGAAAATAAAAATAAATGAAAAGCTGGAGTAGAGTCTGTTTTATAGAAATGTCCAGATGATTTTCACTACAGCAGCAGCAAAGATACCAAAGCTGCTATAACTGTAACTGAGGAGGACTTAAAAGGAAAGTCTACAGAACTGGCAGGTTGCCTGAGGAAATAAACTCAGAGCAGCCCAGAAAAATGGAGGCAGCAGTAACTCCAGTTTAGGTGTTACATTGTCTGCCAAGAAAATGAGTAGAATTTTGTCTTCACTTTCCCAAGTGTGTGCATGCACAAAGGGTGAGAAGCACTTTGTTCTGTGGATGTGGTGCAGGTCTGTCAGCACTTTGGGACTGGCTGTCCCTTTATCCCCCCTCTTCTGCTGGGACTCCCTGATGTTAAGTTACCATACTCAGATGTTTCCCTGTGGAGCCACGCAGCCCCATTTCCAAACTTGTTGTTTAAAAACCTTAATTGAAAAAAGACTGGTAATTCTAGGGTATGATAGCACTGGTGAAAAAGTGCTTGCATTTGCTGTTTGCTGTAAAATGTGGCATTACAGATTTAGCAAAATAGAAGTGTCAGTGTAGCCACAGACCACATCCTTGCTTGCAGTTGTGTAGGGACTGCATTTACTTAAATTTTTTCCAAGTTCAGACAACTCTTCGTTATGTAACTGCATTTCCTGCTATTAAAAATGAGACATTCTTATGCTGCAGAGCAAGCACACAAGGTAGAAATGGCTGATTTGATTCATCCCCCACCTCCCCTGCCCAAATGAGGAATTAAGGGCTTCACAGAAGCCAAACAAACTGGCCTAGGCTTGTCTTATGGCTGTTTCCAGTTGAACCTTAGCTTTAAATATCAGTGCAAAAATTCAGCATTAATGCATAGAGAATGACTTTATTGCTCTGGTAATCTTGGTCTTCTTACCATATTTGTCATCTTTTAAATTACTTTGTCATGACAAATGCATAAAAACTGCTTCTCATAAGAAATACCACTCAGTATATTTGTGATGTATAGGGATTGTGTGTGTGTCCATAACAGAGATTAGTTTGCCAGTCTGTAAATCTTAAAACAGAATAAATGTTAGGAAGCAGATATTTGGTGCAGCATTCTTCAGGAATGTGTTCTTCCAGTGCTCATTTGTCAAAGGGAACAGAGTTTCTAAATTAAAGATGTGGAGGCCTCTTAAAAGTTGTGTCCTGGTTTGTGATTTTGTTTGTATTCAGCCTTTGCTTTGATGGCCACATTGACAATAAGCAAATGAGAAGGCCTTAGCACTGAGGAACACATAAATAAAGGCTACAAAGAAAGGGCATGAGAGAAGCTTTGAAGTGGCATCTAGTTTTAATTTGAGTGGGAGAAAACCAGATGTGTCTTGGGGGAGTTCTGGCCCAGCTTTTTTTTTTTTTTTTTTTTTTTTTAAGAGGACAGAGAGCTCAACCAAATCATTCAGTGGAGAGATCCCAAACCAACTGTTTCCACCCTGCTACTTTGATCTTTGTTGCCACTTTTGAGTGAACTGCTCTGGTCCAGAGGAAAAATGGTCTAACCCTTCCTTTTTACTGTGTGCATCATCCTGTACAATTGGATAACATATCTCCTTTTTTCCATTCCACCTACAGTTATCTGAGTTAATTTCCTATGCAATATACTGACAAAGATAATAGTGATTTCAAAATAGCAAAACTGATCAGAATTTTGATTTGGCTGACTTTTGTGTGTTAGAACAAAACATTGGTACACAGCATTTTGGGTCAGCAGTCCTGTAAACACAAGATAGAATGAAAACAAAGAAACCTGCTTGTGTAGGACTTCTGTTGGCAAGCTCTGCACCTGGAATGCTGCTTACAAATAGAATAATAGAAATGCTGCTTACAAATAGAATAATATCTCTGAATGATATATCTGAGGGCTTTTTTTTCTTCAGTAGTCCTTGGATCACATTAAACCAACAAAAAGATTGCTGTTGACTGTACATTTAGTGAGTAGATTAAAACTACACAACAAGGTTTTTTTGAACATGTCTAGAAAATAAGTAAAGTAATCCTGCCTTCTAAAGAGATTAAGAGTCTCAAAGGATGGAAAGGAGAAAGAGAGTCGATAAGAAAGCAAATAACATGAGTCAAATTCAAGGTTACTGTCATTTCTAACCTGAACAGGATAAGTCTTTTTGCTCTGAGGGCTTGTCCATGTGCCAGAACTAAGCTAACTAATAAATTATGCCAAAGATTGCAGTTTTCAGAGGAAAGAATTGGAAAGGAGAAGTTGAAAAATTCTGGAGAAAAGGGGTCAAGTTAAGTTGGTGCTGCTAGGTTGGTATCAGTTGTCTTGCACTGAGATATCTAAAAATGGACCTTCCAGCCATGTGAGGCTTTTTATAAAACATGTTTTATTTTACGTTGAAATGCTTCTCTCATGTCATCTCAGTGTAGATTTCTGGGGCCCAGCACATTGCAGTAGCAAATATTAAAAATTATGTTTTATGTGGTATGTGCCACATACCAAGTCTGGAGAATATGTTCATAAATAGTAAGAAAATACACAGGGAGTTTTTACTTGTCTTTGTCTCTAGTGTTTAGCATGACATTAATATGGATCCTAAAATAGTAAGGGTCAGTTATGACCTTCATTATAAGTGCAGAAGACTTTGTGTGTGGTTATCCTATGTTCTCAAACCATGGGAAAAGCTGGAAGGAGCAGGAAGAGGCTGTATCTCTGCCTAAGTAACACACTGGCTTCCAGCTGGCTGTATCCAAGTGAATCACTCTCTTACCAGTATAAAAGTACAGATGCATAGATGTGCAGAGTTGAACTCTGATTTACACATTGAACTTGATATCAAGTTGATTAGAGTTCTTAGTAAAAAAAAATCATTTTTTGCTTTATTTCCCTTGAGGTTTACTGATGATGTGTAGATTATTGTAGCATAATAAACAAAATTCTAAGTGTGTCTGTGTGTACCCAGAAACTTATGAATAACTGAACAACTGTCTAAATTGAACGTTGAAGATTGTGAATATCAAACTGTAGCTTGGTTTGAGTAAAACTCTCTGTGCTCTGCAAGATGGAGTTTAAAACAAATGCCTTAACCTACTGTTACGTGGGAGGGTTATGACAATAATTATCAAGCTTCGCTACACCTTGCGCAAGTATTTTGAGGAGTCTTGTCAAAATACCAGCTAAATTACTGCCAAAAACGCAACAATTGCATGAGTAATGAAAAAGTTTTCAAAGGGAAGTATTAAAAATCTATTCATCCAGTTAGACATATTTACTGTCATCACTGCTAGTTGCACAAGCTGAATTTCCAGTGTTCACCCATGAGATTTCACTTGTGTCTGAGCTGAAGGGAAAGAAAAGTCTGTTTTTCCTTTGCCTTGCCCTTTTAGATGGAAGTGCTATACTGGTCCAGAAGGAGAGTACTGTACAATCCAGAGGAGCATAGGTCATGTCTGTGATATGTTTTCTGCCTTTTTTATGTAATCTCAACTACCTCCTATACATCTCAACATGTGTGTGATTAGTAAGGAAAACAGTGTTTAAGGGTTTTTTGGTGGTTTTGGAATGCTAACTTGATATATGACTCAAACCTGAAGCAAACTATTCTTGAGTATTGCTTCCTCTCTTCTCCTCTCTCTTTTCCACCCTCTCCCTTTTTTCCCTCCTGGCTTTGTGTGACTTCCCCACTGCAGTCCTTGAGAGTGGCCTCACACAAAACACGGGATGTGCCTCCTCTTGGGTGGACCTGAGTATTTCTGGTCCCTGAGCAGAAGTCCTGATCCACTTATTTCCACATTTATGGGTGTCAGCTGACAATCACCTGCCAGCATTTAATGCGAGCAGGAAATCAACGTCTTCGCGAAGCGCTGTGTCCAGCTCATCTCCGTAGTTTGTTTTTGGTTCTTTTTTTCACTTTGGTGTGAGAGTTTCTGAAATGTCATAGTGGGGGAAAAAAAAGATTTTGGAAGGGAAGAAAAAGAGGACTCACAAAAGAAAGAACACCCAACCAAAGAAACCTGGATGATGCCTCCTCAGGAATGTTTTGAATCCGAATTCTCTTCAATCTGGGTCACTTTCTTTGAGAGGCTTTGTTTGACCAAAGCAATTAGGAATGACACAGACTGTCCTCAGTGTCTCTTTCCTGTCTCCTCACTGTAATTGATACATTTCTGTAACAACAGCTTCTTCAGGGGCTAAACTTAGAAATCTGCTGAACTTAGAACAAAGATAAAGTAGCGGCAATTGCTCGCTCATCAGTTAAGGTCTGTAACATAGTCTCTCCATTTAGGCATTAGGAGGTTTCTAAAATCCCAGTAGAGGAAATGCAAAGAATTGGGGTATATTTCTAATCTTGCATTTTAGGTTTATGAAGGTTTATCCATTCATTCACCATGATAGTAGTGTGGATTTTTTATTAGGCTTTTGTTTGAAGTCGACTTTTAATCAATAATGCTCTATAATTGCAAATTGTTATGATCCAAGGAATTTTAAAAGTGGAGAATATTAAGATATTGTTAAGTTCAGGTTGTTTTTACGAAGCAGGAAGGGCGGAAAGCGTGACATTCGTGAGATGAGCTGTGCTTCATGGTTTTGAAAGTTCAGATGGTTAAATGAATAAAATGAATAAAATGAGTAAAAGAAGCAGGTGTTAAGGATGAAGTGCCTCTGGAGATCATCTAGTCCAACCCTCCTGCCAAGGCCCCTGTGAATGCAGCTTCTAGGCTCACCTAGAGCAGGTGACACAGGTTGAATTAAGGTTTGGAATCTCTCCAGAGGAGGCTCCACAGCGTCTCTGGGGATGGTGTTCCAGTGCTCAGTCACTCTCACTGGGGTTTTTCCTCATGTTCAGGTGGAAGTGGCTGTGTTTCACTTTGTGCCCCTTGTCCTGTCTCTGGGCACCACTGGAGAGAGCCTGGCCCTCTGCTCTTGGCACCCACCTTTCAGAGATGTGGATGCATTGATAAGATTCCCTCTCAACCATCTTTTCTCCAGGCTAAACAGGCCCAGCTTCCTCAGCCTTTCCTCACGGGAGAGATGCTCCAGTGCCCTCATCATCTCCATAGCCCTGTGCCAAACCTTCTCCAGGAGTTCCTTGTCTTTCCTGACCTGAGGAGCTCAGAAGCAGCCCTCCCTTCCTCTTCCTTCCCTTCAGAGGCTGGAGGACTCAGACATTGCTTTCCTGTGTGGCAGCGGCTGATAGTTGTTGAATTTGGGCAATTTCTTCCAAGCTGTGGGAGCTGCTGCCATCTCTCAGGATCTGCAGTTCAGGGGAGTGAGATAATGCAAGGGGAGCATTTTTGTGCTGCTGGGGGTGAAGCTCAGCCTCCCAGCCACTGGAAGGCACTTCTGAGCAGCAGCCTGAATTAAAAAGTCACCTGAAAAAGCAAAATTGTGATTGCAACCCCTCACTCTTATTCCAGTGACTGAGTATTTATCTGTAATATTGGAAATATTAAACTGGTTATCTTCATGTCCTGAGGATGAGGACAATTGCTTTTACAGTAGAGTTTTATCCTTACAAAGCAGTTATATATCTCATGTTCAAGTTGTCCCTATCCAGCTGAAATCCTGTTTATGAATACATAAAAGTCACAGCTGAAGTGAATTATCTATGTTCATCTAGAAATTAAAAACACTTTTACTGTTATTAAAGTTCAAAAAGGTTACCAACCCAGTGCCAATGTTATCCATCTCTTCTCAGAGCTCTAATGAAGATTCTTCAATACTAGTTCTCTTTCTTTTTCTTTGTGTGTGAGTATATATGCATTTGTGAGTTTGTACACTTACGTTGTTATATGCCATAATTAAATATTCTTAATTGTTTTTACTGAACCCATACATTTGATATACAGGATTTACATAATTGAGCTGGAAAATCAAAATTTATTGCCTAAACTTTTCTTTCTCTCTCTCTTTCACAGTCATAATGAACGAAAAGTAACCTGCAAACATCCAGTGACAGGGCAGCCATCACAGGACAACTGTATTTTTGTTGTGAATGAGCAGTAAGTGCCTTCTGTTTCACTCTGTAAAACAAAGGTTTTAAAGCCCATTAATAATGAAGATTCAGTGATTACTAGTGGCAATATTTATCTTTTCCAAGTCAGATAAACATGTGGATAGTTCTACTTGTTTAAATTACTTGAAAGTAATGATAAATATTTTGTACTAACTTTTAAGATGTCAACCATAGCTCGAGTCAGTTGTATGATAGAAATGCATCACATTTATGTACTATATGAATTTCCTCTTGTCACTTTAGTTACTCTGTAATTTTAATAAACAACCTAGATATTATATAACAATCAAATAAACTTCCAGAAAGGGATAAATTTTATAACCACTGAGGCACAACCACAAGCTGTTAATCTATAATGTTTTGCCTGATAGTTCCTCCTCAGCTGGTTGTTTCCTTGGCCAGCTGGGACACTTTCTGAGTCATAATAACTCGGATTTGCTGTCTTTGCATTAGTTTTGTAGAACACACAACAGTACAAGAAGGTGTGCATGGAGCTCATACCTGACCTCAAGATTTTATTGGTGTCTGGGTTCTGGGTGTCCTACTCACCACCATTGCTGCAACACAGTGGTTTGAGTGAAAACCATCAGAAAATTGACCAAATTTCACCACTGTGCCTGTTCTCACCTGAGTGGGGCAAAGCCAATGAGGCCTTTGGAGAGCATTTCTTCCCATTTCCATCTCACATTCATACCTGTCTTTTTCCCTCCCACCAACACCTTGCTCTAATAGAGAAATTCTATTTTTAAGCAACATCTTAAAATTCATCTGTGATAGATTGGAGTTTAAAACACAGTGCAGGTAACTCTGCAATGAAGTGTGAATTGCTTTCAAATTGGAAAAGTAGGACACAGGCTGTACAAGGCTACATCTAGGGGTGCTTTTTATTAGCAGTCTGCACACACAGCATGTTCTAGTGCTATTACATATTCTATTTTCAGGACTGCTGCAGCAATGTCATCTGAAGAAAAGAAGGAGCGACCAGTAAGCATGATATGTGAAGCAACTAACTATAATCTGACATCAGATTATGCTGCTCATCCAATGAGCCCTGTGGGCAGAGTAAGTCTTTATGTCCAAATAAATTAGAACTAAAATAATGGAGTTATTCCACAAAGTACCAGGCAGTGCTGTGTGTTAGTATTCCACAGAAAAAGAGAAACAAAGCTTATATATTTTTCAGGGCACTCAACTCCTTCCGTGTTTAATTTGGAAACTGAAGTGTCTCAAAGAAATTGTCACTGTAGCTGTAATTTTTATCAGGTATCTCAGACCTTATGACTTGCAGGTACTTAAATTGACCTTTCTGATCTGTGTGAACAGCAAAACCTTGAGGGAGTGATGAGGCACTGGGCCAGCATTGTAACAGGAATTGCTCCATCACAAACAATTGCCTGGATGTCTCCAGGAAAAACGGAGAGAGTTGGAATTGTGTGCAAGAAGCAGTTGTGAGAGAGGTGGGAAGTGACCCTGTGCTAAATAGCAGATGACATTGGACCAGAAGCAGAAGTCCTGGCTTCCTAGAAAAGTTCCTGGTAAATGTTTAGGAGAATCCTAGGGTCACCTTAATTTATGTTTACTTCCCCATTCACCCAGTTTCTCAGGAGGTTAAGGTGAATACCCAGATGTTCTTACCAATTTCTAGATTTACTGGATAAAGCTGATGAGCGTATTGTGTGCGTTTTTAAATTTTTTTTTTACATTTTCAGTTTTCCTGAGAGAGAAGTGCACTTGCTACAGAATTAAGAAGTGCCTTAAGTTTTCTAGGAGACCAAGAAAACAGCTTTGATCAGTGATGACAGACAAGAACTGTCTTCTACCCAGTAGTTAACAGTTAAACAAGGAGAAAAACCCTATACTTTAGCTAGTCATTGAAAATGTTAACCCTGAGAAGTGCTTTTTCAGCAGATTAATCCAGCCTGCAAGGGAAAAATAAACTTTGGAATGTGTTCCAACTGAACAAATTCCTTAATGTCAGAAACTTGAATTGAAATAATTGACTTACAGTGTGGTGAGAAACATTGCAAGGTTCCTTTAAGTGCGCTTTGGAAATTTTTGTTGTTTTAAATATCTCATGGGACAGGCAGAATCCTTGACCTATGTTAGAAAACTGTTATTTAATGAGAAAAGTGTCTTAATCTATTAATGTTGCTGGGGGGAAAAATAGAGAGTCACAGATGTATTATGAACAGTAACAAAATCCATCTCAACTTTCATATGATCATGTTTAAGTCCATGCAGGAAAACCAGTTTAAAATACAACAAACTAGAAAACCCCCAAACAACAACAGTAAAAAATAAACTCAAAACCAGCTAAGCCCTAAAACAACCAAGCAAGTGAAAACCCAAGGTAATTTCTTGTTAGGGTCATAGGAGTGATGTGGAATGCAATAATTACATAGTTAGTTCTCTGAAAATTCATTTTCTGAGAAGCAGTCTCTGGTTAAATACGCAAAATTAATTACAATTTAGGCGCATGTGTCTTACATTTTTCACACTTCTCTTTCAAAAGAGAAGTTGAAAATGCCCTTTAGCCTAATGTTTGCTTCAGTCTTTGAGAAGGAAATTAAGATTTCTATGGCTCAGTTACTGTGATTTCTTTTACTTTCATTGATTAATGACACTTTAGTTTCCTGTGAAAATAATACTTTGAAAAAAAATACTGTTGTTCTACTTTTCATTTCTCCTGTTCTCATTTAAATGCACTTAAAATATTAATATGATTATTGTGGCTGTATGTGTAATTGCTGTGCATCAGTTTTCAGATGTGAATTTGTCTGCATTAGTGCAACACCATTTAAAAAGTGTTGGTTTTGGGGAAGTGAATGCTGCCTAAGTAGAACCACAGCTAATACCAGCCTGCCTTTTCTGGCAGCTATTCAAGGATAATGAGTTGAATCCTTTCTAAAGATGACTGTATAGAAATGACCCATGAATTATACCTGGATACAAAAACTGATTTTCTTCTGTGCTTTTACTCATGTCTTCAAACAGTAGAGCCTGAAATTCTTGACTTTTTGAATATAATGTGTAGAGGACTGGTGAATTGTAGCACAATAGAACAGAAATAAAATGTTGGTGAGGGAAGTTAGGGAGAACTAATTATATAGGAGTTAGGGAGAACTAATTACAGTGGTTGCCATTTTTTTAGGTGGTTTTTGTTTTCAGAGATCACTCATGACCACACCTGATATTGGAATGCAGTGAGGAATGGAGAAGTTTGGGGTACAACTCAAGTTTCAGACAGATAAGGGGTTAAGGGTCCTTGCATTAATGTTAATTGGTCCCAGATAGATGGGGAACTTGGAGCAGTTTCTATTTTGTGTCAGAAAGACTCTCTGGGGTCTAATGCTGCTGCTGACCAGAGGCTAATATGAGGTGAGGCAAAAATCACTTCCTACCCAGTAAAAATCTTAATTCTAATCTTCCTTTCCCACTGTATGCATGAGATGGGGCAAATAACACATTACAGCTCTGTTAAGTGCCACTTACTTCCTCTTAGCTTGAAGCATATTTCCAAACATGAAGCCAGTGGCACAGACCCCTGGCTGTGAAAACCCACAGGCTTCAGATTGCTACAGAGGTATTTCCTTTCATCTCTCTGTAGAATTAAGAAATTGTTTTTTGTAGTTGTCTTTTTTTATCTTATTTTTATTCCTGCTGTTAAAATCACTACCTAGACAAACAGGATTATATGCCATAAATTGCTTTTTAATGTGTAAAGTCAGTCACGTTACCAGGCACCCTCCATGGTCCAGATCTGCTGCTCTTCATTGCTGTCCTGATTATCAGCAGAATAAGGTGAACACTTCTCTCACCAAAAATGGATGTGGAGTTAGCCCAGGACAGCTGCTGAGGAGCTCCTGGTGACTCCATTACAGCTGGGATGTTTCCCAGTGCTCATAAACATTAATCAGTTTGTTTATAGATATTTCAATTCAGCCCAGCTTTAGTTTAGTTTAGTTTAGCCATACAGGTCTGCTCAGGATGCAGGTTTAGCTGGAAATTTTGGATTATTAGTGATGAGGTTCATTAGCAAACAGCACAGTGAACAGGAGGGGTGTGAAGGGCATTACTGGTGCTCAGAGCTGAACACCTGTACTGTGTTTTCATGGTTTATGTTCAGACCAGTCCAGCTGTGCTCCTTGTGCATCTCACATTTTAGTCCTGCCTAAATGGAATCCAGTTTGCTTTATTATGCAAACCAAAGCACACAAAGAGTAAATGATTGGGAGATTTGCTTCAAGAGCAAATCCTGGTCCAAGCTGAAATGCTGAGGCAGAAACCCACACAAGTCATGGAAAACTGCAGCATTGGAAGGCACCAAAATTGCCCACAAAATCCAGAAAGCAGCATCATGTTGTTTTGTGGTTTGAAAGATCATGTAAGCTTTGAAGACTGGAAAAATATTTTTAAAGAGAAGTTAAAAGTAACGAAGATACAGATTTGTACTCTCTGAATTTACATGCAGAAAATTTCCTTATTAGCAAGGTTCTCAACCTATGTTTTTCAAATTTGCATGCAATGAATTTAATGTTAATTAATGGGTTTTGTGCTAGTTCTGAAACTGGGAGAGAAGCCTCACATAATTCCTGTGTTTTCCTACCAGCTAAGTAGAGAGAAAAGCCACTTGCAGGATGATGAAATGTGCAGCCCCAAATGCTGACTGGTCTGCTGTCCAGAGTTCAAAACCCTGTTGTTTGTTTTTTCATTTTTGGAAAACAGTGAATTTCACTGGCTGGACATCCTGGCTTCTTTCTCAGCACATTTGTGCAGGTTTCTTCTCACAGGATCTGATTTTGGAGGCATCTGAGTTGCTGGAACTGTGCCTTAGAATGGATCTGATGGTACCAGGTGTGACTCTAAGTTTGCCTGTTCTGTTACCTTCTGCACCTTCCAGCAAGTGATTAGTAGTTGGATTCACCATCCTCACTTCCTCTTTGCCTTCTCCAGAAGCTGGAGCTGGGCAATATGTCCTGTATTATTTTGTGCTGTGGGGTAAAAAAGTAAAAAAAAAAACAACCCTTCAGTTTTTCTTTTTTTCCCTGTCATAGTTGGAGATAATGAGTTATGTGTGAGAGACCACAGGGCACTCAGGGATCCCAGGCATAACAAGAGGGGGAGGTGATCTGAAGTCTGACAACTCATAATTAGTTTATGTACACACCTAAAGTATTTCAATATCCCAAAATACTCATGGTTTTAAGGTTCAGTTTGTTGTGAAGTTATTCTCTTTATGCAGTGTGTGGCAAAATAATTACAAGTTATCTAAAGTGTTCTCTGTGTTAACTAAAATTAGAAAGCACTTGTGATGCTGCATTTAATTGAAGGAAGTTTGTATTCACAGTTGGTAGTATATAACCCATTAAAACTCTGCTGTTAGCTCAGTGAAATTGGAGTCAATATGGGTTTTTATCAGACCTGCCTTAGAGAGAGCTGTCTAAATTATCTGAAATTGTTAGACTTGACATAAGTGGTTGGTTGTCTCCAGAAGCATCCTTAATGCCTTAGCTATTTTTACAAGTATAGGAATTCTGGAGCACTCTTGAGGGGTTTTGAACCTTTAACATCTAATATTAGAGTAGGTGTGAATGTTACAAATGATTTCTGATCAAAGTGTTAGCACAGCTTTTTTGTGATATGCCGATATAGCAGTCATACAGGTTAACAGAGAGAGATGTAGTTCACTTTATAACTGGATTTTTATAGGTTCTTTGTTATATATTCCTTTTTCACAGCTGGATGTCATAATTTTCTTGGCTTCTTACAAATCTTTCTCCGTTTTGCACTGATAGATTTTTTCAGAAGAAAATGTGGAAGTTTTTTACTTTTATTCTTAATTAGGTTTTCAATTGCTTGCTCTGTCTTGCTTTTCAGAACTGAGTCAGATTTCTGTATCTCCAAGGGAAATTAAAAGCACTCTAGTTGTTTTTATATTCCCTCATGATTCTTGCAAAAAAAGAAATATAAAATGTATTTTGTGTGGTAGACTCTAGGCAGGCACACATAGTTTTTGTAATGCTATTATTTTTTTTTGCCAAGTAATGTTGTGTTCTTCAGTTAATGGCATCATTGACAAAAGCTGCACATAATTTTCAATTAAGTTCTCAGTTTATGATTTTTAACCTACAGCTGGATTCTCTCTGAAACATGTGTAAAACCCAACTTTGTTCTGAATTTCCCTAGAGAAACCCCACACCCTCATTTGCAACAAAACCTGAGTGGTTGTTTAACATTCCTCCTCTGGGAATTTTTTATAACCTGATGCTTAGTCCCTCTAGAAGAGATAGGGAAGCTGAAACACAGGATTGTATTGTCTCAATCCAAATGGTGGATTTGAAGCAGAGACGTGAATGCAGCTTTAAAAATGTGCTTAAACTTTACCTCTGCACAGGAGTGTGCTTTGCTCTATCACATCTCATCGTGTCTGAGGCACCAATTCTTACAGAATTTAAAACACAAGTAAATGTTCAGCTTATTTAGTTACAGAGCAAACTTTCTAAATGTAGGCTGAGAAGAATGAGCTGTGAATTGGCAAAGCACTGCAGGTCTCTTTGTGCCTTTTCCAATTTCTTTTGGCTATTCAAGTAGAAGGATGAAATCCAAAATGCTTTATTTTTCCTACTCCTCTTAATCATATGTGATCATTGCAGAATTGTAAAAAGTACAAGCAACAGCTGATATGAACTCTGAAGTTTCATGGAAAGGTGTCTAAGTAGACTTTGGTGCAAGCATGTAAAATAATGAATATTCAAACCCACCAAGAGATCACCCAAGTGATCAGAACAAAGAAAGAATACTAAAAAATTAGTTTATTTTAGGAAATGGGGGAATTATATCTTGTTGGAGTCTTTACAAGTTTTCATGTGTTAGGTCAGTGTTGGAAGCAGGAAAGAGTGGAATTTCTTGCCCAGCTGATGTAGTTTTTCATAATTAATAATATTTCCGTGAGTTGACTTCTCTTCCTACAGCTCACTAGGCATTTTACCTACCTTAGAAGAAGGTCAGATATGTATTTGGTTGGGTTTTTCCTTGTTTAAAAAAGCCCCAAAACATCTTTTAGTACTTGTCTTGGGATTTATCTTTATATTCTCTGCAGAAGAAAAGAAAGAAATGCTGAAACCAGCAGAACCATCACAATAATTATTTATCTAAAAAAAGAATACAGTTTCTGTTCTGCAGTCCCCCAGAGGAACACATATAAGAAAAAGATTTTAAAGAAAAGTGTTTTGATTTTTCTACAGTTATTGATGTCATGGTTTCTTTAACGTGTTCAATTCAATTTAGACATCACGATCTTCAAAGAAGGTTCATAATTTTGGAAAGAGATCGAACTCCATAAAGAGAAATCCTAATGCACCAGTTGTCAGACGAGGCTGGCTCTACAAACAGGTACTCAGACCCTTCTCACCCTCTTATTTTTTTTTTTTCCTCTAGTGTGTGGTACAAAAGACAACTGCTTCTATAAAATACAATGATAGCAGTAGCAGAATGAAGCTATAAACTGTGGTCTTCAATTAATTAACTCCTTACTGGATATCAGTCTGATACAAATAAGGCCATCAGACAAGTAAAGAGCATTGATAAATTAAATAATTGATTTAATTTCAGGTATGTTGAGATGATGGGACAAGGGTGTGTGACCCAGAATATTGGGGGTTTTCAAGTTTCTTTTGTTAGACTATATATTTCTTTTTTCTAAAATATTTTCAAAAAAATAGTAAGTGGAGCCATTTCTTCATGTATTTCACATAGGTATGTCTATTTCCTTAATTCAGAGCTAATCATCTCAAAACCAGAGATTATTTTAGGTTTTCCCATGGAGTTTAAACTAATCTGAAGTATGTGCTCTTTAGTATTGGAACAGTGTTCTATCCTGCTGTAGATTTGCTATTCTGCAATACCAGATTACACTTGCACTTCATTGGTTTGCAGGAATTCAGAGTACAGTAGCTTGATAAAAAAAAATTAGAAAATGAGCAACAAAACTCATTAGGCCATATTAAAAATCTGATTTTAATATCCACCAAGAACCCTTAAGAACTCATAATTTAAACTCAGCTGAGACAAATGTATGTAAGTAATTTTGATCTACACTGTCATTTACTGTGCTTAGACTGACTGGAATGACCTGAGTCTATTTCTGGGTGCTGGTGATGAGTTAGTTTTTAAAAACTGCTCAGATAAAAAAGTATGGAAGTGTCTGTTTAGTTTTACACAATCCTGTGTCCTCTACTCTTGTTCAATGCTGAGAGTGGAAAATTCTCACAAAGGTGACTTGGATGCTGTTTTCAGGGGCACAGAATCACACAGTTGTCTTGGTTGGAAGGGACCTCATGATAATCCAGCACAACCTCCCCTGCTCAAGCAGGCTCAGCTAGAGCAGGGTTATAGAATCCTGGAATATTCTGAGCTGGAAGGGAAGCATCAGGATCATCGAGTCCAACTCCTGGCCCAGCCCAGGACACCCCCAGAATCACACCATGAGTCTTTGAATATCCTCACAGATGAAGGCTGCACCACAACCTCTCTGCTGACAACTTGTGATAGTAATTTGACCATTCTCGCTGTACAAAAGTGAGAAAAGCCTCTGCTCAGATGGAATTTTGTGTTTCTTTATTTCTGCACATGGTTTCTTTTCTTGTCCTTGGCAAAAGTTTGGCTCCACATTCTTTACAGTCTTTCATTAGATATTTATACTGATTCCTCCTGAACTGTTCTCTCCCCAGGCTGAACAGTCCCAGCTCTCTCACTCTGTTTTCATATGAAAGATGCTCCAGTCCCTCAGTCATCTCTGTGGCCCTTTGCTGGGTTCCCTCCAGTACGTTCACATTTCTCCTGTACCAGTGAGCCCAGTTCTGGAGCAGCACTGCAGCCAGCCCTCTGCAGTGCTGAGCAGAGAGGAAGGATGTCCTCCCTCCAGCTGTTTGCAGCTCTGCTAACACAGTCTGGGATGCTGCTGCCCTCCTTTGCTACTGGGATGCATTCCTGGCTCATGATGGTGCATGGGGTTTTCCAGCTCCAGATGGAGGACTGAGCATTTCCCTCTGTTGAACTTCAAGAGATCCTTCTCTGCCCAATTTCCCAGCTTGTCAAGTCCCTCTGAATGACAGCACAGCCATCTGGAGTATGAGGCACTCCTCACAACTCTCATTATGTGCAGACTTGCTGAGGGTGAGCTCTGTGCCTGTGTGCAGCTCATTAATGAAGTTGTTAAATTGTCTTGGCCACGGTATCGACCTCTGGAGGAGACCACGAGGCGCTGGCTGCCCTCTCCCTGGGCCTGGCACTTCAGCCAGGCTTTAATCCACCTCAGTGTTGGGGATGCTTTACCTGGAGAACAATTCAAGTGCTGTGATGTTCGATTGGTGTTCGTAGGAAAAGGCACTGCTGTGTATTTCCATATTGCAGTAGTCATTGAGAGCCAATTCAGTCAAGAGTTTTATCAACAGATATGATCTTCAGAAATGTACAGCTTGTGCAGGTTTCTTTCTGATAGTAAAATAACATTTATATAATCACAGAAGGTGGCAATTTTTTGTTTAATTCAGGGTGTGCTGTCTTAATACATGTAATGATCTTCTGTTATTTTTCTGCTAATTTTTAAATCCAGACCATACTACATTTTTGGAGGATGTTTACAGTGAACATACTTTTTCTCAGTAATGTTTCCTAGCTAATACTTGGTTTATCATTTCTTCTTTCAGCTCATTTCCCCCACCCCAAAAAGAGCAGAGCTTGAAATACGAGGCTAAAAATTATCCTGACTTTTCTTGGGCTGGGGAACTAACCTAAAAACAGACCCACCCCACAGCTTCTCATTATAGAATCCCTCTTCTTCATTGTCACAAAACCTATTTACTACAAGAATATTGCTAATTCACACATACTTTTCTTCTTGGAACAGATTAACATTTTTATTAAATCTGATTCTACCAGGATGTGTGTGCTGCAGTGCTCTGGCTTATTTACACTGCAGTAGTGGTGGCAGTCTTTCATTCTGAGTTGTATGGTGTAAATTGGTTATAAGCATAAAAGAAAATTAAATTGCTGTGGGAATGAACTTTATTTGGGAAAGAAATTTGCTCTGGATGTATGAGTGGTAGTAGAAGACAAAGTTCAAAAGAAAGTTTCTTCAGAAAACAACGGAGGATCTACCTGAAGTGTTATCTTGCTCTTTTAAGAGCAAAAAAGCTTTTTTTAATTTTATTTTTTTTTTTTATGTTTTTAAATTTAATTAGTTAGACTGTAGATTGTAATCTCTAGCACCCCTGGAGAAAAAGAGGCTCAGAGAGGGCCTCCTTACTCTCTACAGCTGCCTAAAAGGAGATTGTAGTGAGGTGGGGACTGGTCTCTTTTCCCAGGTGACAAGGGACAGGGCAAAAGGAAATAGCCTCAAGTTTTAGGCTGGATATCAGGAAAAAAATTCTTCTCCAGAAGGGTTGTCAAGCATTGGAGCTGGCTGCCCAGGAAAGTGGCTGTGTCAGCAGCCCCCAGGGTGTAATTAGGTGTGTTAATGTGGCACTTGAGGACGTGGTTTAGTGGTGGACTCCAAACAGCCTTTTCCATCCTAAACAATTCCGGGATTCTCTCTTAACTTCAGCCTTCCTGGGGCACAGCAGCAGCTCAGGATGAGAAGCCAAATACCTAAAATAGCCAAGAGAAGGAGCTCCCAGCACACACAGCAGAGTTGTGCAGTGCCTGGTTTGTGCTGGGAGCCGCTGCTGTCCCCAGTGTGAGCGCTCTGACCTGCTCCCTGTGCTTCATGCAGGACAGCACTGGGATGAAGCTGTGGAAGAAGCGCTGGTTTGTGCTCTCAGATCTCTGTCTCTTCTATTACAGAGGTAAGTTCAGCTCCTGACAGCTTCATTTGCTAATTTTGCTTGAAGCAGATAAATTTTGACACACCACTCAAATGTAAGAAATAAGCTGCTGCTCAACTTAATCCATTAATATATTGTATAGCTGTCAATATCCAGGCCTGCTGCTCTTATTTTTTTTTTATTTTTTTCCCCCCTTTCTTTCTTAATTACCAGTTTCACATAATTGCTTCCTGCCTGCCAGGCTGTGCTCAAAGGGCAAACCCATTCACAGCCACCTCTGTTACTAAATTCTGGGTTGTAGTTTTCTCACAGCTTCTGTGGCTGGAAACTAAGTATGTCAGGTTAAATCTGATTTTTATGCGAATTGAGTAGCTGAAATGGGGATAGGGAAGGGATATATTGCAGGGGAGCTGAAACTCTGCCTTTAGAATGATAAAGAGGATATATATGCCTTTGGGAACTCTAATCATGAATACTTATAAAATGAAATGATGTCCAATTCCATATGAGTAGAAGTCTCTGCTGTATTTGGAACAAAAGAATCTGTTAGTAACCTCATGTAGCTTGATCAGACTTATTTTACATGGAAAAAATTAGCTGCTTCTCATTCTAGTCTGGAGTTACATGGGTTAATGATCCCCTCACCACTGCAGATTATGAACTGTAGTGCTCCTGAGGAGAAAAACAAATGGGACTTGGGCATAGGGAAACACAGACAATCCTGAAATAAAGTGTACAACCATTTTAGTTCTAAAGGAGGCTGAGAGTGGAGAGGATTGTAAAGCGTGGCAAAATAAGAGGAATGAAAGCAGGGCCATGAGCAGCCTGAGCTATGGGTGAAGGGCAGCAAAGGGTTTCAATTTGGGGTGAAACTTTGGAATTGGTAGAACTGCTGGTGATGCTGAAGCAGAGACTGATGAATATAAAATGTTCTCTGAAAGTGCAGCACAGATCCAGTCAAAGATAAATCGGGTCTGAAGCATAAAAGCTCTGTTTGCAACTGCTTTAGTTAACAAATTCTGAATTTTTCAAATCTGATCATTAGGCTTTGTTTCTCTACTCCAAGTGGTACACAGAAGTTGGATGAACACTGCTGAATCAAAATTAGGCTCAAATTCCAGTTGTGGAGGCATCAAGTGACTGATACAGTTACACTGTGGTTACCTAAGTGGTCATTACATACTCTGTGCTTTTTACAGGTTTATTTTAAAATCTTCAGGCTTCTTCAAAAAGTTGTAAAGAGGCTGCTGCATATAGCTGCCTTAAGAAGATTAAATTGAATTTAAGCACTGCACAGGAAGTTTGTCAAAATAAAAAAAGCATTAAGCAAAACCAACAACAAATAAAATAAATAGCTCTATAATCTTACTTTTTATTTTCTACATATTATTCTGCCCAGCAATCGGAAATACAAGCAAAATAAATTGTTTACATTATAAATGTAGCTTTTAGCTATCACTCACTAGAAAGTAGTTAAATCTGCTAAACTGGAATTAAATGTGTGCAGTGATAGTCTAAAATGTATTAGAAGTGGCTGCTAAAATATAAAAAGCTTTTACTCTAAACCCTTTTATGCTGTTAATTCTGTCTCAGATATTGAAAAAATAGGAAAGTCATGCCCTTGCTCCCAGATCAAACCACACACCCTGTTTGTGGTTGTGCAGTTGTGGTTGTTGGGTTTCTTTAGTTTTGTTAGTAAATCTTAATAAACTACCAGAATTTTGTTACAGTGTTAGCAGCTGAATTGCAATTTATAGATGAAAAGAAAAATTGTGTCATAGTATTTTCTCCCAGCTTAGAGAATGCTCTTTTTCTGTTCCCCTGAGGCATGAAGGACCATCCACTTTCAGATTGGAAGGTTCTTGTTGACACAAATAAAAGCTCTTAGAACTGGACAGAAGATCTGCTTTTTTTATTGTGTACTGTTCATACACAGCATGCAAGTAAAGATGGGTATGGGGCAGAGGGATATGGGGATAAAAGCAAGTCTGATTTGAAACAGATTTTTAAAATCTGGAACTGGAATGTAGCAGTGTGTCTTTAACAGACCAAAGTCCTCCAGACATGCAGCTGTTCAGTGGAATTAAAATGCTGTTCTGTGGCACCACTGGGGGGGATTTACTCAGTCATTAGTCAAAATATGATGTAGGCAAAGAGAACTTTTCCCCCAAACAAAAGTCCAAATAAAGTAACCCAAATATTTGCCACGTGTTTAGGGACAGGACACATTTTTGTGTGTTAGTATTTGAAGGCAAGGTGGGATAGTCATATTTAAAGGTACTGTTGAGTTCCTGAAAGTAAATCCATTCCATTTCTTTTCTTTCTAATAGAAATAAATTCATGCTCAGCTCTGCAATTAAGCAACTGTCCCAGAAAGTATAATTTTTATATATAATCTGTCATGTGATACTAAAATGGCTGGGCACAACTTTCCCCATATAAATAATTTAAATGAAGGTTCTGGCTTTTCAAAATCTAGGGAGGGAGTAAATGAGAACCTGGAAAAGATTTTTAAGTCCACACATAAGCAATAGTCCTGCTGTGCTGTTTAAGTGTATTTTAATTGTAACTGTGTTAATTTTTCATTGAAATTTTGCAGTACCTGTTTGCATCTTCATTTCATAGATACAGTTATTTACTGTGGCCACTGTCTTCAAGTAAGAGAAGTGTTATGGGGGACAGTCTCTGAAATGCTGATTGTGAATAGAAGTTCTGTACATGAAATGCAGTTAAGACCGACTTTATGAATTGCATCCAATTATTCCTTTATTAAAGTATAATAGGATTTAAAAGCTGGTTGTGGCTTTCAATTAAAATGTCAATTTTTTTATTAAGATCTATTGATGTGAAATTTTATGTAAAACAAGGTTCTGGGAAAAGGGTGTTTGTTTTGTGGGAGAGCTTTTTTTTACAAATGATCTGAAACATATGCATTCTTAATAATGGAATGTAATTGAGTGTAAACTCTTCATGGGAATTACAACTATAATTCATAATTAAATATTATAATGGGGATTATGTAGCATAATATGCCAGGGATCAGAAGAAGAATGTGCACATTTTCTCTAAGACCAACAGTTTTAAAGAAGTTTTAAATACTTGTGTTGTCATAGGTGTTTTTACTGAGCAGGCAGCAGATATGTGGTATTCTTGTTCTTGGCACTGAATTAGAGGCTTGACTTCCATCTTCTCTTCAGAGTGGGTTTCTGGTTCTTAATGCATTCCCCTCTGAGCTAAAATTCCTGTTAGTGCTCATGTGAGGCTGAAAGAGTTTCATGAAGTGTCAGAATGCAAGTGTTGTGTGTCCAAAGGTGTTCCTCTAATCCAAGTGTGCATTCCCAGATGAGAAAGAAGAAGGAATACTGGGGAGCATACTTCTGCCTAGTTTTCAGATATCTGTGCTGACTGCTGAGGACCACATTAACCGCAAATATGCCTTTAAGGTGAGGGAATCAGCTTTTCCACTTGATTTTATATCTGAAAGCACAAGAGCCTGATCACAAAAACTCATTTTACAGAGTTATTAGGTGAAAAAGAATTGACAAACAGTTTCTGAGGCTGATTTTTTACATAATAGAGTAGCAAAAGTTTCAAGTACTTAGTCTGATGTAAATATGGACATATTTACTAGAAGGGGGAAATGGATGGATATCACTTAATAGAGCATTTTCTCTTTTAGTTCATGGGTCTTAAATCCTGTGTGCTTAATCTTAAATTCATTAGAATTATAAACCAGCATCTGCAGCCAAATTTATCCCACTAATGAAAGTTCATTAGTTATTTAATACAAAGTATCTTTATGCATAAATAAAAATAAGAATTTATTATAACTTAAATCACAATATTACGTAAATCACTCTTAGGAGTGTTTCATGACAATCTTAAATCATGATATAAATTGTTTTACTAAACATTTTGTCCTGACTTTTACCATTGTTGTTTTATGAGCTCCTTTTGGCACTTCGTTTGGTCTCCTAACCAAGACATCATTTATTTACTATGGTAAGTACAAATGAAAACTTAACTGTATCATTCAGACTGCCAAAATCTATGCTAAAATCTTATTTATAAGAACTATATTAATCTACATTAATGAATGCTCTATAATTTTTAGTAGATTGAATAAATTTAAGGGCTTTTTTTTTTAATGTATTAATGAAGAAGCAGCTATGGTTGAAAATTACAGGCAGTTATTTTGAAAATATGAATGCAATGGCCAAAGAACACTGTAGTGTTCCTTTTGATCTTTGTTTCTTCTGATCATATTATTTGCAAAAATCTTACTAGATAAAGCATTAGAGTGAATATGCAGTAACAATATTTACCCCTTTTCTTTTACAGAATCTTACATTTTTATTGCAATGACCATGTCATTTCCAATCAGGCAGCTCATCCAAACATGAGGACCTATTATTTCTGCACAGATACAGGGAAGGAAATGGAGTTGTGGATGAAAGCCATGATAGATGCAGCACTTGTGCAAACAGAGCCTGTGAAAAGGTAATGTGGATTGACAAAACAGTGGAACAGTGTGTTGCTTTCTCTTGTTTATTTTGATTTGTTTAATGAAAGGGTAGTCCTTAAAACAGAATGTAAATTGGCTGAAGTGTTTTCTCCTTATATTGAAGATCCCTTACTAACTGCACAGTGTTAGATAAAATTTTGAAGTAACCAAAATAATCTGAGTTCTGTTCTGAATGTTGATTGTTAGGAGCTAGAAGGAAAAAAGGAGCTATCCCTTTATCCAGTGGCATCAGAAGAAGTGCAGTGACAAATAGAATGTGCAGGCGTGTTCGACTTCCCTGCCCTCCTGACCAAACAGCAGCAGCAGCTCAACTGGTGGTAGCCTTTGGCTTAAACCTGTCATAATCCTCAAATTCACAGCTGGGCTTTCTGGCTAAATTAACCAGTTGTACCTGTGGGCAACCTGTGGGGAGCCATTCTTGTTCATCATTAAGCTGTCATCAAATTTCTGCTTACCTGATCTGGAGCCTTATCTTCCTGTGCCCGTGTGTTGACAATGAAAAGCAAATTATCACTGGAAGCTTTGTGTTCTCAGAGACTGAACAATGTCTGCTGCTGTCTCTCCAGGGAGAGTCGTTTTCTGTCGGAATGTGGTCCCTTGGGTCAGCTCCATGGCATCTATAATGGAAACCTCATCAGCTGAGAGTTCAAAAGCTCCTCATTATTGACAGCAGAGAAGTTATTGCTGATGGCTGCTGTCACTTGATCTATTCTGCACTCTGTTAGTTCCTGCTACCCTGCAGCTAAATAAATGTCAGCAATGCTGAGAAACTCTTGAGTTTTAAAAAAGTAATTAAAAAAATCTCATGGACACAGGTACTGCAGAGAAGTTTAGTAGTAATAGACTCTATCTGAAAAATCGGGTTTTTATTGCAGATACAATGGTAATTTACATATGGAGAAATTAATAAACCAACTCAAACCCACTTAACTTCAAACAAAAATCACATATCAATTGTATAAACACTTTGTAAAGGAATAAAACTGAAGGGGGTCATTCTGAATCTTTTTCTGAACCAGTGAGATGACCTTCATTTGATATTTGCAATACTGTGAATATCTGCCTGGATATCACAGGCAGAACAGGCTTGCCAACAGCCAAACAACTGTCAGAAAAGCAACTTGCACAACAGCATCTTGTTGTTTTAATTCGGGCAAGAAACCTCTGAAGGAAACAGAAGTAGATGTGACCTCTTTGAAAACTTTGTTGGTAGCCTTGAAGTAATTACTTCAGAGAAAATAGATTTTAAGACCAAGTCTCAAAGACTTTCATATCTGTTAGCTATAATAAGGAAGAAAATGCTTCAGACATCTGTTTTCTAAAGAATCCATCTTTTGGCTGTTTCTTAAATTCTTAAAATGAAACATAGCAGGATATGATCTTATGCAGAAGAGAGACTGTTCCTTCCCTGACAAAAATCTGTTAAGTATTAAGTGTTTTATTACCTCATCTCTAAGTAACCTAAAGTTTGGCATGCATGGTGCTCTAAGCATAAATGGTTTTGGTGCAGTCAAATTTGGCAGTGCTTTTGTGTCTGAGTTCTGTTTTTTTCTAGAGGTTCTGACATTGCACTGAATACAGTTTTGTAACAGACTAGATACTTGGAATACAATAAATGAGTAATTAAGAACTTGCTTCCTTAAATATTCATGTATAAATTGATCTTGGTCCACTCAATATAAAATGCCCCATGATAAATCAAGAGGTTTTCTACAGAATAATTCTTTAAACCTAGAAATCAAGGTACTTCACTCCGTATGGTACTCTGGAAATCAAATCCAACAGTCTGTTAAACCAAATCTTTCATTGAATTTTATCAGGTTTTTTGTGTCGTTATTTTTCTGGAGATGCAAATTACTTGGAGAGGATAAAGGAAAAAAGGAGTTTTAAAACACTGAGTTGGTGTGAAGGGAGGGGTGTTGCCAAGCTTTTCATAAACTACTCTTCTACTCTTATTTTCCACACATTGCCACATAAACCACAAAGGAGATACTGAAGTGAGAAAATAAAAATGTACCTGGTCTCTACTAGCAGCAGAAATGTTCCCTTCTGCTGTTTAGCTGCAGGGAAGGATAAACAGTACATGGCCCTCTTGACTTAATGGTAATTACTCCTTTCTAAACAGTTTTGATTTTACCTAGATAGTACATTCAAGTTTAATAATGTACTGAGAGACCTATTAAAATAATTAAACCAAATGCTTTAGTCTGTGAGGAACTATTGAAACTTATGACTCAAAATATGATCCCAAACACCCACTCTGGGTACTTGCTTGTGTCTGTAGATGGTAGTGTCCACCAACACACTGATTTACCATTTTACCAT
Organism: Poecile atricapillus; assembly: GCF_030490865.1. Taxonomy (NCBI): domain Eukaryota; kingdom Metazoa; phylum Chordata; class Aves; order Passeriformes; family Paridae; genus Poecile; species Poecile atricapillus. The sequence goes on along the minus strand of NC_081266.1, from coordinate 2,709,926 downwards.
TAAGGTTCCAGTGTCATTTCTCTGTCCTTTCACTGCCAGCTTGTGTGCTGCAGCCTTTGTTTCTTCCCAGTGATGCAGCATGTACTAAGATGGGTTTTTTCCCTCCTGGTGTAGTTACTTTCCCTGAGCAGCATAGGCCAGGCTGCCAAAAAAGCACTTGTTAGCATAGAGCCATCCACAGTGGGGGCAAACTGACGTCAGTGTGCTTGGAAAAGATGTTTTTTTCCTTTTCAAATGCCTCTGCCTTGCTTTGTTAAATCACAGTCCTCGTGTCCATCTGATCATTAATCACATGCTCCCTCCCTCTCCAGCCCTTTTAGAATTATTTCTTTATATAAACCAGCATAAAACAGTACTTTTCCTGTACTGAATATTGTACATATGATTCCTTTTTGGTTGCAGAAATCTATAAATTGCATTCAGCATATGCTGAAAGACTCGTGTTCGATGTTCATTCTCTTCCTCTTCTCCTTACCCCGTCCCCAAATAGCCTGCAAACCTCATTGAATATGTCTTTGAGAGCTTGCTATAAATATGGAGCCAAATATACATATGGATTTATGTTTCTTACATTTGTTTCTGATCATTTTTCCCCATATGGATCCTTCACTGTGGAAAGAGATCCTTTGCTCACGCAGAGTTGGCTGATTTGGTTTCACCAAATTAAGAGAGGCCAGCAGTCTGTTTGAATGTCAGTCCTTCAGCCTCTACACCATCCCAAAGATTGTAAGATGTAAATGTTTGGCTCTGCTGTGTATAACCATAGTAAGGAGTGATACAGCATGAGGCTGCGTGGAAAAACACTTCTGTGGTTTTGGGACTTGCTGGTTTTTAATTAAAACACAGTGGAAAGTACTCTGAGAGTGTGAATTGAACACACTGCCAAGGCTTGACTTTGCCATATGTATGATGAATGTCCTAGAGATAGATGCCACTCTCCCTCTCCCTCATGGATTTTCCACCTTTTCCTCTGCTCTAAAACCACCTGGGAAAGATTTATAAAAAGTTTTATATTATATAATGGGCTGGGTGGTGCTATTGAGGCACGCTGCTAACATTAATGCCCATGTTCAGGATTATTTGCAAGGTAGTCTTTATATTCATTTGTAAACTCCAGAGTGCAGGTTGAAAACTGAAATTATAACACCCTTTTTTCACTTGATAAGTGTGGGAAATGGAGTTTTCCATTCACATTCCTGCTGGGAAATTCCTCAGATTTCTGGTAGAAGACTGGGTAGTACAGTTTTGAGGTGGGAGTGAGGAGGTGATGCTTTTTTTTTCTTCCATAACCTTGAGAAGGAACCTAGGCACAAATGTCTGGTCCTGGGAACAATTCAAGATCTTGGGGGAGAAAATAAATGGCTTTTTTTGCACAGTGGGGTAAGCAATAATGCTGACAGCTGTGTATGTACTCAGTTTTCTTGTGCTCCTGCTAAGTTGTGTGTGATGGACTTTTGCCTCTTTACAGACACTTGAACTGGACACAGTTATAAATGTGAATAATATTTGCCAAAAAAAAAAAGGCAAGCAAAACAGAATGAAAAGTTAATTCAACATCATCTTAAAATAAAGTGTTGTTCTTAGTTTGGTTTTATACAGAGATGTAATCTTAAGGAATTATATCTCTTCCTCTTCTTTCCTCCCATACCAAAAAATGTAGAGCAAAACAGTTTAAGATGGTGTTTGTTTTTTTCTAGTGAACTAAACCCAAAAGTCACTTTTTGAGCTGGAATTGAATTTCAGGTCTTCCCAGTATGGCAAAAGATAAAACCTCTTGACATTTTTTAATTTTAAAAAGAAGATCACTAATAGAACTGCACACATTGAGTACTTGTATAAATACTGTAAAGCAGTAGCAATTACAAAAATATCATTATTTTTGTGGTACAGTTCCTTAAGTCAGCAGCTATTTTCCCCCTTAAAATTAGGAAAGCCACAGTCATTCTCCACCAAATGTATGCCAGCCAAAGTGATAACATACCAGAGAAACCTAATTGATACCAATGACCATGAAAAGTCATTTGCTTTCCTTAAAGGAGCTCATTATATGCTAAATTCAGCAGTATTGTGAATCACAAGCTGGCTTTGAAAATCATCTGAATTTCAGGCTGTTGACATTTGGAAGCTGTAGCTCTTGCAGAGCCACTGAGTATTTTTACCCTTTGAATTTTCAGCCCTCCAGGAGCTGAACATCCACTTTTTTCAGACTTTGGCTTTATTTCCTGTTGCACACATTTTTTTTCTAGGGGGTTAACTGACTGTTGAATTTAAAGAAAAATTACATCATGTTATAATTGGTTTTAAAACAGCAAATAAAGAGAAGAGTGTAGAAGAAAACAATACTCACACTTGCTAACCAGAAAAACCCCAAATCAACCAACCAAAAAACAAACCGATCAAGCACTATCACCATCCCCAAACAAAATTAAAAGCAAAAGCAAAGGAACACCAAAACAACAGCAACAAAACCCCCCCAACCTGTCCTTGATTATTGTGAAAATATCCTGATTGTTTTTCTCTCAAAGTCAGGATACTGTTGCAAAGTATATGGACAGGGGTTCACTGAAATAACTTCCACTTTTTTATTACTATTTGTAAGGAATGGTTTTTTTTGGTATTATAACTTGTCATATGTTCCCTTCCAGAATGGAGAAGTTCACTGTTGAAAATACATCACCTCGAGAGGCAAATAATATTTCAAACCACCGGGTGCTAATTAAGCCAGAGGCACAAAATCACCAGAAAAACAAAGAAGCGAACAAAAACGAGGAGAAGAAAGCTTTGGAAGCTGAAAAATACGGATTCCAGAAAATCGGGCAAGATAAACCATTAACAAAAATTAACAGCGTCAAGCTAAACCCTTTGGGCTCCGAGTACAGGACTTTGCCCATCAGCACCGTTCCAGGGGGGCACTTGAGAGCTGTCCATCTGAATGGATCTGAGAATAAATCGCTGGGAGTTGTGCTGGCGGATGCTGGAGATGGGGCCCATCACAACGCGGTGCACATGGAGTCCGAGCGGGTCATGCAGAGAACCAATTCCATGCTGCAGCTGGAGCAGTGGATTAAAATACAGAGGGGGAAAGGACAGGAAGAGGAAACAAGGGGAGGGTAAGGACTGTTTAATTTTTATTTTAGGCTTTCTAGTAAATAATACTTGCATTTCTACCCTGGTTAGCTTCTTTAGTTCTTGATCTATATTATGTAATTGAATTTTTCATTGCTCTCTGTCATGGATGACTTCTGAGAACAGATGTATGAAAGTTTCTTTTATTAGCATTTGAATGGTTATTGATAAATTAAAGTATATTATATTTTTTATATATTATTATTATATTATTATATTATTATTATATTATAATAATATATTTATCAATATATTATTGATAAATTAAAGTATATTATAAAATAAAGTATATTGATAAAATAAAGTATATTTTTGGGTGTTAGAAATTTCCCTGTCCTGGCAGGAAAATGGTGTCATCAATCATAAAAATTCTTTTTCTTCTTAAAATCTGTTCTTGAAATTGCCTTCTCTTCTGCATTTTTTGTTCACAAACTCTTGTAATTATATTTTGTTTGAAATTATTTTAAAAATATTCCCGGGAGCTTTTAAACTTTAAACCAGCTTTACATGAATAGAGAGAGGGAAGATTTATCTAAAAGCAAGACACAGAAATCTAACTTGATGCTTAAAACTCTTCAAGAAATTAGCTATCACCCAGTTATAATATTGAGCTCTAGTGCTTATTCATGAGGCTTTAAAATGATGTGTGAGTGATTGACAATACTGAATGTTGTGCCATTAGCAATTTCTCTGTCTGACAGAGGTGTAGGGACGTTGCTTCAAGGCTGCCTTACAGACAAGCAGCTCCAGCAGGAAAATGTAAAAGGTTTTCAATATTACATTTGGTAGGAGGTACAGAGATGCTATCACAGGTGATACTTTGAAGAGCTGGAAATGAAGGATTTTGTGTACAGATGGAAGGCAGAGCAGAGCTTAAGATAAACCAAGTTCAAAAAATGTGTTTCCCCCACAAATTTCAAGATACGTGGCTGGTGGCTTCTTGGTTTTTGCAAAATCATGGAAAATTTCCATGAACTTGGCTTCCACTTGCCAAGGTTGAATATTTCCTCACTGCTTTTTGCCCTTCATTACATATAATTAGGAATTGTTAATACATTGTTTCATTAAATGCTCATCATAAGTAGTTTGATCAAGTTTGAACTTGCAATACGGACAGGAACTTGCACACTCTGACATTTATTTTATTATTCAAACTTGAATGATGAGAACTCAGAAGGCTCTTTGATGCAGTTATTTTTTTTAATTGGACTTTAAAACTTGAAACCAAACAGAAGAAATTAAGATAGCTGTGCTATTTTTCAGCTGTGAACAAGTATAAAAACCCTAAAACTGATTTCATTGTGGGAATCAAATAGAGGAAAGTGCTATTAACAATATGTTACTAATTAACAATATTTTGTTCTTGAGTATAGGGAGCACTTGTTTGCCTAGATAAGGGTGGCACTGATAACATAAATGCTTTCAAATTAAGTTCTACATGAAGGTAGCAAACTGAAGGAGAACTGGCCTGGAGCTGTCTTTCTTGCTTTGCATGGAAACAGCCTTGAGTAATGATCCACATTTCTAATGTATATAGTGATGTCTTTTAAATGGGGTTTCATTTAAATTTAAAATTTTATTTTTGTTCTGGCTGGAGACAGAAATTTAAGTAGAAGCAGAGTTGGTGAATGAGAGTAGAAAAAAGCTCTGGTTTATGTTAAAGCTTAAGGCTGGGGTCAGAGGATCCTAAGGCTGTTTAAGACTTGTAGAACTCATAACTTGAATTTTTGAAAAAAGTAGTCTTTGCTTAATGGGGAAAAGTTTCTGACTTTCCAGGAAGCTGCTTTGCAGTGCATCTGTGTTATTGTGTCTGTGTTAGAGAAATCATGGAGGACCCAGCTGAATATCTCTGGTGTGTCAGACTGCAAAAGAAAATTAGGACAAATGCTAAAATGTTAACAGAGATGCTCAATTAAATTACTAAATATAAAAGAAAAGAGGAGCTGTCTTCAATATAGAATGAAAAAGGTTCACTATCCAACTACTAAATTTTTTAGAGGAGCAGGCTGACCCCTCAGTAGTTTGCCCAAAAAAGTAATGAGAATGACAGCAATGTAGATTTTAATTCCTGAAGGTGTTGTCCGTTTTTCCCATGGATCTAGACATCTAGGTTGGCAGAAGCCACATGAATAAACTGCTGCCTTCAGGAAGGCAAACTTTTTTTAAACCAAAAATAAATGTGGTTTAAATAAAAAGTAAACACATTCTACTTCGGTATAATTTTATTGACTTTTGCATAAGTCAGTTATGAAAAAAAAAAAAAGGTTTGTCACAAATGTGGTTCACTTGAGTAGTCTTTCTCAAATGTGAAAAAATAGAGAGGGGTTGTTTGCTATGAAGTTTTGCTATGATTTTTGTTGTGCTAACCCAGGATTGAGCCCGTCTCTCTGCCTTGCCTATAAAAGATTCATCCAAAATTATAAATGCCTGCAATAAAACACCAGGTATCCATCCTCACTCTGCCACCCTTTCTTGACTCTTAGATGGAATTTCTGTATTTGGGGCCAGCTGGTATTTGTGTTCATTAGGACAAAGGGCTGTTTTGAGGTTTCAATCCGAGGATATTCATCATAACATCACAGAGCTGAGCCCCTAAAGGTTTAGCCGCAAAGTTCTTTCCCAAAATGCCCAACTCAGGCACCAGAACCATTTGCTACCCAAGAACAGCCCTAGAGACATCCTCTAAAGGTGTCTGTAGACACATGTGGAAGACTCTATCTCATATGGGAGCAATTAGAAGGAGCTATTTATGATGACAGCTGCAGAAATATTTTGCAGCCTCAGACCCAACTGCAGCCGTCTCCCCTTGTGTGCAGCTGCAGTTCTGTCTGGACTTTGGGTTTTGGGTTTGACTGGAATGACATTTTTGCAAGTATCAACAGCACATTGGTGAATCTGTTTTGATTTTATCAAATTATGTTTAAAAAAGGCTTAATATTGAGGTAATTGAGCTTTTTACAGTTTTCATGGTTTACCAATTGAAGATGGATTATGTTATCTTTCTAAATGCTCTAGAACAAGTAATTCCATGCAGATTTTAAACTGATGTCTTTGCACAGAAGAACTTCAGGCAGCTTTTTTGCAAGTTCAGGATATTTAAAGGTGCCAACAGAATTACACTGGCCATTTAATTAATGAAATGTGTGAGTAGCTTCAGTGAGTGAGGTGTGTCTTGCTACTATATATGTATTTATCAAAATGTTGCCCTACTCTAGCTGTTATGGGGTATAGCTACAATTCTATTTCGAAAGTTAGAAATGGAGCTCAAAAGCATCTTGTTTGTTTGATTTTAAATATGGGGATGGACAAAAGCCTTATCATTAATGGTATGTTACTTAAGAAATTTAGAGGTATTTAAGCAGATTTGGCAACAGAAGACTAGGACTTGGAATCCCTTTTCCCTTTTTATAATTTTGTTGCAAGAATGGGAAGCTGTCCAATACAGAGTGGAGATAATTCTTCATTAATTCTTGAAAAGCTTCAGAAAATGTAGCAGATTCTGTACATAAAGCTCTTTATAGCAGTTTTCATCTTCAAAATGTTACAGGTGATCGTAAATACTCAACTATTTTCAGTGAAAAGTGGGTTTTACCATCATGAATCTCCCTGATAGTTATTCCATAAGGATCTCACATGCATAATGCTGGCTTACCTTGCCATTTGATATACATAATTTCTTTAATATGTTTTTTTTTTTGTGGCACAGAAGTAATTCAAAACCATCTCCATGTTCTGGTGCTTCATGGTGCAGGGATTTTAGTTCAGATTAGTGTGGGGTGTAGCTGGAAGCTGCTGCCCTCTCATGGCTAAATCAGGTCCAGTTTGAGGCTGGTTTTGTTGTCTATAAGCAAGCATCAATCATATGCATGCTCTGTAGCAAAAGGCTTTAAGAGGTGCTCATTTGCATTTTAGATAAGGGATGAATAAATCAATGTTCATGACCTAGATTTTGTCCTCTGAAAAAAATGAACAAGAAATGCTTTGTCATACTTAGGCATGCATCAATCCTTGATATAGAAAATTCTGTATTTCAGCTAATGCTGAAAGTTGCTAAATTACTGTAGAACTCCAGAATTTTAATGGTGCAAAAAATTAAAGAAATAAGCCTTTGAATTCATATCTGAGTTGAAAAGCAATAAAATATTATTATCAAACAAAGACGTGTATTGCTCTTTGTTTCACTTGAATGGCTGATACAGAATGGCTTGTCCTTGACAACTGCAAAATCTAATTTCTTTAGACAATTACTGCAGTTTTCTCATGGACTGCTGTTAAAAGAGTTTTTTGGTTTTTTTATGTCTATAGTAATTGCTCAAGATTTTCTTAGGGAAACAGGATCTATTTTTCACTTTTGAAAAAGCAAACATTTCAGATGGAAATATGGAAAGCATATGGAAACAGTGTAGAACTTTAAAGCTTTAAAAACTTTCACCTGTCCAGAATATAGGCAAGTTGCAAGATTTGATCAAAACTTGACACTACTAGACTGGCAAAATGGTAAAAAGATGAAATATGGATTATATCAGCAAGAGGTAATCAGAGAGAAAGGACCCACTTTTGGCTGCTGCAGTGCATTCAGTCAGCATCATTGATTCTTGAACTGTTGCACTGATTTTCTTGAGAGTTTTTTAAATGGCATTCAAAGCATTATAAAAGGTGAGAGCTGGACAAACCCATCCCATAGCGAACAACTTTCTATTGCCATGATATTAACGCTAATAAAAGGAAACTTGTGTTCCAGCATCATCTCCTACCAGACGCTACCGAGGAACATGCCGAGCCATCGAGCTCAGGTGCTGCCCCGGTACCCAGAAGGGTACAGGACACTGCCCAGGAACAGCAAGACACGTCCAGAAAGCCTCTGCAGTGTGGCTCCCTCAGCCTACGACCGAGCCATGGGGCCCGTGAGCGCCGAGGACAAGCGGCGCTCGATGCGCGACGACACGATGTGGCAGCTCTACGAGTGGCAGCAGCGCCAGTTCTACAACAAGCAGACCACTCTCACCAGGCACAGCACCCTGAGCAGCCCAAAAACCATGATCAATATCTCTGATCAGACCATGCACTCCATTCCCACGTCCCCCTCGCACGGCTCCATCGCCGGTTTCCAGGGATACTCCCCGCAGCGGACGTACCGATCGGAAGTGTCGTCGCCGGTGCAGAGGGGAGATGTGACCATCGATCGCAGGCACAGGACACATCACACAAAGGTAAAAACCCTTCATTTTATAGCTAAAACTCTCATTTACTCATTTCTCTTTGGAGAGCCTCCTCTTACTGGAAGACTTGTGTTGCACCGTAGTATATTTTATTATAATGGAGATTGTTACATCACAGGTTTCATGGAGAAAGGTGTGATTTTAAAAAGTGCTGAAAAATCTAAGGGTATTTTATACCCTTTAAAACCACATAAAAATGTGGTTTCTTAAAACACTAGATGATGAAAACATGTCCAAATATTGCTGTCCATGATAATATGTTTCTGTAAGAAACATAAGGAGTAGTCAATAGGCAAATTATTCAGAATACCTTATGTGTATACAGAAATCTTAACTCCTTTCTAGCACCAGGAGGACTCAAAATCCTGGGTTCCTTTACACATTCTGCTTTCTGTTCTTCAGCAACAAGTTTGGCTGCCTTGGGTTCCAGCAGCAAATCAAGTGTATTGTTTCTTTTTGTGCCTTTGAGCTATTAGGGAGATCACTGAAGATCAGTCTAAATGTACACTGCCTTAGTGCTTGACCACTGAGAGGGAGACACGAAGAGCTGTAAACTTGGGTGCCATATGTGCCACTCTGCTACACCCAGCATGCTTGTGTTACCATGGCTTTGATTAGATTGGAAATAATCAAATTAAAGTTACTCCTTCAGCTGGATGTAAAATGCTCCTGAGTATTTTTCTAAAAGCTTTATTCTTGGATGTCTTTTTTTTGATGCAGGGGAAAAAAAAAAAAAAATCTATAACTTTAAAACAATTTAAATAACTTAGAGTTCATTATCAGCTGTTGGATTTTAAAGTTTTTAGATCCTTGTCACCAAAGGAGTCATTTTGTTTTGTCATCCTTTATGTCTCAAGTGCTCTGGAAATTCAGTAATCAGTGCTTCTCACATATCTGAGAAGTATCACCAGGGTCAGTGCTGAAGAGTGTGTATTATTTGTCCTGTCAGCCATGTTTTGCTTCCTGATGTTTTTGTTCCTTGTTGAACACTTTATGTTAGTCCTTCATTTATTATTTAGTATCTTCTATACAAACCTCCTATTGCCTTTGAGTTTTTCATGCTGTTTATTTTGTATTTAATTAGTTATACAACCAGCTTTTGCCATTAACTTAAAAAACACCCCTGTCCGTAAGAGGTGGGTAATTAGAAGACTGATTATTTGAAATCAGTAGGGTAAATTTAACATCTAAACTCCCATCTACATAGAGATCCAAGGTTTTCCAGTGGGCTTTCAATGGCTGGCTTTCTATTTCTAGGTTCTCAAAATCCTCCTGAAACCCCTTTATGGCAGTGATTTGAAAGTGCCACCCTGTGTCTCTCCAGAGCTCAGTCCCATCTATGCCCATTAAGCACTATTCCAAATTAAGAGGTGGGATGAATTTTCCTCTCCAGGGCTGTATAGCCTATATTTTATATTATAGCCTATACTTTCTGTTCTACAATTTATCCATTCTTCTGTAATTCTTCTATCATGAGAAGTTAAAACAGTGTTCCTCATAATACGTCAGTTGTTATATGCTGGAGCTTTTAACCCACAAGAAGATTAATTTTTGTCACCAGTACATTCTTCTCCATGTACTACAAAACTAATCTTATCCTCCCTGGCTGGACTTTTACATTTGCAGATTTCCTGTTAGCTTTTGTTACCTTTCAAGCTATTACCTTTTTTTAAACTTGTTCGCAAGTGATGAGTTAGAAGTAATATCTGGAGAAGGACATGAAACAACTCAAATACTCTTTATAGGGTAGAAGACAGAAGGGAGACTAATGCCCACTTAGCTAAAATCAAATGGTTAGAGAGCAAGGCTGAACTTGCAGGAGCTCCATCACGTGCTGGAACTGGAAAGATGAACAAGGTCAGCAAATTTGTAGGAAAGTGGACACTTACACACTTTGAACAGGCTACTAAAGAAAGTTAAAGCCCCCAGAAATGCTTCTGTGGGTGGTGGTAGAGGTCTCTTCCAGCAGAGAGTCCAGGAGCCCAAGCCATGTGAACGTTTATCCAAGCATCCTCCTCAGGCTGTGTGGCCACCAAGCTGTGCTGTGTGCCTAAGTTAGGTCACCCTGGCAGGCAGAGGGTTCTCGAGCTGAGCTGCTTCCCAAGAGAAGAGGATCCAGAAAGAAGAGCTGGTTTTGTTGTGGCTTTTGGTTTTATTCTGCTGACTCCTTCTCACCTTAAAGGATGAGGCAAGGGTGGTATTGCAAGACTTGGTAAACACAAAACAATTGCGTTCACATCCACATGCCCATTTGCATGAATCCCCTTGTGTGTGACTATTGCAGTTTAAGAAGTCATGGTTTGAAAATGCAGGAATGAGAACATCATGGGCAGATACCAAACTTTATTTTTTAGAGCACATGGTTTTGAATTGACTGTTTGTATATGTTTAAATGGCATTGCCAACTCCAAAACAGTCACCCTGCCGCTTAAAAAAATTCTTTCTTATTTCTTTTCATGACAACTAGTTTTCTGTCCTGTGTTGTGTCTTTTCTTACTATTCCAAGACCTTCCCTATTATTCTTGAAATAGAAATTACATCTGCAGCCCCAAGAATGCTGCACCACACCCACAGAATTTACTTTACCTAGCAATATGCCCCTAATATTTTGAGAATCCAGCAAAGCAGAGAAAGACTGCCTCCCCAAATTGCTATTGTTCAGTTGTCCTTAAATGAACTGTGTCATAAAAGTTCCCTTTGCAGCACCAGAAAAGGAGGTAAATGCTCAATGTTTTTTTCTCACAAATTATTGTAGATAGACTTATCTGAGATATCTTGCTGTGGCTGTGGACCTTTTTGTGCTAAAACCGTGTTGTTTTCCAGGCTTCCTTTAAATTTGCTACAAACCATTGCATACTTAGGAATATTTAATATTTTTCAATGTTCTTAGCCAATGTCTACATTTATTAAGTGATAAACATCCACTCGGAGGAATATTACTGATTATATTACTTTCACTTTGGAAATAGAGCTGTAGTGGCAGTCTCTCTGTGTATTGTCAGAAATAAATGTGATTTGTGGATAGACCCTGCTCATGGCTGGGGATGGTGCACCAGCTCTACCACTTCAGAGTGGTTCCCAGATGTGATCTGACTCAGGCCCTGTGCTGAGTCACAAATCCTCCCCTGTCACCCTGAAAATTAAACCTTCTGATTTTATTTTCATAGTTGTAACTACTTACTCAGGAGAGTAACTGTAAACATAGATGTTTATGCATTCCTTCTAAGAAATGTCTTTTGATGGATGTTTCAGATGACCAGTGTGATTGGGAAGGTGGTAACTTAATTATCCAATCCCTGGTCATTGTCTAGAGTCTATAAATACTGGAGTCAGGAAATAAAGTGACAGGTTTTTGTTCTAACACTGAAAGTAGTAGTGTGAATCATTTCATGTCCTTTGGTGACACTCCCCTGCTTCCTCTTGCACCAAGTAGCAGTTTTCTTCTGAACTGCATTAGCAGGAAAAGAATTGCTTCCCACAGCCCTGGAACTGGCTGAAGTACAAAAATATGTATTTTTGTGTGTTTAAGAAGGCCTTTTATTCCTGCTCATTTCTAGGAGGTCACTTCTAGGAGACTGTGCTCATACTCATGGTTCAGGCAACCCCATGGTGTAGGCAAAATATATCCCTGCAAAACCAATGGAAGAGGCGACTCAGGAAATGCTTTCTCTGGAGATCTGGGGTCTCATGTGATGGGAACAGGAAACTGCCCTGTCCAGCAAACCAAGTTTGGTCCAAAGTTGAAGACATGGGAAAATGTGAGCTAGAGCTGTGCTTGGCAAGGCCTGAATGTTAGCTCTGAGCCCAACCTCTTGAGAATATTTTAGGCTTTGCCTGTGTCAGGACACCCCACTTCCAAAGCAGGTCACAGGCAGAAATCTGAGCCCAGAAAATGGGTTCACGTGGCTAAAACTGAAAGGTTGAAGTGTTTGGATTTCCAAACCTGAGAGTGCCTGAGGAGTGTCACCGTGTGATGTAACTTTGAAATGTGAGGTGGAAAAGGGCAGGAAGAAGGAGAGGAAAAAGGGTTTGAAAGGTGAGGGGAAAAGGGAGAGAAGAAAGGGTGGGAAACATGAGGGGGGAAAAGGACAAGAAACATAAGTGAAAAGATAAATTGTTGTTTATGCAGTCTGTCAGTAGGGCAACAATAATGATAATTAAATTTCTTATGAAATTTGGGGTATTCCTAAAATTTAGAGATAGACTACTTGACTGACCTAGGTAACAGATCAGCAGGGAGTGTGACAGGCAGAAATCATAGCAAATTTTCATGAGGGGGAAGTTGGCTTGACTTTAGCATTTAAAGTTTTTGAGTCTTTAGAAATAACTATGGATCACACTGTGCTATATTTTTTTTGTGTTTGTACAGCATGTCTTTGTGCCTGAAAGAAGGTCGATGCCAGCAGGTCTGAGTTTACAGCCTGTTACTCCTCAGAACCTCCAAGGCAAAACAGTGAGTTGGATTTTTATTTGGTACATCATGGTTTTTTTTAAGAATAATCCTTTAAGTATGCAGAGGCAACACTGAAATTTTATCCTAGTTAAAAGCTTGCTTTAAATGTAGCCTTTATTTAAGTTATCAGGGAAAGAAGTACTCTGTGATTCCACAGAATTCTGAAAATACCGTGTAGCTGCTGAGTCAAGGTTTTCTTTGGGAAATAGAGATTTATTATTTTTTAATCATCGTTGATACATTGCTGAAATTCCTGGGAGAGGGTAAACTACATCACGGAACACTTATTTCTCCATTAATTATTTAGAAAATCCTAGAAGTAAAGATTGGATTTTTTGAAATGTAAAAGGTACTAAAAGAGGGTTTTGTAAAATGATGTCCTGACACTGTACTGTGGTGGCACTGAAATTCTCATTAAAGATATTTCATCCAAGTGAAGCTGGTGAATACTGTCCACATTCCTAAATGAAGCATGACTCTCAGCCAAAAAATTGCCCTAAATTTATGTCACTTCTTCACCAGTTTTTGTCTCCTTTTTTGCCATGTCTCTGTCCATCAGAAAATACTGATTGAGAGAGTTAGGAATTAAGAAAACGGATCCTTTTTTTGTTTGGTTTTTTGGGGGTGTTTTGGGGGTTTTTTTTTGTTTTTTGTTATACTGTGGGCAGCCAGTTCTTCCACTGCCTTGATCCCTGTTTCCTGCACTTCCCAGCACAGATTTCTGGCACCTTCAGTGACTTTTGTGGGTTGGCCTTTGGCAGCTGGAGCCTTCCAGACCTTTCTTGGGGTTTGTGGCCCCCTCAGCTCTCCTGAGCTCTGTTCCTGGAGCTGAGCTGAACTCCTGGAGGGACAAGCAGGTCCAAGAAACCAACCAGAAATCTGCCCAGAGCAGAGCACTGCAGGGGCCAGAGGAGGGAACCTGTAGGGTAGCTCTAAGAAAATTTTGTGTTGTGGTTGTTGCAAGAGTCCCAAGACCTGCATCAGATGCACAGCGCTTGCAGCAACGTTAAAAATGTCTAGAGAGGAGTAGGAGTTCTGTTCTAAGGGCTCCTCTGTGGAAAAAAAGTTTGGGTTGGAGTGCCATTAGTTTATTCTTAATGCACTAAAACTGGGCTTTTTCAGAATGTACCAAAAGGAGTTTTGATCTTGAAAAAGTGGATCGCTGCTCCTTTTGCTTGGAGGTGCTACTTTTTGTTCTCATATTCCTAAAGATAGGGACTTCTTGTGCTTTGAATGGATGCTGCTTTTCAGGCTGAAAGCACTGTTGCCTGTTTCTGGAGAGAACTCAAAAATGCCTTGTGTATCAGTCTAGATTATTACACTTATCTGGAATTAAGAATTTTAAATCCAGGTATTGAAGGAGCACTGTAAGAAGGAAAACTGCCATTAGACAATTTGGGTTTGGTGTTGGTTTTCCCTCAAAAGCAAATGGTTTTGCCAGCTGAAGCTGTGTGGAAATCCCTTGCTCCCTCTTGTGGGCTCCTCTGTTCTGAACTCACAAGAGTGCCAGTGCCATGCTGCTTCTCAGGGGTTTTTCCTCTTTATTCTGAGAAATGGGTTCTCACTTTATTTTTAATGTGTGGTTCTCTGGAGCTCTTTTATTTACTTCTTTGCTTTGGGGAAGTTTGGTGGCTGTGGGGAAGAGCAGGCAGGGGTTTAGGAGGTTTTTGTGTTTGGGCTTTGTTTAACTCAAAGGGCTTGTGAGAAAGTCAAAATGCTGGATGAATGCTTAACCTCTTGTAAGGCTGACTGGAGAAGTGTAAGAAACAGAAGCAAACAGGAATGTAACAAAAATACTTGTGATGTTCAGTGGTTTGTTTTCTTTGAGGTATTGCTAATAGGAATCGTTCCCAGGAATGGTTCAGGTAAAGTTCCCAAACTGACCTAAGCTGATGTGTGTGGAATTACCTGAGAAATGCCCATTTGAGCTGGACTTTATTTCCATAATATATGTAATCTTGGGTCTTAAATGTGATTCTTCATCCCTTTCTAAGGCTGTATTTTACAGCTTACTCATAAAAGTAAAGCAATAAAATAACCAGCGGCCTCAGACCTGTAAAAGGTGGGATGGAAAATTATTTTTGTCATGCTTGTGCAGATTTATTTTGTGAGAGGTGATTATTTCTGAGGTAGTTCAGTTAACATGGGTTTGTCATCATTTTTTCATCTCAATTTCAATGCATACATTTGAGGAATTATTTTTAAAACTGTGTTTTCTTGAGGGCATGTTTTGACTCTTTGACCAAGTTCAAATGGCTGCCCATGTACAGGTAATGACATCCTGAGGACTGGAATTGTGTCTTAAGTCAATATCATCAGTTTGATATGCACGTCAGGAAAAGTTTGATTACTGCACAGACTTTGTCCTGCAAAATCCTCAATTATTTTTGTCCTTGATACAGAATGTTTGACTTTTATGGCATTTGCTGGTTTGAGCAGTCAAAAGCTAACCCTTCATTTTATATTTGGAAGTGTTCATTTGGGGAAAACGGTGTCTCTCGTGTTGTATCACTGCCAGAGTTTCTGTAAGGTGCACCTCACTTCACTTAAGAAATAAACCTTTTATAAGGTGTGCCTTATTTTACTGTAGTGTTGTTTGGAGTACCAATTAACCTTTTCTCTACTCTTTGGCTTCTCACACCGCGCTCCTTCAGCCGGAGGAGCTGACGCTGCTGCTCATAAAGCTGAGACGGCAGCAGGCGGAGCTGAGTAGTATCCGGGAGCACACACTAGCACAGCTCATGCAGCTAAAGCTTGAGGCCAGCAGCCCAAAGGTCAGCTATCCAGCAATGTGTGTCATGCTCCATCCTCACTAACCCGTAGTCATTCATTAATCAAAGTTTGCTTTGTGCAAAGTTTTCTCGCTCCCCGTGCGAGTAGAGTAGAGTAACATTAATCCTTTGTGTGTGAGGCGTTCTGCTATCAACCCTTTGAGGCTTTACTTTCTGGAATGAGCCAAGTCAAAATTGTGGTTTTTTCAAACAAAATTGAGATTAATCTGTTTTTTATACAGCCTCCTATCAGATACCATCTTATTGGAAATATGTCTGTGAAAAGCAGGACGTGTTTAAAACACGGATTTGTCAAAGGGTTCATAGTTGCCTGTGTGGTGGACATTTACATAAGCTTACTGTATTTTATATGTAAACAAAAAAATGAAATGTAGTAGCTCATTCATGGTCTGATTCATAGCAAACTTTCATCATTTCTGTGTCGGGCTCAAAACTTGTTAACAGTTTGCCAGAAAAAGGCATTTAAAAACAGCATTATATTTCTCCATAAAACAGAACTGTCTACCACTGTCTAGTTTACATCCTTTAAAGCTCTTTTCATGCATTCTGCACCTTCTGTCCTTTTCCTTTTCCCCTCTGACTGCTGCCTGCTAGAATGAGATTCTTTCACATCACCTTCAAAGGAATGCCATATATTTGGATCACCAGGTGGGATTTGCAATTTACTTGTGCATTTATATTTCTTAATGCTTTTTGCCTGCTCCTATCAAAGCTGGAAATATTTGGGGAGAAGGATTTTCAGTGCTTTTTATGAAGCTGGATGATACCCACAGCATAAAATATCTTAATTGATCAGAAATTTGAGCTGTTATGGGAAAAAAAAATCTCTCAGTTTAAAATTTGCCAGAAAACAGTAGCCAATCACCAACTCATTTTTCTGTTCTAAATACATTCCTAATTTCCTTTTCATAATAACACTAACTGTAGCATTTTACCTTCTGTAACCAGCCCTAATATGTTTCCAAGCTCATATGACACACATGCAATTTATAAAAAATGGGTACTTCCGAGAATTTTGGTTTTTCAAATTAAGAAGAGTTTCTATGGGACATTAAATGAAGAGGAGGTCAAACATGAAGAAATATTTTAAACAAATGATAATATGACTCCTTTTCTTATTTTTCTCAGTTCATTCTGAAGGATTTATATAAGATTAAGATTTTAATTCTTTCCAATTTCTGGTATCTTATGGAGCGAGGGTACAGTTCTGTCTTCACTAACAGAATTGCCAAGTGAAGAATTGCAATATCACATACCTGTCTTTATGGCCTTGTTGCATGACCAAATGGGATTTCTGTACAAGTTGTGTTTGAAAAGTTTTGAAGTGGATTTTTTTTTTTTTCCTAGCAGCTATAAAAGACAGTCATGAGTGCTTAGAACTAAAATAACCAACTGGATGACCATTGGTCAAAAATATAAAAACCACTATTTGTAATAATCTGTCTTTTAATGAAACTTTTGAGCCTTTGACTTAAAACTGTTACAACTTTTACATTCTACATGTTCCTCTGCTGGGGTTTCAGTGAGTTATTAAAAACCCCAGCTGTGCACAGAGACACACAATACACACTCAAGTGGGCTTGGTTCACCCAGTGACTTTATTTTCCTGTTACCTCTTGAAAACAGGGTGGGAATTGTGACCAATTCAGTTTGATAGCAGCACATTTCTAAACATCTCTATATTGTTTTATTTAAGGGGCTGCAGGAGGTCCAAAACAGTAGGGCCATACTGCTTGCTGAATTAAACCAAAATATTTCATCCAACTCAAATATTTCCAGTCTATAATGTTTTGGAATAAGGGAGTTATTCTGTCTTCAACAGTGTAATTCATTGTCAAGAAAGGATAACTGTCAAGTGTGAAGTGTAAAAGTGTTGTTACTGCTTGGTTAGCCAAGCTTATGAGTCTGATGGACAGGATTAAATGGGGGGAATTGTCTATGTACAAGATGCAAAATAGTAAAAATCATTTTCCTTTCACTTGCACCAGATAAAATTTAGAAATACGATGTGGTAAGCATTAACTCAGGAAAGTGTGTTAGTCTTAGAGTTGTGCCATATCTGAGATGCAAGGAATCAGTACAACATAGAAATCAAGTCTAAAATATATTACCGTAATCACAAAATCATGGAAGAGCAGGTTGGAATACTCATTTCTCTTGTTTTGTAAGACTGTCATCTACCTGTAGGGAATAAATCTCCCTGAGAGTCTTTCTGCTTCAAGTAACACTGCTTCTAGGGGTGGTACCACATTTATAGCTTTTCATTACTTTGCCAAATATCAATTTCCCTTTTTGGAAAGCATAAAAAAACCAAAACTTCTTTCAGTGTGATTGAGGCCTTTCTTGTTACCAACATCTGTAACCAGTGTGCATAATCACTTACCCTCTCTGGATTTTAAATGTCCTGTGTACTTAAATTAGGTATTTCCACTTGTATTTAATCTCTGCAAATAGTGTCAAAACCTGCTTTGCTTATAGCACATGGTGGGACTCCAGTCCCTGTATCTTCAATTCTCACCTTGGTCACAAAGGGTTCAGTACTGTCAACAATAAATAGTAAGTTTGTTCCAAGGTTGCACAGGTGACTTTTCAGGCAGACTAAAATTCCTGTGCAGGGAAGGTAACTTAAATTCTGTTGCAGTAAGCTGGCTGCTGATTAGGTGGTTTTCTTGTTAAGAATCAAGAGCATTCTATCTCCCCTTTGAAATCATGCTTTGTTTTTGTACTGCTGTTTCCTTTGGCGATGCTCAGAAATTCTCATGTTACACTTTCTGATGGTTTCATACTACGCTTTCAGAATTTTTGTTGTTGTTGTTGGAGTTCAGAGAGAGAGGGAGAAAAAAGACTGAAAAAACTTGGCACACAGATACACCCAGCCATATGATTTCTTTGATGTCTTATGGCCAAATAAATGGTTTTCCCTTTTTCTTTTCAAACAACTCTGCTGGGTCAAGAATTGCAGAGTTGGGAGAGAGATTCAGGTGCAATTTAGGAAGCAGTTCTGGACACAGCTAGCAGCCCAAGGCAATGATGGTTTGTTTGCCAGCATGGGACACTGAGTACACACAGGATCTCAGCCTTCTGCATTATCAGATTTTAAAGAATCACTTACTGTGTGCTGCTAAATGCAAGCCAGCTGTTGCCTTACTTTATTTGTACCCAGTAATTACAAAAAGAGTAACCAAAACATGACATAAGGTTGGGTTTTTTCCCAAGAAAAAGCTAGACATGCTTTTTTCTCCTTTACAAATAAAACCATTGCAGAAGGTCCCACTTGAACCTTTCTGTTATTATCAAGAATTCCAGCACACCAGTCTTCTAGTACACTTCTGAATTTTATATTGATAGTATTGATATTCATAGTGTTTCCTTTGGCTGAAAAACCCTTTACTATTGAGCTTATCTGAATAAAACTCCCTATCCCAGGCCCGTTGGTCACAGTAGAAACTTTACAAAATATAATTTCATTTAGTCTTTTTTCTGTTTCTTTACAGTTTTTTGAAATAGCTATTTATGCAAATAGTTTAGATGTATAGGAGTTAAAATAATTCTGCTGGGACTTTAATTTTTAGTTTCTTTCCACTTTCAAAGTGTGCCTAAAAATAAACAGAACTTGAACAAGAAGGTGTCAAACAAAGAAGTGAAGGTCTCACAGCCAACATACTATCTTGGTGTTTTGCTTCTATTTTTTTCTTCATCATCTTCCTTTTTCTGAGGTTCTGAAAGTGGCTCTGGGGACAAATATTAAATTAAGGAAGGCTGAAATAGTACAAGGAGGTTTGGATGGAGTTGACATGGTGTCTTGTGTTTCAGCCTAAAATTTTGTGTCCTGTGTTAGCAGCTTATAGGATACTACTTCTATTTGTATTTTTCAGGTTATCTGGAAAAGGTTAAGTGGCTGACCCAGCCCTTTTTTTATTTTTTTCCTCAAAGGAGGAAGGAAGGCTCAAGGACAGGGAGTCTAGGGTGAAAAAAGACTGCATGGAGGGAGAAGTGCTTTCTCCTTTCTTTCTGGGAGAGAGGATTAAAGAGCAGAGGGAAGGTGGGAGAAAAGCTTTGTCAGGTCCTGTTGCTGCTTTTACCCTCGGGGAGCTTGAGAGGGAAAGGATCAGTTAATCTGAGTCTTTTGTCACCCAAAATTTACAGTGTCACCTCAGCAGTGAGGTCACCAGTCCTGGTAGGCAAGCACTGTCCCAGCTGATTGCTGCCACCTCGCTAGAACACACACAAATTTCAGCAATTTCCTACCAAAAGTGGAATCTAGGAAAAGGCAGGAAGAGAAAAGCTGCTGACAGCCTGGCTTTCCAGTTTAAAACATAAAATACCCACTCAGAAATAAAGTTCATGCAGTTCACATGTCAAGGAGATAGGGGCTTTATTTGCTTTTTTTATACTGTATCAGTACAAAAAAAAAGAGGAAAGATGAAACATCACTTCTTCAGAGAAAGAGTTATTTACTTGAAATAGGAAGTGGTAAAGCCAAGACTGCTGTATTTTATTTGGGTTTGTTGCTGTGTGGCAGTTCACACTTTGGTTTGCTTATGGAGATATTAATTCAAATTTTTGTGACTTTCCTAATTGGAGAGAATCTCTGAGTAAAATACTTCTAATGTTACATGGAAGGTCTAAAATCTGTCCTTTATTGTAAAAAACTTTTTTTTTCTCTTTTTAACAAGTGAAAACCAAGGCTTGCCTCTTATGAGCAAGACATTCTTTTTCCTTGAGCCATTTATGACATGTGAATAGTGTCTAGCTTCAGTTTTATTAATTAATAATAATTATCATATTATTTTATGATAATGCTTGAAGACCACAAAATAGGTCCTCTTGGGACTTGCCACTGTGTCCCAGGTAACCCTGATTTATTTGTGCTCTAGCTTTAGCTTTTGGAAGGTTTGTCACACACAGCTGCTCCCTCAAGATCCAAACTCCTCAATACTTCTATGGCACAATTTTTTTTGGAAACATTGATCCCAGAGGGGAAAAAGCCTTGTTGTATTTGACTGTTCCACAGACTCTTTGATTGGCATTGCTTTACCAATTGCCTGCTTTTTGATCTTTGTTCCATAAGGGCTTCATGAACTGTGACTTTCCTGGATATAACTGCAAACAGGGTTTGATAAGCGTGATTAAGCATCAGTAGTAGTAAAAAATATTGGAAGAACTCCTGTGAATCAAAGATGGAGCTTTGAGAAGACAAAACATTACTTCACGATGTCTTTTGAGCAAATACACATTGCTTGTTTTCTAATCTGGGTTTAAACAAACTTTGAACAGTTCAACAGAAATTAATTCTGTCATTGTCTGTTATTGGTCAGAAAATAAAAATTCAAAATATTGTAGAAAGGTATTAGCTAGAGTGTATGAAGCAGTTGAAATCCTGATAATAAAAATTCATACAAACCTTTATGTTCCTAATAAAATATTTGAGCCTCAGAGAAATTTTTCATTTATTAATTTATCAGTTGGCTGTAGTTAGATTGCTTGGCTTTGGGCCTTATTCTTGCTCTTCCTATTGAGATCTCTTTTAGTATCACCACTCTGGAAAAAAAATTCAATGTTTAGGGAAACAACTTCTTGTGTCAGTTCTGGTTTTCTGTTTACCTGTACTGGAGATAATTGAGTGAATGCTAGGGGCTGCTTATTTCAGGTTTTTTCCCTGCCTTGAACAAACAGAGCTTCTTAAGGTACCTTTTATTGGCTAATTAACTTACCAGCTGATCAGACTTTGCAGTGGATAAAAAACAACAACAACAACAAAAAGGTCCTTTATCTACGACAAGGAAAAAAATTGCTTACCATAAATTGAAAAAAATACTGCTCCAAATGTACAAGTTAGGTTTTTTCTGAATAATTTGGGGCAAGAAATACTAGAAGATATCAAAAACTCATTCTGTTGCATTTCCATTTATGAAAGATCTTGCTATGCAAATTATTGGAGAGTGCACATATATATATGTTTACACATAAATGCAAAGTGAAGGATCATAAATTCTCCTTCACACAGGTTGTGTAACCATACCTGAAGCAGGTATTGCTGAAGTTTCCAACAGATCCTAAAAATAGGAGGAGAATTGTGCATTAAGTGACTTCTCAGTTTTCTTTTGGAGACGAAAACCACCTGTTTTCATAATTTTCCCCTTATTATTAGGGAAGTCTCCTTTTTAAAACCAAAATCTCATCATTTTTTCTGTGTTGCATACTTTTCTGAAACCCTAAATTTATGCAATGCGTAATATAATACCTGATTTTGACATCTGCATGCTTAAAAATAAATACTGATCATTATAGAAAATAATCTGGTTCCAAAATAGTTTCACTCCTGTGTATGGGGGTGGATAAGTGCAACAGGCAATGATTCAAAGGTCCAAAGGATATAAATCAGTGTAGAATATAAAGGCATTTTGTGATACGTGGAAATAAGTCTATTCACAGGCTGGGAATGCTTATATCTTTTTAATGTACACTGAGTTATTAAATCTATAATTTAAAAGGTTTTCCAATAAAGGTTTGAGTGTTCCTGCTGCAAAATCCAATAATCCTTTTCATTTCAATACCATGCAAAGCCAAACTTATTTTAAGCTTTTTTTTTTTTTTTTTAAAAAGGGAGAGTGTTGGTGAATAAATATTACATTGGTGTTGAGCATTTATGTTATTTTTGATACATTTGTTTGATATTATTAAACTTTTTCAGATATTGATATTACTGAATGATGGAATATATAAAAAGCATGGGTTAAAATGTAATCTACTGCATTATTAGAAAGAATTAAAGTAGAGGCTATATTTTACAGTGTCGTCTTTCAAATCTAGCCATGCTGTAAACTGATGTTTGCTGTATGCTCCTCCTGATTTGAAATAGATGAAAGAGAATGAACCTTTAATCACCATGGTTCACACTATGATTGAGAACTCGGCGCTAAGACCGCAACTGTACCATCAAGTAAGGTCTTGGATAGTGAATGAAATTGCTTTATCATCTGCGAGAATTTTCCTTAGTGACAGTTTTGGTTGTTCCTCAGATTTATTCATGACATCGGTGTTTCTCTTCTTTGCTTTGGAAACCCACAAGTCATCCATGCTTCCTGAGACGCTGCAATATCGTTAGCATGGCTTCCGCTGCGTTTTTGTTGTTTAGTATTCAATGTACACTTTTGAACAGCTTCTTTCTGTCTAGACAATTTAATTAGTTGGTGCTTTATGCAGGTGTCCAGTAAATTCATGAAACTTCCAATAAGCTTCCAACATTTGTCTTAGCATGATTCTCTGCAATTAGTGTTCAAAGGTGCTTCTTTCTTTTGACCACTACAAAAGCATGTGAGTGGTGTTTACCTGGTCATTTCTGGCAATTTTGTTTTGTTCTAGGAAGTGGATTTACAAGTTTTTGTTTGCACCTACCAAGCCTTTAGCCACTGAAGAAAGAAAGGATCAAAATTACTTTGATCTGGGGCCTGTAAATCCAAAAGGCAGTGTCTGTTCATAAAGTCACAGCAGACTTTACTGTGCACACTTACAGAGTACCTAGTGCTGGTTGGCAATGGTAAGATGGAAGAAGAATCAGAAATGTGAATGGAAATATTGTCTGTCAGTTGAGACCTGCACTAACTTATGAGCATGGCCAATCCCTCTCGTTGGCACCGCGGTGTCCTACGGCTGCTGGGGCTGAACTGAATAGCCCCTGTCATGCCAGGGGATGTTTAAGAAGTTTCCTGCCTCAACTACAATGAAAATGTTGTTCTCACAAGGGAGGATCTGGCCAGTTCCCCTGCATTTACATTTATGCCCCTGTCAGCCAAAATTACGCATAAAGGTTGCATAGTTTGGAGAAAAGGAGATGTTCTGCCATGTAAAACATGTTTATTATTACCATGTTTCTAAAAAATGCTGCAGCCTAATCGCATGTTTCATTTTTTTTTTTTGAAGTCAGCTCCACATCCTGGGTTTGTTTCCGATCCAGAAATGTTGCCAAAACAAATCTCAGCTTTCCAAAGGAGGTTGGGTTGTGAGTGACTGATTTCATGACCATCCAGTTTGTGCTCCCACATGCAAAACAGGAGCTTTAACATGGAACCTGGAGGAACTGTGTGGAGGGCAGGGAGAGAAGTAAGGTGCCCTCCAGCCCTAAATGAAATTTTGGGTGTTTTTTGTAATTTTTTTAAGAAACCTGACTGTCAGAATTTTTTCAAACCAAGTCAGTTTTATGTGATAGAGTGTGTAGGACAAATCAATAGGTATATAATGAGCAGAGGTGTTTTAGATGCATCAGGGGAAACTAGCCCGAGCTTCTTAAATAGACATATTTGAGCTATAGCTGTGCCTGGGCTGATCTACTCCTGCCTTTTGGGGATACCTATAAATTCCCAAGTGCTGCCCTGACAAAGCTCTGCTGTCAGCTGCAGTGTCTGCCTTCACCTTCCTGTCTGACACTGAATAAACACCTTTTTGGACATCCTTGTCAGAGAAACAGAGACTCTAACAGCTTGTGAGGACTGGATAACCTGCTGCCACTAGAGATGTGGTCCCTCCAGGTCAGAGTGTTTGTGGAAGGCTTCTGCAGAAGCTGCAGAAGAGTAACAACATCTTCTGCTTTCATGGATAAAATTTCCTGTATGAGATGTTGCATTAACTGACTTTCAGGACAGGCTAAAAATGCACTCAGAATTTCACTGCCTAAATAGTCTTCTGAACTTTTGTAATGCAAAACCAGCCTGTTTAAAATTCTGGCAACTTATTTAGAGCCTAAGCAACGTATAATTTTTTTATTCAAATAAAATAAATTGGTTCAACAGTCATCTTTCCTGCTGCAGTTTTAAAGACATGTAAGTAATTAGGAGAAGCCTCTGTGCAAGTGACTGCAACTTCTTTTGTTGTCAGGATGCTAAAATAGTTTGTGATGACTGCAACCATTCCTGTGGATAAAGAAAAGGATCTTTCTCAGCTTCAGTTTATTCAGTTCAGTTTTATGTCTGAGCTCATTTAGAGTTAAGCAAAGGAAAGCAAGAAAAGTTTGTATTTAATTTGTCTTGCTTCCTTTTTGTAATGATTAATGGCTCTCTAGTAAAACAGCAAAAACATCTACTATTTCAAATGTGTTATTTATAAGGCACTTTTGTTTGTGATTTGTTACATCTTCAGAGTTATTTAAATCACTTGGCTTACATCAGTCTGCTCTGCAGACTGTGCTATAAATTCACCAGTACAAGTCAGGGAAATTATTCCATATGTACAGACAAGGAAAAGGGGGATTTTTATGGACTAGACCCATTTTTACCTCGGTTTGGGCTTTTTTGCTTCTTTTTAATACTAGATGAGGAATGTTAATCTTGTTCTCTAGTCTTTTTCTCTAAAGCAAAGTACAGGCTGACTTCACAAAGGCAAAATTTTCCTCAATTCCTCTTATATGTGTGAGTTACCTTGAGGAGGAAAAATTAAAATCTGAGTGCAACGAGCTGACATCTAGGTCTTGCCATGGATAATGGTTCTTAATACATGAAAAACACAGAAAAATCACCCTGAAGTTTTTTGTTCCTGTAAGGATAGGGAGGTTTTGCTTATGGCTTATTGTTGTAGGAGCTGCATAATTTAAACTGCTCTGCATGTTAGATTTTGAGATATTTCAGGTTTTGTTACGAACACAAGGTGATTGTGTCCAAGCTAAAAATCTTGTCTTTTCAATTTGTGTTTGAAGTGTTTTATGTCACAGAATTCAACATTAGAGGAGAACCTTGCTTAATGGGGCTAAATGCCCGTTTGTCCTGCTTCCTGATAGCAAGAAATATTTTAAAAAGCAAGAAGTAAACAAAAGAGCCTCTTGGAAGTCTTGATTTTAATCTTGTGCTCAACAACAAAATGTCCTAGGTTGTCCTGTGTTCCTAATTTCCTAAGTGCAGTATCCTGCATAGTGTGCTTTTGGGGTGTGAAACATCCCCCTAGATATTTATTGAATCAAAACAGTTAGAGGAGACTGAAAACAGCTTACAAAGCAATGAAATAATGCTGTCACTTAAATGCTTTTAATATCAGCTACTTAAATAGCTTCAACCACTTGAGTCTCAGCAAGATCTTGGGGTGTCCACCCTAGGAGGAGGATCTCTCCCTTTCTGGGAACCATCTGGTACCGGTGTGTGGCAGAGGTGGGCACTGCACAGTTGATGACAGATGATTTCTAACCCAGGAGGGAGGTTCAGTTGAGGTCATGTTACTTCTTCACCTGCAGGATACACCTTTGGCCAAACTCTGCATGTGCAGTTTGCCTTTGAAAAATGGTCATTTCTATTTGTAGGTCTCAGGGTGCTGCTCCCTCATGACTGGGAGGGTTTAGGTGCCTTTCCCTGTGTTAAAAGAGTGGATTTGGTGTGTTTAAAGAGCAAATGGAAAGGGAGGCCAGCAGCAACTCCTGTCCCTGGTTCAGTAGATGGCACTCTTGCTCTGGAGTTGCTGCCCTGGCAAAGGCTTTGTAGGAACGATTTGGCAAGAAAGGCGTTTGTGGAACGTGACATAAAGTACATTTTGATAACTCGGTCATTGGAGCTCTTATAATGCGTTTTCCAGGGTTATGAGGCTGTTAACCTTGCCTGAAATGTGTAATTGCGTTTTGTCTGCTGCAGTTCCTCCTGTCATTCCAGCAGGATGCGATCGCATTCCGCATTTCTCGCCTTGAGCGGATTTATTGATGTGCTGCGAGAAGCGGAGCTGCTGTTTTGTCAGAGATGGATTAAGTTATTCATATTATTTGGGGGAGTTTTTGTGCTAAGTCTGTGCAAAATGGTGCAGTGGAGATGTTAAAATGAAGTGGCTCTCCAGCAGAGCCTGTTGTGTGGAGCTGGTACTGCTGACCAAAGCAAGAAGTTGGTAGCAGTTTGAAAAGTGTGATAGGATTTTAATAAGAAGAATTAGCACAGCCAGAGTGTTCTTTGAAAATCTGTTTTCCTTTTCTGAATACTTAAGATATATTCCTTTCAGGAGGTACAGAGGGGTAGGGATGCTGAATTAGCAAACTGTTTTAAACTTGGCTATAATTAAGGCTGAAATGACAAAAAAAATAAATGTCTTTCTTTTTAAAGAAGTATAAAAAAATAATGGCTTGAAAATGCAATATATTTTTCCAGCCAAGCCACATAAAATGCTGAGCAGTGACTTGGAAAGGTGTATTTATCTAATAGGGGATAATCTTCCTTCTGTAAAGTCTTCCTGTTGTGAAATGTAACTAGGTTTCCTCTGTCAGTTAAAGACATTTGGCCATGTTTATGAGTTTTATTTAAATATTTCCATTCCTCATTTTTCTCTCATTGTGATAAAATCAACAGTAAAACAACACAACTCTACGATAGTGGGAGTTTATATAGATATCTTAATTTGTGTGACATTCATGAGGTGCAAAAGTGCTGTGGCTTTTTTCATATTCCAACATTCATTTCAAAATGTCCATTTCAAACAAAGTTATTGTGTGTTTTTAATACATTGTTCGTACTTCTAAATTGTCACCAGGTACATTTGCATGAGGTATGTGGACATAATATCGTGAAATGAAACACTTTAGTGTGTTGAAGATTTATTTCATGTTTGGAATGCTTGTCTCATGAACCCTTCCCTAGTTCTTTTATTTATAAGTGTCCCTTACCATGGACTTGTGTTTCAGTAGTTTTTCTTGTACTATTAAGTCACAATAACCTAATTATGACAGACACATGGAAGGAAAGCATCTCTGTTGGGACTCTGTACACACAACATAATTAAATTTTAATTAAATAGAATATTAAGGTTGATAGTGTTATGTCCTTGCTTCCTGTATAGGGATAGTAAGTAGTTACTGCATGTGACAGTTCACTCTAAAATGGGGTGTAAAATATTTTTTCTTGTAAAATATTTTGAATCATGTTACTGGTCAGTAACAGATTGAAAAAGTTAAGAACTTAATGTGAGGAGCTGCATGAAAGTAGTTTGAGGTACTTTGCATTCTGACTAGCACAAGGAGACAAGTTTACCCAAGTCCAAAGATAAAATAGAAGAGCTTCCATTTGTGGAATTTCTGATAATGCTCTGTTTGGAGGGGAGGAAATCCTATGAAAAAGTAGGAAATGCATTATGAAAAATCCATATGAAAAGTGGTGGCACTTACTGGACGTATCTCTACCAAGTTATTTACATACATGTTGTAAACTTAGGTCATTCTGCTCTGGTTCTGGCTTCACATCAGATCATCCTGCTGATGAAACAGCTGACCTTAGTGGGCCTGGAATGGTCAATTCAGAGTAGAGTGAACCCCCTGTGTGTAGAATTCACACAACAAAACTTAGACACAATGATGCATCGTTATTTAGATGTACTCTGGCAATTTCATCCTCCTACATAATCCATGTTTGATTGAGCTGTACATCTTTGAAACTCCAGTTTGCATTAGAAACAGCCTGTTAATTTAATGCAACTCTACTGACAGTCTGCTTGACATTCCATTTATTTACCCTCATTAATGTATATTGGCTAAATATGTATTGTTCAATGTGGCAGGTTTACCTCTCAAGCACAAGCTGATATCTGTGTTAAAACTCTTAAGCTGAACAGTAGTTTTCATTTTCACAGTCCAACTAAGTTGTTTTATGGCAATATTATTCTTCCTTATAGTTAACACAAGAAGAATGTAGGGGTACACTATACAGATATAGAGCTGAAGAGCTGGACATTGATGTAAGTCATTTGTATTCCTTCTTCCTTGTAAGTGTTGGTATTTGTCTCTTTATTTTGATAATAATTTTCCTCTTGGCTTTTGGCTTTGAAACCCGCTTCATACAGGTGATTGCCACCAGAAATTGCATCATGATATAGAGGGACATGTCTCTGTAATAAACTTCTAATTTGCAGGAAATATTACATTTTAGGCTGAAATTTTAACTATTTGGTACAATCACCTGAAAAACCATGGGACTGTGAATGTATGAAATTGTCTTTGTAATACTAAGCAATATGTAAATTAAAATGGAAACTAATCCCTATCATTAAGTTGTAAAGGTTTAGCTATAGAATCATAAATTCTATGTGTTGATCCATGCTGCTTCAAGTTATAATAGCACTTGATGGTTTCTTAGGAGGGTTTCTTGAGTAATTTGAAAATGCAAAACTGATGCCTGCATAATTTTAGATTTCTTACTTTAATAACATTTTCTGTAGATTTGTGTAATGATTTGATCAAGTTAGATTTAGATTACTGAAGATGTAAATAACAAAATGCTAATTGTGGTAATTTTCTGTTCTATACTAGGCTAAGCTTAGCCGTTTATGTGAACAGGATAAAGTTGTGCAAGCACTGGAGGAGAAGCTTCAACAGCTACACAAGGAGAAAGTAGGACAATTGTATTTATTACCTAAAGTGGATGTTATTTTACATGCTTATTATCAGAACATTGATAGCTGAAATAAAACGAAAATCAGCCCAATGATGCAGAACATTAAAAATAATTCTTTTTATTACAATAGTACACGCTTGAGCAAGCTTTGCTATCAGCAAGTCAGGAGATAGAAATGAATGCAGATAACCCAGCAGCCATACAAAATGTAGTGTTACAGAGAGATGACTTGCAGAACGGACTGCTCAGCACTTGTCGGGAAGTATCCCGAGCCACTGCAGTAAGTACCACCTTCTTTCCTGCAAAACTTAATGAAGTGTGAAATAATGATGTTCATGTTCCTAATTGCATTGGTTTTGCTTAGTTTTTTACTGCATCCCAACAAAAACTCCATTATCTTTTACTTGCTTGTGTTTTTGTCACAGGTGGATGGAAAGTGATCTTTTCACTGCGTCCATTGAGTGGTCTTTCTTTAATTTATTTTTTTTTTAAATTTTTAAAATTTTTTCAAATTTTTTTTTTTTAATGGGTGCACACTGACTTAATTGGTGTGGTAATTACCATCTTTGAAATACGAGAAATTGATAACAGAAGGAGTAAATAATGCAAATAAACTATTTCAAGTGATGGCAAAATAGTGTCAAGCACAAACTTTAATTGGACTTATTTTAAGCAAAAGCAGCTGCAGGACTGCCACAGTCTCTCTTAGAAGTGGGACATTACATTTAAAAGATCTTTCAAATTGTGCACTTCCAAA
Organism: Poecile atricapillus; assembly: GCF_030490865.1. Classification (NCBI taxonomy): domain Eukaryota; kingdom Metazoa; phylum Chordata; class Aves; order Passeriformes; family Paridae; genus Poecile; species Poecile atricapillus. The sequence goes on along the minus strand of NC_081266.1, from coordinate 2,680,239 downwards.
AGTCTTTAAAACAATAAAAGTGGATAGGAAGGAAATTGCTGTTTGTTGTACTTTCCCACTTTGTGCTGATTTCTGTGCTGAGATGACAACGAATCGTTTTTGCCTACTTACAGATATATCCAAAAATGTGTGAAATTTGAGGGGATAGCTGTGTTAAAAACTGATACCATGTCTGCCCTGAAATCCTGGTTGTAGTCAGAATGTTGGACTGTCTTGTGGAAGGAATTGGTTGGACACAGAAAAGGGAACCAGGGGGAAGGAAATCCTCAAGATACACTTTCCCTCATTAACTTTTTAATTTATTCTAAATGAGTAAATCGCTTGATGTGGGCGGCAAAAGCGAGACGGTGGGGCTGACCTCAAAGAAGAATCATTTTTCTTTTTTCCCCTTTTCCTTGAGGTGTTTGCAGTTGCACATATGTGAAGCAGTGGTGTGTTGGCAGGCCTGGGGCACTCCCTGGCAGCCTTGCAGGATGAGTTGCATTTCCCCTGCATAATGCATTGCCTGTGCACACACATGCTGTGCACTCACACATGTGTGTTCTGGGTGATAAAAGAGACAAATTTGCATCCATTTCTGTGGCTTTTCTGCCTCGATGGAAAGACAGCTTAAGATCCACAGGCCTGCTGACTATAAAGGCGTTTTCTGAAGAATTTGCCCTTGCCTGTCTTTTTTGTTAGTGAAAAGAGAAAATGCCGTTTGTTTGAATTTCATTCAGTATCATTAGTAAATCAAAAGGCTGTTTAAGCACTGTATTAAGCATACATAAATTATGTATCTATTTATTTATTGCTTGTATCTGTCTATGTGTTACTTCCTGAAGTTTCATGCTACTGGAAAAAGAAAAAATACTTTCTTTTGTCTTTTTTATTGTTTTAACTGAATGTGCATCCGTAATTCTTTACATTTGTTATATACTTAGGAACTGGAAAGAGCTTGGAGAGAATATGATAAATTGGAGTATGATGTAACTGTAACAAGGAACCATATGCAAGAGCAGCTCGATCGGCTTGGAGAAATTCAGGTGTGGCAAAGATCTTAACATTCAATTCACTTTGTCTTTCTGTGGGTTTTAAAACTATACAAATGAAAAAAGGGGGACAAATGGTGAGCTAACTTAGAAACTTTTCATTTCTTTTTCTACCTTGTAAGTTCTGAAGAAGTGTTCAGGTTTTTTTTTATTTTTTTTTTACGTTATAATGCTGGTGTTACTTTATCTGGAAGCTTCCTTTTATTTGTCTCAGTGAGGGGGTTTGAAATGGGGTGGCTTTCTCAGACTTTAATTGCTCTGGCAGTCAAATCTTCACACAAATCCTTCCACTTAAGTGAATATTTTGAAGTTAAATCTTTTTATCAAAAGAAGCTATTACAGAAAATGCTCTAGGTGTTGCTTCAGGCCTTACAAAGGAAGGGTTCTGCTGTGTATTGTAGTGCTCACTGTGCAGGACAGGAGAGTGCTGGTGCTGAATTCCTGAGGAGAGCTCTCTGTGACACACACATGGACATGGAGGTGTGCACAGATTTTCTGGGATAGGCAGATGGGTGTGGTCTGCACTGCAGGTTCTTTGCTCCAGGGGTTGATTTTCTGTGCAGCTGTGAGATTACAAGGAATCCCAAAATCTGGGAAACTTGCATTGATTGGCCCGCAGTGTGCATGCCCATGGATGTAAATAGGTTTGCACGCCAGCACACAGAGGGACTGTGCTCCTCTCCACCTGTTTTGGGGTAGGAAGTGATGGTTCCTTTTCTATTGGTGTATGTGGGTCTCCTGTGCAAAGTCTGCTTGGGTTTTCTTTGGAGACCATGGATGAAATTCTGTTCTTGCAGTGCAGTTTGAATTGGCAGATTGCTCTCAAATTGACTGAGGCATTATGAAATTAGCCAACCTTACACTTTTTGTTCCAGACAATATTTGAATGTTTTATGGGAAAGAGTCTGTCATTACTGCATTTTATTTTCCTTCAGTGTGAAAGGATATGCAGTGTAGCCTAAAGAGAGAGAAGGGTTCTCCCTTTTTTATTTTTTCCACTTGCAACATATTCTGATGTACTGGCCATGTATGCTGTTTATTTGCTGACAGACTGAATCAGCAGGGATACAGCGTGCTCAGATTCAGAAGGAGCTGTGGAGAATTCAGGATGTCATGGAGGGTTTACTTAAACATAAACAGCAAAGAAGCTCTTCTGAGGCAGGTGAGCAATGGTTTTGTTGCATAGGAAATGAAATTGGATCATATAAATTTTTAAAGTGTAAGCTCCATTGTTGCTTTTGTATGTTTGAATTAATGACTAAGAAAAGAACGAAGCAAATACTGCTTCAAGTTGATGCTTGGTGTAGTCGATAGCAACAGGTTATTTTAAAGATTTTAAATATTTAAGTATTTTAAAAGCTGTTTACTGAAAACCATTTTTGTCTTTTTTTTTTCCCTACACCTTTCCCCCTCCCCCCAAACAGGCATCATGGTATCAAGGACATTTTCTTCTATTAAATATAAAAATGAGGTATGGTTTTAGCATATTTACTATTTTAGCACTCTGGAAGTTGTAATATGGCTGTGATAAAAACAAGCATTATTGTGAATACTTTAAGGCTGTCTGAAGGATGTATTCAGTATGTTTCTATGAAAACACCGCATTATGAACTAGTTTTAAAGACTGATACCTCCAGTAGCAATTCTAACATTCATTTCTACTGTGCCTCTGTATTCTCACTGGTATGTTTCTCTTTTCCATTTCTTACCTTTTCCTCTCCCTAGGCTCTTACCATAGAAATATAAACCCTGATTTATGGATATGTTTTCTACCCATCACACTTTTCATGGGAAGAAATACATTGCTTTCTGTGTTTATTCAGATATTGAGCCTGGTTCTCAGATGGCCAGAGCACCCACAAGAAGAGGTGAAACTGTGGGAGCTCCCAAATGTTCAATTCCTCTGAAAATCTGGCTGGAAGTTACAGTTTTAAAGGGACATTGTCATGGTTATCTGAAGTGTATGCAATATACATCTGGCTTACAGAACTTTCTAAAAGTCATTTATGTAAAACTCTTTCAGAAGATAATGGATCTAATTTTTAAAAGTACGATTTAGAGAGTTTGTACATGTCCAACAGAAAGTGCAGGTGTTAGAATTATTTACATTTTTTTTTTTTCATTAAATTTGACATTTGTCCCTTTAACTGCAAAATCTATAGCTGCTGTAGCCATGGTAATATATTTTTCTTTTTAAGTTATAAATGACTGTACCAGGTGCGCACGTCTAAATAAGGTGACTATTCTACAATCTTTAGGAAGAGGAAGTAGTCCCACCTCGTCCTCCACTCCCTCGGTCCTATGACTTTACAGAGCATCCTCCCATAATCCCCCCTCTGCCCAGTGATAGCAGCTCCTTGCTCTGTTATAGCAGGGGCCCAGTACATCTGACAGAAGAAAAGAAGATGTACCAAGTTCAAGGATATCAGAGAAATGGATCTTACTGTGTAAGTGGCTTAAACTGCCACATTGTTCTTGAAGCATCCTCCCTCCTTTGCACAGTCACCATTTTTGTTCATTCATCTGGCTACTTTTGTGTTATGGTTTCACTTTATTTAGTTTTGTTTATAGCTGCATCATTTGCTCGTCACATTTTCCTGTCATACGTTCTGTGCATATATAAAATGTCTTAAGACTTAAATTTCATAAGCTCAGATTCTTCCCCTCACTAGTTCTTTAAAAAACTCTGGGCTCAGTTTTTGAAGCTCATACCAATTTGTTTCCAGAAAAAAAAACAATCCACAACTCTGCCTTTTTACGGTGATTCTTTCCTGTAATTTCTGGTTGTCTGCAAATGTTGTTACTCAAATTAAGTACCAAAAAATACTTCTGCCATTCCACTTAAACAGTGGAACAAGCGAGAGCAGGGTTATCACAAAACCATTGGTTTGAGTCTTAAGACATAAATACTTGTACCAAAGTTCCTGTTTATTTACCACATCCCTTGATGTTCCTCAGGGTCCTGATTATAGGCTTTATAAGAGCGAACCCGAGTTAACTACAGTAGCAGAAGTGGATGAGTCAAATGGTGAAGAGAAAACAGAACCAATTTCAGAATCAGAATCTTCTGCTAAAGGTTTGTCCCCAGGCACGGTGTTTACAACCCTTCAGCTTTTTCACAAGGAATGCAGAGCTCAACTGTGTTAGAGAAGCTGCCTCATGGTTTGTGTCTTTGCAGCCTGTCCATTTCTCAGGTTGATGGAACAGCTTCCACAATAAAATAATGATTTAATTACAAGACGAGAGAAATTTCAGTCAATTACACCGCAGAAAAATCAAACATTACACTCACCAACAACCCTGAAATCCTTATTGACACCATGTCTAATCACATCACTCACATTCCCCACACACCATTCCCTTGAACAATTACCCATTTTATGTTCTTGCCCTTGAACAATTACTCAGTTTTTGAATCAAGCTCCCAATGTTATGTCGCTGGAACGTCCAAAAAGGCAGCACCACAGAATTTTCAGGCTCTCATAAGGCAGGGAAACAATGTCTTTTTCTTTTTTTTAATCTTGTAATTGTTGAATTGCCTTCTGTCCTCTGATATAATAGGAATAATGATCATGACCTTGGAGTGTACAGACAATAAAGGTCTTTGCAATTGCTAAATGCTTTAGATTCTTCTCTTCATCTAGCTCCCATAAAAGCTACTAATTGCTTGGTAGAGTCTTTTACCAGGAAGTGCTTCTCAATTCTGTTTGTTAAAACACACAGAATAGTTTGTTAAAGGTGGCTTCAGGAAAATGCTCAGCTTTAGCACCTCCCAAAAACCATATTAAGAGCTTTGAGAGAAAAAGTATCTAAACTTGTTTTGTTTTTTTTTTACCCTAAGGATTGATGTTGCCAGTTCCAGCAGAAATCACTGCCTTCTGTTTTGGTGCTTTCACTAAGCATTTACAGAGCAGGCTGATGCAATGATCATAGAATTTTATCAAGAATTATGATTATACAAAGATATTGTTGTCATCAGAATGCTCACAGAGGTTTTTAAAACTAAGGTTGGCATACAGTTTGGATATAAACTATGTGAATGGCCCTGTGATAAAATTAAGCTTGCACTTACCACACAATTTGTCAATCCAGATTCTCTGGGGTGTTTGCAGAGATACAATGTTGAGGCACATAATTAAATTTCTGTTAACTTGGTGGCAAAAAATGAACTATTTATCCTGAGATTTGCTAATCATCAATGACCTAAATTGAAAACCTTGTCTTTCTGACAACATGCCTAGATTTTATTGACCTGTGATGCTTCTCATTATTCACAGTAATTTATGTCAAGAGGTGAAGTAATGATAAAGACAAAGTAAGAAAATCTACACTGACATTATAAAGCAATTCCTAAGCACCCCAATCTGCTTTCTATCTCAAAGACAGAAATTATTTTACTATGTCCACTTGTAGAAAGGCAGTCCTCAGTCAGGGAAAGCAACAGTGCAAATTCCTCTAAGATAAATAACATTTAGAGGTGTGTACCAGAAGAGCTGCAGTGGTAGCAAGCGATGGGGACGCTTGCATATTCCACAATTCCCTTCAGTCTGTTGTTTATCATTGCTGTGTTTTATCATTTGTGCATATGAATTTTCTAACAGCCATTTCTTTGGTAATAACAATCCCCATGCAGTAGGAAAATGTAACTATTCCTGATTGTTTCCTACAGTGTGTAAGCCATTACAGCTCTCTGCTGGTACAGGAAACATTTTTGTGCCATTCTGTCTCAAGTTTTTCAGCTGATAAGGAAAGAAACTTAAAGGCAGCTCATCTCTGAGTTCTTTTTCTATCTTGCTGTTTTTTAGGTGTCATACTTAAATGATGGTAGTTTCTTATTGAGGGTGGTTTTAAAAATAAATGATTTCAGAGGAAATTGATAAAGGTTTTTCTGGTGGTTGTGCACATGGCTGTACTGAGCACTCCTCATGCCAGCCATTTCCCTCTCTTTTCAAACACCAGCAGTTAAAGAGAAATGTCAGCTATGAGACCAGAGGAATATTTGTGACCTGTGTGGTCTGTAAAGGTGACATTAAAAAAAAATTGAATTCTGCTGCGTTTTATCCTTGTTTATGTCTAAAGCAGACCCAAACTGTTGCTTTATAGCAGAATATCCTCAGCTCCTGTTTTCACTCACCAGCTGACCAGGCTCAGGGGTGATTTCATTCACACACAGACATGAGCATGGGTGTGCACACCCAAATGAGGCCATCCAAGAGCTGGCTGGACCTTCAGCATCTTCACCCATCAACTCTCAGTGCCACTTCCTGAATCTGCCCTTTGAAGAGCAGTTCCCAAGGCTGACGGTGTGTCTTTTCTAGAAAACAAATCAACATTTTTAGCAGCACTCAGTATGTTGCTTGGCTGTTTTGCAGGCTCACATTTCCCTGTGGGAGTTGTACCACCCAGAACCAAATCCCCAACGCCAGAGTCCTCAACAATAGCATCCTACGTCACCTTGAGGAAGAATAAGAAGATAGATCTAAGAACGGTACTTTAAAAAAAACCTTTGAGCATTGGATGTGTTTATTTTTTAAGTTTGATAGTTACTCCAAAAGTTGAAGTTATTTTCATTTTCTTTACCCAAAAAACAAACGAAAAGCCATAAAAATCACTGTTATAAAAGCATTATATACTAGATTAATGGAGACAGCTATAGGAAGAATGATAAAATTATAAATGCCCTGCAAGTTAAAGTGCATGGGGACACTGAAACTGGGCAAGAACTAAATGGTAAGTGATAAATCTGCTCATCTACTGAAGTTCAGGCTTGAGTTGAAAGCACATGAAGCACCTTTCAAACACTTGTATTTGGCAATTTAACAGCCCCTTTAAAACAATCACAGGCTTTTATTTTAGTTCAATACTCAAACAATTTGGGAAATAGCTAAAGCAGACACAGAATAAGGATGTGGTAAGCAGCATGCAGGTAATAAACCTGAAAATTCAGATTAGACAGTTCTGTAGTCTCTGGGTTAAAGACACAAATTAGTTCACACAAAGGAGAGGAAAACTTTTGCCATAGTTACAGCACAAATAGTAGAGGAGAAGTTGTGAGAGACTGGGAGAGGAGAGAGGAGCTCCCAGGATATTGACTGGAGAAAGAATACCACTTTTCATGACTGAAATCAGTTACCATAAATGTACTGAATGCAGCTGATTAGCCTGAAGTCGATTTTTATCTGCTGTAAAAAGTACAGATCTGCCTGAAAACTGGTGAATTTCAAGAAAACAGTAGGTAAATGGTTGTTATTTTGGAAAAAATACAATGCTTACAATTACAGGTTTTTAAGTGGTACTAAATTCACTTTGTTTCAGCCCATACTTGCAGTTAAATGTTGCCCAGCTGTAGTTTTTCTTGAAATAAAAAGGCAGAAATTACTATTAGATCAACTGGTATAAATGTCCTGGATCATTACATTTCAATTATGTTTCTGTCTCAGTCAAATATCTTGTGTTTGCCAGTTTTATAATGTCTGGTAAATTGTTTCAGCTCGAGAAGGTGGCTTTGAGTGAGCACCTACCCATTCTCTTAATGTTTATCATTGGTGATGGTAATATTGTTCAGAAGAGCCAATTATTCCTTCCTTTTGTTTTGAATTTCAGTGTTCATTTATTGATAATTGGATTTTGTACCTTTTTTTCACATACATAGGAGGTCTTTATTTGCCTACTATTTTTCTGCTCTTCAGTAAATCATTAGGTGATCTATTCTGGTAAGTTACCAGTCAGAAATCTTAGTTTTTTTTGAAACACATATGTATTTTTTCTTCCATTTAAGGAAAGACCAAGGAGTGCAGTGGAGCAGCTGTGCCTTGCAGAAGGCTCCCGGCCTCGAATGACTGTGGAGGAGCAGATGGAAAGAATAAAGAGACACCAACAAGCTTGTCTGAGGGAGAAGAGGAAAGGACTCAATATTATTGGTGTTTCAGACCAGTCTCCTTCCCAGAACTTGTCCTATGTCAGGGATAATCCATTCAAATTGGCACAGGTGGGTCCCACAGTGACCAAAAGCTTTGATGTGTCCAGTTAAAAACCAAAGGAGTTTTATTTGAGACTAATTGTAGAGTCACAGACTCTAAAGACTTCAAGCTTACACCTAGTGATAGCCACTTCTTCGTCTTTTTGGAAAACAAACACTTCAAATCCACATCCATTTGATCACCCATTCTGTGATGTTTGGTAACAGGGTGGGGTGTTCAGTCAAATTTAGCAAACAATGTGAAATTGCAAGGTTTGTGACTAAAAACAAGATCAGGGAGAATGATGACTCCATTGATGTTGAAATGAAGTCAGTGCTGATTTTTCTGCTGTGTAATGTATTCAAACATCTGTAACATTTTTAGGTAGGAATGTGTATTTATGATCGGGGCTCCTAAGTGGTGCATTTCTGCTGTGGTGTTTGAGCCCATAAATACATTAAAACAGAACCCACACTTTTGTTTTTACTCATTCTTAAACTTGTTTATTTGCCTGAAAAGTTTATTCATGGGTAAAGGGTGGGGAGAGAAAAGGAAGATACAACTGCTTGTCATTAACCAGGAAATATTATTCTGAATATAAATCTAAAAACCTCCAAACAAACAATCAAAGCCCAAAACCCCAAACCAAACCCAGATATAGGATAGCAGATATTAATCAGCCTACTACTTTCTAAATATTTAAAATTAGTTTTGTTCTTTAGTAGCTTCATGGAGTGGATTTTTGGTTGGATTTTGGTTTCTTTGGGTTTTTAATCTTCTGGAATACTTGTTTTTTCAGACCACGCTGTTTACTCACAGTTTTTTTTTTTTTATTTGCATTTCTACTGGTACAGAAATGTTTTGGTTTTTTTTGTTTTGTAGGCATTTAAACATCTGGTTTTCCAAAAGCAGATTAAATATATTGCAGTGTCAGGAAATCAGGTATTTCCAAAGATGTTTTAGCTTTGCATTTTGGGTTGGTTTTTTTCCCTTTCTCAGCATGACAAGCTGTTACAGAGCTATACAAAAGTTACCTTTTCTTCAAGAGCTCTGCATCCCCAGAATACCCCAAATTCCAGTTTAGCCTTTGCAATAGAGCAACTGCTTTTGGGCTGAGATCAGGAATGCTGCATGTGAAGGGGGTTCCTACAAACCCTGCTGTGATTCACACTGCTTTTCTTGAGAAGAGGTTGTGCAAAGCAAAGCTCTGCAGGTGATTCCTTCAGTAGTTCTTCCAGAGGTGTTTCAGCTTTACCCCTTCCCTCTGGTGTCATTCCATACCTCCAGGAGGGGAAGCTGCAGTCCTGAGTGTCACACCTGGGTACCTGCCCAGAGTGGGGGAATGGGCCAAATCTCTGCCAGAACTCAGAGCCATTCTGTGCCTTGCACCTTGTTCCTCGCTCTTCTCTGCGAAATCAGACCTCTGGGGAGGATAGGAAATTTATAAAGTCAGGTCTCTGTATTGAATAATTAGCTAATAGTCCATGTTACAAAGTCACTTTTTCTATCACAACTTTAATTCTTCCAGAATGCCATTTGGCTAAAAGCCCCAGGATGAGATATTATGCTGAGTAATAGCTTTTATTTCTAAAAGCAGTTTTTATGTCTATTGATTTTTAGAAAAACGGTGCAATGGCATTAACTGCTGGAAGTCTTTTTGACTGTGGTTTGGTTATTTAAGAATTGGAGGGGAAAAAGGATTTTATAAATGGCCTGCTGTGTAATTTCGAAGTGATTACCATCATACAAAAGGAAGTTGCTTCACAACTGTTGTTGGGACAAGCGTGTGATAAGGGGTGCACACTTTAAGAGAGCAAAGGCACTGATTTATGAACTGACTTACGTGGAATTTCCTCTTAATAGAGTGCATGTGTTAGATCACAGGAATTCAGCTTGGAGATTTACTGCTTCCATGGCTCCTATTTTTCTCAGCTCCAGTTCTCAATGAGCCTCCCTTTGGGTCTGCCAATATCTTGTTCACAGTGCACAATCTTAAGTCACCTCTACCATTCTTCCTCAAAATTTTTACATCAGCTTATCCTCTGAGCAGTGGATTTTGGTTTTTTTAAGAAGTAATTAATATCCTCTGCCATTATCAGATACTGTGTTGTCCTCTATTAAATCAGTTCACACCATGAGCTTGGAGAATACCCAAGATAATTGGAGGAAGTGCATGCAGGTGCACTGTGAATTTTGTGCCGAAAGCAGATTTTTATCGATTTTTTTTCTTAAACCAGAAAAGGCTATTTTATAAAAAGAGCAGCACTTATGAATGCAAGTAAGAATGCTGCTAAGCTGATTTGTGACTGAGCTAAATGTGAATGAAATTTCAGAAGATAAGGGTGACATTGGAGAGGAAGAGGGGGCAGAAAGTACAATAATCTTACAGACAAAGAAATGTTAGACAGGCTGAACTGTTTTGAAAGGTACTAAAATGAGAAAATTCCGCGTCCTTAATGACTTCCATTTTCCTTACTGCAATCTATGTTTAAGTTTTTTTCAAGTATTTTTTTTTTTAATCAGTCAGAGGACAGCACAAGGCTCAGAACTGAGCCTGTGATAACTTTAATAACAATTTGTCCATGTACTAATTTTGTTCCACAGAATCGGAAAAAGGACGATACAGTATTGGGGAACATGAAGGAGCTAGAGAACACCAGTAGAGAAAATAATTTCAAACAAAATAATAATGGAAGTCCTGGAGAAGAAATAGCACAACTGAAAAATGATGGAGAACAAGAACATAATTCAAGTTTTACTAAAGAGGTACAGAACTATTCCTTATTAAACTGTTCATCAGCTTGTCTTGCACTAACAAAGTATTTTGAGACACACACACCAGAGTTTGGGAAAGTGAGCCTGTTCCTTTTGCTTGCAAGATTAAGACTTCTTGTTGGATATACAACATTCCACAGAGAATCACAAAATTTTCTCGGATCTGTCTGTAGCTGAGACATTGAATTTTCTTGTATGTGGTCTTTAAATAAAAATCATTGACATATTCATTGCTTAGGGTACCCCAGTGTAATTTTTGACAGGCATTTAATGTCCCTGAATTTTTGTTTGGTTGGCTGTAGTGCATCAAATAGTTTATAGCAAGCAGAACAAAGCTGACACAATAAATTATGTATGGAAGTAGGCAGTACCTGTACTTTTAGGTATTTGTCACTGCTTTGATTTCTGCCTTGAAATAGTTTGAAACAATTGGCTTGGCAGGGAATTACCTTTGTGTTTCTGGTACTAAAGTGCCCATAACACTCAGCAAAACCAGACTGACTGTGAAGAATGGATTACTAGAGTTGCTTCTACATAATCATATCCTGTTTATAGTTTAATGTTTTTTTTAAAGTATTGTGTAAACGTTTTTTTCTTCTTCTGTATTCTCAGTTAATCATTCTTCTGTTTAATCATCCTTTTGTTTTCCTATTTTATATTTAGTTTTTAAATATATATCTGATGGAGAATGGTATAAAATCAAGTAACTAATTTATATTGTTATCTGTTAGAAACACTTCCTTATTGAGAGACTGTTGCTTTGTTAAATATGCAAATATTTCAAAAGGAAAATTATGTAATACACTCAAATTGTTTATATGTAGTCAGACTTTAAGAGCAGCATTCAGTCTTATCAAAAAAATATTGCAGCATCTGGAATTGTTGGAATTGTGAAAAGAGGGATAGCATGAAAAAACAGGCAGGCTACAATCCAAGGAGTTCAGATAAGTTCTGGAAGTTATTAAGTCAAACCCTGCCATGGCCTCTGGTATAAGTTTTAGGATAACTCTATTAACCTGCATGGTATTGATAAAAATTTCTTAAGTTATGTAATTCTGAGTTACTAAGTATACATGATGGCAAAATTTGTCTGTTAATAAAACTGTTTCCTGGTACTGTATTTCTTATCTGCCACTTAGTGTGTGTTACAGCTTTTTGTTTCATGATTTCAATTTTTTTATAGCTGTCAAAAACTGATGATCTTTTATCAGATGCACATGTTGTATCTGACTCAAAAGAAGTGAGTAATGAAGAGAAGGCAGAAAAGAAAAATAAATTGGAAGAAACACATGATGGTGATATAAGGTAAAAATCAAACAAGATGTTCAAAGGCTATTTTAAACTTGCATGTTGTATTTATTAGCTGAAAGGACCAAGCAATTGCCATAAATACTGAAAAGATTTATTTATATGGTTTTGAGTGGTTTACATATAGGGAAATCTAGTGAGAGGCTTAACTGCTGCAGGGATTCAGAGCTGAGGAGTTGGTGGGTGAAGCAATGTTTATTTTCAAGTCTTGTCCCAGTTGTAAGCAGAATGCATTCATAATCCTTGTTTTGGCCTCCAAAATGTGTTTATAATGTCCATAATAATGAGTTCAGTAATAAGGTCAAGCTTTGTATCAGTTCATTATGAACACTTCAGCCAAAGCTTCCATCTCATGCTCTTTATTGCTGATATTTAGGAGCAAACTAAACATCTTATTCTGTATCTCCTGCTTTAATTTTTACCTCATTACTTTGCAGCATTGCAGAATTAGAGGGGTATTATATCTTGGGTATTTCTCAAATTCATAACTTCAGTGTGAGTTGCACTGCAGGTCCTGAGGTCATAACTTTGTCCAGGACCCTTCAGCAGTAGGAAACTGCAGGAGTTTATAAAGGAAAGGAATTCAATTCCAGGTGCTTCTTTAAAACTGTAACTACACAAAGTAGAGGGGTTTCAAAATGCCTGCTTAATTTATGCTACCTGGACTTGCAACTTGCAGCTTCTTTCTGTCAACAGGAGAAAATTAAATTATAGCTCCTAAACTTAGTGGTTAACACCTGAAATTAAGTTAGAGCCAGTCCTAAATGCTGTGCTTTTTTTAAGCAGCTTGCAGAGTGTGACCACAGTTGCAAACCACAAACCCAAAACCAGCTCAGAAGAAAGTGAAATACTTAGTGTTCAAGAACAAGAAGGGATTGTGTCTTCATTTGAACTAGCAGCACAGTCTTCAAAAGGAAATCAGGCAGCAGCAGGTATGGAAAAAGAGTTTGACTGAAGCACAGCTTAGCCAGTACATGTGTAAAACTTTAATTTCATTTTGATTGTGCCTTTTGATGCTCTGAAACCCTTATGAACTGAAAATGCTGAGCTCGTCTACATGTGAAGTGTTCAGTTTTACAGTGTACAGAAAAATAGTTTCCCAGTGGACAGCTACAGAAATTCCATTTTTCTGAGGTTTTAATATAGCTTTTATAGTCTCTAATTCAGGGATTTAAATAGCTGTTGCCAGAACTTGAGTCATACTGGAGTTTTCGGTTGGAGCAAATCATTCCTTTTTCATCTCAGTCCTGGCTGTGTGTAGACATTTTACCATTGCTCCCTGCTCCTGAGTGACCTCAGATATGCCCAAAATTGTGGAATTATTGAGAGTTTCCAATATTTTAAACTAGCAAGTAAAAGCACCCCATTTTGGCCGTGTTTTGAGGAGTAAGAAAGATGAAGAAAACAGGAAACACTGCCTGACTGTACAATTACTGGTGGTGGACTATTTTGCAAAAGGAGAAGAGTGGAATAAAGCAAAATTATATGCAAAGAAGGAAAAAAAGAGAGGGGTGAGTAGGGAAAGGAGGAAGGGAGGAGGTAGAATTCAAGACATTATTAGGATATTTGCTGATGGGAATGGTTAAGTAATCCAAATGGTTCAACTTATGGATATAAAAGGTGATCTGGATCTTTGTAGTGCAGTCAGCAATCCTTTCTGTGACTTGATAATCAAAACCAGAACTTGTATGTACACTTTGTACTGCTCAGCAGAATGAAAAAGTTTAGTTAATCTGAGCTGGGATACGAAGGTGGGTCTGGGCCTATCCCAACTACTTAAATTTTACTTTGTTTCCCCTTTCTTTCTAGGAAACATAAAACATCAGCACTCATGTGTTTGCTGTTCTACTAGTTATACCTGATTAAGGATCAGCTATGCTCTCCCTTGAAGCTGTGCTTTTTGTGCTGATCAGATTTTTTAAGTCTTCACTTGTGTAGCTTTCATTTCTTAATTTGAAATGGTGATTTTTCAAGCTTCCCTTTATGATGACCTCTATAACTTGTATTCTTATTTATTTTGCTGTATGACTCGCAGTGAAAAGTTTGCCTTCTTCACCAGAATCGTCCTTGTCACCAGCTCCATCCACACAGACACAGCTCACAGAAGGATCACATTTCATGTGTGTATAGTTACAGAGAAGTACGTTCTTCTTTTTCCCACCTTTCCTGTTCCTAACATTCTTCCAGGCATTTGTTTGCTGTTATTTTTGTGAGAAACCTCTGTAGCTGATACTCAGCAAGACAGAGTTTCCTACGGTGTTGAATATAAATTAGCCAGAAAACAAACAAATTCGTGTATCGATTTGCTTGCAAGGAGTTCATTCCCAAGGCAGCTACAAGGAGAAAGGGCTAATTGGTTTATCAGGCATGTTTTCCACAGCTGGCAGGGTAATAGCCCTTGGAATTACACGGGAGGCCTGAGCTGTTACAAAATGGAGTTAAGGCACAGGTGCAGATGAGTCTTGATGCTTCAGCCGTGGTCTTGGGCAAAATGGGCAACCAGAGCTCAGACTTAGTGGTGCACAGGAGGGAATGGGCTAGTGGCCTGAAGAATTTATGGCTTAAAACATAGAAGCAACAATTTTAAAACTTTTTTATTTATTTATTTCTATAGAGAAAGCCCTACACAGCTGCTCTTTCCTGACAGAGTGGGTGACTGCTTCTAGGAATGAAGTTAAGAAGCATGAGTTAGACTGGATTTACATGTTCCTACCTGTGCTGTTACCCACTTAATGAATGGCAATGGAAATACAAAGTGTGTGTTTGTTTAGGCAAGTGTTTAACAAAATTAGTAGGATAACAGTGTGAATGCTTCAGCACTTTACCAGCATTTAAATCAATCCACAGTTCTTTGCTGTCAGGAAGTGTCTGTTTAAATAAGCTTTCTGCTGAAAGAATGAGCTTTGTTTCAATGGCAATGTTAAATGCCATAGCTAATGTAACTTAAGAAAGCTTTAAAATCAATAACAATTTAAAATTGAGACATTTACAGTCATTTAGCATGAGGAGATCTGAAAATGCATTTTTTAAAATTTACTGTCCCAGTCTCAATTGCCAAGGTTTAATTTTAGCAAAATTAGACTTACTAGTCATCACAGAGACCTTTCTAATATTAACAAAGGGCAAGAAACTATTTATACTCCTTAAAAAAAGAAAAAATAAAAAGGAAAATTATTAAAGTATTTTCTCCTTTTGAGAAAGTGGAAAATGCCACCTTCACATTCAGTCCTGACACTGCTCCTGCTTTCCTGATGGGTGTGGTGTGCCATGATTAGATTTAGCTTGAATTTTTGTACTTTAATTTGAAATGTTTATTACAAATCTATTTAAAAAAACGAGTGGGACTTTCCTTCTGGAAATACTGATTTGCTTTTCAGGTCCTCTGTATAAATATACAGGCATTTATGGTGCATCTCCTTTTGAAATAGGACAAACATTCGCTCATCAGCTGGGTTTTGGGTCAGTAGTGAAAGTGAAACTGCACTGCTGGATTCTGTCTGTAGGAACAGGGCAGCAACCAGAAATCTATCACCGATTGCATGAAGCTGCTTTCAGCTCAGATCAGCAAATTCATTTTCTTTAGGGATTATGCTAAATAAAATAGAAATTAATAGGAAAAGGCTTTCCCACCCTTGGTGAGGTGTATCCCCACAGCCAGTTCTGCAGGTGAAGCATTTCTGCATTCAGGACAATTCTATCCTCTAAAGCCTCTAAAGAGGCTTTAATTGCTTATGACAGATTGGTCCATCTGGAGTGGCACTTGTCAGTCTGATTCTCTGCTTAACCATGCCTCACCCTGCTGGAGAAAGGATTCCAGAACTTATTTGTTGTGGCTGTTCAGTGTTTGGATTGAGCTGGGGAAAGCTCTTAACTGTGTGCATCTACATTCCACACTGCTGGATTTGATGCCTCTGTTGGTTGTTTCCTTGGAGTTCCAAAACAAATTTGTGCCATGAGCTGGGCTTAGCATACAGAGGAGATGGATGGAGCACGGTGCTTGCCTGCAATATTTGCTGCCCTTTACCTTCTGGGGCTGTGGTTCCAATATTCCAGTGCTTTGCTGAGAGATTTTGGCACGTCTTTTAACACACAGGAATTCAGCATTTTCAAAAAGTCTTATGTGGCAAAGGGAAATTCCAAACTGTAGGATCAGCCCTGGTCACATGCAACCAAATTTTTCAGGCAGCATCTGGAAAATGCATAGTAGGTTTCAGGGAATGAAGAGGTAATACCTATATTTGGCTTTTACAGTCAATTAGAAAAATGATACTCTTGGCACAATGCCAGGGGAATTTGCCATAGGAAATTGGTGTCACAGGATATTGTAGGACTAAGGAGAAACCCCTTTACACAAGGCTCCTTTCTTGTCACAGCCCTTACTTTGCAGAGACAAATCTCTGTGTGTACCACTAACTGGATTTTAAGCATTGCATTTGCACTGAGTTATGGGGGGGATAACGAAATTTTATACAGCACCTGGATTCCAAGCTCAGGAACATTTTTACCGATGAACTGTTAAAAGCTATTTATAGAAGTCCTTGCAGCAATTACCAAAATACAGCGAGCTCTGGGTGGAGCACTTGAACTACTCTGCCAGGACAGTGTAGCAACTCAGTAACTCTGCATCCCTCTTCAAAATGGGCCTGGCATTTCTAAGACTGGTTAGGATCTTTGCTGTTATTACTGGTTTTAGGTGAAGAGCATTTGGAGGTGACCACGTGTAACAAGATAAAACCCTCAGAGTAAACAGATTTTCATTCAAAGTGGTGTAAATTCGAAAAAAAAAAATCTTGGTTTTGCTTCTGTCTGTCAGAATATCTTGACAGCAGTATTATTCATCAGGAAAACGGATTTTGGAAACAACTGATTTCTAGGATATTTTATAATGTTCTACACCTACATTGCTAGGATGAGGTCAGGAATTCCTTGCTGTACTTAATCCCCTGAGTTCTTTAGACAATATTCTGTTGCTAAAATAGAGTAACTTAATCTGTGTCTGTCTTTCAGCACCAACGGCTTCTGTTGAAACAATTCATGCCTGAGATATATGGACCTGACCTATGAAAATATGAGAAGATATTGTACAGTATATTTTAAATCTATGAAATTCATAGTTCTGATGCTTTTGGCCACAGAGCATCGTTTTATCACTTCCTGGAAAATGTTTATTCCAAGAGAGCTTTAAATGGCCCACATGTACACTCAACAACCTTCAGATTGTTCTCCTGATACCAGCTTGCTGCTACGATTTCTGTGCACATGAAACAAAGGCTCTTTTTTAATGTGCACCCTACAGTCAGAACTTTATTTGCTGTTCTTCAGAATTTAATGCTCTTTTAATGATGGATCATATAAGTTTACTTTTTTTGCTTCTTTTAGATGCATAACTCGGTTAATTTTACATATCACCACTAAACCTTGTTTTACACTTTTTAAACATTACAATTTATTGTTTTAACAATTTATTTGTAAAATTTTTATATATATATATACATATAGATATATTTAAAATGTGCCATTTTTATTATTGCTTAGTAAAAGATGTCCTGTTTCTGCTGTAATGATTTCTTGGTCAGGTAGCAATGTCAGCAGTTACTGCCACACTTCTGTCAACATAGACATTAATGTTAGTGGTTGCTTTTTCTTGACTAAAATGGAGTGTAGGTATTTTGAGGTACTGGGCTTTTCCTTCATGGGGTTAGGGTGTGTACAGCAATAAGCAGGTTTTCAATCCAGTACTTAGTTTGTGTACAAATGTAATTATGTTCATTGTGTATATATTATACAATGAGCACATACGATGTAAGTATAAGAAGCCACTTATTATTGTTCAAATACGAATGTTCATATCCCATTTCTTTTATATCATACTAAATAAATGTTGATGTTCTTAAGGACTTGTATGGTTAGTATTTCTTCCAGCAAACAGATGTCACACTGTGTTCCACCTTTTGATGTGGGGAATGCAATTCCTGTCCCATTGGCAACATCACCTGTCAACCAGAGTAGCAGTGACAGACTCTTAAGAGATCCCAGTCTTCCTCTTCGGGAAAGAATTAAGGCTGCAACACAGAACAAAACAGACAACCTGAGACTGAGATGCAAGAAATACAGGTTCAGCTCCTGGCTCTCCCAGACTTGTGTTGTGATACTGGAATAATCACTTAGTCATTCTGTGCCTCGGTTCCCTGCCTGTTTACACGGGCGGTAATAGCCTGTCTTAGTGGGGTGTGGTGAGCAGTAATTCAATATTTGCAAACGCTGATTGCCAGGTTCAGTGGGGTTAAGGAGAGAAGTGTGATGATTCCTGGAGGCTTTGGCATCTGCATAGAAACTGAAAGAAAACCTGAAATAATCTGTCGAGTGTTGTCACACTACAGATGTTACCAGCTTCGCTGTTCCATCTCAACACAGCTGCCTGAATTTGCCTGAGACAAAAGAGGTTTAGAAAATAATTAAGAGAAACAAAAATATTTCAGGAAAGCTTTTGAATCTAGAATGTAAAGCTAAGGAATCTTTTGCAGGTTCAGGCAACTGCTGTGTGCTTCAGTGCATGTGTGTGCCATAAGTGGTAAGGCAAGTTTCGCAGGAAGGCAGCTGCCAGCTCCTGTTGTGCTTTTTTTACCTTACAAATCATATCCTGATCAAGTTAATATTGCTGTTCTAGAAACCATATAATTCATGGTGCTCTTCCATAGGGAAGTGCCTGATACTGTCACACAGTTTGAAATTACTTTACCATTGCCCCTCTCCCCAAGTAGAAGTTTGTGTTTGTCAGATTCTTTTGGCACTCCCGGCTCTGCCACCAGTTCTCTTCTTCCCGGTGCTCTTTGCCACAAAGATACAGAGTATCTTGTCTGGCTACCTGTTCTTCTCACGTTTTCTCTGAAAAGTAAAAAAAATAGGGATCAGAATTCAGCAGCAGAGCCTGGAGGGGTCACAGTGAAAGAGGTGGCTGAAGAAGAGACGAATGATGATGCAGGCAGACAGCATGGAGCTGAAAAGTTATCACATTGCCCTCTGTTTTTGGAACAGCAGCCCCAAATTAGTGCATCCTTCCATCCAAAAGAGCAAAGAGGAATGTGATTTTATTGCTCAACCAACCAAGGCTTAAGTTCAGTGGCATCACTGGAACACCTGAGGCAAAGCAAATAGGACACACCCTGTTCTCTCCCTAACCCTTCTAGAGAGAGCTGTTTGCTGACAAGTTCTGCAATCTCTTTCTGTCCCTGCTGCCGAGAAAAGAATTGCAATCAATAAAGGAAAGAATGACTAAGTGATTTTTGGACATTTATAGAAGTTGTCTATGTCTAAAGCAGTTGTTGGTTTGGAATATCTGCAAGGAAAGGGCAGTTTATAATGGAGCTGGGAAAGGTGGGGAGAATGAGCGAGTTTTGCTGATAGAACTGTTGGCAAAGACAGCAAAGGTGAATGATGCAGGAATGTAATAATGATCATAGACTATAATTTCACTTCCTGTGGGCACTTGCTGCAAAGACTTGGAGTTTCATTGGGTGCTCTATTTTTCTGTCTTATGGGAAAAAATAATAAATGTATGGCTTTGTGTTATCACAGAGCATCTACTCTCTTACCTCATCAGAATAACTCATCCCAGTGATCGTACTCCTGAGATATAGAAATATCAGAATACTGATATGGTCAGCCTTCAAACATTATTTTAAGTTTGTATCTAGGATATTTTTATATTTCTGACTGATTGCTTTATTGGCTATTGCACTGACACTTGTATATATGGAACGTGCTTTTTTTTTCAAAAGCAGGGGTCCTTAGGAATAATGCAACACATTCTCTACAGATGTTCATGCTTTTCAGAACCAATTACATCTATTTTTGTCTTTTGTTCACCATTTGCATTGTTCCAAGGCTACTAGAGAATGTGATTCTTTTAAATCCCTTAATAAAGTGACATTACTCAAAAAGTTATAGTTGGTGTCTTGGCAGTTTTTGTATGTTGTGGGCTGGCTCAAAGGGAGAGACCTCACCAGGCAGCTGAAACCCAAACCTTGTTTATGTTATCACTGAGGTGGAAAAAGTAATCTTCAGTTAACATTTCCTCAGAAATATGCATCATAAAATGACTCCAATAAGGTTCTATTTTCAGGAAATCAGAAAAAAAATAAAGATGCACATTTCAATCTAAATCACATTAATTGGACAGTCTGTGACAGAATTCTTATCCACCCTGTTGGATCCACAAGATGTACCAGGAGTGCATACATAAAAAACATTAATGAATTACACTGTCAGTAATAGATTTAATAAATTCTCTAGGACTTAGACTAGTGGCTTAAGTTGTACCCAGGGTGAGCTAAGCAGCAGAATAGAAGACCTTTAATTAGTGGGGCAGTTGGATAAGTCTTACCTCCAACTTTTCATTATATTTTAGAGATGAGATGGAGGGGTTTTATTTTCCCTGTTCTAATAACCATAAGTAGTACTCACTCAGATTTCAGAAATGGCTCATCACGTCTTTTCTACACAATATTATTTTGTCCCTGTCATCCTGGATCGTGCTATAATTATTTTCTGAAGTTATTCTAGGGTAGTTTAATCTTATTTCAGTTGGAATCCTAAGTTAAAATGTTATTTACTGTCCTTTAGAAAGTTGACATTTAAACAGCTGATAAACAAATTGCCTGTACCTGGCATTAATAATATATCTGAAACAACTTAATCTAACTTCTTTAAGGATGCACATGGAGATAAGAAAGCAACATCTGGCCTTCATTTCTTCTAAAGAACGTTATATATTCTTGCTGGTATATCCTAGGAGCTGCCTGGCTTGTCCATATGGGAACACTGAAGAAGCTGCTACAAAAATAAAACTGAATATGCTGGTGGCTGCAAACAAATGCCTGACCCAAAATGACAGCTAAAAGCAGCTGCTTTTGGAACTTGACACGGACAACTTGTTACCCAGCTGTTCCAGATGTGTCAGCATTCAAGTGTTACTTGTGGAATGAAGATTCTGGTTGGGTTTTTGTTTTGTTGTTGTGTTTCTTCTTTCTATGGTACGCCAAGGAAAATGTTTTTAAGGTCTGTCTAAATATTATCTGGCTGCTGTGGTGAAACTGCAAGCAACTGTTAATTGCAGCTCTGGGGATGTGACATCAGCAGAGAGGTTGTTAATTGCCTCATGTGGCAGCCTGGCTAGGGATGTGTTTAAAAACACTTATTTAGGCTGGATTAGGTTCTGTTTGGGATAAAAGTAAAACTATAAGCAAACGGTGCTGTTTTCAGTGGGCTGCTGTAGAAGTATATCTGGACAAAACCAGATGTGGGATCATTAACTTCTTTATTACTGAAACCAAAAGGAAAATAAGGAATTAATTTTTTATTTTTGTCAAATTCTATCCAGATCCCTGTTCTATGGAACGGGAATACTTCAAAGTATTTCAGACTAAAAATGGAAACACCCTCTTGCTCTTTTGAAGGTTAAATGAGTACTGTTCAAAAAGAAAAAAAAAAAAAAATGCAGACTCTGCATGTTTAACTTTATATGTAGAGCAAGGAAGATTTACTTACAGCCTCGAGGTTTGGTCAGTGAAAACTTTCAAAAAAATACCTCATCCTCATCAGTTGTTGTCTGTGTCACAGTGAAGTGACTGGTGCTGTACTGGACTCTGATCTTTAAATCCATTACAGCCCAATGTGTAAAATCTTCTGCCTTCCTTATGTGGAGAAAAACTGCCTTATCCATCCCCCAGCTGTCTGTCCCTACATGAGCAGCTGAATCCGGGCAGTTTCTTGCTTGGAGTGGCAAAAATCTGCAGGTGCTTTTCATCCTGAACGATTGAGTCAAAGCATATCATGAGAGACACACAACATTTCCAAATAACTTGCATGTGAATCTCCTTTATTTTCAGCAATGGATTCTGTTTAGGGGGAAAAAAAAAAATCTATGTAATAGTCACCTTACTAGAAATAAAATAATTAGTAAGTACAAACAAGTACATAGGAATTTATTTGAGAAAATTATTGTTAATTGACAGTAAATTCAAAGCAATTGGGGGGGAAAAAAGACTGCAGAATTCAGCAACTCAACTCATAAATCACCTCTTTACAATATGAATTTCTGGTGAGTCTTGACACTGATTACACATGTAGCTGAGTGCTTCATACTGTGCAACTTTCTTCTTGGAAAATTCCCAAGTCAGCAAGAACATGGAGACTGCTTCAGATGTTTTAGCTTTAAAGAGGAAGGATTTTTTTTTTTTTTTTTTTCTTTTTTTTTGGTATGCTCATTGTCTTGGTTTGAAAAGACAGGTGTTTGTTAAGGAAGGCAGGAGCCTCTCTTGAAATGGGAAATGTAAACTCCCTCTTTCTGAATTACTACAATTTTGAAATTAAGGGGCACTTAGGTAGAGATATGGGATTAGGAATAACAGTTCTTTAATAGTATGTATAAATAAAAAAAACCTACAACTTAATAGGAAAATTCAAATAGAATGCAGCAGCACAAAACCACTGACAGAGTCAGAGTACAACCTGTCACGCTGTCAGTCAGGGTGTTGGTTGCAGTCTAAATAAATGGTGGCTGCAGTCCTCCTGAAGTGACAGATGTTGGCTCCGTTGAAGAGGTGATCCTGCAGCAGGGTGTAGTTCTCCTCTGAAGGTCCAGTGGTGTAGATGGGTCCTGTCTTCCTCTGGGAATCCAGTGGAAAAGGTGGCTGTGCTGTTCCAAAACTCAGATTATATCCAGGTAGAAATGTTTGGCTCCTCCCCCTGGGTGCAGCATCTCCCAATGGGATGATGGGATTTTATCAGTTCTGCAGTGAGACTCAATGGCCCATTAACAGAAGAGATCCCCTGGAGGGAGGATGGGTCATGGAAGAGGTAAAGAACACTGCCCCACCTGGTTTTAACAGCTGGTAATAGAATACATCCTTTTGGTTACATCTTGCATTGCAACCTAAGACACTCATCCACCAGTCTAGGAAACAGCTGTTAATGGTGGTTGGTTTTATTCCTTTTATATACTGAAATGGTCGTATCTAGACAGAGGGGGGAAAAAAGACAACTGAACTTTCTGAGGAGCGTTTCCTGATGCTATTTTGTGTTTGGGTTTTGGCTACCTGGAGGATGTCTCGGAGAATTTGCACATGCAAGAGCTGGTACTGCAAGGAAACCAGCTTGTAGGAGTCGGGTCTAGCTGAAGGTGTCATTTTGTGAGCAAGGAAATTGCCTGGAAACCAAAATCACCTTTGAATAACATTCCTGGCTTTTTTCTTAGCTTGTGTTAACAGACCCATAATATTCTGTAACTACTGCCTCTAATATATTGTGTCTACAAATAATAAATATTTTTAATAAAGATAAAGTGCCTGGATAATGTGTGAAATCCTGACCACTATTTACAAGGTAGCAAGTACAAATTAACCAACCAGCCTCAGCCATTTAGGTCACCTTAGTAAAGAGGAATTGGTTAATACTCATGGACTAAAACACTGGGAAAAACCACACTTGCTTATGTAAACTGATTGGGGGGATAACTAGTCTGACCTCACAGCTTTTTATTTTAAAACTTTTATTTCATGACCTTAAAGCTATTCCATTCTGTGTGATCAGCTAAATATAACCTAGCTAAGCTCCACTTCATTTCCATCATCCAGATTTTAGGATGAGGGAGAACAGAGGTCATGACATTTTGATCATTTTTGCCTCATTAAAATCTCTCGGACCCCAAGGAGCACAGCTGGGTCATGTTTGTAAAAGGTGGGACTCTAAAGCCTTGCTTTGAGCCATGTCTGTTTCACACAAGTGCTCCAGACGGATTTCCATCCATCCTCCCCTGGCTGGCTGTTTCCAGGCTGCAGCACTGCAGTTAATTCACCTGTGAACACAATCCCGAACTTCTACAACACTTTCAGGCAGTTAATCATAGGCGGTATGTGAAGTCTAAGATCTCTACAGCTGATGGTTCCAAACTATTAAGAGGATGACAGGATACGGGAGTAAATCCTCGTTAAAGCTTTAGCACTGCAGACTCTCCGGGCAATTCCCAAACCCTTGGGTGCTGTAACTGCATCTTTGAACGCAGCAAAACGGATTTCTGCTCACTTGAACGGATGTCCTCCTCCAACAACTGCCGGAGGAACTGTAGATTTGAAGGATGGATTGGTGTTTTGGAAAACACGCTGGATTGGTGTTTTGGAAAGCGCTGCTGGCCATCAGTATCCCTGCAAGAGGAGGCTTTCCCTCCCCCAGCCCCCAGCCCTCCCTTTCTCCCGCAGCAGGCACGGGCTCGCTGGCTTGGGCTGCAAAAACACTCTTGTTACCTGGTGGCCTTGATGGAGAAGCAGCCAAGTTTCCTTCCAGTGCCTGCCCTGGGCAGATAAGTTGTGTTAGGAGGGGAAGCAGGAGATGAAGGGCACGGATGTCCAAGTTCAAGTGCTCACCCAGAAGGAGCCGGGGAGAACAAAGTTAGCCCGGCTGCAGCTGCTGCTGCTGCTTTCCCACTGCAGCTTCCCTCCTTTTCCCTCTCTGGCCGGCCCTTTGTCCTCACGGCGTGGTTGCCATTGTATGGGAGTTTTAAGGGATGAAAGCGAGCGATCGCTGATGGGTGACATGATAGTGCTTTAAATGGGAATGCAGATTGCTCCCAATACCACGCGATGGAGCAACGCGGACAAAGCAAGTGGCGGCGGCACAATAGGCTTAGGATGATGGCCATGGCCAGAAGTGACTGACAAAAGGAACAAATACTAAGATGAGTTTAAAAAAAAAAAAAAAAAAAAAAAAAAAAAGTCCAGGACTGTCAAAGAGCCCGTGGTCTGAGAAACTCTGTAGCCGTGCAAGCTGTCCAGATGTGGCGGGCTGCAGCTGGCCTGTCATCTCAGCAATATTTAGTATCCCTTTCTCTTCCTCCTGGGAATCTGGGTGCTGAGCACGCGCAGGAAATCGGGGATTACAAACTTGTCTGAACTTTTCACTGCCAGACATTAACATGCGGATGCAGCAGCCTGTATGTAAATGATGTTATCTGAGCTGTTTTATGCATGTGTTTCCAGGATAAGAAAGGAGATTATTTCATTGTGTGAACTAATTACCTGTGAAGAAAAAATTTAGAGCCTTTTTAATGTTAATGCCAGGCTGTATTTTTATTAACCTTCCTTACTCAATGATGCAGTGTTGTGTGTTTATTGTGTATTTTCAAATGTTAAGGACTTGATCCTTTAACCTAAATGAAAGAAGTTCTTGATAGGACTTTGCATAAACAGGTTTCTTTGCAAGGTTGCAGCCACATCTCAGAGCCTTCCTTTGCCCATAAAATGGGGTTGCTTCACCAAATGGAAAGACAAAGTGACATTTAAGTATCGCGATATTGCTGCTTAATGGTGCACAGCAACAATTAAAAATAAAAAGGGGACAATCATATTTGACTGGAACTGCGAGACAAATTACTGCAAAACAGAGAAAATGTGTTCTTGGCCTAACCTGCAGTTGCACATAACCAGGGCAACAGAATTTGTGTTGATGCAGCAGATCTGAGCCCAGATGGGAACAGCCCTTTTGGTTTCAGGTGGACAGATTGCATGATTTAAAGTTAAACACGCTCACACTGCGAACATTATGATACAGGAGAGAATTTGTGTGAAAATCT
The DNA here is from genome assembly GCF_030490865.1 of Poecile atricapillus. Taxonomy (NCBI): domain Eukaryota; kingdom Metazoa; phylum Chordata; class Aves; order Passeriformes; family Paridae; genus Poecile; species Poecile atricapillus. The sequence continues at coordinate 2,654,542 of NC_081266.1, read as the reverse complement.
GATCTCTTGTGGTTCCTACGTCTCAGATGAAATTCTGCATGTTGCTTATTAATAGTATAATTAGATAAGGGAGGAGGGGAGTAACTTTCAAATGCTTCATGTTTCAATATTTATATGGCTTTTAAACCAGCATGGTTTTTTATTTATTTATTTTGTGATATTTTGTTAAGCATGATATAAACTGAGTTGTTGAAGTTTTGCTGTAGAACATAAGCTGGTGAGAATATGCTGCACGTAACAAAAAGGAATATGCATGCAATATGCCAAAAGGAGTTACCATAGTGCAGTGCAGGTGATGGACTGAGATCACTTACTGCAATTTAAGAAAGTCCCAAAATCTGATTGTATTAATATGCAAAAGACCCCCAAAATATGTACTGTGATAAAAGAATCTGAAATATGAGTGGCACACGGACATTGGTCCAGCACTTAATTTATCTTTTATTGAGGATGGTGAGGAGAATGTTTGGGGTCTTTTTTCTGTAAAGTCCCATTTTAATTTGGCTGCTTTGCTTCCTCTCTACATGAAACTTGGGCTTGAGAAACTGGGATGTGAAGGTGTCTGAGGCACTTTTTTTGTAAGATCAGGTCCTCAAGATAGCAGAGAGAACAGAAACCATGGCCTGAAGTGGTGCCAAAGGATTTTCCTTGGAAGAAACAAGGCAGAAGTAGGTCATGGCTCTCTACAGAGCTGATACCTTAATGCTTTCAGTGCCTGAGTTGCACTTCTATAATACATCCCTCTTTGTTGTACCTCTTATGCACTAGCACAACCTAAATCAAATAGCTTCCTCAATTAAGAAACCCCAGTTTTATGGGAAGACATGTAAGCATGGACTATAAGATTCACCACATTTTAAATCAGCTATTTTTCCCCTTGCTCTAAAAAGTTTTCTATATTTTCCAGGCTTTAAATAGCTAAATCCACTTTTCACCAAGATAAAACAAATGCTTAGCATTGCCAAACCCAGACAGAAATTCAACTGCAAAGATGATGGTTCTGATAAATTATCCAGTGAAATGCAATATAAATCCAAACTGCTGCTGCCAGTATGCCTCCATAGCAACAGCTTGCCAAGAATATATAGTGCCCCTTTTCCTACTATAACTTCAGTATTATATGAGGTTGTTTTGGGGCACTGATCTGCCTCGCAAAACTACTGGATAGTATTTGTTTATTGAATGCAGTTTGCATGTGTCACTAGGCAAAAGTCATCAAGCACAAAATGTTCACCTTGACTGCAAAAATAAACCAGTTTTAAAAGACTGACTAGACTCAAAAGCATTGTGTCATTAAAAGTCAGGCCCATCCCTGTTGAGAACACTCCATGTGTGGGTTTAACAGCAGCTTTCACTGGAAGGCTTCAAAGACAATTACACCTCAGAGCAGTCCTGGGAAAGAGACTCTCAAGCATATCCTAACCATGCATAAATTTCTGCGTAACAACATGCTAAAATGCTTTGCTCACCCCTATGCAGTCAGCTGTTTGGAGAATCTGGGTGCAACTGAGCTGGGAATAGAATTCAGGAGAGGGGAATGGCTGCTTTGTCTATTAGAGGACATGCAGTGCATCTATAGGGCACATCACTAGGGCATTGAGCTAATTTAGGACCTGCATATCCCAATTCTGCCATGTATTCCAGGCTTCCTGAGAGAGTGGACCTCTGAACTATTGACATTCTGACTGATGGAGGGTGAAATTCTGAATATAGTGCAACTTAGACTCTCCTGTGCAGTAGGGGCCAAGTCCACATCTCCTAGCAGCCATCAATAATATCAGGATATCAAGATTTGCTGTGAGTTCCTCAAAACTCCTTAGTTCCCCAGCTCTCAGGCTGAGTTTGATAGTCTGGCCCCACTGAGGTCAATTTTGCAATCAATACCAGAGACGCCAAAGTTTCAGACAAAGCCTGTAAAATCCCTCTGAGATCACATATCTCTGACCATTTAGTTTGCAATAAAGGTGGCTGTTGCAAGATTGGGTGTAAAGCACTCAATCTCAGTTTTCATTCCATCAGTGATAACCAGTGGGGGCATAACATAAGTTTCCAAATGTTCTCATTTCCCATTGCCTCAAATAAACAGCACCAGAACTCGATCAATATGTGCACAGCCAAAAATACCTTACTTTCTCTTTCCTTGTCTGAATTCTGAGGATCTGACCTCATGCAGCAAACATCTTCAGTCATTTCTGTAAAATGAGACTTCACTGGGATTGGAACAGTCTCATAGTTCTCCCAAAACTGGTGCTTGTGGTGATTCCAGTGAGCACAGACAGCAGGCTGCCTAGCTCCGTGTGAAAGACAATACTTTGACTTGAGCTGGAGTGGCCAGTGCTGACCAGGTAACATTCCACCCTTGTCAAGGGTATGACCCCAAGGAGCAGATCCTGCCACAGAAATCCTCAGCCTCTTGCCCCAGAGCTGCCAGGAACCCCAGAGCATACAGACACGCTGGTCCCTCACACTGAGGATGCAGGAGTGGCAGTCATTACATCGATGGAGCTGGACTGCAGAATGTGCTGGCATTTGATTAGGTTTTTTACAGGCCACTGCTGCCTACAGCATGGCATTTTTGTGGCAAAAGGGAGTGCAAGAAGGCTGGGTGCTGCCCTTGTTAACCCAGAGAGAGAAACAGAAAGCGTGGGGACTATTGAAGGGGAAGCAGGGGGGCAGGAGAGATCCATTTTTGCCAGATTGCAACTATATTCCAGCTTCAGAGGCCGGGAGTGGGGAAGTTTGCAGAGTAAAACCACGGAGGTTTGACAAGCAGGCATTCCCCTGGCTCTGTTGTCAGCATGCAGACAGGCAGCACAGTTCCTTTGGCACAGAATTGCTGCAGTGAGCTGATGAAGATCTTTTCAGTCCCTGGGCTTCCCAGTGCTGTCATGACAACAGCTACTTTCTCGGTCCTGCTGAAACCCCTTTTCACATTCAGTGAATGCCACGCACAGAAAAGTAGGTTGTTCTCATCAGTCTCCCTCTCTCTCTCTCTCAGATTTGATTGATTGAGAATAGGGAGGGGTGCTGTGCTTCTACAAGCTTGGCTTATTTTCCATGAACATGATGGATCCTTCATCTTACAGGAAAGGTTAGAGGAGTTATGAATAGCAAACGGTGTTTTAATAGCTCAGCAGACAAATACACTATCTGCAATAAACATTTGTCATTAGTGGCAAACGACAATGAAGTCATTTGAAATACAAAACCTGCTGCTTTTGTAATTGTTAAATTAGTTTTGATTAATTGGAGTATGACTTCTCTGTTCAGTGAATGCCCTAATAATGGCAATTCATGTCTTTGGATGCAATTCTGAACTTTTCTGAAATTCGTGTGTTTGCTTGTGCTCAAGCCAACCAAATAATAAATTCTTATTTAAGTAAACTAATTCTGTTGATCTCTAGCTTGATAAACTTCCCATGACCTGAATTTTTCTTATAACATTAGCAGAGCAATGGGGAGAGAAGATGAATTCTCCATCTGTTAAGGTTTTGGGAAATCAGGACTTTGACACCTTCTCCAAGACAGAATGTTGCCCAAAGCTGGCTAGAGGGTGAGATAAATGCCCCTTTTAAGGATAACCCCTCTCCCTAAAGTCTCTAGCCTGCCAAGATCTGGCAATCATGGAAAACACATAATCTCACTTGCTTGTCATTTCTAATCTCATGGGATGTAGCAGGACCCTAAATTTGTCATCTGGGCTGTTGTGGGAATTCTGAATGGAGCCATCAGTCTTCCTGGCTGCATCCAAACCTTCCTGCAGGGACTCAGGGCTCGGTCCCAGTCACACAGCTCAACTCAGCTACTGTGGCTCCCAACCAGGACCCCCTTCCCATCTTTACAAAGCAAGGCAGGAGTGGTGTCAATATGATTTTCATCCCCACGTCAGGCTGGGGCAAAGCCAGGGTATATGGTGATATTTGGGAACCCTGAAAAATATTTACTGGCTTTGCAGATTTAACAAAGCTTGTGTCTTTGTGTAACATGGTAATAATATCTCAATTTTACAGAATCACAGAAAAGTTAAGGTTAGAAAGCACCTCAGGAGATCATAGAATCCAAGCCCCCTGCTCCAAGCAGCAACAGCTGGAACAGGCTGCTCAGGACCATGTCCAGATGAGGTTTGAATAACATCACAAACAGCAATGCCACAACCTCTCTGGGCAACCTTTTCCACTGCTTGAAAGCAAAAAAATTTCTTCTTATGTTTAAATAGGATTTATTTTCCGCATCTCATTGACCATTGACTCTTACCCTTACCAGATACCACTAAGTCTGGCTCCATTTTCTTTACTTCCCCTTCTCAGATATTTATACCTTGATAAGATCCCCCTGAGCCTTCACTTTTTGGGGCTGAACAGTCCCAGCTCTCTCAGCCTCTCCTCATCTGACTCCCATCCCATCTCATGCTCCACTCCACACGGCATGTTCTGGGAAGCTGAGAACTTTGTTTGGAAGGACATGTGTTCCTTGATCTTGGAAGGATAGGAGATTTGTTCAAGAAAAGAGAAAAAAAAAAAAGCACACAAACTTTATAACTAGATTTCTGCAAGAGGATTTTTGTTTAAATTTTATGTAACATTAATTTAAAGAAATCTAAAACCATTCCATGGAAAAACCATATTCTATTTACCACCACAAATTGAAGAAGGGGAGTTACCACAAGCTGAAGAAGGGGAGTTTTAAAGTAATCCTAGAACACAGAAAAGCTGTTGTAAACTTGTATTCCTTCCAAGCTGTGATTTGTATTTAATTAGCATTCAATTAATTATGTGTTTCTGTTTGGCTGTAATGGTTACACACCGGTTTTGCAACATGCAAGATCTTGATTACTTTTATGGCTGTTGAAAATCATTTCCATGTCTGCAAAAAAAGCCTCTGCTCCTGACTTCACATCTATATTTTTAGGGAAAAAATGGGATTTACTGCCTAGTGTGCTTGTGCAAAATTGCCCCTCGGTTGGGATGACCTCCCCTGGTTTTACTGTGGGGTTCTGCAGCAAGTGACCTGCAGAAAACAAATGGACATACTGGTGACAGCCCTCTACATGTGCTCAGGCACACACCTTCATTTAAAGCTGGAATCCAGCTCTGTTTTGCATAAGAATGTTGAGAAAACCAATTCCCCAAATTAACAATATGTAAAGACTCTATAATCTGGAAGCAAATATTTTAATTATCTCTGGCTAAAATGAATCTAAATTACAGTATTTAAGGATGTTGATTCTTCCAAGACTTAAGAATTTTGGCTGCCTTTACTGAAAAAGAGCAAACTGTGCCAAAAAGAAAATGTACACAAGGAGATTTAGGACACTTTGGGAGGAAAAGAAAGTATTTCTGATAATTTATGTAGGTTTTTTTAGTCATAAATAAAAATATTGACAATACTGATGACAGAGAAAAGATGCTTTATTTGCTTGTGCAGTCCCACATATATTACTGTTTTACCTGCTCATATTGCATCAGTTATTTAAATCTTCTGATGTGGCATTTGAAAAACTTTCCCAACAGTTTCAAAGAAAAGCACAATGCATTTTTAGAATACACTTATGCAAGTCCCTGGAAGTCACAAAAACTGAGAGATATGGGGTGACAGGATTAATATTCAGTGATACCAGTGCAAATGTACTGCAAGTAGCTTTTGTTTCTGAAGCAAATTCCGAGTTCATTCTCAGTATCTATAATAGCTAATAGGATATCACAGCTGAATAGTACTTGCTTGAAATTCTGTGCTTATATTTCACATTTTGCAGCAATCTGTAGAGCACTTCAATGAACAACAATCAATATTACAAGGCCTCCTAATGCCTTGAACTCACAGCTTATCTTTCATTTACAAGAAATTTTCAGGCTTTATTATTTTGCATTTCGTGTTTTCCTTCAATATAATCTGACAACAAATTGAGCATCAATTAGTGTGCATTTTAGAGGTTTCATCTATTTGTAAGGTATCTGATTCCTATCAATTACATCAGAATATCTGTGGAACATGGCCTTCCTGTCACTGTTTGTGTTTTATAGATGGCTTAAAGCACAGATGCCCTCAACTCCACTGAGCTGGCAAAAATGCAAACGGAATGAATGTTAGGATGTGCTTTTGGATATGCTCCAGAATGACAGAATGGGGGTTTTCCATTCCTGAAGTAATCCCTGGCCCTTTGTGTCACTTTAGCAAATTTTTAACTTTTTTTGTTCCTCTCTTCCCCATCCCCAGAGTGTTATATTTGACTGAGTTGTCTGGAGATCTCTGAAGCTTCATGACCTAACAGGAACAGAATGCCTTTTTTTTTTTTCTCCTAGTTACTACTAAAAGCAGTTCCCTGGTCTAGACCATGGCAGGAATTTCAGGGACAGCTGTGCTGGCACCAGAGAAGAGGCAGCAGATCAGCGTGACACAAAGCAGGGGCAGGGCAGAGGGGGAAGAAGGTCCCTAGCAGTATCAAGATTTCATTTTGCTGCAAAATGTTTTTCAAAGCCAGTTACAATCCCAGACAGGGCTCAACACTCCATCCAGGGGAGAGAAGAGGGACCTTTTCCCAACATGTATTCCCTGCAGCTTTCTTCTGGTTGGCCCAACCTAAGCATGACTTGGTGTTTCTCACAGTCACGGTTTCTAAGCAGACAGTACAGACAAAGATTAAAGGCAGCTTTAAAAAGAAAAGAGGATAGAAACTGAGTTTAAAGGGAGAATTAACTGGGTGCTGCAGGAGAGGGTGGGGTGAGAATTACATCATGAGGCAATTTCAGCGCAGTTTGAAGGGAAGGGTGAGAACCCAGCACCGGGTGCTCACTTGAAGCAATGAGAGATGGCAGCCTTTTCCTCCAGACCTTGAATTTGGGTAGGGAAGGGTGGGGCAGAAAGAAGGGAAGGGTGCAGTTTCCAGAGGCTGCTGAGTACGCAGAATACTGAGCAAGGTGAGTCATGAGGTGCAGGCAGCAGGAATTTCCTGCACTGCTTTAGACGTGCATGGGGAGGCAGGCATTGGAGAAGGGAGCTCAGGGATCAAATGCTCGGCTTTACAGAATCTCTCCTGATATCCTAGCAAGTGTAAGACTGGATGTTACCTTTCCTGTACTTAAGGCCTATTTAATTTTTCTTCTCTCTTTATAGGCCTTTCTTGCTGTTTTGAAGTGTTTTGCTTATATACTGTATATCATAGTACTATAATGCTGATCAAAGTTAGGGAGGAAACCTCAAGAAACCTGCCTTACACATATCTTCTGGTGATCTCACCTAAGTGTCCTTCAAGGAAACCCCATAAAACAGCAAAAGTGCTGTGAATCAAGAAAAGAACAAACTACTACTTTGGAGTGTGCTTGTCACTGACCCTGCTGTCAGTGTGAATGCCCTGCACCCTGGTGTTCCTGAGGTAAGAGAATAAAAATCTTCATTCCTTCTCCCTGCTCTGCTGTGTCTACAAGCTGTTTGCTCTTGAACTAATGGTCCTGCTCGGAATCTTCACCTGTGGACAGGCTTTTCCTGGTTTATCTACCGGCTTTTTAAAATTTATATTTATTATTTTGTACTTTGTTGATTCCTCAACACAAACGTCTGAGCTTTAAAGCATCGTTGTAAGGTGATCATACCAAGGTAGACTGAGCATAATAGAAACCCTTGGTGTGAATGACACAGCAACATCCACCTGCAAAGCCCAAGTGAATGATGTGTTTTTTCTCCAAAAGATTTCCTAACAGGAAACTCTTTTTTCCTAACTCCTCCTTTGAGCTTTAATCACAGCATTCAAATGTAAATGATTTAGATGCTTTTGCAAGTTGTAGAATCACCTGTTCTCTGATAGATCTCTTTCAAGAGGTTTGAAAAGTCAAAAAATCTTGGAGGAAAAGGAAATCTAGCTTCAGTAAGCTGTGTGGGTTTGTACAGAGAAAGCTCAGTGAGCAGTAATCATTGCTGCTTGCACTTGATTAGGACTTTATTACAGCACTCAAGGGCCGAGCCTGGACGCAGAATTTCGTGCGTTTGAAAACCTGAGAGCAGGACACCAAGAGATGATCACAGAGTTTTTCTTTGATGACTGCCTGCTGCAGTAGTGACCCCCTTGGTACTGAGCGCTTGCTTAAATGCCAAGTGATTTCCATTAGGCAATAGAAACGTCCTGAGGTTTCCTTCCCTGACACTCTTTGAATACACAAATTACCTAATGAGCTGGCGTCTCTACCGCCCTACTTAGGAGAGTGGAAAGTGGGAGGCCGAATCTCCCTGCTCGCTTTCAGCAGCAAATACAAGGGGCCTTTGCGTGCACACACCAAGAGAAACCCAGAGAGACCTGGGGGGAGAAAAAGACATTGATTGCCTTAAGGACACAGGAGAGCCCATGAGGACAATTTATGTTAGGGTTCATAGAGTTCTTTGTGATAACTTTCCTCCCCTTTATCTCATATTCACAGTTTTTGAGAGGTGTCTTTTACCAAAGTCCTTCGTATATTTTTGTTTTCTCATGACTCAATTCTCATGAGATTCTGTCCCTTGCTACAGCACAGGACTGCAGAAGGGCATCAGTGGGTACTAGAGACATAGGAATTATTTCAGCTACTGCCGTTTCTGGACTGAATCAAAGGGTGGCTTGTTTTTGAAACGTCACGCTTAGTGTTTGATTAGACCCGTGACTGCAACACCCACCAGGGAGCCCCACGCCTTCCTCTGTGGAGAGCAAAGCACAGCACACACTGTTAGCAGAAGGAAAGGAAGAAACAGGGTGTAGAAACAGTTTGGTGACTGTTTTGGTGGTTAGGAGACCTGCAATACACATCTTGCACAGATGAGAAACAGCATTGCAGCTGTTCTTGTCTTTTTTTTCCACCCTCTGGATTTTTTTTAAGCATTCTTAGCATTTCCACTTTCTAGCTGAGGCTTCTAGAAATCTGAGGAACTGTCATCACCTTTTCATTGTTGTTGGTTTCCAAAATTTGCTTATGCTCCTCTGCAGGCTAAATATGTTATTGGTTTGTTTTCAATGATTAATCCAGTGTTGAGTCCCCAACCCCCCGCTGCTGTTTCAGTGCTGTGGCTCTCTGTTTTGATGCTGCCACACCACAGCTTGCTCTTGTTGCTGCTCCCAACTACATCGGGTGATGGGCTGGGAGCCATCTCCAGCGATGCAAATGTAGGATTTTGGAGCACCTTCTCCAGATTTTAATCCTACCCGGTTAACTTCTCCTGGAATCCAGGATCTCTGTGGACATGCCAGATATGCCTGCTGTAACTTGAGTTGGTGATGTTCTTCCTCATGTGCAGGAGGCACAACGCTTTTCTGGAATGAGTTGTGGTTCTGTGTTTTGAAGTTTGTTTTTAAGTTTGTTTTTAAAATTAACTATCGCGGCTTCATGATTTTTGTTTTAAATGTGGGAAGCTCTGTAAGCATTGGCTAAAGACTGACAGATGTAAGATAATTAAAATTCACATGGAATAGCATTTTATTACCTTTGTTTACCTTTGATTGAATAGCTTTCAATTACCCTTCTCATTTCTCCAATAATTTGTCAAACTACCTGATTTTATCTCTGTGTTCAGATTCTACCTTTCTGTTCTACTCCAAATCCCCATTCTGTGAACTTTATAGCAAACTTTATCCCCTTTCACATGATCATTAAACGACCTTAACTTTCAAACTGTCTTCTGAAGGCTTCTAGACGATTGACAGTCATCCTTGTTGGGATTTCACCTTTCCCCTTTTATACACCCAGAGGTTTAGAGTGGGTATTAGGAAGAAATATGAGGGTGGTGAGGCCCTGGCACAGAGAAGCTGTGGCTGCCCCATCCCTGGAAGTGTCCAAGGCCAGGCTGGACAGGGTTCAGAAGAACCTGCTCTGCTGGAAGGTGTCCAGGTGCCCAGGGCAGGGGTTTGGAATGAGATGATCTTTTAGGTTCCTGCCCATCCAAGCCACTCCGTGATTCCGTCATATTTCACAATCCCCTTTGGTCACACAGCTTTCCCCCGGGAGCCAGGAAGCCTCTTCCCTGCCAATGGAGGTTTAAGGCCAGTTTGTTCTGGTTTATTCTCTCACCTCGCATCACAGCGCGGCCGCTTTTTGCACTCCTTTTTGTCAGCGGCGCCGGAGCCCTTTCCGTGTCTCCTTTCTGCCTCGGTCGGGCCGTGCTGTGGCACTCCGGCCCGGCCGGTTCCACGGCGGGAGCCGCGCCCCGCCGCCCTTCCCGAGGAGCCCCGCTTCCCCCTTCCCGCTCGCTCCGCTTTCCCACCTCGGTGCCGTGAGGGGACCCGCTGCCACCGGGGCTCTCCCGGCCCCGCCCGAGCCACCCTGCTCCCGGCAGCGCCGGCCGGCAATGGGAACGTCCATGCCCCGCTGTGGGACACCGGTGCCGCCGGGATTTGTCCTGGAGCGAGGCGGGGAACCGGGAGCGCTTCGTTCCCGCGGCACTCCCCGCTACCCGTGGAGCCGGGGATCCCCGGGGGATTCAAGGCGAGATCTTGGAGAATTCCAGCCGGGACCCCCGGGGGATTCAAGATGGGATCCCCAGCAGACTCAAGCCGGGATCCCGTCGCTGGCCCGCCACCGCCCCTTCGCGCCGGGGGCGGTGGCCGCCGCCGCTCCGCCCTCCCCGCGTTGTTTGTCCCCGGGCGCGCTCCGTAGCGCGTGCGGCGGCGGCGGCACGAGCCGGGCCCCGCCCCGCCGGTGCGGGTGCGCGAGGAGAGCGAAGGAAGAAGAGGGGGGGGGGGGGGAGCGGCGGGAGCGCGCACCGGCCGCACGGGCCGCGCGCGCACGCCCCCGCCGTGCGCACGCCCGCGGCCGGCCCCGCGCGCGCGGCAGCGACTCGCAGGCGCCATGGCGGCCGCTCGCTGCAGCGACATGGCGGAGCCCCAGCGGCGCCTTCCCGGGCAGGCGGCGCCCGCCGAGGAGGAGGAGGAGGCGGAGGTGGCGGCGGCGGAGGTGGCGGCCGCCGGTGGGGCTGGATCCTCCTCGTCGTCGCCGCCGCCGCCGCCTTCGTCCTCGGCCGCGGCGGAGCCGGAGCCGCTGCTGCTGCTGAACGGCGAGGCGGAGAGCATGTCGGAGCCGAGCCCGGAGAGCGCCAGCCAGGCCGGGGACGGGGAGGACGAGGACGAGGAGGAGGAAGAGGAGGAGGAGGAGGAGGGCGGCGAGGAGGAGGAGAGCAGCCTGGTGGGCAGCAGCAGCAGCAGCAGCACGAGCAGCGGCTGCTGCAGCGACGAGACCCGCTCGCCGAGCCCCGGCGGCGGCAGCGAGGCCGACGCCAAGGAGGAGCCCAAGGGCCCCCGGGGCAGCCAGGAGGACGGGCCGGGCCGCGGCGGCGGCGGGGGCGGCAGCAGCTCCAGCAGCGTGTCCAGCGGCGGCGACGAGGGATACGGCACCGGCCCCGGCACGGGCGGCGGCAGCAGCTGCGGCAGCGCCACGTCGGGGGGCCGGCGGGGCAGCCTGGAGATGTCCTCGGACGGGGAGCCCCTCAGCCGCATGGACTCGGAGGACAGGTCAGTGTCCGGCGCCCTTTCCCGGGCAGAGCGGCGCGTCCCCGCCTCGGCAGCCCCCGCTCCCCGGGCGCCGCCCCGCTCCCGGCCCGGGGGTGTCACGGCAGCCACAGGTTTCTCCGGCCAACTTGTGCCGGGCCCCCGCCCCTGCTCCTCGGGCCCCCCGGCTGCCCGGCCCTGCCTGGGGAGGAGGGGGCGCTCCCCGGCCATCGCTGAGCCGTGAGAGCCCCGAGCGGCCCCGCCGGGCGCTGCCTCCTCCTCCGGGGCCTCTTTCCTCGGAAGCTGCGGATTTTTCTCAGGTGGTGCTTTCGGGGTTCTTCAGGGCTGTGTCTTGCGCCAAGGCGCAGCGGGGTGTACTGAAGCTTCGGGACGGGAAATGCATCTCTGGATGCGGTTTTACCTGTGCCCGCAACAGGGTCTCTGCTCTAGAGGGAGAAAAGCGAGTGAAAACCTCTTAAAACATCAGGGAGAAAAATCGAGTTGACTAAAATGAGAAGGAGACCAGCCTTTTCTGCATTATGTGTGCACAAATAACAGTCACGCACAGTATGAAAGGAGGCTCAGTATTTGGAGGCTCAGAGTCATCTTTGAATGAGTTCTGTAATTGTGAATTACAGAATCTGTGAAGATGAGTTCTTGAGCTTTTGTATGTAAACGCTACACATTTCGTTTTACCAAGACTGTAGCTCTATTCTGTTGAAGAAGCACAAGCAAATTCTCACACATGGTTGAATTCTACCATTCAGGTCTGTTTCAGCCTACTAAGTCAAGCATTTCAAAGAACATGGCTCATGTCGTAGCTCTCTTGGATGTTGTGTGCAACAGTTTACTTGAAAAACTAAAAATAAGATGGAAAAGGGACGTAAAAACAGTGTGAAAGTGCTGTGTGCCCCTTACTAATTAGTCCTTTTAAATAGTTTAAGAAACTTGTACAGTTTTTCTATATGTTTAGCAGAAAAAGTGTCAGACTTCCCTGCTAGAGTTACAGTTTGGTAACAGTTAGAATTTTATTTGTATTTTATTAAGATAGTTTCACTGTTAAGTATGAGAATTATGTGGTTTGGTCCAGAAATGTACTGTGAATATATGTTAGATCAAAATCTTTGTAGCTATACAAATACCCATATTTCAGAATGAAAATGGGGTGTGACTAGACCTAACCTCGAAGATTAAAACCAGCCAGCAACCCCCTCGTGAGTCAGTTCCCAAAACCATGTAATTGGCCTAAAAGTCTTAAGAAGACAGAAAAAAATTTCAGGTCTTTAGTTTCCATCAGACTTTTGAGACTCACAGAAGTCACATTTTCTTTTTTCTAAACTTATGCAAGTGGAAAGGGGGTGTGGATGTTTGGGTTTGTTTGTAGGTTTTGTTTGTTTTTTGTCTTTTTCAATAGTTGAGATTTTATGTGAAATTGAGTACGTATAGGAGCAGACTTCTGGAAAAACACCAGGTACATAAAGGAGCTTTAAGATAACAGTTTCTTTTTTTTTCATAGAATGAAAGTCTAAATCTAATCCTTATTTTATCCCAGTGCATGTCTGGGTTGAGGAAATAACAGAAATAGCTTTCAGGGGTTTTCTGGAAGTAGCGTCATTATGCCTTGCTCTGTGCACTCCAGAGCTGGTTGCTACTTTCTTTCTCTGTCATTGTTCTTGTGTTCCTCTTGCTTTACGTGGTTAAATCCACGTGTGTGGGTTCTTGCTCCTTCTCTCTACCACTGGTATGGGCTCTCTCTCAGGAGTGGGACTCTTTGTGTTTAGTGGTTTAAATAAGGACCGTGCCTTGTTTTTAATCCTTGCAAAGTTTTGTCTTGATCTGCCAGGATGAAAGAAAACTTGGGGTGTTGAGAGTACATTTTGTGCTCTAATTCCAGGGCCTGCTTGTTGAGTTGGTGGGAAAAGAGCAATGCTACCAAGAGTGCCATTTGTTATTCCTGGCGTTGGAAAATTTCGTTTGGTGTGCGCTCTTTGCTGCAGTGTGTTAGAATGCTTTATTATTTTTGTCACATGTAGTCCAGCAAGTTGCTTACTTGACATTGTGATTCAGATGATTGCTGCTGCTTGGAAGGCAGCCACAACAGAATCCTGTGCATTTCAGACGATCGCACAGACAAGCAGAGTGTTGTGAAAGGTAAGGGATGTGCTGAAGAGTTAGAGTGCGTAAACTGGAAATTGGAATAGTGAAATACCAAGGAAGAGCTGGAAACAGCTTAGACTTAAGGGTGGAGGTACAGGTATATAACAATATATTGAAATCCTGAAAGAATTAATCATTCATTGATTTGGTCACCTCTGAATTAAAATGTGAGTTCTGTGGCTATTAGAGAATGATATTTTATCTGGGATATCTTTTATATGGGATAGTTTGTTGTACATTACTTCATGACCTTTGCTAACTCCTTGTGTCTCAAAAGTGCTGAGGAACTTGGTGTCTGACTCCTCACTGTGTTGTAAAGTAAGATTCCCTGGGGAGGGAATAGAGAGAAAAGGGAAGAGATGGAACTAACAGGCTTGACTTTACAGAACCTGGGTTTAGCTAGAGGAAGCTGGTAGGAGAATGTACTTGGTAAAGACTCTCCTGCTGTCAGCAGGTTTGGTAGCATTCAGATCATGCCCCTGGGCTTGGGATTTTTTTTTCTTGTTTCCTCTTTAGAAAATTTGAATGAATAAAAGGGTGTGGTAAGAGGGCCTGAATTCCACGAGTGATCAAATTCCCATTTCCTTGTGCATGTTCTTTATCATCCTCCACATTGTGTTATCTCTGATTTTTCCTTCAGTGATACCAAATACAAATGCAGCAGATGAAGAGGAAAATCTTGCATGTGGTCAAAATAGAGCTACTGTTCAGCAACTTCTGTTTTTAACATTTTGTTGTATTTTGAGAGTACCTGCTGACAGAAAAAATAATTTGTAGGAAATTTGTCAGTATTTATAATAACAGGAAAAACAAATATAGAGGTGACTATCAATGCCCTGGAATTTAGGGGGAATTTTAACCTTCCATTTCCATGCACACAGATAGACTTTGTACTTTGTTACAACATGCTTGTCTTCCATCCCAAAAAAAACCCAGAAAGGAAAAAGCAAACCCCAGACTGATACCTAGGATAAATAACCAAGGTGGCATTTTCAGCTCAGCAGGGGAGTCCAGTGCAGTAACTCTAGGACTGACAGGTATATCGTTCATCCATTTTTTCCCTGGAAATTGTGCTGAGTTCCCAGTGCTGTGCAAGAGTTTGTCTGTGACTTTGTGAGCAAGCTCAGATCAGCTGGCTGAGTTATAATAGTCTGCATTCAAGCCTAGTGATCCTCTGGATTTACAGTTGGAACAAAGACTATTATCAGCACGTGAATGCTGCTCATTTTCTTGTGCTTTCCCTAACTCGAGACCTGTGCTGGAAGGATGGATGTGCTCCTCTAGAGTCCTCTGGAGCTGCTAGTCTTGCTGCAGTGCTGAGAAACATTTGACAAGACTTGAAAAGAAAAAATAATGATCCAGTTAACTATAAACACTGGACCTAAGCAAATGCATGGATTTGGGTGTAAACCAGCTGAGCTGAGTGTGGTGGAGATGCATCTGCAGCTCTCTGGTGTTGTTATTGCTGAATTATGATATTTTCTTACAAACACTTAGTTTACTGAAATAATTTAAATATTGTTTACTGGAACACTTATTATGGAAATACATTTAAATCTGAAATAGTTTCATCATCGGATTTTGTTTGATTTAGAAAGCAGTGGTAGGTCTTGCAGTTTTATGAAGCTGTTGAGCAGAAATTCGAGTAGTAAATCTGTATGAAGAACTTTTTTGTTCACCCTTGTGAATTTGTGTTGTATCTTTGTTCTGTCACCTAGATGTGACCCCTGGTTTACTGTTCTTATATTATTTTTACCCCTCTTAGCAGTTTATCCTTTGCTCCTTCCTCCTCCTTACTGGGCAAGGAGCATGGAAAAGGTGCATTTAAGCGGCAGGATCAGCTGTTCTGCTGAGTGATCTGTGAGTGCTGATTGATGTGCTGGTAGGCCAAGTGTAACAGGTTGTCTTTGGACCTGTGTAGTAATCTTTCCCTTAGGCACAGCACTAAATAATGTCCATCTTACAGACAAATTTAATGGAACTTGTAAGGCTTTGTTTTCTTTTCTTTTTTTTTTTTTTTTTTGAGGGGGGATAACCTTTTCATGTTTTTTGTTACCCACCACCAAGTCAGTTATTAAGAGACCCTGACTCAAGGAATGCTCAATAATACTCAATGACAATTTGTGTTCTTAACCACAAAAGACTTACAAAATACTTCTAGAAATGTTATTCTTCTGTTCCTATTTAATAGATGAGCAGTTTTGAAAACACATTTCAGATAAGTTTTTCAGTAGTAAACTTCTTTGTGCTTCAAATTGTGAAGTTTTTTCTTTTTGCTGAGTGAAATGACAGTGTGGAACTAATGGGTTGAAAGATAAGAGGTTTAGACGTGAAAATTCCAGGCTCTAGTCTGACTATTTTTGAATCTTATGTAAAATGAAGGCCTTGTCAACCTTTAAGATGTGTGCTGATTTAAAAATATTAGTTTTAATTATAGTCTTTATTTTGTCTATCTTTTAAAATCTTAAAAGTGAAGAAGTTTCAAGACTGACTTGGCAGTGGCACGTAAGTTGTATGAGTGACATCTATGAAAGCAGAATAGTAAATCTGAAATGTAATCCGGAGGACATGTGGTACTAGTAGGTGTGTTTCATGGATCCATGTGACCAGATTAAAAAGTGCTTCAGGCCTCTCTTCAGTGCACAGTCTCACTTATTCCTATGCAGTAAGTGAATAATCATTCATTAGCACTTATGGCGAGGTGGTTAAGTTGTTAAATTTTTTTTTGTGAGTGTGTGTAATATTGCCATGTCACAGTGAGCTATACAGAAGTTTACCCGAGTTTCAGAAATCCTGCTGAAAATCGTATTTGCAGTATTTCTAACTGCATTTATTGTTGCTGTAGTTATTTGCTTTCAAATTGCAAAATAAACCCCTTGTTTCTGTAATGGTTATGTTCAGGCCTTTCTGGCACGGGAGAAAATAGCTTTTGATGGGAAGACAAAACAGCCCAGATATTTTGTATGGTGAGTATCTTTATTACTAAAGCTGTTGGTTGGTATAATTGAGTGGTTAACATGAGGTCTTTTTGTGAACTAGATGAAAGAGCTTGGTATAATGAGCTGTTATAGTTATTGTAGTAAGATGTAAATATACTTCATAGAATTTGAGAAAAACATTTTCCTATTCAGTGTAAGACAGAAATAGTTTTGCTTTTATGTAGGATTTGAACATCCACACCAGCCTGTGTGCATTTTGTGTATGTTTGTGACATCATCAAGTCTGGTAACTTCTAAATGCAAGGTTTAATAGGTGGGTTTTTCCAGGGAATTTCCTAGGCAGTAATGGAAAAAACTGTCTTGGTTTTTCCCTTTTTCCACCCCCCTCCTTTTTTTTTCTTTCTCCTTTCCCTGTTTCACTTTCCAGTGAAGTTAAACAGGGTGTTACATGCAGCCTGAGCAGCTGTTTGGCAGAGATTTGACATCACATTTCTGGAGCTGGTCACAGATAAAACCCAGCTCTCTTGGATGATGCAGTGGAAATGTTCTACCATACCACTCTTGCTCAGATCTTTCCACAGCTTTCTAACACCTTTCATATATTTAGGTATTTTTTCAAAACCCCTGCCCAGCTGGAGAAGAACAGAGGGGGAATGAGCAGTGTGGAGAGCTGGTGTGGAAGTCAGCAATGTGGAAATGCACCTAAAGCTCATTGCCTTGGGGTGGTTGTAGAGCAGTCTGGGAAAGTGGTGCACTGCATAGAAGGCAGATGAAAAGCAGATGGAGCTTTCGAGACAGGAATAGAGGTTTCTGGCACAGGGATAATGTGAGATACACACAGAAAACTTCTGGGATGATAGGGAATGAGATATGTCTAATAGCTTGAGGAGAAAAAAGAAAACTTAACCCAAAGAAAGTGAAAAATTGGTCTCTGCTGTAAAGTAGCCAAGTAATTGCAGGCAGTCCTTGAAACAGGTGGGGATGTCATCTCCAGTTAAGTTGTTCAGGAAATGGGAACAGAAGAGGGTAAGGAACTTCTTTGTATGAACAGTGAGTTTTATCCACTCTCCCCGTTGCTGTTAAAAAAATAAGATGGCATGACTTGCAGAAGTACAAAGTTGTAATTTTGTAGGATTCACTGAGGTAGAGATATCTTTGGTTATCTATCCATGTAACTGATTCTTTTTTATAACTTAATATGCTTTCTGTCCAGGGTCATTCATTTCAATATGAGCGTGTTCAGAAAGAATTGTTTTAGAAAATGAAATATAAATATTCCATGTTGTGCTTGTTGTTTATCATTGGTTTTGTGATATGCAAAGATAGTGATTACAGTTGTGGTTTTGCATCTTTCAAAACCAACAAAGAACTGGGGAAAAATTTTGAAGCCTTTTGAGATGCTGTAGTATTTTTTTTTCCCCTTAACAAAGGTAAAATGCAAGGCAAGAAAGACCTGGGATTTCTTTTCCCATATCTAATTTTCTTCTCCATACTAGAATTTACATTCTTAAATAAATTTTGCTGAACTTCTGTTGCTAATGTCTAATGGATACTTTTTTTTTTGATAGAGGTTACTTAAGGTGTATGCCGAGATATTTGATAGAGAAAAGCAGAAGATTTTTTTATGATTTTTAAAGTCCTGTTGTCATCCTGCACCACAGAGGAGTGCTGTAATTCAAACAGCTTGTGTAATGTCAGAGGGAGAAAACTGCATCTTGATGGTTTGAATTGAGACTTGTGGAAAACTTACTGTTGGCTCATACAGTGGCATAATAATTTATTAAATATGCCTAAATAAGAACCTAGCATAAAGAATTTCCACTTACTATTAATGTCATTCCATGTAGCCTTTTGTATAAATTACTAGTTCCCCTGTAAAATTGCAGTAAAGTCCTTATTTTAATCATTTTAGTTTATTGTGCTGTAGTAATGACTTAGATTCCAAATGAAAAAAAAAAAACCAAAGCACCTTTAAAGTGCAAAGAAAATATTTTTGATCTATGAAAACAGAAATGTAAATATTTCTTTTTCTTTTGAAATAATACTCCTTTTGGCATGTCTTTAAGTAGACTTCCTTAGGCTGACTTGAATGCTAAGTTGTAGCTTAGACAATTGGTACAAGTAGAAGTTAATTCAGTGTCCCACAGAACAGGAGTCAAACCTTAATTTATGACCTTTTTATGATTAATTACACCAGGTAGTGGAGTTGTACTTTGTTGGTTTCTTTGCTTTTGATGCCTGATTAATACTTGAAGGAGCAAGTATTCACTGAGGTAGAAATAAGTAAGACTGCTACTTTATACAATGCTATCCTAACTGTATGTTATTTTCTGTATTAAGTTGAATTTAACATGATGATAACTGAAACTGGAAGGATTTTTTTAGATCTACTCTGTGAGTTTGCATCTTTCTTTGATTGTTTTATGTTCCACTTGTTTCGTGTTCTGGGCTGAGGGGAGGTATCCTGAGGTCGGGAGAACGGGAGGGTAATACCTACAGCAGATGAAATTTCCTTGACACCACGCCTGAAGGCTGTTATCTTCCAGTGCTGATGAGATAACTTCATAGTGATTATGGTTCTCAAAGTGGGAAGCACTGTTAAAAAAATAAATTAGTTTTGGTGGTTCTTTAGTGAGTGTTTTTCTTCTCTGCTTCTCCTAAGCTGTGCTAGTAAACACACTCCTTTATCAGTAAAGACTGAAAATTGTGAACCACTTGTTGCTGTTCTCTTAACTTTTCAGGGAGATTATTAAGTTGAAGATAACATGGTTCCCAGAAATGAAAGGCAGTTTTATTTGTATCTGTAAGGCAGAATCGAGTACAGTTTCTTGATTTGTGTAATCCTTTTGCAGATTGTCATCTTTGTGCTGTCATATCACAAGGCACATATGTTTAACCTGCTCTATTTTTGCATTGCTCCTCGGATATTTTGGCATTCCAAGCTTCCACATTGTGTTTCCAGTTGCTCTGTATGCTACAAATCCTGTGATGACCTGGGTTTGTGTTATGCAAGTATTATGAGCCCAAATATTATAGGGACTAACAATCTAAATAATCAAATTTAAGTGATCCAAGAGAGTGGAAACAGCTCTGGAGGTGGTGAATCATAACACACTTTCTCAGTCTTGTTTTGTTTCCTGTGCATGTTTGTTATTTTAAGTTCCTTCGATTTCTCGATCTCAAAGATCTTCCCTATCTTCCCTGGTTTTATATTATCTGGCTGAAGTGTTTGCAGTGTTGTTCCATTTTCTAGGTGTTTATACTTTATCTAGATGCAGCTTTACTCTAAAATAAGCTGCTGCTTCAAAAATAATTTAAAAACAAGTTTTTGATGTTACCACTTGCCATGCCACATAAAATTCTCTCCCTTGACTGTTTTATTTTCTGCTGTGTTGTTTGCTTAGTAGTCATAAAACTATACATACATTTAATAAAGAATTTTGCAGTCTTGTTTATAAGATTGATTTATGAGCACGTTTAGAGTCTGATCATTTTGAGAAGTTTTTGTTCGAATAATGTACTCAGTGTGAAGCATGGATTTGGTAAGAAAAATGCTTACGTGATTGAGAAGCACAAGTGCTTCCAAGTGAGTGGGTGCTTTCTTCAGTCATGCAGTCCTGGAAATGATGGTCTTTTTTTTTTCTTTATGTTGTCTTAATGTTGCTTTTACTTATTTTTGCCTATCCTGCTTTGCCTCCCTGCCCTCTGAAGAGCTGTGGGGTCACTTGTTTTGTCTGTGTGCCAGGGGATATTTGTGGATGTAATGTACCAGAGCAGTCATGAACAGAAGCTGCTGCCTTCAAACACCAAAAGTGATGGACTCTCACTTCATGTAGTCCTGGCTTATTTTTTTGATCCAGGTGTTCTGTTTTTTTGCTGCTGTGTGAGTAATCTTTCTCTTTGGCAGCCATTTAGTGTTCTGCATTCTCTCTTTGCTCTTTTTTTTCATGGTGGTTTATCCACGTACAGTATTTTTTTCTTACTGGTGGTAGGTTTTCCTGAACTCAGAAAATGATCATTATCAGTCATGACATTATTTTGGATACTTTCTATTTAAAGGTTTAAAATTAAATTGTTTTCTCTGCAAAATCAGCCAAAAACCCCCCTTAGATATGCAGATATAATAACTTAGCTGAAGTTGCTTTCTGTCTCCTTTGAAGATTGTCTCTGGGCTGGTTGCAGGTTTGATGAAAAGGAACTATAAGAGCTCTAAAGCATAATGGTGTTTTCATGCCACAGTCAAACTGCATCCATTAAAGAAAGGCAGACTGTTTTGCTTGTGAAACATAAATATTTGACTTAGGGAATTAAATTGATAAATTACTGAAATTTAGTAGGAATTTATCTGTTACCAATCTAGATGCATCATAAAATACCAAATTTACCAAAGATGAGCGAGGAACAAAAAAAAATCAGGTAAATCTCAAACTTTTCTGCTCTGTTGCTGGCTCATGGTGATTGTTCATATTTTGTGAGCTCTGTTTTTCTTAGGACCTGTTTTAATCTTACTTTTAAATTGGTGTGATGATTTGGAGAACATAAAGCAAAATGATGAACTGCAATCTCCTTGGCCAACTGTGTATAGTTGTCCTGAGCCCAGCATTTTATTGTGTACTGATACCCCCCTGCAGATGTTCTGATAGTGACTTCAGAAAGATGTCGGCATTAAGGTTTGCTTAATACTCATTGAATGTCAGCAAAAGTTAAATCTTAGTGCAAAAACATAGGAATTTATTTTTTCTCTGCTTTTATTTAGGAGCCAGTGGAATTTCTGTTACTAATCTGTTTTAACTGTAGGTCTTCTGTTTGGAATTGATGGAGATATTTTGAAATAGGACAGGTGAAAGATCCTTCTCTCTATGATGGGAGCTGTGGATTAATAATTTGATAATTTTGAAGTTTTGTGAGGATTTATCTTCACTCAGTCTTTGATTGCATTAGGAAGTAGAGAGTGCAAATTGCTTTTAATTTGGTTATGTTGAAAAGCTGTTGTTTTTGTGGAACTTGTCCATTGGCCAGAGCTGTACCCCACAATTTTCCTCCTCTTATCATGGAAAGTAATAGGAGTAGTGGGGAAAATAGCAAAGTTTTTTGTTTCCTCTGTCGAATTTTCTTAGTGAAATGATAATAATGAGGTGCTGGGGGATGACACTAAGCATGTCATTATTATTTTCTTTCAGTGTTTCTATTTTGACTTGGTGTTTGTAATTGAATGATTGCAGTGGGTGCTGTTTGTTTTCTTTTGGGATTAGTACCTCATTGTGGCTTAATCTTCCAGGTGGTAAAAGCTTTTCTGTTGATTTCTAGGTTTTAACCCTTGAAGTTGATGTGAGATGTTACTGACTCACTCACAGTGTTCCCATTATTCTGGGGTTGTTTTATCTGACTGTATCAGTTCGGTTTTCTTTCTTAAGCTTCCCTCATGGATTAGAACAATGTAGCTGCAGCTGTAGGGGGAAATGACAGAGTATGGCACTGACTAGTAAAAGAGAAAGAAACTAGCAGGACATTTATTTTTGTTCGGTTTATTTGTTTGTTTTTTTAATCCTTAACCCGTTTATTTACTCCCAGTAAGGTTTGTAGCATTTGGTTTGGGAGGCAATCTGCTGATTTAGTGGTTTATGGCTGGATTATCAGTGTGTATTTGAGAAGAAACTCAAAGCTTGGAGTAGTGTAGTGTGCAGCTTGCTGGCTGCTCAGCAGCGTTGCTTTCAGCGACCCTGCAGTGCGTGCTCGCTGAAATCGCTGTTCATTTTTAATTTGATGCTAAGATGATGGTTTTTTCCATATAGGATCTGTCAGGATCATTTGGTGTCAGCTGAATTCAGCTGGGTCCTTTGGTTACCGCACGGAGCATCTCGGTGGAGGTGCTGGAGGAGCTCCTGTTGATCGGGCTCAAGGGCTGCTTGTTGACCCTCCGGGGCTCGGTGTAAGGCCCATCTGTTCGGGCTGCATTTTGCCGGAGGGAAGGTTACTTCAGTAAAGGTCTACGGGGAGTATGTTTAGCAGACATTAAAAGTATAATAGCAAATTGATTGGGCTTTTGTGCATGTGTTCAGTGCCTGGCTCTGCTCTCGCTTCAAGTGGCCGGTTGCTAATGGGACTTGGTGGAAACTAAAAATGAAATTATTTTGCTTTTCTTTCAGGTTTTTTGGTGATATTTTTTCTCAGCTCTTAGTCTCTGTTGTTCTGAAAGATTAACAAAATCAGGGAAAGAATAAATTTTGGGCATTTCATTCATTAAATTGAATGGAAGATATTACTAGCAGTAGTGAGGAAAACAATCTCCTTGGAGAGCCAAGTGTGTGTCAGCAGTGATGTGCAGTATACCATTTTATTTAATGCATTAAATCATAGTCTCATGATAGTTTTATTCACATTTAAATGTACACAAAAGTTAGGGCCCAGGTGTATAGTATGTAGTTTAAAATATATGCATTTTAAATTGTGAATAATTTAGATTTCGTTTTTTCCCTATAGAAAATATCCATATTTATGGAACTTCATCAGTGGCTTAATTTTGCTCAGATCCTTAAAGGAGCAGAATAATACAGAATTTAAAGTGCTTGAAAAATGCTTTTTGTTTTCTATGAAGTGAAAATGACTGGCAGCTTCTTACAAGGTTTTATTATTTTTTGTTTCAGGATTGTTTTTAGAGTTTGAACTAAATTAACACACTAGATGCATTTGATTATGCAAGCACTAACCTTTTAACATGAAAGTGCTGCTAAAAATACCTTAATGTTCTTGATAATGAAGATTGTGTTATTTCTAGCCACAGGTAAAATAAGTACAGGTAAAAATAAGACCTGAAAAAAATGCCTTTGAGGTAATGATTCTTCTATTTAAGCATGGTTTTGCTTCATGAGCACATTTTAAATGTCAGTATTGTGTCGAAGCTGCTGATCTCTTGGTAGAGGGAAAATTTGTAGGAGGAGAGAAAAATTTCTGACCCCTCTGAGAAGAGTCTGTGTTTTCAGTCGTACCTTGCTGCATTTGGCAGACACTGCCAGTGTTTGCAGACTTGGTGAAATGATGTGTGGGTTTAGTAAGGCATTTCAGAAAGGCATTCTGTTCTTGCCTCTAGACCTGTGATTTTTATGTCAATTTGATTCAGGTGCTTGATTAGGTTGAAAATAGGGACAACAACCTTGAAGATCATGTTGTGCTTGCTGTAACAGTTCTAAATTTTAGTAATTAGTCAGTCTTTTGAATGGTGCTTCTTAAAAACTGCTATTGTGTATGCAGGCTCTCTCCAGCAGTGACTGTTTTTGATGCTCTATTGTTTGGGATGACCCCTGTGCTGAACTCTCTGAAACTCAAATGTCTAATGTTCTTCATCAGGCCATGGTCTGTAGATCCATTACAATGGAGATGGAGCCTGCCTACAGCTTGGGAGCAAACCCAGACCTGTCTGTCACTGGCAAGAGGGGAATGCCACAAGCGCTTCACTTCTGCTTGTGTCATTCTGCTTTGATTGTGGCAGGCAGGCTTTAAACAGATCTCCTGCCTGCGAGAAAGGGACTTAGCAAAAGGCAGAAAAACTTGCTTTAACTTAGCTAGCTAAAAATCTGTTTCGGTGTCTCTGTTCTATTACCTGGATGTCTGTGTTTTGCTTACTTTGTTTTCATCTCTTATGGACATTATTATTTTCCTACTTGTAGGCTTTATGGATTTGGGATGAGAAAGCAGACAGATGTAATTTCTGTCACTACCTTCCCTTTGTTAAGGAACCTTTCTTTCTGTCAGATCATCCCAAGCTGATAGAAAATCATATTGGATTGAAAAGCCCCATTCATAGAGTGAAGAGAAGCACACTTTCTGTAGTCAAGCCCATCTTGGGCTGAGTGTTTGTGCACACATGTTATTTGCTTGTGTGTCCTGTCCTCACACCCTTTCTGAAATTCTGAGAAACAAAAAAGTGGGTGAATTGGCAGCTCTAACAGACAGTGTTGCAGTAAAGTCTTCACAGACTTACTAGCAGCCACAACTCTGACTGTAAAACTTATCTTTCTGCTTCATCTCAAAATGGGCAGGTCAAGAGACCGCCCAAGTCAGTGTCTTTGATGTTACATACACTGCAGAGTATTCTCTGAAAAGCTTCCTGATATTTTCTCAGTGTATGAAGGACAAGAAAAAGCTCCACACACTCGAGCTGTACTGGGAACTGGTCTTTCACAGATTCTCTTTGCAGCCTTTACTTCTTTAGTGAGGGACTTGCTAAGTGAGACAGAGACTAATTCTAGATTTCTTAGTACTGGGAGGCACCTGATCACCTGAAATACATTGGTTCTGGAGGCATAGAAGAGGAAACAAAATATGTATGTTGCATTTTTATTTACTAGATTGTTACTAGAGAAGGAATGTTCCAGGGCAGTGAGTTTTTTGCCTTAGAGTCTACCAAGAATCTATCAAGGAAGTCCATCCAAACCTAGTGATCTCTGGTTTTGTAACTCCTGGTCATTTTGTTTTATAGACAATTGAGTTATTTCTCTAGTTGGTTCTGTTACAGCAATATTTGTCTGTGCTCTTTAATGTCGTACTCAAAGTTCTACAAACTAGAAGGAAGGAGGGCATTTTGTCTTAATTATTGAGCTGTTACTGCTCAACTGCATTTGAGCTATGTTTTTTCCCATTTTTAGACAGGATTTTGAGTAGCTTATAGAATCATAGTCCAGTATGTCCAAGTCCAAGTAGCACTTCATTCTCCATTTCCAAATTCCATATGCTACTGCTTGGTTTAAGTGCTATGGGCAGTTTTTTTTTATTCCAGTTCCTCTGATACAAAATTTTGATACCGTGTTAATCTGTTAGCCCTTAGCAAACACTTAGGCTATTAAACCTGAACCCAGCAAACATTTAAATAATAGTAGCTAAATTAGCTTGTTACTGGTTTATTATGTCATTAATAATCCTACTTGTCACGATAGCTTTTGCTGGGATCAGTTGACTTTCACATATTTTTCTCCAGAGGAAGGTAGGATAGCTTATAAAAAAACCCACAAAGTCTA
The DNA here is from genome assembly GCF_030490865.1 of Poecile atricapillus. Lineage (NCBI taxonomy): Eukaryota > Metazoa > Chordata > Aves > Passeriformes > Paridae > Poecile > Poecile atricapillus. The sequence continues at coordinate 2,629,001 of NC_081266.1, read as the reverse complement.
AGCATTTGCATTCCTTAGGCTGTAAAATTAGAGACCTGGGATTTTGTGTGAAGGTGTATTGCACTGCTCTGGCAGTGTGAACTAAACTCTCATGCTTTGGGTTGATGATTTTATAGTTTTTTTTATCTCTTCTTAGAGGAATTATGTAGATTTCATACCTGTGGAACAGAGAAACCACACACACACACACTCACCTTGTGAGGATGCACTTCTCTCCTGCCCCAAAATGCTTTCACAGAACTTGTTCAGGGTTACGTTTTCTCACTGCTTTCCCACTTAGGACCAGACTGTAAAGCCAGGGGGCTGCGTTGAATACCCTTCACACTCTGTCCTGTGTCACCAGCACTGCACATCCTCTCAGTCTGCTTGTACTGTTTGTGGGGTGTATGAGAATGGACCTAGTGCTGTGTGTGTAGAAACTTGTACTGACTGCAAATAGCTTTGAACTCCTCCTTGAAGGTATTTGGGAAGCAGTTTCCTTTAGTCCTTTTCAGCTGTGGGAAAGGCAGGGTTATTTATTGAGCTGAGCTGGTGTGAGGCAGCTGTTGCACGAGTGTTCTGTGTGCAGTGCTTTGCCACCCTTGGCTAAGCAGCTTCCTGTCAGGACCACTGATCCGTGTAACAGCACTGTCTGTGGCAGAAGTGGTTGGGCTTTGTGCCATTCTGTGTGTCCAAACCTACTTCCAAGTGTGATTTTGAGAAAGCTGTATTTGGGTAACTTAAACTGAGGGGGAGGTGGGGTGGTGGTGCAATTAACTATAGTTAAATGTTCCATTTTTCTATCGTCATGAGTGAATTTTGCTTTCACAATGTAGTTTTACAGACTTTATTTTTGGTGTAGGCATCAGTTCAGGAAGGAGATGTCAGTCCCATAATTGCATCTATTGTGAGCCTGGCACAGTGGAAAAAATAGGATTACTTGCAACAGATAACAAACAACTTTTGCAGATAAAGCTTCTGACAATTTCCTACAGGAATCCTAAAATGCTGTTACAGTGTGTGTAGTTAGTGGCTGTTAATGCTGTTGGGGCTGGGAGCTTCAGCTCAGGGCCAGTGGAATATTTTTTGACTTGCTAGTGACAGATTGGGAGGTTGTATGTCATAAAAGGAGTCAAGATTACTGGGGAGGGACCTTGGAAAGCTCTGTGTATTCAGGGTGTAGAAAAGGGAAGGAAATAAAAATAATGGAAACATGGAAATTTGCTGTGTAGGAGCAAATAGCCTGTATGACTTCCATGGATAGGAACTATGCCTTCTGAATTGTTAGACCTTGTTTGAAATGGGGAGGGGTTGGGAAAAAGGCATGTGGTGTTTATGTAGCATTTAGGAACTATGTATTTGGTATACCTTCATTAATGCAAAAAGGTGTTGAAAAGGTATCTGAAACTTTCTTATTAATTTGGAAGATAAAGGCCTAAAAAGACTTGGTCAGTTTTAATCACAGATGGAGGCAAATGAGTTGGAAGATGATTTTTAAGGGCTCTGTAGTCGGGATATATTAGTGGTATCTCTTGAGATAAGAGTTTGTTCATGAAACCAAATTACTCAGGGTAGTTAAAACTAAAGCTTATAACTGGGAGCATTGCTAAAGGGAATCTGTTATTTAGACTAAGGCAAGTCACTTTTTATTAATAAATGCAGGGGAATCTATGTGGTGTGAGAATGGGAAATCTAAACAAAGCAAATATCTGATTATTTCAAAACCTATCACAGAAAAAACCTGCTACCACAGTAATGATTCAAAAAGATACAGATAATGTGAGAAATCACTAGTAGAGATTCTTAGCAGAAGAGCAAACATGCTAATGGTGTCTTCAGATTTTGACTAATGGTGTTTGTTCTTTCATTCATTTCGGTGTGTTATAATAGAACAATACTGGGCATGTAAACAGTGATGGTAAAAATAAGGAACAGCACCTGTACCTTAAAAGCAGAATGGTTTAACATATCCCAGTTACACACGTACTGGAGAGGATCTGGTGGAGGCTCTCCAAAGTGGTTAGGGTGCTGAAGCAAATCCAGTTTGGAGAGGCTGAGTGTGTGTGTGTTCCTTCTGTTCTGGGAGGAGGAGGGCAGGGTTTTTCTGTGTTTAGTGATCTAATAGGGAGGCTTAACAATGGAGGAGGCAGAGTCATCTCAACTCTGCAGCTGCCAAGGATGAGAGAGGAGACAGAAGTTGCAGCACTGGAAATTCTGATGAGATGTTGGGAAACTTCCCCCCTCCTCCACAGCAAGATTAGTCAGCCATTGAGAAAATTGTTCAGAAAAGGAGAAATCCCAGCCTTTGAGCACACCCATTAACAACTCCACTGGACAAGACCACAGGCAATCTGATCTCATTTCTCTTGAAGCAGATTTGACCACCTGGTCTTTGAGGTTCTGTCAAAGATGAGTTGTTCTGTAATGCTGTGGCTTTGTGGAAGAAAAATCTTAAAGGCCCTCATGGCAACTGAGCAGGTTAACAAGATAAAAGAGGTATATAAGTAGCTATTTAATGAGGAAGAACATCCATCTCCATACTTTATGCTCTTTCTATATACAAGCAAACTCTTTGCAAGTTTTTTTCTGATCCATTTGATGCTTGTTTCTGTATTTGTATGTATGCCAAGGTACAGAACAGAAAGGCTGATGAAGGTGACCCCTGCTGGCCACAGATTTCCTCTTCTGATTCTGGCTTCTCTGGAAACATATTGCAAAACCAGAACAAACAGCATTAGTTTTAGACCAAGACATTGTGCTAGGGCCATGTGGGAGCACTTTAAACCCTATGTAGTAGAACTGAAGTGCCATATTCTTTTTAAGGCTCTAGTGTTGGCAGGGGATACTGGGCTCAATATATTGAGGATTTTCCATTGCTCCCTTTTGTTCCCAGTGCCCAGAAGAAGTTACGCTGTTGGGTAATAGTACCTATTTCCTAACTCTACATTTATTAATAATGTGATGAACCACAATAAAGAAATTTGTGCAAGGTTTTTTTTTTAGCCTGTCTAAATATACCTGAAAGAAAAGAGCTACAGTTTTGATTTGCTCTGTTAACATGCAACGAATACAAACTTGGATTTAGTTCTGGTCTTTTTTTTGTCTTGCAGCATAAGCAGCACTATCATGGACGTAGACAGCACAATTTCCAGTGGGCGTTCCACGCCAGTCATGATGAATGGACAGGGAGTTCCTGCCTCCTCTGCCAAAAGCATTGCCTATAACTGTTGTTGGGATCACTGCCACGCCTGCTTCAGCTCCAGCCCGGATTTGGCAGATCACATTCGCTCCATACACGTGGATGGTCAGCGAGGAGGGGTTGGTGTTACTTTTGGGTTTTCCTTCTTTCTTATTTGCCAGTATTTTGCTCTTGAATGACAGTAGCAAATTTTCTGTTGCAAAATTCCAGTTTTGTAACTAGTGGCAGCAATAGTAACTGACTTGAAGAATGTAGTCTGTTTTTTCAATAAATTGTTTGAGATGCCAGGGTTTTGATAGTGTGTTGACTTCTCAACATTCTGAAGCTGCTGGTGTGTCTTTTAAGTGCTTACACTTGGAATTCATTTTCTTAAAACCCTTGGTGTACGTGTTCGTGCATGTGAACTCAGGTGAAGTCACATCTTAATTACTGTTGCCAAAGGAGTCTCACTACAGGTAAAATCTATCCAGAATGTGTAATAGGGAAGATGTAAGACTGACTCAAGAGTACAAAGTCTTAATAAAACAGCTCTGTGTGTAATACTGATGGCAAGTTTACCTTCTATATGATTGCATCTAATTTTTTTTTTAAATTAAGTTGAATATATAAGCATGTAAATTCCAGTCTTATCCCTGGTCAAATGATAATTGGTCTCAATTTTAATGTTTAAAAACATCTTCTAGTAGAGTAATTTCAACTTTGTACTTAACTACCTCCCATCTTCAAGCTCCCAAATTACCTCTGATGCCTGGAATATATCATGTAAACTACCTTTACATCCAGCACAAGCAATCTGCCTGCTTTAGGCACTGTGTGTTGCAGCTCTTCAATTTCTGGGAGATATAATACCAGTTTTTGAAGTGGAATAGTTGTTATCATTTGACTTTTCATCCTGTCATTTCTTCAGAAGGAAAATGTTAAGCTATTGCACTTTATCTTCAGTGAATAAGAAACTTAACTAAAAATGCTAATTTGCATTACTTTAAATAATTTATTATGCAAATGTATCACTGAGACAGCTGTGACTCTGGCTGTATTTAGCTAATATTTTTTGGCATGATTGAACTTTTCAGCTTTATATTTGATGGCTTTTTTCAGTCCAGTATCTAAGCAGAATCATCCATCCAGTGTAGTGGGTTTTTAACCACTGATGAGATGATTTCTGAGTTCTGTCCACAGGTGTATAAAAGTGTTACATGAAACCTGGATGAAACCATGAAATTAATAAGGTGTGTTTGGATATTTGTTACCCCATCCATGACTCCTTTACATTTCTGAAAAAGGGGCTGGAAATTTTTGCAGATTTTGGTTTGGGTGGGCTTTTTTTTTTTCCTGTGTTTTATTTCTTGTCACTTACATTTCATGTGACATGATTTATGGATATTTTTATTTAGAAGATGTTGGACTGTATTTATATATTTGAAAGAGGAGGTTGTAACTGTTGCATTCAGTTTTGAATCCCCCTACTGGAGTTTCTTTTTTTGTGGAGTTTGCAGCGTGGTGCTGTGGGAAGGGGATGTATCCTGGCGGGTTTGTTTCAGGGATTTGTCTGCCACCTGCCGGTGAGGTGTTCAAGTGTGATGGAAATCGTGATGTGCTTCTGATGGGATTTCGGGTCTTACTTAACTGCAACGGCTCCAAATTTTAAGAAAAGTGGGGGTTAAGTTGTTGCTTATTGAGAATGGGAAGGAATAGGATAAACATCTTTGCATGGTAAAATGTATTTTTTCCAGCTAATACCAAGGTCATGGCTGCAGTCTAAACCAGATACATCCATGAAGAGCCTGGGAAACTTTTTGACAAAACAGTTGTGCTTACGAAAGATGTTATTTCAGAAATATTTTGGGTTCAGCTTTTTGACAGGGGTTCCCAAGAAGCCTTGTCTGGAGTTCTGGCATGCGGTTGCAAACCCAAGTCCTTGTATTTCCCCCGTCTGTAACTTTGCAGTAACACACCTCTGCCAGCGCCCTGCAGCTGCTGATGGAAATGCCAGCACACTTAGGGAGCTGTTGCAGAGCCAGAAATCTCAGAAATTCCAATTCTGTGGCTTTGAGGGGATCTCAAAACTGAGGAGTGGCAGACCCCAAAGGTTTAGGGGCTTGGGCCTTGTGTCAGTAGGTCTGAATCAGTCACACAGACACTGAGGGGTTTCCAGCTTTGTCTGGGTAAAGCTGGGTAATGTATCTATTATACAGCAAGAACGTAGAACTCCCGTGGCTGCTTTTTCATTTTGAAAATCAAATCTTTTGAAGATTGAGGGGTTTTATTCTCCAAAAGAGAACAAGAACCTGAAATCCAATTAGTTTCCTGCATTTCTGAAAACCTATGTTATGAACAGTGCTGTTCCTGGGAACTTTCTTTTACTGCAACAAATTAGGGCTTTACCTCCCTTCACCCACAGACCTGTTGAGGAAATTCTAATGAAAGGCAAGTTCATTGAGCTTTTTTATTCCCTCAGTTACAGATAAACACAATGAGAGGAGAGAGAAAAGCAGCATGAGTAAGTTCTGCTCTCCTTAATGCACTATTGTGCATGTGATTGTTCTGTACACTGGAATCACAAAACACCCATAGATTTTGAATCCTATGAGAAATGGTAGCTTCCTTCATCAGGAATTGAATGTAAGGCTCTAACTAGAGGTATCTGCTATTCCAGAATACAAAACTCTAGTATATAAACTGCACTTCAATTAAGAGTTTTTACTTTTTCATGCTCAGGGAATAAAATTAATTGCTTATGAGAGTAAATTACTTTATAACAACTACTACTCAGAAAATGCAAATTTTTCATTCAAAACTGTTCTGTCTCCATATCAGGTGGATACAGATGCTGAGTGCAAACACAAATACAGCAGATCCTGTTGCTCTTGATTGTGTTTATCTGCAGGAGCATCTGTCTGTTGGTATTTTCTTCCAGTGACCTGTTTTTATTGAATACTTAGGGTTGTAATTATTTTTTCCTTGGTGAGATATGAGAAGTGTGTTTCAAAATAAATGGTTATTCAGAATTCTTCGAAGTGTTGTGAAATGTAGAAACAGCCTTGTTTGCTAATGTGATTTTTTCTATTTATTGTTCTCTCTGATTTGTGTAAACTTACCGTGTTTTTACTCTATTAGGTGTTTGTTTGCTTGTGGAAAGGTTGCAAAGTATATAATACACCTTCAACAAGTCAAAGTTGGTTGCAGAGGCATATGCTGACACACAGTGGGGACAAACCTTTCAAGGTAAGGCTCATTGTAACATACATGATCTCTTATTATTAGAGAAATTGTCTTTATTTTTACTAATATGTCAACTGAAAAATACCGTCACTGGAGGATTTCTTAAAAAGTGAGTTGAGCCTTCTTCTTTGCGGTAATAGTGCCCAAAGGTCCTGTTCTTTTACAAAAGCAGGTGAAGAAACTGTTACTGCTTCTCTATCCCTGTTTCTTTTAATCTACCAATGGCAGGGAGTGTAAAACTAAATAGTGCTGAACTTCAGGGGGTTTGTGCATTTTGCAGTTGAGCTGCTTACACTGTAACTGTGAGATATTTTCTCTCATACTTTACACTTCCACACTGAGTTTTGGATCATGGCTGATGGTGCTCATTCTGTGCTTGGGTAGGAGCTGCTTTTGTTAATTCACCAGAAGCACTGGCAGTGACTGTTAGTGGTTCACTTCTCTGAAAAGAATAAGGAAGTCAGGAATGCAGGGCCATTGAGCTGGCTGTATTTCCTGCACAGTATTTTCTAACTTTCTCTTTCTTTCTCCCCTTAATCTGTACCTGCAATTCTAGGTATAGTAGTGTTTATCATTCCCATATCCACCAATCCGTTATTAATGAGTTGCTTCATCCTCTTATGGATACAGTTGGGGCAGTTCATAGCTGTCAGTCCTGGATCACTTGATGGTAAGTCCCACCCACACTACTTCAGACTGAAGTTCTTCCATGTAGGATATGAAAATGAAACAGGATTTGGGTTTTTTTTTGAGTTTAGGTAGCATTTTATGCCTCCTTCTCCCCTACCCCCAACCCCACCAAGTTTTAGTTCCCTGTCTTCCATCTCTTCTCTTTCTCCTCAGGTAATATTTTCCACTTTCTAAAAATTTTATTTTGAGCCAGCTTTATTACTAAAAATACTTTTCTGTTACAGGGGTGTCTTTCCGTAGTTATGTTTTCTATATAGGTTTTAATAATAGTTACAGCAGAAAACAAAACTAAATTAAACTCAAAACCAAAAGAGTAAAAATAGTGCATTGCATGTGAAAAAGATTGTTTTTAATAAACAGATTTTTTTCCATACTGAACTGTGCAGTTTAGACTGAAAATTTCTGACTCAGAAAGTAACCACAGAAAAATGGGTTTGAAGGTTATCATAACCTGGGTTTGGAGGAATGAGTTTAGCATTCTCTTGGAAGGATAATGTAAGGATTGTAGATCCCTACAAGTTTGCAGATATGGCTGTTCCAGGAACTGATAGCATCTTAAATCCTAATCTCTGATTATTATTAATAATAATAGTAGTAGTAATAGTAGCAGAAAAAGCAACCACCAGTTACCAGAGGAAACTTTTACCTTAGGTTTTCTCTATTTCAGAATTAAATATTTTGTCTACCTCAAAGTATAATGACAAGTTTTGTTCTTGGATGAAAGTCTTTTAATAGCTTAATCTGTGTTCTTATTCAGTCTAGGTCAAAGAAACTCAATTTTAGAGACATAGGGTTGAAGAGGTGGGCATAGCTCAGAAACACCAGTAGTGCTTTTGAGTCTGTCAGGCTTACCTATCAAAGGCAGTTTAAATTGCTATCCTATTTTTTTTAGCTAGGCTGGTTACAGCTAGAGCCCTAAAATTGTCAGCAGTTGTTTCTGATAATAATCATCTTGTGTTCAATATCTGTTGTTTCACCAGCTGATTTTCTGTACTTTCTGGTCCTGCTGAGGGAGAGAACAAAACATTCAAGGGTTGCAGTAGTTAATCATCCTGGCTCAATGTGTGTCACTGCATTTTTTCGTACTGCTGTCTTGAGTCCCTCTGTTTGTTTTTTATCCCTGTATTTCTCAATCTGTTCCTGGGAGCTTTGAATGGAGGATAATTGTGGTCTGAGTAGAATTTTGTAACATCTTTTGTTCCCCTGTCATTTATGCTGAAATAGGCTTCAGGGCTCACATGAGCTAGCTAAGTATGTGAGCGTCTGTGATGGCAATCCATTATTTAACTGGCTCCTTTCCTTCACTTGCTGGGTTTTTTTTTTTTTTCTGCTAACTTTAGAAATCTACTCTGAGACAAAAAACACTTGAAGTGTTGGATATTGGTCTTGACCAGTCCAAGAACAGCCTTTTATTAATTGTTTTGTGGCAGTCAGTCAAAAGTAGAGCCAGTGTGTCCATTTTGTGCATTTAGCTTCTCTTATAAATCTTAATTGCTCACCTTTCAGGGAAAGCCAGATTTTTTTGAAGTCAGAATTGGTATAAAGACCTGTTCTTGATAATTGCTGCAGACAAAATATCTCCCAAAACCTAAATTGCAAATGAAACTTCAGTTGCCACATGAAATTATACTCAAATCCTAACATAAAAGGAAACAATCTGTCATTTTAGAAAACTTGCAGAAAGTAGTCATTCAGTCATTTTTGGTTAAAAAATATTGTTGGGATTTTTGAGGAAAGCTGTAAGAAGCAGTAATGGAAATAGTACAGCTTTATGCTGTTGTCTGAAGAACTGCTATTTAGGATGTTCTAAAGAAAAACAAAGAATCTTAGCTAGGAAACTGACAACTGAAAGCATGGAAATCTTACTTTTATAAAGGTATAAGAACACTACAATCATACAGTGTCCAGAAGAGAGTAATAAGTATATCACAGATTCATATATTCTTGTATTTCTAGTGAAAAGAAGAGAGAAACTTATTTTCTTAAATTGAAAAGCATTGGGGACTGTCTCAAACAGAATTCTCTTTTGCATTGAATGATATATCCCTGCCCAGTTCTCCTTTTGCTTGCAAATGGACTCATTTTATGTAGTTGCACATTTTGGGTTTAATTATCTCTTTTTGTGATACACATGGAGTTGTCCTTTGACTAAAAGCTCCATTCAGCTCTAAATGAACTGTTCTGCTTTCCTATTGAAAGGTCTTTGTGGGTTTAACCTGCTCTTTCCATTCATTCTATCAACCATGTGACTGTGCAGTTCATTTGTCACAGAAATGAACCCACTTTTAAATTGCAAAGGCAAAATAGTTCATGTTTTCATAAGTTTATCCTATTTTTTCCTGGTTGTGTGGCTTAGTGTGTCCCTCATCATGAGCATTGCAGTACCTGTGTCACAGAAAAGGTGTATTTCCTTATGGATACCTATTTTTGAGACAGTTGTTATTCTAGCTCCTTTTTTCTGTGGGACAGTATATTGGTAGTGTACATCCAGCTCCTCTCTGAGTAATTTCCTTTACAGTCTGATTTTAGCCAGTCCTTTTCATATTTTTTTTTGTCATTGTAGACATTCATTGAATATAGGTATTTCCTCCAAAGACATTTAGTATGTTCATCTTTGTGTGTGATTTTACAGACAGAGTTGAGAGAGAAAACCCTCGACATTGTTCTTTTTTAGTTCTCCAATTGCACAATTTTGCAGCTTCTTAGAAACCAGTAGAATATTGTGGAGTATTGTCAGGGCTGGTCCTGTTGAGGGTTCAGCAACTTGGCTTTCAGACCTTATAAACAGGACATTGAGGAATAATCTGCTGAGTTAGAAAACATCCTGCTTTCAACAAACTGTCCTTGGCAAGTTGAAAATAAGAGAATGAAGATACTCCATGTTTCTTGTCCTAAACTTGGCTGTTACTTGCTAAGTATTGGAATAGTTAAAGGAGTTGTGACAGCCTGTTTTCCAGCAGTTTCTGGTGTGCAGGGGCAAAAATAAATTAATCAAGTATTACTTGGCATTGAAAGTTACTTGTAGACACACCAAATGAGCTCTAAGATGTTGAGCACAATGAAAGGACAAATGGTAGATGAGCACAAAATAGTGGGAGATTTTATGCAAAATAATTGCATAAAATAATAAATAAAAAGAATAAAAAGTAAAATAATAATTGCATATAGCATAAGGATTGGGGCTGATGATCTTGAAGGTCTCTTCCAACTGAAATGTTTCTATAAGGGTGCATGTGGGAATGCTAGCAGCTGCTTTCACCCATGGATTCCAGTGGATATGCTCTTCATGTTCCAGAGCAGTCATGCAAGGTTTGCTCCTGTGGGGTAAATGTTTTTAGTGGTAATGAATGGTAGTGCACAGGTTCATTGCAGGCTTCTCCTTAAAATGGGGAAGAAGGTAGCATTAAAAATGAAGTTTGGTGCTCCCTGTAACTTCCAGAATTCATGGAGAATTCATACATGTAAAATGTAAAGGTGCTCTGCCCAAACACACAGATTTGAGACAATAAGAAAGTTTATCCAGATATCAAAACTATTACTGTTAGATTTACTAGAAGAAACTAAATGTTGAATAACTCAAATAGGAGATTTGATTTTTTTTTTAATTTAGAACAAAAACCTGCATGGCTAGATACTTTTATATCTTGTTTGTTAGTAACTGGTCATTACTGCCCATTAATAATGGTGGGTATGGGTACACTGGAGAAATTAAACTTCTTACATGTTTACTTACTTTCTCTTGAAGTAACATATCCACCAATCCGGACCCAATCTGTTGTATTTCAAATTCAATGCAAAATATTGAGATTTAGGTTTTGGGGGAAAAAATGAAAAGATTGGTTTAAAGTTGTGCATAATAGTTGAGTTTGACTTATTAGAAGCCCTCTAGAGCTATATAATTATCTGGTGGGAAGCTGATTTGGTGTGACTTACCGTCCAGAGATCCTGAAGTGACAGCCTGAACTGCTCCTTATCTTTGGAGAGAAGAGACTTTACCCATTAGTAACGGATTGCTGGATATATTATTTTAGAGAAAAAAAAGAACAAACAGGTAAGATTTTTTCATTCTCCTCTTCTACTATTTCCTGTCTACTGCAAAGGCATTCTCTGTCATCTTTGATCTGTCAGCTGTTGATTATATGAAGATGTGATCAGGTAGTCTTAAAGTACACAAAATCTGAATGTAATAATTTCTGTAGATAATTTGTACTGTGGCTGTAGATTATAAATATGCTTTCTGGAAAAAGACAATTTCTTGTTGCAGGTATTGAGGATGTTGGTTTGGGGATTTTGAAAGTAAAATTCGGGTAGAGCAAGAAAAGTCTGCAGTAGCTTCTGTAGATAATTGATAGAGAATATTTCTAATTGTTTGCTCTGTACATGACAAGAAAAAAATTACATCATGAATCAACCTGCATTTTGTCATAAAATACTGTTTCCTGAAAAGAATAATGCAGTTATGGTTTGAAAAGTTTTAGAAAAGTGGCTGACACATAGTTTGTGCTTTTTTCACAAAGGAAAAAAAATACTGTACTTTGATACTATATTTAACTTGGAATATGGTAATGCATGCATTGTACCAAGGCTTCAGGTTGTTTTTGACCTCTAGAAAGCATTGGTAAAACTAAAATTTTCTCAGTGTGACTGAATTTCAGGACATGGGCTTTTTTGGAGCTATTTTTTTTTCTGACAGTGTCTGTATGATGAGAAAGAGGTGGAATCTGAATTCAGGAGCACATTAGTGAAAGTTAATCCTAAATTTAGATTTGGTGGTTTAGTTTAATGAAGCTGCTTGTATGGACAACTATTTCAAGGATAAAAAAAAGGAGAGCAAAAAATGTTAAATGCACGTATCTGTTGATTGTGAGTTAAATCATCTTTCATAAAAATAAGTGTTTTGAGTTCAAGATCAGGTTGGTAGGGCTTAGCAATATAATTTAGTAGATGCTGGCCTTACCCACAGCAGGGGATTTGGAACTGAATGACTTTTAAAGCACCCTTCCAACCCAAACCATCCTGTGGTTCTGTAAGTGTAAATTTTAATGTTCAGTTTGAATTTAAAGTAAGGAAAATTGTGTTGGAGTTGCTGCAGTGTAAATGAGATCAGCATCCAGAGTGTGTTGGGATTCACAGGTGTGCTGGGATTTCTTCCATTGGAAGTCACTACAGTCTGAGTAGACAATATTGCTGTTTGTTTGAACATGGGAAATCTTAGGGCAAGGTAAAAATAAGGTAAAAATAAGGTAAAAAAAAGAGGCAATTTTGGTAGAAATCTTCACAATTCTTAAGATGCTTTTTAGTGCGGGAGGCAGAGGGGAACAAGTAGAGTGTGAAGGTTCTTCAAGTTTTTTGTCAGGGAATTTAATGTTTGAGTTAGTTCAGTACTTAGAGAACTTCTCTAACTCCCTCTAAGAATTCTTCCCTTTCAAAAAACACAACAAGCACAGACAAAAAAAAGTGGAAAAATGCTTTGATGTTTTGCCTTTTACTGCCTTGAAATCTGTGTATGTATTTTTAGTCCTACAGCAAGTATCAAGCTATTGGGGACAGCACAGTTTTTTCTCTTTGTGGACTGTATTTTACTACTGATCATGGAAAACAGTTTGCTGAGTCTGAGACAGAAATAGACTTTCCAGTTCTGTAGCCACTGTTAGAAAGCAACACAATTGGGGTTTAGGGGCAAAAATTGGGGCAGGTGGAGTTGTAAAGCTATTTTTTTGTTTTCCAAGCAAATTCCCAGGCATGGGGCAGGTTACTGTAAGCTTGGAAATTCATCCTTAGCCTTCAAAATGACATAGTAGCACTATGGCCGTAGTTACAGCAGCATTCCTGATTCCCAGTCTCCTGTTGGAGCTGCCTCATTTGTTTGCTGTGAGGGGAAGTGTTAGGAAAAGAGGCAGGTGAAAGAGCTGAGAAACCAGGGAAGGAAAGGAAGAGCCAAGCAGATGTGGAAGGAGGAGAACTTTGCAATGGTTTAGGCTGGTGATAGGTTTTTTGCTGCTGGCTGATCCACTCATTTGTCCTACTGCTATTGTCTAGATCCAAAGAAAAATCAATCATATGGATACACAGCTAATTGCAGCCAGTGATAAAATGCATAATCTAAAATCACTTTTCTATTACCCATGTAAGCTCAGAGCACAATAGGAAAGGGTTGTGCTTCCCTCTCCAATGGTATCATTTAAATACTTATTTTGCAAATGAAATAATTGTAAATATGAACCAGATACTTATAAAAATAACAATTGTAGCCAGTACAAGCTTAGTTGCTGCTGTCATTCAGTTTGTGTGTTTCTGCTTGATTATTGTTGGATTTCCGTTGAGTGAGGACATTTCCTCTAAATGAGAGAATTACCTTAAATGCTCCTGAAGTAGCAGCAGCATCCCAAACTGAATCTATAAATAATTGTTACTACTTCTTTACTGAAGTTATAGCCAGAGCTGTAAGGCAGCTGTCACTGACTTTTTATAGTCTTTACAAAGAGCATTAAACTGTTTGAAATTTAATGTGTGTGAGGATGTCTTTGTTAGTTCAGCCTTGTCACAAAAAAAGGAGGATGTTAGAGAGTGTTACTGTTAGCAAACGCAGAGCATTGGAGAGGTGTTGAGAAACAGTAACGGTGCAGTACTTTGGAAGGCAAGGGAATGTTGGTCCATGAAGAAGGAAGTTCTTCAGAAGCCTGTTTTCTGTGGAAAATTTAATTTGCCAGTGCATTGAGATTAATTTTATGCTATGCAAAATAAAATATAGTATGGCATAAAAAAATTTAGTATCATGACATAATTATTGAGAGTTAAAAACTTCAAACAAATGTGTTACAGAATATGTTTTTGTTTTTCTTTTTAAGAATTGCATGGTCATTAAGAATTTGGTTTTGCTTTAGTGTGTTGGAAGCTGAGGCAGAAAAATCAAGCCAAGGTCTCTGAAGCTCCTGTGCCACACAGCCACTGATGCAGTTGCTCTGTTTTTTCTCACTAGTGTGTAGTTGGTGGGTGCAATGCCAGCTTTGCATCTCAGGGAGGACTTGCCCGTCATGTGCCCACACACTTCAGCCAACAGAACTCTTCAAAAGTTGCCAGCCAGCCAAAGGCCAAAGAGGAATCTCCATCTAAAGCTGGAATGAATAAAAGAAGAAAATTGAAGAATAAGAGACGACGATCACTACGTAAGTGTTTCAGAGAAGCAGAAGTTCTTGAAAGGTTTGTCTTAGAGTGCAAGTTCCTCCTCACTCTGGTGGTTCCTCTGCATATTTGAGTCTGGTAGGGCTGGCATTCCTTCTGATGGGAAGAAAACAATTCCAGATTCTGTTTATGTTCTTTTTCAGGGTAAATCTCTGTGTGTCAAGGAAAAAAAGATCAGTTTCCTGTGAGCAACAATTGGAATTGCCGATTGAAAGAAGCTTTTAATTTTAGAGTTGCTTTTTGTTTACTGACTGTATTACTGTTGGAAAGTGTTTTGTTTAGTGCTGATGAGATCTGAAGTTCAGACAGAGATTGCAGATTCATATAAATTAGAGATAAATGCATGTTATATAAGCTCTTTTTTGAGCACAACATTTCATTATGTTAATGACAGTTTTATGAGCAAAACCAAGATCTAATTTTGGGCAGAATTGACTTGCTATGTTTTTTTAATCTGTCTCCACATAGTTGATGTTCATTAATTTTATATGAACCAATGTGCTGAGAGGTGTTTTGTCATTTAAAATGAGAACTATTTCCTCTAGCAAGAAATAATCACTTTACCCAGTACCTCTTCTAGTCCATTTGGATGTGGTAGTTTGATTCCCAAGTTGTCCTAGCATTAAACTAGTGAAACATCAAATTTCTCTGGAAATTCTAATCTACAGGAATGTTTAGGAAAGATTAGGCAATTTTAAAAATATTTCACTTTGGCTTATAATTGCTTTGGATACAACTCTCCAGTACCAAACTGATCATTTGATAATATTAAAATGTTACTCTGACACCTGCATTTTAGAGGAGACACGAAAAAACCTTTTCACATTTTTTTCTGCTGGTATGTCAACAGCTGAAATAAAAATAACATGAATTTTTACTTGTGGTGCAAAATTTATCTTACAGTATTGGAAAGTAGCACAAGATATCTTTTTTTTATGAAGCACTGGACATTTAAAATCTTGTACTGTTCAGTTTTATTTCTCCAAAACTTCTCTGTAGCAGAACGTGTAACTGTATCCATTTTTCTCTTTCTGTGAAGAAATACAGTTCTTAGTTACTCAAATGGTACTGCAGCAATGGATTCACATACTAGTGGTTGGAGGTGATTACTCTTTATCACATGATTGTGATTTATTCTTAATCCCTCACCTGTGTTTTAAGGAACTTTATGGAAATTTATGAAGCAGTGGTCATGTTCCTGCCTTGCATGCAGACAAGTGTGTCCTGGGAAGTTACATTTCCTCTGGAATTCTGAAAAGGTTCCTGAGCCTCTGGGTATGCCTGGGTATTTTTAAAATATACATGAACAAATTATATTGTAAAACACGTCTTAAAAGTTAAGATTTCTAATTTTAATTAGATTTCCTCTAATTTTAATTCAGCATTTAAAGAAATGAGAGAACTGTTTCCGTCCTTTTCGGTATTTGATTTTCAAAGAGCTTTCCCTTTCTGTCTGGAAATCTGTGTAAATGAGAACTTTGCAGTATCTTTTTACATCATAAATGTAATGAGAGAGACATCTTGAGATAATTGCAGGTTCCTAAAGGATCATTGTGATTTGTTGACTGTGTTACTCAAAATAAAAATGTCTAAGACTGGTCACTTCAAAATTTTCATTTTCAGAGGTTCCTGAGTTGCATGTTAGCTTGCTTCTCCATATTGATTTTGTTAGGTGGCTGATTTAATGAATCTTAATTAATTTGCACTCCTGCTATATGCAGAAGTAGTTTTTCAGGTTGGCATTTTATTAGTAATTGATAAACATCATCTTATATTATTTAACTTACAAATTACAAACCAGAGCTTCATAATTAAAATTTCAAATTATCTACTAAGGTGCTGTAGCTGTAGTAAGAATTTACTTCAGAATTTATGAATGAATTTTTGGCAAAAAAATGTAAATAATAAATATTGTGGGAATGTTAAAGACCAGACTGTAGTATTTGAATGGTCTGCTGTCTTGATCAAGTGCTGCACAGGAAGAAAAGTGACAGCTGCTTGAGCAATTTCTTATCTTGTAGCCTCTCGAGACAAATGCAATGCTGGCTGTAGACTTTTGCCTTAAGGCAGAAATCATCTCTAACTGAATTGGGAACTGACTAGTGTAATGTATTTCTCCAGAGGGTATGTGACCCAGAAATGTATCCAAAGTTGATGGCATTTTCTGAAAATGCTAAGTATTGGCAGCTTTCCTTTCCAACTTTGTGTGGATTATTGTTGGTGAGGTGAACATGACAAAGGGCTGATACAGTTTTGCTTGTCTTTCTGTTTCTTAGCTTAAAGAATTTAACTGAAGTTTGCATGGTTTGTCTTTGAATGGGGGAAGGCAAAACCTCTATCTAAGAAGTCAAAATAACACAATTAACATCATTAAGTGTTTTCAGTCTAGAGTATATAAAGCTAAGAACCTGGATTTATAATTTGGTATTTTTAAGTGCCCAGAAGGAGAGGTGTTTAACACATGTACCAGGTTCTCTGCAAGTAGGGTTACAAGGACTTAATGACATGGATGTAAAGCAAAATGCCATTTGATAGTGGACAATCTGTTATAATCACTTGCAGATAATAATTTGACAAAAGATAGCAGTTTTTCAGCACAAAACAATTTGTCTCTGGAAAAAAATGTCAGCTTGTTCTTTCTACATCATGGTTTTATTAGACCCTGGCTTTTTTAAAGGTGTAAGTGCATTACTAAATATTTATTGACAATTAATGGCCAATATATACTGTTACTGAAGCACCCTCATGTGTAAATTCGAAATAGTTTAAGTACAGCAAATTTATACATTTACTTCCTCTGTTTTCTATCTGAAGGTAACACCCTTCTGTGAGAGAATGTATAATGACAAAGGAGATTTCACTGTGGGTATATGTGATGAGAATACAATCTTCTAACTTAGACTGTAAAGAGAATTTTTGCTGTTAATTAATTGGTTTTTAACATCTTGCCATTTTAAACTGTTTTCTTTTGTCCTATGAACAAGGCATGTTCTTCTAAGTTTGAAAATCAGCTTTTATCATAACAGCTTGTTTTACTGGCATCACCCTTTTAGCTGGTTACATTCATGGTGCTATAGAGATCTTACTTGTCTTAAAAATTTTGATGTAGAATAATTCAGGATTAGAATCTGGGCTTGTTTTCTCTTCTGGATGGCCTTTTACATGTTCCCTCATTCATACAGAGTGGTATTTAGAACCAAATATATTAAAAATGTGTACCTCTAAAATAGGTCACAGTATTGCTATTCTGAAGCTACCTTGAATACAATATTGTCACTTGCTTTTTCATATGACAGACACTGTAGTTATTAACTAACATGATAATTGAGTGCACAGGAGGAATATAAGAGATAAGGAAGTTCATGAACACTGTTCATGAAATTTACAGTAAGACTGTTACTTAGGTAGGGCTTGGATTTTCATTTGCTGGGTTACTGATGTGATGATGTAATATATTTGCCTTAAGGAATTGATGTATACTTGAAATTTGTATTATTAAGCAGGAAGGAAGATACTTAAAGCCATTTCCTCAAAATCATTTTCAGAGTAAAGATGCATAGAAAATGCAACACCAACACTTAAGAGTAAATTAAATAATTTATACACTTTTGAAAAATAGTACCCTTTCTTCTCAGTCTGCTGAATGTTTTCCACTGTAAATCCTGGAGAAATTTGCTGCATGAAACTGAAAACAAAAATTTGGGTTTGTTTTTTTTTTTTTTCCCCCCTTCTTTCCACCCTCCCTCCTTTCCTCCCTCATATTTATTTATCAAATATTTATATGCTTGCATCACTGACCACCTGCAGCACGAGCTGTGGTCCTGCGTTGCCACTTAGAGCAAGAAAACATTGCAGTGAGATGATTGCCTAATTGGCAGTGTCCAAGTGAGATGGAGCAGGGACAGAACAGAGTGTACAGATGAATGCTTACCAACAGTCAGCCCCAGGAGTGCAGCAAATGCGAGCTCCAAGTGGAATTTGTAGTTCACTTTGAAATAATGGATGCAGAAGCTGTTTTAAATGAAGACAGCAGAAGTTTGAATCACTGTGCAGATTTCAGGGCAATACATAGTTGATAGTGTAATACTAGTTCCTGTTCTTACTTTTAATTTCAGTGTGTTATTTAATAAATTGCTACTTTCAAGCAAGGCTTAAAAATGTGAATATTTTCATTCAGACTTTTTTGCTAATGTAATGTTATTACGGTTTTATATGGTATATTTTAAAACTTTATTGTGAAATACTTCTAATACCATACAAATATGTTCTTAATAGCAATTACTTTTTAGTTTAAGTACTTTTAGTGTAGAATTGATTTATTTTACACCCTAAATCAAAAATTCAACAATCTTCCTATGGTTCAAGAAACATTTAACTGTAAAATTAATTTTCTAAAAGAAAGAGGTCTTTATAATGCCTGCTGATTTTATACTGGTTGTAAAATCTCATATGGGTGTTAGTTGTGCTTTACTCATTATAAATTGAAGAGTAATATATGATGCATGCAGTTGGTGCTTCTTGGGCAGAAAATCTTTAGTAATAGTCCAAGAACACTGAATAACAACTTGTGCATAGAGAGAAATGTGTAGTACTGTGGAGTTTTTCACCTGAATATTCAGCATTATTGAAACTGAAATGGGTGGATGTTGTTACATTTTTGGAAATAGCTGTTTCATCCACAGGGAGTGTGTTTTGACCAAACTTGAACTGTGCTTCTCGAGGAATAATTTCTCCCTCTCAGTGAAATTAATGTTTGCAGCTCTCTGACAAGGTAGTGCTAGTGACATAATGAGAAATGATTTACTAATGACACTTCAGACCTATTTACGTGTTTGAATGCTTTCAAGGTGTTGAACACTAAGGATCTCTTTTCCTTTTTTCCAGCAAGACCTCATGACTTTTTTGATGCACAAACACTGGATGCTATAAGACATCGAGCCATCTGCTTTAATCTCTCAGCACATATAGAAAGTTTAGGAAAAGGCCACAGTGTTGTATTTCATAGTACTGTAAGTATATATATGATGCATTCTGTTTGTTTACCTTTGAGTCTGAAAAATCTAAACTTTCAGAAAGATTTCTGGTTTCCTCTTACTGCTGTAGACATTTAATCAGAAATAAGCAATAATGGCTCCTTTATATTGTTGAGTTGTCCACTGCTATTAGTAAATGAACTTTTAAGAAGTATTGGTGGTAGTTGTTCTAGCTCACAGATTGAATGGATTGCAGCATTTCCTGTCTGATCCAGTTGGGGAATATGTAACAACAACTTTGTGTTGCAGAGGAAAGTTGGTTCTAGCTTCTAAATAAGAATACAGTTCAGATTGCATTTCCATGGTCATGAAGTGACAGTGCTAATTTATCACAAATATTTTTGGTGTGTAATTGAGTATGTAAAGATGCTGGTCTGAAATATGTGTTTATTCCCCTTTTTTTCTTCAGTTTAAAAGATAAAATCCTGAATAAATTTATTCCTTTCATTTCCCCATTTTTTTTTAATAAACTTACCACCAAAATATTGGTGAATTGCTGGAAGGAGGCAAGAACCAAGTGGGGAAACTTGTGTTTGGATAGAAAAGGCATCAGTTTTAATTTAGAAGAGTTCAAAGCGGGGATAAAGTACTGAATTGGGGTAGAAGGATAGAGGAAGTTTAAAAAGTTGAATAACCTCAGGTTTTCTTAGGCATGTTGGGAGATGAGGGCATGTAAAAGGTGGAGACTTGGCTGAAGAAAAGATGTAAGAGATGGCACAAAATGACGAGGGATGTTTCTAAATTGGTAGAATAGTCCAAATGAGGACTGCTGGCTAACATGTCTTCAGCTACAGGGATGAAAGCTCTTGAACTATCAGTTCAAGCTCTTGAACTATCAGTTCTTTCCATAAATAAAAGGTGATTTTGTATGCATGAAGCTTATTTTACCTTGTCTTGCAAGACTGATGATTGTTCTAAATACCTGTGGCCTGTATTGCAAATCTTTTCCAAAATATTTCTGCTGAACTTTATGTACATTGTGCACCAGCTGCAAGTGGAGATTGCAATGGTTTAGCTGCAACTGTATTTAAATCTCATTCTAGTTTCCCTGACCAATGTGGATTTTACAATTCTGTGAGAAGAGCAGATTTTCTTCCAATTCACAGATTCCTTTAATCTGAAAGGTTATCCAGGCAGTCTACTCAGTTATGGAAGAACAGCTCTGGCTGTTGGAATAATTCATAAGGAAGTGGAATTAGAGGAATCTGCTCTAAAACTGTTTCACATTAACTTGAAGGAAGTGGTGAAAATCCTTTTAGCTCATCCGTGCATGCATGACTCAAGACGGTAGGAGGTTGATTAGATCTGAAATTGCTTAGACCTCAGTTGTGGGAGAGGTTGTACCAGTGGGAGAACTGCTCCAGGATTCCAGCCCCATGCTGTGCTTGGCTGCTGTATTTGGGTGTGCTGGACATCAGCTTTGGTGATGAGGCTCACCCTAAAATCAGCTTTAAAAAGAAAAGATAGGCCAGGAGCTGTTTTATGGATGTGCACCATTACACTGAGCTAACGATACCTCAGATGCAAACACTCATTTTGCATCACTTAAAAGCACTAGGACATGGGATTTGAATGGTGACTGGCTAAATGGCACAATAAGTCTGTGTGTGGTCCACCTTCAGATGAAGAAAAAAATGTGTAATTAGCAGAGACATTAATTTGAAAGATGGAAAACAGGAAGATGAAGTTGTCTGAAAACAGACATAAATGATGTGGCTTTATTGTTTCACGTGAGCACAATGCAGTATAGTTCAGGGCAGATATTCTAATATAAAAAATTTCTAAGCAGTCACTGTAGTGTCTTTCATGTTCTCTGTAAAGGCACATCCTTTCATTTATATATACTTTTTTAAACACAACCTTTTCTTTGTAGATATGGAAAGGTTTAGAATGCAGTTATTAATAAAACCTTTTTGAAAGTATGTTTGCCATCCAGAATACACCTTTGACTTGATTATGATTTTTTTTGAGTCAAATTCTTTGTATTTTAATTCTTTGAATTGTTAGATGGAAAAAGCCAAGCATGTCTAGTTAAACTAAGGAAATGCAACTTAGAAGTTGCCCTGTCATGCCACCTCAAAGATTTGAAGTGGCTTGAATTAATTCTCTAAAACATTTGAACACTAAACTGTTCTCTGGTCCAGCTTTTTCAGGTGTTTCAGTTCGGTGGCCACATGTATTTTAACTAGTTACATTGTTTCAGTATATTGAAACCTTGTAAGACAGTAAATGAATACAGTGAGATGCATACCAATTTACAGTGTGAAATTGTTTTCTTTTTCCAGAAGAGGTCAGCAAAACTCCGTGTCTGATTTGAGACAACTTTGATGCACGTTTCCTTTGAATTTCCATTTTGTTTCTGGGACAGTGCAGGAAATGTAGAGAGTATAGTAAGAATATTTCCAAATAAAGCTGTATTAAGTGTACATCTTCTGGCTGAATTGTGGTTTTCACTTAAAAACTTAAATGGACTTAAGTTCTTTGCAAAACAAGTTTAAGTCTTCAGAGCATATTTATTGCAGGCACACAACTTGCAAGGGGTATAACAGTTTGCTTTCTGTGAATGTTTAGTAGAACATGAGGAACAACAACTTCTGAGTAAAAAAATCTGTCATTTTGGTTTTAAGTATAATTTTGTAATTATTATAGGTAATAGCTAAAAGAAAAGAAGATTCTGGCAAAATAAAACTCTTGCTTCATTGGACACCAGAGGACATGTGAGTATATTGATATGATTGATATATTGATTAATTGAGGACATGTGAGGTAGTGATGTGTTTTCAATGGGGGAGGATTTACAGTGGGATCAGTGAATTGTTACTAAATTATTTTGTGCCTTTGAATATTTGAGTTGAAGTTAATATTTAAAAAATGTGTTTCAAAAAGTAATTTAGAAGTTTAGAAATTAATAAACAATTAATTTTATTTTTACTTTCACTTTCAAATCTTTGGGCTCCAATACCAGTTCAGTTAAATTTGCATCTGTATTTTTAATGCATTTTGTCACAAGTTTCAATTAATCTTGAGAGACAACAGCTAAAATATTCATATAAAATAGGCAGTATTTTGATTCCTTTTAAGACAGATGGTAGTATTATATCTAACAGCAATCTGAAATTATTCTTTTTAAAATGTTACAGATGAAGACAGTTAATTTTATTTTGAGATAAGCATTAAGAAGTATGCAACACTGGGAAGATGAAAAATAGAGTAGTATTTTTGTAATACAGAGCCAAATGAATTTTTTGCTCATGCAGATGAATTCAGTATTAGAATCTCTGCAGTGGAGAAGACAGGTTGTTCAGTAATGTCAAGGCATTCCCTGTCGAGATGAGAAACGAGGCATGGGACCACCATGCTTTGAGATGATTTATTGCTCCAGTAGCCAGATAAGATGTCAGTCTGAAGGGGTGAGATTTAGAGAGGAGCAACAAGTCAGTCATAGCTCAAGGTAGTCACGGGTTTTTTCATCACACAGCAATATAGAACATTTTGGTCCAATAGACAGTTGACACAAAACTTGTTTTTACTTCTTAACCTATCATCTTTGCTTAATTTTGCTGCACTGTGTCTGTCTCTTAGCCAATAAGCTGACAGGTCACATACTCATATGCACACCTCTGTTACAGCTTCTAAATCCCTAACCTGCTCTATAAATCACATTATTACAGCTCAAACCTCCAACTATTTCACTTAATATAATTTCTTACTTACTCAAAACATATTCTTACTTATCACTATAAGGACATAAGTTTATAATTTTTTACCTAATGTTTCTGTACCTTTATCATTACATTAACCCAAGCTCTTTCCAGGGCTGCAGATTGAACCCTTCAGCATCTGTAGAATTTTCCATTTTTCCATTTCCACAATTCCCAGTGGAATTTAGATTTGGTTGGTCAGGTCAGAGGAGTAATGTGTTTTATATTGCTGTTTGTTGCATCTTGGTTGGGTTAGATAGGTTAGAGTGTGTATTTCAGGCACTGAATGATACAGTTTTGAATTACTGAGTATTCAGTTCATCTTGATTATTCCATGAGAGCAGAGGAGATTCCAAGGTGTCCTGGCACACGCCATCAGTCTGTTTTACACTGTCAGGGTACTCACGCTTCAGGAAGTGAAATGCACTCATGGTGATTCCTTTCCACTCCACTGAGCTGTTCATCAGCCTTCCCCATGGAGCTGGCAGTAATGATTTAGCTTCTACAGAATCCTCTTGAGAAACTGTAGAAGTTCTCCAGGATATCCATATGTTTAGGGTTCTGGTCATGAAAAATAGATACAAGTCTTTAAGTTGTTTCCTCTACAAGAGGAAAATAACTTCTTGTGGGCTAGGAGGGTGGGGGGGTATTTTGTTGGTTTTGGTTTTTGTTAAGAGCAGGAATTTTTGGTGTCAGTAAATTAGAATACTGAGTTGTCTTTCTGTATATTTCAAATCTCTGCATGTGGAAAGTTTTCTTTTTTGCTGTTTGTATCTTGAGCATACAGTTGCTACTGAAAATGTCTTCCCAATGTTGGTTGTCCAAAAAGTGATTTTTGGCTTTATTTAAAAAACTTCCATGTTGTTTTTCCACCTTTCATGATTCATGAGACTTAGTGAATAAATGGATAACCTGCTGGGTTGTTCTCCCTCCCCCTCTGCTCTGTTGGTTTTTCTTTTTTTTTCTTCCTCCTTCATCTGAAAGGATTAATTGGAGAAACTCCTTTTCCTGCTGGGTTAGAGGTTCTGGGTTTCATTTCATATTTTGAATAGTTTATCAAAAAAATTGAATTTGAGTTGCAGCTAACTTTCACGCCAAGTGAAGTCTGCAAAATACAGATTCGGTGAAATAATTTGCAAAAGTCTGTCAAATTTGGCTTTTCAGAGAAGGAGCCATCACAGTTAGTTTTAAGTGTTGGACTTCTCAATTTGAAACCTGTTTCAGAGACTTAGGCACCTTAATTACAAACTCCTCCCCCAACCTGAAGTTAATCTTTGGCTTCTGGGACACGTAAAAAAATTTAAAAACCCCACCAAAAACCGAAAGAAGAGGGTAACAATTATCTTCAGCAAAGTTGGAGCATTTTGTCTGTGAAGCTTTTTGAGCTTGGAGCAAGCAAATTAGTGTAAAAAAGCTCAGTGCCTGCAGTGTATTCTCTCCTTTAATTGAACAGAATCACAGAATTTCTACCTAGTAAAATAAACGATTTTCAAAGGTCTGGTTGTTTTTTCACATTAAAGTTTTACAGTGGAGAATGTAGTGCCGTTATCATTGTACACTTGGAATATGTTTCTGGAATAATCTAAGTTCTGTTCAGTGTCTTCTTTTCAAACTGAGAACCTGAAAAACTTCAAAGTATAATGTGTAAAGATTGGCTGCCTTTCCTCACTTTGGTGAAGATGCTTTTTCAACCAGGGAAATGTGAAAATTGCTTCATATGTGCTAGTTTACTACATAATTTTATGGTAAGAAAAATAGTTGATCTTTTTTGAATATTTTTATTTTATTTATTTATTCATAGTCTGCCTGATGTGTGGGTAAATGAAAGTGAGCGACATCAGTTAAAAACTAAAGTAGTTCACTTATCAAAACTACCAAAAGATACTGCCTTGCTTCTGGACCCAAACATTTACAGGTAACATCTTAATTTTGAAACTTTCTTTACTTGAATGTTATCTTAAGCCTCACTTAACTTTTTGACGTTGGAAAATCAGGATTGCTAATGTATTATACACCAGATCAAGGAGCCTTGGTACTGTAAACGTCCAGGAGTTAAGTTCTGAGGTCTTAAGTTATTTCAGAATTACTTCTTGAACTAAACTCTAGTGACTGAGAAACGGGGAATGTGTGTATTTACCAAGTGTATTTTACTTTTTTGTGCTTGGTGTACAGAAATTCTAGTAAAGGAAGTACATACAGTGGAATCCTGAAAGATCACTTCTGTTAAGATCACATACTGGTTTGTATACCAATTTTTTTAAAGTCCAAATTTATCTTTCCATATTATATTCAGCTGTAATACATGCAGTATTACCTTGAAACTTGTACTTGTATTCAAGTACTGTTACTTTTTTATGACAAGATTCTTTATAGGGGGACAAAAGGGAACAATCCATGTTACTTGTCTTTAAGCTACTTTCACATTTCTGTTTTTAGGCCCTCAGATTGGCTTCTAATCCATCTGGTTTCTAATAATTTCCTGATTCTCCCCCCCACCTCTTTATTACTGCTCTCCCATGATTGTCAGTACCCACAGTTCTGTGTGTACAGTTTTTAAAGGTAATCTGAAATGCTTCATTCATTCTGAAATTTTGAGCATCCATAGAAACATTTATGTGATTGTATTAAAAATCCATGAAAATGGGTTGTGGAAAGAAAGTTTATCGTAACAGAAGTTCAGTGTTCCGATGTTTCTTCCTTAACATCCAGTGACCAAGAGTCTCGAGGAGTAAATAAAACACTAATCTGAGGCCTTTCAATGCAATAAGCCTTTCAGTTCACCTTTAATATTCAGTGTATTTCACTAATCAAATTAATGAAAACTTGCTTTACAATATGAAAACCGATCCTACTGTATTTGCTATCTTTGTAAATGTGTTTTAAATACTTGCCTTAGTCTGTGAATCATTGCTTTAAATGGTAAAATCATAAAATGTTATGGCAAGATTGGATTGTGTGTTTTAAAACTGCTTAACACAGTGACTTTTGTAATCTAATTGAGGTATTAATAATTTTATATTGATTACCTTTACTGAGCTTGACAGATTAGTTTGCTTTGAAAAGAAAAAAGTAACCTTTTAAAATAAAAATTTAATGATTTCTGGATTAAGTCCTTGGAGAAAAATTAGCAAACCTTTCTATCTCTCACAAATAAAATTAAGGTCCCTGCATGTAATGCTGTACTCTATTTTTAGCAGTATGGATCAGTCTGTGATTGAAATGAGCTTTTGGGACCAGCTGAGGGAGCTTAATGATATAAATTTAAAAACCAAAACTTTGCAAGAGGAAAAAGTAGTTAAAGAAATTCAGTGGCAGCTATTAATTTCATGCTAAAATGTCATGCTTTAATAGAAAGTTTGAAATAATTATCTGAAACGTACACTTTCATGAGATCATCTGAAATAGCTCTTGGTTTTAATAAAATGCAAGTAGATTTTGTACAGTCATGACTTCATAATGCATTCAGCTGACTGATACATACATCACCAGGTCTTAATGTAAAGCTGTACCATCTTCTTTTACAGAACAATGCCCCAGAAGAGATTGAAGAGGTAAAAACCAAGCAAGTGGGGACACCTGCAGTCTTAGTCACTGACAATGGATTTAGAAATAAAGTTGCACATTAGTCAAATCCCATCTTTTTTTCTTTTTTCTTTTTTTTTCCTGTTTGTTTTCTTTTGTTTGTTGTTTTTTTGTTAGAGAAATATTTATGCTTAGTGTAAACATTCTGTGAATGAAGTTGATGCTTCCGTGGAATATATTAATATATTACTGTATATCCACATTTTCATGGAATGGTACAGTGGGAGACTGAGCAAACACTCTTCTGGCAACTTAGTGGAACAACTAAAAGGCTTTGCATGCTTGCTTCTTTAAGCTGCTTTTTTCTTTAGTGAATACAGTAGTCTATATTTGATGGAAAGAAAAAGTAACCATCACCATTTCCTCCCGATTCCCAGGAGAACTGTTAACAAGCTATTGGGCTTCCTGTCAATGTTAACTAAATCTAACACATGCCAGACAATAGAACAGCTACCAAGGGATGATCCTGTTGCCCTTTGAGTATGGTGGATAGTAATCATTCGTCATTTGTAATCTTGTGTCCTTTTGCAGATCCCTAAAATATGTTGGATTATGATGTTGAAACAAATGTTGATGGAATGCTTGTCTTTTCCAGTCAACTCTGAGTACATATAGTACGGTTGCAAGATGTTCAGAGTGTTGCAGTCTGTCTGACCCCTTTGCAGGAGTAGTGTAGTGTGTTAATCAGATCTGCTTTGATGTGATCCGTATCAATGGACGGGTTTGGAAAACCTCTTTGTAAGCAGTCAGTGTTACTGGTGATTTATTTTGCTTTTTTGACCCTCTAGGATCCCCATTCACTTGTAAAGTATACTTTATTTGGCCTAATGTTTTCTAGATGTAAAGAAAATGGTATTTTTTAAAAAAAAAAAATTAATCTAGAAATTCAATCCTTTATGCACCAAAGTTGGCTTTGAAAAGGAAAGTAAAATCATTTTCTTGCTTAATAAGCAAGGAGCCGTGGATTTTTTTTAACTGACAAATAGAGATGCGTCTAACCTGTTAGTCTTTGTATGGAGACAAAAATGTTGCATATAGATAATAGGACATTGCTTGTAAATATTTCAGCAGATTTGTAATATATTTTTATATTATGAAATGTACTGTAGATGTTTTTCTAGAGGCATGAAAGTTAAAATGTATATATTACGGTAGAAATAATATTGAAGGATATTGTAATTCACTAGTGCTGCCAGAAGAATTGTTTAAAAAAAGCACCTTCCTTAACAGTAAAAAAAAACCTTCTTTTACATACCTAAGGGACTATATACTACTGTTAGTATCTGTTGTAAGAACAAAAATGCATTGAACATCCTTCCCAGAAATCTTAGAGGGATGAATAGTACCCATAATTAATTCATGGCACTCCTTTCTAATAGTGAACACAGAATTAGTTTTTTCCTTACTGTCGGAAGGAACTAATATGTAAAATTTGTATGGATATATGCAGTCAAACTGCAGAGTTAGTCCTCCTTGTTGGGGAGGAATTTACTACAGTGAAACTAATAACCAGCAGTTTTTACACTAAATTTTTATTAAATAGATTAAGACTTAAAGTAACCCTTTGGTTGCAGAAGTGAGCATATCCTAATGTAATACAAATGCATTCTGCATTGGTACTGACATGAGTCTTGCTTAGCTCCAGTGGGTTAAAAATGTTACTTATATACACAAAAAAGTAATCTTATCAACGATATGAAGTGCAGATTAAAAGCACCACTAATATAAGATGTTCTGGAATGGTTGTTTAATAAGGGTATTATTCATAAAATCTGTAGTGACGTGACTTTATTTTTGGAAAAAATGCAGTGTTTTGGTTTTTTATTTTATTTTATTTTTTTTGCTTGAGCACTTCACCTACTGCTTTTTCTGTACCTATAAAGTAATCCGTAATCCTTGTTTCTTTTTTTTTTTTTTAATTTGTTATAAAATTGCCAAATAGAAGTGTTTCAGATATAGTTTGTATTTGTATTTTTTTAATTTTATTGCTTCATGAATTTCTTGTAAGTCATTTATAATTGACAGATGATTGTAGACCTTGCCTGAGTATTTTTTCTAATAAAACAAAGCAAACAAACCTCATAAGCTTCAGAATTGTAAGATTTCAATGGAGATTTCAAAAACAAGCATAAAAAACCCACTGTTTCCTCTGTAAGTTGTAACACACACCATTACAGAAGGGGGAATTCATGGAGTCAAGTAATGTGGTGGTCATGTAAAATGTGACTTTTCTTGGGTTTGAGAAAATTATTATCTGGTGTTCTCATAGCAGAGTTTCTGCTTTGGAAGGAAAACTCAGTTTAAATAACAAATATGTGTGAAGAAATGGTTATATTGGAGTTAATTAAACTTTCCAGTCAAAAGGTAAGTGGACATTTGGCTGGTTTTTACCTTGTAGTTACTGAAGTGAATTGCTAAATTTTGTTGTGTTTGAACCGTGCTTGAAAGTTGTTTTCATTCTGTAAATTTTGGAATTACTTGGTGGTGTTTTCTTTGAAATGGCAGTCCTGTTCTCTAAAGCTCTGCTGTAGTTTTTGTGTGTGCCCCTGGGTAGGTTTCACCTTTATCAGAATACCAGGTACATGGAACTGCCACGGTGTGCTGGGGGGCACTGATCACTTTGTTCTGAAAATAATCTTATTCTTACTCTAGAGAAGCATTTCTGAAATAATTGGCCTCTCCCCTTTTAAGTAATTCCATGTGCTTTGTTTTGGGATGTTTGGGATGTAACATTTAAAGGTTTGTCCCTGTCTTTCTCAACAACATTTTTTTTCATGTTAGGTTTTCCAGCCATCTACAGATTGCATTCCCTCCCAGCTTGAGTGTTTATTTTCTTTGTAGAGAAATGTCAGCTCCTTGAAAGTCAGACTTTTCAGGAGTTGCAGTGCACACAAATATCTGTGTTCAAAATCCCATTCTTTTGGAATGTGTTGGCTTGAATTGTACAGTTATTCTAAAATGGAATAACAGGATTTTTGGGTGAGGGCTTGTGTTCTAGGCTCAAAGACCAGCTCTGCCTGTTGCTTAAGTGGATGGAAATTTTTGTATGGGAAAACTTGCTGGCATTTGGGCATAGCACATAGCTGATTGTTTGATAATAGATCTTACTCTGTTTGCTAAATTACCTTAAGAATCTGTTTATTAAAGACAGAGCAGAAACAAATTGGTATAGTATATTTTCTCAAATTACTGTTGGTCTTTCAGATTTTGGCCAAAATGTGCGATAGGTTGCACTGTATTTTCCCTCTATAGTCCATGAAGTAATTATGTCAGCCATTTCAAATTGAATTGTACATTAATTATGGACTAGCTTCAGTTGGAACAAACAGGTGAATTGTGTTCAAACATGCATTGTTTTTAATAATCGGAATTCAAGTGGTTGATTTCTCTTCCCTTCAGCTTTTCACTCCTGTGTATGAATTAATTAGTGCAGAAGCCTGGTCTTGTTCAGTACTTCAGTCAGAAATTCAGGACTTATTCTCACTTAATGCTTTCTTGCCTTGATATTTTAAATTTGTGAGTGAACCTTTCATAACTATTCCTCATGTCCTATTAATGTATGACAAGTACAGAAGAAAAAAATTGTGTAGTAGAAAAGTTGGCTTTTAAAAAAGCCACTGAATCTATGGCAGCTTTCAGCTATTGGTGTTTATTTATTCCAAGCAAAGAATATTCTGGTAAACTTTGTTGAATCAACTTTTATTAAAAACTCTGTATTATGTTTTGGTGGAGGGGGAGATAAGCACCACCTGCATTAACGTTGTGAGCAACACAAAAACAATTTGTAATTTCTGAAATGACTTAAAAATAGATACCAGTTCTGATATATAGCAGCTTGCTGTCCTTTTGGGGGTGATAGCAGAATTGGGAGTCACCTCTTGTTATTCACAGGGCTTCAGTGCTGAGCTGTCCTCATGGAGCTTGTGCAGTGACCCAGCCCAGGAGTCGATGTTCTCTTGGGTGCAGAGGATGGAGATGCTGCTTGTGAGTTTGGTGGCTGTTGGAAGGTTGAGGGTTCATAATACTGTGCTGAGCTCTAGGCTGGCAGGAACTGTGATTTAGAGATCTAGGGCTCATTTCCCCTTCTCTCCCACATACACTCATGCATTTATCTCTTACCTAGAGAGGAGTTAAAATCAGGACATGTCTGATGTCGTAATGTGGCTTTACGGTGGAGTGAGGCAATGTAGTTCTTAAAAGAGAATAAAATTGTGTTGATTACATACAAAAAGTGGGCTGTTGGTTGTCAGCCAGTTGTGGATGAATTCAAGTCCTGCAGTTGTTTGTGAAGATTAATGTGCTGTGATTGATGCTACATTATTTGTTTTTCCTAATTCTAAAACTGGCCCTTTGAACTTTTGTAAATCCTCCTTGGTAGTAAAGCAACAAATACTAAGTAATATGATAAATCTGTTTATTTCTTCTCAAATGAGAGATAATTGCTGATAACATCCCCTTGGCTTGGCTTGTGTACAGGAGATTTGAGTCCTGTCTGTTGGACGCTGTTCAAAAGAATTGTCAGCTTTTAATATCCTTTCGTCTTGGTGCTTTGCCTGTGTTTGTAGCCTCAGTGGAGGATGAGAGATCCCCACACAGATTTACTGTGAAGAACTGCCTATGGTTTGAGGCAGTCAGTAGCCCTTCTCAATCAAGGACTATTGACTGTCTCAAAGGGTGGGACTTGGAGAAAAAGATAAACTTGGAGACCTTGTGAAGTGATAAAAGAGAATCCCTTTGGTCAGTTGGGTCAGCTGCCCTGGTTCTGCCATGGGCACCCCCAGCCCACTCCCTGGCAGGGCAGCATGAGAAGCTGACAAGCCCTTGACTGAGAATAAGCTCTGCTCAGCAAAAAGTAAAAGATCATTGTGATACCAGCACACTTGTCATGCTAAATCCAAACCAGCACTGTACCAGCTACTGAGAAGAAAATTAACACCATGCCAGCTGAAACTAGGACATAGTGCTGGAAATGCAATGCCCCATTCAGCCTCTGAGATCTCCTTTTTCTCAATATCATTGCTCAGTCATGTTTTTTTGGCTCGTTTCATCCATGAAATGTCGTGTCTGTGCTCATGTAGCTCTGTGGGATTTGCATGCAGAGTCTGACCAATGCCTTGTTGACTTTAGGAGGACATGGTTACGGATATCTGACTTCTCTACCTCTGTTCAAAGCTGTTGTCTGAAACCCAGGTTGTGAAATCATGGGGATTGGAACAGGATGTTGCTCGTGATATATTTAAGCCAAAATGGTCAACATGAGCCACTTAAATGTGTCTAGGCACTGAAACAGATGTTTGGATTTACATAATTTCAAGGCCAAAAAATCAGTAAATGTATTGTTTTGGGAGCAAAGCCTTGGAATGTGAGATTCGAGACTGCCCCTAAGCAATAAAAGCATTTTAAACAATTCTGATTTTAAATATTTTGCAGCTTTTGCTTGCTAAATATGAGGCAGGGGCTTGGACCCTGCTTGCTTTTTCTTACTTCATGTCATAAATATTCTCTCCTAGAGCATGGAAAATAAGTCAATTACACTTAAAACTGTTTATTGCAGGGCAGATGTGTGCATACAGCAACTGTAGCTGAAAGCCCAAGTATTTAATTAGCAGTTGCCTGCAGCTGGATTCTTTCTTTTTAAACAAGTGAGGAGGTAGGAAAGCAGAAAGGGATGTCATGAGACATTCTGCTGACAGTGAGCAAGTTCATGTGTAATTACCAAAAATTTTCCTCTGCCCTTGGAGCCATCATGTGGTGTTGCTGCCTTTTCATTGTGCTGTGCAGTCATCCATGAATTTCCATGTCCTCGCTGCCCAGACACCTGTGGTTCCTCAGTCAAGTAACATTTGCTGGGGTTGTGTGGCTTTGAGAAAGGAGGATCATAGATCTGAAGTTTCTTAATAATCCTG
This sequence comes from Poecile atricapillus, assembly GCF_030490865.1. Lineage (NCBI taxonomy): Eukaryota > Metazoa > Chordata > Aves > Passeriformes > Paridae > Poecile > Poecile atricapillus. The sequence continues at coordinate 2,596,507 of NC_081266.1, read as the reverse complement.
TGCTCATCTGTTAAGTTTTTTTGTAACTGTTCCCTCTACAGTTGTTGAGAGTTTGCCATTGATTTGAAGACTGAAGATTTGTTACAGTCTGAGTTCAGAATGTGGAAAGACTTTGCCCATGGGCAGAGCTGTATGATTTGCTGCTGGAGGTGTAACAAAGGTTCTATAGGTCAAATCCGTAGTGGTGGTAGTTCTTTGTGTGTTTCACATCTCATTGACTAGTTACAAATAGCTTTTAAAAAGAGCAGATGCAGATAAATGTTGCATGTATGTTATAAAAATTTCAGAGAGCTGGTTTGTGGATAAGAGGTGGCCTCTGTCTTAAACTAAACTGCATTTCTTTTTCAGAAAGTGAATTCACTTTCAGAAGTGAATTGATGTGGAAGAAAGGTGCAAATAAAAGCTTACCTTGGCTGATGCTTTATCTGGGTAATTACTGCAAGCTGTACAAACTGCTCATAGTAGTTACTGATATATTTCTCTCCTTGGATCCCTTTTTTATTTTACTTCTTGGCTAAAATATTTGTTAATTTTAATCATAGAAGGTATTTCTTAATTTAGTAACTATTTCATGCATTCCAGTGGGAGCTGATTTTAGCAGTAGAGGATTCAAAGATATTTTAAGCTGGAAGACAGTAAATATCAAGTAAATACCCAGACATGCAGCCACACACTCTGCAGTTTACAGAAAATACAAATGATGTTCCTGTCCCACCCCAGTGTTCTCCCAGGTGCTCAGATCCCACACGGTAACAGTACATTTCCACTGTGTGTGTGTGTTTTAGGATCAAATCTAATTTCAAAATGCTCTGTGACCAAAAGGTGGCAGCAGCCTACCACACTAAACTGTGCAGAAACAAATATATCACTTGGTGCTGAGAGTGCTGGAAGCTGCTTTTCTAAAGCAGTTTGGGTTGTTGATACAGGATGCAGTTGTGTGTTAACTCCAGCTCTCCTTGCTGCTTTTCTGCTCGGTCTGTGTCTCTCAGATGTTGCAGAGGAGAAGAGAAACTGCCTTACCTTTTAATAAAACTGACTCCTAAGACTGAAAATTCTTGAAAGTTATGTTATTACCCAAATACTGAAAAGATTGAACATTGTCACATTTTGTAAAATGTGCCTGGGTAATTATGGTGCTTGAGCACTTTCTTTGATTACATTTTTGTTGCCAGTGATGCCCAAGATTGCACATTTGACCACATGTTCACTCCTAAAGCAGCATGGCAGCAATTCTGTATTTTTTGTTCAAGTAGGTTTCATATCAAATGTAATTGTTTAGGTAATCATATTATTGGTGTTTGGGCTTTTTTCCCCTCCCAAAATGAAAAATTGGGTAATTTCAGCATGAGCTAAAAACAAACAGACCCAAACCAAACAACTTTTATGTTCCTGTAAATTGCAAAGCTTTTCAGATTACTATCCACGAAAAGTGCTGCTGGAATCAGAACCATGATTTCTCTGTAACTGATTAACCCTTTCACAGGAAAATTAATTTTTTTTTTTGTCTGAAAGATGGGTAACCATGTACAAGGCAGGATTAAAGCAAACTTCCAAAGCTCACAGCTGCAGTTGGCCTTAGACTTGTCCAGTAGTATTTGTAGAACTCTGAAAAAAACCTTTTTCCAAAAAGTGGTGTTACTTGGTTTGCTTTCTGCTGTATTTCTTACTTAGTCTGAGGTCTCTAATGGCATTTGATGCCCCAACACTTTGCTGTGCATCTGCTGTTTTGTAGCAATGACCTACATAACCTTTATCCTTCAGTAAATGAGGGATGGTGGGACATGATTCTGTTCCCAGTAAGGAAAGGAATTGGTTTGCATCTCTGCATGAGTGGTGCAGGGTAATGCAGTGAGCAGAGTCGTGATATGCCCAGGGAAGTGGGTGATTCACCATCCTTGGAAGTGTTTAGGAAACGTGGATGTTTTAGTGGGGACACTTTAGTGATGAACATTGCTGGGTTAACAGGTGCATCTTGGAGAACTGTTCCAACCCTAGCTATTCCATGATTCTGTGATGTGCAGTGTCCCTCTTGTTTATCCTTAAAGCCTGAAATTCAAGCTGACACTTGAAGAACTGTCCTGCACGGCTACATGAGGAAGGACACAGCAGTGGATAAAGCTGTGCCTCACATCTAACCCAGGAATTTTAGACCCTGAGCCTTCTCTCATCCCAAACCGTCTGGCTGGTGTTCTCATTGTGTCATCGAGCAGTTGCCTGGACAGTGGCCAGTTTCTCACCACCCTCTGTGGCTTTTTAGGGATTCCAGTAATGTCACTGCCAAGTTCCTGGTGCACTTGTGGTTAGTCTTGGGCTCTTTGCACTTTCAGGTAGAGCTCAGCACACTGTGTGTGCAGTGGGATCGTACTTTCCAGTTTCTGGACAACAATGAGGGCCAAAAATACATGAGATTAACGGCAGACAAGTGTGAAACAAAGGCAACACCTCAATCTAGACTTAAATCTTACTACTGCTATGGCAAGGGGAAGGTGGTAAGAGGGAGGTTTCTTACACAGCCTCTTTTCTCTGCCTGCAGGTCCAGTTCTTGATTTGATGGGGAATAAACGTGTTTGGGGGAGGGGAAGAGTTGGCAAGCATCTCAGCTATGTAAGAATTTGTTGAGCCAAATTCAGTGTTGTTGTTCTGCTCAGTAGTCATCCAGAATGGGTGCTAAACACTGCCAAAGCAGAAGTATAGAATTTATTTACTTGTTCTGCCATCATGTGGAAGGCAAGGGATGATTATGAATCTAGAAATAATGGGATAGGGTAAATGAGTCACAGTTGAAAACTGGACTGAGATGTTCTGAGGGATTTTTTGTAGTGATATAATTGTGTTTTTTTTCCACTTTTCTGCAAGGTAAGTTGTTTTCAAATGATCCCTGAGGGTTTGAGGTTTTTTTGATATTGGCAAGGTGCTCATCAGAAGTTGAAGAAGAAATCAGATTGTCTTGTTTGTAATCTACAGTGCAAGTTGTTTTTTATCTACAAGCTTTCTAATCAGCATCTTTCTCTAAGTGGAAGATGCACTTACTCTACATGTGGATTTCCTCCCTGCCCCCAAGAGCAGTGGCATCACCTGATCTTTAGGTTTTGAGTTCTATAACTTGGGTAGCTATTTTGGGTTTGTCCCTGAAATACCTCCTGAATGTGAATATGCAAATGCTGAGTGGCAAACTCCCAGATTGCCTGTGTGCCACAAAGCCAGAGGTCAGCTCATGTAGGGGGTGATTTGAGTCATAACAATGTGTATTCCATGGTCCTTTGTGTGTTTCATAGGATGTGCTGTCGCCTTTATAGTGAGATCTATTGTTTTGTGGTTTGCACAGCCAAAAGGAGCGCGTTTTTCCTATTACTTTTTTTCTTTTAACAAACAGATCCACTTTTTTGGTTGATGTGTTCTGTACACATGGCAGTAATCTGGCAAGTGGTGGCGAGTATGTCACTAGATTCTGGCTGTATACTTAGGAAAGGTTCAGGCTTTCATGGAGCTTAGGAAACTCTTGAAATGACATGTCAGTTATTGGTGTATCTTTTTTGTGCACGGTCACCATTTGTTTTCAATTATGGATAACTTTTTCCAAAGCTGATTTCATTCCAAGCAGTGCCTAAGCATGAGGTCAGTGAGGAGAAATGATTTCTTGGGCAGGTTTTATCTTTCCAGTGGTTAATTTATCACTTCTGTAAATAAAAGATAATCTGAATGCTGCATTCTTTTATATTTCATTGTTAAACTTGAGCCATGCCAAAGAGTAGCGACAGGCAAGATATTTTGCAGTCCTATAAAGAAAAAAAATCGCCAAGTGATAATCCCATTTTTTATTCCAGATGGATGAGGTGATCCATTTCATATCCACCATAATTACAGTTTATGAAGCAGCCAACTCAATACACAAGCTGCCATCTGCACTTCATCAGTTTCTTTTATAACAAGGGACAAAGTTTTTAGCTGTCAGTGGGACAGATGATGTGTCTTTTGAGTGATTGTATATTTTAAAAGTATAAATCCAAAAGTCAACATATCCTGTTCTCATGTGCACTTTCTTCCTCTTTCCTCCTTTGAAGATCAATTGGCTTCAGTTTGGGAGCTATTTTGTGGTCATACCACAGAAGCAGTGCTGATTTGGTTTTGATTTGGGAGTTTTTTGTTGGTTTGTTTTGTTGGTGGGGTTTTTTGTTTGTTTGTATGTTAGTTTCGGTGGGTTGTTTTTTGTTTTTTGGTTTTTTTTAACAGAAAAGGGACAGGAAAATTACAAATGGTTCACAGGGATAAAGCATGAAAGGTGCCTTGAAATCTGAGCTTCTTTAGATTTTCAAACATCTTCCCTATCTAGAGGCTTTTTAGGACAAATCTGGGGTGGTGGTAGAACAGAAAAACCGTTTCATATGTACCCTCTGTTGATGTCCAGCAATTTCTTCTTCATGGGTTGTCATGATTCAACATCTCCAAATTTTTTCACTTTTGCCTTGCAGCTGCAGTGCTCTGTGTTTCCTCCAGCTCCCTTTCTCTGAGGCCAGCTGTGCTGTAATTTCCCAGCACACCAGTGGGCACCAGGGCTTTGGAGGCAGAGGACCTGTGTTCTGTTACTGCTTGGTTTAATAAATTTACTGGCAGAGGGTTTTTACCTTTTCCTGGTGTTGGCACTCACAGGGACACCTCACCTAAACATGACGTGTTTGCCAAAGTTGATGCAATTTGATCCTGAGGTTAACATCAAGTAAGAACGAGGAGAAGGGAGGAGTGAAGGAGTATGGTTCTTAAAACCTTCCTCATATTCATAACTGCTTGAAACTTTTAATTCTCCTGATTACCACTGGATATAAAAATGTGTTTTCAAGCTGCCCTTCCATTCCAGTTTAAGTGTTACACTATAACAATCAGAAAGGCTCCCTGCTTTTAAAAATTGTTACAGAAAAGTAGCCACACAAACTTACCAGGTGTTAAAATGCCACAGAAGTGTGATGAGGGGATTTGTGTCACTTGATGCACAATTGACTTCAGAAATCCATATAAAAAATGGAGAACCAGTGCTTTTGTATTGTTCTGATGGTCTACATCTGATAATTTTTATTTCTGTTGATTTGCATACACAGCTTTTCCCCCCTTATTTTCTAAAATGTTTTGAGGAAAGAAAATCCATTTTGTCTTCAGTCTTCCACAAAGGAAAGGGTACTTTTTGTTACTGTTCAAACAAGTTTTATCAAGAAGTGACTGAAGAAATGTAGGTCTTTTTCCAAGACAGAGATACGAAATGTATCTGCTGTGTAGGAGAACATCTTAACTATTCAGGTTAACCTAATCCTACCCTCATCTGAGTGCTCTGTGATGAATTTGCTGCACAGGTAGTCTCTGAAGATGGACCTCTTTTGTCAGTGCCTCTGGGTCTAAAAAAGTGATTTTTCCCATAATCTTACACTGATGCACAATGTGAATTCCATGCAGTTGATTTTCTGCAGTGGCACCAGGGCTTTTCTTCAGCCAGGTGTATCTGAGAAAGGGCGAGACACCAGACTGGAAAGTGGCTGGGATAAAGATCCCTTTGTGCTTGTTGTACAGACAAGCTCTGGTTTTCTCAGTGCAAAGTCAGCTTATAGTTCTGATGTATTACACCATACCATACTGGATGTGTGGATTCTTTTAAAAAGAAAGAACACTTCTAGAGTTAAAGGAGGAAACAGTAAAGGTCTGCAGCCTAAAGAAATCTCTTGATTTCTTCATCACTAGAGGAATTATCCCTCCCCACCACTAAATGGGGAAATGTGCCCACAAACCATGTTGAAAAGGCAACTTGTCCTGCTGGTAATGCCTTGTTCTGCCTCTCGTTTGTCCTACTGGTCAGGGGACTCTCAGTTCCCTCTGCATGAATTTCTGGGTTCTGGCATGATCGCTGCTTTTGCTGCATTCCTGGTCTGTTTAATGCTGTTAGATAAACGACCCCAAATGACTCCAGTCTTCTGGACCTGTTCACTATTATTAGCAAGGTTCCATGAGAAATCCAGGGGCTGATGCATTAAGCAAGTCCTTCAGTAAACACAAGTTATCAGAAAGTTCTGTTTTAGCAGCAGAGAGTACAGCATGTCTAGGGCTGATGCTTGAGTTAGCTGTACTAGTATTTCTAAATTAACAAAGTATTCACTGTGCTAAGCCTGTTTTATCAGGCAGCTGCCTTTGAGATGATTACGTGAAAGGAAAAATTTTGTAAGATTTTTTTTTTCAGCTGAGGCTTTGTTTTCCAGCCCTGAGATAGTGATAGATTAACTAGGCTTAGCCTGGAGTGTGTGTGTAAATGAGAGACAGCAGGCTCTCATGCGTGAGTAAGAGTACATGTAGTAATGACCAGCAGGCTGCTCCTGGTTGTAACACAGCAATAAAATATGAGGCACTGGAAATTGCATCTGCCTGTAGTAAAACAACTAACCACAAGGTCAAATAAGGTTTGAAAGCAGGCTGCAAAAGAGAAGCTACACTTCAGCATGCTGCTCTGTGAGAAATGTCTGTCCCTCCCTCCCTCTGAGTGCTGCTTGCCTCATTGATTGCACTGAAAGCACAACACAGAGCTTTTCTTTGTCTTTAGGTTATTAGAAGGTGGCATAGGCTAAGTGTGTTTGGAAGATGCAGGCACACTAATCGTGCCACAGAGAATTCATGCATCTAACTCAAATTTTGTGCACCTCACCTTATGGCAGGCATCAAGCTCTAACTACTCCTTTTACTGTAGACAAAGGGTGAGGAGCTAGTACAAAATACCTGAAAAGGTACCTGAAAAGGACACAGTGAGAGACTGGATTAATGTCCTTGAAGTCAGGAGCTAAGCTGAGGAGAGTTATTCAGGTAGATGGGTTTCATCACACCCCCCAGTGAAGTGATTGTGTGTTATTTAATTGAATATCAGATTTGCTGTATACTACTGGGATTTCCAAAACAGCCATGAATCCTTAAAACTGCTAACAGTCAAAGGTAATGGTCTCTTTAGCTTCACTGTGTAATTGAGTATGGTTGACAGAATAGAGAACTGGGTAATTTGTATTTATTTACAAATAATAATTAACATATATCCATTATCTATACAGAACAGATATGCTGTGCTTATCAATGTCTTTTCAGAACTTCGATAGCAGCATCCTGTGTATGTCATAATATGGACAAATTCAGAAAATCATTGAGAAATTTAAAAAAAATATGGTTGAAAACTTCACACAAGAGGACAATCAGTTGTGACACAAAGGAAAACCAAATTTTGTATGTTTGAATTTTCACAATTCTTACTTATTAAGGGGCTGTGGGTTTGTCTGGGTTGTTTGTTTGTTTTTAATCTATTTTTTTGTTTGTTTGTTTTGTTTTAGCTTTGGGTCTTTTAATGACTGTAGTTTAGTGTGGACATCTTATGTACTACTGGGTGCTGTTGAACAGTCCTGTTCCTAAATATGATCAAATTAAGGTACCAGTGTAACACAGCTTCTTCAGGATTGGGAGTCCACAGCTGCTTAATTTGTTGTGAAGCCTCTTGCCATGAAAACCTCCTTTACTGGAATTTTCCTTTCTCCATCTGTCAGCTGAGTTGCTTTCAGAGCGCCACAAGCTGCAGTTGTGTGTCAGACACAATTAGATGTAACCCTTGCTGGTTAGAGTCCATGTTCTTCCTGATTTCTCTGTTTTCTGAAGTGTAAGGTCATTGTTCTGTAAAAAGGAGCAAGGTTAGTGCTCTTAAATTAAGGAGATGGCATGAGGTGATGTCTTGGATAGAAAGTTTTTATTTTTCTGGTGGAGTCACAGAAGTTTGATTTTGGGACTTTTTTTTTTTTTTTTTCTGTGTAGCTTCATTAGTGATGTTTTATGATGTAAGCTCTAGAATGATGTAATTTTATTAATTGCAGCTGATGTAATTGTAAGCAGGTGGCTTTTTTGGGAATTTGTGTGGAGGAGAGGCTTTTTTCATAAGCACCTGAGACCTCTGAAACGAGGCCTTTGGAACCTGTGGAACAGCAGGATCTTCACAGGATTGTGTGGGTGTGGAAGGCAGAGATGAAAGTGAGATCCACCAGAATTCTCTCCCTGATAGATGATAAGTTTAAGCAGCTGAAAGCAATTGTAAGGAAAAGTAGACAAGGTTTATTCCAGACCAGGGGTACAATGGAAAAGGTGTAATTGGCAGGCTCATGGCATTTAGTCTCACATGAGTTAATATGAGAGATAAGCTCTATGTTACCCTAAGGGCTGCTCTTAAAAATCCAGCTTAATTTGCAAGTCAAGGTCTGAACATTAAATCTGTTGTTCCTGTTTTATCTGAGTAACTTAATCCACCTTCTGCAATGCTGTGGGATTAGGTTTTGTTCTGTGATGTTACAGTTTTTAGCTGTGCACCATGGTGGTGGGAGGCGAGCCTCTAACCCTGCAGTGATAAATGTGCTCCAGGGAGCTCTTTAAGTAGGCTTAAAAGAAGGATTTTGATCCTAAAGCAGCATATGATTTATTAATTTTTAAATGTATCACCAGTTATGCCTGAGACATCAGCAGAGAACTGAGTGTTTAGGGATCTGCCTGTGTTCTAGGCTTTGTCAAAGGTGTGGTACAGATTCCAAAAAGAATTGCATGGAACCACAGGCAGAGTTCTCTTGGTGTGAATGTTTGTTCTGATGTGTCTTGGGGATGCTCTGATTTTGGGCTGTCCTGTTGCAGGTGTGGGTTATTCCAGAGAGAATTACAAGCCCTTGTTCAAACGATGTGATAATGAAATGTGGGAGCCCAGCCTGAGCATGAGGATAAGCCTGAGGAAGGGGGATCACTGCAGCCTTTGGCACCTCAGCAACAGCCATTTTTCTGGAGCTTGTGTCAGCAGGAAATGTCTTTCTTTTCCAGAGTATGCCAGGTGTTTGACACTTGCAAAGCTGCAGTAATTGAGATTCTCTAATGGGGAGCAGGAGAATGTCCTGGCCAATATTATTGTAGGCTTGGATGTTTCAAAAGATAGAAGGGGAAAGTGCCAAAAAGAATCAAAATGCAGTGGGGTATGCCACTTTGCCCAAAGCAAGCTTAAATTTAAATGTCTTCTTTCATTCAGCTCCTTCCTTCTTGAGTACTGCATTTGCTTTCACTCTTGCTCATGTTCTGTTTCTTTTTCCTGTCTTTTTGTGAGCAATATCCAGTTTTCATGAGCATGATTTAGTGTTTTCTACTGTCATAAAAATAAGGCTGGTTTACAAATTGGGCCACCCAAGTGTGGACTCTTGTGTCAAATAAGATGGTGCGGGAGGTCTGGGCTTGCTGCTTTTATTTATTTATAGCTTTGGAGGCGAGTACAGTTCCCAGGAGATTGCCAGAGCTCTGTGGAATGGGAAGTTTATTCCAACTCACCTCCAGCTAAAAGTGGATGCAAGCCCAAGAGCTTTGGTTGCTCCTGATCCAACTGTGACTCCAGTTGTTTTTCTTTCAGTCTAGGAATTATTTTTTTTAAGCAGCTCCATGACAATGCTACCTCTGTTTCATTCTAACAGGACATGCCAATAATTCCAGTGTTCAGATGCACAAAAGAGGCTTTTCAAGAAAAACAGTTATTCAAGTAGAAATTAGTGTAGGTGTGCAGAAGCCCCAACTGCAGTAGTGTTGTATTGTGGTCTTCTGAATATTGACCTCCTTTGGAGTGCATTTGTCTCCCTGTGCTTCTGTTCAGGATTTGTGACCTTTACTTTTGACCCCAGCACTCTTGACAACAAGCTGGAGAGTCTCTCCTCTGTTGTTCTTTGTTTCTTCCTCAAAATTCTTAGGAGTTTTTTTGGTTGGGTTTTTGTTTTTTAATTTCAAGTACTCCAGGGGAACAGGGGTACAGAGAGTGAGATACCAAACAAAACACTCCATTCATTATGCACCACCTCCCAGGGTAGCGAGAAGTTTGTACATTCATTCTCTGCTCCAAGAACAGGGTCACGTGTTCCTGTTTGTGCTGCCACAGTGTCTAGAGAAAAGGTGAATATTTGTAAAAAATCTAAAGCTAATAATGACTTCAAGTGTGGCTACAGAAGACATCTGGGGAGCTACCACCTACCTAAATATTGCCATTTTCTAACCTGTAGGGTATTTGCATAAAGGCAGATCCTGTAGGAGACTTTGCTCCTTCTCTGGCAATGGCTGAAACCCACGTCATGCTATGATGTCTAGAATTTCATGGCACCTGAGTTTTGTCACCAAAAATAATCCCCTGATAACATCTAGGGTTACAGGGGAAGGGTTGTAAAGGAAGAAAGATGGTTGAGGATGGAGGAACACTCTTCCAGGAACAGAAGGAACCTTCTAGGAACCTTACTAGTGTGATGGTAAGGTTCCCCTTGTTGAATAACTTCAGGGCAGCGTTGCCTTTGTGCTGCCAGGTGTTGGCTCCTAGGAGGATATGTAATAAAGTATTTTATATCTCACTTCCCAATGGAGGAATGGCTGCTCATCCTTTCTCTTCTCCCTGCTCCCAGGGAATTGTCCCTTTCCAAAGGCAGTGTGGGATGTGGGATGTGTGAGAAGCCCATGCCAGAACTGATTTGGAAGCATGACCTGTTCTCCTCCACATGGGAAGAAGATGTAGTATTTGTACCTGACTACTCTGTTTTTCCATGCTCTGGAGGAATCTGGTTCCTTTCTCTCTGCTTTTTAAAGTTGTTTTCCACAAAACTTGCTGTTTTGTTTCATTTCAGAGGGAGATTCCACAGGAGGAGATTATATACGTATATGGACATACCTGTTTAAATTGAAGATACAGGTACAGGGGTGATTTCATGGCACATATCCTCAGGAATGTTTTTTAACTCTGAGCTTCAGGAAATGCATATATTCTACAATGACACAGCTAAGACTTACCAGAGAGCAAAATTATCATAACAAACTGTCTATCTGCAGCTACAAGAACAGGTGGTTGGCATCATATTACAGTGTGAAACTAAATAAGATTAATTTCTGTTCTCACCTGCTTGTGTCTCAGGTGCTGTGTAAGTTAAGACAATTCTGTCACCTGTTACAGCTCCTTCTCTGTTCATTCACCAGATATCTTCCTGAAATAAAACCAGTGTGTGGGGAGGAAATAATGCACACTCAGACCTTGACTCTCCAAGAGTCAGTAGGAATTTGTCCAGCCCTGAGCAAAAGGAACCACCCTGCTTAGCCCAAGGCTTAGAAATGTCCTCAGCAATCTGCAATAAGCTGATGTTTGTTCTATGGTGTGAGGGAATTGCTCAATGGGAACCAGAAAAAAGTCAGCTAACGATGGTTTATTCCTATTACAACCATTTATCTAAAGCAGTGCTATCATCTGTGACTGTAACAATCTGGTCTTTTCTTACTAATCTATCTGCTTTTCAGACTTCAGGATTTGTAAATAGTAATAGAGCTTGGACTTAGTCTGGTTATTGTCTTCCAAACTGTCTCATGAATGCAGTGGTACAAGCACAGCCTGGTGTTCCTTGTGGCACTAAATCACTGAATGTGACATCTCAACATTGCTGATTGTCCAAAATGGAGTTGGTTTTTATGACCACAATGTGTTCCAGAGCATTGTGGGGCACCAGCTGGAAAGCTTGTGCACTGTTGAAGATCTCAAGCACTTCTGTGGTCTTTTGTGCAGCACAGCTGAAGCACAGTTCCTCAGCAAGTTCTGGTATGCAACCTCTGAAACCATGTCCACTCTCACTGGACACTGCCCAAATATTTTGGGAACTTACTATTCTGGGTGGTTTGTGGAACTCCCTCCATCAGACTTGGGTGGTGTTCTTGGTGTACACATCTCTGTGGGACTGAGCAATTTGTGCTGCTGGATCAGGTAATCCACATTATCGCATTTTTGTGCATTATCATTAAATAATCCACATTATCACATCTTTGTGCATTATCATCAAATAATCCACATTATCACATCTTTGTGCATTATCATCAAATAATCCACATTATCACATCTTTGTGCATTATCATCAAATGATCCACATTATCGCATCTTTGTGCATTATCATCAGATAATCCACATTATCGCATCTTTGTGCATTATCATCAGATAATCCACATTATCACATCTTTGTGCATTCTCATCAGATAATCCACCTTATTGCACCTTCCATCTGCATTCAACTGTGCAAGGTCCCCCTGACTCTGAGGGATCTGTGGGGTCTGTGCCTTCTGTTCCACTGAAGGAGGAACAGGTTGCCTGTAGTAAATGGTGATGGTTTGAGAAGTTTCTGCCAAAACCCAGAACCTGCCTCTGTTCTTGCACTTCCAAGCACAGTGAAGTCTAATAAGAGTTAGGTGGCACCCTTGGTGCCTCTTTTGTGGGAGGAGGAGACAGAGCAGGACATGTGTTCACCACATGAAGGACAAGAGTTTTCCATAGATTCTGGGCTTCCCTTATGTTTGAGTGACAAATATTGGTGGTGAGATCTATGCTGGCTGATCCCTCAGTGTTATTGCTGGTAAGCTAAGTGACCTTTCTTTACTCTGTGAACACGTGGAGCATCGAGTATTTTGATTTCAGACTGCTGGAGTTCAGAGACAATCCTGTCTTTTATGGGGTGGGCAGGATTTACGTACATTGTTGCAACTGGCCTGCAAAGCTGCTGTTATCCTATTTCTCAGATATTTCTGGGATCACTGTCTTAGCTTTAAGCATAGTCACCAGCTGAGTTAGAAATTGGTAACACCTGAGTACACAGAAGGCAGGGAAATGCTGAAATGGAAGAAAATGCCACGTGCCGGATCCTTCTTAGTCTGGGGTGTCAGCCAGTCCCAGTGGGAGTCTCGTTTGGGGTGTGAGGTGCTTGCAGGATCAGGTCCTGAGCTGTCCAAGAGCATGTGCAAAGCTTTGAAGGGGCACTGGTTTAGGCTGTTCTGTCCCAGAGTGGCAGTGGTTTGTGGGGCTGGACCCCAGGCACCACTGTGAGCGTGGATCACAGGGGAAAACTGCCTGCAGAGCTGTGGGTGAGTACAGGGTGTGAGGCAGAGCAAACATCCCCTCTGCCCAAGCAAAACATGTCAATCAATTTGAACTATTTTTTAATTTTTTTTTTTATTTTTAATAAACTATCCTTTTTCTTCACATGATCTTGTGCAGAAGAGCTCAGGGCAGCAGTGTTGGCTGGAGACATTATGGCTACACAGTGGGACAAGCCATAGCACAAAGCAGAGTGTTCACTGAAATGTGGGCAGCAATGGAGGTGGCAAGTAGAAAGCTTTGTTAGGACTATAAATCTAAACCCTATGGATGAGTTCCAGCCCTGGAATCTCTGGTAGATGCACCCTGAAGGTGCTGCACGAGGAGATGGGTGCTGGCCACAGCCCTGGTAGCTCATTCCTGCTTTCAGCCGTCTGAGCTTGGCCCAGCTCTGTGTTGCTTGTTCCAGGTCTCTCTGCAGGACCCCAAGTGCATGAGCACTTCAAGGACTCATTTAAGGCCCTGAGACTCAGTCTAATTCTGCTTTCTGATCTTTTGGCAATTTTAGAATAACAGAAAATTTTGAAGTAGAGCTGCTCTTCTCATGGCAAGTAAGTGTGCAGAGAGTTGAGTTTGATCAGTTCCTCTGTCTCCCTGCATCCAAAAGCAGAGCAGACAGATCCCTTTTTCATGCTGGAGAATTAACCTCATTATGCCAAGCTCTGGGCTTTGCTTGTCTCTTGTCTGTGTCTTATGGGGACTTGACAAGACCCCTGTCCTAGCAGGATAAAGCCCTTGCTTTTTGATTTGTGTTGAGGGGGAAACAGGGCCCCACTTCAGAGCAGTGGGGATGATAGTTGCTCAATTATCATGTGCTTTGCTTGAGTGGTCTCTCCTCTGGCTCAGACCCTCTTGGAGCCTGGATGAGAAGCACCTGCTGTGTTTGTAGGTGCCAGAAGGACTCTGGACTGAAGAGAATTTCACCTTGGGCGATGCTATGGGATCTGTGTATTCTCTGGCAATAAATCCCCCAGTTAATCAGTCTTTTCCTCACCCTGTGGATGCAGTGGGTGGATGTTTGGCAGCGGGCTGTGCTTTACACACCCCTGAATTTCAGCCCTGACCCTGGAAGTTAATGGGAGCTGCAGCACTTTGGGATTGAGTTGTTATTGTCTAACTGGCCACGTTGATTGGTTTTTCTTGGACTCTAATCAGCTGTGGTGTTTGATGTGTGGATGACTTCAGTTTGCTTTGAAAAAATAGATGTTTTGAATTACCTATTATCTTGCACAAAGCGAAACTATTTGCCCAACCCCGTGGTTGCCTTAGAGACTTGCTGCAAACAACAGATAGAAGCATGAGCTTCATATGAGGAATGTCCAAAGGACAAGTATGTGAGTGCTGAAAAGAGAAAAATGAAACAACATGATTGCAACATCTGTCAAAGGGTAGGAGACTTTGAAATATTTCAGTTTTATTGTATACTTGTTATAGGCTTTTGGAACCTTAGGTGAGCACCTGGCATTTGTGTTTCTTCATGAAGGCCTTTAAGTGTTTCAGTCAACATTTAATCCATCTCTTCCCCTCTGAGCCTTCAGACTGCCTTGTTTGGAGGCAGGAAAAATCTGCTTGTTTCAGTCAACATGGGGAAAAAATTCATTCTTAGCATTTGGGAAACAGAAACCCAAACCCTGGAGTTCAGTCTTGGATTTCATTTGAAATCATGGTTTCTAAAGCTATCATAGTTTTATTATTAGTATGTAAAAATTAAAGATCAGAGTTGCTGTTAAGCTTTCATTTAAAAAACAGTTAAAAGTGGTTATCTAGCATATCCTGCAAGTTTACAGAAACAGAGTTTGTCATATAGGCTTGTAAGCCAATTATTAAAACATCTGTGAATCATTTGATGCTACATGTTGCAAACAGAATATTAATGGGTACTGCAATAGTGTGTGGGCAGCTGAGGATCCCACTCCTTTAATAAACTTTGCCCAGATGGAACTTTTATGTTCATGCATTTCCCTACATCTCAATTGCTTCTAGAGAATTCCCCAAAGAACCTGGGATCTGCTGGCAAAAAATCTATTAAAGTGGAGCCTTAGGTGTTGGGTTTTTTTAAAAAAAATTCTTTTAAAGATATCAGAAAGGAGTTGTTTTGTTTTGTTTTTTTTCCAGAGCCATAACATGGACAGTACGTAACCTATACATAAAGTTGTATCTTTCTGCTGGGTTCCATGTTTAAAACAGTTGACCAGAGTCTTGAGGTTTTCAATTCAGGTTAATTCTGGAGGCTCTTCCTCTACTGTCCCCACTGATCTTGATGCCCTAGTTTCATGTTGCATGCTTTGTTTTCCTGTCTTTCATTCCATTTTAAGTGTAGATTACATTTCATGAATGTCAGGACAAAAAGTTTCTGGGCTTCACTGGGGGAAGAAATGGCCAGTTCAGCTTGTATCTCAAAATAATTGATACCTGTGGAATAACTTCAGAGATACACAGAGATTGCACAGCTGGTTAGACTGGAACTGTGGGTTCTGCCTGGAATGCCTTCCTTGATGAATTAGAGGATGGCAGCTTCTCTGAGAGGCTCTCTCTGCGCTCCTTAAGAGGCTGGAGCCATCCTTGTCTCTGGCACGCTGCTGGATCTGTGTATCCAGAAATGTGCCTGTCTCTCCTGCATCCCCATGAATGCAGGATGGATGAATGAATTGCAGCGACCATTCATGTACGGCACAAATTCATAAATGGGAGACCAGCTGAAAACAAGAGAGGGAGAAATATGAATGGCTCAAAGAGCTAAACACTGCATTAAAAAAAAAAAAAAAATATGTATACAGAAGTTGATTCAGCCTCAGGGAAGAAGAGAGCAATGAACTATGGATTTTGCACGGTTCCTTAGCTTGCTGCTCACAGAGAATTGCATGGTTACCCAAGCAAATGCCACATCAGATGAATTATCTGTGCTCTACATGACATCTCCCTCAGCACAGCACACGTGCGTGGCCCAGTCACGCGGGCTTGGCTCCCTCAGATGTGTTTGCTGCTGGCCCAGCTACAAGAAGCACAGCATTGATGCCTATTTTTATGTGATTTAAAGCTGTACAACCCCCCCTTCCCCTGCCTCCAGACTTTTATGTGTCAGGAGAATTACCCAGCCACTATATTTTCTTTCTCCTGCTGCTCTCTATTTCTCTGCTCCTGTTTTCTCCAGCATCCGTTTTTTCAGCAAACCAGACTCTGTTTGGTTAACAAACTATGAAACCCTCAGAGTGCTCAGATGTTTCTATTCATACCTAGTGACCTTTTCATTCATCTCTTTCACTCCCCTGATCAACCAAGTGGACTCTTGGTGCCTTGCTCCATAATGTGTTTTATTGCCCATTGGGCATAGGGGTGCTATTATTTCCACTTTTACAAGGATAATAGTCCCCATCCCAAAATTTATATGTCTTCCTCCTTTCAGATTTTATAGGATATATCTTGCCTGTAAATGTATCCTTAGAGTTTGGGATTTTTTTTTTTTATTTAGACCTTTCAAAATCATCTAATTCATTTAGAGTGGCTCGTGGCCCTCCAGGGTTGTGCTGGAGCTTTTGGAATCTCATCTTGCTCCTGAGTGAACTCCTACAATGTGCTTTCTATTGCTGGATTCTTCCCACCCCTGCTTAGATGCATGGCAGTAGCAGGAGGTTTCTGCCCCAGCCTTGAGCCTCTGCAGATATGAAAATAATATTTCCACAGTTGCCCATTCCTTCCCCGTATTCTCACTTCTCCAGGGACCCTGCTCCTGCCCTTGGGAAAACAGGGATGTGCACTGGGGATGTGTGCAGATGAAAAATATGGGATTACAGTGCTTGGCTTTTTCCTGATGTACTTTATTTAGTGTAACCCTGACTGAATTAATGATCAAGGAATCAGCAGAGTGCAAGTGGAGTTTCATCCCGTGCTCTTTGTGTCACCACCCAGCATCTTCCACGGGTTGCTTTTGTTTTTCATCGCGGCAAAGGATCATGTTGAGAGTGCACCCTCTGAAAATGAGGAGCAAATGTTGTTCCTGACTCTCTTGCATCTTAAAGCACACTGCAGGGGCCATCCTGGAAACAGCTACCAGTTCACTAAGCTGTGTTTAAAAGAGTGAAGTAGAGACAATATATCCCATCTATCCCATAATTCAATATATCAACAGGGAAAAACGAGTACAAACTGTACAGAGTGAAGATATTTACTTTCCTACCCTGGCTTAGCATTTAATGCAAAAATGGTAATAAAGCTGTGGATGTAGGGTGGTTTTTTTTCCCAGAGAGAGATTTGGCAGTAAATTTTTGCTGTATCTCTTAACTGGATTTTTCCATAAAACTGTGTTTCAGATTTACTCCTCAAACGTGAGCTGCCACTCTGATCCATGTGAAATGGAGCTACCTTGCTCACTTCAAACCTGGCTGGCCCTGAATCAGTAGAGACATCTTGCATCAGCAGCAGTTGTTAAGTGCTGCTAAGGGGCTACTTAAACTGCCAGCTCATAAATCAAGTTATTTTTGGTACAGCTCCCTGAATGGTGCAGCTCCTAATTAAATGAATTCAAGCAAATATTTTGTATTTTTCAGCTGAGAGAGTGGTGATGATGCACAGATTAGGCATAGGTTAGCAGTGGGCAGATGGTGAAATGTGGATGCAGAACAAGTAATAGACAGAAGGCAGTGTCACACTGAGAGATGAGGCTGTGCACTTCTGGGTAAAAAATAAAGAAAAAAAGAAAAAGAAAAAGAAAAATACACACTTCTGCTTTTTTTCTGTATGAGTGTAAACATTCACCCTAAGATTCTAAATCAAAGTGTGAGGCAAGGGCAGTGATAATGCAAAACTGCCAGGTGTTAGGGGTGTAAAGCAGAGCGGATTTGAGGGACCTGGTGCCACTTGGCTTTCTGGTGCTAGGCTGCACCAGCAGTAGAGATGATGAGTGCACTGATAATTTACACCCCTGTGCAGTGGTGCCTGGAAAAACCTAACTCACAAGTGAGCTTGATAGCTCACAGAATGATGGTGTAATAAGCAAGAGAAAAAAAAAACCCAACAACAAAAAACCCCAAGAAAATCCAGGCAGCCCAAATCAGAGAAAATTAGAAACAATGAAAAGAATGTGTGTCAAACTTGACAGGTCAGGCCAATTCACAAGGACCCTGATAAGCCCAGGCTTTGATAAATCACAGGCTTTGAGTTCTGTCTCCTGGGCCACAGCAAAGAGGAATTCTGCTTTCTCTGGACCCAGGGAACTGTTTTAATCAGGCCCTGCTCACAGGAGCTGTTTGAACACCACTTGAATCTGCTGAAGATGAACCTGTGTAATTTCCCCCTGCTCCTCTCTTCCTCCAGAACATGCTTCACTGGCAGAAGGACTCCTGGGTGCTGACCCAATGTCTGGTCCTTTTCCTGGGCTGTGGGCTCCAGAGTGTGGAAAACCACAGGTTCTAAAGAAAGTGTGATGCCCTTCCTCTCTTTTCACCACAGAAAAATACCTTGGCTATAGGAGTTGACCAGAAAAGTCCTTAGGGATGATGGGACTGGAGAGCAAGACAGTAGGATTAGCAAAATGAATTTTTTGACTGTAGCCTGGAAAGCTTTAGAGATCCCAACAGCCCTTTGGAAAACAAGAAATGGACCTGCATGCTCTGCCCCTGCCTGACCTCATCCCAGAGGTTTGGTTCAGCATCCTTGTGCCTGGCAGCTGTCCTTGTCATGTGGGCTCTGCTGGTGGTCTGGGCTGGTGCTCTCAAACACAAACATTTCTTAAAAATAAGTTTTATCTCACCTCTGCCAATGTCTTGCCACTCCCTGACCCAGCCTTACCCAATTTCTCAGCAGAAAGTTATTCAAATCAACAGCAGGAATTTAATTGCTTGTAGATCCAGTGAAGGAGACTCAAATGTTGGCTCGAGTGATTCTCAACTGGTTGTCTTCTTCCAAGCACGTGAATGCACAGCCAGGGAGCCAGAATTGACAGATATTGACAAACCACAATCAGTTTTCAGCAGAAACTGCCTCTCTCAGTTCACTGTGGAGGTTAAAATGCAGAGTGCATGTAATAATTACAATGACATTCATACAGCAATGAGCAATTACAATTTGACACAGATAAAACTCTCGTCTGGCACCAGGTATTGAGCACAGGAGCATTGCAAATGTGCCTAAGCCATGCAGGTGAATAAGAACTGCTCTCTTCCAGCAGCCTCTGAATGCTCCAGACATTTCTGAAAACAGGGCTTAGCTTTCCATGTCACTTCTGTGCTCTGAAAATGTTAGGTGTTTTTTAAAAGAGCTTTTGGAGAAGGCACTAAGTCATAGCTGAATATTGTACAAGCTACTTTAAGATGCAAAGTCTTGGAAAGTTCAGATATTCTGTCTAAGACAACAAGGAAAATACCAGATGTGTTAATCTTTCATGAGACTTACAAGGGATAAAATTAATATGCTGTAAAGATAAAAATATTGAAAGCTTCATTTTTTTGATAATAAAGCAATGCAAGCACGTTATTTACAGTTATCTTAAAGTTTTACAGGTAGGCAACATTCAAGTTCAATGTATATATTTTATCAATACACTGTTTAGCTTTCCAAATGAGCTGTGGGAGTCTGGATGATTTTACCCAGTCAACTTCAATGAAAATAGTATTAGAAAAATCTCTTAACAGAAAGAAAAACCCTTGATGTAGCATAAATCTTAAAGAGAGCAGGGATGGGGCTCTACCTTTTGGAGAGTAGGTAGAAACTACAAAAGGAATGGCAGAATTTGAGTTTATTTCAGATAGGTGGATTCCAAGGAGGTGACTTGGAGCACAGGTGCCTTGTGTGTGTGAGCTGTCTAAGCCATGTGGGCATAAAAAGACCTGAAGACAAAATGTGTGATAAAATCACTGACTTAAGAGAAGCCAGGAACCAGAAGGCCGTGGTGAAATAGATGTTACCAGCTACATACCAAAGTCAACCATGGCAAACACTTGTGTGATGTTGCCCAACTTTCCAAACAAGAATTGACCTAAGTTTCAGCCTGGAAGAACATAAATTGCATCATTTTCTCCTGTAAGAATCCCTGCACAGCCATCAAAGCAGCCATCAAGCAGAAGGGAGAGGAAACCAGTCACAAACTCACAGGTTTTCTTCAGAAACTTCTACCTAAACCCACTGAGGAACTGTGCAGTGTGATGTGCCAAGAAAAACAGCACAAAGGTCTGATGTTAGTCTTAATTATCTGCCTCAACAACTGATCCATTGTAGATGTCAGCATCCAGCTTAAATGCATTCTCTCACCTCCAGTAAATAGCACTGTTCTTGATTTCATGGTGAGGAAACTCGCAGATATACACTGAGTCATTATGTGATTTGATAAAGAGATACTGGAATAATTGCATGTAGTTTATGAATATCTTTCATGTGACAGTTCAGTCAGGAACAAGTAGACATAAGAGAACCATCTAAAAATCTTTATTTATTCTTTTTCAGTCATCTTTATTTTTTTCTTCTTTTTATTTTTTTTTCCCAGAGGAGAGCCCTACAAATAAATTTAGTGAGAAATCAGAATCTGAACTCTAGAAGACAAAGACAGAATAAAATGACTCAATTTACATATCTTGGCAGTCATATCCTTGTGAAAACGTCAGAGGCTGGCTAAGGTAGGGCTGGATTTGGCAGCTTAAGATTTGTTTTTGGGAAATCTGCACTTTAAAGTGAATCAGTGAGTCGTCAGTATTCCATTTTAATAAATGTATTTGAAAGTTTTAGGTCTTTTAAAAGTGCAGAAGGAGATCTAAAAACTGAATTGCTACAATAAATTTCTAAGAAATGCAGGGATTTAGAGCTGTCAATATCCCCTTAGGTGGAAGAAATGTTTAAGAGAAGAGGTTGGCAAACTGTCGAGAAAGAGTGGCTACTTTTAAAGTCTTAAGTAACTGAGAAATTACCAAATTATGCAAAAGAGACCAAGGAACCCAGAATGCATCCAGAGGTACTAATCAGAAAGTGGAAGAAATACTCTCTGGGACACTAGAAGAAAGGCTCAGTATGGACAAACTTGGTGAACACTTCTTTATGAACAATAATATCTAATACACTGAATTTTAAAGTTGGCAGTTACCTACATTTACACAGATTCTTGGTATGTCTATTAAAATATATACACTAAACCTCAATGAGAACTAAATCCTATTGCAGGCATCTCTCATATCCTGGGAACTGAAGATTAAATGTACAAGCAGAAGCTTTTTTCTCTGTGGTTGAAATAAACCACCTGTTTCATGTATAGAACAATGCTGCTCATCTCTGAACATTCTCAGTGCCCTGCTGAGAGACAAGGATGAAATTTTGCTACAAAATTTGGTGGATTCTGAAGAGAACTTTTAAAATAACTTCAGCTTGCTGGTTAAGGAGCCTCACTTCTCTGTAGCTGAGGGATAAACAGAGGCAAATGATGCTCATCTTCCATCTGTGACAATGCCAGTTTGGAGCATAAAAAATTGTGTATTAAAGATGTGTGTGGCTTCTGCCAGGTATGGGAGGAGACAGAAGGGTCATTGCAGGAACAGGCTCGTTTCCTGCTGCAAGGAATAAACTCTGGTCTGGCTTGCCTGTGTTGGCACATACAGTACCTTCCTTCCTGTGCCACTCTCCTCTATAGCAAATCAATCTTAATGCTGGTCCAGAGCTCTGGGGTTTTATTCAAGTTGTTTGCCCCTACCTCTAATTTTGTATACATATATATTTTTTTACAGAATATGACGTAAAAAGAACTCCCAAACAAGTGCTAGGTGTCTGGGAAATGGAGCCAGCTGTGAAGGCTGGACTGGATGTTACTCCTGAAATCTGCCACCAAAACTAGACCAAGAAGCATAAGGAATGTTGAATTTAATACCTTGCACTTCATTTATGTGTCTGGAGATGCCTAGAAATAAACCAGCAGGGCAGTGCAGAATTGGGATAAAAGGGCTTTTGAACTGTAGAGAATTGACCTCAGGGTGGTGGTCCCAGCACATCACTAAAAGAATTATTGCTCTCCTGCTTGTGAATGCACCTTTTGGCTTTCCTTTTGCCAGAATTTTCTCTCCCTGGAGCCCAGTTTCCAGAAAAGAGCCCAGAGGCTGCAGCAAGAGCAGCACAGGAACTTGTCCAGTTTCCTGTGTATTGCCTCATGCAGTTTCTTGTGTTTCTGGTCCTGGCTGAGCTGCCTTCTCCTCTCACCCCTCAGCTGCACTTCCCCCTGTTAGCCCCCAAAGCCAGCTCTTCACTTTCAAAGGGTGCATTAAATCTTCTCACACAACTCTGTTTCTCCAACCCCAGCTATCTGACAGAATGGAGAAAAACCTCAAACTCCAGCAGAACAACATCCAGCCCCAGCTGCAATATCCTCATCTCCTCCTGGCTTCTGCAGAGAAGTTTAAAATTTTCCAGAATTTAATGAAGTACATGGCAGAAATCTTAGGCATTCTCTAGAAGGCTGTCCAAGAAAAACAAGAAAACTCATGGAAATATTGTGCTTGTCAACACAAGCAGTGAAACCATGCCCATCTGGCATACACCTGTATAGACCTTGACCATGTCCAAGAAAAGCAGACAGAAGACATCAAGCTCCTGCAAAAGCCTTTTTTAACATGTTTTTTTGCTCCTGTGCCTGACTGCAGTGCTTGAGGGAACCATCCTGCACTTTTAAAAAATGTTAGATGTCGATTAGGTGACAGCATTTTCATCAGAAAATATACCTGTGTAACTCCTGAAAGACTGCTGAGCTCCCTACAGCTCCAATCAAGTCATCTCTCTGCTTTATTTGTCTCTAGGCTACAGTAAACATAGCTGGCACTCCAACATATGCAGTGACTTTTCATGGATGCCACCCTGAGTTTAGCATTTAGAAATCCTCTGAGTGATCAATGTAACAATTGAGGACATCTGTCTGAGATTGTCTTTATCAGTGGTGTGTGTGATGCCTTCTACATCATAACATGCTCTCAGGCGAGTTCTGCAGGGCTTCTGTGTCAGGACTTCTCAGAAAACCAAACCAAAACAACAGAAAACTTGTGACAAGGAGCATATTTTAGTGTGATGCTAAGCACATCACCAGCCACTAAGACTCACAGATTTAACGTGGCAGGACCACAAGAGGCACCCTGTGCTTCGGATGAGGCTTCCCACAGGTAGTAGGTTTTGCTCACAACTCTGGGATAATTTTGCACTGTTTTACCATTCTGCTGTTCTTGAGATCTGAGGAAGATTTCACCTTCATTTTTGTGAAGTTCTGTCAGACCTATTGATCTTTGCTTCTATAGAGGTCAGGTAAATCTCCACAGCTTAATACTGAAACAGCCCTTTGGCTGTTTTCTCTCTCTCTCTTTCTGTTTTCTTTTCAAGATTCTCTTCACAGGAGGAAGTTAGTCATCATCTGTGTTTGGACCTTTGATGGAGGCTCTTTTAAAGTGCAGAGGTTTGTCTTTCATTCCTGATACTTTCAAAGAAGCCAAGGGACTGCAGACTGCAATCCGTGGTTGCCAGTCTTTTACGTCATTTGCGCTTTCAAATTGTGAGTGCTAACGTCAGTCACGTTCTGTACATCTCATCCTCGTTCTGATTTACGTACCTGAAAGATGTGAAGTGTCCTCCTTCCTGTTCCAATCCTATCAGTTCACCTTCTTCAGTGACTCAGTGCTCGAGAGGGAAAACTCATCTGAACAGCCTTCTAATTCAGGATCTCTGAACCACTTGGACAGCTTGCTCATACATAAGTGTCTCTTCAAAACCTGAACCCTTGGCTGGTCTGTGGAGTTTTCTTCTCCCTTCCTCGTGGATTAATTAGTCATGCAGGTGGATAATAGCACATAAATTCAAGTAACTAATAAACAAGATCTGAGAAGAAAGCCCTTCACTTTGACAAGTCCGTTCTGCATTCTGCCCCAAGACATTTCAGTGCCTTTGCATGTTTCTTTTAATTGGTAGGAATTTTTCAGACACTCTTAAAGACTGAGTCATCAAGGATCTTTGAGGATTCCCTGGAACAGAACCACTTGAAATAGAAGAGGTGTGACCCCATGTGCTGTGTGGGAGACGGCTTCCTTTTCTTTTGTACATCATAATTGTTGCACATATTGAATTCTGAGAATCCTAAGAAAGTAAGGCTGGAATTTCTCTTTTGAGACAGATAGTTCTGGTATTTTGCTCTGCTGGCAATTATAAACTTAATTGGTGGCTTCACATACCTTACCAAATAATGTCTTTCAGAACAATGAGAAAATACCTGGTCTCTTGGCTCTCATTTTATAGCAAATTAGACTGAAGGTCAAATAAGAGTTCTGTACTGTTCCAGAAGTTCCCAGAATTATAGAATGAATCATAGAATCACAGAATGGTTTGGGTTGAAAAGGACCTTGAAGATCATCTTGTTCCAACCACCAGCCATGGGCAGGGACAACTTGCACTATCCCAGGTTGCTCCAACCTCCATCCAACCTGGTCTTGGGCACTTTCAGGGATGGGACAGCCCCAGCTTCTCTGGAAAACCTGTGCCAGGGCCTGCCCACCCTCACAGGGAAGAATTTATTCCTAACATCTAATCTAAACCTACTCTCTCTCAGTTTAAACCATTCCCCCTTGTCCCACCACTACATGTCCTGGCAGAAACTCTCTTTCCATCTTGCTCATTCCTTTTTGACAGTACCATGAAAAAGTGGAATTAAAATCATAATTTGCATTCTCTGACCAATAGAAAAGTAATGATAATATCTGGGGAAGTATTTAAACCATTAATGGAGTTAAAAGGGATGAGATTAAGGGTTTCCATCCTTCATGAAGAACCTGCTTTGATTGCTGTTACCAGTTACTGAGCTAAGGTAAATGGTTTAGAGACCTTAATTTTATATATTTCTGGTAGTTTTGAAGAAAAGGGACACAGGGACCTTGTGTGATCAATTCACAAAGGTACATTTCTAGAGAAAAAGGAAACTGTAGTGGAAGACACAAAAATTTGAGTATCTGAAAAGGATAAAATAAATGGGTTTCATCAGTGGCAAAAATATAAACCCAAAGGAAGGAATGGGCAAATAGCTTTGACCTGGGAAATCTTTAGGACAGAGGTTGCTTTTTATCATTCTTTTCTGTGTCTGGCATAATGTGAACCTATTACTCTTCAGTTCTCCCATATTGCAAATAAACTAATAGTAGTTACAAAAAAAAAAAGAGCTCTGGCAGACTGCCACTGTAGGTAAGGGCACGTAGGGATAATGTAATCACAGTGGTCAAATAGGTAAATATTAAAACTGATTTACTGTAAGCAACGCAAGCACGGAGTTTGGGTTATGGAACAAATGATTTGCTGCTTGAAGGTAGAGAGTTAAGTCCTCTGTGTTGGTGGGATGTGGGTGGGCTGGTTGATTCAGAGGATTGTTTTTGCTCTCAGTGTTCAGACATAAAGGGAAGGGGTTTGATGAGTTAGTAAAATAATTTTCTGGAAGAATCCTGTAACTGCAGTAGCTGCAAGATATCATGGAGGAAAATATTCCTCCCATCCTGTAGAGAAATACCTGCCTGAGGTGTTTTTTTAGCTGTTCTCATGATTTTTGCCCTTTCACACATGACCTGTTCCCTGAGTGTGTGTGCTGGTGCTGAAAGTCAAGGCTGCTCTATGTGATACAACCCTGTAAGAACAATGTGGGCTTGCACTCAAAAAAATTAACCTGCTTTGCACATAAATCTGCTAATCTGTTAATGGCATTCACATGCAGGAACAATGAAAAGGTGACAATAGTTAATCTCCTGATTAATTCAAGAAACAATCTGAGTTTTGGTAGACCCACATGGGTCCTGGAGCAGGGTCAATTTTTAAAGCTGAGATGTGAAAAGTGGAAAATTGAAGCACTTGCTGGGCATCCAGTTATTCTCTTTATGGGTTCCTCTGCATGTGCTTTACTCCTCAGTTCATTAGGGCCTTTGATATTATTAATTATTATTAATTAATAAGAATTATAATATTAATTAGAAATAATCCTGTTACTCTTTGCTTGCCCTGGCTGTGGAGGACTGGGGCTCTGACCAGCAGCAGGGCCAGTGCTTGAATGCTGATTAGCAGAGAAGCTGAAGAGGTAAGAGAGATTTTGTTAGAAATTATTTTTCTTTTCATTCTCCTGGCATCCACAGTTTGAAACAGAAGTTGTTTGAGTTCCAGCATAGCTGACCATGCAGACTCCTTGGGAATGCTCCAGACAGGAGTGCTGCTGTCTGCAGAATGTGAGGGGTTTGCCCATGGTTTGGAGACAAGGAAAGAAGCAGCAGCAGCAGGAGTTGTGATCAGTGCTTTCTTTTCTTTGGCTCCTGCTGGGCCTAGTGAAGTTATTAGTATTTTCTTCAGAGGAATGAGACTCCTGCAAGGTTCCCTCTATGCCCTGCTTTCAGTCCACAGCCCTGGCCTGGGATTAGTGGTTTGCTTTCACACTGCTTGCACACTGGAGTTGTTACAGCTGTGAGCAATTGCTGTTGGCCCTGGCAGCCAGGGCAGAGCTATTCTTCACAGCTGAAATGAACAGAGATCCTTTAAAAAACTTGGGAGAGATCTCTGAGGTCAGCTCTGAGTAGTTGTTTGTCCTGACTGTGAAAATAACTCGATTGTAAAAAAACATTTATGACACTTTCAACTCTATCAGGCAGTATGTGTTGTCAAGATTATTTTGAAAGATAGAGGATAGGCCGGGGATACAAGTATGCTTATTTTTCAAACAAGCTGAGATTAGAGCAAGCATTTACAGTTTTGCAAATGAAAGAAGCCTGGGACTTGCATCTTTGGAGCCCCTGAAGGGCAGCTCTGTCAGCCAGAAAGGAGATTTGCTGGATAAGACAGCATAGCCAAACTCTGACTCCTCATCCCGTGGTGACAGCATCCTGCTGTGCTGAGCTGCCTTAGATGTGTGCCATGGTTTGCTCCCCCTGGGAGAAGCACGACCTTCCCTGGCCTGTCCCTGTGGATATGTGGATGTTGTGCTCCTGGACATGAGCAGTGTTTGTGGCTCTGGGGATGGAGCTCTTTGCAGTCTCTGTCTGCTCGGGTTGGTTTTGAAGGCAGCTCTGTTTCCTCCAGTGCCCCTCATCCCTTTCTTTCTGCCTTTGGAGAGTGGATTCCCAGGCTGATTCACACTCCCTACTGCAGACTTTCACCGAGTACCTTGAGCAAGACTTTGACCTTGACCAGGTGCCTCTTTTGTTTTTAGGGAAGGAAGGAAGGGGAGAAAAAAAACCAACAACAACCACTGTTCATTCTGGCTTTGATAATGTAAATACCACTGTGCTGCAAAATGAAAAACTAAACATGCAGCCTAGATAGCTGACTTTGAAATGTGTGGTGCTGGTAATTGAGTTTATGCGGTTTTTTTTCCTAATTCCTTTTTTTTTCCTATTTCCTTTTAATTTTTTTTTTCCTTTGAATAGGATTCAATTAAAGAACCTTTTTGACCAAATTTGGAGAGAATTGGGTTAAGGCTTTTGAAGAATGCCTTTCTGCTCCAGCTCTCAGTGAAAGTCATCCAAATACACGAAACAGAAACGTTGTTGATATAGTTTCTTTGGAAGCTGTGTTGTATTTTCTCCCCAGTTCAGGCTGTTTCCTTGAAACTTGATTTCTGCTTGTTGCTCTTCTGACTGAACCTGAATCCAGAATAACAAATATTAGGGAAATAAAAAAAAAAAGAAAAAAAGAATAATAATTTCTGAGTCTGTTTTCAGTTCCCTTCTGTGGCTCCCAAAAAACCACTCTGCCAAGATTTGCAGTGAGCACTGTGTGCCTGGACAGCTGCTGAGCAAGCTGAGGCAGGGGAGTACTGTTACAGAGTTGTTCAGGAGCCTTCTGTGGGATTAGGAACTCTGGAAATTGATCCCAGTTTGGCTGTGCCAAGCTCCAAGTCCCTCAACAAGCTGCAGGATTTCCTTCCAAATTTAATATCAAGTTTAAACAACCATGTCTCAGGTTCTACCTTAATTTTTTGCCGCTTTGGCTTAGAAGTTTGTCACTCCTTTTCATTTTTGGTGGCAACACCATCCCATTCTCTTATACCTCTTGCTGCCTTTTATGGAAAAATCCTTCAGCTGCAATAAACTGGGCCTTTTCCCTTTCCTCTTGCTATTCTTGTAAGCCTCTTCTGAGACATTTCAAGCATCAGTGCTAAAAAGTTCAATAAACTAGAACAATAGTGGCCTTCCTTCTGTGTTTCCCTCTTGCCAGTAGAATTCAGGGTTGCCAAGATGAGTCTTTAAAGCCAGTCCTGAATCTTACCAATCTCTCCATCTGACATTTTGTTCCAGACAGTGTGTTGTGGTTTGGGACTATATATTGTGTGTCTCCTTGACTTCATGACTAATTGCATGTCATAAACATTATTAGTAGAATAGTTTTGACAGTATTCCATGAGAA
This sequence comes from Poecile atricapillus, assembly GCF_030490865.1. Taxonomy (NCBI): domain Eukaryota; kingdom Metazoa; phylum Chordata; class Aves; order Passeriformes; family Paridae; genus Poecile; species Poecile atricapillus. The sequence continues at coordinate 2,568,195 of NC_081266.1, read as the reverse complement.
CACTCTGCTGGCTCTCCATTATGGCTTCCCATACATAAGAAATTATTTACTAGAGATAACTGATTTGGATGCTCTTTTTAACAGTGGCCTAATTTTAATTCTGTTCTTCACCTATTTTTTTTTATTTTTTATTTTTTATTATTTCAATTGTTTTGGATGTTGGCAATGTTTAGGCTCAGTAAAAATTCCCATTAGTAAAGGATTCCCTATATCTTTATGGTTCTGCTTTTGCCTTGTCTTTAGTGTGGTATCTTCTGCCTGATCTGCATTTCTATTTCAAGGGTTCTTTGTTTGGATTTGTTTTGGGTTTTATTTTTCCAGTTCAGACTTCTCTTAAATTTGGCTTTTTAAATTTGCACTAGTGTGTTTGGGTTTTTGGAGGGTTGGAGTTTTTTTCATTTGATCTTTTGTAGATGTATGATCCCCATGCAGACCAGTAGAGGAGTTTTTCCACATTTCCCATTAACAAGTCTGTTCCTGAGGAGCAACCACCTCTTCATGATGACAAGTCACTGTCTAACAAAAACACAATCTTGTTAAAGGATCTCTTTAAAACATCCTTGGCTACTGTGGGAGTCTCCAGGTTAGGATTTGCAGGTGAGAAAGGTGGATTAGGTTGCTTCCAAAATAATCTAGAATGGATTAGAGCAATAAAATATAAAATTCAAATTCTAAATCAATGTATTTTCCATGCACTCATGCTGAATAGAAGTCGTGAACAGCAAAGAAAAGGAGTTTTAAGAGCTGTTAGTAAAAGGCTAAAGAGCCTTTATCTGAGCACAAAAAAACCCTAATAAATTCACTGTAGGGAGCAGAAATGACTTTGTGCTTATGTCACAAGCACAATATGTTGCCAGCATCCCTCTTTCAACCCCAGACAAAATGTGGTACACTGAGAAAGAAACTGAATTTCTTTCAGTGGCTCCTAGATTCATTTTTAGGTGAATAAATGGAGGTGGATATTCCAAAGTTTTGTTTTAATGTCCAGATACAGATTGTTGTGCCTAATCATCCAAGTTGGTTTGTTTTTTTTTTTTTTTTGTCTGTAAAATCACAGTTACGTGTTCTACCTCCAAAAATTTCTCTTATTTAACCTCAGAATGCAACCTGGGTGGGATAAAATCTGTGTCTTGGTGTCTAAACAGTGCCTAACAGGATTGAACCCTAACCTTTCCTGGCATCTCTAAACAGCTGATATTTTATAGATGATAGAAAATATGTGTTTGGGGTTTTTTTTACACCTTGGCACTGTCAGAATGCAACATCAGAAAAGTCAGTTATTTAAAAGCTGCAGTTTATTCTCAATGATTGCTGTGGTGCCATAAAATGCTGTAGCTCCTATAGCCACTATCACAAGAGGGTTACCTCGGGCTGGTATTGGAATAAACATTGCATTTAATTTTAAGTCACACTCAGCCTTATCTGGTTGTGCCATAAAGCTTTAAAACTTAATATCCTTCCATGCATAAGGAGCAAAAAGTTGTTCTTGTGTTCCCTTTATTGCTGCCTGCTGCAAAGGGAAGAGGTAGGAAACTAAAAAAAAAAAAAATGTGCTGTAATAAAACTGCTGTTCATTTATACCAGCATAATATTTTTGAGAATAAGAGGGAAAAGCTTTAGAGATGAGGTAACATTTCTTCCACATGTTTTTTAAAGGGGTTTTGTTTATCAAGGCTGTGCTCTCCAAAGCCCATGTTTGTGGGAAGAGAAATGCACGCAGAGAAAAATCTCTGCTGAACAAACACGGGACTGCTTTGAATGAAGGAGAGTTGTGAAGCTGTCAGCAAGCTTGTTACTGCTCCTGGCATGAGTGCTTGCTGTGATTCTTCACTGAAAAGCACATTTTCTGGAATTTTAGGTGGCATCTGCAGAAAATGCCCAAAGGCATAATGGACAAAATGCCCAGAACTAATTATCTGCGACGTGGAGGGAAGTTTATAGCAGCTCCATTTTGAATGAATAATTCCAATTACTTGAGGACATTTTTAAAGCACTGGCATATTTGATAGAGGGAGGGGGGAACCCAAACTCAGCTTGCCAATGGAATCTGTTGATGCTGGCATTCAGTGGTGTAGATATTAACAGTGGGATAATACTTGTAATTCATTTAGCCTGCAAAACAAAAGCAGCCAGAGTAAGGCCAAGGTTTACAAAAAATGAGTCTCCAAAGATAAGTTCCTCACTCAATATTTATTTACTTAATAAGGACAATTGCTTTTTAAAAGTGTCAAGTACTGACCAGCTGCTATTAATACCAGCAGAACTGGTAGCAAAGGAAATAACAGAGAACGGTGCCATAATCATATGGGCTGGTTTTGCTCAAGGTAATCTGTGCCTGTGGTCAGGAGCAAGCCAAGAAAATTCAGTCTGCAGATTCTGGCCCAGATGAGCCTGCTCTGTGATCTGAAGGAACACAAAACCCCAGAGCTGTGTGTTACAGGCAGGAAGGTGGCAAGGGCAGGAGGAGGAGGAGGAGGAAGGTCCCGTTGTCAGCTGGAGGAGGTGCAGCTCCTCTGATGGATGTGATGTTGTAGCTGAGTGCTCCAGGAGACAGCCTGCAGAGCTGGAGGAGTCACAGGGACACCTGGGCTGAGTGCCCTGGGCAGGAGGGGTGGCACAGGAGGTGACACTGAGGCTCCCCTGAGCCTTTGGAGGAGGTGGCAGGAGACAGGGACAGATTGGACACACGTGGCCAGGATGGTGTGAGCTCAAAGTGCAGGCTTGCTGTGAGGGGCCTGAATTAGTTTCAGATGACATCATACACAATGGCTGATTATATTTAGAATATGTGGTAATATGTTCTGAGTCCTTCCATATGTTAATTATGAGTGCTTCAATATATGGCTACAGGAAGCTCATGAAATCAAAGCAAAATTGCAGGTAGGGAAAATATTTTCTCTAGATAAACTTCAAACACAATTCTGCAAAAAGCTTTAACAAACCACAACCAAATTTATTTTTATTTTAAAGTTGGTTGTCTTTAATGGATGAAAGACTTGCATGCTGAAATATTCAGGCTTAGTTGATATTTTGGAACAAGAAGGTGTTTGGTCTATATTTAATAAAATGTAGTGGTTTTGTTGAAAAGTAGAGACCAAACATTTCTAATGTATTAAATTATAAAATGAGTTTAAAGACTCAAAGATCTCTGTGGAGTTTGTTAGCCAGTGTTGAAAATATTACCCCTGAAATATCACAACAGCCTAGTAGATGTGGATGAGCTATTAAAAAAATCACAAACAGCCCTGCCCCTCCCAAACAACAAAAATCCTCTTGTAAACTTGTATTTTTGGTGTAAGTAGCTTCTTATCCTTCTGCCCAACCTTACAAGGATCTCAGCTGCATAACACCAAATACTTGAAATTATGAATGCTCATTGTGATAAGCAACTTTGTGTAAATGATTATCCTGGACCCTTGAACTTAGGCAAAGGGATGATTAAATTAATTAAAAGCACATTATTAACTAAGGCTGGGCTGGGGTTGGGGTAGACTACCTTCAGGACTTGACTTTAAAAATGTTTATGAGTTTTACTCCTGGTAATGCATGGATTTCAGCTGAGCATCTGTGTGACAAACTAATCTGCAAAAACTTTTTTTATTTTTGTCTTTAATAGAAAGTCAGAAAATACGGTGAGAAACTGTCTTTTCTGAAAAAAAAAATTGAACAGGTTTGCCTGTGTACTAAATAATTTGGTTTGAAAACACTGTGGAAAGAAACTGCTGGAAGTTGTGGATCAGTTTTCTTATGTTCCCAGTTTGTCTGGACAGATTTCATAATAAAAATTGCAAAATTTTTGCATAGTTAGAGGTAATCTGTTTGAGGAGCCCAATTCAGACAGTGTCAACAACAGTAAGTTCCTGAGCTACAACATGTTATCAAAAGAGATTTCTAATTTGAGATGCAATATGTATTTTTCTCTAGCAAGTCCACACTTGTTTCTCTACTACTCCTCCCCAGCATTTATTAGAAAGCCTAAACTCCAGCTGAAAAAGTCTTTTAACAGAAAATATTTGACTGACCAACTTAAAACTTTTTGTTTGAGAAAAATGGTTTATACAAATCAGTTTAAAGCCATGGTTTAGCTCTGGTCACATGGCAAGATGTCAGGGCTGAAAGATGTTTTGGGGAAGAATTTCTCTTCTTTGGCTCTTGACTAAGCATCTCCTCTCCCCCAGATAATTTCTGTGTGTATGTGGGACTGAGCTACTCTGGCTGCAGACAGGAGTACAAATTCTTCTCGGAATATTTTCTCGAAGTTGTTTTTGTAGTCAAGTCCAATGTGGCAGTGTCCCACCATTCATGTTTGAAATGTGAACCTGCACCTTCACATTTCACCCAACACTGCCTTCTTTTCATCAAAGGCTTTCAAACATCTAACATTTATTTCACTACCATGGTGATACAAAAGCCCTGTGGCAGCCCTTGCTGTCATTGGAAGAACTGGGACTGTTTATTCTGAGATGGCTAATGAAGAAATGGAAGAAAGCAATTTCATCAATCTCACATTTTTGTACTCTTGTCGTTTTGAAAAAGAGAATTTTTTTTTTTTTTCCTCTCTATGGATAAGGTGTAGAACAAAACTTTTCCATAAATTCACTAAACCAGATCACAGAAATGCTCTGGGATCACAGAAATCACCTGGGCTCTTGCCACACTGGTCAGGCAGGAGGGGTTATTTACTGACTGTCCCTCTGGTATGAAACAATGGGAAAGACTGAATACAAACATCAGGGGAGGTGAGTAACCCAAAACAAGAAATTTATGCTGGTGGGGAAAGTGAAATGGACACTCTAGGGACAATGCAAAGAGTATAGAGCAAAAGCTTTGACTAAAAATGGATGTGAAATCTTCAGTTAAGGCAGGTGGCTTTGCACCAGGTGCTGGAAATAAAATCTGCAAGACAAAAATGAAGAATTAGTTGGGGTAATGCTGGAACACCCTCTGTTGGACACCATCATTTGGGCTGACACAAAGAGAGCAGCAGCTGGGAATTGTGCTGTTATGTGAAGTTAGGCTTCCCACATTAAAGAGAGAATGTTGTAGAGTCCAACAAAAAAACAATGCAACAAATGATGGCTTAGGTTTAGTTTTGGTGGGGCATTGAAGGCCCAGAAAAAAGCCAGGCATAGAAATTAACTTTGAAAAATCACTTCAGACCTAAGCATAAATGCGAGAGTTACCATAAAACACATTTTCCTTCATTTTTTGACTAATATCACATTTCCCTGCCTGTTTTTGTCAGAGTTCTTCAAGAGCTGCCCAGCCAGAGCTGCAAACTGCTTCTCCAGGGGTGCAGGGTGCTCTCTTGCTCTGGTTTAAACTGTCCAGGGGGGTTCACTGCTGCACCTCTGTGCTCAGGTTTGCTGTCTGTATGAAAATAATGTGCTCAGGGTTTTAGAGCTCTCTGTCCTGTGCTGCAGCTCTGCTGTTTTGAGATGCTGGAAGCTGATTCCTTGCCCTGGGCAGTCAGTCTCTTGTTTCTTAGGAGACAGGTTGGGGAAAGCCTGATGCTTTTCTCTTTTAGCCTTATTTTTTTCAAGGGATGCTTATGGGAGCAGTGTTTTACGGTTTTGGCAGTCAGAATAAATAGAAAAGTCAGGAGATGACACCTTGGCATAGACCTTGGGCATATGTAGAAACCCAAAGTCTCTTACAAATGGAAGTGGTTCCTGCTACAGGCCCATCCACTGCTTCTGTCTCTAATCATTTGCTTGTCCAGATCGTGACACCTTTGAGCACCTCATATAATGCAATAAATGATATATCTAACTTATAAAAATATGGTATAGACATACAAATTAAATACTATATGTAATTTATATACAATATATATGTCATGTTGGATAATGAGCTGAAACAGACTCTTTCAAAAAATGCCTTTTCCTGTTAGAGAAAGGAACAGGATTCCCTGGATGTCTGTGTACAGTGCAGAGGGGAACTCAGTACCCAATTGCTGGTTCACTGTATGGCATTAAAATCAGTATAATGATACCAAAATCAGCAATCAATTATATATAACAGCGACCTTTTCTTTGCCTCAGAATTATTTTAAATATTCATGGCCAGGATCTTACTGAGAGGAAGCTCTGCAGAGGATGGGGGTCTTCTTTTTTTTGCCATTTTCTGGACAATGAGTTTCTCCAATGAAGGAGAAAACATTGGTACCCCTCAGAGAAAAACCTCACTGCAATGCTCACCTGAGAACAGACTCACCTGAGAGAAGAGAATCAAATGATACAATCTATCACCATCTGCCTGTTATCTGCAATTAGAATTGGATATTGTCAGGAGGAGAACTGATGGCTGAAGGAGTTCAGTTCAATTTCTTTCCCCCTTGTATTGCTGGGGTAGTTCATTGAGTTCTTTTTGGTCTTGGCTTACAGAGCCAAATGGTCTCTCTCACTGAAAGATTGGTAACTTGGTCTCTGCTGAGGCCCCCAGATGTGAGTAATAGCACTGAGGTGCTCTGAGGATTTGGGAAGGAACTTGGCTTGGATACAAGGACAGTGGAGACAACAGAAGAAGCAGAACCTAATGGGTGTCTTACCTGCTAAAGATGGAGAAACATCTATGGCAAAGGCAGCAGGCCCTCAGAGCTGGCAAAGCTGTGTTCTGCCTGTGGATTAAAGGGAAAACCCCTGAATTCACTGAACAGCATCCCTGCACTCCAAGGTAAGGACTTTGCCTGGAAACAGCACAGGTGCAGCTCCAGCCAGGTAACAAAAACCTCTCCCCAGACCCTGACCCTAAGAAGTGACACAGCTCTGATGCATCGAGGCACTGGATTAGCTGGACAATGCTGTCTTCCTCTTCATTTCCCAGTGTACAGGAATTAAAGAACAGAATAACATTAAAACACACATTTTTATTGCCCCTAAGACCTGCTTGGATGGGTCTGTCTGGAGAAGCTGTTGTCATTTTTGTGTGATCAGAGCCCTTTGTGTACCTCAAATTCTGTGTCTGGTGCATATAGAGCAAATAGGATTGTCACGTGGCAATGCTTGCTGTTATTTCAGGTTTGAAATTATCTTTTATTCTGGGTTTTTAGAAAACTTGAAACTCTCCACTTTGGTCTGGCTTTGTATTGCTTGATCCACATGTTTGGTTTCAAAAAGAGGTTTGGCTAAAGGAGACAGTGCATAACTGTGTGCATAGTCACAGATGTGCACAGTTGGGCACAATCTGAGGCTTTCCCAAATGTGCTTTCATTCCTTTCTCCAGTTCATATGTCCAAATGCTTCTTGAGGCAAGTCTAGCACCAAACATAAGAGGAAATATTTTCCCCTTTCAAATTTGAATCTCTAAATCTTACAGTTCCCCCTGAGGTCAGCACAAGGGTTTTATTTCCCTGCTCTAAGCAGGATAGAAAATTGCCAGTATCCTTTTTTCCCTCCATCTTCACAGGATTTATCCATGTGCAATCACTGCTGATTGGATTCTCCCTTTTCAGGCACCCAGCTGTGTTGCCTGAATGCTCAGCCCAGCCTGCTTGCCAATTTTAAATGCTTTGCAGGGTCATGTTTTTATTCAAGCCAATCTGAATTGCACATCACTTCAAATGTTCCACTTCAAAACAACAACAACAACAAAAATCCACAAAAAACTCACACCAAAAAATCCCCCAAAATCTGAATCCACCCTGTCCCCCAAAGCCCAGCCTCAGATGCTTTAAATCTCTGGGATATCCCACTGTAGAATGACACATTTGTAGTGAAAAGAGATGCATCTGAACAGGGATCAGGCTTGGGCTCTCCTGAGAATTTCAGGTGTTGGGTTGCATTTTTTCTCCTGGAGTATCTCCCCTTTTCTGACATGGCAGAACTCTTTGTCCAGTCTTCACCTTTGGAAGCTTAAGATAGCTCATGGTAACAAATTTCTTCCAACCACCTTCTTTAATTGCAGAATTCTCTGCCCATGTTGAATGCTCCATTATTCTGTACAGAAGCTTTTCCTGTATATATATTTTTTTCTCCATTAAATTGAAAGCTGAGGTACTTTCATGAGCCAATCCTTTATGAACTTGGGTCAATCAAAGTGGGATTTTTGGCTCATGAGGAGACCCTGTGACACCCAAGGTATCCACGGGCTTTTGACTACAAACCAGAGAAACTGCAGCAGTTTTGATTGCTCTGGCTCAAGTTGCCATTAGAGACATCTCTGTCTTGGAAGGTTTTCTTCAAAGTTTTCCTCCCCTTACTGTGTTTGAGTGATAGCATGAGGTGCTCTGATTATGCTACTGGGGCTGCAAGATAACAAATGTATGTTTTGCATAAGTTGTCATTGTGGGTTTGGTTTTTTCTTTTGTCTGAAGGCATGTGACATTTTTTTCCAAAATCAACTCTTAAACAGCCTCTGTTAAAAAGGCTTTAGGGTTCATCAGATACTAAAGCTGATCTTTGAATAACAACATATGTAAACTTCAATTCAAAGACCTGCTGGAAGTAGTGGAAAGCTGACAAAAAGTTGTCATGGAAACCACTAACACCTAGATATGGGTGAAAAAAAGAACCTTTCATTCAGAGACCACAATTATTTGCAAAAGAATCTGTAAGTTTCTGAAACGTTTTTTCTACTCAGTTTTGATGGCAGGGCTGCTTTTAATTTTCATAAATGTATGTGTGGATTCACAAACATACACAGATGAGGAGCGTTGTTCTTTGTGCTGGATGAATAAAGAAGTTCTGGAAGATGAAATTGCTGAGAATCAAAGAGAGATTAAAGGGAGGATTTTTTTTCTGGCCTCTTGTGTTTGATTATAGCTTTTCCATTTCTGATAAAATGTGTTTAATTCTTGTTGACTGAGCACAAGACAGAAAAATGTGCATATGAAATAAATGCATGGGCAAGATGTGGAACGGAGAGAAAGGATCTGACAAGCCTGGCTAATCAGGAAATAAAATGGCAGCTGAAATTAAGAAGAAGGGAAGGCTGTGTTTCCAGCCTGTGTTTTTGATACTCTTTTGAGTTTGTCTTGCTATAGTAACTCAGCAGTTAATTAACATTCCTAGAAAATGTGTAGTAAGTATCTAAATTTGACTTTATACAACAATTTGTTTTTAAAAAATCCAGATTTTTCAGTTATCTAAAAACTGTGCTGGACAATGATAGGTCTGTGTCATTTAGGCAGACTTTTAAAAATGTCACCTTCTCTATCTTTACAAAGCTTTTTCAAGGCAGATATTTAAGTGTTACAATATTTTCTGGAATGCACCAAATTGACATTTCTGCACAGAAGAGTCACACTACGTTTTCAAAGGCCTGTTACTGCCACTGTCCCCTGAACACTGCAGAGCTTTTAAATGATGCTGTGCTATTTTTCTCAGTGATACTGAGCATTTCCAGCGGGGGATTGTTTACTGTTCCACGCTTGCTCTTGGCTAGGGATCATGATGCAACAACCTGATATCTTAATTAACCAGAATTCACAATGCAAAGTTTAGGCTGACACTCTGCTTTCATGTCAGTGCTGTGTGACTCAGTAAAAATCCCAGTACAACAGCGAAAAATCTTAATTGGCGAGATGATCACTCTTGGTTTAGCATGACAGGCCCTGGAGACAGGGCTAATGAATAAAGATGCAGACCCCTAGGTACATGGTGAGAGCTGCTGTTGACTCATCTTAGTGATTATATGGAAAAGTAGGGTTTCTTCTACATTCTGAGCTTCCCAATGAAATTTCATCTTGAACAAGAATGACATAACTGGGCCAGACCCCTCCAGTCCTGTGTGTTTTCTCTGATAGCGACAGCAAGAAAAGACAGCAGAGAAGAACAAGGCAAAGTTGCAGCTCCTGAGTCAAAGGAGGTGGAAAGCAAAGTGTCTGGCAGCTTGGGCAGCAGCTCTTGGCTCCTCCTGCCCCACCTGGCACCAGGGGGATTTGTCACTCTCTGCAAAGTGCTGTGTGCTCTGAGGTGTCTCAGACTGCAGACCTTCACCTGGGCACCAAACCCTCACCCAAAGGAGTCAGAGACAATTGTTTGTGTTTCTGAAACTTGAATTGTGTCTTTTTCTTGAAATGCTAAGGGCCTGCATTAAGCCTGTGGTAGAAATCAGTCTCACAAAAGCTTGGTTGACCACTCTGCCTAGTTCTGTTGATACTGGATAAAACAATTAAGTTTAGTAAGGATTTCAAGCAGACAGTCCACACTATTCTTTTCACATGAATGATTATATACCCATGTCTATTTAGCTATTCATTGCCTTGCCCTTTGGTACAATTGCTAACTGAAAACTAATTGATTCCTATTTTTATTAAAGCAAGTGGTGCTGTAATGATGAGCAACAGACTAAATCCACGGTGGAAGAGAATTACAGCTGCATCCAGAGGGGTTTAGGAGATCAACATAACATTTTTGGTGGAAGAGAATGGTAGTTTAATAAAATATGAAGCAGGATTAATGCTGTAGATGACCTTAAAATACTGACTGGCAAAGAGCAGAGTGGCAATTGCACAAACATGGGTAGCTGTGACTGGCTGATGGTGAGTGCTTGTTCTTAAAAGAGACGATCAAAATGTTATAAAAGACCCTAAATATGGATTGCTTGTGTTCATATAGTTTAAGGTGAATGTCAGCTTACCACAGAACAAAACTGCTTCTCCCATTCTGTGAAAATTAAATTAATTGTTTTGGGAAATGGAAATTTCTGATAGCAAGTTCCACAGTGTGTAACTGAGGGGCTGTAGCTGCTGGGGCAGGCTCAGCAGTGTTTGGTTTGGTTTTCCATTCCAGTGCAAACTGTGTCTGTCTGTTCCAGGACCCCCACCATGCCCCAGGGGTGTCCATGTGGCAGGAGGGTTTTTCCTGCTGGGATCAGCCCTTAACCCTTAACTCAGTGCTGGTGCTGCTGCCCTGAGCTCCCACAAAGAGCAGATCATTTCTTTAATGTCATGTTCTTGGAGACTGTCAGCCACTGACTGATGCTGGGGAATGAACTCTGCCTCCAGCAGATTTTTAGAGACCTGTGGGGGCAATAAACAATATTTTTCTACAAGACTTCCCTTGTTAAATTTATAAAAGCTCATTTTTTTGAAAACAAACTCCAGCAATAATTTCTCATGTGTCTTGGTCCAACTGAGATGTGTAACAGGTCCTTGCCACAGCCTTGTGCTAGCCTTTTCAATTAACTCACAGCATCACTGAACAAAATGAATAAGGTAATGCTGAGATGTGCTTGCAACACCCAGGGTCAGCACCATGGCATTGTAAAAATGGTTTAACACTGAATTACCATTCACCTTTTTTTATTGTTGAGCCTTAGGCTATGAACACTGAAATCTCACTTCCATGAGTCTTGATAGATTTAAAAAAACCAACTCTATTTAATGCTTTTTTAATAACATGGTGGCATATTTTATGATGATGTTGGTTTCATTTTGTTAGAAGTTGATCTATTTTTCTTACATGTTTTAGCACCAGCAATACCAAGACCTGTGCTATCAGGTATTTCATAATAGCTGTGCTTTAGTCCTATAAATGTTTTTATTTGTTGTAGGCATATCAAGTAATCGTATGGCCACAGGCATTAAGGCTTTCTTGTGCTTTAATACTAAAATGTTTTCCCCAAGTGCAGGTTTTTTTGGTGCTAAATTTTCAGTGCAAGGGACAGAAGCGTTTGGTGCTTGCTTAGAATGCAGGCTGGGCTGTGATAAGACTTGTTTTACCTTCTGTGGGAGATTTTTGACCATCCTTCCAGAAAACTCAGCATCCTGCACAGCTGAACTTTGCCTCTACATAAAGAAAATGGACACTTGATAAAGAGACTGGAGGTTAAAGACCTGCTGCAGCAGCACACTGAAGGACTTTTTAAAGTTTCAGCTGACAGGCAATCCTTTTGAAATCTGGAAATTAAACCAGTGGAATGAGTAGCAGACTCCCATTGACTTCAGTGAGCCAGGATTCAATCTAATTACCTAATTAAATACTCCTTTTCTTCAGCAAGAGCTTTAGAAAGATAAATGTTCAGTAATTGCTTTGAGTATTTTCAGTGAAATCTATTTGCTTAGGATAACACATTTCACAACAACTACTTTTGTGGTTTCAAACTGTGCAAGAGATGAATATGAAGGTGAGTTAGTAAGTTTGTGGACTTTTCTCCCAAGGTAATCATTTTGGACTCCCTTGTTGGGGTGAATCATTTCCTTCATTTGCTCATTTTCCTGTCTCAGACTATTGAAATCAAAGATGGCAAAAGGTGTTTAAAATAATTCTGCAGAATCAGCTCTTAAACTAACATTTTAGTCTTTTACATTCAGACCTGAATATAACAATTTAGAAGATAAAAGCCTGGGGAAGAAAGGTCTGTCTCTTGTGAATCATTTCCCCTTTATTCCTTTTGATCTAATTGGCTGATAACAAAACTCCTCTAAATTTTCCATTAAGAGGAAGAAAAAGGACTTTATTTTTCTGCTTCAGGGAGAAAAAAATATAGTTTGGCAGCTTCTATTCAAATAAATAGTTGTATCTACTACCTTTGCACTGGAGAATTATTTTATGTTTGTAAAATTAATCCTAAAGATTTGAGCAGGTTTCCTGAATGAGATGAATTGTGTGCTTTAAATAGAAAAACAGAATAAAAAAAAAATCAAAACCAAAAGTTTCCTGAACAAGCCCCACTTCCACAAAAGAAAGATCACGTTGTTACTGAGATGTGGGTCACAGCAGGATATGCTTCATACCTTTAATTGAATCTTTTTATGAATGGCACACTTTCATGCATTTTGTATTAAAGGAAACATAGTGTTTTCATTTATTAGGAGGTAGAAGCAAGGTTGTATTAAAGAGATTAAAGGCTATGATTTATTCACCACCAGCTGCCAGTGCTTCCGACCTGTGAGATGATACCTCCTGAGAGGGATTTCTAAGGGCAGGAGAGCTGAGCTTCATCTCATGTCCTGAGGGAATATCTTCTCCAAGGACATGCTCTCCTGCTCCACAGACATCTCCACCCAAAGTCCAGCTGTGGAGTGGAAATGCCTTTTGAAGCCTCTCCCTGCTAAGAGAGCACTCCAAGGTTTCTCCTTTTCCATACAAAGCAAAGGAGCACTGAGACATGGAGTTACTCCCTCCAGCTCAGGTGAGTGTTCCATGCAGAATTCCCTTTCCACACAGAGTTACCCCCTCCAGCTCAGGTGAGTGTTCCATGCAGAATTCCCTTTCCACACAGAGTTATCCCCTCCAGCTCAGGTGAGTGTTCCATGCAGAATTCCCTTTCCACACACAGAGTTATCCCCTCCAGCTCAGGTGAGTGTTCCATGCAGAATTCCCTTTCCACACACAGAGTTATCCCCTCCAGCTCAGGTGAGTGTTCCATGCAGAATTCCCTTTCCACACAGAGTTATCCCCTCCAGCTCAGGTGAGTGTTCCATGCAGAATTCCCTTTCCACACACAGAGTTATCCCCTCCAGCTCAGGTGAGTGTTCCATGCAGAATTCCCTTTCCACACAGAGTTATCCCCTCCAGCTCAGGTGAGTGTTCCATGCAGAATTCCCTTTCCACACAGAGTTATCCCCTCCAGCTCAGGTGAGTGCTCCATGCAGAATTCCCTTTCCACACAGAGGTGTTGGCTGGGAAGAAGAAAGAAGAAGAAAAGCCCAGCTTCTGCTCCCAGTGTCAGCTCACACAGGGAGCCACCCTGGGCATCTCCACCCTGCAGGGCAGTGCCTTCCCACTTGGAACTGTTTGGTTTTACAGCTCCCTTGGACCCAGAGGGAAGGCAAGGCTCCAGCAAGACTGGGAAAGATGCAAAAGCAATGCACTGATGCACAGCAAATCCACAGGGATGGGGTAGGACCATGATGTTGGCTCCTGTCTGTACTGCTCCTCAGTTGTGAGGGCATGTTTTCAGTTGATTTGTGGTAGGACAACTTCCTAAAAGGAAATAGCATCTGATTTGGACAGATGTCTGTCATTGTAATTGTAAGTTTTCAAGTGGTTAATGACAGCAAAAATGTTCAGAATCAAAATATTTAGGCTGCCTCCCATGTGTGCTCTAAATCTGGCTGAGCCCTTGCATAGAAACGTGAAATAAATAAGCACATCCTCCCTGGGGCCTCATGCACACACAGATAGGAAACAATTTTTATTAGGGGAAAGTAAGCTGTGTTTGGTAAATCCAGAAACAGAATCCATACAAAATTATAGAATAAAATGCAGGTATGCCCCTGTGTAACGTTAATGTGAGTCCACTATTTCTTTTCCAGTAACATCCAGAATTGGGCCACAGTTTCCATCCTGTGCTCCTGATTTGAAACAATAACATTAACCACATAAGGTGTTTGGTTTTAAGATCTCAGCTCTGCCGCTTTCCTGTCTCTCCACAAGGTCCTCAGCTGGTGAAATTTCTTATCATGGAATAATCTCTTGTGTGTCTTGCAGGGGAAGCATAATCTTTGTTGTCTCTGTTGGCCAAGTCTCCAGCAGGAAGAAGGAGGAATATTTCCAGAGGCTCTGGAGCAGATTCATTGCTTCTGGAGTACTTTCTTCTCCTCAAACATCATTCAAGGCAAGCACTTTTTCCTCTCCAAGGCCCTCTCATTACCCAGGACTCCCTTTCAATACTGGATTCATATTAGTCAGTGTTTATGCAACTTTCCAAGTGCTACAGGAGAAAGAGGAATTCTTTGCCAGCTATAAATCTGGGATGTGGACACACATGATGGTAATAGCCCATCACATGAACTAATTAGTAAGTGATTATTTTAAGGTGGAAGGAAAATATGCTACAAAAACTTTTTGCATTCCACTTATTCTCACCATGCACTAAACCTGACTGAAATTACTCCCATATATTTTTTTCATTTCTGCTTGGAGATTTTAAGAAGGTTTTATCCTAGGCTTGTTAAGTCTGCTTCACTGTTTTTCCATATCTTACCTCAAAATGTGACCTGACACAGGATTCAGTTCATCAGTTCATGATTAAAAAACAGGCTTTTCTCCAATCATAAATACATAAGTTATCTAAATGAGGTTTACTCTGATCTCTCTTACAGGAGAATTGTTTATGCAAGCTCCTCTAGCCTTGACATGGAATTCAGATTGCCTGCAATTACCTGAAAAGTTTGAATTAACACAGTAGGAGCCTTTTTCACTTGACAAGTGGATCTTTTTTTGAGTTCAGGGTTATTCCTCAGCCTTCAGCTCCAGAAGGCTGAATGATTTTGGTGTTTTGTGTCCTGCTTTCTCACCACACCTTCTTCAAAGCTCAAGCAGCACTGGCTCTCATCCTGCCAGAGAGGGTTTGGGTAAGCTGATCACCAGGTCACTGACAAAAATCCAGACTTGCTGAGCCATGAGCAGGCAAATTGCTTTTGTCCTCCATCCCATGCTCTGACTTTGCACCTCTCTTCTTGTCGTGGTTGAAACACTGCTTGCAACAGGTAACAAATGTCTGCAGTTATGGAGTTTCTACAGGAAATGTGATTTCCTGTGTACTCATCCAGTGAAAATTTGATATCTCCATGTTTGTGACAGAGCAAGGGGCTTGGGTTTCTTTTTTTTTCTCACTGGAGTCGAGCAATGGAATTTTCTGTTTTGAAACTGCACCTGCATGCAGCTAAGATTACTGTCTGTTTTTGAAGAGTTCATCCTGCAGCCAACCCCCAGCCAGCTCTGGTTCCTGTTTCATTCAGGACTTGAACACTCCAGTCCTAATTCTTCAGTTCCTTAAATTTCATTTATGCCTATCAGAAGTGGCTTTAACAGGCTTTGCAGCTCTGTTTTTATGTCTTTCTTTGTAGTTTTCCCAATATAAATAACACTAGAAGAGTAAAAGCAATGGAATAAATGCCTGGGAGAGATGGGATGCAATAGGAAACCAAGCTGTGATTAATTTTTCAAAATCAAGATCTATTCAATGCATTGCCTGTCTGGTTTCTAGGTTCTATTCACTTGATAAGGGAATAAAGTATATCAGAAAATTTTTGAAATTCCATTCCAGAGAGGAAAACCAAGGTCTGTACCTGCTGTCAGACTGTTTGGTTTGCAGACACCTGTGGTGGGTACCATGTGCCAGGAGTTGTGATGAGTTTGGTCAAAAGCTTGAGTGTCAGGAGAGAAGGGCAGGGCAGCCTGAGCCCTGCAGTCAGCTGAGCTCAGCTGATCAGGCTAATGCAGGGGAGCCTTTATCCTTCTCCCTCTGTCCTCAGGTGTTATGAAATTTAAGCCAGGTTTTCTGTCACCTTAGGGAGCTCATGCTCTGTTTCTCCACAGCGCAAAGGTCGAGCAGAACACATAAAGTTAGAATAATTAGAGATTTCTTAGCGACAAGCTGTGGCTCTTGACATAACTATTAGTGGAGAATATGTGGCCAGACTGATCCCCTGGCTGGTTGCTGATGTGTTTCCAGAGCTGCTCCTGGGGATTTAGGCAGCTGGCATACTCCTAAACAAGCTTATTTGTGATAGGGAATTGACTGGGTATTAACTTCTCCCCAGGTTCTCACACCCTCAGTGCAACTGAAGTGATACAATTAGCATTTTAAATAAGGCAGTGCTTCAACAAAATTATTTTGGTTAAGATGACAGTGTGGAAGGGGATCAGTTTATGTTTTATACACTCATGGCAGCTTGCCTCACCTGAAAGACTGAGGTCTGCAGTTGTTGAGGCTTCTGGTGGAGTTCAGGGACCTCTTCAAACAGAAGTGAGTTATGGAAATTTCATCATGAAATTAATGAAATTCGAATAATTTCAAAAAAAAGTGTCAAGGACTGCCCTGCTCAGGGCAATTTTCAGGTCATCCTGACCCAGCAGAAATAATTCAGTGTCACAAATGGCACCCAGAAGTGCAGCAGCAGTGATAATGTACATCAAAATCTCTGATCCAGTAAGCTGATGGGAACCCTGCCCCATATAAAACACAGAGTTCTGCAAGAACAACTGGTTTATATCCTCAGTGGTAGCTGATAGAATTTTTGTCTGCTTTTGTCCAGGCCTGCTGGAATACACAGCAAAGCCCCAGCAAAGATGGGGATCTGTGTGCTCTGAGGATGAAGTCTGTATGTTTGTAGCATCCATAGTAAGACAATGCTGAGATAAAACCTTAACAAGGTAATCTAGCTCCAAGCTGAGCTGGGAGAAGCTGATGTACACCTGCATTGCTTTAATGGAGGAAAGAGTAGGTCTGAGCCAAAGGTGTGTGTTTGGGGTCTTTGTTGCAGTCAGCAACCTCAGGATCTCGTCCAGGGAAGCAGCAGGGTTCTGGGGACCAGCATCAAACACCAACGAGACGGGCTCCCGTTCTTGAAACCATTTATTTATTCAGCATGGGAACAAACTCAGATCCAGAACAGAGAGCTCTGAACAGAGGCACAGCAGGGGTTTTTGAGGGACAGAACTCTTGAGGGTTTCCACCCTTGAGGGTGGAGTTCAGGGTCAGGGACCATTAGAAACACACCAAGGGAGAACTCCCAGGGACTCAAACCCAATGGGAACACCTGGGCCGCCCTTCACAAGGGGTTTGGGGTGGGACAATGTTAACTCTTTGTCGTCCCTGAGACACACTGCCACAGGTCTTGGCATGTGTCCTACAGGCCAGACACTTCCAGGAGGGACATTATGACATAAACACCACTTCCTTCTTGAGTCCAAAGCAAGTTAAGTGGCCAGCTGAAAGTTTCACGTGTCTGAATGTACCGGTTTGTCAATAGATGAATGGCTGTTGAAGGGAAGATGAGACCTGTTCATGCCTAATTAAAGCACTGCCAGCTGTGCCTGCTGAGGTCTTGTGAGACTCAAGAACATCTGGTCCTCATCAGGCCTGTGAGCTTTTGGTTGATGAGGAGCATGCGTTACTCGTGTGACTGCGAGGCAGATGGCAAGAAGTGTGATGGTAGAAAAGTTCCTCTGGGAGTCCCTGGCTAAGGGAAGTGTGTCAGAGCTGGTTTCTGAGCACTGCAGGCCGTGTTAGCTGCAGGAACTTTCTGCCCAATGAATTGTTTCCTGAGGCAGACTGTATCTGAACAAAATAGACTTTTGAGGTAGCTTGATTTCATGGTGCCTTGATGAGATGGCTGGCATGGAAATCCACAGGAACACGTCATGGCTCTGATGTTATTTTCTGCAAGGGATAATTGGGACTGAAACACTGGCCCTGGAGCAGAGAACCTTAGCTTTTTCTCCAGCTTGTTCAAGAAAGTGGTTGTGATTAAAATAATGAATGAAGGAAAAGAACTTGGACTTCCATTGTTGTAATGCTCTGTATTTCAACAGACTCATTAATGCATTGAGCTTCAATTCCTCTTACTGCTGGATTGCAAAGAGCAGACCTTCCACTAGCTGTAGGCACTCCTGGGTCCCTGGAGTTTTGATAAGCAGAGAGGAAAGACTAAAAGTTCAGCATCTGGGGAAAGAAGCCCAGATTCCTTTCCTGGTGAAAAATAGCAGTGAAGTAGCATTGTTCCTGTGTTTGCATCAGATCGTGGAACCCACACAATATTCCCCTTGCACAGCATCATTCTGCCTGTCCATCTTCTTGACCTGACTCTTGCAGCTGCCTGGCCCAAATCCCAGCTCTTCAGCAGGAGCAGAATGCTGCAGTCTGCCCTTGTAGATGTGTGTCAGGAAACATGAACATCAGCCTCGTTCTCTAACAATTGTGTTGACTCCCATCTGCTTTAGAATCCAGCTCCCCTGCTCTATTTAAAACTCTATTTGACAATCTGGATATTAGCACAAAGATGCTGCTCAGCTTGCTCTCAAAAACAAAATAGAAAGAGAGGAAAAAAATTTTGTTGAAATATATTAGTGAATATTACAAGCTGGAACTTGTTTCAGCCACTGTGTTCACTGACAAAAAGAGTGCCTGGCTTATCTATTACAGAAAACCCCTGTGATCAAAATGTACTTCAGCTGCTGGAAACCATTGTAATTTTCCTATTGCTCACTATTTACATCAGGAGAATGAATCTTAATTAATTTTTATTAGGTACTTACTGTGATTGCTCATCTTTCTCAAGGGAAGACTGAGGTCAAGAATCAGAGTTTGCAGTAGGATTTGCTTTTTTTTTGAGATGCTTTCCAAAGGTTTTCATTGCACCTGGAATTTTTCAGCCATATCCTCTTGGGCTGTGTGGAGAGAGCATTATGCATGAACTTTTGGAGCTAGTGAAAGAGGATGCTCCAGGATTAGAGTCTTAAGCAGTCCCACAGGCTTTTCTTCCTGTTCCCTTTTCCCTTCAGACCCCTCCCAGGTCTGACCTGCGTTTCTGTGGCAGAGATGTTAGTCTGGAGATAGGCAACAACAAATTTGTGTAGTTAAAATGTGAGTATCTTCTGAGGCAAAATTCACAGCTTTGCCTTGATCAGGTGAGATTAAAACTCTACAGCTCTACTAAACTTGAAAATATTTATAGCCTTCTCCTTTTGGCCCAGAGACCATCTTATCTAAAACAGATGAGAGCTCAACCTTGTCTTTAGATTTTGTTATTCCTAAATTCTATGCTTATAAACAATCTATCAGAATTTAGCTAAATGAAACCCTTTTTAAAAATGGAATTTATCCTGCAGAGTAGTAAGAAATAAAACTTCCCATTAGTCTTATTCAATGAATAGATAAGCAGCAGCTCTTAATACATTGAAGTGAATTTAAAGAAGTGGGGGATTTGGGTTATGATCTTTGGTGTGCCTTTATTTTCTTTTCCTTTCAATGACATTGGAGAATTTAAATCTTGGATTGCTTGGAAGAAAGAAGTTTTACTTCTTATTTGGCATCGAATTCAAATAGGGGGGGTAACAGAGTCTGGAGGTGGATAAAACATTTCCCAGATTTTATAGAGAGCTTGAACTTGGGATTCTGATTTCATTCATTCCAAGGAAAGAATCCAGACAAGAATAAGTATAGAAATATTTTAGATGTATTAAAATATTTGTATGGCTCTCATCACTAGTTTCTAAGTGAATAGGTTTGGATCTGAATTTCAGCTGCAGACAGGAGTGTGGATCTAGGTTTTAATTTAGGACCATCTTTCATTGTAAATGGCTTCTGTGGGTTTATGACCTTGCTTGTTGGGTTTTTTTTTCCATTGGAAACTCAATACATTTCAGAAACTTTAGGCAGCACAATGATTTAAATTGGCAAAGTACAGCAGAGTTGTTTGCAGATAATGATCTTGCAGATATAATGGGAAGCTGACACCTGTGATTGTCAACCTTGACCTCCAATCATTTCTGCTTTAAGAAAAATCTTTGTGAAAGCTTTTCCCAGTCAAAGA
This sequence comes from Poecile atricapillus, assembly GCF_030490865.1. Taxonomy (NCBI): domain Eukaryota; kingdom Metazoa; phylum Chordata; class Aves; order Passeriformes; family Paridae; genus Poecile; species Poecile atricapillus. The sequence goes on along the minus strand of NC_081266.1, from coordinate 2,547,986 downwards.
TCTCACAGGAAAGGCCAAAACATAGCTAGATTATTAGTGAGCACACCATAAAAGCTTAAAAATAACAATTTATTTGTAATTATCCAAAAAAAAAAAAAAGGAAAAAAATATATATGCCATCTTAAGCTTCACGATAAATTGCCTGGGGTTATGGGAAAATCTGAAAAGGCAAAAAGTTCTGTGTTGCTTCCTGACATTTGAGCAAACAGGTTTTTGCAGCTGTGTGTAATTACAAGAAGTTAGAGGACTGTTTATTTAACAATGATATATTTATACATTTACTAGGAAATACAGCATTAGTCAGAGAGGCATTAAAATATCTGTTAAGCTATCCATTATAATATCTGCAATCTGAAGCCCTTAAGAAACAGTATTCTTCCGCAGTATTCTTCCACACAATCATTTTTCAGTTTCCTGTAAACACAGCTAGAAAGGCATAATCCAAGGGGGAAGTTCATGGAGGTTCACACAGGACAGGGATGTGCACCTTTGGAGTTTATTTCCCTCTCTGATAGAAATTTAACACCTGTTTGCACGTCAGGACTTCAGGATTTTGGAGTGGTTTTGGTGTGTTTGTGTCACTTTTGTTATGTTGGGAAATCATGGTATCTCCATTCATTGTGGGGAAAACAGCTCTGGCCTGAAAAATTCAGAAGACAGAGGGGAGGTTTAGATGCCCAAACCTAAGGCTGACCTCTTACCTGCACTTCTAGTCCTACAGACACATTTGCAAGTGAAGATTTTTTTGTTCATGTGGAGTAATGCATGTCCTGAGTGACTTCTGTTATATTATGGAAGAGCACTTTGCTGTTGTGCATTCCCTCTGTGGCCTGGCTCCTACCAGGATTCTGTCAGGGTTTATCTGCTGGAATCAGCTCCATGTGGAGTGCACTGACAGCCTCAGCATTCATGAGAAAAATGTGTGGAGAAGGAGTGGATGGTGACACTTCTCCAGTTTGCACAACAGTCTGGGGGTAAAGAGCCTTTGATGGTGATGTGATGCAGCCTCTTCCCTGTGGGACTGTAATCCATGTGCTGTGGATGTGCTTTCCTTGAAAAAACTGCCCCAGCTCATAGCTGATGTATTGAAAATTTCTATTCCTCCTTTAAAAGTTCTTCTGTTAAAGAGCCCAGGGAACTGCAGCCAGTGTTTCAAAGTCACAGGCTAGCATCTTATGCATTAATATTGAAACCAGAAGACGGAATTCAGTTTTAATATTTTTCTTGGGTAATCTATCTTCTTTCTTCATCTTCTTGAATTAATTTAGTGGCGCTGAAAAGTTCTGAAATTATTTCCTGGACTAGATTAATTATTCAAGACAATGGGAGTTGTTTAGTTGACTTCACTGTGAATTAGAACAAGTCATTTATTTAAAGGCAAGATACAGCACGAACAAGCAGTAAAGTCAACTCTCCATTCTCTTGTTCCTGCTACAGAGACACACAGGCACTCTCACTTGTAAGTTCAGCTTTGACCTCTAATCATGAGAACAGATTTTTCTCCAGACCTTTTCATTTTATGGTGACTTGAGGTTACTGGTGATGAGATGCACACCTTCCTACTGAAAACCGGATTAATGGAATGAATTCTTCTCTACAAGTTTTAGCAAATGGAAACCAGAGTGTATCATGGAGTATTTAGAGTAGATTTTTCTTTTTCCTGGTTTGAAGCACTTATGTGGTGTGATGTTCATAATCACAGGAAGCTAGAATCATTTAGGTTGGAAAAGACCCCTAAGACCATCGAGTCCATCCAGCACTGCCAAGTCCACCACTCCAATAATGTTTAAATAACTTCCTTTAGGGCATGCCTGCACTGCAGATTTTAGTGGTGGGGAGCAAAACAGAGGCTGTGCTCAAAAATGGAGAACCAGTGGGGAGGATTTGTTATGTTAAAGCGTTTTATTCTCAGTCCTGCAGTGCACCTTTCCCCTCCATCAGTGGCAGCATTTTGCCTGGGTGGAGAAGGCAGAACTGTACCTGACACACTTCCTTGGGATACAGCTGACAACACCTTGTTTCTCTAGAAAACCAGCACTGAATAACACTGTGACTCCAGAGGGGAAAAACCCCAACCCTCTGACTATTTCTTTTGCTCTTATTCTTTTAAGTTTTGCTAAGGAGGGATAAAACAAACCAGAGTCAATATTATGGAGTATCTTTAAGAATTTGCCATAAAGCTTTTGCCTCTTTCTGCTGTGGCAAATTCTATTGGAAGGGGACACATACTGCTCCACTAGAGCAACACTTCCCAGTGACTTCAAGTTTCATCTTCACTTTGGTGGCAGTGTCTTGTGTAAGTGTGTTGAATTCAGACAACATAGTTATTTAAATGGCATTTTCTACCTTAAAATTGTTGTCTGCTTATTCTTCTTAATTATAAACATTAGGATGCATTACTCTATGACCACCCTCACCCTGCAAATCAACCTGAATCTGATTTTGAACTCTCCAGTAATTTTAATAACATGTTAATTTTCATAGTGTTAAGAATCTTTTAATCTCACCCTGCCTTAGGATATTATTTTCATCACTGGTCTAGTCCTTCTCCCAAAGAAGTTAAAAAAAAGGGTTTCCATTAAACTGAAGAGGAGACAGAATTTAATTCTTTTCAAAGCAGTACCTGGTTCACAGACAGATGTGCTGCCTGGGCCCTCAGATGGGAAGTTACAATTGAGATTTTAGTTTGATAATAAACCTCTCTGTCTACAGTAACCCAGATGACAGTCTGGATCCCAGTCATAATGGTGAGGGGGTTCAGGTCCCTACTTGTCTGCTGCTTAAATTTTCTGTGAAATGAACTCATTTGTCACTTTTAAAAGCAAGAATGATGTTTTGTAACTCTTTCTTCTCTTTCTTGCTCCCATCTTTGCATTCAATGCAGAAAAAACCCTCCTATATAATGTCTCCAATCTTCTCAGAGCAGTCCTAAATTGACTCTTTATTATTTCTCTGTGTTTTCCTGGCTGTATACAGGGATGGGAACGTGGAAGATGTGGTGGATTGTTGTGAGGTTACCCTGCTGATAGCCTTACTCTAAAGATGTATTTTTACAATATGTTGTCTGAATCTGCATCCCAAATTCACAAGGAGGACATATTAAACCAGCTCTTCCTGTAGATTCCAATAATCCCTAAAATCATGGGCAATCTGAGCTTTTCAATCCTCTTTGGTACCCAGTGGTCCTGTACCTTTTACAAACAGTTAACTTTATTATTGCTTGATCTTGCTGCTTCTTTCTGGTTATTTTTATTCTGAGGTTAGTCATGTGTGCTCCACAACTTCCCCATAAAGACAGGGGATGAGTTTTGCAATTGGCATGTTGTGATGAGACCATTTGGGACCCTAATGAATATATTAAACAGGCTGGGGGAGATGAGAACTGTTTTGGATTTGTCTGAAGACATCTTTGGAGCCATTCAGGGAAACAAAACAAAATAAGGAAAAAAAAATAAAAATAATGTGTTTTCAGCGCTTCAGTTGCGACATTGTTTGCTTCAAAATGAAATGCTTTAGTTTTAGGTGACTTAAACTTCGGGCCTAGCTCCAAAGCAAAACATCTTGATTTAAGAAAGAATATTTTAGCAAAACCTTTTAATTATTTTGATCCACTGTTCCTTCCTTGTGCCTTTCCCTTTTTTGTGTCTGCAGCTGCTAAAGCTGTGGCACTAGAGCTGTAGACTGACCTCTCGTGTTTGCCACTGCATTTTTTGCACAGTTCCAGTTGCACTGTCCTCACATCACACCAAAGTGGAAGGCAACACTGAAAGCAGAGCATGGACAGTCAGTTTCCCTCAGTGCCTTCACAGACCTTGAGTCCCATTTGAAGCCACCTCCAAACAAAATAAATATAAAGGTTAACAGACGTTACATTCAAGAAAATTGTCTTGGAAGAGATTTAGAAATTCTTGGCTTAAGAACGTAGCCCTACTGTAACTATTGGGGATGAAGGGATTAAAACTCTTCTGGGTTTATATTTTGGTTTCTGATTCTGCCTCTGGAGCAGCTGTGCTGGTCACTGAAGGCAGTAGGAACATTTAACTGGATAGAACACTGGTTCCAGCTGCTACAGCCCCTTCTGAAATCACCCCTCTGTAGCAAGATGGTTATAATTAACTGTCCTTTCTGGTGGCTGTGAAGATATTCAAATAAAACCCCCACCACTACAAGAGAACAAAGGGCTATCAGTGGGTAATGCTGATGGATGCAGTTAGTGGTTCAACGGAGCACTTGTGGGAATTTGCCCAGGATTAATTTTGATTTCCCAGCACATTTGCAGGTGAAACATATTCTGGAGTGAAATAAGAGGTTAATCATGAGAAGGCAGCTGACTGCTCTAAGCAACAGCCTTTTTCATCAATGCCTCTGATGCAAATAAAAACCCCAAACAGCCCTAAAACTAAATATAGCAAAAAAGTCCTCAAAAGCCAGTCAATAAATAGTAATTATCTCTCACAGCTGGAAGCATGTTTTGCTTTGAGTGCAACCAACAAACTGTGCTTGACTGTGTGCTGATTATTTCAATCAGGTTATAAAGGAGAATGCTATTTTGGAGCCTCTCACTTGGAAGGTGTTCTTGTAAATGTGTTCTATTTCCAAACCATTCTCTTCCTTTCCAATCTGCTGCAGACCTGGATAAGTGGCAAAGCCTGGCTGATTTGATCCCAAAGCTGGATTGTGATCCCGATATTGCTGATGGGCACAACACCCTGAGACCTCCTCCCTGTGCTCCCACTCGCTACTCCTGTGCAAACACTGGTCCCAACAGAGCAAAGCAGACATTCAGCGTGGGACCAGCCCTGCCAGGTTCCATGGAAGAATGCCTCCTGGGAGGTGGGGAAGGAAGGGAAGAGACAAGAAAGCAGCTCTTGGAAGAGGAGTTAAAAACCAGGCCTGTTATGTTTCATGACACATCGATTTTTTTTGTTTTTTCAGACACCTCACCAGTGCTGGAGAGTGGTTTAAACTATGAGATCTTGACAAACTGATCCTCATCACTGGCTCTATAGAGCTGTCAAACTGAAGGACAACTTTGAATTAACTCTCAAAATTAACATGTCAGCAATCAGGTCAGGAAACTGAAATTTATAATGTCCCTGTGATGCATTGTCCTCATTCCAGGAAGTTAAATTGTGTTGCACTACCAAATACCCCATAGAAAGCCTGGACTGGTTTGGATAATTCCCATTTCAATAAGAGACACGTTTGTCATCTTGCAATTCATGGGACCAGTTTTAGAAACAATGTTATCTTTGAGGCTTTGTTTTTGCCTGATAGAATGATGGTTATCTTCTGGAAAATAACATCTATTCTGATGTTCAGGCTCCATTTCTGTCAGTACCTACATATCCAATAGTTACCTCAGTGCATAAATAAAATATTGACAGGCTCTTGTGGGTGGGTGTGCACTGCACCTCCATACTTCAGATTGTTACAGACCTCCCTGCATGCAGCGCGCTGAGTTTTGAAAAAAAATGCAACCTGAGGTGCTGCTGCAGCTTTTAGATGAATATTTCACATATTCTCATCTTCCTTCTTCCTAACTGAGCTGGTTGAAATTTTCACATGGGTTTTTGTATCACTGGTAAATTTGAGAAAGCAAAGAGGCTGCCGATTGTTTTAGCTATTGGTTAAGTAGGTCTCTGTTTTACTAGAACGACAGGCACAAGGAAGAAATTTTGAACTCCCAGGAGGGTTACTTTATGTCATTTGGGTTTTTTTCAAACAATGGGCTCCTTTTTTGGAAGCCATTTGGAAGTAAAATCATTATATATATATATATATCATAATCCTATCATTTAAAGGACTATGAGGTGTTGCATTTACAGTGTGCACCTGATTTATCCTTGAGAACCATAAAAACTGCTCTATTTAAGTGCTACTTTTTCCTTTTCTTTCCTTTACTTTCCTCTCCCCCCTTTTCTCCTTTGTTTTGTTTATCAGGATTCATGAGAGGAGTAGAATCTTGCTTTGTCAAAACCACTGAGGAATAGGATAGATGGAGTTGGATGGTCACAGGTTTAGGTAGCCCTAAACATTCCAGAACTCTGATAGAGTGTAAAAGTATGACCCAGTGCAGAAATTCATTACAATCAAACGAGGTTCTCCCGAGATCAGTGTGGAACAACATATCTTGGTGTCATTCAGATGCTCTCTCGAGGTTGCATTCTTGGCAGCTGCACACTTTGGCTGCTTTTTTTGTTTTTCCAACTGTATATGGACTTCTTTTGTTTCAAATTAATCTCTTGATTGGCTGCAGATGTACACCAAAATGTCCTTTGTTTTAGTGTACATTTTCAAGTGACTAATGATTAGCACTGGTTGGAAACTTTTCCGTTGCAATGATTTGACAGACATTAGTGGTTACAGCAAAATTGATATTTTCTGTGGAAATGCATCACTTTTGCCAAGGGAAAAAAAACCAAAAAAAACCCTTTTTTTTATTTTGTCAAGTCATCCTGAAATCCATGGTTTATTTTAGGTCAGCCTGTCCAATAGCTCAAAGCTGTTGCATTGTTTCAGGACACTACTTAAGACTTTTTTATTTAATGACCTCTTATATTTGTTGCTCCAGGCTCCATTAATCTGCTTCATCCATCAGTATTTCTTGCTGGAGATGGCAGGACAGTAATCTGGGAGCTGTAGTAGCTGTGATGCCTTCAGAGAGAGAAAATATCCCACAGAAAAATTATGAATAAGAGCAAAACTCCTGAGGGGGAAGTGCAAGAGCACCAAGTTTTCAGTCACAACCTGCGAGGGGTTGGGGTGCTTTGTGTGCAAAATGTAGTTGTGAGAAACATAGTTTCCTTTGGAGAGCATTTCTATCCAGTCCATAATTGATAACCATTAATAATTCGAGGTTTTGTAGAATTAAAATCTTATCCATGAGCCTCCTGTTATCATCTGTAGTTTTAGCACTTTATTTCTTTTTTGCAGAGTTGCTTTCGTGCTCAGTTTTAAGGCTTAAAAAACCAAAACCACAATAATAATAATAATAATAAATGCTTTTACTTCTTTTAATTTAAATTTTGAGGGTATTTTTATACAGCCTTTAAAATTCCCTCAAGTCTCATTTTTCAATCCCCTGTCTACAAGTACAAAGGCTTGAAACCTAACCTTGCACTAAGCAAATACAGCATAATTAAGTTAATTACTTGTTTTCAGGAACTGTGATTCTAAGGGGGGAAAAATAACATTACAAGACTTTCACTGGTATATTGAGAACTGGGTAAATAAGGGATAACAATAGTGGAACTCTGATTTTTGCAGTGGCTGCCATCTCTATGACCACAAGCCATTAAATGTTCACAAAAATGAATGAGCTGCTTAATGTCATATTCCCCCCCAATATGAGACTTTATCTAAAAAGAAAATACCATAATAAATATCCTCCCAACTTCTTAAGCATCTGTCCCAGCATCATGCAATTGGAGCATGGAGGAAACAGAAGGGATGCAGAAACCAAATGTAATTCTTGTAAAACAGGGACATAAGGAGATCAGATTGGTAACTGAGCACATCAAGGATTTAATGTTATCTCAATACACAGTCCATGCTTCTGCAGGCACTAATAACCTCACTTTATACCTACAATATCACTCATTTGTGGAGGGATTAGGAAAACCTCTCCTTTGTACCCAATAGTGTGCACACATAGGGGCTCTAACTTATTAAAGCTAATTTTACAATTAGAGAACACACTGAATCTGTGAATTAGCACCATAATGACAGGAACAGATGTCACTTGCTGTAGAATGAGCAACACAAAATATCAGGATTGTACTGTGCAATGCTGCCTCATGCTTTCTGACAGCCAACTCCACCTCCCTGAAGTCAAGCCTGCTCCTCAAAAGCCTTATCCTAATGTTTGTCTAGCCAGAGGCAGATTGCAGTGGTGACAGAAGGCAAACCCACTGCAAGTCCTAACCCCTTCCATCCTCTTTCCTCAGCCTGCCAGAAACCCTGGGCAGACCCTGTTCATTGTAGTTGTTCCCCTCCAGGGATGAGTCAGAGAATCAAAGTTAATTCTCCTGAGGCCGCTCTTGGACCAAGCCACATACAGACCTAGTCCTAATTACATAATTTTCTCTTGTCAAACATCATTTCACTGTGGCAAGATATTATTTATGTCTTGCAAAAATGTAATTTTTAATAAGCACTAGGTGAATTTAAGGCAGAGTTGTGGATGGACTCTCGTTCCCACAACTGTGATGACCAGAGAAATCACATGAAATTTTGAACAGGAAGGGTGAAAGGTTTGAACAGATATGTTTTACTGTGATTCCAAAGAGAAAGTGTAAATATGATGCCTAGGGCATAAAGGGGGAACAGCCTACAAGTTCCAGGTCAGACTTTGCTGCTGCTTTGGTGCTGGGAGCCATCCTGTGGCTTTGTGTATTTGATTAATGAGCGAGATAGGGTTGAAGGGTTGAAATGTTGTGTTTAAAACAGACATGCACATTTGGCTGCACTTCACTAAAAATGTGCAAAGGGTGAGTTGATAGCTGGGAGAGTGTCTGAGATAACCTGCTGGAAAATCAGCCCTGCAGTGGTTCTTCAGGATCCTCAACACCCCTAGAATGTTGTTGCAGAAGGACATTTCTATTTTTTATCCCCTTCCTCATGGCTTAACATCAGAAAGTGTACAGGAAAATTACCACCAAATATCATGTGACAATTTGGTACTGGGCAGCTTTTAATTGAGAGATTTTATGGTGTGAGAGATTCCAAGAGATGGAACTGTCATTCCCAATCTGTTCACACAATTACATGGATATGGGTAGTCATATAATCCAGATCTCACCTTTTGTGAGCAAGCCAGGGTCAAATTTCTTCCCTGATGCCCTGAAAAAGGGAGTAATGTTTTTTTTTCAGGGTGTCCTTTGTAGCACTATGACGTGATGGGAGGGGCTTGAGGTTTGCTGGCTATAAAAACCCTGTTCCCCTTCTTGTTGGGTTCAGTGCAAATGATTTTGTCAGGAAGTAATTAAATCAAGTGAAAGCATCATGTTCTCTAAAGGAACAGCAGAAAGCCAGCACAGTATTTTCAAGCCATGTACTCTTGTTGAGCCTCCAGCTTGTGCAGGAGGGCTTTTCTGCTCTAATTCATCTGATCTGCTTTGGTGAGTCAAGCAATTCCACGACTTAACAAGTGTTCCTATGGACACAAACACGATGGCCTTGGATCACATGTGAGTTAAGACACTGAGTTTTTGAGAAACAATAGCTTGGTTGAGATAGAAACTTTCTGACCCATAGAATCATTCTGACTCATTGAAACATTCTGACCCATAGAAACATTCTGACCCATAGAATCATTCTGACCCATAGAAACACTCTGACCCATTGAAACATTGAGCTCCAAGCTCCGTCATTGGCAGTCATGACGTCCTCATTTCTTATTTTGGAAAATTCAGTTTCCCTCTCCAGATCCTCAGTGCTGAATGGCTGGAACGTATCTTTTGGATTCCAAGAGAAATTTGCAGGTGTGGTCTCTGGGATTTAGCCTGTCCAAGGTTTTTTTTCTGAGGCATGTCAGTGTTTTTAGCACACCTGTCCTTATCCCTGTTGCTGGGGGAAGTAAATCCAATTGTGTCTGGCAGCACACGAGCGTGCGTGGTGAGTGCAAATATAAGATCCTGGCTATTTTTCAAGCTGATTTATTTTCTACTACATTGCACAGTTTGCATGGTAGTGTTGGGAAGACAGATGAGGCTTCAACCCTCTCAGACTGCTATCAAACCAAGTTTTGCATTAAATTTTAGTGGGAGCCACTCTGGTCCAGTAACATCCCTCACTGTAAGCTCCGGCGGGCGGGATAACCAAAGCGCTCTTTGAGACTCATTTTCACTCACCTTTAGGACAAAGACTTGACAATTCCTGGTGTTTTGCTCGCAGTTTTAGTGTGTTTTTCACGCGTCCGGGTGCCCTGTTCCAGGCGGCCCCACGAGAGGGCAGCCGGGACACGCCGCTCTCAGTCCCGGGCTCCGCTCTTTGTCCCGGGTCACTTCGGCTCCGAGGGGCTTCAGCTGCTTCATCCCATCCTTCCCCAGGTGAGGATGCTCCGTTTGAGCGCTTTCCTGCATCTCTGCCTGCTAAAACCCGCGGTTCCTGGGTGGGCAACCAAGCTTGAGCAGGCTGAGCGACAGCTCTTGTGCGTGTCACCGAGAGCAGCAGCAGCTCCCCAGTAAAGCCGGCAGGCTCAGAGGAATAGCCCAGCTTGCTAAGGCTAAAACAGAAACAAGATTGAGTCTCTTTGCATTTCTAAGTTTAAATGACTTTGATTCTCATTTTATCAGGTGAAATGTAAAGATTTGCCCAGTGGTTCTGTCATATGTCCCATTGGTTATGGCAATCGCTCTGTAACTTCACGTTTGGGTAATGTGTTTTCAAAAAATAAATACAAGTTATAGATCCAGACATCTCTCATGAGAAGCTGTATATCAAATGATTCCAGTCCTCTGCTTTTGGTTTGTTGTTTTATGGTTTTTTTTATCTCTATCTGTGGTTGAAAAGCACAACTGCTGGAACCAGAAAGAAGTCAGAAAGATTTACCAGATTAGAATACGTGTCTGCAAGCTCCCCCTAATTTCTTGGGAAAGGATTGATGAAACCTCAAATTAGCTGCCTAAAGGATACAATCTTAATTAATCATCAATCTGCAGTCAAACTGTCACAGGAAGAAATGCCTGGGTGAAGAGTCATGGAATGGTTTGGTTTGAAAGATATATTGGAGATCATCCAGTTCCATGCCCCCTGCATGGGCAGGGACACCTTTCACTAAACCAGGATGCTCAGAGCCCCATCCGACCTGGTCTTCAACATTCCCAGGGATGGGCCAGCCCCAGCTTCTTTGGGCAACCTGTGCCAGGGCCTCAGCACCCTCACAGTACAGAATTTCTTCCTGATATCTGATCTAAACTTACGCCTTCTCAGTTTAAAGCCCTTCCTCCATATCCTAGCTCTACATTCCGTTTGGAAAAGTCCCTCTCCAGCTCTCCTGCAGGCATCTTTTAGGTATTGAAAAGTGCTGTAAGGTGTCCCCAGAGCCTTCTCTTCTCCAGGTTGAACACTCCCAACTCTCTCAGTCTTCACAGGACTGGTGCTCCAGCCCTCTGATCCTTTCTTTCTGTCTTGAAATAGTATTTTACAACAGCAAGAATTGCTTCTTTAATATTCTTACTGTTTTTTGGGAAGTTTTTGTGGGTTTTTGTTGTTGTTCTTGTTGTGCTTTTTTGTTTGGTTGGTTTAGGGGTTGCATTTTTTCCCCACAGGGAATGTTTTTCAGATGGCTTACCTGGCCAAGATGAATGTCAAAAGAGTTAGCAATAGGGAGCTGAGGAGTATCTAAGGTACTTTTTGTCTCAACAAAGGAATAAGCCGTACATCATGAATAAGACACCTGCTGTTGCTTTTCCTGATCTTTTATTTTCTTTTCCTAGAAGTTTTTGAAAAAAAACCTGACAGTGATTTTAAAGCTATGGGAGGCTTGGTAACTTCAGAAACAGGAAGATAAACTTTGAGGCTGAGAGTTTAAGACAGTGAATATATTCCATGGCCTGAAGGTAGGGTTGACACTAAATCTTCTACACTTTGCCTGTGAGTTCCCTGGGCAAAGCCTGTCTTTTTTTGTGCTCTGTAGTGATTTGGGCAACACCAGAGGAAACCCAACAGGGCTGGGGCTGTTTGTGACCTTGTAATAAACACAACCAGTAACAAAGCACACAGATACTGGGTATGATCTCCAATTCAGCATAACATCATGGTTACCTTGTCCTGGGGGGGGGACACAGAATGATTTTGATTAATATATGGATCTTTATATGAAAAGAAGGCCATCAATATGCATAGAGTGTACAGACATATGAAAACCTTGGTTTTCATTCTGGAAGTTCGATATTTTCAGGAAAATGTTATCTAGCCCTTTTTTAATGTTTTCATAAAGCTTTTAAACACAAGACTCCAGAGATTTGTAATAACATTTTACCTCATCATATCCTTTCTGTAGATTTCAAAAAGCATAATTTTTTTTATTTATTTTTTTTCAAAAAAAGTCCATTTGGAAAATATAGATAACCCTGCTAGGGGGAGCAATGTGGGGGTAAAATGTATTAATGATTTTTATATGGGACTTTATATGAAGGTTATGGGGGCCATGTAAGCACTGAGATGTCAAGAAATATCAGACTTTCTGCTGCAAACATCTCTGCAATTTTCTGTGTGTGTTTCATTAGTGAGCACTCAGAAATAACCTTACTGCTGCTGGTGACACCCCATCAGATGCTGTTTGAAACAACTGTTGAATGACTCAAATGTTTTAGGAATATGGAAAATATCCCCTGGCCAGCTTCTTTTCTTCTGTTTGTTTCTTCAGTGAAATTTATAAGCCTGTGTTTTTGCCATGGCACGCTGTCACTTTGGAAATTTTTATGATTTTATATATCTGAAAGTTATGGCTTCAGATTAAGAGGAAATAGACTGCCAAGCAAACAGAACCCTTTGTGTTGGAAACATGAGTGAAAACGTGAACTGAAGATGCAGAATCCAATCTGGGGTGGGAATTTTCCCAGAACTGGAAAGGCAGGAACTCAGGATATGATCTCCAGGTCTGTTTCTGACACAGTCCTAAGGATGATGGATATGGTAGGCCACGCCACAGTCATCTATTGTCTGCAAGTTTATTTAGAGGGAGAAAAGATCTAAGTGATATCTGATATTTTCCTTTGAAAATTAAAAATAGTTGAGATTTCTGAGATTTGATTTCTTGCATGAATTGCCATTTCACTTTCTATATTCTCCTTTTCTCTTCCCCCCCACTAGCTGAAAGCCTCTAGTAATTTTTTCAGAAGAAAATCTTGGAAAGAAATGATAGAAGTGCTCACATCTGCATCCAAATGAAGGTAGTGAGAGTCACTTGGTCTGGAAAGGAGCAACACATCTCATCTGGAATAAATGCAAATATCTGTTTTGAATGTCAACATTAACTATTTTACTGCTGATCAAAAAATTAAAGAAAATTGTGATGATCAATGGAGGGAAGAAAATTTGCATTAGGTTTTATTTTCCTGAAGCCAATGAAAAATACCTGTAGATCTGAGCAGGTAGCTTCCCTGAGTAGTTGTTTATGTTTCTTTGTGAAAAATGGAGGAAGTGAAGGAAAAATACTGGAGGAGAATGGTGTGTCCTTTGGACTGATTAATTGGTAGCTGACACGAAGAATCTGAATATAACACCCAAGCTCAACAGAAAAGCCAAAAGCCTGGCGCTCCTAAATTCTGCTAAGAGTTAAGGATACAGAAAGTACACCTTTCTCTCAGCTGGGTTTGAATACTGGAACACAGAAATAAAAATCACATTTTTAGCTGTAGCAGCACTTTAAGTGGGTGGATTGAAAGAAAAGATGGACTTGAATGATAAAAATTCCTTCCCAAACTGGGAAAACTCTTTTCCAAACTGTTGTGTTTCTTCTAAGATATTCCAGTCACATGCAAGTTGCCACTGCCTGGACAAGACACTGGGGTAAAAAGGTTTGGAGATGAGAAGATCTCAGCCATGGTTCATACTTTGTAGTACAGTGAAGGAATTAAGATAATTGTGGTTTGTGAAAAAGAAATAAGCTCAAATAATGATTTGAATGCCCTTATTAAGCTTTGTTGTTATGATATAGCTCTTTACAATGGTTTTTGTTGCCTCCTGGCTCACTATTTTTGTTAATTAATCATAGTTTATTTGGTTTTTACTGTTGTTATTATTATTATTGTGGTTGCAAATCTTTGAAATATAACACAGTGAAGACTAATGAGCTGTTGTGAATAAGGTATGAAGATTACTTGATTTAAATAATATTTGGAAGAGTGAATTTGGCTCATGAGATGGTATGACCTGGATTTCCACTAGAGAAGGCTCATTTTAAGGTAGCATGAGAACTAAATGTTTTCTTTAATTCTGGCAAGATACTTGTTTTAATTTGCAAGGAATTTGAGAGAAAACTTTCTTCATTATGATCAAAGTGTTTTTATTTTTAAACTTTATATATATGTAATAACCATGCGTGTTTATGTGCATTTAGAAGTTAAAATGTCATTTTTATTGTAAAAGTTTGATTTGTGAAAAAATAAATAAACTGAACTAAACTAAACTAAACTAAAATATTCCAGTAGGACATGAAAAAATAGTACCCAGCAATGAGCATCAAATACACATCAAGGACATGTTCTTGGATGAACTTTTTCTGTGCTGCTTGTTGATCTTATGTTGTAAAATGTTCTGGCAATTTGTGAAGCAGTGAACAAATGAATTTCCTGTAGTCCTAGGAGGTGTCATGGCTATTGGACCACAGTTTCCTCTAATTACAGCTGAAGACATTGGTGCCTTGTGGTCAGTGTGACTTAAAAAGGAGAAAATAGAGATGCCAGGTCTTTGTCCATAGTAATTTGACAGTTGTATGAGAGAATTATTTTTGAGAACATGCTGTGTCACTGAAGTTATCAGAGGTCTTTGCTAGCAGTTGGGTTTAGTTTGTTTTTCTTTTTTTTTTTTTTATTTCTTTATTTTCTAAAATGCTGCCAGGAAAGGAGATGTTCTGGTACATGGATAATGTGGCATTGCATCAAAATGATTTCTGAAGCATAAGTAGTTACAATGAATATTGCCAAGAGTGGTGAGTTATCTGGAACACTTGATTTTTAAAACAACACCTTTCCTCCCACACCCCTAGAGTTGCACTCAAGAAAAATTCTGTGGCCCCACTTATCTGCTTTACAAAGATCCCAGAAAGCTGCCCTGAGTTTCCCTTACTCCTGATTAGGATTTAAGAGCTTGCACAGGCTGCATTGCAAAGCATCTCCTTGATCATAACCTTGCCTTGCCAACCCCAAAAACTGCAGCGGAAAAACTGTGGTTCCTATGGAGTAATTTGTGTTGAAAAGATATTTTTGTGGGCTCAGATTTGCAGAGCAATGCATGCCAGGAAGCCCAGACAGGGTTTTGCCTGTTTCCCACCACCTGCCAGCGAGGTTTGGGTGAAATAGGGACCCTTTTCACCCTGCATAAGGTTTCAGCACAGATAAACTGCTCTTTGTAACTTCCCTTGGATTCAATAAAGATATGTATCCCTTTGAAACCAGCAGGAGAGCCAGAGGAGGGATGTGCAACTCATCAGGATCTGGGGAGAGAGGGACAACAGAATCATGTCAATCATTCTGGCATTTTTAGCAGTGGAGCCTAAAGGGCTTTGGAGGCACAATTCCTTTTTTGGGTCTGCAGCTGGCTTGGCTTGGTCTCAGCTGGAAAATATAGGGATGGATCTCATGTTAGGACTTGACCTTGGAGGAGGTGATTTTAAAAATAAGTCAAGGTATGATCACAGTTCAGAATCATTATTTTGTAATACATTTCACATAGATGCTTGGCTTACATTTTATCTCACGCTAGTTTTGGATGTAGATTAAATTGAGTGGAGGCAGGTTTTCTGTGCAATAAGAGTGTCCATCTGGTGAGCTACAGCCAAGCCATTAGTTACAGCCATTTCCTAATATTAGACAAGCTCTTCCAGGTGTTTACACAACCCCTCTCCTGAGAGTGATAAAGCACATGGATCACCAGAGCTGTCAATCAGGCCCTTCCATTCTATTAACTCCTGCTGTTACTAAAAATGTTTTATTTTTTGATCATGAATTGAATGTGATGAACTAAAAACCATGATGAAACACGTGGTCTGAATCTTCAAGCTGCTCAAACACTCACTGAGGAAGAAGAGTTCTTCTTATTGCAATTTGTGTAACATTCATCCTAAAAATGTCACATCAGAAGTTTAGGTAGATGAAGAACTTGTTTATACTATAGGTCTAAAATAAATGAGAAATTGAAGCTTTTAATGCAATTACAGGTAACTGTAGCTGATGGGAAAACCATTTGCTCTTAAATGGCAGCCCAAAATATCTATCAGAGAAAAAAGTTGTGGTCTTTTCCCCATCAGAAATACTGAAACACATCAAAACAAACTTTTCATGTTGTTTCTAAACACCTTTCAAAAATGATTTTGAAGAGTGAGATGGGAAAGAGGAAATCTCTTTTTCTACTTCTTTTTTCAAGGAAAAAAAATGCCTAAAGAAGGATTTTTCATTTTCTCTTTCCCTACTAATTTCAATTTCAGACTTTTTCTTTCCTCAGCCTTTCCTTTAAAAAAGAAGGACAAATGAGTGGAATGGAATAAAATATCATAAATGTGAAAAATTGTGAGGTTTGCATTTCTGCAAAATGTGTTTGAAGAACATTTTCAGAGGAAATGCAGTGGTATCATTTTCTTTTGGCCTGTGGTCTCAACAAACATTGAATTGTTGAATTCTTTGTTCAAAAACTGGAAGAATTAATCAAAATATCTTCAGTAGATGTAGAAGTCACACATTTAATCCTGTCAATTTTTCAGTTCTAGTAGTTTGCTATGTGAGGCATTGGGTATATGCAACATTTCCTAACTGGTACATGTTGGTCAATTATGTGTAGTGGCTTTTTGTATGCCTTTGTACAATTCTAAAAGTGTCAAATTTGGATACCAAAATGAGTTTCTTCTTGCTTGTAGCACTGAAAATACTCTGAGCTGATCCAATGTACAGGAACCATTAAACTGTGAGTCCTGGAAAATGGCAGCAAGGTGATTAATTATTATTTCCTATAATTTCCTGTGACATCTTTCTTCTTTAAGGGTAACAACTTTACTGACAAACATCTTATGAGCAGAAGCTCCACAAAAGTGAACAGCTCCCAGTTTCAGGAAGATCTTTGATTCTTATTTGCTGAACCTAGTAGTTTGAGGTTACATCAAGGCAAATTTAATACCAAAATTTTGTTGTGGTAGATGCAGCTGCTTTTGGCTGAGAGGACAAAATTCTTTAGATGCTCAAATAGAATTTAGTTTTCCAGAAACCTTTGCATAACTTGGTTTTTAGGGATTGGAACTCATATAAATTCTACACATCAGTCTCTGGTTCAGTTTAAAATGACCTGATGTCCACTTGATCCTTAATAATTTGGCATGTGTATAGCAGAAAGATTGAGGATGGAAATAAAGTCATAACAAATATAATAATACTTGATACTGCAGCATGAGAGAGAAGAGGTGAAGTTTCTGGCTGTATGAAAAGATGGGTTTTGATAAGGGATCTCAAGAATGTCCTAGGGAGGGTATCTTACATGCTGAGAATAGCAACCAAAGACCCATATTTAGGAACCTGACAGATTCCTGAGATGTAGCTCAGTAATTATTTTGCATGTTATTGCATGGTTAGATTCTTAAAAATGCATCTGATACTGGGTGCTAGAAATGCCAGCTGTCATGCTGCAATAATAAGTGTAATTAATTGTCAGTAATAGTTAGCTGTGTAGTCTGTTTATCCACTGACCTCAGAGCAGCTTGTGGAGATCACCAGTGCTGCTGTCCCAGCTGGGAAAGTGTCATTTTTTAAAGGAAGCCAATTTCTGTAGCTTTTTGCTGTAGTTCTTAACTTGTGCAGTGTGATTTCAGCTTTTTGTTCTGCCACAGAACTTTTTCTGCCCATCTCTCCTTACCCTCTTATGAGTGAATTCAGTCCTTTTTGACCCTCAGTGCCATTTTTAACTCTGTGATTAAGCTCATTTTCCAGTATCCAGGTTTAAGTGATACAAAGTCTGATGTCTGTGGTCAAACAAGCAATGTTTATGCCTGGATAAAAATCCTGGCACAGATGGGAGTGCTTTCTTAATTGACATCTGAGAGGATGAAATGGGATGAAAAGAGAAGATTCAGTGAAGTTAACTGTGAGAGTGAGACATCTAAACTGCAGAACCTGCTATCATTTTTATCAGCTGGTGAGTGTTTAACCTGAAAAAAGGGAATTATTATCTATAGTATCAGAACCAACAGAACTGAAGCATGTAAGTGGATTTGTGTAATAATCATAGAATATATATGTTGATATAATTTGTTCCTGACACTGTTTAATTTTTTCTTTCATAATGAAATGGAGATGGTATAAATACTTTTTCTTCTGTGCAGTTAAATTCAACACAGTCTATTTTCACAGGTGTTTTTTGACCATTAAATACAATAAATTATGAGGATTTTCAAGGGGATTTTTCTTCCCCAGCTGTGATTTCTCAGCCTACATGGAGTAGTTAGTCTCTGTAAGTCTTCAAGAATCTACTTGGAAGATCAAGACAAAAAGTCTTTTAATGCACATTTTTATGTATAGTGTATTTTATGTATATTTTTATGTGTTCTGCTTGGCATCCCAAAACTTTTCCCTCAAGACAGGCTTTTCTTCAGTTAAGATGGGAACTCCTCCATGTCCATATAATATCTTGAAGAAGTACTGTCATCATTTTATCTGTTATTTTTTGTGGTTATAACAGTTTATAACTGCATCAGTGCCCACCTCTTTGCCCCCCAGAATAACCCACCATTTCAATTGACTTTCCTGATATCATAGAAGACCTTTCCATCAGAATCTCTGGCCTGTTTAGGACCCAGACACAGAATTCACCATGATGTTTTGGTTCAAAACAGATGCTGGTTTTCAGGCTGTGCTACCTCTCCAGCTCAACACATACACGCTGTTAATTTATGCTCTTTAAATATTTACACTGCATACTGTTAATTTTTGAATTGATTAAGGACACAGGTGAAGTACAAGTGCTGTCAAAACCTTTTCATTAATACTCTCTTGTTTGGCACCACCTGTTCTCCTGGTGTATTGGCGTTCCAGGCCCAAATTTTTGGTGTTCTCATCCCAAATTTTTGTGGTTCCAGGCCCAAATTTTTGGGGTTCCAGGCCCAAAGTTTTGGCTTCCTACCCTAACCCTTCTCATCCCAAAGTTTTGGGCTTTTAGACGCAGAATTTTTGAGGTTACATACTCCGTTTTTTTGGTTCTAGACTCAGAGTTCTGGGGTTCCAGACACAGAATTTTGGGGTTCTAGACTCAAGTTTCGAGGTTCTAGACTCGAATTTTGGGGTTCTAGGTTCGGGTTCTAGACTCGGGCTCTAGATCAGGTCCTAGATCAGGTTCTAGGGTTCTAGATAGGGTTCTAGATCAGGTTCTAGGGTTCTAGATCAGGTTCTAGATCGGGTTCTAGATCGGGTTCTAGATCAGGTTCTAGATCAGGTTCTAGGTTCTAGATCGGGTTCTAGATCAGGTTCTAGGGTTCCTAGATCGGGTTCTAGATCAGGTTCTAGGGTTCTAGATCAGGTTCTAGATCGGGTTCTAGATCGGGTTCTAGATCACGTTCTAGCTCGGGTTCTAGATCGGGTTCTAGATCGGGTTCTAGGGTTCTAGATCAGGTTCTAGATCGGGTTCTAGATCAGGTTCTAGGGTTCTAGATCAGGTTCTAGATCGGGTTCTAGGGTTCTAGATCAGGTTCTAGATCGGGTTCTAGGGTTCTAGATCAGGTTCTAGATCACGTTCTAGATCGGGTTCTAGGGTTCTAGATCGGGTTCTAGATCAGGTTCTAGATCGAGTTCTAGATCAGGTTCTAGGGTTCTAGATCAGGTTCTAGATCGGGTTCTAGATCGGGTTCTAGATCGGGTTCTAGATCGGGTTCTAGATCAGGTTCTAGGGTTCTAGATCAGGTTCTAGATCGGGTTCTAGGGTTCTAGATCGGTTTCTAGATCAGGTTCTAGATCAGGTTCTAGGGTTCTAGATCGGGTTCTAGATCGGGTTCTAGATCGGGTTCTAGATCGGGTTCTAGGGTTCTAGATCGGGTTCTAGATCGGGTTCTAGATCGGGTTCTAGATCGGGTTCTAGATCAGGTTCTAGGGTTCTAGATCAGGTTCTAGATCGGGTTCTAGATCGGGTTCTAGATCAGGTTCTAGATCGGGTTCTAGGGTTCTAGATCGGGTTCTAGATCAGGTTCTAGATCGGGTTCTGGGGTTCTAGATCGGGTTCTAGATCGGGTTCTGGATCGGGTTCTAGATCGGGTTCTCGGGTTCTTGATCGGGTTTCGGGGTTCTAGACTATATTTAGTTTTTCTGAAAAGTGTCAGATAAGGGCTGTAGAGTATTCCAGATGCTCCCAAGCCCTCCTGACAGTGTTTCCCACCTCTTACTGCAGTGTTTCCTTGCTGAATGGCTTATTTACAGGGAAGAGGTTTAGGAGCAAGGCAAAAGGAGATCTGGATTTTCTCAGCTGAGCCTCCAGTTTAGGCTAAAGTGAATTCCAACAGAAATAATTATTACCATAATCTCCAAGTGTTAAATAGTGGTCTGAGAGAGAGAAAGCTCTGTCTTCAAGCAAAACATTGAATCCACCTCAAAAAGTCAATAATTCTCACAACAATTCAGGAAAAAAAAAAAATTCTCCATTTTGTACTTTGAAGTGGTCAGGAGGTGAATAGGTCAGGGAACAGAAACTTATGAGGTTGTGTGGCATAATATATTGATCTGACCTCAGAGGAATTTCTACTGGCCAGAAAGCAATAGCCAATTAGTCTGGGAAAAGAAGAAAATTTACTACGATTAGGAGAATACACAAATAGGGGAAAAAGAGGTTGTACTTCTGGAGCAGATTTAATGCCAAGTATTTATGCAGAGTTTTCTTTAAAATTTCAGAGCAACTATCAAATTACTTCTCAATTCCAATCTGGATAACTTTTACCCCTGGTGGACAGGACAGTTTAGAAGCCATGATATGTAGTGAGAGAGCATTTGTGAGGACAACCTCCTCTTTGCCCCAGTTCCTAGTAGCACTCTGGACACCTAAGATTTTATATCAACCAGGTGAGATTTAATGATTTCTTTACAGATGTAACTGCCTTGATTTGCTGTTTTAAAATCCTGTTAATTTCTAATATGGAACACTCCCAAACATCAACCTTTAAGGTTGTTTTCCCATAAAGCATATGACCAATGCACCAGAGTAAATTCCATGTAGACTTTACCTACAATGTTTAGACTTGTCGGTAATAGTAACGTTCTTTGTAACAAGTCATTCTATTTTCAAAATGCTGGCACTTCATTTACTTCAGTTAAAAAGAGAATAGTTGGCTGTAGCTTCAATTTATTAGGTATCACACATTTCACATCTGACTTCATGGGGGAACTGTTAAAACATCTGAAATGACATTTTGGAGAAACATTATTTGTGAAATGTAGCTATTTTATGCATAAACGAGTTTTAGAATTTGAAGAAAGGACCTGAATGTATTTTTCCAGGGACACAAAGATAGGTTTGGATAGAAACACTGAAGTTGGAACCTTAAAACCCTGTCCTTACACGCATTTCTCCATGTCACAGAAACCCAAAAGCCCCATTTTTCATGGGTCCTGTGTTGTGGTAACTGTTGTTAAAATTGACTTTTGAGTAACAACTGATGTATTTCTGATTTTATGAAGTTCATGTTCTCATAGCTGGCAAAGAAAGTTACTAGACTAGACTTCTACAACTAAAAATTAACTGCAGCTCTATCTGAGGTTTGTGTGGAGTGAATAAAGCCATATATTCATTAAATTTCCCTTACTTACGTTGTAAGTGGAATTATAGGGATTGACTGCAATGGTCACTGAAAGCAACTAAAGAGAATATTTGTGGGAAGGAAATTTTAAGCTCATAATGATGACTATTTGGTCTGGAAAACTGATTCTGGAAAACTAATTCAAATCCTGCTCATCTGAAAATTAATAGAGTGTGGGACCTATATCTTAGTGCAATGAGGTTATGAAAAATTGAATGCTACAACAGACTTAAAGTAGAATTTTGCCCTGAGAGTCGTGGAAGTACCTCTTGTTTAAGTGAAACATCTCTTTTTTTTCCTTTCTGCATGTGAGGTGTTGCTTTTTCTTTGTTTGGATCAAAGCATAAAGCTGAAATAAGACTGCTTATGAAGAGGCTGATGGCAAACTGTTACCATAGTTATGCATCCCACGCTCCCTGAAGTCACTTACACTCTGTAGCCACTACATCTGATTCTTGGGAATCGCTTTCTTAGGAGACTAGTCCCAGAAACTCTAAATTTGTGTGCAGAAATTCAGTAAATCACAAGTTATTCTGGAAATGATGACAGCATATATAGTAAAATCTATATTTTCAATCTAAGTATTGTCTGATAAAGAATGCCATTAGATTCCACTCTATGGTAATAAATGTTATATTATAACAACTAGGTGCTCCCAGTTAGGAATGTGATCTTCCTGTACTGGGTGCTGTCACAAAATACAACTCAATATCCCTGCTAGAAGTATTTTACAAACTTCCAACCTGGAGCTCTGTATTTTGCTCAAATGTACTCCCTGCTACTGAAGTCTCTGTATCCTTTCACTAAGTTCTGCTTTCAGAATTTTGAAGAAGAAAAATTGAAGAAACCTAACTGGTACCTAAGATTCATGTTTGCTTGCAAGAACACAGAGTTCTGGAGAAGATATTGTAAATTCAGTCACTGCCTGCACTGTTCTATTCCAGCCCTCAATGTTTCCTGTGATTTCCAAGCAGCAATTGGATTTTGTTTTCCAGAAGTACATGCAAATTAATTTTAAGTACCTATGGGAAATTAAAACAGCATTTCCGCAAAACTTGTATTTGCAAAGTTATTTGAACATTTGAAATTACTTGGTCTACTGAGGAAGATTCAGACCAACTGTTCAATTACACAGCAGTGGGGTTTGTTCTGTCTGAGACCATCCCAGGGATGCTTTGTGTGAGCTGTTTGCAGAACCTCACTGCTGCAGGGACTGCACCAGCATGACAAAGTCTTTCTTGGTCATATATTTACAGGAACACCACCTATACTGTGAAAGAATTGAGATTTTTTTCCCCAGGATTAGAATCCTGTACTGTCACTGGCATGTCTCCCGGAGCTCTTGAGCTCTAGGTACAGGGAGATAAAATACCTGTGTGTAAATAAATGCTCACTTTGCTCTACAGTGCTGTAAATAAATGTGGCAACCTCTCACTGTGGTTACAGACAAAGGCTGATAGGTGTTGTTCTCTCATCTCAAGAACTTGGTAGAAAATGGCAGCTACTGCAGGAGTGTTTGTTCACCATGGACACAAAATTTTGAGGGATCCTTTGAAAGGAACACACCTTTTGGAATACCTAAATGCTTTCAGAGAGGTATCTTTTATTACCACATGACAAAAAGGAATGCAAATGGATAATTGTGGGGCTTTGCTTTTATAATAGCTGAAAGTTTGAAAAGCTCTATTTTTCTTCATGGAGAATACCTCAGTGGTATGACTTACCACAATAAATGCATCCATCCATCCATCCATCTGTCCACGTACTATATATAGCCTTTATAAACTTGCAGCTACATAGTTATGTCTTAAAAACAGAGCAAATGTTTCCCTTGTGTATTTGTTCTGGCCATGAATCTCAAAGTCGTTCCTTTGAAAGCAGGACAATGTCGCCTGAGGCAGGCAGATCGAAACCTTCCTGCAGTGAAAGAGCTGCTTTGCCTGAAGGATCCTTGAAATCCTCCCTTAGTGTATGTTGGCATGTATCATGACAGCCTAAGTCTGGGAGGCAGGGGGTCTAACAACATATTTTGCCCTGGTTTTCCCCCATACACACTGAGAAAATCAAGCATTTAGCCTGCTTTGCTGTGTTGCAGGTGAATACTGAAACCCTTTCAGTCCCTCACACTGAGTGCGTATCTCCAGCAAAGAGCAGATGACAGTTTGCAACTAAAATCTATAGATTCAGATTCAGGCTACTCTGGGGAGAGAAGTATGAGGCTTTCATTGGTTTTTCCATCTGTTTTCCTGTTAGACTTGCCTTCAGCAGGCTTTTTTTCATTAGTTTTAACATATTTGCTGTTGATAACATCACTGGCACTTCCAGTCCTGTCCTAAGGGGATTTTAAAACTGCTCAGAGGAGCAGCAATCCAAAAGCTGAGTGCAAATCCCCTTTCAGTTCCTTGTACCTCTTAATCATGTACTTCTAGGGAGATTTCAGTCTCAGTAGATGGGGTGAGATGGAAATCAAGGATAAAACTTCATTTCCTTTACAGAATTATTGGAAGAATGGTGTACAGTCCTCCTCAAGCCAGTCCTCTTAATGTCCAAATCAGTAGTCAAGCTCTGTGAAGAAATGTTTTGCCTTTCTTTGTGCTCTACAAGTCTGATTAGAAATGGAGCCCACATGTTACCTGAAAGGCTGACAGTCTCTCATGCATCAAAGAAGTCTGATCTCACTCTGGCTGAAACTGCCCTGAAACTTCCCATTAATTTCTCCATCAGCTAAATCAGAAACTGTTTTCTACCAGGTTCTTTGATACTTAAAATACTGATGATCTAGAGGGTGTTTTCAGACTTGGCATGACAGAAGAGAAAAAACACAATGGTAACAGAAAAATGTGTGCCCTGGCGCATCTTGGAGCAATTGGTAAGCAGTGAGCAGTAATGGAAGCTTGAAAAGGCTCCTGTTGGCAAAAGTAGAACTCAAAATGTTTTACAATGCACCAGTAATGAAGAGCTGGTTTATAGACCACAAAACTTTAAGGCTTATAAAAAGTGGGATTCTTGGCAAAATGCAGCAGGATAAAATTTGCTATTCCTTTAAGCCTATTCCCAGTGGGAATGATTCTGCAACAGGATTAGTGGCACAGACACCTTCATAATTCCATAGTCTTTCTCAAAATGAAATATTTTCAAAGGTCTGAACGAGTATTGTCAAAGCTGAGACCTATTCCTATAAAGCTGAGCTCTCATCTGAGGGAACAAGCATCAGTGTGGTAACCCTGGTACACACAGAACAAAATGTGTCACTGGACTCTGAGCAGGGAAAAAAATATTTAAGACTCTTTACAAGGACTCAAAGGTCAATAGTATCTACCAGGAAAGCACTACTCACTTCTCTTAAAAAATATCCTAATAATAAAATAAAAAAAAAAAAAATCTTAAAAAATATTAAGAAAACCCACCAGAGGTGGTTTCTCAAGCAGTTTTGGTGATCATAACTTTGTACCTATGGTTATTCTGTAGCACACTAAGCACCCTCACTAGAGAGGAAAGTATTTCTGGTGTCTCTCCCAACTGATAAATATGGCAACATCTCTAAGAGCAATGCAGGAGACAACACTCAAAGGCTATTTTGAACTGTTTTTCTAGACCTTGTTGTTTACTCAAGAACATACATGTTCTTTCTGCACCTTGGTCACCAAAAATGTGGAATGGAGAAATATTTCAGAGATAACCTTAAGAAATGGTATTAGTTCAGCCACTAGAGCTGATATGTGATACTTCAGTGAAAGGACAGCAGTAAAATTTCCCTTTCAGTAAAGGACACCTGTGGTGGAAAATGAATCTCACTTATTTGAGCATTTCACTAATTTTACACAGCCAATTTCTGAGTCTTTACATCTGCTACTAGCAAGCTTCAAATGAGCCCTACCAAGTTATTGTAGGAGGTCCTTGATTAAAAATTGCTTCCAGGCTCTTTTTCCATGTTTCCAGTGTGGGTATTTTTCCTGCCAGATAAGGATATATTTGACTGACCATCTAATTATGAAATACATATATAACATTGTTGATACAGGTAAGTTGAAAGAGGTGTGAGACTGAAAGATACAGATAACACTACTGATAACTTGCTCAAATATTGTGTTTGTTTGCCTTTGCTAGCTTGTGTGTTTGAGCATTGCAAAAGACTGAGCACGTGTGAGCAAACAAACTTTTTACTGTGATCCACACTGCAAAGAGCCACTGTTTGTAAATGTTTGCATTCTGGTTTGCTAACATTGGAATATGTCCTGATCCTCTGGTTCACACCTTTCCCTTGCTCCTGGAGGCCAGCACTGAGTCCAGCCTGAAGCTGAGATTCTTGCACAAACTTCAACAGCTGGAGCCCTGACAGTTATCAAATCTTGTGAAATTTCACAATAACTTGCAGGAACAGTGATTAACAGTTGTTCCTTTCTTTTATTAGGAATAGTTTGTGAGGGCTTTGAGCTATGAAGTTGTGCAACTTTTGGAAGTCAGTGTGGATTATGATTAGCACATTCTAGTTCACCAGGACCAGGAAATTAGCAACATCCTTCTGTGGCCTCCACGGATGGCCACATCCACAGTGCCAGAGTGGAACAAATGAAGTCACCTGAACCTTTAACTCTGATGAAATGCTGTGAAAAAGAGTACAAGGCCTCCATACTTTCCTAGAAGCAAAGAAGTCTGAGTGGCTGATTGCCAAGCGTACCATGCCAAGAGTTTTTGGGATTTCTGACACATTCCAGTGGGAATATTAACAGGTCTGGGTAAAGCCTTCCAGGCTTCCAAGAGCGCTGTGAATATCTACTGTTTAATGTATGTACGGTTTGTGGTCCCCAGCTATCCGGAAACTCTCAAAACTCTGCAAATACCTTCTGAAACTCTCACACCCAGACTGCTCTCCAAACATTCCTTCTCCTCTCTTTGAGCAAATGTGGTCTCAGAATCCTGAAACCATCTGGAAGTATCAGCTATAGGCTTCCAATCATCACCTTGTAATAGGATTAACACCCCATCAAGCCCACAGATGCTGGGCATCTGCTGAAATAGCTGTAATACTTTGAAATAGAAAATATCATTAAAGGGGTGTGTGGAACCTGAACCAAAGCTCACCAAAGTCAGTCAGTTCTGCTGTTCCACATGTCTCAGTGGGTTTGGGGTTAACCCATGGTCAATAGTGATTTTGGATCCACTGACTTTTTATCCCATCTGAATATACTCTGCAGCAGCTTTTAAAGACCAACTGAGACGTGTTTTGTCCCTTTACGCTGTGTGAAAAGGCTGAAGTAATATAAAGTGGCTACCAAAATTCTGCTCCTGGACAGGACAAAGACATTCTGCAGAGAACCTCTGGAGGAGGCAGAATTCATGTCCTTAGGAAGGCAATACAGGGGTGTATCAGTGCAGTCTGGCTCCAGCAGCACTGTATCCTGCAACAGGTTAGAGCTGAGAAAAGTTCCAGCTTTGGTTTTGGGCTGTCTAAATGATGCTGCAGACAGTAATCCAACCAGCAAGAGCTGGGAGGTTTGAAATCTTCCTTTGCTCTCCATCCTGGGTGCTGTGCTGCACCTCCCAGGACAGTGAGGAAACATGCCTCTCGGTTTCTTAGCACCTGGCAAGTTCAAATTTGCTCTGTAATTCTATCAGAGTGACAAAGGACTTCAATTCTCACTTTAAAAATGAAGTTACAGTTGAAGATGTGTCCTTTGCTATTTTGTATGATCTACCTCAGCCATATTTATAATAACTGACAACAGTTACTTGTATATTCTTTGGCTCATATTGATAGATTATAACTTTTTTATGGTTTTATAATTTTTTTAGTGCTTTTTTTTACTTTAATTCCATGCTTCTTTTGGACATCCCATTAAGAAGTGTGACCTGTGTTGAACAATCAGTCATTCTAGCAAACTATAAACTGTTTGGAAAATATCTAAACTAGAGCCACTTTTGACATCAGGAGATGACAATGGCTCTGTCTTCCAAGAGGTGTGAAAAGGTTATCAGGTATCATCATTTGCCTGCTGAGAAGTGTCCATGAATTCAAGTCCTTTGTTGGATTTGAAAAACACCAGATAAATATACAGATGTTGTGGGCTTGTTTGCTTGCAGGATTTTTTAAAGCAACATGGAATTTCTACTGGAAAAGAGATATGAGCCAACATCTAAATATCTGAGAGAAACAGCAGGCATATCTTTTGTTGGTTTTGTCTGTTGGCCTTTTTTTTTCTTCTTTCTCAAATTCATGTTTTCATTTCGCCCATCAGGAGAGGGAGTCTAATGATGCTTGTTAATGACCTGAACATTATCTGAGAGTATTTGAATCTGTGTCATTTGCATGGACCCATCTAGACTTTAAAATGAGGTTGATAGCAGCAAAGGGCTGGCACTGAAAGTCACATTAGAAATTCTTCAGAAGGGATGGCACTTGTCAGAGGACAGTGAAGAAATTTTAAGAGGCAAGCACAAGCTGCTACACTAAAGGAAGAAAGATGAAGCACATTGACTGGGAATTGCTTGAGGACTTTTTTTGTAGGGGAACAAAAGGAGAGCCTGGAAACACATGAAAACTCATCTGATTGGGGGAGGGGGAAGCAGGGGGTGGAGAGAAAGGGAAAAGAAAGCAGGAAATTACACGTGCCTTCAATTCCGCTCCATAAACTGGCCAGGTCCCAAATAAAAAAAAAAAGATGCAAATTGTTTTCTCTTCTCTCTTAGACTACAAAGCTTACAAAAGGAAACTCACCTTGGTGTGCTCATCTTGGGCCTAATTTGCTCATTCAGCTGTGTTTTTCTGGAGCAGTTGAAATTGGTAAATACAGCTTGAGTGGTCTCCTTCCCTTGAGGTTTTATGCCAAGATGGGCACCTTTAAACAATACCTGTGGATGAATTTTATTTTTTCCCACCTCCACCCTGTATGCCCACACCAGATTTTTGTCTGGCACTCTTTCTTTGGATCAAAGCCAGCAGATGTGAGCAGAGAAAGGTGATGGAGATGCCAGAAAAGACAAGATTCACATCCCTACAGAGATGTTCCTGGCTTGCGGCAATTATCACTAAACTGAGGGTGTCAGAATTTAAGATTGGGTCTCTCCCTGAATGACAGAGAGATCTTTTGCAAAACTTGGATCAGATTTCTGGCACAGCAATCATTTGAATCTGAGATTTTGGTCTGTTTTTTTCTGTGGTAGGAATGAAGAAAAGGGATTTGAATGAAGTGAGAAAGAACTCGGTGTTCACGCTCAAAATGTTCTGAAACAGAATACTTTCTATCTACTCGAAACTTCTTTAATTTTACATTATTTGAAAAATAAAAATATTTTTCACCATAGTTTTTTCCCTGGTTTGGCAGTAAAAATGAGTTTCCTTTGCAGAACGTCTGCTTGCACTGGTCTTGTCAGCCAGGAAATGCAGTCTTGTAATTGGTAAATAAATAGTTCCTGTGCTCACTTCATGTTTAGGCCAGCCATTTGTTATTGCCAGCTATTACCAGTTATTACTGGCAATTAATTTAATAATTTTACAACTTGAACAAATATAAAGCTATACATACAAAATGAAAACAAACAAACAAACAAACAAAAACAACAGAAAAGCAAAAAAACCCCAAACCAAACAATAAAAAACCCACCCCCCAAAAAAATGAAAAAATCTAGAATAAAAAAAAATTGTAATGAAAGATAGTTTTGACATTAAAAAGTTGAAAAATGTTTAGAGCCAGTGACATTTGAATAGTTTAGGTAGAAAATATTTGAGTGAAGGGTCTCCACTGAGCTCTGATAGCCATAATTTTTGTAGATATTCAGATCTAAAGCTTTTATATGTAGAAATCTGACTTAATAGATGATAAGTCATCCTCTCTGCTTCAACCGATTTTAAACCAAGCCCTACATGCCTGTGGAAGTTTCTTCAAGTTTTTTTGTACACCTTATTTGGAAAAATGAACTATTTCAAGGGTGGCTGGCACTGGGTTAAGAGAAATAGTTTTAAAAATGTGAGAAGCTGTGAAAGAGCTGCCGTTGTTTTAAGGAACTTAAACAAAATAGCAATACTCATGCTGGGTAAGATGGCAATTATTTCTCTGCAATAAGAAATGTGAAGAAAAAAAATGCAGGGGAAGTGAATACAGGAGATCAATAAAGGCATGCCATTAACATCATTTAGGGATCACTTTGTTTCAGAAAGAAGGGGTGGGTTTTTAAAGCCTATTAGGAATAGAAAAGCCACTTGTTTATTATTTCAGTGATTTATTTATAAGACAGAACAAATGTGTCTGGTAAACTGAAAAAATCTGTTTAACATGCAGTGATCACTGGAGTAATGTGAACCTTTGTTTTATTTATTTCTGTGGCGCAGCTCTTTTGTAACTCTTGACTTTTTTCCTGACAGTAACACATTATGAGGGGCATACAGGCTACTAATTATATTGTACAAATACACATGCAACCCGAAACTTCACAGTGCTTCAAAGGCACAACAGTTTATATTCTTCATTTGGTGTTTGTAGTTGTAATGACCATGCTGTTACTTCTTTCATTCCAGGAGGAGCTGATTCCAAGCCCAAGGAAGCTGTTGAGTGAAGTGGTGGTGAGTTTGGATGTCATTAAAAAATGCAAGTATTAAAGAGAAATGGTTTAGATTCGGTCAGGTTGTCCTGTTTCTCACATTACAACAGCTTATGATAGGTAAGTTTGAGCTCTGTGAATGCCAGAGATGAAATTGTCAAATTATTCAGGTACTTGTTTGAATGAAATGGTGCAAAAAGCTGAAAAATATCCTAATAGACAGGGAATTGGTTGAGGCCAGAAAAACAAGGGTAGCTAGTGATGTGTGAAGACTGGGCTGAGGATCTGAAATAAAAGGAGAAATCCCACTTAATGAGGCCTGAAATAAGATGAACTAAGAGGGAGAGAAGAAAAATTTGTCTGTGCCTGCTGAGTCAGGTTCCCACTAGAAAACCAAAACACATTATTAGTGATTTCAGTGTGAAATGGAGGGAACATACAGTATCAGCAAACTGAACTGGAGGAAGAGGATGCTCATTTAGCATTCAAAAAACTGCTTTTCCACACAGTCATAATGGATATGCAGCTGAATGACAAGGGCCAAGGAAGTAGTCATGTAAAGCTGATTCTGACCCTTGCCCTCACTCCAGCTGGGTGTAGCAGGTGCCAGGGGATCAGACACCAGAGCTCAGCTGTCCTGCTCCATAGCAGCAGCCAATTTGCTGCTGAGGAGGGTTTAAACCAGACAGGTGGCCACCTCTCCATATAACATCTATACATATATAACATATATACATCTATACAACATATAACATATAACCATGGGGATTCCCCAGGGTTAGGGAATCTCCATCACCCTTTGAACCAGGAGCAGATGACAAAACTGGGGCGAGCAGAAAGAAGTGCTTCGTGGAAAATAGACAGATGTGTGTGAGGAACAGCAGGAGTTAACCCATCAAATGGGTTAAGTAAGTTTGTCCTACTTTCTTCAGTTATTTCAATCTAACACATCCCCTGACTGATAATTTTAAGCAGGCCAGTTAGACTATGTTTTGCCTGTGTTTTTCCCTTCCCCAGTCTATCCTCTCTGCAGGCTTTGCTTTTGCTTTTCTGTACTAACACCTATGCCTTGCACTGAAGTGGTTTTCCCATTTGTTTCTGTCCACGAGGGAGAGTGAGAGGGAAGAATATGTCACAGATACTTTACGAATAATAGAGTGTTCCTGAACTAAAATAATCAAGGGCTGACACATTGACCTTTTCCACAGCTCTGTCTGGCAGTAACAGCTATCAGCTGCTTTGAAGGGCATTCCAGTGAGACTAATGAAATGGCAGCCCCACAGCAACCAGCTACTCTGCCTTTTTTGTGATGCCAGTGATTATCTGCCTTAGCGTGACTCCCTTTTCTGTGCTGTATCCCATTTTCAGCTGATGGAGAAATATCTTCTTTCTCTTGTCCCCACTGTTTGAGCTGTTTGTTGCATCTGAGGCATTAATCTCCAGTGAAGTTTGGTAAATGTTTTGTGAGTCTCTCAGGAAATGCTCTCCCCCTGTGTGTGTACCCTGGCCGACATCCCCCGTGAGAACTCCGGCCAGTTTGTGAGACGTGAACTCCTTTTCCTGAAGCCTGGTTGGCCATCATTAATCAAGCTGTTCAAATAGCTTGTTTTGTTATAAAATCAACTTCAGCTAATGTGTGTGTAATTTCCTGCTGCCTCCCCAGGCTCTTTCAAACAGTGACATGATCTAGGGCCTTTTCTGGTTGCCCAGGCTGCTGAGGGATCTCACGTGTTACAAAAGCCATGGCTAAGGGAGCAGAGCCTTCCTCTTCAGCCCTGTTTGAGGGGCAGGCTGCAGGATGGTCACGCTTTTCCAAAGGAAATAAGGTCTTGATTGCTGTGGGGGTCCAGGACACGCTGCTCATGCGTGAACCAGCACTTTGTGAGGAGAAAACACTCCCTTGGTGTGTCACTCATCTGCCTCTGATGGCTCTGTGGAAAATCAGCACTGACTTCTCTGAAGTAACTAATGAGCTTACATTAGGATTATTGACGTCAGGATCTGTTTTCTGAGGGAAGGGACAAGGAATAATTAAATCATGAAGGAAAATCATGCACCTTTTCTACCTCTTTGAAATTAATCTTGGCAGGGAAAGAAGCCTAGGGTGGCAACAGTTTTACCACTAACCTGGAGACAGAAGTGCACAGTGTGGGGAGGAGTCCCCTCAGTTGCAGATTTAGCTCATGGGGTGTCTGACTTTTTGTGGTGGATCATCCTGCTAGAGACATCCCTCTTCAATATTATGAACTCACTGAGCGAGTCAATGGCAGAGCTTCCCTGCAAGAGGAAGTCAAGTGTATTCATTCCACTTATGATATATTCTCTTTCCACACTAAACACTTAATTAATTAGGCAAAACAAAATTATATTCTTGGGGGAAGCAAATGTCCATGCTTTAGTAGCAGTAGTATTCTATGCTTACATAAAAAAGTGAGTAGATAGCATTCACACCTGACTAGGAAAGCAGAGGCATAAAAAAATCAGAGGTCGTCAGTATCCTCTAGAACCTCTGTTCCTGTGTGACAGCAAAGTAACCATGAGAACTTCAAACCAAACTCTTTATTTGCTTTGATTTCCTTGGTCCTCAAAGAAGAAATTTCTTATTCAACTGTACGGAATGTTTCATTTGACACAAACCAGATTTCTCTCTCTGTCTCTCCTCACCAGCCCTCCCCCACCCGACCTCTAAAGACACTTCAAGTGTTTTCTACAGTCTCATCATGACTGTGTTTTTCAAAATGCATTTTTGACTCAAAAGCTGAGCAAAAAAAGGATTTGTGCCACCCTGCTTGATATATTCAAAATATTACTTTGGATTAAACTGGTAGTTTAATAGTTTTTTTTGTTTTGTAGTCAACAAACTGATTTTGTAGCTTTTGGATGATCTCTCTACATTTTATTATGCAGTAAAATGAGTTGTAATGCATTGTATTTAGTACATTATTTGTCCCCTTTCACTTATGATCATCTTAGTCTCGGTGCTGCAATTAACATTAATTGCATAATGCAGTTAATAATCCTAATATAATGCACTGCCATTGTGAAAATATTGACCAAATCAGTCAAAAGAGCTGCGAGATCATCTTTTTAAAAAAAACCAAAAACCTGCAACCAAAGAAAACCACTTAAAAGTGGGTTTGGTTTATAAGAGCTCCTACTATTTACTTGCCTTTTAAATCCTATTTTTTGTGATAAAAGTATTCTATGTGGCAAGGGTGTGATATTGTTAGACAAGTAGGATCTTCAAAACCTTCCACTTTCTTTTTGTAAGATGAAATTTGATGTTTTGCAAGAGATGTAGCATGAAAGGAGCATCTTTTTCAGTGGGTGAAGAATTATCTCTGATTAACAGTCAAAGAGACAGGACTTAAGGCGGTGTACAGTAATTTTAATGGTGGGAAAATGCCCATCAATCTTAAACTTTTTTCTTATTACAGTGTTCACTTTACACATGAAGCTCCTGTTTCTTAGACAAGTGAGTTAAAAGTACGAAGATGGTTTTATATGGAAGTTCCAAAATTTGGAGAGTAGGGTGCAAAGCTGTGAGTCCTTCCCACACTCACAGTGTTGTGGCACTTCTGCTTCCTTGCTGAGTGTGCTGGAGCTTCCCTGGGGCTGCTGGGGACAGTCCCCACAGCCACTCACTCTCAGGAACCCTTTTCTTTGTTCTGGAGGTTCTTTTCTCTGTTCTTAAAGGCTTGGCCATTCCAAAAATGCAGGCTGCTCTGTATGGAAGTGCTGTATGCATCAAGAGGTTTTGTTTGCTAAACCAAATAGCTGTAAAACATTCTTTATCATAATTATTCACCACCTGGTCATTTAAAAAGCAAAAAACCTTGGTAGTATGAGCCTGGTGCCTGAAGCTGTTCAGTTTAAACCTTTATTAATAATGTTCTCAAGGCTTTTCCTTTTAATTTCCATAATGGCCGGATACTGAGCCGCACATCAAAGGAATTTTGGTTTTAAAAGCAATGGTGAGTGCTGCACATTGCATTCACTCCCCTTTGATCACCATCCGTAGCACAAATAAATCTCATTAATCAATATTTTCTCTATTTCCTCCCTGCCTTTCTGAAAGTGCCAAAGATATGTTCCTGATTTGCTTTGCTTTGTTTCAAATGTGAAGAAGGTTTCTATGGCTATCTTCTGTCTAAAAGGTAAATTTCTCATTACTTTAGGAATGAAACTGTTGTAACTGGGACTTGAGCAGAGCCTCCCCATCTTGAACGTCAGAGCAGGAATATTGAAGCAATTAGAGCAGCCGTGAGTCTGTGAGCAATCCATTGGCCAGGATTCATTCACAGAAAATATTTGGTGTACCCTTGCCAGCTGGAGGCAAATTAATAAAAGTCACAGTCTGTTCACAGACAATTCCTGAGAAAAGTGATAAATTTCCTGAAAAAGCTGACTTGCCCATCCACTTCCAGTCGTGACTAGAAATGGCTGTGAGTAACCGGTGCACTTTCCACAGAAGGCTCTGAGACACGGCTCTCTTTCCTTTCCTCCCAAGCAGCTTCAGAGTTTTGCTGTGTGCTTGCAGCTTCACCTCTCTGCATTATGTGCACTCTTGGATTTTTATGCTGAGGGGCTTTTTTTTTCCCTCTGTTTCTCCCATGTATGTTTTCTATTTGCCTTCAGTCTGCCGGTGTCAAACATTTTGATGCAACTGCTGCCACCAATGAATGGCTGTGCTGGGAAAATCCAACTCCTTGGGGGCGGAAAGGAAGAGAAAGGATGATTATTTTTCCATTCTGTTGAACAAAGCTGGCTTCTGTTGCCATTTTTAACACTCCAGTATTACTGGAATTAATTTGATGCATCTGTTCCTAAATTACCTCCCATAGTTTTAGTCCTTACTAGACTTCCAAACCAGTGTTGATTTAGGCCTGTTTGTTCCAATCCATATTGCGTTCCCAAAAGCTCTATGCTATTTTAAAGCAGTTTAATTGCTTTTTAAGTCCTTCAATATTAAAGTTACAGTAAATTTCAAACTTCATTATGTTATTAAACATACATGTCTAGATTTTCTCTAGGGCTGTATAAAGCCTGGCACATATTACCTTCTCCAAGTATGTTGTGAATATTCAGGTTCCAGAGCCTGATCAGGGACAATATTATGGGAAATCTACAATGTGTAAGCACTTTTTTTATAGGGATTCTCCAGATCCCAGCTTGAAGAAATTCCTTTGGACTGAAACAGAATAAATGTTGAGAGAGTAAGTGCCTGTTGGTCTTAAATAATATTTTCTCACAATTAAGCTTTCCAAGCAGCATGGCATTGACAGAGAGCTGCTTCACCTTGAATTTAATGTCTTCTTACTTAAATCTATGGGGAGATAAAGACTCATTTAATTGATATATATATATTTGAGCTGATCTTGTTGAACACACATAATTTCTTTTGATTAGTGTCACTGTAACTCATTCTCTGTTAATTTTCAGAGTTTCATGTCCTCTGGGTTCTTGGGCATGGATTTATTCAGCAGCTGAAGGAACAAGGTGGGAGAGAAGTGTCTTGTAGGTAGGGATTGAAGAGACAATGCTGAAACTCCCATTAAAACGAAAGACATCCCGTTAAGAATCACTCTTTAAACATGCTGCTGGGGAAACCCAAACTTTCTGCCTTCTACAGGTTAAACTAATTCAACTCTCTTGTCAGTATTTCTCTGTTCCCCTGCCCCAGGAAACAAAACCGAAAACACAGCGGGAGAACTAAAAACTCCTGCTAACCCTGGTCCAGCCTGGGACATAAATTTAGAGCAGCATTACATGACACTTCCTATGGCCCCCAGAGGCTGATAGAGTGGCCAAGAATAGCTGAAAGAGAGCAGCACTCTGGCCATGTTCCCTCAGCCTCTCTCACACTGGGAACCAGAGCAGGAGAGCTGCTGGAAAGGTCCCACGCTGCCAGGGAAGCCACTGGCACCAGGAGTGCCTCCTTCTCCTTCTCCTTCTCCTTCTCCTTCTCCTTCTCCTTCTCCTTCTCCTTCTCCTTCTCCTTCTCCTTCTCCTTCTCCTTCTCCTTCTCCTTCTCCTTCTCCTTCTCCTTCTCCTTCTCCTTCTCCTTCTCCTTCTCCTTCTCCTTCTCCTTCTCCTTCTCCTTCTCCTTCTCCTTCTCCTTCTCCTTCTCCTTCTCCTTCTCCTTCTCCTTCTCCTCCTCCTCCTCCTCCTCCTCCTCCAGATGATTTATACCCCCAGGAAGGGCCAATGGACCTGCTCAGGAGCTGTATTTTAAATAGGTTGCCCATATCAGGACTGAGAGCTGTGGGGAGTCCAGAGGCAAGATTTATTTTTTGCTGGACAGAGGTAAAAGAATTTTGTGAGTTTGATACCTTTTCCTGTCATTTATCTAGGCAGAGTTTTGTGCTCCCCACAGTTAGGCTACAATCCATTTGAGGTCCCTTTTTTTTCCTAAAACTGGAGGTAAAAATAACTACTCAGTCAAAGGCATTTTGCATATGAAGTGATTAGGTTTATTAGGTTTTTTGGTTTTTTTTTTGTTTTTTTTGTTTTTTTTTAATGAAGGAAAGCGCAGGCTTATTTGAAAAACAAACTGTGAACAAAATAATTATTCCATTTCACTTCTAAAACCTGATGTTTGGAAATCAAGTTAAGTACATACCTGTAATAAGCTCTTTAATTTTGGTTTTAGTTTGTTTGTTCTGCCTTCCCGTTTTATGCATGAAAGAACAACAGATTCAGATAAGCCACTTACAAGCAGTTTTAAGGAAAGAACCCACAAAGAATCAAGTTACTCAATTTAAGACAAAAAGCCCTTGTCCTTAAAACATTCCCTGAGGTTAAACCACTTGAGAAAGGGTGGAAGAAGAGGTAGTAGGAGCCTAAATAATAATTTCTGGTTTGTGTCTCACCCAGGTAAACTCTAAACTAAGTTGGACTTTTTGGAGCATCACACTGCTTTTGAGAATAAGGAGTTGCTATGAATAACTTAATTTTGCTCTTGTGAAAGAGGGATGCTGGTGCTGCTTTTGATTTTGTTTTATGGAAGTAATAGTGAAAAACTAGAGGTGATGTTCTACCTGTTTTTTTTTCTTCTATTTTCAGCTAACTGCATCAATGAATGAGTGTTTCTTCATGCATCATTTGTAGTCTGCATTGTTGGAACATTTGAGAGAGAAGTTCTTCTTGGTCCTTTGCTACAGACCATAATCCAAAGTATGCTTTATCTAGAAATTGGTATCCTGAGGAGGAAAATGCATTATCAGGATGATGCTCACCTATATTTTGTGGATGTAAACCCAGGCAAAACACAGCAATTTTTCTTTCATGTGTAAACCATTGCAAATGCACCTTGCCTTTGAGGAGACAGTAAACTTTTAACCTTAATCAGGAGGTTTAACCTGAATCAGAAGGCTTGATCCCATTCCTTAGAAACTTCCTTGCATGAGCCAGAAATATTGTAAATGCTTCTGTGGGAAGAAAGGAAAAGCAAGTTCAGCTGGCAGTCCCAGATGTTGGCTCTGTTCATTTCGAGCACAGCAAACCTGCCTTTGTGCCCATTGATTACCAGAGATCAGCATGGTTCTGGGTAAAACAGGAAGAATTAAATTCTACTGTTCCTAGAAGTGAGTGAGCCAAGGGCAGGAGAAGAAGCAATCAGGCTTAGATTGTAAACTGAGTTAAATTTTTTGTGTATTCTTAGTCTTTAGCAGCAGCTGATCCCTTTTGACAACAAGTAGAAAATGTGCATGTTTTAAGGTTTTTTTCCTTAACTGCCCAAAGTCTGTAGGAAAATTACTCCCATCAACTTTCAGTGAATTTGTTCAGCTCAGAGCTGAAGATGTTTTGGATATTTTCCCCTCTAAGAGATAGCCCAAAAGAATTCTATATCATACTTATTAAAACATATTCATGTTTTATTTACTATTTCTATAATTTGTGGAAATGACCTGGTGTGAAATTAAGTCTGTTTCCTTCTGTCTCTCTGCTCTTGACCTTGCCAGCTCCTCTTGCCATTTCTCCCTTTTGAGGAGAAAAAAGCCTGTTTTATGACAGAAGCATGGCAGTCAACTTGCATCTGGGAGAAACAAAATACAGATTTACTTCAGCCCTCAGCTTTTCTGAAAACTTTTTCTTGACCTCATGGAGATGGAAAAAAATAACCTTTGGCTTCTGCTTCAGCCACCATTTTACCTGGGAAGGTCAGCTTCACACCTCCTTTCCCATTTTCTGTGGCTGTTTCTAGTAGAAGACAAAAACTAAACAGTGAATCCACTGGGACTACTGGACTGCTGGAGAGTGCCAGGATGTGCAGGAAAACTACAGAAGGAAGTGCCCTCTCCAATTGTGGTTTAGAGTTGCTTTTTTTCTGTGCATGGCTGCATTACTGAGGGCACTTGTCATGGGTGTAGCTCCATCCTGGGTGAGGGATGTGGCACCGTGTGCTGCCTCCCAGCTTGGGATATCTGTGTGCTGTTCTGGCCCTCAAAGCTTGGCTGATTAACTTTGTTTGAGTCTGAGGAACAGAGTGTGTGCCCTTGTCTCTGATGTCTGGCTCTGAGATCCAGGAGAACACTGAATTTCATATAATATGAATTTATGAGCATGTTTTCGTGGCGATACATGAAAACAACTCTTAGAAAAGTTAAAAGTGTAAGTATGTAGATTAGAGATTTTTCTTAAGTCACTGAGTAATAAAGTTAGTCTAGACTTTAAACTAGTTTAGAAAATAGAAGACAAGATGGAGGATTGAGTGTTGTCTCTTTTCCTTCTTTTTTCTTCATTTTCTTCTAGAGGTATTTGGGTAATAGTAGGTGATTGGATAGAAAATGCCGCAGTGCAGCTCACAGGTGTTGGGTCATTGGGTCATTAAGAAAAATAATATCCATGTCTGTTGTTAATTGGGTAAGAATGAATATAATGATAAAAAGGCTGCACAGTTCGGGGCCATTTTGTGCCATCAGAGCCCAAAGTGTGCCAGGTTGTGGTGAATTAAACTTGTGCAGAAAGTATGGAGAGACCTGCCAAGTTTTGTGATAACACCCTAATAAACATGAGAAACAAGATCCTGATGAGCTTTGGAGTTTTCTTCCTGACCCAGAGAACTGAGATAAACAGAACTCCCCGTGAGGGAATATTCCAAAGGAGCCCAGCTCAGAGAAGCTGAGAAATCCACGTGTGAGAAGAAGTGCAGCAGAATCAGAGAAAAACAGATTAAAAAGTTATAAACTTGGCTCTGCCTGGTTATTGTTATTTCTCATTTACCTCTGTGCAAACTAAACCACAGGGATATTAAGTTCATGCAGGTTGAGCAGCTCTTCTGCTTCACGTTAGCACAAGTTGTACACAGGGGTCCCACAGTAAATGCAGCACTGTGTTACCTCTCCCAGCTGCTGCTTGGTGAGCCAGCTTGAAGTGCTGTGGTACCTGCTCTAAATTTTGGATGATTAAGAAGGTTTGGGTATTCACAAAATGAATTTAAAACATCTGGACTGTGTAGAAACTCAGCTTAGGAGCTGGCCCTTTTTCTTTATGTTCCTTATATAGTCATAGGAGAGGTAAGTTCATGTTTTGCCTCTTCAAAAAGAAAAACAAACCCAAAACATCAAATCCTACCAAATCAGAGAAGGCTTCTGGCTTGCATATCCATATTTAGAGACTTAACATAGAAAGTGTGAGCAATTAAGGAGGAATTTATCTGTGGCACTAAAGCACGTGCCCATTGAGCTAAGTGCATTTCACTGAGTTTGAAACTGGCAGCAGATGGGTACCCAAACATAGGGATGATACAAGGATCACTTGCAGTAGAAGCAAGTAGAATTTTGATTTTCCAAGCAGAAAAATGAATGTGTCAACCTCTAACAAGATGAATTGTTTATTTTGTGTTTATTTTCAAAGTCTGCTGAAATGAGATGGTTATCTCTAGAATACTGCCCACTGAAAGCTGTGGATTCCTGTTGTTATCTGGTCCCATCTTATATTTTTTTGGGAGCTGGAAAGAAAGCAGGGCTTGTCTGGAAGGAAGCTTGTACTCAAGTTTCAATGTCCTTTACTGAGTTAGATTCACTTTTTGGCTGTGGAAAGGATCCCCAACCTATCAACAACACTGACAAACTCAAATTTATTACAAGAGTACTGAGTTTTTATACATGCAGTAGATTCTAAAGTGCTTTTTGTATAGTTCAGTTCAAGTGGTTAAAGAGAGAAAGCATGTGAAATGTAAACATTGTTGACATGAGCTGTTTTCTATTAATTAACTTATGCATATCAAACCGTGCCAGCACTTTACATGCAGCTCCCTTTCCCAGAAGATGCTTTGCCAAATACAACACAGGTTACATGGTGCAAAGAGCAAACAGGGGAATCAAGCCTTGATCTAAGCTTCTGCTGCCATGTACATGCTTGGCACACCTGTGAACAAGTTTACAGGAGCAAGCAGCTTTACTGCATAAAGATGAGGGCTGCTGAAATGCCTCCCTGATGGTTTCTAATAGGTGTGTTTGGGAGTTTGGGGTAATAATGCTCAAAAAGGGTCTCTACACTGCTTTGTGCCTTCTTGGAGAGTTGGCAATCAAAGACTGTGCAGTTGGCTGGGTGCTTGCAGCCTTGCTCCTTGGCATCCAGCCCTGGTATTCTTTTGTCTCCATTCTGCATCGTGGTTATCACACTGCCTCAGCACGGGGAAGGAGCAAAAACATTTTTAAAAGTGCAAAGGAAGAAGTCGAATTAAGATAAACATTTACATAACTGGGGAAAATTACCCAGGAAGGACTGGAAATCTGATGACATTCTGTTTACCTAGCGCGGTATTGAAACAGTTTGTGAGAGATACAAACCAGAACACTTTGTATAAATCACTGTGAATGTAAGGACCTGTGAAGCGAGACAGTAAACACTAAAATTATCAAGCTGGCTCAGCACAATAGAACTTACTCAAGACAGTATTTTGCACTTTTACTAAAGCTCTCTTGAGATGGGAAAAGAGCAAGATGGTACCAAGCTGCATGTTAAGAAAAGTTGCCGTACACTCTATATGTAAAATCTATACATTTTGCCCACTCTAACCAAATCTAGGTCTTGCTATTCTATTCAGAATTCATTCTATAAATTCAGGTCTTTCTGTGATTACAAAATTTGCATTTCCACTTTGTTTTGTTATTGTTAGGTAATCATAAGATGTGCTTTTACTTCTCATGTGTTTTAGCCAATAGAGGTAAAGAAATTTAAAGAAATTTCTGTGCAGAAATTTGGGCTCTGCACTGACCAGTTCACACGTCTGCTTGATACAACCCCTGTGAGATATCAGACTGCATCTAAGAAACACATTCTGTTTTATTTAGGAGCAGAAGCTTTGTTTGGAAAACTACCACAATATTTGGCTCCTCTTTCTGAAGTTAGTCTGAATTTTTCATGCCCTCAAATTAGATTAGATATGTGTTTTCTCCCAAGACTTCACTGTAATCCTTAGCATTTCTCAAGAGCTAGGATCTCTCAAGAGTTAGGGGTCAGTTGCAATATTGGAGGAGGTGCTGGCAAGATGTGGAAATGGATGTTTCCTCTTTTTGGCTGTGGTAATCTAGCAACTCTTGATTATGGCATATGGTGTGTGAAAACAAGCATCAAACCAATCAGATAGGCAAGGCTGGAAAGGGAAGTAGCTAAAGAGGTCTGGGAAAAATTCACAATGGGGAGATCTCAGCAAAAAAAGAAGTTGGGGAATTATTAATGTGCAGATGGATCAGAAATTCTCCTACGGGAAAAGACCACAGCAACCGCAAAATTCACATTTTCAAAATGAAACACAAGGATCACTTCCTTAACCCAGTCTTCTCAATAATAGCATAAGACAAGCAAATTCATTAAAATAACATAACCACCCTTCTCACTGCCTGGGAAGAGAGAGGAATAGTTTTATGCTGAACTTAAATTTTGTAATAAATACTGTATAAGAACATAAGCTAGATAACATATGTCATGATAAATGGAGTCTAGCCTACCAGGAGGCATTTATTAATAAAAAATACAGTGACAGCCAAAACAAACAGGCCTCCACAGAGCTCAAGTTTCTGTTTCATGCTCTGTGTTTGTGAGGGATGTCTCGAGCTCTGAACACAGCAGTGGGACAGAGTGGCTGAAGGATAAGTCAGGGAATGGATAAAAGCTACTCATGCCAGAAGATAGCGAGACATGGGGAAGAGTCTGCCATCAGATTAGATGAGAGGGAAGAGGAAAGTCAGGCTGGTGAAGCAAAGGGAACATGGAAACGTGACAACTGTGAAAGGAGCTCTGGGATGAGGAAGGATGAGTTGTTTGAGTGCTGGAGCTGATTTATTCACTTTCTGTGGGAAACTAGCTGCAGATCCCAGTCCACTGTCAGCTCTGAACATCTGGACAGATTCTGAACTTGCGTGCAAGATCTGTGGATTCCCTTTGCCTTCTCACAGTTTCTTGCCCTTCTCTTTGTCTCTCTTACGTGTCTCTTTTTGCTCTGGTGACAGCTGTATGCTCCTTGAGAGTGCAGTGTTGGAGGATTTCCCCATGGGAAATGTTTCTGGACTTTCTCAGGACAATGGGGAGCTGATCCTCGGATCAGCACCTGTGATGGACGTGGCACAATGCCCAGCTTAATGGGCTGGCAGTAAAATATAAATGTACCTTTCTTCATCCTTTCTCCATCCCCTCTTTGGCACTGCTCAGAACAGCAGGATGGTGTCAGGGAATTTTGGGTGCTTTAAGCATGTTCATATCATATTTGATTTTATTAAGTTTTTCTTCGTTGCTTTTTAACCTTTGGAAGTAAGTTTTACTTTCTTCCCTTCAAAAGTAAACAATTGATTCCAGGGCCAGTAAAAATATAATCCCTTCATAAGGCCTGAACCTGAGCCCTTCCCAGTAATGTTATGGCAGGTCATTGTTCTGTCAAAAGATTATTAACTTTTCTTGGTGTTAAAATACAAATAAAGAAGTAGGAAAGTTGTACGTGGTCCCCAGGGCACTTGCTCAGCTATGAAAATACCAAGTACAAGCACATTTCTCATTACAGAAAGGAGAATGGGGTATGTTTGGAACAATAGTAATCAATTTCAGAAATCCTGTGATTTATTGGGCATGGCAGTTTCAGATTTTTGAGGCATGCATAATACTATTTTCTACCCATCCCTTTTATACAAACAGATAAAACTTTTGGTGGAATTCAAACACAATTCACATGATGCATAATGCTAAAGCAGCAGGGAAACAATAATTCATTACAAGTTGCTTTGCTCTTCCCAGAGACAGATTTTATTTACCAAAGATTTACCAAATATAACCAAAGTGTCCACTTTAATAACATTTTTCTTTTTTAGATACGGTTCATCACTTTCCCAGAGGTTAAAAGCCATGAGGAGAAAGATGAGAATTCCTCTCTTTCAGTTGAGCTACTTTTTGGGTACATGACAAATACATGTATTTCCTCATCAGGACACAGAGAATCATAACTGAATTTATTTTCCATTTGGAGAGTATTAAGTAGCTGTTATCAATAACATAAATGAAGAATACTGCAATATAATTCTTCCACAGAAATGACTTTTGAGGAAGTTTCTTTTAGAAGAGAAGGCTTCCCAATTCACAGTATCCAGGGGTTTCTTTTTCACATAAGAAACTCCCCATTTCAATACCCAGAGCTGAGCTTGCTGTTGGAGCCCTGACTTACTGGTGTGTTCAAAATTTTTGGCACTTGAAAGTAGAACATATAAAACTGATTGGTGTTGAAGTTTAGTTTGGGGAAAAAAAACATTTCATATCTGATCTCTTGCTCAGCTTTTGCACTTGGGAGGTCTCTGGCTTACTATAAGAATCAGATAAAATTGGCTGCCAAAATCAAGAGTCATAACAATCCATTTAACAAACTTGCCAGATTTGCTGGAAGACCTAACATTTGATCCTCAAACATCTGCCTTTGCTCTCTCTGTCACTCAGTAACAGAATATTGTGTTCCTTGTTAGGTTTGCTTCTTCCCATACCCAGCAAAGCCATTTTTGTTGTCCTGTGGGAGAGTTTATGGCCCTTGCTTGGTTGCTGTGACTAAGATCATTCTGACTTGGTCACTGTGAAGCTTCTGCCACCAAAAATGATAGCCTGAACTTTTGCCTTCCTTTTTTGCTCCTTAGCTGTCTGTAGCTGACATGAAATCCTCATTTGTACCACCACAGCTGCTCCCTGGAATCTTGCTGGCAGAAGAACAGCTCTTGTCACCTCTTAAGAGATTAATTATTCCCGTGCCAAAAATGTTACCTTTTGGCCACAGGTGGTGACCACATCCTCCCTGCTCTTTGTCACTTGCTGCAGCTTTGGGCAGGGCAGGCAGGACACCATCAGCCAGAGGGGTTGTTCTGGGACAATGGAGGCAGCAGATGTTGCCAGGAGCAGGCTGTGACTCACAGCCCAGAGGAATCCTCATGCCACGCTGGATGGGGTCCTGGCATGCTCCTCCCTGGGACAGGGAATGTCATGGCTGGCCTTGGCAAGATGTGCACGATAATCACCGAGCTGCTTAAGGAGAGAACACAGGGATAAAGAGAATAAAGAATAAAGAGGAAAATAAAGAATAAAGAGG
Source organism: Poecile atricapillus (assembly GCF_030490865.1). Classification (NCBI taxonomy): domain Eukaryota; kingdom Metazoa; phylum Chordata; class Aves; order Passeriformes; family Paridae; genus Poecile; species Poecile atricapillus. Next base: position 2,503,410 of record NC_081266.1, on the reverse strand, counting down.
AAAATAAAGAATAAAGAGGAAAATAAAGAATAAAGAGGAGCTGGGACTTGAGGCTCAGTGAGAGCAGGGCTATTTTGTTCCAGTGTCACTGCTGTCCCTCCAGCTACCTCATGTATGGCTCTTTGTAGATGTAACACGACGCTCACCCTGCTTCACCCCAGAGGGCTAAATCTGCTCCTTGCCACGTCACTTCATCATCTAATTGTTGGCTGTATGCATTATGTGAGGCAGTGCTCTGGCACAGCACGCAGAGCTGAGCCCTGTTGCAAGTCCATTAACTCAGATGGAGCTACCTCCAGAGATGAATGTGCATGGAACTTCAGAGCTACTTTAATCAGAGTGTTTCATATTCATGAACCCCTGTGTAAAGAGAGCTGTGTAATTAAGATCATTCATAATGCTGTAGGATATTTGAGCTAAGATAAGGAAGGTAACTTGTTTTTTAAGGGCACAAATTGATCTCCTGCTGTGGTTAGGAAAGCATGATCCAGTGCACGTGTTCAGAGGAAGATTTAATAGTTGTGCTGCTGTTCTCTGAGTGCATGTAACAGGAAGAATAAGGTTTTCTGATAAATAACATATTCATTTTTCTAAGCGTTGATGTTAATCAAGACTAACGTACATCGATGAGCATAAAAACTACAGTGAATCAATGCAGTGCTTGTCTATAACCCTCTCCTGAATACTGGGAAAGCACAAGATGTTGGGAGATAAACTGCTGTGCCTTTCCTTTCTCTCATACTTCTTAGAACTCGTCAGCCTGTGAAAATACAGGCATCTTTTTCTGAAGGGAAAAGAAACACAGAGGGTACGAGGCACATGCACAGTCTCACAGTCCCTCACTGTTTGTCTGACTCATTCAGAGCCTTGGAAACTCCCCTCCACCTAAAATATGACCTGCTGTGGGAAAGCAGAGGGGTTTTTTTTTGTCCCTGCAAGTTCCCAAATGGTACTTATGGAAGAGGTTTAAAAATGTGTTTTCAACACATCACACAATTAATAATCAGCTCTGTGCTCCCTTCTGGCTTAAGTTACAATGGAAGGAGGCATTCTACAAGGCTCTCCTTGCTTTCCACAAATCTCACAGCAACATGCCATGAAATTGGTCAGCCCAAGAACTGATTCAGGAAGGCATGAGAAGCAGTTTGTTGCTGTAGACTGAGCCCTCTGCTTTTGGAGAGAACTTGGCATTTTCTTTAAGAAAGCTCATCTGAGGGAGAGGCTGTTGGATAGGAAATCTTCATTGCCTCCATCCCCTGAGGAAGTGCAGATCCTATCTGGAGAGGAAGCAACAATCTTTCTTCCTTTTCTTTGCATGCTGGTTCTGAGACCCAGGAGATGGGACCTTCCTCCTCCATCTATTAATGTGTTGTTTTACCAGTCCCTTCTCTTTCCAGTGTGAAAATCTCTAGGAAGTTTCTGTGTCCTGTACCAGGTCCCCTAGTTCCTGATTCATTCCCATGTATTCACCAGCTGAAGTGTTTTGTGAAAGTGGCTGGGTTAATTACCTGGAAAAAGCTCTCTAGGTGGAGCTGAGGGATTTGTTTGGGGTTTAGATTTACACAAGTGCTCCTGCACTTGTTTTTGTATCAAAATACAAAATAATGGCTTCTTAAATTTGGTTTTGATGTACTGTTCTCATTTCCAGTCTAATAGTTTTCTGCCCTCAAAAATACTCATGTGCAGTTTCAGTGGAGGCTCACTGGAAGTTTCTTTGATGTTGTACTTTAGAAAATGCCACTTCATTTTTTGCTGTATTCAATTCTACACCTGGCACAAACACCGTTCCAAGTTTTATTGGGAGACCTGTAAAGCTGGTATAGTTTCATATGGAAATGTTTAAATCTCTGCACAGTGAGGAACAGAAAAAAAAATCACTGTTTTAAAACTTTTGCATGAGTGTCCTGTTTGAGCCTTAGATGTCTACTTTGGGATCAGCTGAGATTAATGATCTGCTTTGGTGAGAGCTGTCAAAGCTCAGTTGAATGATTTCCCTGGCTCTGAACTAGGCTGTAATCAGAGTTGAGTCTTATTCTGCAGCAAACCCCACCTTGAATGCCAGGAAAACTTCAAGGTGTTTCACAAAAATAATGATATTGTATCTGATTCTCTTGTCAAGTTCTAAACAAGATTATTCTTGATTTGCAAAACGTACCAGGATGCAGATAAATGGCTTGCCACGCTTTATTGTTCATGTATTCACTGCTTGGTAAATGATTCCAATGTTTAACTCACAGAAAATTTAGGTTTTCAAGGGGGCTGAGATTCTCTAAATAAAGACACTCTTGTATAAGATTGTCTGAATAAACTGCATGTTTCATTCAGAAAATTTACAGCAGCTGAGAAGGAACAAACGTTTGTTGCACACTGAAACACAGAAATTTATATTTTAAGAAAAAAAAAATATTCTAAGTATTTTTCTTTATGTCTAAATCCAGTAATGGTTTAACATCAAAATCTGCTCTCATGACAGGAGAAATACCTTTGTGATTTCTTAGAGCTAGATGCTTTGAGCAAACAAGAATGACTATGTGAAAGGCCTTGTTCAGTAATGAAGGTTTAAAGTGAAAGCAAAAAGATTTTGCCATAGAATTTTCCATTAATTGTAATGGAAGATGCATGGTTAAACCACCCATACTGCATCTCTTATTTTCATTAGGAGTTCCACCACTGCCTTATTTCCCTTCACTGAGGTCTCTGCTGGTTTCTGTATTTTTCTTTTTTTCCATTTTCTGGTCCAGACAAATACCACAGTGACGAATATGTTAGAATAGCTTCTAAAATAATGGAATGTCCACAGTTTTTCACTCTTTTTTCCCCTCCTCTGTACTTTACCTGATCTTACAAATAGATAATCAATAGCCAAAACAGTTCTTTTTTTCAGGAGACTCCAGGCAAAAACTGTCCAAGAGATCCCAAAAAGTTTAAATAATTTATTTGACAGTAACTCATTTATTTGTACTCCTGAGCATCTCTCGGCTCTGGAAAGAGGGAGAAACACCAAAGTACTGTGGCATAGTAATTTTTTTAATGGCATTCATGCTTTAACCTCAAATGGGAGAACTTTCCATCTGGACAAATATCCTGTCCACTTGGATCTATCCCAGTATGAGGTGCTCTACGTTTCTGTGAGAAGCTTTAACATTTTGGGGTTTGTTCTGAAGAAATGCTTTAGCATTTTTAACTTCCTAAGCCATTTCAGGACAAAGAAACAACTTCAGACATTTCAAGCCTTTTCTAATATTAGATTTTATAGGTGGATCAGTACCTTTTTGTTTCTGAAAGCAATAACTTCTAAATGCATTTCTTTAGTAATTTTCCAAACATTGAACTTATAGCTGTCAAATCTGTTCATCTATAAGCAGAGTATCTAGCTGCACTTGATATAATTTTGGTGAATATGGTATATGGTATAGAGAACCAAGATTTTATCTGAAGAGCTATCCTTTGGAAGGAGATAAAAAAGAGTTTCTCATCTGATTGCAATTTTGCTTTGCTTCAGTGTTTTTTTTCAGGAGGATCTGGATTATTACAGCTGAATAGAAAAAAACATATTTTCCCAATGATTTGAAAACAAAATGTAAGACAAACTGATGTTGTATGAAAAATTACACCATAACTACTGAAAAGGAAGAAGAAAGGAATACCCTCAAACCAAACAATCAAAGAAACCCATTTTCTCTTTGGGTTTTATTCTTTCCATTGGTGATGACATTCAGTGGTTGATTAATGTTGCGTCGGGCCACGTTTTGTTTAGCTACATTAAATATTTCTGCAAACTCTCCCCATGCCTTTGTGGATGGTGACAAGAGCTTGGATTTTCCTGGTGATGATTAGTGCCGTGGGGCTGTTCTCAGTGTGCTGAGTGATGCTCTGATTGTCCATTCTCATCAGGCAACATTAGAAGCGAGTGCTTTCCATGGAGTGTTTCTTGTGCCAGAGGATGTGCATCACTCTTCCAGCAGCTTGGCTTCTCTCCTTCATTGAGATTCATTTGGATCTGCAAGCTGTCCCCTGAGCATGAGCACTCTGTGCAACTGGAGATGCCTCATTGCCTCATTCCCTTCTAATCTCTTCCTCCTTAATACCCAGTTTTATAAGACATGGTTCATTTTCAGAATTTTATATATCATAAGTTTCTTGATTTGATGGTTTTTGAATACTCTAGATTTTTCTCCTTCATTTCTATTGTATGTTACAAAAATCACTCAGATTTGCTTCAGAGAGTGGTGCTGGCTCATTTCATCATTAAATATAAATCCATTCTGGTTTGTTTTTTTGTTTTTTTTTTAAGATAAACAGGTTACTGCATAATTTTCTCCTCATTTTCTCTGTATTTTTATCTCTTTTGCAGAAACAGTGTTGCAGTACCTGTGTAAATAGGGATTCAAAACTTGAAAAAAAAAAGTAAATGTTTGCTACAGCAGAATCACAGAATAGAAAAACATTCACAGAATCACAGAACAGTTCAGGTTGGAAGGCACTTCTGGAGATCATCCAGTCCACCCTTTCTGTTCAAGATAAGATCAGCTACAGGTCATTGCTCAGGGCTGTCTCCAGTTTAGCATCTTCAAGGAAAGAGACTCAACAACCTCTCTGGGCAACCAATGAATGACTTGTCCTAGAGCAAAATCTTTTAACTTATGTTTAAATGGAAATTTCTGTGTGAGAGAGTGAGACCAGTCTTCTTTGCTGTCTTCCATTGGGGAAGATTCTCCCATGTATTGGCAATTTCTTCCTGAAACATTCTTTTTTTCCCCACTGAACAGTTCCAGTTATCTCACCCTTTTTTTGTATGACAAATTCTCCAATTTTTTCACGGAGTTTGATGAAATCAATATGTCTCTCTTGTGCCAGTAAGGCCAGAACTGCAGATGTGGCCTCACCACTCCTCAGTGGAGGGGAAGGATCACTTCTCTCCATCTTGTTGGCAATGCTCTTGCTGATGTAACCCAGGGTATTGTTGGCCTTTTTTTTGGCTGTCTCATGTTCAGCTTGGCATTTTGATTTTCCTCACCTGATACCTGCACACTCACACAGTGTCTTTATTCCATCTGAATCACATATCCCTGCTTCTACCTCTTGCATGTTTTATTTTCGTGTTGAACTCATCAGGATCATGCTGCTCATCCATGCAGGATCCATGCTTGATTGCTCTCTTGTCAGGACAGACCGAGGCTTGGAGGAGTTAGTCCCCCAGGTCTCCCTTCTCCCCAGGACTGTCTGCCTGGTTCTCTCAGCCAGATCCTGGAGGAAAACCGTGTGCTCATCTGAAGTCCTGCTTTTTGCCTTGTTTCCTTCTTGCAGGATCTTGAACTCCACCATCTTGTGGTCATTTCAGCAAGGCTGACCCCGACCTTCACACCCCTGACCAGTTCTTTCTTGTTTGTGTTGGTGGGGTCCACTAGACCATCTTCCCTTGTTGATTCCTGGATATTCAGGAACGAAGATTGACTTGCACTTGTCTATTGTGGTAATTTCCTTTAATTTTTCTGACATCTCTGCATTTACACTCTCAACCCTATACCTCAGTTGATTAGAACGAGCTGTAGTTCTAACTCAGCTGTTCTGGCTTGCTGCCCAAAAATAATATTCCATCATTCCCTGATGGGGAAAAACGTCCTGTAGACTTGTGGCCATTTGTCCTCACATCTATTTGCAGCTCTTATTTCCCTTGAGAAGCATCCAAGACCATTTGGATGTTTAATTTTCCAATGTCCTCACTCATCTCCAACCCCCTCCCTCTCTGCTTCTTGGAAGAACCAGCTTATGAGGAGAAATCTCCCACATTGTTTAATTCCATTATTCACTACTCTGTGTCCATTTAATTTCTACTCATCACATAGCATTCTTTAGCTCCTCCTCTTTCTGAACTTACTTGGAGACCAGCCCCTTGTAGCACTTACAGATGCATAAACATATAAAAAGTGGGCACTTTGTCATGTTACAGATTTTATTTAACAGCAGATCCAGCTATCAGATTATTATTAGGTAATGTGCTGACATACACACCCCTGAGGGAGATGATTGTGAGCTGCTGGAGGAAAAAACGATCAAGATTAGTCTGCCAAATATATGGTAGGTATTAATCATCATCAAACACAGCAGGTTTTTTTCTCAGAAAAGCACTAAACTACAAAACTTGTCCTTTTGTCTGCAGAATTACTGTAGCATGCAGTGAACTGGGGTTTTTTTGACAGAATCAACTTTGACAGCATAATAATTTAATAATTTCAGTTGCTTTCTAGCATTCCAATGTTTTCTTCTCAGAATTCCCCTTCAACACAAAATGTCATGAATTTCAATAAAATTGGACTGAATGAACATGCAACTTGCATTATCTCTATTAAGAGATTTCAAACAAAGTTTTTATCCTCTTTCACTGATATTTCCCATTATTGAAAAGACCAAAATCTTCTAGTCCTTTTCAAACCTTCTTATGCTCGGAATTAAGTTTGTTTAGCACTACATCTTTGAGTTCTATGTCCACTACAGCATACAGAGAATAAAAGTCAATATGCTTGTATCAAGTACTTGAACTTAAATCAGGACTTGGTGTCTTGAGCCTAGTGAGATTCAGATCCCAAAATGAGGGATATTAGTAAACTGAGGTTCTACAGGCATGACTTTAAACTTTTTGTGAAACAGTCTCTCTGCATCCCTCTTAGAGATATTTGTGTATTTTTCTGAAATTCAAATAAATATGTTAAGAAGAAAAAAAGATGGAATAGAGAATTGACAGTTTTTACAGAATCTCAAATTTTTCACAGAGTAGATTGAACCAATCCTTGAATGCAGTAGATGACTCAGTTTTCCACTTCCCATTCCATCCGTTTTTCCCCCACTACAGAAATCAGTCTCTTTCTTTAAAATAAATATATCAAGTGTTGCACATGGTGTCACGGAGGGAGCTCTCATCATGCTGATCATGGTCTCAGGGGCACAATGCAGATAACAGTGTAATTGATGGCATCAATAGAACACAAAGGTTTAAAGTGTTTTGCTGTTATCTACAACCCTTTAATTTGCAATGTGTTCAAATAAATATTTCTGTAGCTAACAGATCATTTAAAACTGTGCTATGGGCATCTCTTGAGACTGAGAATTCAGTGATATTAACAACTTGCCACTAGGATTTTGCCAGGAGTCACTAAATGGCACAATTAAATTTGGAGTGTTCCTTCAAGGTTCATTTACTTTCAGGACAAGATCAGCTGTCAAACAGAACAAGAGCTGCTTTAGAGAAACAGAATAATCAATTAGTGACTAATTGAGCATTTTCAGCCAAATGATTTTACCCATTTATATATTTTTTCCATCATAGTTGAAGAATGCTGCTTTATCAGAATAGTTAATGATGTTAAACTTCAGAGCCCAGATTAATTTCCAGCCTTATTGAAGGGAACATAAAACTAGCAATTTTGGGAGTTTTGATCAAGGAAGAGAGTTAGTTTCTCCAATAAATGACTTTTTGTGGATAATATCTTTTTCTATGTAAATCTGCTGAACTCTCAGCATAATACCATTAAAGCTCTCTTAGTTCTCACATATCAGTCAGCACAAAAATCTCACGTTGTTCTGCTGACAGCATTGCCATGCCTGATGCAGCACAGAAGCATGTTAAATACATTACTGTTTCCATTTAGGTTTGCAAGCACTTACATCTGAAAAGAGGAAGGGAGAGGATGGCTAGTTAAAATTATTTTTCCTTCCTCTCGTAAAACACAGGAGGTGAATCCAATGTTGAAATAGATGAAAGTAGGAGTGTATTCCAGTCATGAGCACAAGGTACCACTAAACACTGCCTTCTAAAAAAAATTCTTGTGTAGGAGAGCTCCTGAGAATGAATTAGGGAGTGTGTGATAACATTGAAATAAAAGGATTTGTGTAGCAGTAGCTGGAAGCAGAGGTTGGTTTGCTCTCCTGCCAAATGGATATATTCTGACTTACTCAGTACGTGGGGAATCAAATCCTGTTTTTGTAAACCAGTGACAGAACTCCCATTGACCTCAACAGAACCTGGAACTGATGCTCTGCTTCTCTGTGAATAATATTTTCACATCATTTACAGGAGGGAGTTTTTCTTCTTGGTCAGCATGGTAGGAGCTTATCAGAACATATGGAGCTCCATGAAATATCTACAGACTAATGCCACTGGGAATGAGAGGCGATTTTGACCTTGTTTGTTGAAGAGGAAACTGGATGTAATGATCCCAAAGGGCAAGGAGACCACTGGAACTGGAAGATTTGGAAGCTGCATGGCAATATCATGATAGCAGCTGGAGCTTTGGGTTTGCTGCAGTTAATATGTGATGTGGATAGGGAGGGAATTTCTTATCCCTCACACTTTCTCCTTACAATCAAAGCTAGAATGCAATATTTCTAAAGTTTAGACAGGAATTGCAGCAAATAAGTTCAGTTAATAGCGTTCCTCAGTGAATGGTACGTCAGCTGAGATTTTCCTGCTCTCTCAGTTCCCTGGAAAATTCTGAACATCCTAATAAGTTCAGAGATGACATTGATGCCAGGTCACACAGCTACTGGCTGAGGAGTGCTGATGTGCACTCTGAGAATGGTTAATGTTTCATTTTATTGCATAGCCAAAATAAGACAGGGCTATAGTGCAGACTCTTTTCCACTTGCACTCTGGGGATTCTGAAACATTTCACTTTTCCTGGTGGCTATATGGAGCAAAACAAAACATCAGCCAGTAGTTTACATTTTTTCTGCCTGCTTTATTTAGCACCAACCCTGAAGTGACTCTGGGTATTCATAAAAAGAGAACTCTCACAACACTGAGCCCATGTGAAAGATGGTGTCGGCTTTCCTCTGTGGAGATTAAAAACAGAGGATTTTCTGTGCCAAGCCCAACTTCATGGCTAAGTTAAGGCAGGGAGCCTGTTTTCTGTCCCATCACTGGCTGTGTAATTCTGTCTGCAAAAGTGTGCTGAGGACTAATGGTATAACTTGTTCTGTCAGTCCATCTTTCCAAGGGAATTCACTGGTCTGGGATGTGACTGGTACTTGAAAATGAGCCTTGAATCTAGATGGAGGCAGGACAGTCCTTGCTAAGAGAAGGATGAATGAACAAGATGAAAACAAACAAGAATTGCCATTTTTCAGAATCGTGTGTTAGTAAAATTGCTACTAGGTTAGAATATAAATATTTTGTATCCCTAAAAAGTTAGGGGCTTAATCTTACAATGAGACATCATTTATTAGAAACATTTCTTTCTGAAATTATAACTCTTTCTGTTCATTTCTATATTCAATTTTCTTTGTGTCAGTAAAAGACAGTGAATTACATATTTATGCAAGGAAAACATTCAGGTTCTTTTTAGATGTCTTATGTTTAAGAGCTGAAACCAAAGAGGAGAGACAGGCTAGGGGAAGTTTTGCTTAGGTTGTTATTCAGCAAAGCCCACAGCTCAGAAATTCCCCAAAGAGAAGCAACAAGCATACAAACAATATAAACCAGTTGGTGATGTGGAGAAGTACCTGGTGGCAAGGGCTCTGGAGAAAACATGCTTTGACAGCCTGCTTTGTGTACAGACATGGATGCTGAAAACAGGAATATTTCTTTGAGAAGGGGTCAGGACAGAGTACAAATAAATCAGCAAACCAGAAATGATTGTGGGACAAAATATTTCAGTCTTTCAGGCGGTTGAAGTCCAGACATTCAGGGGAAGTAAGTTAAATAACTGGTGGTTCATTTGAATGAGAACATTCATCTTGTTTGTCAAAGCCCCACAGATATTCTTCAAACTGACAGAAGCATCTGACCACATTTCCCCCTTTCCCTACCCTGAATGAACTTGTGAACTAGTTGGGCGCTGCCTGGGTTCCGGACATTTCAATAGTTTTGGCTGTATTCTAACATTCAGCCTAGAGGAATTCCTGTTCATTTTCTTTTTGTTCTTTATTAAGCTTTTGTTTTGTTCCTTCAGGCCTTTTCTGTGCGTTGAATGGGAAAGCCATTTTATCTGATGAAATTTACATTTCCGTAGTGGCGGGCAATGGGTTCTTTCTCTGAGAACGTGTTATGCAAAGATCCAGCTCCCAAACATTCTTGAACTTTGTGTTGTTTGGGTGGTAGGTGAGACACACATGGACCTAGACCTCAGTCCTGCGAGTGACTTTGCTCTACACATAGGATGAGGGGATGCAAATGCTCTGCATCTGAATTCGTTATGGGCAGCTGTAAACCCCAAACAGTTCTGGGGCTTTTTCCATTAAATTTATGAGTGTTCTGGAGAAGGGCTGATGGAGAGGAGTGCTTGCTGCTTCCTTAGCAGCAGGTGATCAAGTGAGCAAATATCTGGGGGGTGCTGGGTGTTATTATTGTGGGACCCTGCAAACAGCAAATCTAGAAACTTGGGTTTCAAACATTTCCTCTTGGCACGAATTATAAGCTGGGGAACCACATTGAAGATCCTGGGAGAGATCAAGGGGTTTTTTTTTGCCTGGTGTGGAAAGAGCCAACCATCCTCCTGCTACAACCTGTGCAACCTGCGCTGTCAAAAGCAGCATTCTTCCAGCTGATTTTCTGGATAAGCATCATGACACAAAGATCAAGATGAAATCATGCCAAACTCATCAATTTCATAGATCTTGGATTAGTCTGGCAGGTGCATATGTTACCTAAATCCATCCTGTCTGATGTCTGTATAATGTGCTGAGGCAATCCTCAGTCTGTGGTTGTACTGACCAATCCACTGAAACTGCACATCAAAGCCTTTTACTGTCACTGAAGACGTAGCAACCATTTTGCTTGATGAAGCTTTTAAATATGCCTTGCTCTTTTAATTTTATTTTGGACATGTCAGAAAGCTTCACAAAAAGTTGTATTACAGTGTTTTAAATTGGCTAAGAGCCTGTGACCATTTTTTTCCCCATACTTTTAAAGATTGTAGACATAGATTTACAATTTTGGGTTTGCTTGGCCATTGCTCCTTTTTTGTCTCTGTTTTTATGTCCCAGAATGCAAAGCATAAAACAATGCCTTGGACTGTAAGGAAGAAGGTCTCAAAGGCAGCCAAAAATCTGTTTTGATGCTGCTTAAATAAATAAGAAAAAGACTTAATTTTACATATAAAATAATCAAATTATTTTATTTGCCTGAAGCTTTGAGATCAAATTGGGAGAAACAAATTTACTTCAAACAAAAAGAAACAGAAATCTATTTTAGCTGATGAAAGCTTTTTTTCTGCCTGCTTCACCACAGGTCATCAGACAGATTATATGTCTGTTCTTCCCACAAAATAATTTCACGAGTAACTTTGGAAAGAGTCCTCTAGGAAAGGTGAGACTGTGTCACAGGATGGGTTGAGGCAGCGCTCTGAGGGGATGGGAACAAGCAGTTCAGCTCAATACATTATACATCAGATTTATAAAGCTGACTTTGACCTCAGCAGGACAACAGGAGCCTTGTCCAAGCAGCTGCCACCAGGACTGGCACTGGTTATGAGACTGGGCTTGCTTCAGAGGTTCACTGGAGAAAGATTCAGAGCCAGGAAGTTTCCATTTGCCTGGCTGCTTGTGTAATGGATGCTACAGCTCCCTCTTTACTATTTCAGGCTTTTCCTGGCTCCCACAGCAGCACCTTGTAATGCCATAACATCATTTATTTAGATCCATGTGAGGAGGAGCTCAGTTTGGTTGTTTATTTATGCTTGGAAGTGGGCTACTTTCCTTCAGCACAGCTTTCCCTTGCCATAGGAGTGAGAAGGGACTGATGTATTTCAAAACAAGTCCAATTAAATGTTGTCAAAACTAAGACCAAGTCTGATTTCATGGTTTAAATGATAACTTGATCTAGTGTTCAAGTCACAGTGTGATCTCCAATGTATTTGAATACAACTATTCTGCAAAGTGATATGAAGTGTGATTAAATACAAGACACTGTCAAACACTTTGTCAAACCCTTATTATGGTTTGGCAAAATATACCTTGTGACCTACTATGAATATTTTTTGCTGATTGCAACTGTTCTTTCAACCCTTAAAATCAACACAGTCCTGTTTGAAATATTTAAATGCAGATTTCCAGCAACTGCAAATTTCTTGTGGTTTGATCTATTTAGAAAAGAGTCATGTACCTCCAAATTAATTTCCAGGTTTGCTACTACTAACAGACCTCAATATGGTTATGAATGCCATTAATTTCTGCACTCTATGATGAATGCAGGGAGAGCAAAGGTAACATATTCCACAGCAGGACACATTCCACTGAAAAAGTCAGCCACCACAAAAAAGATGAATATAGGAACCAAAAAAAAGGGGGCTATTGAGCGATTTGATTTCTCATTTTGTATTTAAGAGCTGTATTTTTCCTTGTGAGTCAGCCAGTATCTTCTGGGGCCAAAATTTATATCTGAAAAGGTGGAGTGGAATGGTACACACAGGGGGGAAAAAATGATGCAAGATCTTCAGCTTGTCTAAGACTTCAGGGTGCTGCTGACCACCAGAACTGTGCTGGTCAGCATCATGAGGGGTTCCAGAAGGACTGAGTTTGTTAAGGGTAAAATAAAATTATAAACCCAAAGGCCTTGATCCAGAAACCTGCCATTTTCTTCAACACTTTAAATAGCTAATCATTTGGATTTAATGTCTACACATACAAATTATATCCAGAATTTTGTACACTAGAGACAGCTCAGATTATTCCATTAATGAATTACAAAACCACTGAGAAATAAAAATATAAATCACAACAAAATAGATGTAGGATCATGGCTATGCTCAAAAAAGTATTGCTGTCACAGCAAATAGTCCCAATTGAAAAACACAGCAGATTTTATTCTCTTTCAGAATAATTTAAGCATAGCTGTGGCCAAAACCAGCAGAAAGATTCTGATGTATAATTTGCTTGTTTTGTGTAGTTTGATGCTTTGTTAATGCACCAAACTTGCAGCATGAATAAACCAAATGATAAACAGTCTTAGGTGACTGTTCTGTATCAGTGTGTCCCAAAGAAAAAACGTGAATTATACTAAAGTATAAATATACTAAAGTATTATACTATAGATTTCTCTTTTTAAAGTTTTTTCAAAGTAATTTTCATGGAGGAAAAACTCGAGTCCTATTAATGTTTCACTGTCTGTTAATGTGTATTGCTACTATCCTCATTAATTTCAGTGTATTTTTATCTTAGGATGTGTTTAAAATGCTGACAGGCAGAAATCATCTTTGCAACTGGGCAGATTTTCTGGTGAATTTCTCTACAGGTTATAAACCTGCAACTATGTGAATTTTTTTAGAGTCATATTAGGAGCATGGACACACTTTGAATCCAGATCAAATATGAACCTTAGTATACAAATTAGGTAAAATACCACTAGGTAGTCAAATGTCCCCTGGTAAAATTTGATACAGCACCAAAAGAGATGATGTATGATGCCAAAAAATCAAGAAATATTTGAGATGTGGTTTATTTCAAAAGTTGACTTCCTGTGAGAAATACCAAGCCAGTCCAGCTGAATCCAATAAGAGGACAAGAGACCTTGGGGTGTGTAGATGTAGAACATGATTTTAGAATTTATTTTTCTAAATGTAACTTATTTGAGGTATTACCAGTGAAAGCACAGTAACATTTAAAGGGAATTTGTGTTTCTGCTTGACATTTCTTGGCTAGCATATCTAGTACAAAAGTCACAGAATTAATTTTATTCTGGATTTGTTAACATCTATCCCAAACATCTATCTATGCTCCAAGTTAGCAACCCTGAGTACAGTAAATCAGTCCTAGAATATTAGCTACTGTGTTATATATAAAACCAATTTATTTTGTATTACACCATTTTTAAGGTAGGAGTTTATGACTGTCAGTAATACAAGTCCACAGAGCTCAATGACTGCCTGTAATCAAGATGATTAACCCCCTTTTGACAGAGACTTGATCCTGAGAAAAAAGCTCTCCAGCATGTTGGTGCTGCTTTGTATAAAAGTTTTGATTTGTAAGAAAGATCTTAAAATTTTATGCAGAAGGCAACTCAGCTCCATTTGAAGCTGTTCACAGGACCAATCTCCTCCAGGGCCTGTGTTCCTGGTGGAAGCTGGGCTGGACATTTGGTGCACATCTGCAGCCATGTTCAGTTTCCTCCTAAGGAATTTAGTCCATGTGTGGTGAAATAACTCTGTAAATCCAACTAATACCCAGCAAGTGGCCATGACTGGGGAATTTAACTCAAAACAGCAGCACAGCTCTGAAGCAAAACAAATGTAGGTATCATACCTTCTACCAGGTTTGCACTGGTAACTTGATAAAGAAGTTCTGTCTTCAGGACTGAAAATGAGATTTTTTTTTTTTTTGGAAGGCAATATTGCATAGCTAATTTGAAAACCAGCATTTAATTTGATTGAATCACATGCAGGATAGATGAGTTTTATCTAACTCTGAGCACATCAGGCTTTCCCAGCTAAAACCTATGACGAAAAACATTAAAAAAGGAAAACTTTTCCAATTGATCTCAAATGTGACTTCATATATAAATAAAATCACGAGACCTACCTAATTGTGAAAAATTTACATCTTACAGTTTTTTTTGTTTTACTTTTCTGAATGCAAATGATCATGCGTGCAAAGAATTATTTTAATTGGCAAAACTGATACCATTTCTTTTTGTTTAACTTTGTGCAACTTAATTTCCCATTGCAACAAGCTGAGATTTTTTTCTCCTGAAATGGTTACAACTCAACCTTTTGGAAATGAAGAGCTGTTGCTTCAGCAGTGAGTTCTTCATGTTGCCACGTGTGGAAACAGGTATAAAATATCTAGATAATGTGTATGTTGTATGAAGATTCCTAATCAGAGCTTGGTGTATAATTATGAGTGGGTGTGGAAAGGAATTGAAATGAAAGTGTGAAGGGCAATGCTCATAAAGAACCAAATGGGGGAAGTGCAATGGGAAGTGGGAGAGAAAAATATCTAAGCTCCTTTCTGCCCCAGGGAGTGGGGAAGCAAGTGCTCTGCAGTGAGTGTTTGTGTTTAGAAAGGAGATGATGACAGGGAATGCTGACTTGCTCAATGGAAATCTTGACAAAATGTCTGGGCAAACCATTTCTCTGATAGACTTGGGCTTGCTCCTGTCGAGTTTTCCCTATGCAGAGGCATTCTTTCCCCTGCTTTACTAGGGCCCTGAGAAATAGAAAAGAAGATGTCATCTCAAGCTAATTCTATAAACACTGTTATCAGAAAAGACATTTTAAACTATCATAAAAAGGCCCATTGTGCAACTGGACTCTTGGAACAAGGATGGCTTATAGCTCAACCATTGTTAAAGGTTAATGTTCCTATCATTGCATTCCTTTTTCTAGTTCCCATAACCAGGCTGTAATGATAGATAAATATATGAGCTATTTCTTTGTGTTGGCAAAATCACAATTCAGAAAGACATAGTTTCCTAGGTTATTTTTAAACTAATATGCTGGTTTATAGCTAGATGAGTAAACCCATCTCTTTTAAGAGAAAAGACTTTTAGTGTTCTGCTCCTTTTGCAGAATGTGAGCATTTGTGAACGTTTTTGTCTATCAAAACAGATTAACAGCTTTATGAAGTCAACTCATGAACTGAAAAGGGAACTAATTAAAGCAATAACATTAATTTACTGTTGCCAAATGTTAACCAGTCTTGTACTTTCCACAATTATTTTTACTGTTGTACAATAATTTGAATGTCTTTGTCATTGTTATGTATTGTTATGTTCCTGTAAGTGCTGAATGCTGATTCCAGGGCAGAAATTCTATTTTCTGTTTGCTGACTGAGCAACAGAGTCTGCACATTTCTCTTCCAAGCTCTCCCCTTTTTCATACAAGGAGCAGAGTAATGCCTTCTCTGTTTTAGTGAGCTGCTGTGCCCCTTGGTCAGTGCACCAGGAGTGCTTTCTATCAGCAAGGCACTCTGATAAAATGTTATAACTTCTAAGAAACTCTGCAGATTGAGACCTAAAAGTTTTCCTATGATATGGCATGGGTAGTGCATCTTTGCCCCATCTTGCTTTAAAAGTCAGGACAGGGAAGATTTAGTCTTCACAGCTTCATCTGATTTAGAGAGGATTCTGAACATCCATGAAATTCCTCTTTCCCAACACTGCTGCTCTGCTCAAACATCTGCAGAGCTGCAGGTGCTTCTGAGCAGGTGGGTCTGGGTGATGGAGCTCGTGCATCCTTCACTCTGTGTTTTTCAGGCCATTTTTGGGTGAGTCCTTAGCATGGCACAGCTGTGCTGTGCTCAGCACCTCTTCAGAAGGCTTGAATGAAGCATTAATGCTCCTGGATACAGGTTTTCTGATTCAGGAACAAACTGAGAGGAAGAAGCAGGCCAGCTGCATCAACCTCCTATTTTTGGAGTCAATCTACTGGAACCAATTCCATGCTAAAAGTAATCCCCAATAATAATTTCTTTTTCTTGCAGGCAAAGAAATCATTCTAATAACCCTTTCCTGGCTCGTGGTGGTTTTGAAGGGAAGTAAATAATTTCCCATTTAACAATCTCAATGAGAATACCTGTGAAAGGTAAGTT
Organism: Poecile atricapillus; assembly: GCF_030490865.1. NCBI lineage: Eukaryota > Metazoa > Chordata > Aves > Passeriformes > Paridae > Poecile > Poecile atricapillus. The sequence continues at coordinate 2,486,892 of NC_081266.1, read as the reverse complement.
GAGATATTGATATTGAGATATTTTGACAGCATGGCTTCATGGCAATAATATATCCTGGTGGACAGAGCTTGGGCTCCAGATGGTGTTTGAGTAGATGGCCCTGGTTCCCTGCAGAGATTTGATAATCAGGTTGTTCTTTGGAGTGTGTGTTAAATGTCCCTAAGCAAGAGGTGGATGGGAAGCTCAATTAAGGGGATTCTTAAGGAAATTCTTGGTTTTTGAACACAAGAAGAAATAATGAAGATCTGTCAGGAATTGCTTTCTGTACATGAGCAGTAGAGCTGCCAATATTGTTTAGGTTTTCTGTTGGGTAATTTTTCTACAGAAAATTTAGACTTCATTAAAAAAAAGTTAAACAGTCCAAAACCCAGACAATAAACCCCCAATAAAAGACAGTAAGAGAAAGGCAAACACATATTAATCTTTCAGGGAAGAACAGATACTGCTGGTGCATCTTCATAAAAGGTGAACTGCCCTTTAACACTTCAATTGTTTTCTGAAATTACCTCTAAAATTATAGACATTAACTGTTAGGCTCCTGCTGTATTGGTTCTGAGTGCAAAAAACTGAAAATGCAGAGTTTTAAACTCTGTTATGATTAAGGAAGCCTCCTGCATTTGTTCCTGGTGCTAACAGTGTTAGCTGCTGTGTGTTGGTTGTTCACACAGAAGAGCAGGCACTCCTGGTCACAAGCTTCACGTGAATAAAACTTAGATTTTTGCCTCTTGCTAGCACTAAAGTAACAACTCTAATATGTTTTTAGGCTATACTTTTTTTTTCCTATGGACTTCTTTTAGCCTTCTGTGCGAGCCTTCTGTTGTGTCTATCAGAAACATCATAGAAAAGCATCTGTGGTATTTGAGGAGGAGGTTATGAGACAGAATGTGGCAGAAATCATTTGGATTAAATATGTTTTAGCAGATAGAGTGACACACAACCGTTATTCCCATTTCCATGGGTTTTGCCTCTTTTAAGGATGTTTCAGAGATTGGATTTCCCATTTTATTCCCAGTTGTGAGGTTTACTATGCTAAAATTGAACAAACTGGCAGTGTTCTTTTATGTGTTGATGAAGCAGATATCCCTAAAGAATGAGACAAATGTGTGAGATCTTTGCAGCATGAGGAACATGAGGTGGGATACTTGCATTTTTAAAGTGCTTCAGTGACTAAAAATTCTCTTAGTTCTGCTTTTCTGGACAGACAACATGAACTCAGCTCTTGGCAAGACCTGGAAATACAGCTTTTCAATTTTGTATCTGGTTTGCCCTCACTGTGATTATAAAATTAATATGGTTTCAGGTACTAGGTTGGATTCTTCAAAACCTAAGCAATACTGCAAGTTTCAATCAATGAAATAGGCCTCTAGTAAATTATAGCCTGGTAAAAGGCTATAATAACACAGATAAACACATGACTGTTTACACACAATATGCAAGTATTTGTAAGAGAGCAAAAAGAAAAAAAAATAAAAGAAATCTAAGAGCAGTTTTATTCAAGAGATCTCCTTAGAATGGGGAAAACTATCAAGTCATAGGCTCTTTGTTTACAAAAAGCCTGTGGTTATTTAAATAAGGTGATAAATAGTATAACAGTCTGGTTGATGCATATATCATGAAGAATTGGGAGGTCTTGTTACATATAATAACCCTGTTCTTTTAAGGTTCTTTTCTGATTCACTAAACATGTTTTGAAGCCTGCAGAACTACCAGATTTTATGAAACTCCGAGGAAAATGTCACCCATAACAATATAGGGCAGTGCAATATTCTATAGTTTTTGTATTTTTACAGAATACAGCCCTAAATAAAAATATAAATAAATAAATTGAGTTTCTACAAAAGATTGATTTTAGGGTTTGCTCATTTTTATTCAACATCAAAATGAACCTAACCCAGAAGCATATTTTCTATTAGAAACAGCAAAATTATAAAGAAGTTTTTGCTAAATTGAAAATCATTATGGGATTTGCTGGTTTTTGCTTTACTAGTGCATTAGGTTTTTAAGCACCCTTGTGACATTGCTGTACAGTAAGTGAAATATATTTTAAAATGATAAATTTTTCACTTGGATTGGTAATAAAGTTTAAATCTTCAGTGTGGAAATACAAATTTTAACTTAAAATTTTCACAAAAAAAGAACAGCAGTGTGATGGATTTTAAGAAAAGAGTGTATTTGTTTTCACTGTAGGTATTCTAATTAGATTTTTGTAAATCTCAAAATTATTTCTAAAAATATGGAGAACTTTTATAGAAATAGAATATTCCAATAGAATTTGGAATCCATCTTACTCCTTCTGAAAGCACAGTGCTTTAATTAAAAACAGTTGAATTAATCTTAAAAAAGTAAAAATATCATGAACAAAATAAATTTTGACTTTAACATGATACTTTGAAATGACTTAATTTGTTCAGTCTATCACATTAAAAAAATGCAATATGATTTGTAAGAAGATATGAGCAAATTCAGGTAAATTTTTTAATTCACTTGCCACATTCTCATATAAAAGCAGAAATCTGTTTTACAGAAAATCATTTTAATTTCATTGTATAAATAATATTCAGTCCTAATTATGCTTAACACTTAGATATTATTGTTATATTTTTTTAAATATACTTATAGGACTTCTTGTTTCAAGGGAACTCCCCCTGCACTTAGAGCTGGATGCTGCAGCACAGTTGTGAAGAATGTTGTCCTGCAAGCTGAAAGATTGATTAGGCAACTTTCAAAAAACAAAGTCCTACTTCCCTTCTCTCCCCTCTCCCTTCTTCCAGCCCTCCACTTAAACAACCCCCTGTGATAAAAATAGCATTTAAAATGGTGTGATCCATTCTGAGGGAGACAGCTGGGCTTAATTTCCTTTCTGTTTTGCCTTGCCTCCCGACATAACCTTTAATGTCATAGCTCAGAAGCCTTTTTTTGGCAGGAGGAGAGGGCTGTGTCAAGAGCAGAGGCAGCTCGTGATATGCTTCAGTGTGTCACGATATGGCTGCAAACACATGCCTTGGGTAACAGCCAAAGAAACTCTGGGGGCTGCAGGGGAAAGAGCAGGATGAGCATGGCCACTAAAAAGTGCCTCTCTAGGGTATGGTCATGAAGATGTTGGTCACATCATGAATATTTTTCCTTACATCTGATTTGTTGCACATGTAAAGTTCTTTTTGTAGTAACAGAGCCACGAAAGATGACTGGGGATGAACGTATCTGTCTCTTACATGCAAAACTTACTCAAATAACAAGGAAAGGCTGCCTTGAAAGTGGAGCAAATGTCACATTATCAGGCTTTGGGTGTTCACATTTACAGTGCAGCCCTCACAGCATCCCCTTCATCCCTGTGTGATGTCAAGGGATGTGAGCTCCCATCAAACATTGCCAATGGCTCATGCTCAGAGAGATGGAATTAATTGTGGTTGTATTTCTGATGTTAATGCTGCTGTTTGCTCTTTATGTGAAAGAAACAGGAAAGAAGGAAAAGGGGCAGCATTCTCCTTTCTAGCAGCTACACAATAAAGTGTAGCTTTCAAAATAAATGACTGGTTTTTTCCAATTTTTTTAAGGGGGGGAAAAAAAAAAATCCTCCTGAGATGCAATCTTGAGCAAAGTACAAGAAGTTCCCAAAGGATGCTGAACATGAGCAAAAACATTTCCAGCATTCTTATAATAATGCTGTGTTTACTTTGTCAATTAATGATTCATTACCCAAAACAGCCTGTGCATTACAAATGTCTCTGCACTGGCTATGTGGAGATGCAAACTGCAAATGGCAAAGGTGGCTTCACCCTTCTTGCAGCCATTTGTTTATCTGAATACAAGAAAACAGAGCTGGAGAGAGACTGGAGGGTATCATATGTTTGTTTAGTCTTGCACTGCCTTTGCTCTTTGATGAGGAGCTCCCATACTCTCCATGGGAGAACAGAGCCTTCCCTTGGGTCTGAGCAGAGACCTGGGGCACAAATTGCCTCTATTCCCCTTCCAAGACCTGTTGCTCCGTTGCCTCCATGGGCAGAGGAGATCCACAGTTGTCCAGAAGCTGAAGGCACAAAGGAGACTGGTTTCCAAGAGCCATTATAAGTTGGTCATGCAACTGCTGCAGGACAGGAAAGAGGTCAGACCAAGTATTCCACTGGTGTAAATCTGTCCAGCTTGTCATGGACTTTTATGGAATGGGTTGATTTATACCAGTCGGGAATCTGACCTGTCACAGACAGAGATGGAAAATGCAGTGCAGATAAATTCAGTGGGAGTTGTGCTCCCTTGTCACGTGTGCAACAGAGATGAGGTCCTGCAGCTGTGGGAGATGCATCTCGGATTTCCCCACTCTGGTGTTCTTAAAATTATAGCAGATCTTTTCAATCATGGCACATTTTGAATTTATTTTACTGCCATCAGGCCATCTGAGCTTGGTTAAACATTTGGTTGTAACTATATGAGACTTTTTTCTGAAATTAATTTCACCTCGATGGCTTTCACCTCCATAAATTACATCATAAATGGACATAGGTGAAAGCTGGAATCTTCTAGCCTTAGTCTAAAATAACAAGTTAATGGTTTTTGCACATAATAGTTACAAAATTTGATCAAAAGCACATCATGGAGAAAATTTCTTGCCTTCAGAAGGCCATACTAAGCACACTTTGCCCTTGCTGGTGCCAAAATATCTAAGCTGTTTATTTGCAGTCTTATCTTGAGAAAGTTTGGTGCACATTCAAGCACAAGCCCAAGAGGGATTTGCTCAAATCAGGCATCCAGCTCTTCTGAGAGAGTCCAAGGTGCACACACTCCATGTCTAACACCCAAAGGAGGCGATGGTGCTTCTGCATGAACTGAAAAGCAGCCAGTGCTTTTCAAACCAGCAGGCAGAGAGGATGAAGGGCAGCAAATATCTTGTCTCTGGAAAGGAGAGAAAGTACACTTTGTTCAGCATCACTGGACTGTACTACTCTCCACTTGGGATTCAAGAAGCTCACCTGTGAGCTGTGAGAGAGAAGAGCTTTGAAATCCCCTTACAGAAACTATTATTGCTTTAAAAATAAACATGCCATTTCCTGGCTGTACGAAATTTGCATATTTCTTGAGTTTTAGGGTATTAATACAGAGATATTAATCAATAGTTTCAGGTAGAGTTTGCAAATCATCTTTCTCCCCAGCATTTTATTTTGTTCATATTGTTATCGGGTTTTATGAGCACTGTGTATCTCGTGAATGTCAGCTAACTGGGGTGATATAAATCTTAGAGCTGTGAGAACTGAGAAGATATTTGCAAGCAATTATGCAATAACTGTATTAAAATAAAACAAATTGGGGCCAAAGTCTAGACTTTTGCCTTTCAGTTATGTGATTCTTATCTCTGTCATTCAATTTCTCCATGGAGATGGTCAGTAAAGTCTCCCTGCAGAAGCAAAGATAAAATGTCAGCAGCAGTTAGCCAAACAGTACATTTTTTAACTGATAATATATAATTTTTCGTTATTGAGTTCATTAAAAATGTAAAGCCAAATTTTTCACTATTTTCATTGATAATAAGCCTTCTATATGTTTCACTAGTAACTTTCCTGTATTCCAAGGTGCTGGGATCCAATACCTTTTAGGAAACAGCAAAATGAGGCTAGTTTCCAGACAAGTAAAAGTTAGACTCAGATATGGAAACTGAACAAGGACTCTGTGGGTCAGGATTCAAGACAAATTTCAGAGTTGAATTGAAAAAAGGCCATACAAGCTTGAGATTGCTTTTTGAAGGGCTTCTCCTGTGAATATTCTGTGTATCTTTGCAGACTAGTGCTGGTAGCCTTTAATTTCTTCTGCAGAATTTGACTCAGCAACTTGAATCAAGGGCTTTGCATGAATTAAAACATGGTATGAGCAAATAAAGAGTACCTACAGGTACATAAAACTTGTCAAGAAATAATCTTATGTAGAAGTAAAAGTATGGTGTGACTTCAGAGCATATTCAATTCTCAGTTATATTGACAGACCTACAGAAACCACTGGGATTTGTCACAAAAGTGAGATTAGGAGAATTTGGACTCCTCATCTGATTTTACATATTTTGATTTTTTTTTTCCTTTTAACTTGAGGGCATATTTACAAAATACATTATTTTTATTTAATGGTTCCTCCATTTGAAAACTTTGGGTAAGCATGAATGTGCAGGCAATATTGATTCTTTTCTGCCAAGAATTTCCATTTAGAGTACTGGAGCTAATTTGTTTAAAGTTACAACAATTTGACTTACCTGAACTGCAGACATTTCTATGGATCTTTCCTTTTTTGAGGGAGAATTGGAAAATAACTCTTAAGAACAAATATTTTCAAATATAATAAGAAGGAAGGTAATGTGATAAGAGAAGGGAAAGAGAACTTCTCACAAAACCTAACAAAGTTAGCTCAGGGAGTATTTGTTATTAGATGTTGGTAAATTTATATGATATTTTAGGCAAAAAGAAAATGCTTAAGATATGATGGAAATACGACCTGTCAATATGTAAAATGAGAAACTGTGGATCTTATTAGATGGCACGTTCAGTAAAAGCATATTTTCATTGTTTCCACAATTTCTTTTTCTGATTTCTTTTCCACAATTTCTTTTTCTGATTTGAGAGCAGAGGAGATTTGAATGTGCTCAAGTATACCCACTACATGTTTTTACAACTAAGGTCATGATTCCCAGCTCAGTTTACCCCTTACTTTATCAGTCCCTCCCACCATGATTTCTTGACACAGGGAGTCAAGACCTATGAATAAATCCCCTGCAGTCACCTCAGACATATTGTTTTGAGGTTCTTTTCTCACTTATTTCTGTGTTGAACTCTCACATTCATGTTTCTCTCTCTAACCTCTAACATTATTTCTTTGCTAAGCATTTTTTCTTGAATTTCTTGAGACTCTTGACAGAAAACCACTTGCTGAAGACTCTACCAACACCACTCATAAGAATGCCAGAGTAAGAAAAACACAGGTCAGTATCTTTTGCAACTGAAATATCTGGATCAGTAAAAGTGTTGCCTGTCTTTTAGAGCCACATGATTTCATCCTAAATTACTTCTTTAGCATAGAGTGAAATAACAGTAGAAGTTATTTCTTCTTGGGTGAGTCTTTTCTTGCAATTAATTTAGGGTGGAATTGAGGCTATTATCATCTCTTGGAATGTTTCTCTCACCATTAAGACCCCCTTCTTCCAAATTACTCATCTAGAATCACAATTAGTCTCCCACAGGGTTTTTCTTTTCGATGTCGTTTCAAAGAAAGTGATTTATGAGATTGCCCTGCTAAGGGCATGAAAATGTGCTTTATTGCAAGACTTTACTGTGCTTTATTGCAAGAGCTCCAGCCTCTCTCATTACATAACCCAAAGTGCTGGAGCCAGTAAAGATCTCTTCAGGGAATTTTACTCCAGGAAGTTTGCATGGGAGCTGGGTTTTGTTTGGGATTCATGTAGGTGAATAAAAGCATAAAAAACATCCATCAGCCCAAACACTAAGCACTTTCTCACACAATCTCAAGAAAGACAATATTTTAAGTTTTGAACTGTAGTAATTTAGTAACTTCCAAGCTTGGCATTTGACAGCTTGCATCCACTGATACTGGGAGATAAGGGATTTGGCACACAATACATTAAAAATCCTTCCCTTTGAGGAAGAACTGAGGAAGAATTTGGATACAATTTTTTTTTTTTTAAATTTCATACCTGCTCTCCAGAATTCAGCCTGATATCATCTGAGATTTTGGGTTCAGGCTTTTTACTAGTAAATGCATTCTCTCCCTTTATGTAGGGAACCACTAAACAACCTGAGCAGTTCCTGCACTCTGACACTTTCCTTGTGTCAATACTGGACTAATAAAAAAGAGAAAGAAAAAATTTAGTGTATTTCAAACCCATTAGAAAATAACTTTTGACATATAACAGTTAAAGCTTTAACTAGTTCCTATCTTATCCCTCTGTGTATTTATAATCCCTCTTGCATTCCAGCACATTTTGTTTTGACATTTTTCTCAATAGTTAGCAAGATTAATATGAGTAGTTTCAATCTACTCCAGAACTGTGATACAAAATAAAATACACCAAAGATTTCAATGATATAAACAGCCATGTAGTGAATACTTAACTATGGCATGGCAGGAGAGCTTGGGGTCTTTCAAAATGAAGTTGTCTTCCTCTTCACTACCTGTTACACTGCATTCAGTCAAAGTAATGATTCTAGACCATGAAGCATAAAGTACTGAATGTACAAGGCATCCTTAAATGCTTTATTTTGATACTTAGACAACATAACAAAAAAAAAAGTTTTTTTTTTTTTATGGGCCACCCTCCTTCAAGAACTCTTCTCACAGAACAAGTGCCACTGTGGTACAGCTCCTCTCTTCTCCACACAGCAGCCTCCACATTCATCTCTGTTCAGGATTAATGCTGAAATCAGTCTCACCTTGTTAATTCTGGGGAAGCCCAGCAGCTGCCCTGGTGGTGAAAGGCTGTCTAAAACTGGTAGTTTTACCAGAAGACCCAGTACCTTTTCCCTTCCACTCCCCCCAGCATCTCCCTCCCCCAGACTTCTTTTGTTGCTTCATCTTTCCAAACCATGCCAGCAAAACACAGGCTCCCTTGCTGTGTAGCCAAGCCACATTTTCCTCTTCATGGCTTAGCACATTCCCTGCCTTTGGAGGGCTGGCACTTCAAACATGGGAGAGGGAAGCAGCTGCCACCCTAAAGTGGCTGTGGGAAGACATCTGCTTTTTTGGATCTCCATCTCTCCCATCAGTGAGCACCAGGTTTGTCCTCCACAAGGCCTGAGTACACTTTGCAGCATTGCACCACTTAGACTAAAAATGTTGATTATGCAAAAAATTCTTGGATAAAATCCCCCAGTTGTTGTATCCCTTCAGAGACATTTTCCTGTGGAAGACAGAGAGCTGTGCCCAGATGTCCTGATGGGCAGATTTTGAAAGTGTATCCAAGACTGAATGGATGCTTGTGGACAACCCTGCTGCAATGCATTTTAGCCCTTTGCAAAATTATCCCCATGTTTAAAGACCTTCATATTTAAAGTCTCAGGAAAGTTGCTTGGATATTATTTTGGGAGGTACTTACAACCCTCAGCTTGGATCTTGTGCAGCTCCATCTGGGGCACCATGTCCTGCTTAGAGCCCATCTTTGTAAATGAGATATTGTAAATAAGCTGGAGCAGTTTAAACAGTGCCATCAACAGTGTTTTAAACAGAATGTTGGACCTCCATAGGTCTCTTGGCCTTAAATTACTCTATGGTGCATTGATCCCCTCAGGGGAGCTCCTGCAGGAATTATGGTGAGAAAAAGGGTTTAGGCATGTGATTGCAAATGGTACTTTTCACCAAAGCAGGAATCAGCAATATAATGATTTACTGTTTTCTACATTCTTTTTCTTGAGCTCCAGTCACAGAAGTTTGTTTACAAACAATACATATTAATTAAATAGTAATACATATTAATTAAAGGGACACTGTTTGAGGAAAGAATCATTTGTTTAATAAGTCACCTGTTGATTGATTCTTCAAATAAAAGAATTTCTAAAATGCATCCCTAATTTCCTAAGTTATGCACTTGTCTTTTTGTGTTTCATTATTGAATTGATATGTTCAGATTGCTCTTTTTTAGTCCTCTTGCAATTAAACCTGGTTATTGTTTAGTTGGTTTCTTTTCTTTTTCTTTTTCTATTTGTTTGGAGAAGTTTGGAACAATTGCAATTTTTATTTGGTCAAATTTCACAGGAATTTACTTATCTCTATCTTGTAATATTAGTGCTGTACAGACTCTGAAAAATTGCAGTCAGATCAAAATTAGTTTAGGAGGCCAGTGCTTATGTCAATATTATTTTCCTTTTTCCTGTCTACAGAAATGAAGGATAAAATGTCATTCTAATTGCACAATCCTTTCCCTTCAGGACAGTCTGCAAAAGGAAGGGCTCTTCCAAAAAACTTATTATGGTTGTTTCTTATTTCTGTTACAGTTGACTGAGACCCTGGTCAAAATTTTAGTCATGTTATTCTAGGCATTAGTTTAATACATAGAAGTAGTTCTTGCTCAGCAAACTTATATTTAGGAGGCAAAGCAAATAGATGAAAGAGAATAAAATATTTTATCCAGTCTTTTACAGACAGATTGAATTCCATCTTCACTGCAAAAAGACAGCGCAAAAAGTATTCCTGAAACAAGATTGATGCCTGAATTAAAATTCTAGTGAATCAGTGGAGCAAAAGTCAAAGTTATCTCAATGTAGCTGCAATCACAGAGATGAGATTAGCAAGTATGAATTGTGCTGCCTAGAATTCTACTTTGACCAAAATTACTCGATGTAAAAACCTCATCCTTCTAATCCTCCCGACCATACTCTGTTGTTAATTCCTTGGTAAAGGGGTTTAGTGTTGCATATGAAGATTTTGATAGTAAGTATGAAGTTTCTTGAATGCTGAATCAGTGAAAAGCAAAGTGCATGTAACTCAGCATTACAAAAAGTCAGATGTTTCTTTGTTAAAGTCTTCCTTTCCTTCCTTACCCTGTGAAAAGATACTGCCTGCTTTTGGTCTATGACTTTATGAAAATGGCCATACAAAGGGCATTTGTTTGAAAAAATGTAATTAAAAAGATCAATAAATTTCTTATTTGCTTTTCCTCTCCAATTGATTTTAACCACATCTCCATGTGAGATATGTCTAGTTAATTGCCATCTCCAAAGTTAAATATTGATTCTGACACTAGCTGTCCAGATAACAGAGGTTACCCTCCACTGCAAACACGTGTTCAAAACAAACTTTCTCATGTACCAGAATCAAACCAAATTAATTATTCACATTTCAATTGTATTATAGCTCTTTATAATTTATTTGAGTTCTCTTCCATCCTTTTATGGTTCCAATGGGCTGCTCTTCATTGCTATTGCTGACCCACTTTCAATAGTGCATTAAGTTATGTGATTAACATCTGTCACATGTTGTTTGTCCTCTCTTCTTCTCCCCAGGGATGGAAGTGTGTGCACTGAAGTGTCCCATTAATTTGTTATTTTAAAGATGAATGTTGTTGTGTATTTATTAAAGAAGGCAAGGCCATAGAATGGGCCTTGCTTTTGGACCAAAAAGTTAGAGTGTTTGTGATGCAACTTCCCCTCAATCATGATTATAAATAACAATATTGTGAGTAAAATTAACATAACATTTTGTATGAGAAATTTAATGTCAAATGTTTTTTTTACATCTTCTTTCAATGTTTTGTTTTTCTACATTTATTCTTACAGAAAGACATGTCTGCTTACCAGTGAATTTCTGAGTCCAAAATGCTTTTTGCATCTTAGATTATCTTTTACCTTTAGTAGCCACACTGAAGTTATCACATGGACATGTATATATGGTGCTAACAATATTTTAACCTTAGAAAAATCAATAGTGCCAGTAAAAAGCAGTCTTTCATCAAGAAGGATGATGGGCACAGTTTAACAGTGCTTTAATTTCTGTCTTGTTTTTTCTCATTTCTGGTTTCTGAAGCGGTTCCTCATGGAACTTGCCTTTGCTTTCCTTGTTCATTTTCTTGCCCAGTTTATTTCTGGTCATTTTGGCCTATGCAAAAGCTAGAAGCTGTGAGCCATTAGCTTTTAAAAATGTGAAAACATGTTTTTGTATTTATTGGGCTGTTTCAGACTAGAGTGTTGGAAACAGCTGGGAGGCTAATCAGAAACTTTCTGAGAAATAGTAATTAATGAAAAATTTAGTGGTCTGGATTGCTTTTAGCACAAGAGGCTCATTCCTTGTCAGGTTTCTGTATCCACGGGATGTTTGCTTTTTTATCCTAAGAGCACTTTCTAAATGGAAAAAAGGAAAGTTTGAAAAAGAATGCATGATAACAGAAAATGAGAAGATTATAAATATGAACTCTGGCTCTACTAAACCAAATGGCTAAACTCTAATTAACCTCATTAGGCCCAGGATTTCATCCTGAAGGTTTCTGATAATATTTTTCAATGTAAGTGTGCAGAAATACTATTATCCATGGTATACAACAGTGGAGGATGCCAAGATGTATTTAATGAAATTCAAAAAGATTTCTCTGTGTCACTGTGAGTCACTGTCACCAGACTTGCCACATGGGAGTGATTTTCTCTGTCACACTCAACTCTTTGAAGCAAGGACAATTGTGAAATCTGGAATATCAGGTTTCAGTACTGCCACTTGCATCCTTTCTCCTTCCCTCTTTGTTGCCTTGTCTGATGAATGGAATTCTCCACCTTGTTCTGGTTTTTCCTGGGACAACCCACAGGGTACAACAATATCCCTTGGCTTTGATTTGGGTTACCTGACTTTTCAGGGCTGAATGAACAGTTGAACAGTTCAGTTGTCGAAAAAGCCAATTCAAGAGTTCCTATGCTACATTTTTCACCTAAAATAAGACCTCTAACCCATTCTTGTTATAGCAAGGATAGCTAAGATTACAACAGGGAGAAGGCCTAGGTACAAGAGAGACTGTTTGCTCCACAAAATCAATTTCCTCATTTAGCAACCTAGGCTGAGAAGCTGCCATTTGTTAAGCTGCTCTGACAAGATGCCTGTGAGTGACCATATCCTCAGGCAGAGAGAACCAAGATGAAACCATTCTGTCAGAAATAAAGTAAAGCAGGAGATGGCCTTGAAATTGGAGAAGAATTTTCAAAACTGAAGAGAACACTCAGTTCCTGATGTTATGCTGAAAGGTTGCCAGAACTTCGAGAGCATACTTGAATAAACCTTTCTCTTTTGTGTCAAGTGCTTAGGAATCCAAAATGAAAGGTCCTTTTTTGTACAATAGGCCCTCTTCAGTCTTCCTTCAGGATTCTAGGAATCTTCTGGATCTTCCTGGGCTCTGCAGCAGTAGGAAATGATCAAAACAGTCTTTTACTTGGAAGAATTTAGTACCACAGGTACCTGGGCTACCCAAAAATCCTCAATATCAGATAGTTTATCAAGAAGCCAACAAGAACTTTGTGACTACACCTAATAGTGAGCACGACTTACTGAAGATGCCTTTTCTTCCTGTTGAATATTATTATAAGGGCAATTTCTCATGTAGTTAATTATGTCTAATGTCAAATTAGAATTCGCCAGTGTTGATTATAATTGGTTGTGTTTTGCTGCACACAGAAATTCCTAATGCAGCGTTGTTTAAATCATAGTTCTGGATTAGCAGTTAAGAAGGATTCTTTGGAGTGAAGAACTGACAACTGTAATTGTGCAATGAAATAATTGAAGCGTGCTAAGCAATTAAGGAGTCTATTTATAGCCAGAACATATTTCTGACTCTTTTTGCCATCCTTTTTTGTTGCCTTATCTACAAGGGAAAGAAACAGCACAGTTGTGTTCCCATAGCTTAACCAGAGACTTAAATAAAAGTGTTGCATAAAGGTAGGATCAGTGGGCAGCACTGCATTAAACATTTGTCAGAATGTGGGTTTGGTGGCTAGGTCAGGGCCAGGCACAGATTCTGATTTGCCTGAGTCAAAGAACTTGGCAAATTTCTTGATGAAATGTCTCATCCAAAATGGAGTGTCGTTCCTTTGCTCATCTTCTCCAGGGACAGTGCTCCTCTTGAGCAATGTGCTTCAGCTGCTCCTTTTGAAGGTTTCGTCACTCATCTCAGTCTCAACAAAGTGACATACTGTTCCTTAAAGATTTTGGCAGAAGCTGAACCTCACTGGAAGAGGAGCCTCCACATTGTTTGCACAGGGGCCAGGGCCAAACCCATGAATCTGGTTTATGATTCAGGGACTGGAATCTGAATAATGTGGAGGAATTTATTCTTGGAGTCCTGGTTTTGGCCTATGGTAGCTACTTCCTTGGTTTTATTTCTTATATATTGATATGATATTTGAGCAGTATAAATCACAATGAATCAAAAAATACATGACCTTGAACCTGGGGGGTTTTGCTTTGTGCTTTTACTGCTACTTATCCTTATCTCTGTTGCATGATCCTAAGAGGACAGGGTCCATTTTTCATGGGAAGGGAGATGATTATCATTTGTACAGAGAGGGAAATATGTAAGAGATGAAAGAGTTAAGGTCATGGCTCCTGGCAAATAGGTGAAATAAAAGTATTAGTTGCTGTAAAGATGGTAACTCCTCAGCAGTTGGAAATTATTCTTTTGAATTGTACTTTAGTCTGGCGTATCAATTTTGTGTCAGAGCAGGATGTATAGCTGAAAAAGAACTATTAGGTCTCTCATGTTCCATTTCTTATGCTTATTTTAGTCATGGTTATAAACTGTACCGAGGGTTTTCTCTTGTATTGCTCTTTCTATCAGAGATAACATAATTTCTTTGCTGTTTCATTTCTAGGTCTCAGTATTTTCTCTTAAATGTTAGAATTTATTTTTCTTATTGCAGAGGGAAATTCCTGTGCATTTTGCTTCATAGTACAGTTAAAGTTCTTTTAATTTTAAGGACATTTTAAGGATTGAGATGCTAGTGAAACTTGAAAATTGTTCAGTGTTTACTCAATTTTACTTTAGAATTAGATTAAGATTAATTTTCAAACACTTATACCCCTTTTTAAGTTCTTAAGTTACACATTAAGCACAGCAAGCATTATATATTTGGCCAGCAGTCTAGATAAGATCTGACAAGATTTGCTATTTCCAAAACGACATGAAAACAGTCCTTCTTAATCCTCTACAGTTCAGAAAAAGATAAACAAAAACCCTAAGGTATTTCTATTTGTCTAGACATAAACCCAAGTGGTTTTCCCTCTGCACTAAAAACTTCCACTGTTGCTATTACATTTCCATGTAGAGCCTAATCAAGGACAGGTCCCTGCTGATGACTTCTGTCCCATCAATCTCACAGCTAGAGAGGGTGGGTAGCAATCTGACAGGTTTTTTCCTCACTGACCTCTCCCAGTTAGACAAACCTTCATGATTGTCGTGTTTTTTCTAGTAAATTTTTCTAGTAATTTTTTAGCTAGTGCTTTAAAACCACGACAATAATGAAGGCTGATTTCCACACTCAGATCTTCTTCTTTTACCAAGTCACTTTGTTTTCTAGGTTGTGTAGCCCTTAATGTGCCACCAACTCCATCAGCAGCTGGGTTTCTGGGCTTCTTTGGTGAGTAGCTGCAAGCCCAAGGACAGCAAGGTTTGATCCAGAGTAGCCTTTTTGCTCTTTTGCAAACATTTTCTCCTTTGCAGAATGGTCAGTTCTATGTCTTGGCTTTCACCTCAGAGAGTGAGGCATGGAACAGAAGAACTGCTGTTCCTGTGAAAGTCCAGCTAACTTGTATCCTCAATAAAGAGGAGATGAAGGCTTGGAAAGCCTTCAGTGTGCGCTGTTCCAGGTGCTTGTTGTGCCCCCAGGATGCTGTAGCTCTCTGTGTGGAGAGAGCAGAGCAGACCCAGCTCCTCCCACTGTCTCCTTGCAGGGCAGCAGCAGTTGTGGCATCACAGGAGGGCTCTGTCCCTGTGCTGTTGGTCACATTGGTGGTGAGGAACAGGCTCCTGCACTGATGGATGCACACACCCAGCACCCATGTCATTGGGAAGGGTGTGGATGAGCTCCTGACATAAGATATCACCTTCAGTGCAGCTCTAAGGTTTCTGGATAAAAAGCCCTTATAGGTGATCTGAATGACAGTTCATGTAGCATTGAGGGGGACATGCTAAGGAATGTCCCTTAAGTTAGTCAGGATTGTGGGAATCATAACCATGAGAACACTCATTTTATCATGGAGCTAAGAAAACAGGAAATCCCAGACAAAAATAGCTAATACATGTGCCATTATACTGTCACCGTGGGCCTGCTGTGCTCAAGAACAAAATGATAATCCTGCTGAAGGCTCCTTTATTGCCTACACAATTTTTCATTGTCCAGAGTTTTCAATTTCACAAATGAAAATTAGGGAGTGTCATTCCCTTCTTTGCTGAGATGTGCTTTGTTGCTAAGCATTTTAACTGAAGTGCTTTGAGGCTAAAATCAAGACAAAGTATTTTGGTGCCATCTCTTTGCTAAATCAATTCTCTGATGTTTATGTTTGCAGAGGAAAGGGCCTAAGGATGGAATCAGCCTGAATATGTATTTTAAGATGATGCACACCAAAGAAAGATGAATGCTGCCTTTCAAACCTGGAGGTGGGATCTTCATCTGCTGACATACCAGAACATTAGGAGCTTAATACCATGTTGTAGAACATGAGAAACAAGGATTATATAGATTTAAAGATGCTGACTTCTTCTAGATAGAAAAGCTCCATGCAGCTGTACAGGTTGGAGGCTGATGGAGTTTTGCAAAAAAAACCAAAAACAAAACTAGAAAAAAAACCCCTCTGTGGGTCATAGTGGACAACAAACTGGGCAGGAATCAGCAGTGTAATATTGAGAAAAAGGCCAAACACATTGTATCTGAGTTGTACTGGTGGGAGTGGAAAGCAGACTGAGGGAAGGGAGCCTTCCCCTCTTTTGCTCTAGCCATTACAGCAAAAAGTGGTTTAGAAAGTCAGCAGTAACTAAAATGCCTTGCTGCCTGCTAGCAAGGAAGATCCTAAGAGAGGGGTTTGCCAGCATACAGAGACATTCCAAAATATTGAGCAACTGCTGTCCAGCTCCACGTTCATCCATCACAATGAACAGAGGCTCTTGCTGATTACGAGCTATGCATCTTTTTGTGGTTTTGGAGCCATTCTCAGCTGATCATTAAGAGGTGGAACTGAAGCACCTTTTTCTGTCTATTGAGGAATGCTGACACCAACTGAACAAAATATGAATTGATTAAGGGCTTGCCTCTTCTAAGGATTTACTTCAATGTGAAGCCAATAGCTTCAGTCATATTGCTGTGCATGCAGTGATAGAGATGCTTGTAAGCAGTAATGGAGTGTTACACTAAGTGCTTGTGATTGCACAAGTTTTTGTGAGCCAGAAAAAAGGGTTGCTAATGCCAGTGTGTGGAGATGACTGCCATTGTGCATTCCAGATTGTGCTCCTCCACCTGCAGCTGAATTCTCAGTGCTGGAATTCCTCCCAAGCCTTTCCAAGCCAACCATGTCATGAAAATGGCTGCCAATGATTTATCCAGAGCTTGGCATGAAATCTTGGCCGTGTGGTAAGGAAGAGTTTGGCCAACAGAGTAAATGAATAGAGTTGAAATAACTTTTATTCCAAAATTCTGATCTGTCTGCTTATGAAGAAAACCTTTTATTTTGCTGTTCTTACAGGAAATCAGCGTTTATTTTTGTTTCACTTACATAATCTGTAGCAAATTCAGATAAAGTGCATCTGAAAACATTTCCCAGAAGTTGCATGTGGGGCTCTGGAATCAGTGCTGTGGTGGTCACAGCATGAATGTGTCAGCCACCAATAAGCTCAGTGTTTCCTTGGGATGTGGTCACAAATCAAATTCACTGCCCCCTCCTTTTGAAAGGATTTCTGAGTGTTACGAATTGGCTTGAACTGATTTTTACTGTCACCATGAACATTTATTTCAGCAGCCTCATCTCTTTCACAGCTCTTTGCCTGTCACAACTACTGAATCTGCTGTATTTCATACCAGAGCTGCCATCAATTCTGATAGATCCAAGGGCTTTCCCCAAAGTAGCCCAGTTTGAGCTGTTCCTACTGCATCATGCCTTTTGCAGGGAAGCAGCTGAATCAAATGGCTCAGTCAGAGATGTGAAAAAGGATTACAGTAGACTTATTCCTCATTTGTTAGCATAGTCACTCTTGTCCAACTACTGGAGTGAGCCCAGATGAGCTAAACTTGGGACAGGTCGAGCCAAACAACTGTTCTGTCAACCCTTTCTGCCTCAATGCTGTGATACAGACAAAAATAAGCTGTGGAGTCACCTCTATAATTTTACTTCATTTGTATTTGTATTTGTATTTGTAGTTGTATTTGTACTTGAACTTGTAATTGTATTTGTATTTGTATTTGTATTTGTATTTGTATTTGTATTTGTATTTGTATATGTATTTGTATTTGTATTTATATTTGTATTTGAATTTGAATTTGAATTTGAATTTGAATTTGAATTTGAATTTGAATTTGAATTTGAATTCGGTTTGCAGAGTAAACCAACTCAGACTTGCAAGAATCTGTGAAACTGGACCAAATTAAATTTCTTTGACTCTTATTGATACAACCTTGCTCAAACTTATAGAAGTCTTTACCAGAAGGAAAACTTTCAAAGTGTCAAGCATTGTAAAGCTCACAGCAGGAGTGCACACTGACAGATAACTGTGCTGTCTCTTGGTTTATACACAAAGGGGGATCACAGGACAAGAAACCAACTGTGATGCTCTGTTGATACGTGCAGGAGGATTTTATCTTAATGAAAAAAAGGTTAATGAGCTTATGAATGTCCTTCCCTGTCTCTGCTGCTGCAGCAGCAGCCTGAGGTACAGGAGGGCCTCATCCACAGAGATTTTTGGAGCTGTTTGGTGATGCTCCAAAGGCAAAGTTCACGTGCTGTGGATGGCCTCAGTCTGTGTCAGGCTTCTCAAGTGCAATAGGGAAAGAGAGAGAACATTTAACAAGAGCAATAATGCGCAAACACTGCCTTAATTCAATTATTATATAATTCATCATTAAATGCCTTTGCAGATGGGGTCAGCAGAGCTCTTAGGTTCAGGCTCCTGCTGGGGCTTGCAGGAAGGAGAAAGGAGCCCAGAGCCCAGCAGCAGCTCACTCTCAGGAGATGATTTTGGTGGTTCTGTCTCCCCTGTCAGCTGTCCCTGGCCCTGTGCAGACATCTGAGGTTCCCAAATGCCAGCCTCCACTCCTAGCATGGACCAGCTTTCTTCCCCTTCTGAACTGAGCTTGCTAAATTAGTTTTGACATAGAATATTTGGAGTACAAACAGTCTATAAAATGTTAGTGGATAATGGTCTCTTTTCCCTGGCATAAGATTAACAAACCCAGGCAAAACAGCCAAACGCTGTGCAGCTGTATCTGAACTGAATAATACAAGCTCTAACAACAACCTTCAGTGCAGAAATGAAATTTCCCTTAGAGTTTATGGATGTTTCCCATTATGACACAGTGCACACGGTTCAATTAATTCAATAAAGTTTTATATAAAACCAAAATGAACCTATAATTCTGCCATTAACTGCCAACAATTAATATTCCCTCTGCAGAAGGAAAGTCCCCTCAGTTTCATTCTTGATAATTCAGTCCCAGTAATCAGTAATTCATCTTTATTGCCTCAGTGCCCCTTGAACAAAAACAGAGAATGCAACAACTTCAAATTATTTCTAATATAATTATGTGTTTTTCAAAAAGGATATTTTATATTGGTGATTTCTTATGACTGGAGGAAAAAAAAAAAATCCCTCTGTAGCCTTTCAGGAAATGCAGTATACAGATAACAAATCTCTTAGCCATATTTTTCTTTTCACAGATCTTCATCTATGAAATGTTTTGAGAATTAATGTGTAATCTTTTCATCTGAATATCATCTGCCATAGTGAACATCTGGATTATGTAGTCTTACCATAACATGCCCACAAGACCTCAGAAAATTTTAGAAGGTTCCTGTTGCCTTTGCAAATATGGAGACAAGTTAATAAGATTTTTGCTTCTAATTATAAATTAGTGTTTTTTCTTCTTAAAAGACTGGAGAATTTGTGCCATAAGAAAGCAATAAAGAAATAATAAAGTCAGAAATTTCAATGAACTCATTTTTTCTTTACAAGAGAAAATGAAATTAGAGTTACAACCAACTTTTTACTGTTTTTCACTTTGATGTGTGTCATGTAAAGTTTCTTCTAATGAAAGATATTTCTTTATAAACTTGTTTTTGTCTGCTGCTTGCTATAGCTGTCTTGCTAATAGTCTATAATACAATATTATTTCTCCTCTTTGTTTGTTTTCCAGTAAATACTTAAATTGTAAAAAAAATTACACAAAAAAAAATTAAAAAAAAAAAAAGACACCCAAAAGCAGGTAAGCCCAGGTGAGTTTCTCATAGGAAAGTTTCTAAGAATGCATGCACATTTCTGCCACTGACTCACTGGAGGAGATAAGAAGTGTAGGAGCTCAGAAAGGCCCCTCTGTGTGCTGAAGCTGCCATTTGTCTGATGAAGGACACCAGGGGGGCTCTGTGTCTTCACTGAGGCTCCTGGTGATCATTCATATCTGCTGAGCATCCTGAGCTGGCTGGAACATGCTGAGCATCTGTTCTCTTCCTCTCCTCCTTCCCCAAGAGTAAAGGTGTTGAGAAGGAGCTGGTATTCATCTGGATTTTATCATAACATGGGCCAAGATATTAAAGGGGTTTTTTGAAGCACTTCCAGAACCAATTATCTAGCTGGTGAAGGGATAAAAATGAGTTACAGATTGACTTGGATAAGATAAAATGAATTATTTTCATGGTATATGATATATTCCAGTACTGCAATACTGGAAAATAGCCCTAAGCAATGAGCCCTGGAAGCATCAGTTTCAGTCAGGGAGTCACTGCTGACAGCTCCAAACCAACATGTAAAGGAGAGAAAACCACTTGGTCACACTGTCCAGTTTAGGGAGAGAATCAGAGGGGTTGGGAAAAAAATCTTGTGCTGATCTTATTCCACCACTGCTGCTCCTCATGGTACAGATACTGCAATCATATTCTACAAAATTTGCTTAAGCACAGGCACCTAAATGATTGATGGACTGTAAAAATTGTCTCATCTGTTTCTTTGTCTCATCTCAAGATTATCTAACTAATTCCTAAAGATCTCCAAAGGTGGGAATCCCCACACAGAGTTATATGCTACTTCCTTATTTATCCCCAATATTCTTTTTCACTGTCATTCAAACCTATAAATCTGAGCCATGAAAAAAGTAATCCTGTGGGTTTGGGTTGTTTTCTTTCTATAAGGTGGAGCAACACCATTTCCTCCAGCTTTTTCCCATATGATATATTTTCTTAGGTTTCTATTTGGTGTTTTTCCACAGCCTCCTCACTTGGCCCCCTTCTTTCTCGAGGTGTGATGCTCAGCACTGGACAATGGCTGCTGGACCTTATTAACCTGGGAATTGCCATTGTGCTTTTGCTCTGATTGCACACCTTGTTACACTGCATTTCTATTTCAAAGCAGTGTTGCCCTGATGACAAGCAGCTGGAACGGCAAGGACAGTCTCTGTGGCTTCTCTGCAAGACCCAGTGAGTGTTTCCTCCCTCCTGTTTCCCTTTTCAGCAGAAAAGTCATGTAGAATATGAAAACTCTGTAAAATATTTCGTGTGAAACTGTGAAATCCTGTGAAATATTACCCCATCTTCTCAGACCTTCATTTCTCCCCTTTGTCATTGTGAATTGCCCCTTCCTCCAGCATAGTGGTAGAAGCTCTCAAGATAACCTGTTCTGGAAATAATTTTTACTCCATCATTCTACAGCTCTGGAATGTACAGGTGATGAAGATGCTGGTGTCCCTTTTATTTTGTAGCTTTGTTCAAAAATGTGAAACACTTTTTTTGAATTCACTCCTTATTTTCTTGTTAATACTGCAACAGGATATATCCCTGTACATGCCTAGAAGTCAGGTGGGTGTTCAGCTGAGCCTTTGGGGAGCTGGAAATTCAAAGCATTCCATCTTGGCAAGAGGCATCCTCTGGAAGACCTTAGTACATGACCTGTTGTGTGTTTTGGGAGTGGAGAGAGAGCTCTCAGTTAAGAGACACGGTCCTGCTGGGTGAGATTCTGTCAGAATCAGTGACAGACAGAACCAGTGCTGACTCTGAGCTCATGGGAGGCTCCACTGACACCATGGACACCTCAGGTTAGGTGCCCAAACCTGGATGTGACATTTCTCCCTCTGTGCCCCGTGGGTTTAACTCCTCTCCTCTGGACTCAGCTGCCCAGGAGCCAAGGGTTTCTGCTGTAAGCACATGACTAAATTCTCATTTTAGCCAGGCAGCTCTCCAGAGGATCATTCATTCTTTCTCAGCCACTGATCTCACTTCTGAACAAATTCTCCCCTGGATAAGCTTATTGTATTTTCTTGGGCGTTGAAGGGGCCTAGATGACTAAGATTGAAAATGTTAATTTTAGGTAGGATTAACATAGGCTTATATTTGGGTTTATTCCTATGTAAAGTCAGATAACTGTACTTCATGATGAAATGGTGGTGCTGAATGGACTCAGACTTGTCTGGCTTTTGGAAATAGTCTGAAATGACAATGAGTAAAAGAGCTTCCCAATAAAACAAACAACTCATGCCTTCTACTATGCAAAAATTTCTGTTCAATTAATGGATCAATATGATATGGCTCTCCAGGCTGGAACAAGTTTGGAAAATGTATATTAGGTGACATTTGTCTCCCTTCCCCTTTGTGGGATTCTTCAGCCCATGAAAACAAGCTTATTTTAGTGCAATGAAGCTTTAAGAAGCTTGGTTTGTTTGCATGATTTGAATTCTCTCCTGCATTGGGTATGTGAGAAGTTGCTTTCATCTGACATGTACTTTTAAAAAATACAATCCAATATCCTTTTTTTTTTTTTGTCCAGGAAAATAACAAAATCAAGCAGGAGTGATTTATGGATTTTCAGGGGAAGGAAAAGAAAATGGGTCATGAAAAAAGGAGAATTAATGAGACTAGAATCATTCCTGCTATTATGTGTTCAGCATAAAAACTTGTGCCAGTTATGTGGTGTTGATACCAAATTGGAAAAAAAAGTTGTTTATTGAAAATCTGAGAACAAAAAGAAAGGTTTGGCTGTTGTTCTACATAAGAAAGTGTTGCAACATGTAAAACTTCTATATAAGTTCATAAATAAATGTTTGTCTAAGAATTGTCATAACTCCATCTGATAGGAGTTTCATTTTTCATATTTATTACTTTTTTGGGTAATGGAGGATAATAAATGTGTTTCTGAAATTTGGAAATAAATTATGTTTTTCATCAGCTATCTTTATTAAAACATGAGTTTTTGGACATAGTAAATGGGTGAAAATAAAATTCGTGCTCATCTAATATTGAAATGTGCTGAATAAAGTCACCTGAGCAATCCCATCCCTAGGTATTATCAGTGTTTTTAGATTTCTTTTGTGGAATTCATCCTAGTAGGCAGTTGATCCCAGGAGAGAGATCAGAATCTTAAATGGGCAGAGAAATAAAAGAACACTGATCACATGAATATTCACAAGAATTATTATTAGAGACAGCTTTTAGTTACAAAAATCACTTGATTCAAAATCTTGATTCAAATTTATTAAAAATTTATAGATGTTTCTCAAGGTATCCCTAAATTAACACTTAAAAGGCCAGATCACTGTTGTAAAGTTGGAAATATTGTAGAGACTATTTCATTATTTTTATTAGACTTTGGGTTCAAGGGATATTAAGATCATTTAAATCCATATGAGCAGCCTGTGTCCATATGAACAGTGAGTGATCAAAGATCTGAGTAGGAAAATATTCAACTTTGGCAAACTTGGAAAAATTTGCCTCTGAGTAGTGCAGAAACCTTTCGAGTCTTAGTTTGGGCTATCTCAAAGATCAGATTTTTCTTTTCTGTTTTTGTTGCCCCTTTGGAAATTTTGAAAATAGTGTACACCCTGTATTTCCAGTCTGTTGCATCTCATGAGATAATATTTGATTTCTGCACGTTGAACTGAGGGCATTTCATGTGAACAATGCATTTGAAGCCTGTGATCCTGTTTTTTTAAATGTTTCTTAGGTCAGCAACTGCACCATTCATTCTCTGTATTTATACTCCTGCTCAGATGTTTCCTCTGCTCAGAATTCTTAATCCCTTCAGTTCCTTTCCCTCTTTTGAGAAAGAAAGTCTGGCAGTTGTGACAGCAAAAGCTTCAGGCATGCTGAGAACATCTGGAAACTTGAGAGTGAAGTGTTGAGTCCAGCAGCTCCGTAGTTGTTGTCTGAGTCCTCTGCACCACAACTGCTGGGTTATCTCTGCTCTTGGAGTTCCCAGTGAGTCTCTTTTAAGGAGCTTTGGTAGAAGGATCGCTGTGGAAGCATTTGCTCATCCTTTTGGTCACTTTATCAAGTTCAGTAAAGGGCTGGAAGAGGTTCAGGAAAATGCTGTCACAGAAGTTTCTGGTTTGTGTCATGCCCAGCTGAGGCTCCGTCCCCAGGCACCAAATGTGGGATAGGCTCATTGATCCTCAGCTCTTTTTCAGTTTCCCACACAGCTCTGGGGATAGTTCTTGTGTAGGCACAACCTCTCACCAGAATGAAGCAAATAAAATCTCCACCCAGAAGTCTGACGCTTTTAGACTGTATCCTTCTGTATCTTTTAAAATTCTTCTCCATCAGAATCATTGCTTACTGTAAATTTGCTGCTGCTCTAGTTTATCTAAGAACTCAGTCTAAGTTTGCTGCCTTTCAAAAAATAGCAGACTCAGGGGGCTTAAGGCTTTCCTGAATTGCTTCTTTTAGCAAATCATGACTAAGCCCAGCTAAAACAGAGGAAAATCACAAAGCAAGGAAGACGTTTTGTGGGTTGTCTTATACCACACCACCCTATCACCAGCAAAGTGTTTGAATTAGATAAATTAGATGACTTTATAGACAAAGAACAACTAGTAATAACTTAACTAGGATCAAAGTTGAAGGATTTAAATCCTAGGAAGGTTTTGCCTTTGGGCTGTTTTACTTACCTATTTTCTGACTTTTTTGCAGTTCTTTTTACATTATCTTTCCATCAGGTAACGTGGTCATCATAGTGTAATAAATCAAAGGTAATCATAGCACTTGATTACCTCCAAAGAGATCCTTTGTTTCTCACTCTTAAATTCATCTCAGAGGAATATTCATAATTCTCTGTCCCTCTGAAACTTCTGTCTTATTGCACCATACACTGAAATGTCGGACCTGGAGACACTTGGTACCTCCCAGTGTGGTAATGCCTCATTCTTCATTCCTCAGATCTAAAGATCTAAAGCCTTTAAAAGTCCCCAAAATGGTACTTTCAAGACCAATAATCCACAGTAAATAAAAATACTTTTGAAAGCATGTTGTTATGATGCAATTAGATATAACTAGAGGTGTTCTTTTCAATGTCTTGCAGAAAATAGGATGGAAGTAAAGGTACAGGGAGTAAAACCTAGGCTTTTTAATGTTGATAATTATAGATGAGTGTAATTATGCTAAACTGTACACCTATTCTGAGAGGTACAGCTGGAATACTGCAAGTACTGCTAAGTAGAGTGAAAATATGAAGGAAATATTAAATAAGAGCATAAAGAAAGTCTAAATGTTCACATTAAGCTATTAGCATGACTGGTTAAGTCACAGGATATTTTAGAGGTAGAGAAAATAACATATTTATTAGCATGCTTCATACTAATATCACTAGTCTCATTTACATAAATATGAGTATCTAATGAGCAAAATTCCACAAAATTTATTTAATGAAATAAACAGAGCACTCCCTTGCACTAGGAATTCATTTGCACCTTACATCTTAAGCACTGGTTGAGATTCAGTATATTGCTGTGGGTTTTTCACCTTTCCATTATTTTTTAGAAAATTATAAACCACTTGAACTTTTAAAATACAAAGGTTTCCATCAAAACTTCCTAAAATCTATCCTGTTTTAAATGAATCCCTATAATTCCTTCAGCTGGACTCACTCTCTGCTATTTCATTGAATCTGCCCAGCCTGTATTTGTGCTGAGCTGTTCACCACAACCTGTTTGAGGACAACCATGCAGCCAATATCTTATCTACTGAGAGCTCCATCCATCAAATCCATGTCTCTGCAGTTTGGAGGCAAAGATGCCGTGAGGGACAGTGTCAAATGCTTTGCACAAATCCAGGCAGATGACAAGTCCAGGTAGAATTCCCTGCCCTCTGATAAGAAACAGACCTTCTGCATGCCTTTTTATAAATACCTGATGTGAGCTTCCCAGCTTACCCAGAGGGCTGACAGGTCCTGATGCATCACAGAGGAGATGCAGCTTTTAGATTCTAGGGGACAAAAACCATGTCCTTCTTTTACATGCCATCAATCTCTAGCTCAGATATGGTCATGTGTAGATGCAGCTCTATGTAGGTTATCACCAGGGGTGAAAAAAACTGATTCATTGTGCATCCCTGCCAGCAGTAGATGAGTGATCACTGAATATTTTGTTCCATTAATTTATTTTGAGATTTTATTTTTTCTGTTTGGTTTTGGAAAATCTCCTTAGCTGTGTCTTATAAACTGTTTTAAATCATATACTTTACCCCTATGTCTACCAGCAGACCACTTAACCAACCTGCTAGAGCCTCTTCTCTTTAAAGTTCCTTGTTTAACTTCTGCCTTAACAATTCCAAGGCCTTTTTCTCTTCATTTTTTTCCCAGGCCTCACATGAAACATTCTCCAGCTGAGTTATGTCCCTTAGTCATGGAATTCACACCCCAAGCCCTCCACTGACGCAAACTTTGGAGAGCAGCTCTGTGGAGGATAACCTAAGTGCTGCCTCCCGAGCTGAGTGTCCTGTCCTTCCTTGTTATTGTAACATTGATATACATATCTTCCTTTCCTCATTTGTTAGATCCTAATGTCATTAGGACGAGCCTGCAGCAATTTTAAAAGCTGGCTGCCCGGCCTCTTTGACGTCATTGCAGAAAGGTCTCGGCTGCAGACCCTGCATATACTGTCTGTGATATAGTGTATAAAAATCCATGTCAGTGCTGGCTCTCAGGGAGCTCTGGAAATGATTCAGCTGTCTGGAATGGGCAGATGGCTGCTATCAAAGTTTTATTATCACCATCATTATTATTACAGTGGTTTGTGACACATATTGAACTTTCAGACTAGTGTTAGAGCTAAAGTATTTGAGCAACACTTTCTGAAATTCGAATCCCTCAAATCCTTTCCAATCTGACTCCAAAAAGCAGGAGTAGGTTTAAAGCTAATTAGACAGATCGCTTGGTTCCACTCCCAGCTTTCAGAATAATTATCTGAAAATTCTTGTTCTCATGTAAACGCAACTGTTAACTATTTTTAATTGCTTTGATTTATTGCAGAACTTAAATTCAGTACATATTGAACGTTCAGCAGGGTGGAAAGAGAATTTGAGTTAGTTAAGGGTACATATGGATTGGATTGTCTACCAAGTTTTTACTCTTTGAAAAAGCTTGTAGTCAACCTAGGCTACTGTATACTGCCTGCTGGAGGCATCCTCTATAACTAAGCAGACTGAGGAATTTCCAGGCAGACATCTTCTCCTGTTTGTTTTTCCTTCACCATCAACCTCTTCCCCCACACTTAGAGATATCTCAGGCAAGGTATCCACAGGGCAAGCTTTCATTTATTAAGGTGCAGTTTTTTCTCATGGTTATATACTTTCTGTAGCTGTATCTTTTCCAGTGTCTTCATAACAGCCTGGAGTCCCTTTCAGTGCCAGAAACTCTGCCCCTGAAACTGCTCTTCTAGCCTAGGCTGGGTCTGATATGCTCTTTCCCAGAGGCAAAGGGAAATAAAGCCATTTTTCATTCCTCCTCTTTCTAAGTATGGTTCTATTCTCTGTTCCCTCTTCTGTACCAGAATTCTGTATCCAGATAAGTATGACAGTAATTGTTGCTTGTTATTCCAGACACTCTCAGAGAACCACTAACTGCTCTTTATCACACTGCATTTAGGTGCTCTGGAATCTCCTGAGAGATTTAAAATAACCTAATCACTGAATGAAGGAAGTTTAGTGAGCTTGTGTCTTCCTTGTTTAATTTCCCCAGCAACCTGGAGGGTTTGTCCAGGAAACTGTGTCTGTATCCCCTGAAGTTTTTCTCCAACTCTACTCCCACCTGATAGCAGGCAAAAAATACATTTTTCTGACATCCTTTGTATACATTCTCTTGTCTTCTCCCACTAATTAACATGACAGATAGTGGTGCAGAGAGATGGAGTGAGCCATGTGGACTGAATTATACAGTGCTCAGGGTTCAATGTATGATTGCCAAGACAGGT
The DNA here is from genome assembly GCF_030490865.1 of Poecile atricapillus. Taxonomy (NCBI): domain Eukaryota; kingdom Metazoa; phylum Chordata; class Aves; order Passeriformes; family Paridae; genus Poecile; species Poecile atricapillus. The sequence goes on along the minus strand of NC_081266.1, from coordinate 2,459,020 downwards.
ATCTTCTCCTGTGCCCCCAGCTGAGACATTCAGCCTGACTTACATCTCTACCCTGATGACTTCTACAGCTGTCCAAGCATAAACTGCTTGTTGGATATGTACTTGACCCTGTTTCCAGAGGAAAAGGAGGTGGTGGGGAAAGCTACAATAAAAACAGTTAATGATGAGATGAAACAGCACAAGAATTGACTAAAAAGAATAAATTAACTTATGTTGTGTATCGTTGCCACAGGTTTGTCTGCCTGTCCATGTTTCCTTAGGGTCAAGACAACACACACATTTTTTTGAGTTATGAGAGAATGATCTGAAAGAGATTTTCACATGCAAGATGTGATGTTAACTCCTGAGAGCTCCCATAGCCTGATTCTTGATTGCTCATTCACCTCCAAAAGCTGCTGTGCAGGCTGGAACCAGCTCAGAATGTGCAGATGAATCCAACAGTTAGCCTGAAGGCTACATGCTCTGATTTAAGTGTGCTCATGAAATAGATTTGAGTTTGCATATTATTCTATAGGACTAGAATCAGAGAAATTTGAACAAAAAAAACAGAACAATTTTTTTTTCCTTTTGAATTTTTATTTTTTTTCATGAAAATTCTGACAGAGTAGTTTTTTTCCCATTCCTTTAGAAAATTGGCACTTGGCCAATTTAATTCTCAGGTTTACTTACATTTAGGAATTTCTGTAGCTTGGGAGAACATCATGGCTGCAGGCAAAGGGAAAAAAAGCACTGGACTCATGAAAAGGGAAGGAGGGAAGGAGGGAGGGAAGGAGGGAGGGAAGGAGGGAGGGAAGGAAGGAGGGAAGGAGGGAAGGAGGGAAGGAGGGAAGGAAGGAAGGAAGGAAGGAAGGAAGGAAGGAAGGAAGGAAGGAAGGAAGGAAGGAAGGAAGGAAGGAAGGAAGGAAGGAAGGAAGGAAGGAAGGAAGGAAGGAAGGAAGGAAGGAAGGAAGGAAGGAAGGAAGGAAGGAAGGAAGGAAGGAAGGAAGGAAGGAAGGAAGGAAGGAAGGAAGGAAGGAAGGAAGGAAGGAAGGAAGGAAGGAAGGAAGGAAGGAAGGAAGGAAGGAAGGAAGGAAGGAAGGAAGGAAGGAAGGAAGGAAGGAAGGAAGGAAGGAAGGAAGGAAGGAAGGAAGGAAGGAAGGAAGGAAGGAAGGAAGGAAGGAAGGAAGGAAGGAAGGAAGGAAGGAAGGAAATCCAGCGAATTCCGGAGCTTTTCCCCTCCCCTTGGCAAAAGCCTTTTCTCCCTTCTTTTATTTTGTTTATTTTTTTTGGCTCAGCTGTTCCCGGTCTCTTTTCTGAGGGTTTGGGATGAGGAGGTTGGGCCGGGATTTAGGGAGAGAGGGACGCGCTCCCTGCCGGGTTCTTTCTGGGAAAAACAACCTGGAATCCAGAGGTAAAATCTGGTATTTTGATAATGAAAGCGCAGCCCTTTTCCAGAGAATTCCTCCGGCCTAATTGGATCTGCTTTCCCTGTTGCCGTGCGCTCCTTGTTTGGTGATTTATGGACAACATCTGTCCGAGGCCTGGTGGCTCCCTGAGCTGGGAATTCAGGGAAAATCTTGGGAATTTTCTTGGGGAAAAACATCCAAATCCCGGGCACCCTCTGGGGGGGACAGGAGCCCCCAGCAGGGCAGGGAAAAACCCCAATTCCGTGGGAAAAATATGGAATTTTCCGGGCTGGAAAAGAAATTTTCCTCCCCCCCAAGCGGTGCTGGGATAAAGGCAGGGATGGATTTTCCAGGTGAAAAACGGGATCGGTCCCAGCGCTGCCTCAGCTGTGATTAATCCGGGTAATTAATCCAATTAATTAATTAGTTAACCCCGGGGGTGGGACACAGGGGAGGCTGAGCTCTTCCAGGCCGGTGGCGTCATCGCTTTGGAGGTTTCCATCCTCTCCCGTGGATTTCATGGATTTGGGAAGTTTTTCCTCCCTTTTCCCACTCCCGGGCTGGAGCTGAGGGAATTGGAGCCGAATTCCAGAGGGAATCTCCCGATTCCTGAGATCCCGCCCCAGCTGCGGGCACAGCCCAGCTGCAAATCCCGGGATTTACGGGGTGGGAAAGGGCCGGGATCCCTGGAATTCCCAGGATTTGGGATTCCAGCGGTGGCAGCTGGAAATCAGCTGGATCCTACCTGGAGCAATCCCGGCAATTCCTCCTCCCTGCGCCCGGCACAGCCCGAGATCCCAAACCCCGCTGGGCTTTTCGGGGAATTTTTGGAAGTCCAAAGAAGCGATGTCTAAATGCTGGGAGGAATTTCTCTGGATTTCCCGTTTCACTGGGAATTTCACTGATTTCCCCCATTTCAGAGGGAATTTCAATGGATTTCCCCCGTTTCAGTGGGAATTTCTCTGGATTTTCCCCATTTCAGTGGGAATTTCACTGATTTCCCCTGTTTCACTGGGAATTTCAATGGATTTCCCCCATTTCGGTGGGAATTTCACTGATTTCCCCCATTTCAGAGGGAATTTCAATGGATTTCCCCCCGGTTACAGCAGGAATCTCTTCCCATCCCCTCTCCCGTTCCCTCATCCCTTTCCCTCTGTCCCAGGGTCCCCGATTCCCTTTTCCTGTCTCCTCTCCCCATTTTCCCGGGATCCTGATGGCATTCCCGGGGCTGTATCCATGCATTTGTGCTCAGGCCGAGCTTCCCGAGCTCGCGCCGCTGGGAACGGCAGCTCCAAGGGCTTTGGGGGCATCCAATTTGGGATGAGAACCTCAAAATCTGGGATGGGAGCCCCAGAAATTTGGGATGAGAAGGGTTAGGGTAGGAACCCCAAAAACCTCAGCCTGGAACCCTAAAAGCTTATGCCTGGAACCCAAAAAATTTGGGATGAGAAGGCTTAGGGTAGGAAGCCAAAACTTTGGGCCTGGAACCCCAAAAATTTGAACCTGGAACCTTGAAAATTTGGGATGAGAAGGGTTAGGGTAGGAACCCAAAAATTTGGGCCTGGAACCCCAAAAATTTGGGCCAAGAACACCAAAAATTTGGGATGAGAACCCCCAAAATTTGGGATGATGAGGGTCAGGGTAGGAACCCAAAAATTTGGGCCTGGAACCCCAAAAATTTGGGATGAATAGCGTTAGGGTAGGAACCCCAAAAATTTGGGATGCCTGGAACCCCAAAAATTTGGGAAGAGAAGGGTTAGGGTAGAGAACACCAAGAATTTGGGCCTGGAACCCCAAAAATTGAAGATAAAAAACCCAAAAATTTGGGCCTGGAACACGAGAAAAAAATTTGGGAAGAGAAGGGTTAGGGTAGGGACCCCAAAAATTTGGGCCTGGAACCCCAAAAATTTGGGCCTGGAACCGCAAAAATTTGGGATGCCTGGAACCCCAAAAATTTAAGATAAAACCCCAAAAATTTAGGCCTGGAACCCCAAAAAAATTTGGCCCTGAACCCCCCCAAAATTATATAGTCTAGAACCCCGAAACACGATCAAGAACCCTGGAACCCGATCTAGAACCCGACCTAGAACCCGATCTAGAACCCTAGAACCTGATCTAGAACCCTAGAACCTGATCTAGAACCCGATCTAGAACCCTAGAACCCGATCTAGAACCCTAGAACCTGATCTAGAACCCGATCTAGAACCCTAGAACCAGATCTAGAACCAGACCTAGAACCCTAGAACCTGATCTAGAACCCGATCTAGAACCCGATCTAGAACCCTAGAACCTGATCTAGAACCAGATCTAGAACCCTAGAACCCGATCTAGAACCCGATCTAGAACCCTAGAACCCGATCTAGAACCTGATCTAGAACCCGATCTAGAACCTTATCTAGAACCCTAGAACCCGATCTAGAACCCGATCTAGAACCCGATCTAGAACCCTAGAACCTGATCTAGAACCTTATCTAGAACCCGATCTAGAACCCTAGAACCTTATCTAGAACCTGATCTAGAACCCGAACCTAGAACCCCAAAATTCGAGTCTAGAACCTCGAAACTTGAGTCTAGAACCCCAAAATTCTGTGTCTGGAACCCCAGAACTCTGAGTCTAGAACCAAAAAAACGGAGTATGTAACCTCAAAAATTCTGCGTCTAAAAGCCCAAAACTTTGGGATGAGAAGGGTTAGGGTAGGAAGCCAAAACTTTGGGCCTGGAACCCCAAAACTTTGGGCCTGGAACCACAAAAATTTGGGATGAGAACACCAAAAATTTGGGCCTGGAACGCCAAAAAATTTGGGATGAGAAGGGTTAGGGTAGGAACCCCAAAAATTTGGCCCTGGAACCCCAAAAATTTGTGATGAGAACCCCAAAAAATTGTGCCTGGAACCCAAAACACTGAAAATAAAAACCCCAAAAATTTGGGCCTGGAACGCCAAAATATTTGGGATGAGAAGGGTTAGGGTAGGATGCCCAAAAATTTGGGATGAGAACCCCAAATATTTGGACCTGGATCCTCAAAAATTGAAGATAAAAACCCCAAAAATTTGGGATAAAATCCCCAAAATTTCTGGCCAGGAAGACCAAAAAGTTTGGGATGAGAAGGGTTAGGGTAGGAACCCCAAAAATTTGGGCCTGGAACCGCAAAAATCTGAGTCTAGAACCCCGAAACCTGAATCCACAACCCTGAAGCTCCGAGTCTGGAACCCCACATTCTGAGTATGGAACCTCGAAATTCTGCGTCTAAAAGCCCAAACATTTGGGATGAGAAGGGTTAGGGTAGAGAACACCAAAAATTTGGGCCTGGAACCCAAAAAATTTGAGATGAGAAAGGTTAGGGTAGGAACCCCAAAAATTTGGGCCTGGAACCCCAAAAATTTTGAGATGAGAACCCAAAAAATTGGGCCTGGAACCTCAAAACAGAGTCTAGAACCCCAAAAACGAGGGAGGGAGGGAGGGAGGGAGGGAGGGAGGGAGGGAGGGAGGGAGGGAGGGAGGGAGGGAGGGAGGGAGGGAGGGAGGGAGGGAGGGAGGAAGGAAGGAAGGAAGGAAGGAAGGAAGGAAGGAAGGAAGGAAGGAAGGAAGGAAGGAAGGAAGGAAGGAAGGAAGGAAGGAAGGAAGGAAGGAAGGAAGGAAGGAAGGAAGGAAGGAAGGAAGGAAGGAAGGAAGGAAGGAAGGAAGGAAGGAAGGAAGGAAGGAAGGAAGGAAGGAAGGAAGGAAGGAAGGAAGGAAGGAAGGAAGGAAGGAAGGAAGGAAGGAAGGAAGGAAGGAAGGAAGGAAGGAAGGAAGGAAGGAAGGAAGGAAGGAAGGAAGGAAGGAAGGAAGGAAGGAAGGAAGGAAGGAAGGAAGGAAGGAAGGAAGGAAGGAAGGAAGGAAGGAAGGAAGGAAGGAAGGAAGGAAGGAAGGAAGGAAGGAAGGAAGGAAGGAAGGAAGGAAGGAAGGAAGGAAGGAGAAAAACTCTTTTTCTCTAATATAGAACATGTTAAAATTAGGAGTCATTACACAGATATCTAATTTCATGGATATATAACAGAGCATTTTTGAAGATGCTAGAAATAGTTAGAAATAGGACCTTGTGAATTTTTGAAAACACTGAAAAACAAACAATTATGAGATTTTAACTTATCTGATTTTTTTTTTTTTTTTTTTTTTTTCTTCTGGAACCAGAGATGACTTGGCACTTGAAAGAATTAGATGAATGTGACATCCAGTGTATGGACATTTATTTTCATTTGAGCTCATTTGGCTGCAGCACACAAAAAGAACATTTTCATCAGTCATTTCTCAGTTAGAATTTGGGAATATGGAAATAAAAAAGGCAAAACTGACTGTGAAATACAATCTCTACATATAGTCAGATTTTTGGCCATCTTGATTTCCTTGTCCCCTGTATTCCACACACAATACTGTGGCCAGAACAAGCTACTGTGGATGTGAGAAGAAAATGCACGTCATTCTGATTTAAAGCACATGTCTCAACCACTCTGTCTTTCCTGAGAATTTAGCCAGTGGTAACACATTAAAACACTTTAGAGTCCATTCAGCACAGGGCTGTGTTACATATGCATGCTGGCCTTTTCATTAAAATTCATGAGTAGTAATGCCTTAAACTTGCCTACTACATGGATTTTTTTTTGTTTGGATAGCCCAGACAGGCTCATAAAAGCCACCAGTGCTTTACATTCTAGATCCAACTCCGCAACAATAAAAGTCTTTAAAAATTGCACATATAAGGAATTAAACCAAATGCCACAATATAAAGAACACTGTAAAACCATCACATTGTATTACTAAACTGACAACTTAATCATTTCCTGTAAGATTAGTCTCTGTGCCCTGGCTGAATTAAAAGAGATCTTACATTTTGTGGCTAGAATTCCAGTAAAATTGGCCAATGATACGCAAATATTTTCCTCTCCACTGAAGACTCCAAATTAATCATTTCTGGAAAGCAGGCTATTTATTTTTTATTTTTAGGAATGGTAGCATGAATAAGTTCTTAAACTAGGGTAATAGGATATATAGTAGGTTGTCACTAGCCCTTTTAGCTAATCCAGCAGTGTTTTGTCATTCTCACCTGAGAAGGGATCTTTTCCCTTCACTTCTCACAAAAGGTTTAATGTTGGATTTTCACATTTTACAAAAGACTCAGCCAAGTGTATAACATGACAAATATGGGTAATCCTGCTGATGGGATAACTACAGGGAATGAGGTTTTGGACTTTGTGGCAGAGGCTCTCCTGTGACAGCCTCAGAATGAGTCTGCAGACAGGTTTAAGTATAGAAAGGCTTTAAATTTATAATGATTTTGGTTTAGAAATTATGTAGAGACTGCTTATTGAAACAAAGAAAAGTATTTCATGAACCTGTCTAATTAATTATGACAAGAATAGATGATATGAGTTTCCTATCAAAAATGACAAAAAAACCCAGGAGAATAATTGAGTACTGGATTATGGAAGAATTTCTAGATTTTTAAATCAAGTTTGATTTAAATTCTCAACCAAAATTACCTTATAAACATATGTGCAGGACCTTGGTTTATACCTCATGAAGATGAATTCTTCAACTACCTAGAGAGTTTTTAGCAGATTTTATAAACTAGAGAATGCAACAGTGATGAGTAATTACTGGTATTTTTATGTGTTTTTAATGTTTATATTTCAATTAAAGTTTTTTTTTACAGTTCCCTACATTTTCAGAATTTATTTCTTGCAGTTCCCTACATTTTCACTCCTAAATTTCCCTTTTTTTTTTTTTTTTTCCTTTGGAACTGATAACCCATAGTTTGAGCAGCTCTTGGGAAGGTGTACAGAGGTATTCAGTTGCTGTTTTAAACCTCAGAGCAGTGCAAGCAGGACAGTGGTGCTGGTGCAGAGTTTGGTGTGTGCCAGCTGATTTTTTGGCACACTCAGTAGCACCCCTGCACCTGCAGTTTGCTTTTTTGGATTTAGCACACCATTTGTGATTTTCAGCGAATTATCCCTGGACTCTGGTAACACAACACATGTCCCATTCAGCCTCATCCTTGCTGGGATTATGGTAACCTCTGGCAGAGAAGAAAGTGGGAGGCAGGGAGTGATGACTTCTGTAGTTCCCATGACAAATGTGATGTAATTGAAGTTAGTTTGAGAACATCTGTGAGCTGCACTTGAGGAAATGACAACTCTGCAGGTATCTGTTAAGAAGCACAACTAAAAGCACATTGCTCCCCTAGGGAGTCCTAAAGGAGATGTGGTATTAGATTTTTTTTTTGTCATGTGATATTATTTAATTTAATTAAATAGGCTAAAGGAGAAAAGATCTGTCATGGTTTAACCTCAGACAGGCACTAAGCACCACACAGCTGCTTGCTCACTCCTTCCCAGTGGGATAGGGGAGACAATTGGAAGGGTAAAAGTGAGAAAACTCATGGATTTAAGAGTTAGAGCAAATGCTGTACACACAAGCAAAGCAAAACGAGGAATTCTTTCCCCACATGCCAAGCAGGCAAGTGTTCAGTAATCTCCAGGAGAGCAGGGCTCCATCACATGTAATGGTTACCTGGGGAGACAAAAGCCATTACTGTGAACATCCTCTCTTCCTCCTTCTTCCCCAGCTCTATTTGCTGAGCATGATCCATATGGACTGGGACATGGCTGTGGTCAGTTGGGGTCAGCTGTCCTGGCTGTGTCCCCTGCCAGCCCTCCACTGGTGGGGTGGGTGAGGAGCAGAAAGGCCTTGGCTCTGTGTGAGCCCAGCTCAGCAAGAACTGAAACATTCCTGTGCTACCAGCACCGCTTCCAGCACAATCCCAAAACTGGGCCAAGTGGCCTAAAGAACACCCCTTATTTTTATAGCTACATGAAACTACAGGTAAAACAGACTTAAGATTTACCCTAGCTGTATGCTTTCCTCCAGAACACTTTGAAAAACCCAATGGAATCTGTGCAGAGATGTAGCACAAAGATACCTTTTTCCTTTGCCTCTCCTTTCCCTTTTTCTGATACAGCTGCTGAATTCTGTGTATAGCTGGGCATTCTACAGGCAAACAGATTGCAGTATGAAGGACTTCATGTCCACACAAAATATTAGATAAGCCTGGTCCTTCTGTAAATCCATTTCATGCCATGTTCAGAGAACATGTCAGGTGTCTCTAACTCTTGTCACCCAGAGAAAATGTAAATATTTCTTTCCCTTCTCAGAAGTCTGATGTTCTTTCTTCCCCATTCCCACTCTCCATGTTCTCCTATTTACCTTTTGCCCTGCCTTCTTGCTGCTAGATCAGGCTTTAAGTGGGAGTGAATCTTTGACCATCCTTCCTCAGACCTTTTGCTGTGCCATGCAGCCCTGGCAGGCCTGGAGTGGTTTATGGATTTGATTTGTTTACATAACTCCAATGTGAAGATTACTCTGTGAAAGTTCTCAGAGCGTCCTGAGCAAAAACAGGAGTTCAGCTCCTCCTTCAGGGCCCTTTATAATTGATGTTCTTTGGAAGAAAAGAGGTGGGATTTTTTTTTTCTTGTAGGCTATCTGGGAAAGTCTTACTTTCTCACAGTAAATACCAGAGCACCTTTCATTTTTGACCACTGAGGTGGCTTACAGACAGGACTATGGTTTCTGGTGTATGTACAAAATTCAGGCTGAAACTCATAACCTGTCAATTTCACTGTTATTACAGGAATAAATTTAAATAATATATATCTGTTTCAAATAAGTTGCATAGTTAAGCTCTTGCTTGACTGCAGCATCTGGAATTCATCAAATTATTATACAGCTGGTTAGATGTAAAATACATTTGTGTACTCAGTGTCTGTGTTTTCTGTTTCTGTGAACTATTAGTGTTTTATTTTCTATTTGTTTAAAATAAGCCAATTTTTCATATTCTATATTTGGATTGTATGGACAGCTGAGTTTGGCAACTTCCATCATCCAAACCAAATTTCTATTATGGAGAGAATTAAGTTACATTTTATAAAGTGAGTCTATCATTAATTTGAGTCATTATGAGAAACAACAGATCATGTAACTCCTTATAGGTATAAATAGATATGCAAAGACAAATTAACATTATTGTGTTTGCCTGTTATTAGAAAGTAATCTTATTTATGCTTTAAAGCATAATATCACTAGTTTCAATGTTACAGTTCAATTACAATTTATTTTGAATATATTTTTTTTTTTCAAATAGAGGAGTTAATTGTAGAGAAGATTTGATCTCAGAAGCTGAACCAGATGGTGATCAGGACAGCAGGGACTTGTACTGCTCCAACCTTCCTGCCCTCCCTCAGACTGTAAAACAGTATTTCAACACTGGTAATGCCAACTTCCATGACCTCAGTATTCAGAGATGTTTTTCTTACAGCGTTGCCATTTTTCAATCCCATAATTTTTAGAAGCCCTGATCATAATTTTGGAGTAGCTGAGTTTAGCAAAATGAATTTTCACCAGTGATTATAGAATATTTCTGAGGTCCCCATTGTTTTGACAACAGAGGAAAGTTTCATTTTTTTCTGCTTCTTTGGATGCTTGGAACACTGACAGCCTTTCCTAGAGCAGTTCAGGTGCTCTGGTCAAGGGATAAATAAAAAATCCCCTCTCACTGTGCCAAGCATTTTACCTGTCCTTGCATTCATGAAACAGTTCTGGTGTGCCTCTGCTGGTGGGTGAGTTCAGGAGGCTTCCACTGATTTTGAGCTTCATGAAACAATGCCCTGCTGCCTTTGCCTCATTAACCCTCGGGTTAATAGCATGGTTTCAGGGTGGTGATAAAGCTTATGCAGGTCCATGATAAGGGATGTGCTGGCCATCAGGAAGATGATGGGGTTTAGGGCAGTCTGAGATGAGAATGCCAGCTCCTAAAGGCAGTTTGCTGTGGGATCACATGCCTTTTGTGCTGTGATGTGTTTGTTGACAAATGTGACATAAAGAAATTTAGGAGGAAAAAGAAACCACATTTTCTTAAAGTGTTTTAGATCACTTTGTGGTCTAACCACATGCTCAAAAACTTCCTGAGCTGGAAACAGTCTCCAGATGACCTACAGGCTTTAAAACTTACCAAAACAAAAAGTTCTCTACCACAAAAGCATTCCGATGGTTGTACTCTGCTAGAAAATAGTTCCTCATCATGTGCTTTAATACTGAAAAATGTTCTGGTTCCTTGTCACCTTTTATTCTCCTGCAGAAAATACAAAGTTGTTATAGTTTAACATAGCTTTTGGCTTATGGGATGGCTTTGTATGCACAGCAATAAACTGGGGCATACAGTAAAACTTTTCGGTAACTTGCCAAATTATCCCAAATGTCAGCCAGGCACAACTGTTTTTCTTGGCATCAATTTCAATTGCATTTAAACAGCACAATGCACATTTCTAGCATCTCATTTGTAGAAAGAGCAGTTTCAATGGAAAATATTTATCTACTGTGAATATGGGGAATAATTGACCACCATGTCCAATAGTAATTTCAATTTAGCAATACAATTTCTCTGTGATTTCAGTGGGGCTCTGAGCTAGGAGATTTATGATTCAGGCTGACATGGTCGAGCTTTTTTTCTGATCTTTGACACTTAAGCTTTCTTGTACAAGCTTCTTGCTGTTAGAGCAGTGACATTTCCACCATGAAAGACACCACTGTATATTTCCATGGGATTCTGGGTTTCTCTATACTGAATTGTACAGGCTATGGTTCTCCTCTGTACCCTTGTGTCAGAGGTAAAGACACCTCATTTAGACTTACCTGGCTTTAAACCAAATCCCTTGGAACTGTTATCTAGCCTCTGCACAGCCTGCATCACGTGCTGGAGAAACTCCTGGAGAACATTGTTATCAATACTGGAAGTGGCTGGTCTCAACCCACTTAGGGAATGTTAACTATTCACACCTTCCATTGCAGGGTAATCTGCTCCCAGCCAGCCAAATCTTTACTGGAATTAAAGCTAACCTTTGGAACCTGGCTCTTTAGTTCTCCCAGTTCTATCCTGCAGTTCAAAGGGACCTTAGATGGGATGCTTGCTGTGAACTGATGTAATATTAAAGCAGGACCAAATTATCAAATTCTAAGTCTTTTTATTGTGACATTATAAAAGCATCCCCTTGTTATAGGTACACTTGGGCTGCTTGTGCAACAATCTCTAAGCTTAAATAGGCACAAATATTCAAGATCTGTGCTCACATCTGCAGCCCTTACCTCTCTCCTTACAGCTGATCTTGTCTCTGCTCACCTAAGATAAATATCTTTCAGTACAGATCCCTCCAATCACAAGTATAATGAATATCTTTTTTGCCAGCTGGCCAGGGTTCATTCTGAAAGTCTCTCTCTCCTGGTCAATAAACAGAATCATTTTGAAAGATTTACCTTTATGTGCTGCAAAGGTCTTGATTTAGCTCAGTTTCATATATGAGTTGACATTTACTCCTAAAAATAAAACATTTTCTTTTCAAAATTTGGGAGTTAAACAAACAATTTAAGAGAGATTTCAGCTTTCCTGTGAAGTTCAATATTAATAATTTAAAATAAAAAACACCTCCACTATAAGTTTCAAGGTCAAAAGAAAGTATTTTTCATTCTTCCTCAATTGTCAACTTTTAAAATTTAGGTTGATGGTGGAGACAGAAACCTGCAGGATTTAGACCAATTATATTTTGGCTATTTTGTATGCCTTAGGAATATTCTGTAGATGGCCAGCATTGAATATAAATGTGTTAGAACTGAGAAGTCTTGTTCTTGGGGAATTTTTTATTTTTGCAGGAGTCAGCCCCTGCTTTTTTGTTGTTACAGGGCACTGTCTCTACTTCATTAAAGCTTACACATATCTAGAACTCTCTTCTAGGAGATGAGAATCTTTCAGATTATTACCCTAACTATGTTAAAAATTAAGCCAACAAGATTTAATTAATAAAGCAAGTAAAAATTAATGTTTGACGAAAAATTAGTGGTAAGACAAACTGTACTTGAACCATGTAGTTCTAACACCTGCAATCCTTCAAGATGCTGTAAGAAATCTTTTAGCATCTCTTTAGATTCTTACCAGAAAAATTTTGTAGGATGGTTCCTGAACTATTATTTGTTTGCCTTTGGAAGCAACAAATGCTTTCAAAATATATATATATTAATAACTTTTCTATAATATATTTCTGTTTTCCCTGAATTTTATATCAGTTCTGACCAGCTGTACTGTAAAGTCAACTAAAAGTTGGACTGTAAGATCTGAGGAAAGAACTTCAGTGGAAGCTTTATTTGCTCCCATCTCTCTTGATTTTCAGATCTGTTGCACATAACACCTCAGTGGTTCTGCTGACGTCTTTGCCTGAACTTTGTGGTGTGTTTTTTATACACTTTGTCATAGCTGAACACAATAGAGGTTTGTCTGGTTTAGAATTAAGGGTACAATTAACTGTTCTCTCCAACAAGATAAACAATACAGATTAACTATTTCTTTCTGTGGAAATATAAATCCCTATAAGCAATTCCTGATTCTTTGTAATGTGCAATGCATCAACCTGAATGAGAAAGCAGAGCAAGCAACCATGCCCACTTTTTAGCTTTCCTTCATTTTTTTTAAATTAAAAATGTGGCAAGTGAATTAGAATTTACTTTTTCAAACTCAATCTTTTTAGGGTATTATTTCACAAGGCAGATTCTGTGCTATTAAGGAACAAATGGACAAATATGTTGGCAACAACCCAGCTTGCCAGATTGGTCTTGATATGAATTTCTGTGCTAATTATCCTCACTCAGTGCTACAAGTGCAAGATTTCTACCCAGAAGTCTATAGATCCTTATGGTTTATTGCTTTTGTCTCATCACAGAAAATCTATGGAGATGGAAGATGTATATTCTTCTCTGTTTGGAATATGTGCAAACAAATAAGATCTTTGGAAAATTACAAGTTCCATTACAAACATTTTATACTGTGAAACTCTTCTGCCTTGCTGTCATTTGATTTTTCCTTTTGACAAAGCAGTGGTTTGGGTTTGGTGCTTTGTGAACCGATGAGCAATACATGTGGTTTCGTATTGCCCTGCGTAAATCAAATCAACACAACACTAATGAAATCCTTGAGCACTGTTCCCTCCTCTCATTGTGACTCCTTTTTTCCTGTGTGTTGAATTTTTGTAGTGTAGAATTATAGGATGTGAAATGTGAAGCAGATATGCAGCATAAGAGCAAGTTTTGGTATCCCTCAAAAGAGAGGCTATGGAATGACTGATACAGAGCTTGCACTCCTTGATCTAGGAGCCTCAAAACCTTGCCATGCTCTGTTTCTTTTCACTCTTATGCCATTGATATTCATACCAAGGAACCTCTAATGGAAAAAAACCCTATCATTTAACTTTTCTTCCACTTTTTTGGCAATGGGATCAAATGTGGTTTTTCTCTGAGTTAAAAAAGTGTTTTGTTTTGTCATTGATTTCAAGGCAGATAAGGCCTTAAACTAAATCCACCATTGACCTGAGACTTCTGAATTGTAACCCTCACCCTTGAGCAGACCAAGGGTCAAACACACTCTCTGTACGGTGGTTAGCACAAACATTATGATCTAAGTGCCTCATAAATCCTGAAAAGATGAATTTTCTTTTTATGGGGATAAATTTTACCTAACTCAAGGTACACCTTGTGTTGAGTGGAGGTATTTGGAAAGATCTTTGAACTTTAATTGCAGTTAAGCTGGGAGCAGTGCAAGCACAGATATTGAAATTTTGTCTTTGTTATCCAGTGGTCATAACACTAATTTTTTTAAAGAAGTTCAAAAGAAATAAGTGTGGCTTGCTAGAGCAGACACAAGATGTTGCTAGTGCAGATTTACCATTGTCTGTGTGAGGCTGAGGTGAGTCACAACTTCTGTAGGCATGAAAATGTCCAATAACAGGCATAACAATATTTGTGTTTAGTATGGCAGCAGATAGAGAAATATTAGTTAGTAATTAATTATTACTTTTAATTAATGCTTGTGCAGCTTTACAAAGAGTAAGTAATACACAAAACCAGCTCTTATGGAATTTTTTCCCTAAAGGCATAGAAAGCCACCTCTACTGGGGATGAATTCTGTTTTCTCCACGTCAGCTGTTTTAATCTTACAGCTCTGGAATTCAAACTGTGTTTATGCTTTACAACTGATCACAATCTCTAAGATTTTATATCCTTTACTATACAAACTTAACTCTGGTCCTATATTTCTAGAGAAACTGCTTGTGGAAGCAAAATTTAAAATTTGTTTTGCATTAGTATTTAAGCTTGAGATTAAAATTGGCACTAATGAATTGCAAATGCACACTTTTACTAAGGAGCTGGATATGGCAGGATCACCAAGCTGGCTGGAATAAATACATTAAAAAATAACCAACAGGCAAATATTTCAGAAAACAGATGTTACTTTCCTGGATCTTGCAGACAATTTAGAAGATAAAGGTGTTGTCATGGTTTTACTTGTTCTCTGCTATTATTGTTGTTGTTTGTTTGTGGCTGGATTTTCATTCAAACTACTCTCAAATTATAGACTCAGTAAAGTTAGAAAAGAACAAGTAGGGTCACCCAGAGCAGGTTGCTCAGCATGATGCTGATGCAATCAGGTTTTCAATATCTTCAAAATCTGTTCAAGTCTCTCTGGACACCAATGCAACCATCTTGTACAGAACTCACTCCACTATTTCTCATGTACTGTATAAACTCACTGCAGATGCTCTCTGCCCCATTTCCCAGGACATTTAGGAAGGGGTTAAAAGGTAAGGACATGGTATCAGCCCCTGAGATACATCACTAGTGACACTTTCAGCTGGACTTTCTGTGTCTGATTGCACTTTTTTAGGCTCAGACATTCAGTCAGTTTTCAATCCACCTCCCTGTTACTTATCTAACCTGTGTTTAAACTATTTAGCTGGGGGTGTGTAGTGTGAGATAATGCCAAAAGCCTTGCTAAAGTCAAATAAACACCATCCCTTGCTCTCCTGTCACCCACCAAGCTAGTCAGGCTACCAGCTTGCTCAGGCATTATGTGCCCTTTGGGAATTCATCCTGGCTGCTCCTGAGAACTTTTATATCCTTCGTGTCTGAACAAGGATTCCAGGATGATTTGCTTCACCAGATTCACAGGGATGCAAGTGAAGCTGAACAACTTGCAGTTCTTTAGATTCTCCTTCTTTCTCTTTGTGAAGACAGAGATGACTTTTATTTCTTCCATGCCTCAGGCAGCTCGTCTAATTGCCATAACCTCTCAGAGATAATCAGGCAAGGCCATCAGCTTCCTCAGCTCTCATGGCTGCATCCCATCAGATCCCATGGACTTGTGTGTGCCCAGTTTGTTTAAGTGTTTCCTAACCTCTCCCTCCTCAACTGAGGGCAAATCTTTCTTGCTCCAAAAAGAAGTCCATTGAAAGCAAGATAGAGCAGCATCCTGCCATCAGTATTCAGCCCTTTGATTTTAATCTAATGGGGCATTTTGGGTTTCTTTTTTTCCATCAAAGTGATCCTGGAAGGTGCTGAGCATCCAAAATTCCGTTTTCTTGGCCTCTGAGTCCTCAATAGCATTTCACAGGATCAGCCTCCGTGTGTAAACTTGAGGAATGAATCCTGGAGATATGACATACATTCTGTTTGTTATTTTAGGCCACTTTATACTTGATCTGATCTTCAAGGTCAGTGTTCTTGTCTCTTTTTAAAGATAAACATGTTTGTATCTTTCTTTGGCCAGGACATCACATCTCAAAAGTATGTGTGACAGAGCTGCAGTTTACATTTCTCTGCTCCAAGAGTTGGTTCTGATAGCTGCTAGGAAAGGAGCAGAGTGTTGTTCCCTGCCCTCTTTTATGTGCCTTCATCATTTCTGTAATTCCTTGTCGCAGCAATGTCCTGGGAAAGTTTTTATCTGACGTGGGTAGGTGATAACACAGTGGTCACACAAATGTGAAAAATGGTGATGTTCATGTACCATTAGCAGGATTTGAAAGTTGTTGTCTTCCCTCCATACAGGGTTTGTGCTCTCTACCAAGAACCTTCACACTGAGGGATATTCTTTAACTATTCCACACCAGGCCTTTAACAGAAAGAATTTATGACAGTTATCCAGGCAATTTTCATGTGTCTCAATATATTTATAGTGCAGTTTATGTGATTTTTTTGGTGGATTTTTTTGTTAAGCTTCTCTCATTTCTCAGTCCACAAATTATCACTTTCTTTAGTTTCCCATTGTTTGGTTCTCAGGACCAAAAATTTAAGATAAAATCTTAGTAAAGCAAATTTCTGGTGGGAAATGTAAAATTGTAGAAATTCCCCAAATGACAAAAAGTCTACATATGCTCACATTTCATTGTAATTTGTTTTTTCAACATTGTATTGTATGTAATATAATATTATTTTAAAAAGTGGTGGCATAAAAGGGACCAAAATTGCAAAGTTCAAACAATGTGCTTTTTTTGGGAAGGCCAAATCCCAAGCCATAAAACAATGTTTCATTTCAAAGTTTTGTTCTGTTTAAATTTTATTAGAATTGGCATGTTAATTTTAGTAATTTATCCCAGGGAAACAGATAATTTTTAAATTATCATGATTGAATTATCATTATCAGCATTTACAGAGGTTTTTGCATTATTTTTCTGTATTCTGATAGGTGAGCAAGATAATTTTGGAAAAATTGTCTGTATTTACAAGGAATTTCATCCTGACTCTGTAGCCTGTCATTTCCCACTTCTCTCAGTTTTTTAAAAAATATTCTGGGTGTGTTACCAGAGGTCTTTTCTCTGGAACACTCTGCTGGGAAGAGCTGACAATCTAAACAAAAGAGAGAAAGGGTAGAAATGTCAATGTCACCATGCTGCTGATGGAGTTATGATAAACACACTGAAATCACCGATTAACCCTGGGACAGAACCAGAAATGGAACCCTGTCACCCAGTCCCTGGGTGTAGCACAATAATCTCTTTTACTAAGGAGCTTTGACATGGGTGGCAGCAAGTGAGAGGCAGTAAAAACTGAACAATTGCCTGTTTATTTCCTTATGATGGTTTACATCTCTCACCTGTAGCACCAGCACTGAAAAATGCTTATAATCACCACACTGAATAAAACCATTGTCTCAGACACAAGTTTTTACCTTTTAGAAACATTCAGTTTCATTATTAAGACATTTACATGACATTACACCATTTTCTTAAACCCCATAAATATTCCTGGTTCTGGTCTGAGAAAAATAGTTAATGAAATGCTGGTCCCTACTCTAAATTGTAAATAGATTTATTTTTCTACTACAGAAAGATGCCATTGTAGTGAACAAAGGAACTTCCCTCTATTATTTGTAAACTGCAGGAGGCTAAACAATCTATTGCATTATAAACTGCACTCTCACACACAGATATTCACATACACTGCAAAAGAATTCATGCTTTGTCTGGAGGAAAATGAAGTCCCAAAGGTAATTTCTGGACTGTGGGAAATAATGCCTCCTGCAGAAAATTTATAGCTATGATTGTTTAATTGAAATGAGAAATAAAGTGTTAAATGTTTTTAACAAATACATTCAATTGTTTCATGTTCTTCAGCTGAGTCCTACCCCTGTCAATTTATAGAAATTATAAATCCTGGTCAGAGTTTCAGGTTACTTCACAGGAACTAGTTTGGCTAAATCCAATATATTGTTTTGATCACATCATAAAATTATTCATGGATTATGCATTTAGTTTGAACTCATTGCTGGTCTACCATGAAAGGAATAGATTTTATACCAAAGTTCTTAAAACATCATTTGGGAATAGCATTGGTAAGCACAAAAAATGTTTATTTCGGTGTGTGACGTACATTAAGGGCTGTCTGAGCAGATTACTTGTCTTGAGAAGGGTCTTTTCCAACTGTGTTTAGATGAAGGTGAATGTGACAGGTGTGACAACCAAAGAGGCAAAATCCTGCGCTGCAGATCCCAAGGCATCCACTCAGTTCCTGTCCTGGCTGATCCTGGCAGCCTCCTCACATGACCCTGCTGCTCCTGGGCTGGAGGCTTCAAATTGATCAGACATGATGATGGTTATGAGGCCCTTGCACACTGTTCCCTACAGGAACTGCCCTTGGCATGCTCAGCCTGATGAATTTTCTCATCTGTTAGGATGAATTTGCAGTACAGATAAGCATTGTGCTCATCTGCATGGCAACAAAATTCAGCTCTACAAATTTTCTTGAATCGGAGCCGAGCATGACTTTTTTCCTGAAAAGAAAGTGTGATTTCCCAACCTGACTGCTAAAAAAATCCAAACAAACAAACAAACAAAAAACAAACAAAAAAAAAAAAAAAAAAAAACCCCAAACTTTCTGATGTCTTTTTGTCTGCATATCTCAGAGTCCTTCACATGCTTTCAGGGAGGTGTATTAAACCCCACAGTCTTACCTTTACTGTCCTTCCCTTTTCCAGCTGTTCTTGCCTTCTGAGGTCTATGATAATGTTTCTTTGGAGTTTGGGAGGATTATCAGCAGGTGCACAATTTCCTTTTTGCTTTAGCTTCTATGTCAGTGAGAGGAGCAGAAGTGCAGGCTGCCTGTTCCACGGCAGCTGTGAGCTAAAGCTCATGCTTATAAAGCACTCTGAGCTGGGTACATGCTAATGTCAGATAAGGGTAGATTAGTGATTGTTATTTCTTTGGCTTAATTGATAATAGGAATAATTGAAAGTGAAGATAAAATTTAACCCTTTGGACTTAAGTAGATTTGAGAGGCTGTATTGTTTTCACCTACTGACTCTTTCTGATGAGGTGAGTTTTATCTCTCAAGGAGAAAAAAATTGATCCCAGCAGTAACACTGAAGAAAACTCCTGTGATGTGCAGAGGAAAAAAGAGCCTTGTATGTCCTTCAGATCATCTGTCCCTTTATCCTCAAGTATGAATCCACTTTTCCTATGCATAAGACTGCCATTAAACAATGAAAAGCTCAAGGCAGTTGTGGTCTTGCAGTCACCATTTAAGGGATGTTGGGAGTCAGAGAGAAGCACTGAATTGCTTGTTTAGTGATAAGCCAAAGCTATCATTCACTGCATGGATTTTGGACCAGACAAGAGGCTTATATTAACTCTGTACTTGCAGAGATTCCTCATAGCATGGCATTTTAAATGCATTTAAATCCCTTACTGTAAACCAGTGATTCCCAGAGCAGCTTTTATTGTTGGGTTTTGAGGAGAGCTGAGAACTGTAGATGAATGATGCAGATACAACCAGGTATTTCCCTGCAAAATATCTATCCATCTATAGCTATTCAACTTCTCCTGTTTAGTTAAACTAATAATTTAAAGATAACCATCAGGCATTTTTCAGCAAACCCCTCACTGAAACAATTGCATGTTTCATAGTTTCCAAAAGCTTCCACAAAAGTCAGCAGATTTATGATTTAAAGAAAAACACCCTATCACGTTCAACAGCTTGTGAAAACAAACTTCCTCCCCAGTTAGACATTCCCTGATCACAGTGTAATTTTTTTAAAGGGCAATTGCTGGATAGGAACTTTGTAAATGTTTAGCTCAAGGTTTCTTGTCTCAGTGAAGTGTTCTCACTGAGTGTGTACTTCTGTTTGCTCTTGTGGTGCACTTGAGCTGCACTTCCAGTGTTAAAAGCAGCTCAGTGCAAAGAGGTTGTGAAAAAAGCTGACCTTTAGCAAAGAGGAAATAATCCCCAGCCCCCCTAAAACATAGGAACTTCTATGGAAAATCATCATCACTTTTCTAGTAACTCACTGGGCCTTTTGGGGCTGGATAATGCTTTTGAGAACTGGACCTCAGCTCATGGGGTCACAGTTTCTCCCACACATCATTCCTGGGCTTGAGAAAAGGAGCTGATCAGAGCAGATCTGGAAAAGGGGCAGGTTTTTCTCCCCAGGCAGTAAATCCAGTCTTTCAGGTAGGACTATTGCCATGATACTTGGTTTTTCACTTGGAGACTGAAAGTGATGTGAGGAAAATACAGCACTAGAGCCAACCCAGTGTCTGGGTAAAGTCGGGGTATAAACTTAATAGGGTCTTCATCATATTCTTGCTCTTCCTTATTAAAAAAAAAGAAAAAAAAAGATGTGATCTTTTACTTACACAGCCAGTCTCCATTTTCCTAATGCATGTATTTCTCAGTTATGGTCCCAGTGTTTCCCTGCCCCTCGGGAACTGAGTCTACTTCAGTCAAAACAGGGCAGCAGTGTTTGAACTTGCTCATATGGATTGGCTCAAACTAACAGTGACATCAAAAATGCTTTCAGTTGCTTAGCAAACCATAACCCATATAGTGCTGCACACTACTTAGGAATATAACCACAGAAAAATCAGGAAGCTGGGAGATTTCTCAGAAAACATAACTGGACTCTATTTAACTTATTCTCTGAGGTACCTTTAAAAATTCAGTTATGTAATAAATGTGGTCAGGAATTATTTGTTGAAATGGTTTATGTGTGTGTTGGAAAGTGGCACTTCATCACAACCACAGCTTTTTTTTTTTTCTTTTTCTGAAATATTATTCCAGTTTCAATAAAACTTTCAACAAGACATATATTTTAAATCCAAGGCAGAATTTGGTGGGGCTGGTAGATGGGGATGTCCGTCCAGGAAAAGTTGGTTAGTCCAGAAAATGTGATAACAGAAATAAATTAATGCAAAGGGCTCATAATTAGAATTTAACTGGACACTAAAAGACAATGGGAAGATAAATGTAATGGAACAGATTTCCAGTTGAAATAGCAAAAATACTCATCTAATAGAGCACAGATTCTTATTAATTCTTAATTAATAAGGGCTTCATGAAGTTCTGTTTGTGAAAGAGCTCAGGTGTGTGTTTGCCTCTGATGGCAGAGAGGGAGACACTGTCAGGCCCATTCCATTCTTGTATTTTGAAAAAGTCTTCTAAATTCTTTTCTTCATCTTGCTGCCATATGGTATCAGGCTTTGAGCTTAAGCTGAGATGGAACAATAAAACCATTCCCTTCACAAATTTATTTGTAAACTCAAGCTTTATACAAGCAATGAATTAGTTATCTAAATGGAAGCTAAGTCATGTCATCTAAATTTTGTTCATTTTCCTGCAGTTGCATTTGTAGCTACAGTGACATTTCTCAATTTAACAAAGCCCAGGAACAGGGAAAACATGACAGAGGTAGCATGAAAGACAGAAATTATCAACATAAGAATCCTATAATTCTTAGAATGATATTCATCAGTAAAAGATTCTTTAGTTTCTCTTTTCTGTCTGTTTATTTCTGGTCTGAAATATCTGCAAAATTTTAAAAAGTAATGCATTGTATTTTCACCAGGGGAATCTGAAAAACTTGAAAAGCACAATTAAAAGTGCAGTAAGGCACTTTCTGTTCCTTTCAAATAATAGACAGAATTAAGAGCATGTTATTTATCTCACAATGCTAGAACTTAATAAAAACAACTCGGTGTTCTTAGAAAAAAGAAAAATGATATTTGGAAAAGTTATTTTATGGTGGATCACAGCAAACATAATTGTCATCACTAAATCAAAGATGACTCTAAAATTAAATTTCAGGTCCATCAATTTTAGGCTTCTAAGAGAACATCAAATCATTTAAATTTTAAGAGAGTAATAGAAAGTGGCAGATTGTTTGTTCTATATTCTCAAAAAGCAGTGACTTCCTGAGAATTGAGGGACTTGAGAATTAGATAGCTTATTCTGATAGTGATGTATTGAATGGAGTACTTATTTGCAAACTGATGCCAGAAAACCTGAAGATTTAAAAGTAATTATTCTTGAATGGTTACAGGTGCATCCTATCTGCAAAATGGTTTGTCACATCTTATATAACACAACACAGTTTTAGCACCTAAGCTGTTAACAGATTGTGGTACCTGAGAAGGTGTGCCAATAATCATCTATAGAAATGGGTATTGGATAAGGAGAATTGGCATCTTTAACATAATTAAACAGCCAGTAATGAACTCTCATTTTTCCTGTCACCTTTGAAGACATGGTGATTCTGACAGGATACAAAGGAGCCTACTCCTTCTGACATGATTTCTGGGAGGTCAGCTCCAGTGGGATGTCCTAGCTATAGCAGTTTTAGCTGACAGAAGGAAAGAATAAGCAGGAAAAATAAGATTTTAACAAGTCTTAATTTAACTTAGCTATGTCCATAAGATACCCGATGCCATGATCATGGCCATGTTATTAACTCCTCCTGCCTACACCACGTTCTCAACCAGCCCAAATCTGGCATTAAAGTCCTGACACAATTCCTGCTAAGCCTTGAAAGTTGGAATTGATGACATTTTCCCTAAACTTTTCACCACAATTCCAAAATACCAAGGCTTTGAATTGGCTTTACTGTTCCTAACTTTGGCCATCTGAAATTTAGGCCTGAGTCTAAATTGGGTGTCTGTCCATGCTTTCAGCTTTGTCAAAAGATGAGAGAGAAGGAAAAAAATCCCTAAAACCTATCAGAAAGAAATTTGCACATGTTATTGTGGAGATGGATTTTAGGGTTAATTCTTCCATCTCCCACTATAACCTGTCACACAAGTGGCCTAGAATAGTTGTAGGGCTTCTCTTGGAAAAATGTGCCCCTCCCAAGGATGTTCTACTTGAAATCCCAGAAGAATTCCCTGTAGTGTAGAACGAGCACAGCAACTGAGATCTGGATGGGAACCTGAAAAATCCAGCTCTAAAAATCTGTGGTGAGGTTGAGTGGCTCTGATTATTGCTGTTTTCTATACATCACCATTTTTTTCTGATCACAACCACAACAAGCTCTCTTCTTGTGTCTTTTAGGAGAAAAGTAATCAATGTGTAAGGAATTACAGCTCTGAGAGGTCTGTTTCTCTACTGTTCTGAGGATCAAAATTGATATCTTAATGAAACTGAAATTTTCATTCTTTAATAAAAGCAGAGTCTGACCATCATGGGTGTTGTGTCATGTGTCCTGTTACTTGACAGTGTGAATTCCTTCTGCCTGATTGCTGTCTGTGATGGCCAGGGTTTAAACTGGCAGTTCTGAGAATGCTCAGGACAGGTGAAGGTATGGATTCATTAACTACCTGGTTTCCTTAGGAATCTTTAACCTTCCTCAGTTACTTTTTAGTTTTAATTGAATTCATGCCTATTTCAATAGCACTTGAGACAGATATTTAGGTTCAGATTATTTGTACTTTTGAAGGAGATGAGAGTAGGGGAAGACAAAAACATTCCTAAAGAGAAAAGGTGATTTACACTGTTATTTAGCAGACACATAATTGACAGTGGTAGCACAGAGCACAGAGAAGAAAAGACATTTAACCATGCATTAATATATAGTACTACCAATCCTACTTCAGAACTTACTTGTTGGCATTGCAGCTGTTTATTTTTAAATTTGGTTGGTTTTTTGGTTTTAGTATGCTGCAGAACCCTTCCTGTTGACATGAAAAAAAGGATGGGTTGGAGAGAAATTTCCAGCAAGCGAGAATCATCAAGGCACCACATCTGGAGCTCAGAGACCTGTGCTCAGTTTTCACCTCTGACAATCTCTCTCGACTCAGTGTGAGCAATTTGCTTCTCCTTGGATTGCATCTGCAGATAGAAAATGAGGCTTCTCCCAGGGCAGGATGAGCAGAGGTGTTGAAAGATTACATTAATCTTTGTGGGGTGCTCAGACATGGCACACCAAGTACCTGGAGAGAGAGCTGACAGACAGGACTAGGCAAATTACTAATTGCTTTCCTTCAGCTCAGGCTTTTTTGGATTGCTTTGTGACCTGTTATGTGGGAAAACACCAAGATGCATGTGTTAACTATTAAGTATGTGATCGTAAAATATAGATTTGTCTGTGACAGAACCATGTTAGAATGATAAAGAGAAGCTTCATTTTTCTGCTCTATTGCTTTTCTTCACACAGCAGGGTAAAGGCTGATTACATGAAGATTTGAAAAATTTTGTGCAGAGGCAAATTGAGAAGAAATTTCTGAATTCTGTCAATAATACCTTTCCAGGATGTGAACTCCCCCAGATAAAATTCATAGTGGGCTAGAAGAAAACATGGGTTTCCTCATAAAATACCTGATTCAGCCTTTAACTGGCAGCTGACAAAGATTTGAATCGACCTAGGGCTGATCCTAGTATCACTTTCCTTTCAGGGAAATCTACTGTGCACATATTCTTGTCTAGGTACCCACAGTGTTTCTGTGGTTTTGCCATATGATAGAATAAGGATTGTTTAATTAAGGACTTTGTAGGTGTTCCTGTTCATCAGAATTAAAAAGTTCCTGTACTCAGGGCAATACATAATCAGGCTTCTGAAAAGTCGTTGTGTTTTTTTAAAAGGTAAATGGTAACAAAACTAAAGAACCCAAAAATGCCTGGACTACCATTTCTGGAGGTGAATTCTCACAGAACCCTTGCTACAACACAGGAAAACTGAAATACCATTTCTGTGCTAAATATTAACAGCAGTAGCACAGTTACTGTTATTCTGAGATGGTGACAATGTGAATCCAGAGGTAAGTGATATATATGTTCCAGCCATTTGGGCTTTTGACCTTTTCAATATTTGTTTGCCATTTCATTCTCTCACCTATAACCCAGAGATTTATGGCAGAGCAAACTTATTAATCCCAACAACCATATTTTCATTTGGAAGCTGGACAGACTGTCAATAAACATCAAAAGAACCCCTTGGCTTTCAGGGAACACCTGTGAAAAGAGAAGGCTCATGTGTCACACGGCATTTCTGGAGTGAAACACGTTTATTGTGCTGCAGTTATCACTGGGAAACCTGGCAGGGCTCCTCACACTCTGGGCAGATGAAGACAAACCTTTTCAAGGGTTTGTTTTGTGTGTGTGTGTGTGTGTGTGTGTGTGTGTGTCTCCTTGGCTTTTCAGTAAGGTCTTCATCTTTTTTATTAATCAAAAGCAAGTTTTAGAGCTGAGTCTACAGCTTCTCCTAAGACAAAGAGTCTTTACAAAGTTGACTGGAGCTAATTTTGGTGGATAAGCTTCACGTTATGGAACCAGGCCAAAGCCCATTAGAGTCAGCTGTGGTCTTTCCACTGGCTTCTGTGTGTTTTGCCTCACATCCTTGGGGCAAAATGCTGCCACTGTGAGTCACATGAATATGTTTTGCCCCACAATTAATTAAAATTAATTGGATTCATGAAACTACGCATGAGATCAAAATGGTAATCAATATGAGAGTGGTGGACCAGCAGTGAATGTTGTCATTGACACTACATAGCCCATGTTTTCCATTTATTCCTTGACTTTTGTGTTATTTATGTTCAAGAAGAAACAGTTTTATTTTGTGATTATCCTGCTAGATTGCATTTGCAGTGTCCATTTTTATAATGTTGATGCACCAATTGCTAGCTAAAAGCTATATGTTTTTAAATTTTCAGCAGTTTTAGTGAAGAGGGAAATTGGATGATAATGCAAAAAAGTATAAAATTTAAGGCACGAGAATTACAAACACAGTATTGAAGTAAGTGGCCTGAGCTTCAAAAAGAGTGGATAGTAATATAATTTTTTGTATCTGAATGCATTAAAAAAAGGGTTTTTTTCCTTTTTTCATGAAGATTAGGTATCTTGCCAAAGACCTTCAGATTTGACAAGCCATGCTCCGTGTGTGTGTAGGATTTCTAGGTGCCACTCTGTCGTGGTTTTAAACATCACTCACTCTTACAGCAATGAAAGCTGATTCTCTTTGGTGCTAACAATACTCATCCACCTCTAAAATGATTCCAATTTTAATTTTTTTTTCGCCCTAATTGTGCTGTTTACAATCAAACAGCTTCATGCAACGTCAGCTGTGAAGGAGTTCACCGGGGATTGGTACCCACACTCCAAATGTTATCCCAAGTGAAGTGTATGTTTTTATGGATTGTTTCAGCAAGGCTGCCTGGACAGGGGGCATTATCCTGCTGCTCCAGTGCTCCAAGGGGGCATTATCCTGCTGCTCCAGTGCTCCAAGTCATCCAGCTGGCTTCCATGGCCCTCAAACCCTTTCTTTTCCTTGGAGGTGGAGGTGACTCCAGCACACAGCAGCATTCCCAAGCTCGCTCAGCTCCAGGTGCTCTCTGCAGGGCTGGTTTATGTCCAGTGGAGGTGGCACGTGGCTCTGGGAGCGCTGGAACCACCCCACGCTCTTCCCACGCTCACATTTTCTGTCATCCACACTGCACTGACACTTCCTGGCAGCTGCCTAGACCTTCCTGCCAAAGAATGCCATCCAGTGCATGTGAGCACAGCATCCAGCATCCAGTAATAATATTTGATGATATCCATTTCTGGTTATAAACAATTTGCCACAAAACCAAAAAAGTACCGACTGTTCTCAGAAACCTTTATTTTTTTTTTTTCCCTTCCTGCAAATTCATGCTTCCTTAATCTTCCTAGGATTTTTTTTTTTTTATCAGTTTGTTTTTCAAGCATTTGTTTAATTTATGAGTTTATTAATTTTCCAAGAACTTTTGCTAGCAGCATGATTTGCTTGTGTTTTTCCAGCAGGAAATGAAGTCAAGACTGGTGAATGATGCCAATTGTCAAAACTTTATTAACAGCAGAGAAAAGTTTTTTGGAGAAAAGTTGAGTTTTACCACCTGTGTTCTCAGTCTTGAAGATGATTTTTGGTGAGGACTTGGGTAAATCTCCTCCCAGCTCTCCACCTCTGTGTAACATGAGGATAATGTGTTATTCAGCCTAGAAAAAACGCAGTTGAAAGTAGAAATAGAAAGTCTGATAATATGGATGTAAATTGTTCTAGATAAGCTGGATCTTGAAGCCTTGAGGCTTTCACAAATTAGCTTTTGATGTCCAGTTCATGATTCTCAACAGTTTTAAAAAAAAATAAGTTAGAAGAATAAAGCCAAACAGAATGTGACAGAATCCTTCCCTCACTTTTTACTCAGACAATAACTGGATTTTCAGCCAGAGCTTGCTTATATGCATGCTGAGCAAAAACTATTAGGGGTCCCTAGAGGGGTAAATAATTTTATATTGTAATCTGTGAGAGTGTCTTCTCTGACATCCACTGCATTGGATGGGTTGGATTGAGTTGTACAAGAAGAGAAGGAAAAAAGGCAAACCCCAAACTTAAACACCACATTACTCAATGGAAATTTGCTCTCAAGTGTTTTCAGGGTTACCCATGTGGGAGAATGGCAGTTGTTTATTCCAGCTGGATAGTACAAAATGTCTCCTTTTACCCAGATATTGCTAGGGAAAAAATGATCTTTCTTTTTTGAAACGTGTTAGTTCTTCTGTGCGTTCGTTTGGTTTTTGTTGGTAGTTTTTTTTATCTCATTCTTTGCTTAGAGTTATCCTTTATAGAATTAATATTAATTTCCTGGTACATGTGAAAGAACAGAGTTGTGTCCAGCCTTCTGGAGTTTGTGCCTTGAGTTACAAATCCAGGGAGAGTGTAGGGGTGGTTCTCCCAGTCCAGCAGGAACATGTTTTGAAGTTTTGAGAGCGGTGATGGATGGACAAGGGCGTCACACTGACAGGAGAGCTCTTTTAGAAAACTCCTCAACAGCAGTGTACTGGCTTTATTAAGACACACTAAAGGAGATATTAATTGGAATCATGTGTATCCATGACAAAATAAAAGAAAAAAAAAATGTTTGAAGAGGAGATAGAATCAAATGGGATGATTTGGTCTAACACATATTTAATGTGATGCTGACAAGCCTGAGCAAATTCACTGGGACCTGAAGAATAATCCAAACCAGCTTTAAGTGAGGTTCTGAAATTGAAAACTAGAAAGTTTATCTTATAGACTGATACACAAACTGATGGTTCTTTGAGGGTTTGGCTTTAAGCCATCCAAATCCTGAATTTACAGCAGATGGTGAGGGTGTTGCAACTTCCCATCTGCTAGAGGTAATATTTAAAAAAATTGGAATAGGCTAACACTAACCTTAAAAACAATGTTAGAGTGATACTTTTCCCTCCTGACACCCCCAGTAACGGGGAAAATATGAATGCAAGTGCTGGTCTTTCCTTCCACCAGAGAGCTTTTCTTGTCTCTACTGGATTGACTCACAAAGTGCCTTTTTATAACAGGTTGTTTTGATTGCATTTTCTGCCTACAAAACCTTCTTCTGTAAAATATGTGTGAATTTGCATTCCTAGTTTATTATACGCCTGTTGCTGTTCCTAGTGGGCCTGTAATGTTTACAGGGTGAGAAGAAGAGGGAACTTGTTTGTAGTACTATATTCTTTGTGTGATCTGACAGAGAATTAGAGAATTTGGGTGTAGAAGTTGTGCATGGCTGGCCTGAAGATAACATGCTGTTATTATATCTACAGAGAGGAAGCAGGGAGAAAAATCCTTGGAGCTCTATATAAGCAAAGTCAGGATTTTGATGGCAGTGTGTGGAAATTCACATTTGCTCTCCACCAGAAATTTCTTTCTCCTCTAAGTTTTGGAAAAAAGCCATGCAGGAAGTAATATTTTTTTTCCCACACCAGTGGATCCCAAAACACCTTATAAAAGCATACATTTGGAGCAAAACAAATATGCCTCTGTATGGGCTGCAGCATAAACCACCTAGATAACCACTGTGGAGCAGACTTGCAGACACAGGAATGTTCTCCTCTCCCAGACATTTTTATCCTTATTAAAACAACCTACATTATCAATGTACCACAGACATAACGAGAATTGTTGAGGTTTGCCAATTAATTTTGTTAGAATAACCTAAGTTAAGGAGGTAACATCAGATTTACCAGTCTGGGCTGCCCACAGGGATGTCTGGAGCAGTTCAAGCAGTGTAAGAGAAATGAATCAAGCCCTTTTTTGACAGAGCTGGTTTTTTTAGCGACTTTCACTTTTATAAAATTGAATGACACATTTGTGAATTATGAATTATGGAATTAAGAACAGCAATTCTATGTAACTCATACAAGGCTACCTCTACTGTTAAGTTAGAAAGAATCTTCTTGAAAAAACACATTTCAGTCTGACTAATGTTTCATAGGAAGCAGAGACTGTGCCATAGGGGGTTTTTTTTATGTGGAACAGAACCTATTAAGCACCTCATGATGTGGGGGCAATTCCAATTACACAAACAGAATTTTCTAGATTTACTGGCAAAGTTACATTTCAATGTTACAACAAGTGGCCACCGGCATACTTTAAAGCCAAAACAGCATTCAAGTAGCCCCACCCTGGTAATTTTCTAGCCTGGTTTTGGATGCAATTACTTAGAATTCCACATCCAGAAAAAAAAGGGAATAACATCTTGCCTGTTCCTTCTTCCTAGTTGAGCAGTATTGTCTTTCTGGAAAACGTACTCTCGCAACTCAAAGCTATATTAAAGGAAAACAGCCAATATAATCATCTTTTTAATCTGAATCATATCTCCTTTTAAGAATGCACTGAAAACCAGTAAATGCTGGTTCATTTTGGTCTCCATGACGCACACAAGACAGGGCAGAGTTGACCAGCTGCAGTGAACCTACTGCTAAGCTCAGCCAATAGATTGCTCCACACTCGAAGCAGATGTTTCTCTTTTAGACTGATGGAACTCTTGCAGACCATATCCCATCCCAAGAGAATACACCAGCACAGTTGGAAGCTGGAAGGACTCATCTCAATAACAGAAGCAAGGTGCCAGCAGCATCAGCCACAGTTTATTAATAAAAACCCATGGACAAAACAGCAATTGCATTTTGTTTTAAAAGAAAGCCCACATAAACCAACACTTTTTCTTCTCTACATGGCCCTCTTGGTTGCAGTGTTTCTTTGTCCTATAGCAGTAGACTTCTGTGTGAGAGAAGAGGAAATTAATCTCTTGCTATTCACCTCACTGTTGCTCTGTCAGTCATAAAATGGGAGAGAGAACTGAATTTGTGGAAATACTCATTGTTAGAAATCATATCACATGTGATAATTGATACTCTGTCTATGTCCCAAGCAAAAATAAGGAGAACTTCATTATACTTTGAGAGCACAGACTGGATTTGATTTGTCTTCTACCTGGAAATACCTCTTCTAGTGTCAGTCCATTCATATTTGTTTGTGCCGCTGTAAGAAGGGAGAAATGCTCATTATATTTCTCCAGAGGAGGAATGACAATGAACAGAGCTAGGCTTCCATATTAGATTTGAATAAGAATTGTTTGCAATTCCTTGAAACATTCCTCCTGGGACTTGTACATCCGTTTTTGTCTAGTCAATGGTTTTGAGAGCTACTTTTAAAATGAGAATTAATGCTGGGGTTCTATATCTTCTGCAAATGTGACCTGAAACCTGGAGAGCCAAATTTCATAGGAATAACATAAAAGACAAGAAACTGGGGAACAGTTTGTGTTGCTTCATTTCTGCTTTCCAGAAGCAGTGGCAAGGAATAGAGTATCTTCTCTTGGAGAAAATGTTTTAAATTTCTGCTAGGTCTGGAGCAAAAATGTCTCTACCTCTATCTCTCTGGGTTTATAGCATTGTATTATAGCATAGCTGGGTTCAAATTTTACCTGGTTTCTACAATGTACATATTTCTCCCTGGAGAGACACAATGAGGGGACGTGCTAAGGACTTGATCTATTGGCAAGAAGACAAGAGTGAGGAAAATTAAGAAAATTAGTGTCAGAATACTCCACAGCATTTAGGGAAGGCAGATCACCTGAAAAAAACCTCACCACAAAATGGGAACTGCTGCTACTTCCAGCAGCCCAAGTGCTGAGCAGCTTGCTGCTCAATTTTCTCGCTATTCAGGTGGAGTTTAGGGGCAGATAACATTTTTTGGCACTCAGAAGTTCCACTACACAATGAGGATTACACTGTGGCCACCAGCACCAGCAGTAAGATTTTTTGCCCTGGTGAAACCTCTGTTAGTGATGTTGAGGGAAAATCAGCAGTTTCCATTTTAGTACAATTGAAAGGGAACGGCAAACAACACTGGATCTCACACTTCATTGGCTGCATAGAAGTGTTGGCTTTTAATAACATCTTCTTAAGATTATTTATATAGTCTATTTGCCATTATCCATATCAGTTCATGCCCTTTGTGTATTTTAGATAACATTGTTGTGTTTCCTTTGACTTATCATTTGGTGTGCTGTGAACTTGCCAATAGTGAGAGCATATAGGGGTTGCCCCTGTCTGATCCCTTCCACAAGCTGTTTATTAAGGAACAACTCATTATTAGAGGTTGTAAATTCAGCTTTTACACTGGAGGTCTCTGCAGCTTCACTTGCAGGGGCTCTTTGCCTGTGCTTCTTCTGCTTAAAATTATATTGGTTGTTTAAATGCTGAGAAATCTTTCTGGAGTGAAATGAAAGAAGTCAGGCAAAGCTCAGCACCTTTCTCTGACTGATTCTGAGAGACTGTGAAGTGGGCTGAATTTCCCTAGAGGCTGATCTCAGTTCTGAGAGTTAGGCTTGGTTTTCTCTAGAAAATTGGCCACCCACATGAGCTTTAATCAGATCCAAACTTATTCTGCCAGCTTTATGGCTCTCCTGACAATTTTTGAGGAGGATCCATGGAGAGATCCATTTATTACAGTAACCAGAGCAGCCAGCTGTGTATCTGTACTGTTGAAGAGCTGGGATAAAGTGTTAGACAAAACCATCTGAAGCAAAAAAATGTGTATAAAAAAAACCACCTGGAGATATCATCTAATTGCAGCTAAGCACTTGGAAAAATACAGGATTGGCTGGATTGCTAATGACCTACTGATGCTGATTGCTAATGATTAAAAATGTAAACATAAGAAAAAAAAGATACTTTCAGACCCTACAAAATCTAAGTAATAGCTGTATCTACAGAAAGATGTTCTTGAGTAGATAAGATGCAAAGTATTACAGCTCTCCCTGCCTAAGAGCACATAGAAAAATAATGCATAAAAAAATGCAATAAAGCAGCTCTTCCCAGGCATCTATGAACCATCATATCAGCCTCTAAACTCTTCTGACTCTCCAGTCATTTGTGAGTCCAGCTCCTGTAAAGGATTACTACAGCCTCCCAAGAATTGTGAGAATTAAGTATTGTGGTTTTTGTTTTTGGAATTTTTTTTCCTCCTTCTGGACATTGGACTACACATTATTCCTATGGCCAAATCACCACTGTGAGACTGTGGAACTTGTGCTGACAGCAAGGCACACAGCATTTTTATTTTTTGTTTTCAGTTTCTAGTGTTAAGAAATACTCTGCAGTGTAGATTTTAATTTGTATTACAAGACAGCCTGCCTCTCCAGAAGAAAAACAATATTTGATGCAAAAATTCCTCCTCAGAAAGGCTTCCAAAAATGAAACAAAGGAGGAACAAATTATTCTTTCCAGAATCTGTGTTAAGAAAGGCTCTGAGCAAGCACATAGGGAGTACCCAATAAGTAATTCTCTCTTTTTAGGACCACAGAAGCCACCTAGGGTGCTCCTGTGTAATAAAAAAACCCAAGAACAGCTGATTGTCACCTGCACCCAAGAAGCAGCCAGTGCCAGGCACCAGAGGCAGGATATGTCATGCAAAATGCACTTGGGTCGTGTGAGATCCCACCTGCAGGGCTGCATCCAGCTCTGGGGTGCCCAGCACAGCAAGGACATGGACCAGGGGAGGCCACCAAGGGGTTTGTGCAGCCAAGGAAAGGTGTTTAGTGCTTCCTGTAGGCTGAGGAGGATGTGAACCAACAGTGCTGGTAATTCAAAAGGAACCATGGATATGTAATTCTGACCCTTTTTCCTGCCAAGTCCCCTTGGGACAAGGATAACATTTCACCAGCCTGTTCCCACTGACACGTTTCCACAGCTCACTTGCAGCCCATTGCTGCTTGCATCTATGTTTTTACACTAAATCTTGTCCTCATCCTGAAAGCTCCTCTCAGTTATTCCTCTGCCTGGACCTCTGATGCCCCTGTCTCTGCTGTCCCCATTCCTCCTCTTCTCTTTCAGCTCATTGCTCAGCACCTGCTTTTCCCACACCATTTTGCAGTTTCATTTTTGTTTCCACTACTTGCTCAACAATTGGCTCCCTTTTCAAAGTCAGTATCAGAAGTTTGTCCCGTTCTTCATTGTTGAAATATTGGTTGCTGAGGCCTTTCTGTAAGGCAAATAATCCTGCTTGCCCCAAATAGAATTTAAATGCTTCACAGTGGAGAAAACAGTGGGGGTTTTTTTGTATTGTAAACTACTAACAGATTTTTCAGGTCTTTGGTTTTAATAAAGGACACATAGCACAAGAGAGGAGTCAAAATGTGGAGTGGCATGTTCCAAATTTCATTTAAGTATTCTAAATGCAAATACTCTGAAAGATAAAAAGAGTTAAGTTGATGAATGCTCTAGGCTTTTGTGATAATGGAAAGCTGGAAGGGAATTTGTTTGTGGGTTTCAAGACAGAGTTCACATTTATTCACTTCTTAACCACTCCCATTTCCTTCATCCATTCAGCAGATAAAGCTGCTATCTAAATCAATAGCTGTTAGGCTTAAGATATTTCCTATCATAGTTCTGTAACAAAAATATTTTCATTTGTTTCAACCTGGAATAATTTCCACTTCTTAGTGGTAAAAGGAATACATATATATATACATGTCTCCATATATGCCCATGTACACAAAGATACAAAACAGATTAAGATTAGGTGTATAATGTGAAAAATGGAACTGGAATAATTAAGCTATATCAATGAATTTTAACATGAACAAAAAACATTAACCTCTCTAGAGAATGCTATTTGTTCACTGAACAGTTGAAAAAATAAACCTTTTGCTATCTTGGCAAAGGGATGCTTGATTTCTGAGATACTTGGAAGATTTATACTTTAATGTATAAATATTATAAAAATGTACATTTTTACTGTCACAGTACTTTAATTCAGTGCTCAGATTTCTATTTTGAGTGTATCAGTCAGGTCTGGTTTTAGTTTAGGGTTTCAATAACTACTGTTGCTGGTCTGTTCTTTAGCAGAATTGTCCTGTGTCTGAGTTGGATGTCACTTCCTTGCCTTTTCCCTAGAAATTCCCCAGGAAGATTATGGAGGTGCTCTACACTTCTCTGATTTTTCTTTCTACCGTGTCTTCGTGTCTTAATTCTGGAGGAGAATGCCCAGCTCTCAGCCAGGGTAATCCAGCCCAGTCATGCAAAGTTTCTCTTGCCAGAGCACCTTCTGTGGATGTCACAGTCCTTTCTCCAGAGGTGGTGAGTGCCCACCTTGCTCCTCACTGACTCCTTCTGCAGCTTTCTAGAGTAAATGCACTTTTTCAAACTGCAGCTGGTAGGCAGCATATCTGCTACTCTCTGCATGCCAGGCAATGTCACTGACTCCTCCACCTTCACCTGCCCCTCTTCTGCTGCTTTCAAGTGTTCCTGTGCATCCCAAAATGCCTCAGTCTATTTATCTACTAAACTCCAAATCCCCTCAGTTCATCATGAACTCATTTAATTTTCTCCAATAACTACTATTCCCAGTCTTCTCTGTCTTAATCTTTACTCTTTACTGAACCAAACTCTGATCAGTTTCTTTATTTGCATTCTAATATCCAAATGTTGTTTTCCTCTTTAGTCTCCATTCCTTTGTCTCACTTTTCACTCCTCTCTGGTTAGAGCAGCTTTAACTCAGCAATCAAATCAGGCTCTGAGGTGCAACAAAGTGGTTGCCAAGAATCCAGAGCTTTCAGGTGAGGTAAACAAAATTTAGTCCCTCAGCAGAGCTGCATTCATGTTCTCTCACCTGGAAAATATATAACAGAGTGGGTCTTTAAGAATCTGATTTGGTAAAATGAAAGAAATCTCTTTTGAGCTCCTGTTACCTGTGAATTTTCAAATGGCTATAACCTGGCCTAATCTGGTGACTTTTCAGAGCATGAATAAAAGAGTAATGCAAAGAGCTGCTCTTCTTTTGTGTCAGGATTGCTGCTCTCATAAGAATGTTCTGTCTTGATGGGGAAGAAGGTAAGTAAGCTGTTCTTAAAAAGAATAATAATTCATTTTTTTCCTCTGCTCTAGTTTTTTAGTAATTATTGGGCAGTTCTGGCTGGAATCTTACATCTTCCCTCCCATTTAACTAAAACAAAAAGTCAGTCTGAAGCAGAAAGTGAGCCTGGAAACTTTCAACCAGAACAGTTGGTTTACTCATGTTTTAAGTAATGGGAAACAATGTTCAGTGAACTTTAATAATATAGGTAGTTCTTATTTTACTTATAACAGGAATTTTAGTGTGGAATATGTGTGTGTGTTTCATTAAATACACTAAGCTGGAGTCCTTACTGTTTTTACTATGTAATGAGTATTGTATATTTAAATGTAAGAAATGTATTAAAATTTACTGGAAATCAGGAGAATATGTGAGCTCTCAAGGTGTTTCTTTTTGATGTACTGGATAATAAAATTTGATGCACTTCATAAAATGATATATATTTTAAAAATATATATCATAGTAAAAGTCTGGTGGAAAAAAAAATTTGTTTGCTTTCTTGGGTCTGCTATGGATTTCCTGAGAATGAGCGTAATAATTTAGCCTTCTGTTTCCATGTGCCTTATCTTTAAATATTTGTCTTTACATAATCCTTTTTCCTCCTCTGTTTCTTATAAATGCTTCTAAAGCCCGGATTGTTCTTTAAATGGGCCTGTAGTAACTTGCATGGTTGATGTTTCTACTTTTTTTCTCTTGATTACTGGCAGAATTTAAAATACTGCTGTCAGCTAGTTTTTTCTAAACCTATTCCAACTCCATACGATGACGTACCTGGCTTGAACTGTGCTTTAAAATTATCCTAAATAAAATGGGAATCACAGAAATGACATTACACTGATTTTGGGCTCCTTCACCAACCTGACTGGAACAGTGTGAAGTTTGTATTTGCCACCTTAGTGGCTGCTATTGTTTTTTTGCAGACAACAAACATTACAGAACATTTTGTTAATGCCCTGCATCCTCTGTGGAACGGGAGCAGTGTTTGTTAACACGATCCTGGAATGCTGAGCTGAACCCACAAACACAACGTGTGTCTCTCGTCATGAGGTGCAGGCTCCTGCTCGGTGTGTGCCAGGGTGAAATGGGCTGGATGGAAGGGTTTTGTCCAAATTTTCACATCCTGGATGGAAGGGTTTTGTCCAAGCTTTTCACATGCTGGATGAAAGGGTTTTGTCCAAGCTTTCACATGCTGGATGGAAGGGTTTTGTCCAAGCTTTCACATGCTGGATGGAAGGGTTTTGTCCAAGCTTTCACATGCTGGATGGAAGGGTTTTGTCCAAGCTTTCACATGCTGGATGGAAGGGTTTTGTCCAAGCTTTTCACATGCTGGATGGAAGGGTTTTGTCCAAACTTTCACATGCAAGTTGTTCTGTAGGCTTGGACACAAATCGTTCAGCCCAATGGGTTCAAAGAGACACCAAAGGAATCAGAGATCACAGGGAACTTCCCTCTGCAGTCCTGTTGTAAGGATATGAGTGTTGGTTTGACTCAAACAGAAAGTCACTCGTCCATGTGTATGTAATTAAATGTCTTTGATAACCTTTAATAGAAAATTACCTCGAGTAGCCTGGAATAGATTAAATTTAGAGTAATTGGCAGTACGGTGTATGACAATTTGTTTTCCATTTTGACTTGTTAAACCTGACTACTTGGACCTTTTCTTTCTGTGTGTGCACTTTCCTTATCGATGAAACTTCCTTTGAGCATCAAACACTCCCTCTAGGAAATCAAAATTCCTGGATTATTGAAACAGAGCCTTGTTGACTGAGGTTCTTTTATCAGACAGGTGAATTTCCCACAGGCTTAGAGTCCTGTGTAAAAAAATCACCTTGCTTCCAAACCACGTGCTTTAGCAAAAACAAAAGAGTTTATCTGAAAAAAAAATGTTTATCTGAGTGTTTCATCTGGGACAAAACAGGCATTAGAAGGTGCCTTCTCCTTTGTGTGCTAAATGTCTGCTACAGCTTAACATTTTCAGTATTAGCTTACCAACCCCAATGTTTGGAAGGAAAAAAGTTAATTCTTTAAGTACAGGTTTGGAAGCTCACTTGGCCAGGGGGGCTGTGGGATCAAAATGTCCTGCCTGGATGTAACTTGGAGATACCTAGAAGTCTGCAGAGGTTTTACAGATCGGCAGCTGATCCTGTACCTAGATAATTGGTCAGGAGGTGTTCCAAGCCACATAAAAAGAAAACTCGAGCAAACAGCCACAGGGGAACTCCTACAGACTTTGATTTGCCATTGAAAGCTTCTGGTCCATTGTGAGGGTAATCTTGGCAGTGTCATGTGAAAACTAGACTCAGGTTGAGTTGTCCTGAGGGGTTTGGTTTCTGCAGCTTCAGGAGTGAGCAGGAGCTGCTGAAAGATGTTCACAATCACAGCGCTCTTAACTTGGCAGGCCGAGGGAAACAAAAGATTCTGATTCTCAAGCAGGTGAACAAACTGAGAATTACTGAAATATTTGCAGCTGAGTCTTGTGTCCTTAACTAAATCTTGTTATTGAGAGACTTGATGTCCTTTGGAGATGCCTGAGTTGATCTGGTATCAGAATTGACTGGCTGTGCCAAAGATGTTTCCCCATTCAGAGTGATCTCAGGAAAGCAATGACACAAGGAGATTTCATGTTTCAGTCATGCTGTTTCATCAGAAGGAAGAAGAAGAGGTTTATTTGTGGCTAGATATATTTTGTGGTCTTCTTTTGTTCTCCTTTTCTTTCTGTATTTTATTTAGGTATTTCCTCAGGGAAGCCATGAGGTCCTTATATATGTTGGTTTAATAGATAGGTGAAAGCTTCCATATATTTTCCCCCCAGTTACTGACCTGTTGAGACACCTCTTCATTTTGAGGCAGATATCCAGGAGACAAAGTAGTTCCCAGCAAAGTCATTTCCCTGATGTGTTTTCTTGGGACCTGTTCCATGCTCTGAGGTGAGCTAGCTTTGAATTTGCTGCAGTTGTATTAGTTTTAGATAAATTTGTTTGTAATGTGTGACAGGAGCTAAAGGAAAATCTAGAAGCTGAAGCCACTTGAGGTGAGCTCTCATGCAAATAATAAAGTAAAATAAAATAAAAAAAGGATCCCAGCCTAGAAAAACTTGCAAGCTTAAGTGCAGGACTAAAGGTGGAAGAATGTGACAAGGATATGGCAAAAGGAGAATACCTTGTAGTATGACACCTGCTTCAGTTTATATCCAGTGCCAGACTGGAGGATGGCTTGCATGGCATCCAGATGCCACAGACATCATGGAATATCTACCAGTCAAACAAAAACAGGAGCTACAACTTTACTTTGTGTTAATTCATGCAACTTTACAGCTTCAAAATCACTTTGAAAATAAAATGCTACTTAGTTTTTGCTGAAGTTTGAAGTCGAAATCATCCGTAATTAGTGTGAATATTCTAAAATATTCCAAGGTATGAATAACAGTTACATGTTACACGTATATATTTCAGCAGAAATCCCTTTCAGGTGCCATAGATGTAATCTGTATTATCTTACAGTCCTGTTCTTTTAAGTGACTTCTATCAAGTTTCTTCTTCTTTCCTCATAGTAATGAGATTTAATTCCACCCCTGCCCTCATAGCCAAGTGAGACTACAAGTTTGGGTAAACATTTACAAAAAAACCACTTATTTTTATCTAGGGAAACTTTTTGTAGGGAAATTTTCCTTATGAGCGAGGGAATTTGGTTTTAGCTAAACCAGCTACGGGCTTTGTTCTTTTCATCCTGGAAAAAAACTTGTGAGTTGTTTGTGGTTTTTCATTTGTTTGTTTCCTGATTCCAAGGCAAAGCTTGCATCCATATTGATCTTGGCCTTAGAGCACTTGAATTTAGGGAGCCTGCATGACCCTTTATGGATCCAAAATTCTAGTCCATTTCTAATTTAACCAGAACCCCTGGATGGACCAGAGCTTAGCACAGCAAAAACCAAGAGAAATAATCAGAAGAGGAGTATCTTTGGGTTATAAAATGTCATTCATGAGTGTACATTTTGTTGGCTTTTCTGTGAGATGTTCTATGTTTGTTTTTTTTTTTTTAATAATGAAATCTTGGATCATTTACTTCATTGTCAGAAATTGTTCCTTTTCAATTAAAAAAAATCAGCATATCCTTATGACTGATACAAATTCTAATTTACTTTCTCAGGCTCCACGTACTGGAAGAGTGTTTATGGTCTCTGTTTTTAAAATGACAAGTAGGGCTGTATTTTTGGCAGACACCCATCAAATTTTAACTCCTTTCTGACAATCATGATGATAAGGAAGCTTACATCTGTGTTAACACTACTGCTGTTGTTGTTGTGTCCTGATTTTTTTTTGTGTTTTGTTTTTTTAAAGAAATATTTAGATTTTACATGGGCAGTACTAGGCCTCAGAGTCAATTTTGTGCTACTGCTATTCCTCAAGTAAATACATTCCTTTTTTTCCCAGTTTATTCACCTGAATTCCAGGTGCAGAAAACTGCATTTCACACAAATGTCTCTGAAGGTTTCTATTTCTTTAATAATTATAATATATTTTTTCAAAATTATAGAAATATATAAATAAAAATTTAAATAAATTGAAATATTAATATAAAAATAGAAAAATGTAAAAACCCCCACACAATAATTTATAGTGCATGAATGAAAGTCTAAGCAAGTGCTGTTGAGGCTCCCTAAACTGTAACACCTTGCAGCTGGCATGAGCTGTCAGTATTGGTGCACTCCAAAGAGAAGTTGTTGGAAAGACAAAGTTTCATGCTTCACTGTTATCAGAAGAAAAGTAAACTTCCAGTTTTTCTAAAGTTCTTAAAATTCCTTAATTAAAGATTGCTGCTGTTTGCAAACTGGATCCAATTGATGGGGCTGTTGGGCCAGTTGTCTTTGTCACATCATTTTCTTCTTGTTCTTACTGATGTGAACAAGTAGGTTTAAATTGTGCTGAATCGAAAATAAGTTCTACATTAAGCCATCCAGGTTGAATAAATAACAATAAACTACAGACAGGCAACCAAAAACGGGTCAGAAATGATGAGATGAGTCATTCAGTATAGTCATTCACATTAGTTTGAATTGTACAGAAATGCCAGTTTTTAAGCAGTACTTAATGTGAGTTATCAGAATTAGGAGTTTCTGTTTGGGTATTTCTATATTTATAATTTATATTTACATATTATTTTATATTTAAATTAATATTTTAATTTAGGTGTAAATTCATATTTTAATTTCTATTTTAAATTAATTAAAATAAAGACATTTATTAAATATATAGCTATATATTTTATATTGATATTTATACAAATTTATATATCTTATATTAATCCTATATATGATGTAATATATATTATATAATATATAATTATATTTATATTTGTTATGTAATTTATATTTATATAATTTATTTTTATATTTATATAATATTTATTTATAATAAGTGCATTAAGAAGGATCACTATGTCTTTCTTTGAAAAGGACTTTCTGGATATTTGAAAGAAAAGTCTTCTTCAAAGTATTTTCGGCTACATTTACACGAAAAATGTTGACTTTTCTTTGTGTTGTTGTTTTGGCACCTCTGCACTAGCACCAGCCTCTCCTGCAGCTGAGAACACCCATCCACTGCATTTGTATATTTATTATATATATATATATATATATATATATATATATATATATAATACATATATATATATATTATATATTTATTTTCTTAAATAGAGAAGAATAAAATCTTTGGAAAGAATAGGGGTTAGAATTTGCTTTAGGTTGTAATTGTGCAATCAGTTTTCAAATGAGAAATAAGGAAATTCAGGCTGTTGGTGGTCAGATCAGGTGTCATGAAAATCCCTTTTTCTTGGAAGTTTGGGGTTCATCACTGGCTAGACATCATCAATCTTACAAGACATCTACTTTCTAAAGTTATTTTATTGGCTTGTAAATGTGCTCATGTGAAAAGGTGTGATTAAATACAGTCCATGCCCTGGGACAATCGAGAGTACTCCTGGATAAAGGGAAAATCAAACTAATGGTGAACAAGCCCCTAGCAATTTCCTGGTATGTTGCTTAAAAATGGACATGATTTTATTTCCTTTCTGAATATCAGGATAATTGCACATTTCTGGAAGGTCTGATCCTAATAATGGTGAGTTAAATATGAGTTCTGAACAGAATTTATATGAAAGCATAGTTCAGTGCAAGAGGCTGCAAGCTTTAATTTGACATCTTATAGAAAAGGAATGGAAGCACCAATCCAGCTGTTCCTAAGATTCCTTATTGTGTCCTTCAGGATTAGTATTAGATCAAGGGGCTTTTGCTGAGCTTGGTTTTATTATGTCATGTATTAATTCTGATAAGAGTAACCAAAAAAAGTGTATTATTCCTTCTGGATTTTCAGAGTACAATATCAAATATGTAAATATTATCACAAAATCATTTCAATAGAGGCAAATATAATTTTAAACACTTGATTTACAAATGCTTTTCCACTCAGAAATGGTGACCACAATAACCACAGAATCTGAATCTCCAAAACCTACATAAAACATAGAAGAGACTTCCTTTTAACTTGGAGAATTATTTTAAAAGAAAAATGCTATAAAAGCTAAATGTTTGCAGAGACAGAATGTTCTTTGTGACTCACCTTGTCTTTATCAGAACAATCAGGCTCCTGACAGTGCCTGACCATGGCAGTGTTATTTCTGTGAATTACCTGGCTGCTTGCAATGTTTCTGTTTCCAGGAAAAAACATCTCAAAGACGGTTTAAGGAACCAATATTATCAAACTCCTCATGTAAATTGAGTGGATTCTGAATATCTGGGAGTATTTTAGGCAGGGAGAGCTCATCTACCACTAGGCCACTCAACTGGGTTATTGAGTGGACTCCTCAGCAATTGCTAGTCACTTTTCCAGTAATTATATTTTCATTGTATATTTTTCTCTCTAGTGGTAGACAGTTTTACCCTGCTTTTCTGATGATCACAGAGACTAATTTTCATTTTGTCACTGTGTATGAG
This sequence comes from Poecile atricapillus, assembly GCF_030490865.1. Classification (NCBI taxonomy): domain Eukaryota; kingdom Metazoa; phylum Chordata; class Aves; order Passeriformes; family Paridae; genus Poecile; species Poecile atricapillus. The sequence continues at coordinate 2,416,821 of NC_081266.1, read as the reverse complement.
TTAATATTTCTAAACTAAACACTGAAAATAAATATCAATTGCTTTGCCCTGGCAGCACAGCATTCCACCCCTAAAACTATTTCTTCACATATATTTTATTCTCAGCCATGTCAACCATTGCTCTCAAGAATGTACAGCATTTATTCAGCCCCTCCATAGCACCATGAGTTCTTTACAAGGTAATGTCTTTTGTATTTGCTTCTACATCTGGAAAATATTATCTGTATCAGTCTTTTTTTTTTTTCCCTTAACTCGCAGTAATACACTATTCATTATGAGGTGAATCATTACTTTTTTAAAAAATAGAATACATTAGTTAAAATAATGGAATTACTTGGATTTTGCTTCATCCGTGTCTAAGTATATCAGCACCTGGTCTTAGATGTGGTGGTTGATTCCTGGGAAATTACAAAATCAGTCATTTTGTGTTTGCATTGTGCTGATTCCAGGGAATCTGGTTTGGAGCCAGAAGGGAAATGTATGGAAATCTTTATTGCAGCATCATTCCCATAACAGACATCAAAATAGTGTCTTGTTTGGCTTTGGAGGAAATATTAGTATAGTAGAAAAAAGTTACAATAATTTGTTCTGTTCAGCATAGCCTGCAGGATTTTTGAGGGTTTGAGATTTTTTTTTTTGGTGAAAGCTGCAGCAGATGGATGAGATATAATGTGTAACAAAGAGGGTTTGTTTGAAATGAAGCTTTTATCGATAATTAGAGAAAACATAAGACTTGCAAATCGTTTTCCCTCTTTTTGTCCCTTCTCTTGATGGTGACATGCTTCAGGCTGTTTGCTGAAGACAATGAATTCTGTGAGTCAGCCTTTCCCTCACCACATGTCTGTGTTTTTGAAGGTTTTTACACATTTTGAGCATCATGGTTTCTTGTTACAGACAGATTTTTGTAAGTTTCTAATATGATGACTCTTAATTAGGACTAGACAAGATCTAAATGAAGCAATGAAACTGTTAAGTTTATCAAATTTCAGACAGGCTGTCATGTCAGGGAAGTCCAGCTCCTGAAGGCAACTGTTTCAGCTGATCAAGAAGTTTTGTAATATGAAATGTAAAATTCCTGGTGAAATGTACATCTCCTGTAGTGTAGCTGTGGTTCCATTGTCCAGAAACTTTTGTTGTTCTCATGATCTGTACTGAACTGTTGGCATTAATTACATCTTGTACCAAAAATCTACATTGCTACTTTTGAATTCAGAACACTCAGGGATGGGCAAAAGTTAAACTCCAATTTGTGGGGAAAAAGGCCTCTGAGTAGAGCCCTGTCTAAGACCCTGTGTCTATTTTAGCCAGTAATTACATAATTACAGTTACTGCACTCTGGAGGACACCTGTGCATGAACCACACAGAACCAAAGAAGCAAAAATGTTTTGTTGTATGCAAATAACAAAAGCAAAAAGTTCTGCAGCTGCTTCTGCACCTCTTTAGACCACAGTGTCTGGGCCTAATGGCCATTTCTGTAATAGCAAGTGTCTTACACCGTGAGTAATAGCATCTAAAACATACCAAAAGCATTGTTTTGCATAAAAACTGTACTTCATGATATTTGGCTAAAAAAACCAGTAGATTGTCTTTGTTCCATTGGCCTTCAAAAGGTTAATCTGGTATGAACCAAGGAAAAGCAATATACATCTGAAAATGCTGAAGAATGGCCCTTTCATGAGCTTTTTTGTTATTTTTTAGAAGAAGCAAATGGTAAACATACATGATGCCAGTTGTTACAAGTAACAATAAAGAGGGTAAATAAGTAACAATTGAGGGGTTTGGGTGGGGATTTTGTGGAGTTTTTAAAAAGTACCAAATTTGGACCAAAGCAGCTTCTGTGTGTGGTGTTAACTACTGTTAATTACAGAGTAATTAATGCAAGACTAGTTCCTTCTTTTTCCTTCCATATTTTTCCTGTTTTCATGTATCTATGCATTTTAAAATTTTATTTCATTTTTTATAAGTAATGATTTAAGGCTCTAAGCTAGAGGAGACAGGTAATATTATGAACTAGATTCTCTTCCTAGGCGTAAAAAAATCACTTCCCAGTTGTTCCAAATAGTGAAACTGGCCCTCACTTGTCTCCAGTTAATCAATCTCTCATCTAATTTGAGGCCAGGCAGTGAGCTCAGGTTTGCAGAAGTGAGACAGAGCTGTGGAGTGCCTGGAGCCACAGGGGGAAATGTCCTCACTGCAAGCTGAGGCTGTGCTCCATGTCATGATATTGGCTGCAGTGTGATGCTGCCCATGCTTCAGTTTTAAAGATCCTTGTTTTTAATGTATTGATGGCTAAGTCAGAATCCTAGGAATCTTTTTCTTTACTTTTCTGTCCAGCTAGATTAAATCATCCATGACAGAGTTGTTTAATCTGCTCTTGAAGAAGAGTTCTCTTTTAGTAAGCTGGTCCCATGCTTCGCTTTCTGTGCTGTTAGAAAGTTGTGTCAACACTTGACTGTCCTTCCTGGCAATTTAAGCTCATTATTTATTGCCTTGTTACAAAAGAAAAAAAGAAAAGAAAATACTGCCTTTTTATTTTTCTAGTTGTTTTTTATATTTTTGGAGGCTGCAGTTTGTCTCAAAGGTCTCTCATATTTGAGTGTTTTGGTGACTTAACCTTTCCTTGAGGGCCACGCTTGCATCTGCTGTGGTGGTGGCAATGAAAGCCTCTCTCACCATTGTTTCTCTGTGCTTGTACACGCTGCTGGCTCACAGGTGCATAAAAAACACTGTCAGGAAAGATCCAAGGCTGAATGGATGTGATGTGCTGACGTCAATGACCCAGGCTTCAAAACAACTTTATAACCTGGAGAAAACAGAGCGAGTCTATAAAAGCTGTGGGAGTAAAATCTGTTGGTTTCTCAGTGCTGCATAATCCTTCCTCAAACACAGGCACCCCCCAGCAGCCCTGCACTGCTGCCTCAGCCTCCAGCTGCTCATCACAAGTTCAGGCTTGACTCTTCCCTCAAGGGAGCAGACAAAGTAACTGTGCTCAAAGCACCTCGTATTTCCTTGCTGGAAACCCTTTTGGGTGTGTTTTCTTGCACTCCTTCAAGGCAGTGACAGGCTCATTCTCTCTGGTGTAAGACAGATGAGCACACAGTCCAGTTGCTGCCTTCTTTTGGATGTCCTCTGGAGTCTTTATGTGCACCCCAATCTGATGTGGCTGAGAATTTGTGACCATCTTCCCAAGGCACCTAACTGAGACCTGGAAAACAGCAGCTGTTGAGGAAGGGTTTTCCAGACCACCTATTTCTTACCAGCCACCTTTATTTTTCCTTGGAGTGTGCTGTTTTACATTCATTTTAAACCTGCATCCCTGGGGCCTGTCAGTATCAGGTGTGGGTTTCCCCCCCCTCCCCAGCCACAAATCCTCCTTTGTGAGCAAGATCATTGGGCTGATCCAGTTGAAAATGTATTCAGCAACAAAATCAGCAAGGAATTTTCCGTGCAACCTCTGCTTTGGAGTGGGATGGCACCGGCACCACTGGAGGAATGAAGAATAAATTGGGGTGGGCACAGGGCCAAACATGCAGAGCAGCAGCCTAGGCTTGACTTAGGTTACTGACCAGCCTTGGAGGAATCTGACCATTTCCTATCTCAGGCAGGTCATTAAATCTCAGCCTTGCCCCCTCTCAGCAGAGTTGTTCAGTGGTTTAGGCTTCTCCCTCCAGCAGTGTGTGTGACCTGTGCTCTCATATTGTTAGGCAGGCTTGTGCTGCCTGTCCCAGCACTCCTGCATCAGTGCTTGTGCTGTTTCAAATGTGCTTCTCCCCACAGCTCTGTATCCTTAAACTTGGTTTTATGGGTCACTTCTTCCTAGCTTGTCCATGTCTTTGGAGCTGATAATTGAGGCAGGTCTTTAAAGTGAGGGATGTAGGCTCAGAACAGCAAAAGCAGCAGCTTGAGAACAGGGGAAATTCCACCTTTGTAACCTTTTTGGGTACCAGCACATGCACAAGAGCAGTTCTGCTAAGTGCCATATTTCAGTGCAAGCACAAGAAACCCTTCACCCCTACACCAGCCTGGGTGCCTCTGTTAAGGCAGAGAGGTTCCTGCTTTGTTGAAGTTGGGTTTAACTGTGTGATCCTTCATGGGGGATGTGACCAAGAAAGCAGCTGGGGTCACACTGAATTTTCAGCACAGTACCCTGGTCTCAGGGTGCTGGTGCCTTTTTTGCATCTCAATTTCTGCAGCTGTATGTGTTCTGGATCCTATGGGACCACCTTCCCAGGGCCAGGGAATTCTGTTAATGTTCCTGTGCTCCCTACCTAACACAATGTTCTGTACAATAACACACAACATTTTTCATCCCTGCTTTCCAAATTGTTACATTTCATTAATCCCCTTCTGCTTGTACTGGTAACGAAACAAAACCACTCTCAAGTCTGTTGCTGCACAGTTTTCCTTATCAAAGCACTTTTCCCATAAAACCTTATGTTGAAATATTCAACAACCTTAGGAAAACATGTGACTTCCCCTCAATTGCTGCCTGCCAGAAGTTGGCTTCTCTATTTAAAATGAGACCTTTAGACCATTTGGGGTTTATCTACAATAAGTCCACAGATGAGGTTCCTCCTTGACCCTGCAGCTGATTGTGAAACTGTCATAGGGAGAGAGTTATGCACTTCAAGAAGGCATAAATCACAGAGTTAATCATAATCAAACTGAGGAAGTTAGACAGGAATCAGTTAAAGGCACAAAACCAATCTAGCAGCCATTGCAGCTGCCCTTCTTGCAAATCCATCATTTGGAAAAGATAAGCATCCAAGGAAAAACAAATGCCTCTTGCTTGAATGCACACAATTTCCAACACAGGGGTGGTTGCCTTGAAATCCAAGCTCTAATTTAGTTTGTTTTATTCAAAACATTAATTAGAGGTGAGGATGGAGGTGGGAAGCAGTTGTTTTAAGTCTTGGAAGGGGTTCTGTTTTCTGTTGGGCTTTTTTACCTTTGGTTTGGACTTTCTTTGATGGTACTTTTATTTTGTTGTTTGGGTGTTTTTTTGTTTGTTTGTTGTTTATTTTTTTAATCATACTTTTAAAGTTCTCTGTCCAGCCTGACCCAACAGAGATTATCACAAGAGAAGGTCTTCTGGTCTTCTAAAAATCAATTAGCTATTGGACAGAGTGAGCACAGAACTGGCCTCAGAGGTGATGTGCAAAATTCAAACCTGAGCTATCAGTTGTCAGCTGAAAGTCTAAATGTAAAACCTTCTTGACTTGGATTATTTATTGGATTGTTATTTATATTTAATTATAATATATATTATACTTTAATTATATTTATTACTTATAGGAACGTTCCCAGAAGCTTTACTGTAGTTGTTACTTAAGAGCAAGTGTAATATTGCTCCAGACAAACAAAATTACAGAAAACAGATCTTGGCACAAAAATTATTTGCTGCTTCATTGAAGTGGAGGCAGCTAAAGGGGTGGGAATCCAGTTTCACAGTGAAATAAAAGAAAAGCCACTACCTTTATGTATTTATGTTAAGGTTTGGTGGGTTTTGGTTGGTTAATTGGGATGGAGGGTTTTTTTTTGCATTTAGTTGGGTTTTTTCCTGGGTTTTTTGGGTCTTTTTTTTGGTTTTGGGTTTTTTTTTTAAGTGTAGAGGGACAAAAGGAGGCTGAAAGAACAAGAGATCAAGAATAAAGACTGCAACCTGTCTGCCTTATCCAGGCTGAATGCCAGGATCAGCTGTACTAATGTCTTCTCTGGCATATTTTTAAAAACTATAGTTCAATTTTACATAAAGCAGTGCAACCTGGAGAGGAGCGTTGGGATCCAATATCCAAGGTGGGTTTTCCATGGAAACTTGAGTTTGGGAGCATTTCCCAGCGAGACCCTGTGTTAAAGGTCTGCAGAGGAGGTAGAGAGCAGCCCCCCAGTAAGAGTGATGATCACCTCAGCCTCGTGGTACATTGGCATCAAAGAAATTTCTGTGGATACATTGACTTTTGTCCAGGAAAAGGGGAAACTAAAACCTGCTCGTGTTATGGAAGTGCTTTAGGCACTGAATTATTTTACTTTGTGCCTCTCATTCTGTCTCTGTGTTTTATTTAATTTGCTTTCTTGACTGAATTTTTTTTTTTTTAATACAACTTGCTTTGTGCCTGGTGCTGCTCCATGAAAAATTTTGGTCTTTGTATGTGAAGAGTTTGTGGCAAAAGAAATAATTTCATTAGAAATGACCTATGGTCAGAATTAGAAATTCTGACCAAGCTGTAATTGGCACACTGCATCCCAGAGCTCTTCTGTTCAAGGAGAGAGAATGCATAAATGCATATTGCTGTGCTCTGCTCCTGATGGTCCTCAACTCTAATTAAAGATGCTTTGCTATCTGTGAAACAGTTCCAGCAAGAAGCAGCTCCAATTGTACTCCAATCACTTCTAGCCTGAACATTTCTTTAGTTGGGTCTTATGTCTAATTTGGGAATAAAATCCTCTCTGCAAAGAGTTTTGGGGTATGGCCCTTTCTGCAATGTCTGGATTAGTGTTCTGTGTTGCTCAGGATGTCAGATGAGATGACCACAGTGCTGCCTTCTGCTCACAGGGCCAGGTTTACAATCTACTCTTTCCCTTACCCTTTTCTCCCATCACTCTCAAAGTGTGAAATCCAGGTATGACCCTGTGCAAAGGCTCTGTCTGGAAAATCTTTGTCATCCCCTATTTTTTTTTAATATATATTTTTAGCTACCACTTCCCAGAAACTCTTTGGGATAACAAGATCTGTGGTGGAGGTTTACTCTCCAGGAGATTATGCTCACTAAGGTGGTGCAGTCGTGTTTTATTTTGGTTTGGGTTTTTTATTTTAATCTTAAAAAACCCACAAAAACCCAACAAAACAAACAAACAAATCCAAAGAAAGTTATATCCCCTAAACCTGGATTTTGCCTTGCACAGGTTTGCCAGAAAGGTTTCCACCTTTGGCTTGCACTGACAATGATCTTATTTTCTGGCTGTACAATACATTGCAGGCAGAACCGAACAAGTAGATTAAAAAATTGGAAAGCACTGATGACATCAAGGGATAGATTAAATCACCAAGACAATTGAATCATATTTTCAGTAGAAGATAACATTGCAAAATGATTAAATCCATAGGCCATTTTAACTGCCTTATGTCCTCTGCTTCAAAATATTGAGGTCAAAGTACCCGAGGCCTCTGCTGCTCAAAATTTCACTTTAAATTAGCTGTCTAGGGCTATCAGGTCTCCCCTGGAAGTGGAACATAAAAAACCTTCAGTGTGAATCAAAGTTAAAACATGGAGTGCTTGCAGACCTTTTTTTCTGTAGAGGCTGATCCAAAACACTTGGTGGAAAGGGGATGGGTGATAACCCCATGGTTATTTGTAAGAATAACTATTTGTAAGAATAACTGCTATTTTGTTCTAGCTCAGACGTTGTTAGTCCTAATTTAACTTGCTGGATTACCAGTTTCTGAGTACCACCAATCCACTACCACAGAAGTTCCTCCTTGTACCTGAGAAAAAACAATCCAGCATACATCAGAACTGGAGCTACTGGGGAAAGATCAAAGATGCTGCCATAGAGTCCCCAGGGAGACAGTGGAGAATGCAAAAGGAGGTGGCTACTGCAGGTAGGATCAACCCATTTGGAGATATTTCAGCAGGGCTTGTGTCCCTGGGTTTTACTTGGCTGGAAAAAAACCCAAACCATGGTCTCCCAGAGTCACACCTAATGCTGTTGTGCTGATTTGAACACTTGTAAACCTGTGCTCAGTTCCTTGCTTCATGCAAATTCTTCCTGTGCCAGCAAGCAAGCCATCCACCTTCGCTGTTTGGCACTTCCCTGTCTATAATATGGAGGTAAAAGCCTCCCCATTATCTCAGTATGGACTTAAGTTAAAGAGTGGGAGGTTCTGTTCTAGGATAATTTTCCTGGTTTTTATGCTGACATAATAGATACCAGACACTCCTGGAGAGGGAGAAAAGGATTATATTTTAGAAAATAAATGAAATTAGAAAAGTCTGTAGAGGAAATTATCTGATGGGTTTTTTTTCCTTTCTTTGATTTCTCTTGATCCTCTGAAAATTATTTCTTTCTTAATTAGTTGTTAACTGGAATAATATTATAGTCTTACAGAAGGCTCACCAGACCTCATTTGTTTTTTGTTTTGCTATAACTCTAAGAGATAACATCACACCTTGTGTTACTTTGACTTGCAAAGAGATGCAGAGTTCCATTCTGTTATTTGCAGAATAAAGTAAAGTTCCCCTATCCTCAATGGAAAATCAAAATCTTTAGCACCTCAATGCTAGGCTAAAATACCAGCACATATTGTGAAACAAAATTCCAGGAGGTGATTCTGGCTGTTTCCTGTAGGAATAAATCTGTGCATCCAAGAAAACACAGTGAACGGGGACAGGCTGGGATGTGATGTGACCTGGAAGAGGAGGGAGAAGTGATGCCCCTGAGATGAGGTGTGGATCCTGGTCATTGCCTGCAGTGCTGCAGCACCCATGGGCTCTGCCTGGCCCAGAGAGCTGCAATGGCCATTGCTGCCAGAACCCAGGATCATTGTTTTACCTGGCCAGAACCCACAGATTAACTACAAATCCTTTGTCTTCACCTTTATGGTCAGACCTGTCCCGTGAATACTCTGGTCACCCTTGGCTCAAAGGCTGATGACACACAAGGGCAGTATTTTCTTAGCCATTAAGGTGACTTTTCTAAAAATACTGAATTTTCAGCATATTTAACCATGTGTACACCCAGCTGCTTGTCTGTGCAATGAAAAATTAGTTTAGTGTTTTGATAAGTGATAGAAGAGCCATCTATATATTTCAAACCAAAATGACAAAATAACTTGGAATATTTTCTTAGCAGGATCACATGGTATTAAAAATGTTTTATGGAGGAAATATTTGAAGCTATAAAATATTCTGTTTGTTTTTTTCTGCCTACTGAGATAACAGCAGAATGCTTTGTCTACACATAACAAGTCTTCATTAGCTGCTGGAGATGTAATATTGATTCAAACTTCTTGGAAGTTCAGCTCAGGAGAGAGATAATTTATAATGCTTTGGATGGGAAGTTTCCAAGAAAGGAAAGGGGGTTTATTGGTTTTCTTTTTAATATTTTTAGGGTTGTTTGTGCTTAGAATATGCTTTAAATTAGTTTAGTACACAATAGTTAGTGTGTTACTTTTCTTTGGATTTATTTCCATCTATATGCTTAGACTTCTTATTTAGACTGTTGGTATTATTAACCAGCAGCAATATAACTAATTGTCTTTATTATGGCAAGACCTCAATGTCATTTATGAATATGATTTTGTTTCACTAGGTGCTATATAAACAAGCTAAGGTAATCCATGGCTGAAGACTTCACAGTTTCAGTATCCCACAGAATATATTTTATTAAACAAACAGATAAACATTACAGAGGGACGGCAGATTTTTTTGATTTGGTTCATTTAATTTGATTTGGCTTATTTAATTTGTTTAAATATTAAGTAAGTGGTGCTCAGTAAAAAATGGAAGGAGATTATTTGATTAGGAAAACAAACAACAGAAGAGATGAGAAGGGAAGCACTGGAGTGAATTCAGCAGGGATAAGAGAAAGGGAAATAAGGCAAGCAGATACTCTAAGGGCTAGAGTGAAATGTCAGAGAGAAAGTGGGGAGGAAATATATGGGATGAAAACTGTAGTAAAATTCCTGAACACATCATAACCAGCAGGTATTGTACTGCTCAGTCTCCAGATGATTCTGGGATTTTCTATTAAATGTGAGGGATGAGACCAGCATAAAGCACTCTTGACATCAGGAATCCAGAAGGAACTTAAATTCACTCCTCTTATCCTAAACTGAGCTCCTTGGTATCTGCAATTTTTCCCTGGCAAGGGCAAGCAGGGGAAGCTGTGCTCATCTGGTAGAGAACAGATCTGTTTTCTGTCACATTTCATACTTCAGTGCTTGCTTTCCACGTCTCTTTAATCAAAACACTGGCCATAACAACATGGAAATTAGATGTGTCCTTTGACATTGATAGTGGTTCAATTATAGCTAGTCAGGGGCTATGTGAATATTTGGAAAAATTAGTTTTTTTCCCTGTACTGCTTTTAGAGAGGAAATCTCAGTCTAGAGCCTGGTATTTCACATTGTTTTTTAATGAAGTTGAGCCTGTGCCATCTGCCAGCCTTTCAGATTACTTGGGGAACTTCCATGGTGCTATTCACACAAATTGATACATCATTTGGGTTTTATGCTAGATATTCACTTTGAGGCATTTCTTCACTGATTCCAGTGACATAAATTCTCTCTTGCTGTAGTCACTGCACCATCATTATTCTTTTAGAGCAACAGGCTGAAGGAAAAACAGTTAAATACATTTCCTGTCATAAACCTGAAATCTGGAGCCAGTACCTTAAAATGCAAGAACAAGCCATTAAAAACTGTTTTAATTTGTTGCCAAAACCAGTTTATCAGATGAAGATGGCTGACTGGCTTTCCTAATGTTTGTGCTGCAAACTTTTTCTGGTCTGTGATTTGCTGTGTGGGATGTCTTTGTGTCACCAGTTTGAGAGCCTGACCTTTAGTTACAAGAAATAAATTTTTGTTGTTCTTATGAATAGAGCCCAAGGAAAGTAGGGCTTCATTTTTAGTCCGCTACCTTTAATGCAAAAACTCCAGTGTAGCCAGTTCTTACAGCAGGTTTATGGAATCTGCCCTTAACTGCAGGTAAGGATGTGGAGAGTTGTCCTGCTTCACAGAGAGAGGACCTGGACAGTCTCGAGAGGTGGCCCTGTGTGAACCTCATGAAGTTCAACAGGGCCAAACACGAGGTCCTGCAGAGGGTTGGAGCAATGCCAAACACAGAATGCAGGGAGAATGGCTTGAGACTGGACCTTGGGGAGAAGGATTTGGGGGTGTTAGCTGATGAGAAACTCAACAGGAGCCAGCAAGGTGCACTGGCAGCCCAGAAATCCAACCATGTCCTGGGCTGCATCCAAAGCAGCCTGACCAGAAGGTTCAGGAAGGGGATTCTGCCCCTCTGCCCTGCTCTGGTGAGAACCCACTTGCAGGTCTGCATCCAGCTCTGGGATCCCAGCACAGGGAAGACATGGAGCTGCTGGAAGTGAATCCAGAGGATGAGAGGGATGGAGCCCCTCTGCTGTGAGGAAAGGCTGATATAATTGAGATTGTTCAGCCTGGAGAATGGAAGACTTTGGGGAACCCCTAAGGGCAGCCTACAAGAGAGATGGAGAGGGACTTTCTGAAAGGGCTTGTAATGGCAAGACAAGGGGGAATGGCTTCACACTGATAGAGATTAGGATATATTTATATATATATAATATATTTAGATTGGATATGAGGAAAAAATTCTTTACTGTGAGGGTGGTAAGGCTGGCACAGGCTGACCAGAGAAGTGGCTGCCACAGCCCTGAGTGTCCAAGGCCAGGTTGGATGTGGCTCTGGAGCAGCCTGGGATAGTGGAAGGTGTCCCTGCCCATGGCAGGGTGGTTGGAACGAGATGATCTTTAATGTTCTTTCAAACCCAAACCATTCTATGACTCTGCAGCTCTATGGTTTCTACCCCAGGGATCTGGCATCTCTAGTAATTGTTTAGCTACTCCCACAATGTTGTAAAAATGTAGGCTTATGTTTGCAGAGGGCTCCGAGACAATGAGATGAAAGGTACTGAATAAGTACAAAGTATAATTATTAGCTAGTGTTTAACCAGTTTTTGTGATTATTACACTGCCTGTATAAACAGTATTTACCTTAGAGTTAATACGGGGTGGGATCTGGGCATCCCACACTACCTTTTTGCACTTCCACTGAATCTTATCTAGGAACATTTGAGATCTTTGTCTTCAGTTCATTGCAGCCCAGTCCAAAACTCTCAAATGAGGCTACTTTGTTAATAAAACACTGTTTACTTAAATCTTGGAAACAGTCAGGAAAGAGCCACTTGAATTCAACAGCTGCTTTTACAAGGGTGTCTTGGCAAGAAGTAGTCATTTATTTAACCATCAACACAGAATTAACAAGTGAAGGTACTCTTAACATTTTCTTGATGTTCTCAAATGAAATGTGTATTTAAAAGGAAATCTCTAAGTTTGACACATCCACATACATTATAATATGCACTAAAGAAATCTATTTCTGGCTCAAGTCAGCAATTCTTTTCAGTTTCTGTTTCTGAGGAGTTTTGCAGTAACAGAGTTTTTACTTCCTCCTTGCTGTCGGTATGTGACCATCCCAGGACAGGCTACATGGCACATCACTGACAGTGGCCAGGTTATAATTACTTTGTTGGAGGACTTTTGCTCATGGCTCTTAGTGCCCCAATTATCATTGTGGATGCAATTCATGCACTTCATATTTTAAAGGAGTTACTTAAGGCAATAAAACTCAGCAGGTAACAGAGGTACTCTTTCAGTGACATGAACATTGTGATCATATCTGCACATTGACCTCTCTATATCCATCTCACACTGTAAGTTGTTGCTCATTGTATTTATTTAGGATTTGTGTAATAGTCTTGATGGCAATAAGAACTCAGAATACCTTTCTGCTTCTTATCAGGATGGACACTCAGAAATTTCTGCTTAAATGTCTGTAAGTTCGTTTGAACTTCTCTGTAAACTACATAAGCTGTTTCTTACCTCATTACTTGAGGAGAAAAAGAGTTCTGTTTTAACTCAGCTGCACAGGAGTTAGAGAGAAAAAAATATATAAAAAGGAAAATAAAAAGGGTGATTTAAAAGCTTATAGAGTCAAAGAGAATTTGCTAGCTTTCAGTATTTCCCAGTACTTACCATGAAGGTCAGCATGTGTCTTCCTCTTTGTTTGAAACCTGTCCAATTTCCATTCAGATGCAGCTGCTTCAAATGCCTTTTGTTCAAATACAGGTTTGAGCAACTCCAGAATATTGTAGAGGAGAAGGGAGGGGATGGGAGGAACATCCTGACAAACCTGAAGGCCTTGTCATAGCTTGTCACAAAGCACAAGGTATATTCCTGTGAAGGTCATTCCAAGGATGGGCAGAGCAGCAGCGTTTCCAGCGGCTTTCACTGCCCAGAAGAGCTGTAAATAGAAGCTTTTCTCTCTCTGGTGCCAGCTAGATGCTGCATTTGTGATCATGGCATTTACAGCTCAGCTCTGCTCAAACAGCTCCTGTGCCAAACAGTAGGCAAAAAGAGCAAGCAAGCAAGGAAGCTTCTCCAGATCTCAACACAGGGGATGGAGAAAACCAGATGATGAATTCATTACAGGCACAGAGTATTTCTGGCTGAAGTAAATATTTCTCCTGGGTCAGATTCCTTTCTATCTTCTCTGATAAATGAACTGGCATCAATGGACATATTACAAAGGCTTTATGCTTTGGTTTTACTTTATCCAGACATATAGACAGAAGAAAGACGTGTATTTTTCATTCAACCCAAGACCTATCACAGCTTTGTCTGTATAAGTTCTGAGGATCCAGGTCTAAAATAAAAAAGTAATTATACCATTTTATGATATAATATAAAAATAAGTTTACCACTTTGCCTTAAAATCTGCAATTAAGTGCTCTGTCCAAGAGAAAAAAACTTCAGCAGATAACACCCAGAGCAAAGAATGCATAGCACTGGACACAGGCAGCTGACTTTCCAGCACATCTATCTTGTCTTTGCTGAACTGGAGGCACTAAATCAATAGTGAATTTTAGCCTTTTTTTGGGGGGGGGTGAGGATCAAGTTTTTTGGGTTTTGTAGATTTGAGTGGTTTTTGTTTTTTTTTTCAAGGGTTATTCATATTGTATGAAGATTTCTGTCTTTCCTTGGTAAAAAAAAAAAACAACTAAACAACAAACCAAAAATACCCCAACATTTTTCATGCAGGTGTTCATCTGTGCACATGACTGGTTTTTAGTGGCCACTGGGAGTCTTGCATGTGAGATGATGCTGCTCTTGCAAGCTTCCAGGCCAAAGGAGAGAGAGAGAGGGAGCAGCAGTAAACATAATTAATGGAAAGGAAGCTCAAAGTTAGAGCAGAGCAAAAGAGTCAATAAACAGCACTTCCAAACCAGCAAACATCTGTCTGTTACCAAAGCTCTGTTTGCAATATCATTTTCAGAGGAGAAAGCAAGAAGGCAAATCTAGAGATCTATTAGCTATGTTTGTCCAGCCTTTAAAGCATTAAAACCATTCAATTTCCAAGTCTAAAACCAAGACAGCCTTCTTCCCTGGCCTGTGTGTTCAGCTAGCCTTGAGCAGTGCTCTTTGACATGTCTATGGGTTATGATGCCTTGCACTTGCTTTTGGCTTTGCTCTTGGTCCCACCCCTGCTGCTTAATGATTTTTGAATAGGTATCAAGTGAATGCACTTAGCTTTAAAATAAAGTGAAAAATACATCAACAAACAAAAAATAAACAAAGTTTAGCTTGGTTTCACTAAGTTTTGGCTCTGTAGGACTAGCAAAAGAAAACATGTATTCAAAACCATCTGTGGGTGATGCAGAGTGTACGTGACAGATGTGCTAAATAAATCGATGCTGTCTTGCATCAAACTGGAGTTACCTTCTGCTTTAGATGTAAGTGGCTTGTTAACACCTCAGAGAGAGACACAGCCCTGGAAGTAGGAGAGTTACAGCTGTGAACAAGCTGTTTTCCCTCAAAACAGTGGAGTAGAAGGTGGGGAAGGAGCTATGGACAGTTATATTTTTATTAAGGTTTTTGAGTGCACATCAAAAAGCCAATCGGAGTTCTTTGAGGGCAGTAATTTAGGACTTTGGGGAAAATATTCCTGCCTATCTAAATACTGATTTTATATCACAAAACACAAAGTTGCAATCTTGTTTTGCTTCCATAGTAATTTCCAACCCTTTTTGGTTCTGTCAAATCTCTTTAGCTTCCACCTCTTGGCATGGCTGTACCAGTTCCTCTGAATTGTTGGCATTTGGGGGAACTGCTGTTATATCCTAAAATGTTTTGTTGGGTTACTGTTTGGGATTGGGAGGGGAGGCAGGGGTGGGAGGGCATAACTATTTTACTTTCTCTCTGTTTCCCATGGGCTGGAGAGCTGTACAAGGTTGGGAGAGCCTGCTTTTGGGGTGGTGAAGTTGCACTTACAGCCACAGTCCTTTAATAAAAGACAGGAGGTGATAATGGAGTGAGTCACGGAGCCCACAGAGTGTGGAGTCTGGGTACAGCCTGTTCCTGAGGTTCCACAAAAGCCACTAATTCCTGCCCCAGGGACACACTGTGGTGGATTAGATGTTCTCAGCACCTTCTGACTTTTCCTTATGGTACCAGAGTGCCAGTCCTAAGCCATGTCTTGTTTAGAAGTAGAATAAATCAATCTTCCACTCTTTTGGTTTTTTTGGTTTTTTTTTTTTTTTTTTTTTTTGGTTTTTTTTTTCTGGGGTAGTTGTTTGTTGTTGTTTTTAAATTTCTCTGCACCTTTGGTGATTTTTAGAGTAGCTGCTTATGCACCTGTCAAGGAGGAGGAGGATAGTGGTGAGTGGTCTGTGTTTAAAAATCTGCAGGGTGTTTTAGGAGCTTTAGAGTAAAAGGTGATATTGGTAAAGATCACTGAAAGAAACTTTAATAATAGACATTTAACAAGTTCAGGGCAAATTTAATGCTGCTGCAGTGTGCCTCTAAACTGGCAGGAGGTTTTCTTTAAGTAGGTGATTATTTGGTTTTGATTATTATTTATTATTTATTTGGAAAAAGAGGAATTTTTCCTTGGGTTTTTCTGGTTTGTTCTTTGGTAGGGGATGTTGTATTCTTGGGTATTTTCTGTTGGGGGAGGGAAGTATTTTTGTTCAGTTTATGCTTAGAGGAGTGGAAATACAAGCAAGCCAGCAGGCAAAGGGCAGTGCATGAGTGTATCTTTGATTTCCATGCTCCTCATCCACTTAAGGAACTTTTTGTTCTCTATTTAAGGTCTTTTCCTTGAGCTTAAGTGTTGGCTCCAAGATTTAAAAAAAAAAAGAGCCAATAATTTTTTTATCTAAAGGCTTCTTGGAGAGTCATGCTAAGAGAGTTTATGAGCAATTTCTGGCTGACTCACTACCAGAATTTACTTGCACTGAGAGGCAGTAAAGGGGGAAACTGATCAACATTTGTGCCCATTTTTCTAAGTCATTTGTTAGGTGACAGAGATTGGTAGGCTTGACCAAAGAGAAATTTCTCTGTAAATAACTTCAGGACCAAGTTTTGCAATAAAATAGGCTGGTGTAAATCTCTGGAAAGGCAGCTGATGTCCAACAGTGAAATAAACTACACTTCATATGGCCTTACACACAATTTACAGTAGCAGACACCTTTGGACAAATAATCTATGCCTCAAGCTTTACACTTGTGTATCTCTTTCATAAATTGTTTGTAAAAGATGCTGGATTAACTAAGATACCTTGTGTAAATTAAGCAAAGGATTTCTCTGCAGTTGTGTAGCCTTAACTGGCACAAAAACTACTGAAAAACCAACAAAACTACTAAACTATTGTGCAGTCTCCCCAAGAGAAGATTGTGTCAATAGTGTTGTCCTTAGATTTGTTAATTGCTTTTAAATAATTTTACAGGGAGGCAGATACTTCTAAGCATGTCAAAGAAATGATTTGTTGAAATAATCATTGTGCACCTGCTTATCTGGAGGATATAATGCAATTTGCCTAAGTATGAATATGTAACAAATAAAATGGGAACATCTATCACTGGTGTGCAGTATGCCCAAACTAACTGTGAGAGTAATTGATTTTAATTATTTGATCTCTCAGCCTCAGTTTTCTGTCAGATGGGTTTTCTGCACTGCTTTAAGATGGGCTTACAGCCAGATGTGGGGCAGAGAAAGCCACAATAATTTCTCCTTCATAAATGGGTAGTTTCAGACATAATTCCACCCTATCAATTTTAGAATACTTAGACCCCAGCTCTTATTTCCCAAATAAAACTTGGCATTGTGTGTGAACCAGCATGGCAGAGCCATAACCATGATTTCACCATGCTGTATTGTGTGGCTAATGGCAGCTCCCAGCCTGAGGCAGCACATTCCCTTCCATCTGGTCTCTGTGCTTGTACTTATGGCAGTGGATATTGATAATCCTCATTCAGCACTTTAACCTGGCCTTGGGAATAGGTGGAAATATGTCAGCAGGTAGTGGGGGAAGACAGAGGCACCTGGCCCATCCTGACTGCACAATTAGGGCTTTGAGGGCAGACATAAAGCAAAGATGTGTGTATGAAGTCACCCCATCAGCAAAGCAGCTGGAGATGCAGCTGGGGTGCAGGTTCTGAGAGCATTCCATTAAACTTTCCACCCACCAAGATGCTCCTCATCTGCAGTAGGTGGCAGTGGGGATAGGGTGGGGTCAACCACTTGGTTTTGAAAGAGTGGGCTTGACGTGTCTTCCACTAATTTTCTGTTATCTAACAAGGTCCAGCAAAGTGCCTAAAGCATCTGTGAGAAGAGACAAGCACTGGGTTGGCTGAAATAATTTCTCTGCTTGGCACTGTATGTCCTAACTCTCACAAATCTGGTTTCAGCTTCTCTAGAGAGAACTGTCTGCTTTGTGTTCTTGTAGAGCCTCCTGGTATCCCTTTTATCCCACACGTTTTTACACTTCCAGCAGCCACCTTCCCTAAGCTTCCTCATGTTTGTGCCATCAGTGGCCACTCTGCCCATGGTCTCTGGTTTTTAGCTCTGACAGCCTTCATACATGAGACATACATACAGCTGGTGTTTGGGATTTGAGAAGGGGTTAGGAAGCGTCTCTGCACCTTCTAATAAGAAATTGCCTTGTGGAATGTGCTCCTTGTGCTTGGCCCAGGGCAGACACAACATTCTGCCTGCCATTCTCTGAGCAGCCAAGGCCTAAATGCTTCTTTATAAAGACTGTGTTTACTTTATATGAACACAAGGCATTTGAAAAACTTGATTTTAATCAATAAGTTAAAGGTTAGCTAGATATTTTAGGGGATACAAGAATGGTTTACTTTATCCTACCTTTAAATGTTAAGGTTAGTTGGTAGAGCAAAGACAGTGCAGAAATTAATGGAGTGTATATTTAAAATGGGAATGGTGTCAGAGCCAATTTTCTTAAGCATTGTGAGTACTGTTGACGTAAAACAAAATGATATTTTTTCTTTGTTGTGCTCTTATGAGTGCCTGTGAACTTGCTGAAAAGTAAGAGATGAAGTTTAGGTTACTTTTCAGAGGGTATGTACAAAGAATTGGTGCAGATTGTCATTTTCATGTTTATAAATCATTCCAATAATCTTGACCCAGAGAAGTTTATTGAATCTATCTTTCATGTAAAATAGCATGCCTGTAGTCCACAGCTTTTAAGGATCTATTTTTTTCCTCCACTGTATATTGTAGAATTCTCTCCTTTCCTAATATGGTGTTTGAGAGATGTTTTAAAAATAAATCATATTGACATTTGGATTTAATTATAAATTTCAAAGATAGGAACACACAGTTTATACAATATTTCAGCATGATGTTCATCTGAGCAGCACACAATGAAAACTTTTTATTAAATTTACTTTGCTCAAGGAGCCCAAACACTTGGGTTTTTGGGAATTTGTATATTGATATGGAGAGAGATTAAAACAGTTGTCTGCTGAAATCAACAGACGACTCTTCTGTTCAGAATAAACCTCTGGCATCATCATAAGATACTCCAGCCGTGGAGTGAATGCAAATTAGCTTTTCTTCACCCCTTTTTTTAGAAGGTTTTGTGCAAGAAGAAGTGCAGAGAGTAGTTGTGGCACTGCTGGACACCAGGACAGCCCAAGGCACGGGGGCTGTGCTGGGAGGAGAGCTCCTCTTCCTTCCCTCCATCCGGAACGCGAAGCCGAGTCCGCGGTGGTGCCTTCACTCTGGGGCTCCTCAGCACCAGATTTGCACCTTCTGGAGCCAGTCCAGCAGAGGGTTTGGATGGTTTGGATGTGAAGATGTTGAATGGATGATGAGCAGCTGAGAGCTGGGTTTACCTGATGGGTTCATGAAGGGAAGAGGAAGCCGGGCTCTTTCCAGGGGTGAGTGATGGAAGGGTAGAAGTAATGAGCCCAGTAACGTGAAAACATTGAAGCTCCACTTTGACATCAAAAGACACTTTTTGGGGATGGTTAGACACTGCTACAGGGACTAGAGGTTATAAACTGTCCATTCCTGGCAGCAGGCAAAACTTGACAGAGCAAGGGCCTGAGGAATCTGGCACAACTTTGAGCAGCAGGTTGGATTAGGCATCCCTTCCCAGCTTCATGATTTTCTGCTTTTCAGCAAGCAATGAAAGAAAAATTAAAAGCAACAACTAATGCTAAGATCATTAAGAATTTACAAAGACCAATTAGCAGATGACATTCTACGACTTTTAACAGCCATCTATTTCTGATTTTGCACTGAAGAGCATGCCTCCCAAAAACTGTGTGGCTGCTACTGTGAGCTGGTGCTTGCCCAGGGTATCCTACAAATACTGTACAATTCAGCATGTTCCTGATGCTCAAAATCCTTAATTCATGAAGTTTATTTTGCTTACCAATCATCAGTTAAAACATTTTTGTTTTGTTGTAGATATTTCTCCCACGTTCTCAAGTTTCTTTATACTTAAAATTTTTTCATCTCTTCATAGACTGGCACCCCCTTTTTGTAATGTTGTACACTCTGAGCACGCTTCTTTATGCAAAAGATTGTGATAGATTCAATACAATTTTTCTTTAAGTCTACCAAAATGATCTATAAGACCCTTGTGTCATATCTCCTAAAATAGAGTGATGTATGGGAATCTTCCAAAAACTATAGTCTCCAGGGTAGCTTTAATTCCTGGATGAAATCCAATGTTTTGCAGGACTCTGAAGGATATTTTGTCTTCCTCATGTTACTGCTTCTAATATTTAGCAACAGTCCAGAGCTTAAAATACAGATGAATAAAAATATCCAAAAGAGAAAAGAAAAATGGGAATGGTGAAATAAAATATTCCATCACCACTTTTGTGGAAGAAACTGATGAGGCTGAGGAAAAAAAGAGTTTGCTTGAGGCATTGAATCAGACAGCTGGTCAGGGTGGAGGTGGAACAGCTGGAAGTGCAGGTATAGAATTCCATTCTCTTGGAGAGAGGATTTGTCTGGTGAAATTAGGAAGAAAAGACAATTGGGAAGGCAAAAACATTCAAGCCTTTTTTAATCCAAAATTTTCAGAAGAACAAACAATAGCTGGGTATGTGGTGTGATGGTTTCCATTCAGTGTGACTCTCCATTTTTTATCTGTTTGCCTGGAAAGACAGATCAGAACAGGACAAGAGTGAAAATGAAACAGCAGAACTGAAACCACTGTTAATATGAATATAGAGGCTGGAGGGGGAGAGCAGACTGAGTGTGTTTTGGGTGCTCTTCCAAGAAGGATGACAAATGGATATGCCTCACCCTGGCCTCACTGTGGCCAGTTCTTAAAAAAATTCACTATAGAATTTGGGTGGGAAAAAAAAGCAAAGTTTATTTTAACTTTAGGTAGAAAAAAAGAGCACATCCTCTGGGTGCCAGACTGACTTTCTCAGGCTGTACTTGGTGTGCAGGCATTTTCAAGGTTTTAGCTACCTCCCATCTCACTGGTCCTTTGGAAGGAATACCTTGCACTGCCAAGAGCCACTTTAAAATCCATTCAACATAAGTAAAACTGTCAAACCTGTTTCTTCCGCTTCTGTCTCTTCCGTAAGAAGCAAGAAGAAGCACATTTGTTTTTAAAATACTCACTTGTTTCCTTTGTTGCTAAGATGTTTCTGCCGTAGCTGAGGAGCCCTGCTGCTGTTAGAGTCCTGTGCATTTCAATTTCCGGAGTGGAAAATCCTAATGGAATAATCAGGACAAACTCACTTGGGTTGGCTGCAGTGAGCTTGTAGTCCAGGTTTCAGACTTAAAAGTATTGTTTAAAGGACTCTGCATTTGCTCCACCTGGAAAGCTGCAATAACTTGAGCCTTCCTTCCACTATTTTATTTTATTATTTTATTTTATTTTATTTTATTTTATTTTATTTTATTTTATTTTATTTTATTTTATTTTATTTTATTTTATTTTATTTTATTTTATTTTATTTTATTTTATTTTATTTTATTTTATTTTATTTTATTTTATTTTATTTTATTTTCTGGTTTCCTACACACACACACACTTCTTGATATAATTCCCATGTTTAGGAATGCAAGATCTATTGAAGCTGCTCTTTTCTCTTGCAAAGCACAGCCTCCATTCCTCTCCCTGCTGCTCTGCAGACACACTGAGCATTGCTGGGACTCTGCAAGCACAAAAGAGCTGTGACAGCAGCAGAGCTGAGCTCAGGATCCTCTCCAGAGCTTCCCTAGGATAAATATTCAATCATGGATTCTAAAACTGTGAATTACTGCAGTTCTTAAAATCACAGTGTGCTGAGTCAACTAACATGGCTGTTAATGAGCCCAGCAGGAGCAGATTTCAGTTTCTGTGGGGGTTTTGCCCCTCCATATCAGTGCAGTTAAGCTTCTATATCATAGGAAACTCTCTTTTCCTTAACACACTATTTTTTCAAGAACAGGCAAGGAGTTTATTTTCCTGGGAAGTTGTTTGCAGATCTGCATTCCCAAGCCTTTGACTTGCATGGGATATCTGTTGCATGTAAATTACAGAGCAGCTGCTCGAATTCCCACTGGTTTGCTTCTCTTCACATCTTGTTAAGGACAGAGGAAACACAAAATTCATTGTTAATCTAATTAAATTAATTAAATTCTAAACAGCCTAATTAAATACTTATTAGTCAAATAACAATGCTGCTAATACTTCTGGCTGCAATTATATGCAGTTAATGTACAAACAAACTCTGTGGTATTTATCCTTTTCTTGCATGCTATCTTTACCCTTTCAGGGCCCCTCTGGGTCCAAGGCTTAAAGGTTTTACTTTGGCAGAGGTACAGGGCTTGGCAAGTGATTAGCATCCCAAGCCCTTTACCAGGAGGAAGAGGAGGATGTCAGTTTTTGTTCCTTCCTTTTAATTTTTTTTTATTTTCCACATGTGGCCATTTTAATCTTTGTCAACATAGTCTATACCTTGTTTTTCACTTCACTGATCTGCAGGTTTCATGTTCAAATTTACCACATCCATTCTATAGGTATTGAGTAGTTGGGGGTTTTTTTTAAGCCCTAAAATAATTTCCCAATCCTTTAACTGACTGTGGCAGAGTGGTTTATAGCCCTGGCATCATCCTGCACCCTTGTTAATATTGCCCTGCACCTGCCACACTTTATTGCTGATGCAAGATCATTTTAGCCAAAGGACCAGAGGCTTTTTCTCTGTATTTCCACCTAGGAAGACTGGTGCTCTGAGGGTAGACCATTAAATTTTAGTACAATAGGCATGGCCATGCCCTTCAGTGTAGTAGATTCTGAGGGTTTAGCATGCCTGCAGGGAGAGGTGAAGGTAAAGGAAATGTGCAAGTGGCATCTGTGAAGTAATACCTCACTCCTCTCCTCTCCATGGAAATGTGAAAGTAAGGCATCCTTTATTTTTGATCTTTTTCCCCCACTTTTTCTGTGATGCTGCTATTCATAAAATCTGTATTGCTCCTAAAGCTATTAACTGCTTCCTGATAGGAAAGATAAGACTTCAAAGAGAATTCTTCTAGACTCCTCAGGGTTTGCAAAGGAAATATTTGGAACAGATTGTAAGTTTGGGACAGCCAGAGGAGCTATCAAAATTGCTACTATATTTGGAAGCTTCTTAAGTAAAAACCTTTCTAACAAAGGTACCTATTTATGTTTATATACCTTTTAATGTTACAGGTAATGAACTGTCCTTCACTAGGACACAAAGTTAGCTTCTCTCTGAAAAAAAAATAATTCATTATTATGATTATTATGATTAATTTTTATTTATGAAAACAGTCAAAAAGGTATATTGTAACATGAGAGAGGTGGATATGACCCTTCTTTTACTTACCTTAACTGTTTTATCCTCCTTATACAAGCGGGATCCAACTCATAAATCAGGCAGTGGTATTAAGGTGCTATTATGCTGGGCTGGGCCAGCCCAAGCACTTGTGCCTTGCAATTGGAAAAGTGGATTTTTACCCTCTTTCTACCTGGCTTGTTTGGAATGTTTTAAAATTTGGCTTTTAATCTATATACTGTCATCATGGCTGCAACCTGGAAAGCAGCAGCATTTCACCTGGTTTCTTCCAGGTGCTGGAAAACTCATGCAGTTTTCTTAATCTACAGTGTTTATGAAGTTATGTCTAAGAATGTCTCTAAGAATGATTCTTTTTATGAAATATATTTATCAGGAACCTGAAAATGTCTTATCTTGAGGTACAAATCAAGCAGCAGAGAGGCAATTTTGTGAAGAACAGATAGCTGTCTGGAAATCTGGTGACATAACAGAAAAAGATAGCTCTGCTGAGGAATTTCAGTGGAAAAAAATAATTTATAGGATTGAAGGAATAGCACACTTCATGTTTTGAAACTACAGCATCTA
The DNA here is from genome assembly GCF_030490865.1 of Poecile atricapillus. NCBI lineage: Eukaryota > Metazoa > Chordata > Aves > Passeriformes > Paridae > Poecile > Poecile atricapillus. Next base: position 2,393,363 of record NC_081266.1, on the reverse strand, counting down.
GGCAAAGGATGGAAAATTTGGGAAATGGTGTTCATGTTCAAATCAGTCCTACTTGGCTTTTATTACTAATGTGAGACTGGCATGTGACAGGTTATGGGGAAATAGAGAGCGCTGAAAGATCTTTTGAATGGTAACTTCAAACAGTTTCTTTTCTCTTTGGTTATCAGCCCATTTAGGTGCTTTATAAATAGCAAAGACAGATTGTCAGATACTTTCAATAGGAAAGAGCAGGGGCAGGACAGGGAAGTAATAAGTTATATGAGATACCAATCGTATTTCCATCAACAAAAAATGACTCATGGTTCATAAAGGCCTCCTTTATACTAGAATACATTGTTTAGAATTTTGTTTAAAAATTAAACAGAACGGCTAGCATCTCTGCTTTAACTTCCTGGCTTGATTTCTAATGGATATTCTATAAATAAAATATATATTTCAAAGCTTGAATTCTCCTCAGAAGAGCCTATGGGCAGTTTTGGTGGGATATTGTTTTTCAGGGCAGTCATATTAATTTCCAGCTGAACAATGATTTTGAAAGCAAAGCAATGAGTAAGAAGTGTGCTTTGAGCTGGCAAGTCAGAATAAGGCACCTTGTGAAAACAAACATGCAAAAGGAAAAGCTCTTTGCAAAATGCAAAGCGAAATTGATGCCAAGATCGCTGTTCTGAATAGCAGCGTACAGCAGCAGAGTGAGATTTCAGTCAATTCACCACCTGTGAGTAATCCTCTAAATAAAGGTATAAATTTCACAGTAAATCCCTCTGCAAGGCTTTCTAAGCCCTGAGCATTAACAAGAAAATATACAGTGCACAATTCAACATGATCTATGGGGAAGAAGGAAGGTTAGAAGATAATCCCTCCACCACTTTCCTGTCACACAGGCTACTTGCATGCATTTGCATAAAGCAACCTGTTTCTTTTCTGCTGCATTTGACTCCACAATCCAATACAGGCACTGAAGGCACCTTGACTAGACACTGGAGAAAAGGAAAATCCTCTCTGGAAAAGCCTTCCAACCCCTTTATTATTAAATTCTGGTGTCAGGGCTGGAGGCTCACAGTATTTTAGAGCCACGCTGGAGCCAAGAGAGGCAGAAGGTGGACACATCATGCAGGGATTGATGACAGACTGTTTCAGCATAGCGACAGAAGACCACACCCCGGTGATATTTCTCTATTTGACACATGGATGGATGTATCCCTGCTTTACAATTAGCTTTTTCAAATGTAATTTAGCCAGAACAAAGCACAAGATCCGGTGTCTCCCAGCTCCAGTAATGGCTGTACTCGTAGCAGGTACTCCCTGCTCCAAGTGGCTCACCCTGCTCACGTCAGCTCTCATCCTTCCTCGTGTGCCAGGCTCAGGCTCCCCCAGACAAGGCTGTGCTGCTGTCCATGAGTGTGAGCTTTCCCCTGAAGCAGGGCCAAGCCCTGACTGGGAGGGTAAGCCTTTGAGGGAGCCAGAACTGTGCCAGGGACCATGCCAAGAGCAAGGAGGTAAAGATGAGTGTGGCCCAGCTCTCAGCCTGTGTCCTGGCCTTATTCTGTTTATTGGAATAGACAGAGCACGCAGCCAAAGAGGTCAGGAAGAGAGCACAGCACTGAATGTTTTTAGCACACTGGGGACATTTGCCCTGCTGGCCTTGGCAATGTTTTCTCATGCACCACTTCTGTGCATATGCTCATTCCCTTCCCCTGCCTGCTTCCTACCTTTCCATGTGTGAGTCAGATGGTCCAGCAACAAAGCCTGCAATTATATTTCATCTTTATTGGATCCTGTAATAATTCAAATAATTCCTCGAGTTTTAATCTGCTTTATGAGGGCCCAGCACTTCTGATCCAGGATCTCCACTTGGAAAGGAGGGCTAAGGCTCTACCACCCTTTAAAAAAACCCAGCATATTCCCAGGAATGTGAAGGGCTCCAAAAGGCTGCTTGCTGCCCTGCCAAGGAGCCTGCAATAGTGTCTGTACTGCTGTGAACTTCTGCAGAAATCACCTAGTTTAATTCTTGACTTGGTTTGGTTCCAAGGGGATACAGAGCTCTAATCCAGGCCAGCCTGTGTTGCCCACCACTGACTTTCCCACACGTGCCCCCTCTGGGGTACAAACACAAATTGTGGGCAAAAGCAGAGAGCCTTGTAAAAGCAGAATAAATCACAAGTAATGGTACTAGAATTGAGTAGTTTCTCCAGTTAATGTGGCAGCAAAGTGGGTAGTTCTGTCATCAGAGAAAAGGCAGTGGTAGAAATGATGGGTCTACTGTATGGATGATTAAGGTGAATTTTCTCTGGTTTATATAGGTGAGTTAACAAAGTGGAAAATAAACTGCACCCCCAGTGATCCATGAGTTCATGCCCTGCTGCCTTCCAGCAAGGCAAGAGCTCCACAGTGCCTGAAGCTTTTATTTATTTTTTTAAAATACAATATAGGCTGTATAATCACTGAAGTGTTTGAAAACTTACCCAACACTAATTTTGTCTGTTTGTGATGGTGGAAACCTGGTGGAGTAGTGAGAGTTGCTTTCAGGGTGTCCTGAGACAAACTTTAAAAAGTGAGAATGAGGCTTGATTTGGGCCAGCAATCCTCTGGGCACAGGTTGGTTAAGCCATGCAGCCCATGAGCATCACTTCAGGGTGTTCATGCCCGGAGGTTCTTTCAGTTCTTTTTACAGCTTACAGAAGAATTAACCAAAACAAAAGTGGTCTTCCTAAGAGAGTGCAGCGATGACTTGTCTTTACCAGTCAAAATCCATGACAGGGGTTTGAACAGCCAGAAAACATCCCCAGGAACATGGATATAAAACTATACAAAAGGGAGGAGGCATGCAACTCCAGGCTCCAACACAGGAGAGCTGACTCTGCTTTTACAGTGAGATCAAGGACAAATTGTCTACTGGCTTTGAATCAAACACTGGCTCAAAACTAAGATAATGGGAAAATTTCCTTTTTATTTGACTTTTTTTTTTTTTAAAGTGTTTTTTATCTTGCTCATTTAAAAGTCTATGCCTCTGTTCTAAGGTTTTTTTTCCAGGATCAGAGCTGTCTTGCATTCCTCAAGTGCAATTCATTCCCAATAAAACGCTCTATGTTCCATATCAACCATTAATGTTTCCAGATTGTAAACCTGACAGGTTTAACAGATTTATTCTTGTTTTCTATTAGTGTGAAGCTAAGACTGTGATGTTATTTAGCATGCTGTGGAGACTGAGCAGCTCTTTCTGTGTCCATGACTTTGCTCTGTGATAAAACTAAACTGGCAAAATAAGCCAGGAAGAGAAATTCTTTCCTGAAGTGACTGTGGTCTAAACAGTTGTGGTTTTGACAATCAATGCAAGAAATAAAGATACAAAATATAAAATATAATAATACTTTCTTAATAAATTGGTGTGGGTTGTTTTTTTTTTTTAAAGTGTCCTGTAACAAAATACTGACTGGGGACAAATCTTCTTCACTTGCCTGATGAGAAGCTCTGGTTGTACCTATTTAGGTATTAGCTAAACCTCCCTTGAACAGCAAGGGGAGTTTTTTGTTTGCATGTTTAATTTCTGCTTAGTAATCAAGACTGCTTCTAAGTATTTACAGTAAGCTGTGTTTGGATTGTCAGTGGAAAAACAAGCTGGGTTTTTATATGAAGCTTATGTCTATAAAACAAACTCAAAATATGATTTATTGTTCCAGCGTGGGGAAAAATACAACTCATTATGAAAAATCACACTAAGGGATTGATCTATTTATTAATCTATTTTATTTAAATCACAGACTCATAGAATGGTTTGGATTAGAAGGGACTTTAAAGATCATCTGGTTCCAGCACCCCTGTGATAGGCAGGGAGACCTTCCACTAGACCAAGCTGCTCAACATGCAAATAAACCTATAATTAGAAATACATTTTCTATAAAACTCAAAAAAAAGTGATTGACTGACACTGGGAGCATGTAGAAGAGCTTTTTAAAAAAGTAAGAACTTGATTTAAACTTCAATGCTAATTTAGTGCACTTAATTCCACCTCCCCAGGCATAAGTAGAGATGTGGAAAAGAAGCAGCGACATGAATAGACATGAATTAAGGAATTAAAATAAATTTGCAAGGAAATTCTTATTTAGCCAAACTGACCTTTGCTGATGGAAATCAATTGGTAGAGAGCTTAAAAACAGTAAGGTGGATCCAAATGGTCTCACATTTGGATCCCAAAATTGCAGTTTGGCTTCATGTCTAACACTGGAGCCAGCAGGCACATCCTGCACTCAACCAGAGGGCCACCACTCTAGCTTAAATCTTAATTTCCATAAATAAAATAATTATTCTTGCTTAAAGACTATTGGCTTAGCCAGATAAGGTCAAACAAGACCATATTTATCTGGCTAAGAATTGATAATATTTGTCTTATGCTTTGAGGTCATCCTATGTCAGCAAAATATGATTATTTTATTTGCCCCCCCAGAAAATCTATGGCATGTTTTTATATTCATTCAGCAGATTGTGTTTAATTTGGTTCAGCACTGCCATAAGTACAGATTTCTGGTCTGGTGCCAGTTAATTCTCACTGCAGATGTATCTCAGGACTCTTAGAGGCCATGGAGCTGCTACCCTACCAAGAGATTATTTGTGTTCCTGGTGGAATGTCAGCTGCAAGTTCGGGTGGTTTTTGGGTTACTTGACATGGTTCAAAGGTCAATTAATGGAGAAACATCAGTGAAAATCTCTCAACACTGATTCTTCTTCTCTTTATTTTTCACCAGCTGGGAGAAAGAGAAAAAAAGAGAGGAGAACTTTCTGGCAATTGCACCCTTCTATCTGGAGGAGGTTCAGGTTTGCTTGTGTTGAACAGTTCACTGGCCTTTCAGTTTCTGCTGCATTTTTCTTGTTTACATAGAATTCAGTAGTTTAACTACTTTTGCACCTAATTTATGGATTAATCATCACAACTATTAGTTTTCATGGGGTCTCTTTGCCCTCAATTTAATGTATACACTAAAATTGGTTTACTGCAATTTTTAAGCTTTCATGAGAATCAGACTTTTTTTAAGTAGCAGCATCAGTGTTTTGTTGAGTAATAAATGTCATTTTTTGTTTTGTGTGGCACCTGGAACTCTGCACTAAGAAACTGCTCTTACTATCTGTATCGTGTCTCAGCTGAAAAGTTGACACATGATTCACTTCACTTCCAGAAGTTATTATAAGCACATCCTTTGTGTAAGAAATTGAAATATTTTGAATTAACATGTGAAATATTAAGTAGAGAAATATTAAGAAGTTAGCAGATCATTCTGTACTCTTACAGATGTGTAAAATATTAAGTACATATGTGAACATGCTCAAAAAAATCTTAATTTTGTGTGCAACATTGATTTAGAGCAGAACTACAGAGAAAGAACTTTATTTCATCTTTTTCTTTCATATAAACTGGCAGCATTTTTAAAACAGCTCTTTCACGTCAGCTCTGTACATAATTGTTCTGTTTTGGCTGGCAAGTATTATTTGCTGAAATACCACTCCTTATCTTCCATCTCTTTGCTGGCTCTTGTCCACTTTCCAGTTACTCCTCTGCATCTTCTGACTTGTTGGTTTCTTTGAGAGACGATTTATAGTGCTTTAGATTGTCTTGTATGATGCTTGCTTTGGGGGATTTTTTTTGTGGGTTTGGTTTTTTTTCTTTCTTTTTCCTTTTTTTTTTTCTTTTTTTTTTCTTTCTTTTTTTTTGAGAAGATGTCCCACTGTTGTTTTAGCAAGGAGCATTTAGACTTTTTGTGAATAACTGTGAAGGTGGCTCTCAGTGTGTTATAACTTTGTGGCACTCATGAAGGAATAAGATTATTTAGGTCAGAGACATGGTTCTTAAGACATGAACAGAGATTTTCTTATATGACAGAGAAGTTTCCATGCTTACATTTCAAACTCAATCCCTTACTGTTTTCATTGTCACCATTCTGTAATTGTTCAATGACTCTAAGAACCAGAAATATTTCCTACTTTCTTTTGCAGGAAATAGTGCAGAACACTGTCTCCATGAGGAGGGATTGTAGTAATTTTTCTGCTTTATTTCAAAAAAGCTGGTTTTAATAACAACCTGGAATTACCCATGTATAGTCCATCAAGGCTTTTATGATCTTCAAAACAGGGAATGCTTTTTGTTCCAGTGACTTTTGTGAAGTCACATACCAGAGTGATGAGCATAAGAAACCCTAGAGAGGCAGGAAGTCAGATGTCCTATAAGGTTAAATTCTTTTCTTCTCTGGGTTGACTTTTCTGTAGAACATATCATGATGTGGCATTAGCTCCAACTCTCACTTTTAAGAGTAAGTGGAAATCATTATTATTTCAGGCTGTATAATTCTTGTCTCTTGCTCTAATTTCAGGTTTTACACGTGTTGTTCAGCTCAATGAGACAAATTTCTGCTGCGAGACCTAAATCCAGCTTGATCACGGAGCATTCAAAAAACATGATGATGGTTATTTGGTTAGCCACCAATTTCCTTTCTCATGCTCTCAGTCTCAGATTACTGAGCTTTCATCTGGCATTCTCAGACAGGCTCACTAATTGTCCTGTAGCAGACAAATAAAGAGCACGTCCTACAAGTAACGTGTGGGATGCACTGAGTAATGTCAATTCATATGTTGCCTGGATACAGATCTTACTCGTGTTTAGGATTATTTAATTAACTTCTTGATTGTAAAGAGCAGAGAATTGAAGCATGCAGTCCAAAGTCCAGTCAACGCAAAAACTCAGCAGACAGTAATGAATTTTGGCTCAGACACCCACTGCTCTGGTCGTCAACTGTATCGTAGTTTTAAGAGATGAGAATTAAAAGGAGCTTAGATGAAGTTGGAGAAGGCTGTGTGGAGGGGGAGGATGTTATTAGGAATAGCAGACTAATGGAAATGCATTTGTAGAGAGTGTTGTTCAACATGTGTCATGTAGATTAAAGGAATGTTGAACAGCTGCTCGAGTGAATATTGTCACTCTTCCTAACAAGCTAAGCACGAAGGGTCTTTGGGAGAAATGTATGTGGTAATAATGACATCTCTGGAGCCTTTTCATGGTCTTTTGGGATGCAAATTGCAGGAAATATTAAAAGTTTGATATCGGTGTGTGCTGCTGAGTGTTCACTGAAGAGACAGAAGGATGTAAAGAAATTATAAAAGTGCTGTCCAAAAGTGAGTCATGACTCCTTCTCTGTAAATTTGTAGAAACACCTAATGTAGAAATGCAGCTGATGTTTGAGCTAATTGAGGAAGGTGGCTGGGGCTGAGGCCTCTGCAACTCAAAGATGTTGATCCAGGAAGAACCCCTTATTCATTTGCCATCGATCTATGGTGAATTTCCATCCAAGAGGAAAATGGAAATACAAAAAAAATTCAGATTTAAGAGAAATCTCAACAGCAACTGAAACCTGAGTGTATAATCAAGCTGCATTAGGTTGCTTGTGCAAGATAAGTTGTGGCTGTCAGTTGTTCCTCAAACTCAGAGGTACAGAAACCTTAAATGTGTGCTGTCTGCTCTAGTATTCTCTCAAGCAAATTTAGAGTAGCTGGAAATAACCATAATCATGTATCTTTTACTCTAGTTGTGTTTGCCAGACCAGGTTTGTGGTGAAATGAGAAGGATTAATGTAAAAAAACCCCTAATTTTGGCATTGCCATAAGTAAGAAAAAATATCAAAATGCAAGAAGTCATTGGTAAAAAGTAAAATGAACTTATTACTCAGTTGAAGAATATGGTGAAAGAGACCATTTTAGTAGAGGTGAAAGAATCTGAAAAAGGATTTTTCACACACAATCGTGTGGAAGTAGTGGTCCAAGCTATATCTTCATTTCCAAATCACTGCAGCCAGGGTTTTGTGATTCTTTTTCCCTTTGCATACTTAATATTACATAAGACCAAGTACCCTGCTGATCTTGAATAGCTTAACTGAGATAGCAGATGCTAATTCATGGCATTACTTAATTTGCCCAGTTTTAAAAAAAAACACAAAGGGATTTGGGATTAGGAGGGATATTGGATGAAAGGATCCATGGACTGCCTTGACAGCCTGGAGCCAAACATGATCCCATAATGATACCAAGACTGATGGAGGGTAATTCTCATCATTTTACTCATAACTGTGTGAAAATGGGAGAAATGGCAAAAGGTACTGAACCCATCCAAAAGCACTAAAAATTATAAGAGTAATGAATGTCTGGCATAGGTGATGAAGACTACAGAGATGAGGGTCAGGAATCAAGGGATACAAAGGTGTGTCCTCAGTTTTCTGGGACTGGAGGCAAAGGGAACCCAGAGCAAAGTGAGTTTTTTCCTGCCCTCCTCTGGAGACCTTACTGATTGATGGCTTTGAGCCTTCTGTGCTCCTCCTGTGGGGCTTTCTTCTTTCTTGGTCTGCTTGGAACACGCAGCACAATTTAAAGCAGTGACAGGGATGGCTGAGCTGCCTTGTCTGAAATGGAACCATATCTGTATTTTTCGTCCAAAGTGTAAGGCTTTGTACAGAGGTGGTATTTATTGAGCATGAATACTCTGAAAAGCCAGCTTCAACAAAAGCTGTGAACTTAAATCAGTCTGTCTCATTAGAAGCCAAAGGTTTGCACTTGATGTACTGCATGGAATTTTCTATTGCCCTAAACTGACTGGAATGGAATGGAATAAAATTTGGATATTTAAAGACTAAATGAAAAAATGCTTTTTTCCAGGACCTATATGACATATATATGTAGCCTGAACACCACCTCTTTCTACACCACTCTAGAATTTTGGTCTCACACTGAATCCCTTCTGAATTGTCATGAAAGGAAGGCTCAGATCCTCTGCAGTGATGATGTGGTGGATTTGATTCACAGACTAACAGACTTAAGGTGCTTCATGCACCAGATCTCAAGAAAAAAATCCTCAGGATGTTTATTGAGTGTTATTTACAAGACTTGGTTTATACCATTACTAAATCCATTTAATTCATGGGATTTTTTTGAGATTATGTGCTGTGGAAATTCTAAGGTATTTCAGAAAGATTTCTTTTACTTCAGTACAATCTGTCCCTAACACAGCTTTTACAGACTTTTATGTGGTAGCTACCTTACAGCTCATTAGTTCTTCAGAAAAGCTGATCCAGGTTTTGTAATATTTCTATTTTTTTTTTCCCAGATGATTTTTCACAAGCCAGAAGTTTCTCTAAAATCTCTTTCTTGACTCATTATTTCCTGCCAATTCTAAGCCGGTTCTTTGTTTTCTATTCCAAGACTCTGGAATGCCATAATAGTTCTCATTCAATTTTTGAGGAAGAGTTGTTTGGTTGTCATGTAAAAGTTTCAGTGTCCAGTTCCAAAAATCCATAATAACTTTATTTAATATTTTAGCACACCAGTGTTTCACTTAAAACAATTTATCCAGTGTTTTTGTAACAGTATGGAGATTTTAGGGAAGTAAGGTGGGTAAAGATATATTGCCTCCCTTTCTATAACTGGCTTCTCTTAAAAGAAAAAGAAAAGAATATTTCTTCACACAGTGCTGCCTTATGCAGTTATCCCACAGTAACTGGAAGAATATATTTTTAATAAAATGTTTTAGAAGAGTGCCAAGTCATTCCTGAAAGCCAACTCCTGTCTGAAGTTCTTTTTTCACCTGCTTGTTGCCCTTCTGAACTCATAGGGATATTGAATAACTTCTTTTCTATTTTGTTTAATTCTGTGTGAGTGGTGCCTAACATACTGTAAATATTAACTTCAGGACACAGAAATGAAGCCCAGGATGTCCAAGACACACATTTTAATGAGAAAGGACGTCTCTAAAACCCCACCAGTGCTTCAAACAATTATGGCCATTGCTGACCTGTGACATAAATCTTACTATAAAACCTTAAGTGTGCAGGCATTGGACTCAGTGTCCACTAAATATCTAGATTAAATCAGGAAAACTGGCCTTGTTCACCATCAAATAAAATACAAAGTCCTGAATCCAAGATGTTTTGCCATGTTATTTTGCCAGTAAAATAAAGCTGCAATTTTTTCTCATGGATCAACAAAATGGAAGAGGTGCTAATCTTTGCTGTAAAGGACATTTACAATATGGAAATGCTGCACAAGGATAGGTTTCAACTTCTTTTTCCCTGAGCTTTGGCTTTGAAACTCCAAATTATAAGATATTAAAAAAAAATAGTGTAACTTTGAAAAATCCCCAAAGAGATTCACTGTCTTAAACCCAAACCCAATACCAAATGTTCTGCCTCTCATAATCTCTCCTTTACAAAAATATCCTCTGGAAAAATTAAAAAGAAAATACTTTCCTCTATCCATTTCAGGCTACAAACTCCATAACCCTTTTGCTTTTTATTTTGGTTAGCAGCTTGGATTCCCTTACTGCATAACTAACCTGAACAAATATTGTGCCTTAGATCATTTCAAGGGAACAAATTCCAGAACAAGCAGAGAAACAATAGACAACATTTTTTTTTTTTTTTCTCAAGGGAAAAAGGAAGGTAATTAATTATCCAGCTAAGGAGGAGAGCTAATCATTTAGGGGTGTTTTTTTGATTAACCAAAGTACAATTTATATAGATTTTTAAGTCGGGAAGGAAAAAAGAAACCATACACAGTAGTTTTGAACTACCTTCAGCCCTACTGTGCTGTGTACATAGTGTAATAATATCCTTAACAAAACAAGGAATAGCTTATGCAGCCCCATGCTGCATGGGAACCCTGTAAATACAGGAATTTTACATAATGTACAAGTGTCACGCTTTATAGAGGGTATTACATACTTTTGCTACCAGGAACGAAGCTTTGTGGTCAGTGAAAATATTCATCCATAGACCTGTTGCTGGTGTTGAGCAATATTGAATTTTTGGAGGGCTGGTTCGAGTCCAGACCCTTTCCTACCTCCTGCAAAGCCAAGAGTACAGAGGGTGACACTTCCCAGAGTGGGCACTTTCTGATTCCCTCTGATGGTCCCCACACATAAACACAGCAAATGCCTCTTGGTCTCATAATTCCTTTGAAAGGGAAGGGAAATAAAAGGTCCTATTACAACCCAAAATCTGATTAACTTTGGCTGTGGCAGCTTCCCCAGTAGCTCTGAGGCAGGGCTCCTCCTTTGAAGGAGAAATGTGTCTTCCCTGGAGTGCAGCTGCCTGCACAAACTGCACCTTTGCAGTGACCCAGCCTGGGATTGGACATGCCCAAGTGTTTCTTGCATGTGGTGACTGTTTAAAAGTTTTTTGCATCACTTCTTATATTTTTGAGAGCTTTTCTGGGAAGATCAAGCCTTGTTAAATGCAGCAGGGGAAAAAAGAGCTGTGAGGATAAAGAGGAAGGTTTGCTAATTTGACTTGGTGGCTGGCAAAGAACAAGTGCAGGACTTTGGCAGCTCTTGGGGATCTGCAGTTCTTGTGTCATTTTTGAGCCTGTACTCTCTGTGGCTAAGAAATGAGAGTAGTGCTCTCTGTTAATCTGTCATATTGTCCCTTAAAAATCTAATGAGAAACCAGAGATTTAACTAGAAACCAGGTCTAGGACCAGGTGTGGTTGTTTCTAAGGGAACATACCTCAGCAACCAGTGGCCTGAGGAGCAGGATTGGATCCACTTTTTTGGGGGTTCCAGGACTTGATGCAGCTGCCTGGTGAGGTCTCAGCCTCCCTGTGGTGCTCTCACCAGATGAGGTAAAGTAAGAGCAGCAATTTACATCTTGTTGCAATCAGAGGGGTGGTTTCATGACGTTCTGACAGAAAGGTAAAAGTGTGAAGTGGTCCAGCTTTTGTTGCTGAAAGCCCAGCAGGCTCCGGGTACCACTCCAGGGAGCAGCTGGAGTGAGGAGCAGCCCTCACTCCCCCACTGTGGATTCACCATCCTCCCAGATGGGACTCATCACCACCACAGGCTTTTGCACCTTGTCTACTCTGTGCTTTTCCACCTCACAATGAATCCCTGACTCAGCCTACACCCTCTGTTGGTGTTTTCTCTCCTCCTCAAATCTCTCCGTTGAGGGAGCAGGGAAGAGAAGGCAAGAAGTATATTTTACCTGTCCACTGTCACTGAACCACCTATTCCTTTCATTAGTGCACCTTTAGTTTCCTTGTTCAGCCTTTGATTTTGGCAAGCACATTCCCTAAAGGTTTCTCAAGGAAGCTCAGGGCTTTTCAAGTGTTTTGTTTGTTTTTTTTAAAAATCTAAATAATTCCTTTAACCTACTTCTGTGTGTCTGTACACAAAAGAATCACTATGCTATCTCACAGCAGCATTCTGAATTGGTTTAAAAGGATTTCAGAGCTTCAGCCATAAATATCATGGAAGTGTTTATATTGCAAGCATTTTCTTATAGGACAGATATTCCAGAGCAAGAATCCAAATTCTGCCTTTGTGGAAAAGCTGCTTAATGCCTTCCAGAAGAAATCTGTTGTTAACTAATTTCAATGTATGTACTCAAACAATATGAAATATGTTTTCAAAACAAAAGGTGGGTTTGGAGTTGTTTTAAAAGATGGGGTGTATAGTTTTCACATATACACTTGCTGAAACACATATTGTGCTTGTCTTCCTGTATTCACACAGAGCTTAGCCTGATAATCTGTTATTCCATTTAATGCCTTTATCCCTTCCATATGCCAGAGTGATCTCATTCTTGTATATATGGACACCTGTTCCAAATTATTTCTAATGTCCTTAATTAGGCTGATTATAAATTTTAATTATTATTTTTCAGCCTCTGTTTAGAATCAGATTCCTGACACAAATTTGTCAGAAATTGCAGGGGCTGCAAACAAAGTTCCATGCACTAACAACTGCTGTAGCAGCTGTAAACAATATGCACTACTCCTGTAACATTCTTCAAGTTGCAATAAATTTGTTCCTCTCCCTGCCTTAGTGATTTAAGTGCTTGAAGTTAAAATTTTAAAGCAACCACCTCTTATTAAATTAGTCATAAATTGGTGTAATAACTACTTCTTAATCGTCAAAGACTGCAGCCAAAACCAGCAAATCTGTTCACTGAAGGAAAATATGTACACATCAATATAAACTGTTAAAACACATTTGCATTATCAATATATCAATATTATTATTATTTACTTAAGTAGTTGGGTTTTCTTTAGCTGCTTTAAAAACACCAGGCAGAAAATCATCCTGTTTCCTTTTCATGGGTATGCTGGGGGATTCAAAAACCTGTGAAATCCATACATGCTGACAGAAAAGAGAAGTATTTTAGCATTGGTCATCTATTTAGCCAGCCTGACCCTTACTGTTGAGCTTCCTCCTCAGATTTAAGAGAGAATTTGGAATGGAAATTGTGGAGGTCTTGTTTTGCTTATCCCTTCAGCTGAGAGCTTGCTGTTAATTACCGCCTCTCTCATCATGTTCCTGCTGTTCCCTGTCCACAGTCACTGCACAGATTGTGGAAACTCAATTTTGAGCACTTTAAAGGTTGTAGGCCTGCAGTGCCAGTAAGGGACAGGACAACACCAGCAGGTCTTTCTGGCCTTTCCATCCCTCTTTATGTTCCTCCGGTTTCCTGCGCCCATCCCCGCTGCTGGGGGAGGAAGAGGCTTGGATCACAGGGCCCTTACTTCAAGCATGAGGAATGTGGCTTTCAAAGTTCAGCCAAGTATGAGCTACCAAGATATAACACCCTTTTAAATTGTAAACCTTCAGCCAGCCTTATTCCATACATCTGCAGTGCTCAACACAGCACAGAGCTGCTCCTTCCTGAAAAAAAATGTCAGTGCCATGGGACTACTGAGTCTTTGTCACAGTGACAGAGCCAGCAGTATTTTTATTTTTATTTTTATTTTTATTTTTATTTTTATTTTTATTTTTATTTTTATTTTTATTTTTATTTTTATTTTTATTTTTATTTTTTTTTTTATTTTTTTATTTTTATTTTTATGTTATTTGTATTTTTATTTTTATTTATTTTTATAATTTTTATTTTTTAATATTTAATTTAATTTTTAATTTTTATTTTTATTTGTATTTTTATTTTAATTTATTTTTATAATTGCTATTTTTTATTTTTATTTTTATTTTTTAATTTTTATATTTAATTTTTATTATTTATTATTTATTTGTATTTGTATTTGTATTTGTATTAATTTTTATAATTTTTATATTTATATTTATTTTTATTTGTATTTTTATTTATTTCTTATTTATTTTTATAATTTTTATAATTTTTATTTTTATTTTAATTTATTTTTTATATTTATTTTTATTTTTATTTATTTTTTAATTTTTATTTTTATTTATAATTTTATTTATATTTTTATTTTTAATTTTAATTTTTATTTTTATTTTTTAAACCCCCGTTATTTTATTAAATGTTTCTTCCTCTTTACACTCGTTCCTAACCTTCCTCAGCTAAGTGTCAGAGCGCTTCAATGTTTCTCTTAAGCTCACTGAGCAGGAGGAATGCTAGGGAGTGAAGTAGGGTGACCATGCCAACCTTCCTCTGTTGAAGGTCCCTGATATATTACTTTCTTTTAATTATCGCTATTTAGCCCTCAGTAATTGGTTGAAGATATTTCAAATGCAAATGACTACTTGGTAAACAAATTATTCTACCGGACTCTGAGTTCATTTCACTCAGATATTGTAGCCAAAATCTGAGAATAAAACTTGCAACCAATGAATTTATTTTATTTTTATTTTTTAGATGATGTGGAATTGCGGTAACTTTTCAAAAGATTGCAGATAAGTTACTACTGAGAAATTTGCTTGGGAGTTAGTTAAAAATACCCTGTGGTTATATACATTTGGTGTGAGACATGGCCAGCATCAGCTTGGGGGCAGCAGTAGTCACTGGTGGAGCACCGAGTGTGGGTGGATTTTGCTAAGCCTGCTGATTTTTAATACCTTTAAAATGAATACACGATGCTTTCCAGTAAAGAGCAGTTTCTCTCTAGCAGTTGCCACATTTTGCATATATTTATTCTTATTGGAGTCAAGGAGGTCATGTTAAACAGCTTTTTGTTAATAGCATACGATGATTTAAACCTCTGTATTCCAGGACTTGTGTATCTTTCTCACTGTCTGATACCAACAGTGTGCCTTTAGTTTATATATCAAGAACACCTTTCCATTTTTATGTGATATCTGTCACTTTGGGGTTTTGGTCTTTAAAGAATATACTTTATAGGTAGGATTTTTATAACCACGGTATTTTTAACCTTAGATTACAGAGAATTCTTAAAAACAAACATTTCCTCTGTGTATTAGAGCTAAAAATGCCTAGATGACAACTAGTGCCAGTAAACTATCCCATCTTTAACAAAGGTTTTACCTAATGTTGACAGCAATTACGGGGTTGCTGTTAGGTATGTGCCAGGACTTGGAACTCTCAGACAAATTTCAGCTATGCTGTCACTAGAGATATTTAATTTCAAATTTTTTTTGGTTTTGTTATTTCACTTAGGGTGACATAGCTGCCCATGTATTTTTCATGGTAATTTGATTAAGTAACTATGAGATCAAAGCATTTTGCTGCTGTCTCAAATGCTGGTAAATGACAAGAGAATCACGGTGTGGAACAGATGGGAGTTCTCACTCGTTTGGCAGGTGAGTGATTTCTCTGCAAATGGAATCCTTCCAGCTCAGCTCTGTGGCACTGCAGAATAACAGAGTGTAAAGGGCAGAGGATGGATATCAACCACTCTAGCTTCCTGGGAAAAGAATGAGAAGGAATAACCAGCTCATGCTCAAGAAAATAAAGTGATCTGCTAGAGAGGGAAAGACATCAGAAAATATATCTGAAGGTATCAGAGTCTCTGAGAAACAACATGATGGACTATTTCTAGGAAGATTTTCACTGAGAGGTATTTAACTGTGCTGTGTTGAATTATTAGCTTGCTAAATTGATATCATTTCCAGATAATAATATTTCACAGAAAATTCATCCTGTTTGGAGAAAAAGAAAAGTAAGATTTCTTTTAAATTTATTTTTTTTTTATGAACAGTATTTTCATTTTAAGTTCTCTCTGGTTTTATTTTAAATTTTATGGAGTAACAACAAATCTCTGCGTGGGTTTGTTTCCCACAAGTCTTGTTACAGAAGTGATTAAACACAGGGGCACTGCAGTACAGTTCCCACCTGTTAAAGTTTAATCTTTAGCCACTTAGTTGTTCTGTGACATGCTTTGGACTACTAATGCCATAAAGCCACATGGCATCTCTTAAAATTAATTTGTGCCAAGCTAATAGAATACATCTGAAACACCAGGTGGAGTTAAGACCTAGAAGCTGTTAATGTGACTAATTACTGCCTGAGGCTCAGCTGAGTTGGAGGCCTGAAAAGCTTGTGGTTAGACCTTGGGAACTGAGAGCTTTGGATAAGGCTGATTTCTGTGGCATTTCTTATTGAAGCAATCAAAACCAAAACTCAACAAATCTATTAACAACTTGTGATACAAAAGATCAGTGTAGTCTAAAATCCCAATAAAGGAATTCCAGTTCAGAGCCAAGCTGCTAGGTCAGGATACATTACAAAGAGCCCTGGATAGGAATTCAAAGATGTTCTATACAAGAAGATATACTCAAAGTTATTTCCAGTGAAGATTATGGTAGTAGTTTCTAGATTCTAATAATCAGAATCTTAAAATAATTCATAAAAAAATGTATCAACCAAATTATGATGGCACTTTTTTACCTTTAGCAGCAGCAAATATACTGGGTACAAGTCACTGGACAGTGTTAATTCCAGTGGGTTGATGTGTAGTGAACGAAATGCTTAGAGATTCTATGCAATGTGGACCATTTAAAAATGTACATCTTTTTCTTGTGCTGAAAATTTATTTTGTGACTTGAGAATGTAATTTAGTGTTCTGTTTTTAAAGCCTGGAGATATTGGGATGGAAGTTCTGCCTTCCAGAGTGCTCCAAATGAAAGCAAATTGTAATGATTTTTTTTTTTTTTTTTCCTATTTAGAAGGCTGTAACATGGAAACTTATTTTAATGGGACTATATTGATATTTTCTCCCAAAGTATCAAGTCTTGGGATTGCATCACATGGTGCAGCTCCTGCATGGCCCTGATGCCAGCATGGAGCAGATACCATGTCTAGGCAGCTGGAATTTTGCTTTAGCTGCATTTCCAAAACTTGTTTGATAATAACTTCAAATGTACACACACACATGCCAAATCTACAGGGGACTGAAAGAACACCCTGGCAGCCTGACTGCTTTTGTAGCAGGGTTGTTTTGTGGCTTTTTTTTGGCTGGTTACTCTTAATAATTTTTGTTCTGCAAGCTACTCCAAGTTAATCCTACTATCAAAATCATAGCATTCAAGTATTTTTGTGTTTTTATTTTCCAAGAGCCTGATACGCAAAGCGGTGCCACTGGGAGTAGTTTGATGGTGCTTGCAACAGGGTGAATGGCTTCTTTTAAAGATGTCTCCAAATATTCAACCCCCCTTGGGAATGAAAGAGCACACATTGCTGGGGACAAATATAGAACTTCTTATCAGAACTCTGAATCACACTCTGGCCCCGAAGGAGTAGAAGAAGACTAATGGTCTAATCCAAGAGAGATTTTTTTGGGTAAGGGCTGTACTCAGATGGGTTGTCTGTAGCTGGAGATTTCCTCTAAATAGAATTAAGAGGTGCTATTGCCTAACAGCAGAGAAACTGGACAGGAAGGTTGTTGAGTGGGACATGTCTCCCTCTGCTTTGGTTTGTTTTCTGCAGTAAAGCTGGATTACTCAATTAGAGTCCATCTTGTGCAGTTATTAGAAATAATGGGAAGTGAACAGAGACGTGAAAACAGAGGCACAAGAACAGAATATGGGAAAGGACACAGTCTAAACCTCAGACTCCAAAGAAACAGTGATAAGATGCACCCCAAGGTGCCAATGCAGAGCTAGAACTGCTGGAGAAGACAGAAGTAAAGCTCTGCAGTGACTCTGGTACAGCAGCCAGCCAGGTCAGCTGGGTATGCATTGCCAACTGCCTACAGGATAGAAAATTATTATTGTTGCTAAACAGCTTAAACAAACTGAAAGCAAGGTGGCAACAGGGCCATGAAATAGTCTGTGCAATAATTCTGATACGCTCTACCACTTTTATGAGCCTTGTGCATATTAAGCAGTCCAAACCAAATACAGATAATTACACAGTAAAACCATTCAGCATAAGGAATGGCTGCTGATTCCATCTGAGCTGCCTGGTACAGATTCAGGACACCAGCATCCTGATGTCAAAAGGAGAACTCAGCTAATCGCTGAGCAGGACATTGCTGGATAAGAAACCACATAATATGTGACCTAGAAAAGATGATGTTTTTCCACCCAGCCTTGGAAAACATAAAAGCAGAGCTCTTAAGGCAAAGGAGAGCAACTGGTGGTTCCAGAAGAAATGAATAATATTAAAATTGACTTTTTTATGTTTCAGCTCAGTTTGAGAAAGGATCTTGCTGTGCTCTTTTTGCTGTTTTATGGGGGTGCCTGAGTTTTGGTTTGTGGTTGGGTTTTTTTGAAGACACACCCCAAGACTGTTATTAGTGGAAATAGAGGGCCCAGTTTCTAAGGGAAACAGAGACCCTGCTAAACACTCCATAAACTGGAGTCTTGTCTTGTTGTCTGCTGCCACACTTTACTATTTGCACAGTCACGGTGAAATTTTGAGAAATACAAATTATATTACTGACAGATGGAATTGTTTCTGTTTGAGGACAGATGCTTTTTATACAGCTTTTATTTAAAACTATGGATTTTTTGAATGCTTGTTTATGGAAATTTAGAACAGCAAATTACCACTTTCCTCATAAAAATGTGTTTTTCTCAGTCAAATCTATTTTTCAAGGACTTCATACACTTATGCAGCATACCATGTAACTAAATTAATTACATAGCAAACATTTTTATGATATTCAAATGCCATTTGGGGGAAAGAAATACTTCCTGAAATAACTCCAAAAATCCTTGGACATACTTTTCTTACAGATGCATAAGTCTCCCCATCTCTTCTTATAACAAAGATGTCACAGCAAAACTTTAAATGATAAATATTAATATTTAAATGAAGATGCATTTTTACTTTCATTTTGGTTTTCCTGCAAATTGATTTAAAAAAAAAAAATTACTTTCACTGCAGAGATATGTTCAGTTTTGGGGATACAACACTTTTTCTTTACAGGGGTTATTCAGGGAAGCATTTCTCGCTGGCTCTTAAAATGCTATTCATCTCAAAAATGTAATTCTGTCTCTGGCACATGAGAGGTCCAGTAACATGTTTTAGGTAGCACAGTTGTTTGTTACCATCCCTGTAGCAGAAGAAAGATGTTTTTATGAATTTTAGCTGACATGAACTTTGGGCATGAGGAGCCCAAGATCAGTCTGAAAAACTGCTGGTAAATTTCATTAGGATGGGAAGGTGGCTAGGGGTTCTTCTATCTTTCTTGATTTTGTATGATAAATGTGGATATATATTGTTGGCTTTTTAAAAAAGTATAAACCACAAGCTTTGCCTGGATCAGTTTAATTTCAGTGAGATCAGCCACTTCTGTCTTGCAGGGAAAAAACCCCAAACCAATACCATTCTCTACATCTAACTAGGAGGAGCCAATCGAGGGCTAATATTAAATTTAAATTTCCACCACGAGGCGAGCAAAACTCAAAAGAGCTGTGCCATAAAAAACAACTCAGTTGTGAAGCCCAAGTACACCTCTGCTGGAGGCAGTAATTCATCCTCCTGTGACTGTCACAGGTTTCAGCAGAACGTGTGGCTGAAGCCCAGCAGCCAAATGCATCATCAGGGTGATTTGTAAAATGTATGTCGTGTTTACCAGAACACAAATATATAAAAGATAAAACCCACAGACAGCTAGGTCAGCTGGGCTGCCTGAAAGCCCAGCGTTTGCAAAGAGATGTAAGGCCAGTAATTTCAGAACACAGTGAATAACAATTGGATTTATAGCTTTAGAATTCCATCTCTCATCCCATTGTGTTGACTTTTATGGGTGTAAGGAGCAGGTACTGGAGCTGATGTAGCCTCAGCTGTTAATGGGTAAAGATAAGAAACACAGGTGAGATGGAAGGAGGGGAATTACAATATTTACAATAATTACCAGAGGGAAAGGTGAGATAGGTGATGGGAGATCATTCGATGTTTTCTGAGAAGGGGTGGTTTTACTTTCTCTTTCCCCCTTTCCCTTCCAACTCTGCCATACTGCCTTATTCTTTTTTAGGAAGATGGCAGAAGACATACTGATTTTTTTTAAAAAATAAATATTGGCCAACAAGCCATGTTAGTACAAGGTAGAGAAAGTTGGCCTTGGCTACACAGTGAACCTCTGGCCTTGATGCAGGCTCCGGCTCCACAGGTGAGCACCCTCTGCCCACAGCAGAGAAATGGAAACATGATGTTTTGATGTCATTACATTCTCCTTTTAGGAAACTCAGCTTTTCTTCAGGGAGCATGGGGCCAGCTGTTGCTTGTGAAGCATTTGAAGGATGTAGACAGTGAAGTCAGGGACCATTTTATTCCAGTATTTCCCCATTGCTCAAGATCATGAGCAAGTTCCAGTTGAGTCACTTGCACTTCTTGGGCCAGGTAGTTTGTGCAGCAGCCCAGGTGCCACACAGATGGTGAGTTTGATCTTTTAATATGAGCTTTTATAACCTTGATGGTGTTTTCAGAGTTCTTACCTCTGATCTCAAGAGGATATTATTTTATCTCTCCTTTAGGACTGGGAAAAATGCAAAGTCAATGCGAAGTGCTTTCATTCTTGTGCCTTGTAAGAGAGATTCCAGAGAACAGTTTTTCAAGAAGGCTTTGGTACCTTTAGCTCTTATTCCTTGTGTGTTCTCTACTCAGGCTCTTTATAGAGGATACATTTTATTTTCTTTTGCATGTACACATTGGGACAGCTCCAAGGCCAGTAAGAATGTTTTTAATTCCAGAGTGATTGAGGTATTTTTCATCTATGTTGAATACTGTCTCTTTTGTTTGAGAATCTGACTGGTGTAGCCCTTTCTGCTTGGGAATAATAAATATACTTAGAAGCAAACAGGTTGTTATTAGCTGAATTTTTATCTCATCATTTTTTTTCTCTGATATTTTCAGCAAAGTCTGAGATGCTGGTCTTGCTCCTAAGGCTCTTAGATAATTTGGTAATTGACTGAACTTCTTCACACCAGTATTATTTAGAATTTCCAATGTTGAAAAATTCTTAGATTTGAGAGGACCTATGAGCATCTATGGACTTGGGAAAGTTGCTTCTGTTTAATGGATTTGTTTTCACCTAAGATACAATCAGCATATTTGAGGGGAATATTTTCTGCTGTCTGTTTACAGGAATATCAAATGCATCCGGAGAGCAGGATAAATGCTTGCAAATCTTTTATTGAACACGAATAGGAGAAGGAAATAATTGTAAATGAAATGTGCAAAACAAATGATGCTTCTCAATCCAACTGGAACCATGCTTAACATTCATGCAGCAATCGCTTCCTTGTTACAATCAATATATACAATAAAAAATCTAGAAGCAGTGAATTTGGCAATATAGGATGAGGGATCTCATGAGTAGCCTTTTCTTTGCAAAGAACAGCTCTGTGTCACTTTTGACTGACAGTCTTTGCTTTATAAAGAACAGATTAGAAAAATCTGGGTGAAAGAAAAGTGTCTTTGAAGTGCACTGCTCCAGTTTGCATTTTTTCGCTTCTTGTTCGCAAGCTCAAAACCAAAATTCTACATCATGCCATAATTTCCTTTTCTGTTATATATATGAAAAAAAAAGAATGAATGGTTATGAACTTTTTTGCTGTTAATTAAAGGAAGCAGATAGGGTCTGAGACAGAATCCCCAGAAGTTCTGAGCTGACACATGTGTCTGTTTACAAGCTTGTAGCTGGTCTCATTTCACCTATGAAATGGGATGGCTAAGAACCCTAAAAGCAACCATCACCCCCAAGCTTTGTAGATGACTGGATCAGGCTCTGACCTACACAGAACTGTAAATATAAAGCCTGGTAAATATAAAGGCCTGCAATTGGATCCAGGAAAAAAGTTGTATGCAAAATTCAGTGGGACTTATTTGTCAGCTTTGATCACGGGAGAGGGGCTTGATTCTTTTTCTTCACATCTTCCATAAGTGCGCTTTCAGAAACCTCACTGCCTGTGTTTTGGAAGTGAGTAGGCTCTGTTTTACTCTGCAGCTGGAGTGGAATTATTTCAGAAGGACCTCTGTTCTGGGTTTTGGTTTAGCTCAAGATGCCACAGACTCAACCCAATGTCATTTCTCTGTCTACAAAACAGCAATTTCTGAACGTCACATTCCGAACGCTTTTGAGACTTTAGGGAAAGTTATAAATTTTGATAGCCAAGACCTTGATTTCACAGAAAAGTAATAAAAAATTGGGAGACATGTGGGGCTGCTTCTTTTTCTCAAATACAGCCACAGCTGGAGTGCTTTTGGATCAGAGACCTGGTTGTGGTTCCTGTACAGGGGAGTAGAAATATCACTTTCTTCTCGCAGCTGTACAAGGTGGGGCTGTGCTGATGGACTGCCTCCTACAAAAGTGTTGGTGTTAGGAAATGGAGGGGAAAATGGGAGCTGTGAGGAAGTGGGGAGGAGTAGTTTGTGTAGGGAGAATATCTTGGGAAAGATCAGCTCAACATCAGTGGGGACAGAAACAGTGAACAGGAGAATGCATGGCCAAGGAAAGAGGCCTCTGTTACTGGGGACAAATACGTTCCAAAAAATGAAAATTTCTCTGGCCCCTATGGGACAGAAAAAAGTGGAGATTCAGCTGCCAGGTAAGAAGGAACACTGGGGCAAATTCAAGGCCATTAAGGAGGCAGTAAGGGATGGGGTGGAACATCAGGAGTTTCTGTAAGATTGACCTGCAGGATTCTGCTCTGCCAGAGACCAGGAGGAGCTGCACGGGGGGACTCTGCTGTGAATGGGGGGAAATTTTACATTTTAACAGGGAGAGTGAAAAAGACAAAGCCATGGAATACACAGAACTTCTGGGGAGGGGGAAGGAGGCTTTATAATAAAAGTTGGTTTGGACAGATTGGGAGTGTGGAGGAGAGACTTGGGAGGAAGGCGAGGAACCTCTCTGGCATGCTGCAAGCTCAGCCTACAGAAGCTACAGAGTGTGTGACCCTCTTGTTAACTTCATTTCACAATGTTCCCTGCATGCTTTGTGTGGCTTCCAAGTAATGCATGACATCAGAAATCTTAATAAAAACCACCTGCTCTGTACATTTTATGTTCAACTCTGTTAAACTTTCCTAGTTCAAAATATCCAGTGTTATCTGGAACAGGAGGATAATTACTTTTCTCTAAATTTGCTGAGCTTTCTTAAATGAGTTCTTTCCTTAAGGAGTAAAAATGTGACTTTTTATGTTTTAGCTCCACATTTTTGAAAATCATCTTTCAGCAGTTCAACTTTGTAGGCTGATAAAAACATCTGTCAAGGAAAAAAAAACTTCTGATCCTCTTCTTGAACCTAATCTACTTCTATGGCCTGTGCTTCAGGAAAGAATAAGTGACTCCTGTGCACCAGGGAAGTGTAGGGTGTAAATGGCCTTGGGTCTAGTGGGAGCTTTGCTCAACACACCCCAGGAGCCTTCTTTAAGCTTCAGGTTGCCTGGAGTCTTTCAAGTCAGACAAGAAGCAATGTTTATACATCCCTCAGCACAGGGAAAGAGCTGATGTGGGCCAGAGGTAATTAATAGCAGCAGTTAAACTAGCTCCCCATTAAAAAAAAATTAAAAATCTAGTTAGGAATAATTGCTTAGCTTTCCGCTTTTGTGATCCAAAAATTCTCAGGCTGTGGTGTTCCTCTCTGTTAAATATCAGATTAGTATCTCTAAAGACAAAACAAGAGAAGAACCACTCTTCTTCTATGGGCTACTTTGCAAAGTTTATTCCAGACTTTGTTTAGCTGTGACAGAGGTTCACAACATTCTCAGCTGAAGAAATAGGTGCCTGTCTCTTTTTGATGAGTTTGAGAGCTTTCATTACAGAGTCCCAGCCAGAAGTCAACTCCTTCCTGTGGCTCCCTTGCTCTCCAGTTCATCTGTCATTAATGGCACTGAAGAACACTTCCTTTGAGGAAGATTTTTTGTTTTGAGTGAACGTAGCCATTTTGTGAAGTCTTTGAACTTCTTTTTGTTTTATCAGAAAAAGTCTGGCACAAGGGCAACTTCTGAAAACTTATTTTAGGACAAGGAAAGGGGTCATGACCCTGAGACTCTGCTGTTTAAATCAGCAGAACTTCTTTGCAGCGTACGTAGGATTTAGGAAAGGGCACAGATGCTGCTGGTTGTGTCACAAATTTTCCAGAGTACTTTTTCTGAACAAGCCAGAAAAAGATTTGCCTGAAGGGACACACGAATATGGGGCACATTAATAACTTTCTGAACATAAAATTTTGGGGTTTTTAAGAGACAAAAGCAAGAGGGGTAAAAGGTGGGTACCATAAGAGGGAGAAAAGGTGGCATGAGGTTGAATTCCATCCTTCAGCTGGATGTGCAGGGTGGGTGGGGGGGAAATTGGAGGGGCTTCTGAGACCTTTGGGCCCTCTTTGGAATCTGCAGGATCTCAGGCAGTGAAGTCCCTGTGCCAAGCTGGAAACATGGCACTCAGTGTGGAAGTAAGAAGAGGATGAAGACAAGTTTCCTATGGTTTCCTTTGAATTGCCTGAAGTGAGGAGACAGAGAGGGTCTCTCCCCCTGATTAAAGATTTCTTATTTGAGTCTTTTAGAAAGAAATTGAGTAAATTCATCTTTAATTGTGCTAAACAGTTCATCAATCAATATTGTCCTCCTTTGCTGCCTTCATGCAAATGTTCAAGTCTTTTGACTCTTTTGAGGATGGACTCTGAGGACATTACTAGATCTAGGGAAAAAAAATATATATATAAAAAAATTGTAAATAAATCTCTACACATAAAAGCCCCAGGCCTCTCTGGACACATACTTTTAAATCTATTTATTCACCTTTTCCCCTCTGTTTTCATATTTAGATAGGCATAGCTGTGGTGTAAAACAGAGTTATATATTTTTGTCTGTTAGGACATGAGAAAGGGCACAGTGCTCTCTGTTTCAGCAGCTGTTCTAAGGCCAGTGTGCTAACTGTATTTATTTATTAATGGGTTGTTTTGGTTAGACTATTTTTTCCCCTGGTGTATGTGCTGCTGCAATTGGTGAACATGCTTTCCCTTTCCTATATCAACAAAGAAATTTGCCCAAGAGAATTTCATGGATTATTCCCCTTTTGGCCTCCAAGTGGTCCAGGTAAAGATTTTTTCCTACGTGTTTCTTCCATCATGATCTAGCTCTGAATGCATTCTCTTGGCATGTGAAATAGCAGAAATATATGTCATGTGTTTTCTAAGGACATGAGCCACAACCCTCAGAAATAATTTGCTTCTTCTCTAACCCAGAAGCCGTTGAAGAGATTCAATCTGGATGAAAGATGAAAATATATTGAAGTCAAAGAACAGCTGTAGATTCTTTTTGACAGCAACTGTGGTTTCTAATGCTTCCTTAATTTTCACTTACACATATCTGAAGTTATGATTAAGCCAATGAAATATTCAAAATCGCCCAAGTAAATCTGACTTTCATAGGATTTATCTTTTAGTCTCATAAAGCATTCTGACAATCAGATCTAAACTTTCTTTTGTGTTGCAGATAAGCATCACATATGTCATCTTCACGTCTCCAGTTCCCAGGAGTTCTGGAGGAAGAATTTTCATCCACTGGAAAGCTGCATCTTTCTCTGCAGGGGCTTATTCATACCAAGAGCAACTGTATTTCTTTCAAACAATAACAAAAATGTGTTTCTTGCCTGTGGATTAAGAAAAATCTCAAGATGAAGACTGGTTTCCCTGCTCCCTTCCTGTTCAAATTGTCAAATTGGCCTGGAAAATAGTTTCTTTTCTTTCCTTTTTCTGAGCCATTCTGATTCTCTGTGGTGTGATGGGCTTTCTTTAAAAAACTGAAGCTGTGAAATGCTGGCTCTCTCGATTCCAGCTGTTCAGGCCTAAAGATAAAACAAATGTCATGAATATCACAATAAATCCTGAAAGCTAGAAAAACAGTGGGAGGGGAAAAGTGATCAGAAACTATGCAGCAATGCACAGATGGAAAAAATACCCTGGGGGCTCATACAGCTTTTGGTGACTTTTCCTTTGGAGCTTGTCCTGTGACAGCTACTGGAACTGGGTGGAGGGAGCAGTAAATTCACCTTACAGACACAGGGGCCTGGATATTACCTGCCTTGCCTTGCTTTTAGGTCTCCAGAGGTAAAGATGGTGAGAAAAACACCAATTAGTGTATGAATATATACCAGATATTAGTGGACATTAAAATTGTTGAATTATGCTAATTTTTCCAAGAATGGGCATAATAGGTCCTAAAATTCCTCGTGAATCTTGTAGCTTCCTCTTTGTTCTGGGTTTAATTTGCCACAGCAAGTGATCTTCCACTTGCCACGGATTTTTAATGGCTTCAATCACTGGGGTTCTGCTACCCCTGTACTTGTTCATAACAGGTTTGTTGCATAAACACTTTATTTTTAAAAAGGACAAACACCCACATAAACATTTCAGAGACAATAGAATCTGAGGTTGTAAATACATTCTTGTGACCTTATTAGGATGAAGAGAATTTTGGTTTGAGAAGAGGAAAAGTTTCTGATTAGGCAACTGCAGTTACAATAATAACAAAAGAAAACAGAAAATCATTGTCAGCTTGATTATTTTGGGAGTCTTTGTCCTGCCCAATGGTGACTCTTTATGACAACCTTTATTTCAGAACAGGATACATAGTTCAACATAACTAAAGTAGAGAAGTGTCATAACTAAGGAAAGTTTTTGTTAAATTTTTACTTACTGTATTATTCAAAGCAACAGGACTACAAAAATTTTTATTTAGCAATGCAGCAACTGAACTAAGTGCAAACATTTCCAGCTATTATCAAAACGGCTGCTTCATGAAGGATCACAAATACCAGGATTATTTGTGTAACTTAGTTCCTATCAACCTAAAAGATACATTGCAAATGTGATGAGGTTTTGGTAACTCATGGTTGTTCCCATTGCTAATTAACCCTGCAAGCAGCACCAAAGATCACTGCAAAAGTCATTCAGTGCCTCCAACTTTGTAGCGTGTAAATGTTTGATTGTTTGTTTCCTGGCCTTTTGTTGTTATCAGCATTGTGTTTCTTTCCCTCATGCTACCTGTGATGACGATAGAATGTGTAAATAAATCTGAGAGGAGATGGAGCCGGGGACAGCTTGGATGTGTCAGTGTTCATTTAGTTAGGCAACCAGCTGGTCTCTCATCCCAGTTCCTTATTCTGCCCTCCTTTCTCCCCAGAGCAAGAGGAGATTCATGCTTCCTGACTGACTGCATGAAGAGGGTAGATGATGTCATTCTAGTGGCCAGATGGCCTGACCACAAAATCCACTCTGTCAGCCTTGACAGGCTCCGAAGGGAAGCTCCTGACCACAGAGCTGGCCCTGCACAGCCAGGGAGGAACACAGAGCTGCAGACACTTCCAGAAACCTCCTGAATCTCTGTAGACATCCCTGCCTTTGCAGAGGGGGCTGTTCTGACACCTCCAGAACGTGGCTGCTCCTTGGTATCCCAGCACAAATGTGCAGGGACACAGGTGACATTGTGCCTGAAGCACACACATGTGCACCCCTGCCATCCTCAGGCTGAATTTTGGCTGCAGGGTTTTTTTTTTTTGGCATGCCATCATACCACAGACAGGTTTTGGTATACAGGGATTTTATCTTGCCCTAACCCTTGCCATTCTTTTGTGTGCATAGGGCAAGCACGTGACATTAGGAAACAAAATTGAAAGGTGGAAGTTATTTTAATTGAGTAAGAGACGGTGATGGAGAAGAAGGCAAATGGAAATAAAGCACAGAGAGCTGTAGGGAACTCTTCTTACTATTTGTGTCCATGCAACTGAAGCTTGTTTTCCCTCGATGCTGAATTACTTCTTCAGCCAGCACATTTTAGCTCTGTTTCACTGACCTCAGCCTGGTTCTGTTGCCCTAACTTAGGAAAGTTTAGGGTTTGGCTCACTGTTATATCCCAGCCCTCAATTAAACAGAGGCTTTTCCTCTTCTAAAATTTATTTGGGTGTTGCTGTGAAGATGCTTTGGAAGGAAGGGCTTCTGAAAGACCTTTAATTCTTTTTAGCCAAATTAGTTCTCTTTTTAAGGGACTTTTACAGATTTTAATTACAGTATTTCTACAAAATCCTTGAAGTATTATTTCATGCATTTTCTTACTTTTCAAGAGGAAGGAGTAGCTGTGGCTCAACCACAAAACCAAAGATGTTTGTTTATAAAATATATAATAGATTCTCTGCAATCCATATCCACATTCAATGAGTATACAATCTGTTTTCCAGATTGTTTGCATGGCTGGTGATGTGTGGTGGAAGCCCAAGCTGAAAATGAAGTTCATTCCTAAAAGAAGAGGTGACAAGGCAGGGTAAGATTTAATTCCCATTGCGTGAATCGCTTCATTTGCACGTGGCTGTGTGCACTTGATTGGACACAATGATATTTTAAATGCATTACAAATTTAATCAAAAGCATTAAATAAGACACACTGAAATTACATCCAGGAAAACATCTGGGACTAGGGCGGGGGGAATTATTCTTGCATAAAAAAATAAAGATTCTATACTTTCATCAATTAATTGAATAAACAAAGGCAAATTGAAGCTCTTCAGGAGATTATGTAGAAGGTCAAGTCATGGCATTTCCCAGATTGCAAATCAATGCATTGATCTGAATAGACTTTTGTATTTAAATAACTTCTAGGACGACTCCACTGGACTTTTTCCTCTGCAGTCTGTCAATAGTGCTGAAATGAGATCAAGGGGACTATTCCCATGTGCAAACTCATTCAGAGTGGTGTTATCAGGTTTGGGGGGCTGAGGGTTCAGCCTTGCAAAGTTCATTCTCACAGATACATCCATTACCCTTTGAAGAGCTGCAGCTCAGAAAGGAACAAGTTCTTGAAGCAGGCTGATAATAAAGTGATTGTTTTACTGTCCAGATAAAATCCCCTGCAGGTATCTGAAGCTGTGTTCTTCAACTTCCTGCATGGTTCAAAATCTTCCTTGTGTTTATAAAATGGATTCACTCCTCTTGAAACCAGATACCAAAACACTTTTTTTTTTTTTTCTCTCCAGATTTGCTCCATATGGAAAACATCATAGACCAGGACAAAAGCAAGAAAGATTAGAAGATACAAAAGTGGAAAGTTCTATTTAGGTAACTAGATAATTTCAAATATTTCAGAAAGGGGCCTTCTCTACCCCCCACTCTTTATTACTGATGCTTTTCTACTGATTATTTTTTTTCCCCACAACAATTTTAAGTAGAGACTGAAAAAATTAAAATAAATCAGAGAAACATAATGAATATCTATCATTTTCTTTCTTTCTGTGTGTGGAATCTGCACAGATAATTTATGTGTAGGATACCATTAGAGCAGAATTTTTAAGGTGAAAGCATCAAAAATCTCATCTTTGACACTGTTTAATGAAATCCCAGGTGTGCAGTGCATGTTGAAAAAAATAATTTGACAAGTTTATATGAAAAAAGATGATGAATTCATCAGACCTGATAAAAATTTTCTTTCATTGCTTATGAAAGAGATTATCATACTGTAAGAGAGTTATATAGATTTAAATATTCTTGAGTAACTTCTTGAACTCTAAAAAATAAACCCCAAGGTACTCTGCCAATATTTGTGAGCAGATTTGGCTTAAATTCTTCTGCTGGAGGACTTTTCTTGATCTTTTCCACTATCTTCTCAGCTCAGGTGTCAATACTGAAGTGTAAATAAGGAAGCAAATAATAGCTGCTGAACTGTTCTAAATCAGTAGCAAGCACTCTCTATTCCATTGGCTCGTACTGTCCCAAATTTGTTGTAATTTGCACCCTGGGTGGTGCTGGGCCCTGCTCACAGATTATTCCAGAGGTATTTTGGGATAAAACACACTGAAATGTCCAGGACTCAAGATGGCATGCAGGTAGTGTTTGTTGCTCAGGAACTGATAACCTGGAGATCCCATTTTCCCCCTCTTTTATTGTTTCAGGTTCATGAAAGGTGAAAAAATTTAAAAAATTGTAAATGGGAGGTTATTTTTGCAGAGCGAACGTGTGAGTGCTCATATTCTCTCCCATAATGTGCTACTGATGGCAAATTACTGTAAATTTAAACCAATTATGAAATCTAGGATGAAGAAATATTGTCATTTGCAGAATAGTAATTCTACAGGGTAATTTTTTCTTTTCCATAATTCATGTAGCAGGAAAGGCCTTGGCTTTGTGTAAAAGCTGCTCAGCAATAGCAAAAATGGGTCTATACATCAGCATTGTTTGCAGCACAAATCCAAAACACAGACCCATACCAGCTACTGTGAAAGAAATCCACTCTGTCCCATTCAAAACAGGCACAAAGACATGTTTTGAGTCAAGTCTCTTCTTTTATTTTGATGCAGCAATATTCAAACCTTTTATAAGCCCTGATGATATACAAGGTATAACTTTAAAAATTGTTTATTATTTTAGCTTGATTTGTTTGGCACAGAACAGCAAACAGAAAAAAATTCCCAGGTTTCCATCAGGTGTGGAGTATCCCACCATTTTTTTGTCTTTTATATTTTAAATTTGGACATGCATGACTATCAGTATCTGAATGAAATGTCCAAAATCTGAGTAGGATTTGAAAAACTTAGAGAGAAGTTCCTGCTGTTCTGATCTGACACATGACTGAGGGACAACATTTGACCTGTCTTCTTCCTATGTTAAGAAAAAAACATTGAAAGCTAATAAATAAATAAAGCTGGAAGGAAATTGGCCTGAAGGAATAAATTGAACAGATGTGTCACCTTCCATTATGCAGACAAAACAAATAGCTGTGTTTTGTGAAAAAACGATCAAATTACCTGCTACATGATGCAAAAATACTCCTGTATAAATGAGCGAGTTCCTAGCACCTGTGGTAAGCTTGGTGGCTAAAAATCTGATTCTTTCTTATGGTCATGTGCTGATTTTATGCTCCTTTGGTACTGAACAGCTTGGGTTGTAAAGGTCTTCCAAATCTTGAGATATTTATATAAATTTACTCTCTAATAATCTTATGGAAAGGAGACAATGTAACAAAGGCTGCTGTTTTCATTGTACAAAGACAACGAGTGTAATCAGATTTATTTGTTCAGGTTTCTGTTTATTTTCCTGTTTGTAGAAGAATTTTTAGAGGAGGAAGTTGCTTTTAAAGCAGGAGGAGTCAGGAGCCATTCTTCTATCTAGTTTAGAGAGATGAACAATGAAAAATGGATTAATTGGAGTCTGGTTAAAGACCTGGTTAAAATTCTGGCTTTCTCTAACAGTAGGGGATGTGTTCTATAACTCACTTTCTTGGATTTGATACAACAAATCCATCAAAGCAAATATACAAGTTATTTCCTTTTGCATTTTTAATAGAGGCTGTTCTAAAGCTCATCCTGAACTTCTGCCACGGGAAACTTTCTTGCTGGAGTTACAGTGTTTAGGGTGAGAGGAAAACCCTAAAGTCCTGTCTGTTTCTGAAAATGTAAGCATCTAATTGCATTTTTTTTTGTTTTGTTTTAATTTAGTTTAGGTTTGTCAGTCTTGGGGTACAGGGAGAATTCCATCTTCTTTAATGGTGTTCTGTCTTTCCAATTTTCTGCAGTTAGACACAGTAATTTCCTTTTCTTCCAGCCCTGTTTCTCACCATGATATTTATAAGAAATGTTAAACAGATGCTTTCTTAAGACCCACAGGTGGATATATTTGCAACACAGGTAAAGCAATTCCTATGAATGCTCTGTGCTGTAGAAGGATCTTGTTTCTTGGTGTTTGATTTTTACTTTTTTTAACTCTTAAAAACTTTACAGTAGTCCATAAGCTGTTTTAACAAAATTTGACATCCTTTAGGAACAAATGTCAACATCTTTCAGCCAGTCATGTTTTTAAACACTGGAAAAAAAAATAAAATAAAAGATTGTCAAAAGAGATGGAAAGGCTCATTGAATAAACAGAAACTCCTTTGACATATTTTGTTAAAAAAGCAGCTGTGGAAGTGAAGAGCCATTGCTGTACTCTGTGCCTTATCAAGATGAGAGGACTGGGGACCTTGGTAAAGTATCACTGTGGAGTCAGGAATTTTGGAGAAATCTATAATAGATGTAAGCAGTTCCATACAACTGGGAATATGCACTCCATGCAAATCTCTGCTCATGTCCTACCTTTGACTCTGCAAAGTCAATTAAAAGAAGAGCTAATTCAAGTGAGAAAAACTGTACCCAGTGCATTAAGCTTTCCATTCCTTCCTTCTAGATTTTAAAATACTAACAGTGACATATTAAAAAAAAATCAACCTTTTTAAGCCTACAAAATTAAGAAGCCATGCAGTAATCTCTGCCTGCACATGCCAGCCTATGTGGTTTTGACTCAATTCTTTTAGCTGTTTTAATTATGATTCTATAGTATTTTTTTCTGACAGGATCCCTTCTTCATTTGATGAATTATTTTTCCCCTAGCCTTTTTTTTTTTGAAGCATTGCAAAGGCTTTCTTCTAGCTTCACACCAAACCCATAAGGTGAGGGGATGATGCAGTCACCATTTTTCATAAAATAAAATAAAATCAGCTCATGCCTACATTGAGTTGAAATTACACATTTGTTTTAATATGTGAAGCTTGCATTTTTTTCAGGCTCCTGGATCTTGCATCAGGATTTTATTGTTTCAGTGGCTAGGTCCCCATGTGAGTTGCAGCTAGGATTTCTGTAGGATCATATATTTTACATACATAAACCAAAGCACAGTATTCATCACTACTACAAAAATGTGTATTTTTAATGATCACTCAGTCATTGATGGACAGAGTAAAAATCCAGGTTTTGGTCAACTTTCACTTGTGTTTTTTCTGTACAACTCTGTTTTAATTTGGACCCAGCCAAGAAGCGTTGTTCCAAATATATGAATATTTTCTTGAACTTCACAAATTTTTTCATACAAATCCAAGCTGACACATCATCTCTCCATCCTTTTCCTTAGCATCCAAAACCTGCATTGGTCACCCATGTAAAACTCAGCAATGTTTCATTTCAGAAAGCAGATGTTCTTTCCACAGCACAAACCCTTCAGTGTTTCAGAAGCGCTGGTCCTCCCCTGCCTCTCAGGCTGAGGGATTATTGAAACATCAGAAATCCTTTCTCCTCAGTGCTCTGCTCATTCCTATGGGAAGCATGGTCTCCTTGGGCAGCCCTTGTGCCTTGTCTCCCCTTTTCCCCATCCTTCTCTCCCAAACCTCTCTTTTCCTGCCCAGAAATATTAGGTCTTTTCTATTGTATTTTATTTTTTCACTGCATTGCATTCATTTGAAATTGTTACCTGCTCACAGGGCTGGGAAGTGGGGGAATGGAGAACTTTGGTGAGTTATCTCAGCCTATGTATCTTTCATTATATTTTCTCTCTGCTGTCCAGCTGAGGAGGGCAGGGATGGAAGAGCTTTGGTGGGCACCATCCAGGCAGGACCAGCCCAGCCCACATCCCCATCCTCCAGCAGCTGGAAATGCTGGCCATGTGCTCGGTGTCAACATCTCTGAGGGAGTTTTTTCACTTCAAAACTGAAGGGAATTTTGCTGAGCATGTTCAAACCGGTTTTTCAAGTGGTTTTAAGGTGGTTTGAATTAAGCTGCAGCTCAAGGACATCACACACTGTGCCTACCTAACATGGGAAGACCTCTTCTCTTCTGTTGTCAGCCTCAGTGTTTAAAAATGTTATGAATGCTTCAAAACACTAAAATGACCTGAGAGTGTCACCTTGTCATATTTAAACAGATGGGGAGTTTAGGGAGTCATGTAACAGCAAGTATTTCACTGACTTTGTGCTTAAGGATGACCAAATCATTTTGGCTGAAAATAAACATATTCAGCCTGAGGCACACCCTGAGCATGGAGAACTTGAGTCCCAGTAGCTTCAGTTTTTTATGAGTTTCCTGGACTTCAAACAAGACCTTATAAATCGGAAGTGTTATGCAATCTTAATAATAGGCTATGTCACCAATTTGCTCACAAGAAACCAGTCAGCATAACTGAAATTCCTAGGTGTACTATGGTTATTAAAAGTTAATGTTCTGTGACTTGCTGCTGGCCTTCCAGCATAAATGTATTGAAAAAAAAAGAATAAAACAAGTAATTGTTTTGCTCTTTAAATTTGATTTTCTTCAATTTTCTCTAAACCATGATGGATCATATATTGTGAAAAAGGTTTTATTTGTACTTGGCTTCTTATTCCATCCCTATAAGTGACCACTTTCTTTTAAGCGATGGTTTCTGTAAACTCAGCATGAAATCATGGATTTATGGAATTGCTGGGCATGGGAAGGGACCTTAAAGCTCATCTCATTCCAACTCTGCTGCCATGGGCAGGGACACCTTTCACCAGAGCAGGTTGCTCAGAGCCCCATCCAACCTGGCCTTGGACACTTCCAGGGATTAGCCAAGATGAAACCAATTACCAGAGACTGTTTTTTCACCCAGAGGAGATGACATTGCTCTGCTTGCATAAAAGGTGGGAAAAAATGTCCCTGGTAGCTACTGTGAATAGTTTGGGGCTATAATCTATAGAATTTACTTTCTACAGGCACTCATCTCTGGTACCTTTTTTTATTCTGAGAATGCAGATGGAATTCCTCAATAAATCAGCCACTGAGATGAAGTTTTTGTTCTGAAACAAACTTCTGGATTAGCCAAATCAGGCCTCAGGCACAGCCATGCCTGGAACAGACAGCTGTAAAACTGAAATGATGGCTGCTCCAGCAGTTACAGGAGCTGGTTTTAGCTTGGTGCTCTTGTATGTAACTCAGAACAGTCCTGAGCTGTTCTCATGGGCTTACACTGAGGTACCAAATCACTGCTTACTGCTCTTTATATCAGTGGTCTATTTGTCCTAGAGCTAAACCAAGCAGAGTTAACCTGGATTAAAAGAGCAGTGAAACAACTTTCTTGGATTTTTAGATGTTTAAACAGATGAATTCAAGCTCAGATTCTCCCACAGGCTTGGTATTCTACTGAGAGCTCAGTTTAAATGACAAGATTTCACTGCTGTAAATGGAGGTAACCAACCTAGGCTAAGCACCCCCAAAGAAAGGATTTCCTTCAGCAAGGACAGATGAGAAGCTCATTCCTGTACAGTTTGTCTGAAGTCTTGGAAAGCTGTTATTTTGGAGAATTGATGAAGTAGCCATGACTCAGAAGCTACTCTGAAGCTGTCAGAAAAATATGGTTTTACCCCTGAACACTGTATGCTTTCTTGTTTTCTGCTATTCCCATGGGCTATCACAGTTTTTCTTTTTTCCCTCATCTTCTGTTTAGTAGAGATATTCTGGGTCTTTTCTTGAACTTTCTGTAAGAACAGTGCTCAAGGCAACTTTAGGAAACATTGATATGGCTGTTTTTCAAGAAATGAATAATGTTAACATGCTAAGCTTTCTAAATTAATTTTCAAGAATCTTCAAAGCATCGAATTCAGTGAGGCATCTCTGAATATCTGGAGATCTAAAATAATTTCCAGGTGCTGCTACTGCTCTGTTGTGAGACACTAGAGGCAGGTGTCTGCTGTCACATCTCTCTTGCTTGTAAAAAGTGGATAACATCTGTGTTCAGGCACCTGGAAATCTAGATGAGAAGTATCGTACTCAGGGTGAAATGTGGCATAGCAAAGAAGAGTTGCAATGTTTTATAAACAATTCTGAAATGTCTGAAAGGTAATGTTTGTAGAACTGGGAATATGTTTTTACTGCATGCTTGCTCTGGGTTTTTAGGTTTTTTTTTTTTATAGACCATATTTTCCTCTGAGTTTTGCTGACATCTCCTATGTGTTGCAAGACAACTGGGGGCATGTGTCTCTTTTTATAGCCTGCTTCTGGATCAAAATAAAGAAATAAAGCTACTGTCACAAAGCCCCAGCATTTGTATCAGAGGTTGATGACATTCCCATAATAATAATGTTATTATTATACAATAACATTTTGCAAATCACTTCCCCCTAGCTGATGGCGTGTTTCATAAATTAATACCAAGTGTATAATTCCATTTCTTGCAATTCCTCCTATAATAATAATAAATTGATAATTCTTTTAATTTTAAGCTTCTTGTCCTGTTTCAGAGTGGTGCTGAATGTCCACTGCTTCCAAGATAATCCAAGTTGGGCATGCCATTACCTCTCTGCACTAAATGCCTGGAGCACCAAGCTTTGTGTGGTGTTGTGTATTACCTAAAAATTACAACAGCAAGTATGATGAGTTGGTCTAGGTATTTTGTTTTATTCCAAATAGGATAATTTGAATCATTTTTATGACTTATTATTTAAAGCAGACTTCTTAAGCAGTTAAGTAGCTGAACCACCTGCCACTGTCTATACAATTCAGTGGAATAACAATGACTTTATTTTATTCTATTCCTGGGTGTTTTCAGAATTGACATAAGCAGATGCAGTCTATAGTGTCAGGCCTGAATTCACAGAATCATGGCCTGGGATGGAAGGGACCCTAAAGATCATCTCATTCCACCCCCCTGCCATGGGCAGGGACACCTTCCACTATCCCAGGCTGCTCCAGAGCCACATCCAACCTGGCCTTGAACACTTCCAGAGATGGGACAGCCACAGCTTCTCTGAATAACCAGTTCCTGTGCCTCATTACCCCCACAGTGAATAAATCCTTCATAATATCTAATCTAAATCTACCCTCTGTCAGTTTGAAGTCATTCCCTCTTGTCCTGTCACGCCAGGTCCTTGTAAAAAATCCCTTTCTTTCTCATAGGCGACTTTCAAGTACTGGAAGACCACTATTGACTCCTTTCTTATTTGTGGTACTTTTGGGTGAACAAGTTTTTTATGTTCTTGCCTTAAATTGCACCCCCTGTGTGGTATTGTGAGATTTTGTCTGTAAATTACTGACAAAAATGAGATTTTATAGTGATGGATAGCAAACTAGTGTCATGCAAGACACTTTGGTTTACCAAGAGTGACTACAATTTCACTTCTAAAGGCTTGACTTTATCCCTTCCAGAATTGGTGTTTGAATTGCGAAGTTTTTTAACTTTGGAGTTGGACTTTCACTTAGAATACAGCAGACCTGGGTTCCATGAGTGTTATACATACCCATTTTACTTTGTTTAAATCTGGTCTAAGTTTGGGGAAGTTTTTAGAAGCAGATAAAAATCAACCAAGTTCTGCATAGATTTCATTTTCATTGCTCAGGTAAATTCTCTGTACATATTATTGCTGCTGAGAGATACTGCTATGAGAATTTTAGAAAACCACCAGAAGAGTCAACTGAACTCATCATTATATTTCTTTATAGGTAGTACTGATGTATGTGATAATTCAAACTTTATTATCCACATTAGAAGGTAAAATATATTTCAGTTTGTAC
The DNA here is from genome assembly GCF_030490865.1 of Poecile atricapillus. Classification (NCBI taxonomy): domain Eukaryota; kingdom Metazoa; phylum Chordata; class Aves; order Passeriformes; family Paridae; genus Poecile; species Poecile atricapillus. The sequence continues at coordinate 2,355,936 of NC_081266.1, read as the reverse complement.
ATAGAAATTATCTTTCTTGCATGTGCAGTTTGAGAGCTTAGTTAAAATAATTAAAAATCAATTCTATGAAGGGAAATAAGATTATCCTTTCAAATAATAGCTGGAGGAAAAGATCTACATTAAAATGTCAGATGTTATTTAATGACAGAACATTTTTAAGGTTTTGGTTTGAGGGTTTTTTTAGTGATCTTCTAAGACCCTTGATATTTTTCCTATAATTTTATCAATTTCTGCACAGGGAGTAAGTGTCAGAGTCTGAAAGGCAGGACTTCTGGGAATTTGGGTAAGCAAGGCACAGACCTGTTGAGTCTTTAGGGAGGAAAGAAACATACAGCCAGCCACAAACTGGGGCTGTTGAGAAACAGCATAAAGACTATGAAAATAATAACCTTTGGTGCCTTGTGCCATTTAGAATTAATCTCATTGACAACCTGGTGCCCTTTCAGCTGAACAAGAGCTGAACAAATTGAACAAATTTCAAATTTCAAATCTGTGGCCTACCCTAAGGTTTGTTTAAGTCTATAACCAAAGACTGAACCTGTGACTCACCTGTAACTTTTAACAGATCCCACTTTGTGTGAGCAGAAGGAGATCCTGGCACCAAACCTTGGCTGTGTTCTTCTCTTGATTGAGGGAAGCTCTGTGGAGGTGCTCTGAAAATTTGAGTTCACTTGGAAAGGCCAGGAATTCTCACTTTTTTCCCCGAGTCTAGCCAGATTATTTTCCAGGGTGGAGAACAGAGTATGTTTTATTGTAGCAAGGAGAGGTAGTATTCCCTAGATTAATACTTTTGCTTCCTTTATGGAGTAAGTTTAGCAGAGCTGCAGTGAAGACTCCTGATGGTTCATACCCAGGAAGGAGCCTCCCTCTAGCTGAGTCCCTGGGAGCTGCACTAGCCTTTTGTCTGCTGAAGACTGCTATTTGCAGATCCACCATGCCATTAAAACACCAATCAACACACCTGACATTTTTTGGTAGCTTTTTAATGTTCTCATAAATTCACAGAGAATGAATGAACATGTTTGTAATTCTGGCCAGAGTTGATCTCGTTCAGCTGAAGGAGCGCAACCTGCACCTCTCGTTGCTTCCAGAAGTTCAGAACATCTATTTTGAAGTCAAAACCAGATGTTACCTCTGGGATTGATACTTGCTGGGACTGTTGGCTGCACTGTGTCAGCTCCTCTTCCACTCTTCCATGCATCTGCACTCGTGGGATGGCAGTACTGGCACCGCGATGCTGCAAACCAGCTCAGGCACCAGCCCATGCACAGAGGCTTTGCTCCTCTCACTGCAATGCTTCCATGGGCTCCTCAGCTGAGGTTAATGGTGAATTTTGTGATGGGAGAAGCACAAGTTCAGCCTCCACGGCATCTGCTGGGCAGTGACAGCCCAGATTACGACGTGCAGGAGCTCACGGGTGACATTTACTATTTTGTCAGGGCACACATTTACAAAATAACAGGGAAATCTCCTGCTCTGGACTAATACGCTGAATCAATGGTGGCTATTGAACTTTCACTGAATATTAACTTCTACTGCACTTGGCAAACACACTTAGTGAAAGGTGATGGTGCCAGCCTGAGCTATTGATTGTGATGTAGATCTGCTGCATCTTGCCACTGCCAGCTCTGCCTAAAGGCGATGCCAGGCTGAGTGCCCTGACACTTTCCAGTGCCATGGTGATGAGGACTTGTGAACTGTCCTTTGTCTGATGTCAGGTGGTTCCATTTGCCTTTGGAGATAAAGCCATCTTTTCCTGCTCTGGTGGTAATTGTTAGCAATTACTATTGAATCTGATTTATGTTGTGCTTTTTTTTTTTTGTTGTTTGTTTGCTTGAACTATTCTACAATGCCAATTGGATTAAAGGTCAAGTTTGGCAGTCTCTCTCCATACACTCTAGCGTAAGCCTTTCTGATATCAAAGGGATTGTTTGGATGTAACTAGTGGGAGAATTGGCTCCTGTACTCTTGCTCAAGAGAAGTCAAAAGGTCGAAGTCCACCTAAAGATTCATGTTATCATCAGAAATGCAAATAAAGGAGATGGGAGTCACGAGGCTGGATGAAGGATGATGGGTCAGCATCTTGGGCACTCCCAGATGATGGCATGTGGAAATCCTGAAGGGAACTTTCAGGCATTTGGTCTAGGGATATCATGAATCCCTTAATTCAGTGGATATGAATTAACACAGCAGTATGAAGTTTCATTGAGGTATTTCTCGTCCTCCAAGGTGGAAAGGGTGGGTGAGACATCCCAGCATTTGTACCCAAATTTGCTAGGCAAATTGTGCACTCTTTTCCCATGAAGCAATTCCTTTGGCTGCATTCCACTAATTTACATTTTAGCACCACTAAGCATCCAATGTCCCATTTCATGGCATTGCTTAATTGAAGGGCATTAACTCTGCAATATCAGAGATGCAATTAATTACTTCATTAATTAGACTTTACCTACATAATGCATTAATAGCAGGCATCACATATTCCCTGATCATTCATCTCAAAGAAGCTGTGGCTTGGAGTGAGTAGATCTGTATTTTATGAAGTTTGCAGAGGTTTATTTTTAAATGACAGGGCACTTCTGAGTTCTAATTTGCATTACTCTGCTTTCCTGTGACCAGGCCTTCAAGGAGCAGTGAAGCAACCTTTGAAAGCTGGTTCACTTGGACAGCTGGCAATAAAAGGCTGTGTGTCAATAAGCATTATAGACCTGATAAGAGCCTGTGACTTGAACTATATGCAAAAGTGAAATGAACTTGCGTTCCTACTGATCATGACGTGCAAGGTCAGTGCAAACTACTGAAATATTGGATTGCAAATAAGCTCTTGGCAGTAAAAGTCCCAGCTCAGTACAGCTTGATCATTATAGGGAAGCATAGAGCTGTGCAATAAAACCAACACTGTTGGAAATTAACTCCTAAGAAAGGGTTATAAAATCTGAAGGAAGTTTAAAAGTGATTTTCTTTTTTATTAATATTTTTTCATAGTGTTCTCTAATTCTCATTCCTGTGCCTTTTTAATTCTGCATTTCACCTCAGGAGCAGTCACAGCTGAGGAAGGAAGTCCAGCTCAGCCCAAAAGATCAATGAAAGGGATGGAGAGGCAATTCCCTTTTCTTTTGTGTGTGCGTGTTGGTGTCTTTTTTCAATACAAGTGATGAATGTGAAAGCGATAAAGACTGAGAAGATAAAAAGCTGGGATTTGAGAGAAAGAGATACTTCCCATAAGGACATTAAACCCTTAAACCCATGAATGCACTGTCTGTGAAACTGCTGGAAGCAAAGAGAAGCAAAGAATGGAGTAGAAGTAAGTTTAAAAATATCTCTTTTTTTTTTTCTTTTTTTCTTTTTTTGTAAAGGTGCAGGATGATAAAAGCAGGACAGTGGACTTCAAATTGGGAAAAGAAAATAAAAGCAAGCCAGGGGTTACATCCTGTCCATAAACTTCATGTGTTCTTATAGCCATTTTTATATGCTTTTAAGTCCAGGAAAACAATGGTCCAAAGGACTGAAGACTTTTCCACATTAGTGGAAACTTCACTGAAGTTAAAAGAGCTTCGGAGTGAATTCTTCCTGAGTGACAAATCATACTTGATCATTTCATTAGACTCCAAGAGGAAGCAAAAATGGTGAGTCTGTTCTCTCATCTACAAAGGATGATGGCCTTATCATGCTTCAGTGGACAATCTGAAACCATGAAAAACTGATTTATGCTCTCAGTTATCTGAATGAACGGCACTGGCATTGCTGCTGTTCCTCTAGGTCCTGGATGCTTGCTGCTTTCCTACTGGCTGCCAAAAATGGAAAACTTGATTAGTAGTGACTGTCCAGACAGCTGAAGAAATTCCAGCTAAAGAAAGAGAGTGACAGGTCTAGCCAGGCTTGGGACACAGCAGCAGAGCTCCATCGATTCAGGAGTCTGACGGCCCAGGCTGGAATTTGTTCTTTTACCCCACAATGTTATGTCTCAAAAGCACAAGAAAAAAGGAAATAAAGCAGAGGAAAGCCAAATAAACTTAATTCCCAACCCTCTTTAGACACAGCTGCAGTGGTCCTTGTGCACTGTTAACTGGTTTGCACGTGAGTGCAGGCATTTACTGTTTGCTCTTGAGAATTTGAATGTTGAATTTGAATTGAGAATTTGAGTTGACTTTGCTGAGAGATGGACTCCCAGCTCCAGGAAGGCAGCTTGATGTTCTCCCAGCCCAAAGGTTAATGCTCTAATCCATCCCCTGGAGCTAAAAACAAGGTGGTGCTAAACCTTTCCCACTCCTTACAGAACATAATTGTTGTCAGGATATTTGGAAATGAGTAAAGGTTACAGATAAAAGCTTCCATTCACGCATCTTCCCTATTGGCTTAGTTGCTGACATTGTTCTGATTTCAAGATCGCAAAGATTCTGTAAAATCATCTTATTTGTCATGACACTACTGCTATTCACAGCTTGGGGAACACCATCCTCCTCCTCCTCCTCCTCTTGGGAATGGTTATAGCAATTACTGAACTTGAATTCACTGTTAATCCTTCATCAAGATCTAAAAGGGCCTTGGCTACCAACAAAGGGCAAACATTACATGAATATGTGAATACACAAATGTTCCCCTTGGGTTCCCTATGTCTGTTACTTTGATTGAAAACCAAATTTATGAGGTCAGCTGAAAGAAATTGCTTTCTTCTCATGTCATCATGCTCTTTTTCTGAGCACCTCTGGACTAGATCTTTATATAAGAGCTTTTCTTTCTTGCTCATCTATTCAGGTTTGCTGTCTGTTATGCCACAGCATAAAGGATACCAAGAAAGGTCTTGATTCACTTAACTGAATCAAAATCAAGTGTGGTTTGGCCACGTTCATTTTAGGTCTCCATTATCATAATGTGCCTGGCCTTTTTATTTAGCTCAATTGCTCTGTGGTTTGAGTGGTGAGGAAAGAGTGCTGATGTGTTTGTACCGTCCAACTTTTCAACACCGTCCTCGACATTCCTCATAAGAGAGCACACTTGGAAAGAAAAATCCCTTGTTGCCACGTGGATAGATTTTAGGCAAATTTTTCCAAGAGCAGGCACCTTAACAGAGCAGGAGCTGAAGTTTTTTTGTATTCTCAAAGAATTCATTGCAGCTTCAAAGTATAGTTTTATCAAATATTTAATATAACTCTATACAGCTGTTAGTTGTTTATACAAGAAGATAGAACTGTGTAGTTTAAGTCAAAATGTGCAAAGCTGAGCCAAAATATGTCCATAATTTGCATCTCTAAAGCTTGTCTCAAGGCTGTCTTCAAGCAAAAGCCATAAAGTTCAATCTTATATTCTTTATTGATTATATAGCTCATGGATTTTCCAGCCTGATAATTACTGAATTCAATGTGCTTGCCAAGTTCCTATGGCCCACTTCATCCACAAGGTAACATTAGCAGATTTTTAATTAGCTGGACTGAACTTTTAAAGACATTTTCTGTGGGCTAAGACTAGTGAGTTAACCCTACTAGTCTGACAGTTAAGTCATCTGTGTGTATGGGATTTAAAACCCACTTTTGAGCCCAAACTCCTGTGTCTGGGAAGGAAAGGGGAATCCACAGTAAGGCTGCAAAGGAATATCAAAGCTCCTGCATCCTCAGGCCTGACCTGCTCACTGAGAAGGCAGGAGCAGGAGATAGTAATTAACCAGGTAGTTTAATTAGTAGCTCAGCAGTCCCCAAATTCCACAGCTTTGTGTATCAAACCCAAAAATCACCGTTTGGCAAAAGACCTGCTCCTAACAAGCCAAAACTTTTGTTGTGCTTCTCCCCTGCACCCATCCTGCCTTTTGATAGAATTATTAGAAGATGGAGGGTAATCCTAAACACAAAAAGAGGGTTAAAGTTTTGGAAAACAGATTGAGTTCTACAGTTCTGACAGAGAAAAATCAGAGCTTAATTTCTCTTGGATTTTAATAGGGGGTCTTGCTAGTTAGAGAACACACTGAGAAAGAAACAGTCATGAGTCTCTGCATAAAATTGCTTTTTTGGCATAATTCACCACTGGTTTTTTAAAGATGTGTTTTAAATACTCTGAGGTTTAGTCAAAATAATGGAAAACTTGAATATATGTGTCCTTATTGGTCCAAGAACAAGAAATTTCAATCTAAGGCAGTACAGATAACATGATATCTTTTATTGAAACAAGAATATTAATCTAATCTTTATATAGTAATACGTCCAGAAGCGGAACTTCTGGGCCTTTCAGCTTGAACTTTATGAAATATTCGTGTTCCAATAAGAAGTATCACATTATCTACCTTGTCTACTTAAATGCATGTTTTAAATGATGGATTAGTGGCTATTTTGGGTGCATTTTTACTGTGTTATTATCTTGAGTCTCATTTAACTTACGCAACTGTTTTCAAAGTTATAAACCTGTACTCTTTATATGCCAAACTCAATCATGGTCTCTTTTTTTTCTCTGTGCTTTAGTCACACTTTCAAAATAAGTATAGTTTACACAGTCCCAGAGTGTTGTATTGATGTATTCTTGATTTATTTTTACTATATTTTACTTAATTTTTGTCAGCAAGAGAAAATATTTTCAAGAAAAGAGGTGATTTTAATGAATTTTATGCAGAAAGACCAGGTAAAAAATAACTAAGAGCCTTGATAAAATGATTATTTCTGATAGTGTGATCTCTGTGGAGACACTACAATCATTTCAGTGTAGTGGAAAGATTGTGTTAGCAATCACTGCCACTACCAAACGCTGCATGATGGATAACACTTGAGGGTCCCAATTCTTTAATTGCAATCTTTTGATTGTTTGCAAAAGTTGGATCTAGATATGCCAGTAAATCCAGTAAATCCAGCCCATGTAACTTACTGTGATTGTACTTGATGTACAGGCCTGGTCCACATCAAATAGCAGCTCAGGGCCTGAGAAAAGCAGAGACATAGGAGTAAAACAGGAATAACTGTGGCAGAAGGGAATCCTTGCCTAATACCCTGACCAGGTAGCATTTACATGGCAGAATTCCCAGGGATCAGGCCTTGAGGGGCACTTAGATGCTCAAATACAGTTCCAGACCCTTTATCCCCACTGGAGTAAGAGTATTTGAGATATGTTAGATATGCAGGTCTGTCGTTCTAATTTGGAACGGCAAGAAGAACGACACGGACTCTCAAGGGAGTCAGAACAGGAGAGAATCTCTAGTTTATTGCTACAGCCATGTTATATAGACTAGTTTGTGGAAAGTACAGAAAGGAAACTCTTATTGATTACTAAAGTGCTACATCACCATCATTGGTCAGTGGGGTTCACCACCCCCTGACCTTCTCCTGCAAGGAAAACACGGGAACAGACAAACAGCACCTGCAGGCTGTTTTCTGTCTTTGAGAATTGTTTTGAATCCTCCCATGAATTTCCCAGGCTAGCTTCTCAGGCAGGGCTGGCAGGCCATGGGGCTTGCAGCTTGCTCTAAAGCTAGCCTCCACACAGGTCAACACTTAATTTTGCCATTTGACAAGGGAATGAAAACCTAAACAGAGAACTTTTTCACCTGCACCAGTTTGGGTTCAGACAGAGCTTGAACAAAGGATGCAAACCAGTCCCTGTTGCACTAACAAGTAAATCCTAAGCAGGACTACCATGGTCGTTTTTCCCAAGGTTTCACCAGGGGAGCATTTTGGAATTGCTGCCAGGCCTCCCTTGAAGCTCCAAGGGATGGGGGCTGCCAAGAGATGTCTGCAGCAGAGCATCTCCCCTGCCAAGCTTGACCACTTTGTGGGCTGTGGCAGCTGGCTCTGGGCCTTCTGGGAAAATGAAGCTTGCAATGAGCTTTCGTCACTTCATGACCACAAAAGACATAAAAACCCTGCGAAGGGAAGGGCAGAAGGCTGCAAGATTCACTGGGGCCTTTTTAAAGTGCTTTGTTCTTCCACCAGGAGTTTTCAGAGTGCTTCAGAAACCTGACATCTCCTCTGGAGAATAACTGATAGGTTTTAAGAGCTGGTTTCCTGATAAAGAAATAAAAAATTGCAGTGTCTGGGTATATACTGTGTTGACTAGGCTACTGATAGGTGGTTAGACAAAGATAATATACAGATAGATTTCCTTTCTTTCCCCACTTTTTCCTAAATTTCAGTTGAAGTAGTAGCCCATTCTCTCTCCAAGAGCCTTGTACATCTGGAGAGCTCAGCACAGTGAACTCCTTTGTTTTTTGATAATGGACTCTTGAAGGATTTATTTTGAAAAAAAAAAAAGTTTAAAAATGTTTAAAAGGTTCTAAAAGTGCTTGAATAGAAAGAGATGTGTATCTGTAGCAGTACTTTCTGGTAAATTCTAAAGTAGAAATTAATCTTTGACACCTTCAGGAGATGCTTTGACTTTGTGATACACCACAGAGTAAGCTCTGTAGATTATCTGCACATAGCCAGTGCTAGGAAGCAAAAAACAACTGAAACTATCAGGAGTACAGGAATCCAGCAGCAAAGATGAAACTACAGGAAAAAAAAATTAGGAGCAATCCTAAGGTTGCCATATATGCCACAGATCTGTTAAGCACTGTGTGAGAGCTTGAACTGGAGCTTGGAAAAATCCAAAATGAATCAGAGAGCAATGGCATGAGGGGGATGTCAGCAATCAGCTCCAGCATTCCTGTTCAGCTGTCAAATTCTCCTGGTGGAGGAGTGGGAGCTTAACAGCTGAGCAAGAAGCCAAGTCTGGGAGGTGTAAGGAAAAACAGCATCTGCCACAGAATTGCTACTTTTGTGGTTTTCATCCATACTGCTCACTTTTGGCTTTCAGTGAGAAACCTTTTGGGGCCCCCTGCATTTGTGGGAAGTGAGCAGACCCTGCATCTGGACTCCTGGTTGGCAGCCTGAGTGTGCACATCATTTGTGACACTTGGGAAGGGAGTCTGTAGAAAAAGCTACTTCCACCTACATTTATTCTGGCTCCTTTCAGTTATCCATTCCTAGATAAATTCTCTCAAACCTGGTGACAAAACTGTAAGGTGCTGGTCAGTTTTTGTAAGGCTGCCTGAATGTCTTACCTAATTTCTCAGATTTCTGATAAAACAGTGGGGAGAATAAAAAAAAAAAATAAAAATCTAGTAGGATTGAAAGGTTTTAGCAAGCCTGAACTGTGATTTTGTAGGCACAATTCCTTCTGGCTGAGATGGGTCTGTGAAACACGAGGCTGAACTCCTGCTGAAGTGTCTTGGGTTGGATTAGAGGGATTCAGGTTGATGAACAAAGTCCTGCCTGTGGACATGAATGAAAAACCTGGCCTCAAGCTCCCCTATCCCTGACTGCACAAGTTCTTTCCTCTGAGTGGAGGGCACTAATGTGTCAGTTTGCTGGAAAGCAAAACAAAGGGAAAAAGGCTACTCTATATTCTTCCAGTGAGTGTGCAAAATTTAGTAGTTATAAAGGATAAATAAATGGAGCTCATTGATCAGAGTTTGTAGATTGGTGATATAAGGAATTATCCTAACAGAGGTCCCAAAACAGTAAATATATCAGTCACAGTGCTTAGAAATCCTGTCAGAAAATTGGCTAAGGGGATTGGAGGTATGATACAAAGTGATGAAGAGTGTGGAAGTGGTGGAACCTAGAATTGTTCAAAAGATATGTTGATGCAGCACATGGGAACAAGTCTTTATGGCGAACTCGATGATCTTGGAGGTCTTTTCCAACCCAAACATTCCTTATGATTCTCTGATTCTATGATAAAGGTCAGTGGTTCACATCCAGCCCAGTTCTTCTGGAGCTGGACTTTTAATTTTCTCATGGGGGCTCAGTATCTTTGTGAAAGAGGTTTGGTAACCTTCTTTTGTCGTAAATAAGTCCAGGTATCAAGAATTCTGCAAGCAGCATTTCCTACAAAGAAGGCAATGAGGAAATAGGCTAATTCAATTTATTAATTAAAACCTCTGCCAGAACAGCATTGAAAAGAATTCAGACACTGGTCTCTTAAACAGATCCTACTTGGCCATAATTGTAATACAGTGCTGATCTAGGACAGGAAAAGTCTGTCCCTGGGTATTATTCCTTTCTCAAAAATGAACAAATGAATGATCTTTAACAATGACACAATTTAAACTGGCACCATTCTCAGACATAGGAATCAATTTAGTAAATCTGGGGGAAAAATTTAAGTTTGGCACTTGGTAAATACAAATGCAAAGAAATTATAAAGGGGACATCCTCCCAGCTGGATTTTTCCAAACTTGCACCAGTTTTTGTTGCTTTGTTTATTGAACATTTCAATACATTTTCATTTTGTCTTCATAAATCCATTATATGCATTGAAGACAATTAGGAACAGCGTGATTTTGGCAGTGGTTAGGTTCAGAATTGGGAAACATTGTTCATTTTGTTTGTCTGCATCATGTCATAATATACCAGAGTACTTTGTTACCCTTTTGTAGCAATGTTTGTCATGTGAAGAGGCACTAGTTTAAATTCTGGGGGGACAGGTCATTGCTTCAGCAGGGGATGATTAAGATCTCAGCTTCACAATTCCACACTCAAATGTTTTTTACACTTTAGAGTTTCCTACATCAGTGTGTGTTTTGACAGATATGTTCTCCTTTTCTCCACAACAGTCAGCCAAGAGAACACTCTAATAACTCAGACTGAAAGAGGAATGATGAAAATTGATGGTCCAGATATAGATGAGGAGAGGCAATGAATTTTCTTTCACATGACAACCAAGAAAGAGAAGATTGGCTCTTACTTTGATTCAGATCCTTTCAATTCAGCAGGACACATTGAAGAGAACTTCAGGAAAAGCACTCGCTGGGCAAAAAATGTAGTGTTAGTTTTTGTGCACACATTGCATCAGATTCAACACCAAGGCTTTGTCTCTGGCCAGAAGGTGGAGTTCAGATGTGATCTACAGCTGAACAGCAGGAGCAGGAGCAGAACATCTCCTGGGCAGGAGTGGAAGAAGAACCCAAGTGAAGATGTGTCCTGGGCTGAGGCAATGTGAAGGAGGGAACTGGATGCGTTCAGCTGGAAGGAATGATGAAAAGCCTGTCTTGCCCAGCTAGAGGGTCATTTGGGGCCATTTTTGCTGGGCATTTTGAAAGAAAAGACCATGGCTGGGAGATTTTAAAATCTACTTTGAGGGTGTGTTTAAAAAGAAGGTTGTTTTTGGAACCAAAGCTAAACTTTAGGAATCCAGAATTAGAGGAATAAAGGTGGAGTGCAGGGAGAGAAGTTAGAGAAATGTTCAGCCCTTGTCCTATGGTCAGGTTTACTTGTCAACACCTTGTTTTCACCACAATTACTAGTAATTTGAGTCATTTATACAACTAGTTCTTGATATGTGCATTTTTTGGAAGAGAAAAGCATTTCTGGAGGTTCAGCTATTTGGTTAACTGCTATTAGCTAATAATTTTTTCCTATGTATGGCCTGATTCATTCTTCTTTTTCTGTATTAGTTACAAATCTTCCCTTAAAATTTAAGTACAAAACCCCAATGGAGATCATTGCACTGTCTCATTAGCTCATTAGCACCAAACCCCACAATGAAATGGAGGCAGTAAAGAAAGGGAACAGCATAATAATTTTGATCTGTGTTTCTTCTTTCTATGACTGACCAGCAGGACCACAAGAAAATCCTTCAACATTTCTTGCTGGAGTGACAAGACAATTTTAATACTTCTACTGAGTTTCATTTGGCTTAAAAATTTCCTATAAAGTGCTGTGATCAGTTTATTTAAATACAAGGCATGACTGCAGCAAGGCCTGCTCTTGATACTGTATTTTCCAGTGCTGAAGATGAATGCTGATAGAACAAAAAAAAAAAACAGAGGGATACAGGAGAAACCTGAAAAAATGTTTTGCACATTCCCTGTATGCTTTACCTTCCTTATTTTCCCCCAAGGAAAGAAAAGTAAAGCCTAATGGCAAAAAGTAGGATATGTAGCCAATTTTTTTACAGGGGAAAAAAGCAAAACTCCTTACTGAAAAGTAGGACAATTCTAGCAAAAGTAGGGCAGCTTAGTGCACGTTAAGTACCTTTGGATTATGTGCATTGTACCATGCTTACTTTGCACACACAATTAGTTGAAAGCGGGACTCCCCACATGAGTTCACTGAGGAAGATTTATCTCACCAGATAAAGCCACAGCACCACATCAAACAGGGTCAGAACACACCCGGCAAGAAAATAATCTGGAGAACAGCTATAACTGGCTGAGCTCATGTGAAAAATGAAAATGTCACTGGCACTTAGGCTGGAGATCAAATCAGAGGGGAAAAACGGAGGAGATCAGTGATGCTGAAGCAGGTTACAGAGATTAAAGTTCTAGATGTGAGCAGCTAAATTTGTGCTTAGAGTAACTGCACAACTGTGAACTTTGTGTCTTTCAGGATGAAATCATTTCAATGCTGGCAAAGGGTGCAAAAAACAATACAGTGGAGAATTTTTTAATGGCTTATTTTCATGAAGGGTTAATGGATAAATTAATTTGGGGGTTTGGGTGGCACTTTGACAACAATACTTCCAGGAGCCCTTGTCCAGAAGCAATGGATCTGCAAGGATATCATGTGTGGACTGATTATTTACATTCCATAAGGCAGGGTGTGGCAGCTGTTGGGCCCTGTCCTCCCAAAGGCTGTAAATACAACAGTCCAGGTTAAACATTCCTGCCTGGACCTAGAAATGAGCCCTGCTCCAGAGGACAACCTCGAGCTTTGAGTTAGGATTCTCAGCTCCTTGCACTGCTCATGGAGAGTTAGCAGGACATCCTGAGGCTTGAAGCAGAGATAGAAACCCAGCATGATCTGGAGGCTGATTTTCTGACACAGCTTCTCAAACGTTTTATCCTGCTCCATTTGAAAATTGGCTTACACAGACATATCTGTGATTTTATTTTTTAGGAGCTACGCTGAAATATGATCTGACAGTGCAAAAGGTATGTGGGAGAGTGAAGGTGAGGGCATATTAAGATGCAGAAACTCAGTATAACTCCTTTCCTTCAAAATGAGTAAGTGTATTTGCAAGCAGGGCCTGCTTGGCCTGTCTGTCTGAACCAGCAAACTTCCAATTTCGTTTGTGTACAGTCAAAATGATGCTTCTATTGGCAAGAAGGAAGGGGCAGTGCTCCTTTACAAGGTTACCTACAGATACCATTTTAAAGGTGAAATCTCCTTCCATCTGTGTCAGAAACAAATATCAGCACCCAAGGCACAGAAGCCATTTTTTCCCCCTGGTTTTAAATTTGAAAGGCTTCATAAAAGGAGTTAATGAAGGCAGTGGCTGTGAAGAGATGTCTCAGAGCATGGAGGTGGAAGTCAGTAAGATCTGAAAACATAATTTACATTTGAGAAGTGATGCAGCCAGAAATTAGGTTTCCCTTAGAGTCTCTAAGAGATTGAAAAGAAGTGTGGGTGTTTTATCTCAAATAAATCTGTGTCTGACCCACAAAGTGTCTAGTTGGGATTTAAGTTAAATAGGCAGAGCTTCAAACATCAGAACTCCCATGCTTCTAAGCTATGGAAGGATTTGCTTTGGGGAGTGCCAATGTGCAGCTGAATAACAAAAATTGTAAACTTTAATATCTCTTCAAGACATGAGGACTGGCCCCAGGCTCTCCATTGACAGAGAGACATGAATAAGATGGCTCAAGGACTGGAAATACCCATCACAGATATCTGCAGTGACAGTGACATAGGAAATGACACCTCCTGACAATCTCCTGTGCCCTGAGTGGAAACATATTTACCCAAGATGTAGGAAAATGGGGAGACCACATATGAAGTACTGAAACATCAGAGAGAAGCTAAATCAGATCCATGATTTTCAGTTACTGTGTTCAAAGTACACCCAACTAACGAGACAAAAAATGAGACAAAAGAGAACTGAAGTTTGCATTAAGGACAGCACATGGGCAAAGTACATCTAATAGCTCAACTGGAGGGATGCTCAAGTGCCCTTAGCAGGATAAAAATGTGCTCAGGGGGTAGGCTGATGGCCAAAAGCATTTGTTTGGAGCTTCATGTTCTGCCCCACTGCAAACAAAGAGCCAGTTCTTGTCTGCTGATTCTCTGTGTTGAAGGTAGAAAACCAGGAGAAATAGTTGTGTGTATTTCGACAAAAATATGGTGACTTTCATATTGCCCCTTCCATGTAAAGAATCTCTGAAAGCTGTGAATTTGGACTAGTGTCTCAGGCCAGAGAGACTCCTCTCTACATGTTTGTAGTTCCTAGGGTTTACAGGGGAACACATGACACCTCTCCACTGAATAAATTAAACTGGGAAGAAGCATTTTATGTCTTTCGTTTTATTTTCTTTCATTTATGTCTGAGTTCTTAATTTTTCAATCCTTAATATTGCATTATTTTATACAGATACAGTGATAAGCTTAGAGAGATGCTACTTTGAAAACAGGCACAATGCTTTGAAATATGGAAATGAATGGCCCTCTAGAACTCCTGGATGAATAAATCAAAAATTTTACCTTGAGAAAACAGTTGAGGGAGGTTAAGGAAGTGATTTTTTTGTTTGTTTGTGTTAATTTGTTTTGGTTTTTTTGTTATGTAAACTGTCTTCTAAAAAGGCAAGTTAGAAATTAGCACAGGCTTCAAAGGATACGTGGGAGCATTGGAATCTCTCCAGAAAAGAGGGAAATATTGTCATCTGCCAGGACTAATCTTCTTCAAATGTTTGAGAAAATGTGATCAAGATTAATTCTTTATTCTTTTTCCTACCAGCCTTGTCTGTTTATCTGATGGGAAGGATGCAAGGACATTATTCCATACAAGGTAGAAAACTTTTTGATCCAAATATTTAAAGTCACAAAAAAAGCCCGCCTTAGCTTAAATGTAATGCATCTTCTGGTCCAAATACTGTGACTTCTGAGATGCTGGAGCAGCTTTATGAGGATAAGGATTCCAGCAACTCCAGACACATGTTTGTGATCCTCAAAGTGCTGTGATGACACTGAAAATACTTCCCCAGAACTGAGTTGTGATAGAAAAAATTACTGGAATTTCTTATGTAGATGTATTTTATTTATTTATTTATTTATTACTTCAGTTCTTCCTTAATAAAAGTTTTGCTTCTGCAGCTTCTCATAAGAATATAACTAAAATTGAAAAAATGGTTGTGTTATATAATGACTATCAGCATCCTTCTGCAAGTGAAATATTATCACTATGCTATTTTGTTGGTTTTTTTTTTTTTAAATTAAGTTGTTCTAACCCTTATCCTGCTACTTTAAAGTTGATTTCTATTCATGGTACCTCACTTGTGCAATAAATAACTTCCACTTGTGACTTTGCAAACATGAATGCATTCATTATGTCTTGATTAGATACTAGAAAGTCCAGCCACAACTATTTAATAAGGTGGAATAAAAAACTCCATTTCTATATCTGTGCAACTTCATCAGGGCTAAGAAGTTTTACAAATGCATTGAGATCCTCTCTGATTTGAGTCAAGGTTACGGAAATGAAAGCTTATTTAAAAAGAAGGAGTGTTCTTTCTGGCCAGCCCAAATCTCCCAGTCAACAAAGATATAAACTATGCTACATACAGTATTTCTTCTGCTGAGCATGATAGAAATTATTACTAATCATATTCCCCTCTGAGTGATTCTTGCCTAACTGAATTTACTGCAGTGAGCAGAGATTCAGTTTTAAGGGAAGTTAATGGTGTGAGGAAATTAAAGAACCATGGAGCACAGCTCTGGTGAAGATTTGGGTTACAGTTATTAAAATACTCAGAGCAGTGGGTAGGTTTCTGAAAGCTGAAGCGTCAATATGTGTCAGTATGTGTAAATAAATAAATACTTTAGACTAGACACCTCAGCCTTGAAATCAGACATCCCATGACTTTGTTCTGACCTTTGTATGTTGAAGATTTTCAGGGAAAAGAAGGTAGTTTGTAATGCATTTGCTGAATAAGGAACTTCTAACTATCATTTCAGAAATCCCAGTATGTGTTTAGACCCTTTTAACTAAACAGTTAATCCATGTTTTCACTAATTGTGGTGACCATGACTGGAGCTGTCTCTCCTGAGAAGTTACTGAGGCACTGAAGGGGTACAGTCATTTCTCTGTAACCTCTTTTGGATAGAAAATGGAAATATTTTTCTCAGCAAGTGCTTCCCGTTCTTTCATGAGTGTCCACTAACCTTGTAGTTCTCTTCTTCCATGATTTTGGTCTTTATGGGATTCCTTTCTTCAATACATAGGAGAGGTTTGCATATTCCCATCCCTGGAAGTGTTGAAGGCCAGGTTGGATGGGGTTCTGAGCAACCTGGTCTGGTGGAAGGGGTCCCTGGCCACAGCAGGGGACTGGAACTGGATGAACCTTAAGGTCCCTTTCAACCCAGGCCATTCTAGGATTATGATGTCCAAGAATACAATCCACTAGCAAACATGAAAATTTCAAACAGGTGCGAGGATGCTTTGCTCTTTCTCAGCATAAGGCAGAAGTTCCTAGCACAGTGAGGAAAGCTCATTATACAGAGTAAAAGTGGGATCTGTTGACAGGAACTACAGTTTGAGTGCTATCAGACATACCTTTATTCCCTTTTCCTCCCAGTCTCTTTGCTTTCACATGACTGCTGCTCAGGATTTCACTTTCAAATAAATATTTGGCTCTTATATCCAAAAAGACAAACAAATACACAGAGAAGAATTTGCCTGAGTAAGCGAACGCTCCTATTCAAAATTCTGCGGCTAGATGAACGGATAAGTGACAACAGTGATGAATAAATAGTGCCTGGGCCTGCCAAAACCCAGCATTAGAAAGTATAAACAAAGCAGTACAGAAAACAGATGGATTCATTTTAAGTTTTACCCTTTTTCAGTCAAGAGATGCTAATGAGGCAACTTCACTTTGCACTGTGACCCTGGCAGAGCGTGTGCCAGCAGCAGCGAGGGGATGGACCAGAGCAGGGTCTGGGTGCCAGCACACAGCTACCTTCCCCAGAGCCAAGCCATTATTACCAAAACTACAAAATCCCAGCGTGGATCTTCCTGCTGAATAATGCCTGAAGAGAACTGCAAGCACCATCACAGAGATGTCACTCCAGCAATGAGGTATTTGCGGGTATTTGAGCTGGATTCATCGCAGAGAGGAGAAACGCCGGGATTTGCTTGCCGGGGTTTGGTGGGGAGAGGAGGAGAGTGCTGGTTCAGTTCCTGGTGCTGAGAGGAACTGAAATGTGGTGAGGTTTTGAAACTGCTCCATCAAATCAGCCCCGTTGCCTGTTTCCTTTGAGGGTGGCCAAAGCTCGGTGGGTATCGGAGGCAGGTGCAGTCTGTTCGGCACTGGCACCAGTGCCATATGGCAACTTCTCCCTGAGGAAATCAGCCTTTTGTCTGCTCCTCCTGGAAACCAAGAAACAAAGGCTGCTATGAAAAATACAGCTTATGGGGGTTTCAGTTTCAAAGTGGTTACAACAAATTTTAAATATAACAAAGTTATGCTTGAAATAAAACTCCGAATTTGAAAATTATGTATATCTGGCAAGCTCTGCTGCAGATACCCAAAATATAATATGTCTGGACATAAAGCCAAGAAAAAACATGTCTTTGTCTGCACATGTGGATTCAGATACTTGTTTCTAGAAGGAAATTATAAGAGAAATAACATCTCCCAATGACAATTGCTTATTCTTAAAGTTTTCAGGGGAAATTTCTAGCAGCAGGTCTCAACTCTCCTGTGGTTTCATCCCCAGCAGGGCCTGCTGCTGCCTGCTACTCTTCTGCAGATTCTGCCCCCTGTGCTGCTCCTCTGTGTCTCTGTCTCCTTCTTCCTCGTGCCTTTGACACTGCTTCCTTTTAGAATGAGAGTTGTTCCCCAGTTTTGCCCCACAGCTTGCATCACTGGTGGCTCAAACATATATATTTCTATTTAAAAAAACCCACTATATAGCGGTGATATATCCAACCTGTGCTGCTAACAGCCAAAATGACTTTTGCTAGAACCATCTAAAGTCACTTTTCACACATATTTTCCTTCCAGGCATTGTGAAAACTGCTCTGGTCTTTGATCCTGTTCTGGGAAGCTCACATGTGACCCATGTATAATTATTATGGCCTTCACAGCCATCACTGGTGGGATCTGTGTTGGGACACCTGTGAGCTGGAATGTGTCTCACCAGTTGGAAAAATTATTTTATAGCTACATGAAAGGTAAAGGGAATATATAGCTGTGAGATTATTTCACAGAGAAGCCAAGAAAACCACGGCTGTGACTTCTCAGCAAGCAGAGAATTTAATTCATAAAACAAATGTGTTTGAAAACAAAAGCCATGATGCTCCCTGCTTTCTCATTCATTTTTCATGTAATAGAACTCACCTTCTGTCCGTTCAGTTATCCAAGGGCTTTCATAAAATAAGGTATTCATATGTATAGACACACTCATACATATTTGAGGTATAATTTCCCTACAGTAACATTGTATTCCTACATGAAGCTAAATGAAGAATTGACCCTAATTCTTTGACTGCACAAGAGCAAGAGGCCTAATGGCTCTTCTGTGCTTAGATATATTTGATGAAAGGAGTTTAATAACATAACAATGTTGCTGCCTTCCGCTGTAGGTTATCTCTGGTTGATTGGAACAAATTCCCAAAAGAGTTCTGGTATTCTAGTCCATTTCCTAATCAAATAGGTTCATTACTTATGTAATTTTCCTTGTCCTGTGGGGAAAGGACATGTATATTATTGTATATTCCACGCAGATTTCGAAATCAAAATCATATCATAGTCCCATTTCCCATCCTCCTCCTCCTCCTCCCTTGGTTCCCTTTTATCCAATCACTTGGAGGATGCCATCATGCTTGTGCTTTCTTACCAAGGAAGTTGTCTTGTTAAATATATCAGTTTTTTTTTTTTTGGCAAGCAGTGGAGGCTTTAGGAGATTGCAGAAGAGCCATGTACCATGTTCACCATCCCAGCTGCTGGCTTTCCTTGATTGCTGTTATAATTTTGTTGCACTAATCAGCCACAAAATTATAACAGTCATGTAAGGCAAGCAATTACTAGGTGTCCTGGGATAGTCCAGCCACATTAGGACTAAATTAGGACTATTCCTAATTTAAAGAAGCCATAACTGCCAGTGTATATGCATGTATTTTTCTTAAACATTTCTAACTATAGTTATCAAGTGAAATAATAAATTGTATTCCCCCTTGTTCTCCTGCAGGGACTGTGCCTAATGCTGGAATTACTGACATCTGTATATCATTTCAGTGGCAAATTACAGCTGGGACATGCTAACCCCAAAGTGTGAGTAAGAGCTGTTCCTAAATGATTGGAAACTTCTTGGCAATTTATTGTTGAATTATAATAATTAGCTTAGTCTTCATTCTCTTTTGATAGTTGTGCAAAATTTGTGCTATTTTCTTAGCACCAGAATTGATTGTTTAATCAGCAAGAAGAATGGTCTTTCTGGTGCAGATTAGATTTCAACTAAGCCTCATTTTGTGTTAATTGTCTCATTGAAAACTTCCTCTCCTTCTCTCCTTCCCCCATATAAGCAGAGGAATAATGGAAACCTGGAATTAATATTTCCATGGAGATGATGAAATTTCCTGAGTTGCTCCAAAATAATCTGAATTTCAAAACTCTTTTAACTACTAATTAGAGGGAAACTATAATAAATAATACAAATATATTAATGGCTAAAAGACATTATCTCATTATAGATAGCTTATGCCCAGTTCTCTAATAATGTATTCTGTGTTTGCCTAACAAGAAATACAACATGGAAACTCAAATTTTGTGCTGTTTATCTCTGTTGCCAGTGAATAAGATTAGAGTAACTGTTTATACATCTGTTAAAAGCTATTCTCCTTGAAAACAATGAATATAATAATGAATAATGAGTTTTTCATTCATGGGATGGTGGACAAATTGTAAAGAGGTTAGAAATAAACTTTATTTTTCAAAATGAATGGGTTCTAGCCCTTGTATCCATGTCATGACTATCCAAGGAAAAGAAAAATTAAAGCTTTTTTAGACAAGGGCTGAAAATTTAAATAGCAGTCTAAGATTCACGTGCTGCAGGGAATTTGGCCTTTGACTGCCACACTTTGTATTGTTCAGCTGGTGTAATAATAATTATGAGATAGCTTTGTTCACCATGGAAAACATGTTTTAATAATTCTGTGCTGCTTACCAGGAGTAAGATTAAATAAATGGACCATGGGGCAGATGAATGAGACTTTTTCTGGTTTCATTAAGAGTATCAAATGCTTAATTGAGAAACCAAAATGAAATTCAGAAAAACCTTTTGAAGTAATCATTCCCTTTGGAGATGCCTGAATTCTGGAAGCTGGGAAAGCTTCTGAAACTTCTCAACAAATGATATTTTGTAAGTATGAAGTAAAATTTGAGGTACAACAGGTAGAAGAAATAGAAATGAGAAGCTGTTTTTAGGAAATGATCCTTGTTGTATCTTTTATATATAAAAGCTATATATTTCTATATGTGCAAACACAATGCTTAGGGACATGGTTGAGAGGTAGATGATGGTTGGGTTTGATGATCTTAAGGGACTTTTCCAATTTAAAAGATTCTGGTTCTCCAAAATAACTCTTGATGAAATTTAGATATATTTCCAAAATTCTGGGAGACAATTCTACAAACAATAGTTGGCTCTATCTCCAGTGGTTTGAGATTGTATTATATGCAGGTCAAAAAGCACTGTTTCTTCTTATTATTAAGAATAATATTATAATAATATAAATATTATAATATAAATAATATTATTATCTTATTCCATTGAGTATTTAAGTTCTACTTGACTCACCTTTAACAGTTTTTAAGTGGTTTTCAACAAGTTACCTTGCAAGTGTCAGCTTCAAATAGTCTCTGACTCCTAACTGACAAATCTGTACCCTTTCTAGAGTGGAAGAAATAATGTTCTAAAAATGGGAAATATCATTATTATTTAACTAACTATGTAAATTTGGTTCATAGCTCCCCTTTCCCTTTGTTCAGTTTTTTTGTTGAGTTGTTTTAATTCCCCTGTGATTCCAGATATTTTTTGTAAGCTCCTAATTATATGTAACACTTCAGCATATTTGTCAGTTTAAGGACATTAATGATGTCTCTGTCCAGAAAAATCAACTTTACACGTGCCTAATTATCATATCAATTATTTTCTTATTCTGTACATGCCTGTCTAGAAGAGAGAAAATTTAAGTTAATTCAGCAGGTCTGAGAACACTGATGGAGTCTCAATTTTAGCACAGATTTCTAGCTACATTATAATTGTAATTGTAAAATTGTAGGTATTTTATCTTTCTAAAACACACCACAAATAACCCTAGTACTTTTCTAGCACTGGTAATCATTCTGTGCTCACTTGCTTTTAATTTCAACATTTGTTCACTCCTTGGGAATAACCACAAACACCAGAATTGTACAAGATTTCTATAATTAAGAGTCCCCTCCCTTTCATATCATAACTTTAAATATTAATGAGAAACCAATTCAGAATCAGCTTCTGGTTGTTTGTAGGAAGATCCCCCAGTGACATATGGAGCTGTTATGAATGGTGAGCATAGGAGAAGAGTTTAGTTAATAGTCTTTGAAGACTTCCCAGAAATTAAATTTTCATAGTGAGTGTTGAACTTGGATTTTCCCTTATAGAAATCATTAAAGGAACCAAAGAAATTAAAATGCACATAGGCTGGCATAGGGCCTGATAGATTAGCATGAGAGTTCTGTTCTAATTTAGAACAACAATCCGGTGTCTTTGTCTTCTTGAAGCAGCAATAAAATTCTAAATCTATTATTATCCTGAAATGATAATATAAAATCATATAAAATGTTATATTATATATAATATAAATATAATATAATATAAAATGATAACTCAGAAACTTTCATGGAAGTTACACTGATCATTAAGTCAAATAGCACCAGCTGTGGACAGAAGCCTAAATAATGTGAAAGATATGACATAACCAAACCTGAACATGAGTCATACATTTACTAGCTCATTTATCCTAAAAAAAATCACCTGGGCTTAAAATCAAAAATATGGATTATGAAAACCATCAATGTCATTTGTTCTGTTTTGTGGAAGTCTTATAATCCTTGCTGCTCGATTTCCAATGAGGAAAATGGTTTACTCTTACTGAAATTGTGTCTGGAATGAGTTTCCATCCATAATCTCTCAATACAAATATATTTTAGCACATATTGTATATGTATATATTTCTATACACACATTTCTCTATGTGTGTGTTTATACATACATCTATCTCTCCACCTACAGGTATGTAAATATTTTTATTTTAATCACTCAAGCATGCAGTTCTGTCAGCCAGCCCATGCACTGAAGTGCTTATTTGCAAGACAAGGAACTAAATATTGAGAGAACATGTTCAAAATTGAATGGTCTATATAAGTTTTGTTTTATGCTAGACTGGATGTGAAAAAATGTCTGTTTTGTATAAAATATTAAGAGGCAAAAGGACAACAGAGGCCATGTAACTGAAACAGCTTGTTTCATTTCAAGTACCCTGGATCAATATATTTTTCCCCCACTTCTACTCATCCCTTTGTTCCCAAAACTAATCCTGAAAATAGGTACTGTCAAAGTGTTGCACAGTTAAGATATTTTTATAGGACTGTTGTGTGCAAGATCATTTTTATTATTAATATGGATATGTATGTGTATATTTTTGTCATTTATCAAAGGTGAAAAAAAATAATGTTATGATATTCTACTTAAGTAAGAATATATTTCAATTGTTCATGATCAGTGAATGCTAACAGCTGATATTATAAGTAAACAGTTCATATAGGATTTGCTTCTGCATCAAACATTTTCAGAGTCATAATTCTTATCTTAATTTGAGGGAAAAAATTAGACCCTGGATTAAAAATTTCCTTCACTTTTATTAATAAATTAGGATCAATAAGCAGTCTGATTAAAAAATCTCTTAGACATGTATGCTCCAAATACTGTGCTTAGAAATCTTTTCTTCATAAAAAGTGAAGGACAAACAGCTGCATTTGACCAGCTACAATTATCTAAAGGTTTGTCAGAAGGAGAGGATTTGGCTTTATATCTTCAGATGATTTAACTTTGAATATTCCTCTGCAGTCACAGTCCAGGAGCAGAAATGTGAATTCAAGCAGGAGCTGTAACCACAAATGTAGGATGCAGCAAAATTTCGTTCTCCCTTTGTGCCACTTCAGTCTGGCATAATAAGGAAACTCAGAAATATTTCATGATATGCACTGATGTAAGAACTATTTTTATATCCTGAATGGATTTTAATGGCATTGGAAGAAAAGTGCTCCTTCTTTTCATCCTGTGTACACAAAAATTCTGAATGTTACCACACTGAGATAGGAATCCTTCTGAATATTTAATGAGGATGTGCTATGTGCTACTGACAACTCAAAAACAAAAAAAGCAAAAGAGGCTACACAGAGCTATTTTACCATCTCTCTCCATCCCATTCAGTATTTCAACTTACAAGAAAACCTGCTCTCTAAACATTTTTAGATAGCTTTTCTTGTTTTAAAGAGGCCTGAACATGACTTTGGTGAAGTTGGCATTGAACTCGTAGTTGGGTCCTTCATGGGATTTTTTATTCTTTTGTTTTTGTTTTGGGGTTCTGTTTTCTGGAGTTTTTTAATCTTGAAAGGCAAGTTTCACTCTGACAGTAAATTTCATTCTGGTGAAGTGAATTTAATGAGGGTGAGTTCTTCCACCATTTAAGACAGACTTTGTTGGGTTTTTTTTTCAGTTTGGTCAATGGTTTTGTTGTTGTTTTGGTTGGTTTGGTTTATGTTTATTGGGGTTTTTTTTGTTTGTTTTTTGGGGGGAAGGGGGTTTGGTTGTTCAGCCTTTGTTGTTTCTTTTTCTTTTTCTTTGGAAATGATATTTATATTTTCCATATTTTCTGAAAGTAACGCTGCTTTGTAGCCTGGATCTCTATCTGGTGATTTTTATTTTCATAGAGCTTCCTAATTTCTTTTGCATTTTTAAGAAAATAAAGATCCCAGAAACCATCAAAGCTGTTACAGGTCTCCAGGAATATCTCTATTTCAGTCTCAGATGTGATGGTATCGAAGCACTGGCTGGGAACCACTGTTCTCATCAGTACATACCATCCGGTGAATATTATTCTTTTCTTTGGGGGAAAATTTATGTTTCTTTTTCCTCCTTTTTTCACTTCCCAGGTCTTCAACTAAAGTTGATGAAGCACTCTAAGTCCCAATTTGTGTTTTAAAGCCCTAAGCCAGAAAATAATAATAATAAGAAAAAAGACATTTGAGAAGTTTTGCACTTTTTTTCCTGACTTTGACAGCAGCAAGAGAGGTCCTCTTAGAGCACCATAAAGTATTCTCTAAACTAGAAGTCATTCTCTTTTTTAATTAAAAATCTTTGACCCCATATTTTTCCTACAATAAGCTTCTATTCTATTACCTTTATATTTTCAAAGCTTGTGTTCTGAAAAACAGAGTGAAGCATAAATTGTGTGCAAACAAAGAAAGCCTGACCAAAAAGCCATCTTTGAAAGAAATGAGCATTTTTTGATGTTTAAGATGACAAACAAGTGCATTTCATAAAGGAAGGCAGCAGGATCTGACTCATGAAGGGTAATGAGGTTTGGAAGGCATCCTGGAGGTTTGTACATCTTCTTGGATGAATATCCTTCTAAAAAGTGAATAGCAAGGGGGTTGTTCCTGCCCTCAGAGCCCCTCCTGTGGCCAGGATAACTTTTAGCCTTGATTTCAGAAGCTGCAGTGCAATAACAGCCTGCCATAACTCCTGTGTGCTCTGCTCTCTCCCTGATGCCCTCTGCCAGCTGAAATAACCTGGGCCACACCAGCTTCAGGTGGGGAGGGAGAGGGAACAGTGATTTGGCATGCCAGCTTTTATTTTTTTTTTATTATTTTTTATAAATATTTATTTATAATTTTTTTTTTTTTTTTTTTTTTTTAGCCTGGATTTTATTAACCAAACTCAACCCTGCAGGTTTTTAAGGGCTGTTCAGAGCCTGGGCTGAGCTGGTCAGTGAATTGCTGCCTAGAGGAACAGTGTCTCCTCTCCCCTCAGCTGGGTGGAGGATTGAGGGCTGATCAATCCCCCAGGATAAAGGTACCCTTGGAGATATCTCTTGATGTGTCACCAGTGACAGGCACCCTGTCCTTCCATGCCATGGGATGCTCCTAAACCTCAGAGGGCTCTGGGCACCCCCTTGGTCCCCAACCCAGTGTGGGACTGTGTTCATGTGACAGCAGCCATGCACAGGAACACGCTGTGTGTGTGTTTGATGAATGTTCCAAATCTGGGTCAAACAATATTTGCTTGGGCACGGAGAAAGTCTGGGAATTTGATCTTGGCATGCGCCTGGAGCCAAAAATATAGCGCAGCAAATGGGCATAGGAAAGAGCTGGCTGAAATTCACCCCTCTTATCCCAAATGTCACTCGCAGAGTGATGTTCTCAGAGACTTTTAGGCTCCCAGAAGACTCAGTTGTGCCAG
Organism: Poecile atricapillus; assembly: GCF_030490865.1. Taxonomy (NCBI): domain Eukaryota; kingdom Metazoa; phylum Chordata; class Aves; order Passeriformes; family Paridae; genus Poecile; species Poecile atricapillus. The sequence continues at coordinate 2,330,482 of NC_081266.1, read as the reverse complement.
TGGTATCTGAATGTAATGAAGCTGACCTGTCAGAGGCAAATCCCAGTCAGCACATTAATTCACTCGCTTTACAGATGTGATTCTTCAAAAGATCTTTGTAATATAGATTTTTGTCATTTAAACTTTGAATTGCCACCCTCTGCAGTATCTCTCACAGTTTGTGTCCCATTAAACATACCTGCAAGCCTGCTTAAAAATGTAATTAAATTGCTGCTGCTGGAGGGATACTTTACTGTCAGCCAGGAAAACATTCACAATTGGGAAGCAGTGTCTGATTTCCCAGTGCTTTAGCAAAAGTCCCCTTAGTTTTTCTGTAAGATAATGTAACAAGGGTATCTAGAGTGTGGGTGTAAGCTTATATTCTGCTTGTTCAAAGAACAAACTGCACTTAGGCTGGCCCTCAATCCACAGTTATCTCTTAAAAGTTCTCCTTTGTACATTGAAAAGATATGTGATAGCAGATGCCAAATTCAGCTTTTTAAACCATACCTAGAGTGAATAGCTAATAACCTCCTGATTCGTCACTGCTGCATGTTTCAAGCTTTGCAGGTGACTTCATTTTTGAGACTGAAATACCTATTTATTTATTTTTTTTAATCAATTGTGTTTAGATCAGTATCTGCTGCCTATGAAACTTGTTTGGATTAAGATTTCATTATGAATGGCCCAGATTCATTTAAGAGGTTGTCTTAAAATATCTCTGATAGACTTGGGCAATTTATGATTATATTTGAGAGCCAGCTGCTGACTACAGAGTAAAATCAAAACCACCTCACAATTCACAGTTTTGTTTGGCTTAAAGTTTAGATTCAGTTCACAGAAAAGAAGGGATGAACTCTCCACCCCAAGATTTGCTCATCCTTTTTGCAGCTGTAGAATACTGGAGAGCAATTATTATTAGAAATCCAACTGAAAACGTTGCTTTTCTCCTATACAGGGCCCTGTTTTAACAAATAAGTCCTTCTGTAATTATTGTGGTGGTGCTGTATTGCTAAAATATTCAAATATGAATGACATTACAAGGAGTTCTCTGTGAGGAATAAGGAATCATGCTGCAATCATAAAGAGATAGCAATTTAAAGCAACTAAATTCAGATTATACATGAAAAAAAAGGGAATTAAAATGCCTGGGATTTGTTCCAGTGTTTGCCCAGATACTCTTTATGGCATCAGTCTTCATGGAGCCACTTCACAGTTTTTTCACATTCCCAAAGAGCAACCTACATTTGATTCAATGTACACCTGTGTAAAGCAAATTTAGTTTCAAAAGAATGCATCTAATTTATTCTTTTACTCAAACAAAATGCAGCCTTGGTTGTTGTTTTGGGGTTTTTTTTTCTTATTAATTAAGAGATAAACCATTATTTTTCTTTGATGTATATAATTTTCAGTTTCTAAAAAGATACACTGCATGAAAAATTTCACAAGCTCTAGTAGCACTTACATTCTTGTGTCTTGCACCATCAGAGTCATGTCCAAAAAGTATGAAAGTTTAAGATGTGCTTTGTTTTCTTTTTAAAATCTTAGAAGATTTTTTTTTTTTTTTTTGTTAAATCTGAGAGTCAAAACCAAGCTGTTACTTTTAAATTTTTGATGTACTGGTTCTTGGGAAATGCCATTGCTTTATTTTAGTTAATACAAACAATCATGATTAGCTAGAGGAAATAAGCAAAACAGAATGCTTATGCTCTTATTATATTAATAAACACATTATGAGTGAATCCTTGACAATTTAAAAAAAAAATTTTTGTCTTATTTGTATTTCAGACTCTGGAATAAATCTGTGGCCAGAGTTCAGCTTGGATGGTGAAGCTGAAGCTACAGAGATAAGAAACTGCCTGAAATGTCTCCTTGTACCTGCACTATGGTCATGGGAAGCATGGAAATTATGGAAGCAGTGGATTCCCAGCCTTCTGACATTTGCTGCATTCTCCTTGTGCTGATCTTATGTATCTTAGCCCAGTATTAAATCTGACTGCCTGCAAAATAATGCTCTAGAGTTATTTTCTGTTGTACATACAAAATGCTCAAGTGGTTGAGTAGACTGCATTTCATCCAGATTTAACATAAAGTTATTATCATTAAATAATCATTAAATGCTGCTGTGAATGAGATTTATACAGCAGTGATAAACTTACAGTCCCCATCAGGTTCTCTACACACTTTACAAACTCCAACTCTAAAGGCAGAAGATATAAATGAAAACACAAGCTACAAAAAGCACAGTACCATACAGTTATTCTTTATTCTGCATTTAACTGCCTTGCAAGAGTTTTGAAAACCAGCAAATGGTCAGACATTGCCTACAGCTTTATCAGAAAATTGCTTTTCTATCAAAAGAATATCTAACATGACAAAGGAAAACCCTCCTATTCTCCACTAGTAACATGAGAATATTAATATTATTTAATAAAACCAGAAATTACTGGGATCACGGGAATACTTTAAGAAGAAATAAACCACGCTCCACCCACATGAAGGCCATCAAACATTGGTGGACACACCAATGTCTTAATTATCTATTCTATTTTGTGCTCTATTTAGGAATCAGGAATTGTTCTTCATTTTAAGCTCCAGTTCTCCTGTCTCAGTACTCTGTTAGTGCACCTTCCCTCTGAGGAAACCACTCATTCTGCACTTTTTGTCTCTGCAATTAGAAATGCCCAACGTGATGATGGATTTCTTCCTTCTCTGCTTCACCTCTGCACATTCAGAACTCAAAAAAACATTCAAGTTCCTCCCTTCTACATTAGCTAGATGAGCAGGTTGTTCCTGAAGTTCTGGGGATGGTTTGACTCAAAATCTTATTTGAGCATGAATGATCCCTTAGCCAGCAATGGACAGACATGTGGTTGAAGCCCCTGGTTCTAAAACCTAGAAAAGAGTACAGAATTTGAAAATAATTATTAAGAGAAAAAAAAAAAACACAAACATTGCTCTCTTAGGATGAGATATTGCTAAATAGAGGAGGTGCAAATAAATTTTAAAAAATATTGTGAAACAGTCAAAGGAAATCAAACATTTTTTGAAATTTGGCAAGTCTAGCTCACATCCTCTTGATTCTGGGTTCTTTTCACACAACACTGAGTACATTTAGGAGCTTCCAAAATTAATGGGGATTTTTAAATAATGCAACAGACTAAATCCTAAATTGGGGCCTGTCATTTCACATTTCTTTCAGTTACACAATGAAATCTGTAGGCTGCAAAAGATCAGGCGATGCCCTGGGTGCAAGCATCTCTCCTTGCTGGAGAGTTGGGTGAGCACTGGATAAATATGGGATGGCTGCTGCCTGCCTGCCTCCCTCCTGTGGCTGTCACTTCTGCCCCTCCAGAAAGATTGGGTGTCACTTCCACCCCCCTGGGATGCTGCAGAGCCACAGGAGTCACAGGTACATCCCACAATCACTCACCACATGAGAACAACTAATCTGCTGCACAGAGACACCCAGGAGGAGATAAAACTCATCTTCTAATTAATTGCTCAAGTGTTTATTCAGAAATGGAGAATCACCCAAATGCTGAGCTCTTAAGGACCAGCTAGCAGTGAGGTAAAACAGGTGCCTGCAAGGCTGTGGTGTGTGAAACAGAAAAAAAGGGTAAAACTAAGGAGTGTCACTTATCTAGGTCTTATCAAGAACTTCCAGAGAGGTGATGAACTTAAAATAAGGAATGATACCTAAGTAATTTTCAGATTTTTAAATAAGGTTAGACTATCCTGTAAATTTATTTCAAAAATGATTGTTCAAGTAATGCCAGTTAATGAAGCCTGATCCTCAGGGAAAGGACTTCAATCCATGGTGGTTATTTGTTGTTCACTTCACATAAACTTTCTCTCAATCAATCCTTTAAGGTTTTTTGGTCTTTAATCCTTAATGGTTCTTAATGAAATGGTCTTCATTAGTTTTTGCCAACTTCTGAAACTGAAGAAAACAACAAAGATCTCAAAAACACCTCGGCCCACTGTAGTTACTAATACAGTAAGTGTTAGTACCTTTATTAATTTGGCTGAAATAAGCCTATAAACAGTGGAAATGAGGTGTTTAGGGGATTGTCTCTCTTTCTGAGCTTTCATCTGCCCTTCTGTGCATTGCAGCCTTGCTGAAGGATCTGCAGTTCAGCTGTTGATGGGAGCAGCTGCCCTCAGGAAATGGTTTGAACGCTCCAAAGTGGCTGTAGGCTTCTTCCTGCAGGAGTGAAAGGATCTGGGTAAAGGCATCAGCTTGTAAGGCCATCCACAAAACCTTCCTTCAGGTGTCTGAGTGGGGCAGATGTCTGAGGAGTGTTGGGATAAATGGACAGGGATGTGGTGCTGTCGAGAGCCCAGACACAGCCTCAGCATCCAAACTGAAGAAGTTGCCCCAGTGAGAAAGAAAGGCTTCTCTCCACCCAGAGGCTGGATGGTCCCATGTCACAGGACTTCCACTGGGATTGCTTGGTGATCAGAAGAGAACAGAAAATAAGGAAGCCCTCATTTTCCACATTAGAGTGAAAAGGAGTGAGCTCTGACAGAACACAAACCAGCCAGACATGAACAGTCCCTGCTGCGTCACCTCGGCACTTTCATTCTGAGGATCCATTATTTAAATCTTAAAATGCCTCTCTGAAATTCAGCAGAGATATTCCTGCTTTCAATAATACATTTGCAATAATGCTTTCCTCCCTTCTTCAGACCTCTTTGAAATCAAGCACTGCAGTCAATGACATGTTGACAGTTTTGTATAAGTTAATGAGAAAGAAGTTGGAAGTGGATGACCAAGATCTATTTATTATTATTAAACTGACCATGTATCCATCTTGCTCTTCTGAAAAGAAAATTAAGAGAAGAAAGAACTGGAAAAAAAAGCTCATTAAATGAATGATTCAGAATTTATTCTGTATCTCAATCTACAGTACACAATTGTAAGAATCAAGGTTTCTGGTTTGAGGTGAAAATTCTTGCTCTCAATTGTAAGCAAGATTTCTTTCCTGGTATTGCTTAACATGCTGAGAGGATGTGAAAATGGATGTTTCCAATACTGGGAAAAACCTAAGTTCAAAGTTGGTCACTTAATAGATAAGGGCTAACTATTATTTAGTCCCTTTCATTTAAAAAGAAAAAAAAAATATCATCTTGGCAACAAAACACAAAGACACAAAACATTAACATTCCTGCTGAATATTTTATTACATACTGTTTCTGATAAAAATCTAAAACGTAAAATCTTCCTGATCCAAGCACAGAAGTGACACCTAATCTTTCTGAAGCAATGCCCTGCACTCTGGAATGTGTTGAGTTGGAAATACGAGTCCTGTGAGTCTTGTGCTCCTTTCATTTGCATGCACTCCTGTTTCACAACCCTATTTCCTTTAACACCTCAGCCTTCCCCGAACATTCCGTGTTTGTGCTCGGCTTTAACCCCAGGCAAAGAGCAGGGCAAGGAGGCTGCCAGCAGCAGAGGGCTGGCATTGACCAGCCAAGGGCTGCCATGGCACATGCCAGCTCAAACAGCAGCACTTCCCCTTGCTGCTTTCCTGCCTCTTGAGGCCAGCCAGCCAAAGAGGGAATTTCTCCATTCCTGGAACATCTGGTGTAGGCTCTCAATGCTCGTAATTATCCTCCCAGTCCCAGCCCTCTGCAGGTGCAGGGAAGTGCAGGGCAGGTTCTCTGAGAATACAGCTCTACAGTCCATCTATAAATCTTAGCGAAACACATGCTGTAGGATTCAACATGAATTTATGTTTTTATAATTTTTGCTGAGAAAGCAATACCAGTTGGAATAATGTTACATTATAAGGTTATGAAGCCTTGGGCAAAATCTCCAGCTCTTAGTAAATGTAGGGCTTTCTATTGCAATAAAAACCTTCATGTCAGCATCTTAAGCTGCTGTATGACTTATGCCTTTACACTCAGTCAGTTTTTACCTCTTCTCTCAACACAGGCTTTCACTTCTCAGGCATTTGTCTTCACCTGCAACTCCTCTCTCACCGGTCGACCCCTTGCTGTCCTCATCTCGCACGGCAGCTCCAGGAAAACCTTCCCACGTGTGGCAGTGCTCCCTGGCTCTCAGACAGGCTCTGACCTGTGAATGTTGTGTGAGCCATGACCTGTTCCTGGTTTAGCTCAGCACGGCTTGCCGGGACAGATGGTGAGTAATGGCATGCACCGCCCACTTGTCTTTCTGTGCCTTTCTCCATATGGTTCTCCTATTAGACCTGGAAACAAATTGGAACAGTTGGTGTGACTAGGAAATTAAATTCATTAAGCTCAACAAAGTTGCTGTTAAAATTTCTTGTGTTCTTGTACTGGTGTAAATGGCTGTGTGAGTCAGGTCAGACTGAGATGGGAATATGCAGTTCCCTTGATTTTATTGGGCTCAAACCCACCTGTACCGTGCCTAAAACTTACTCTGTGGTGTGTCTGTAAGCCACTTCAGCATACGAGTGAGTTCCTCATTTCCCCAAGAAAATCATCTCATGACAGGCGTGAGATGGTGCAGCATTAATATCTGTACATGTACACTGCATAATATCTGTAAATGTTCTGATACTGCACAGGATTACACAGTCTAGGAAGTGGATAATGTCACTTGCTCCTTTTGGTGGTGGGAGGGGAGATAGTATTAAAGCAACCTGACATTAAAATGGATGGTTTTAGATGATAGATTTAGTTATATCCTCTTTGTGCTTAAAAGGAACTGATTAAAAATGTCAAGATTTCAGGATCTAGGATAACATCTCAAAGGGAGCCTGTAAAGGTTCATGAGTCTAACTGCCATTGTAAGAGACTCAGTGTCAAAGGCCAGAATTATTCCACAGATATTTTTGACATATTTGTTTCTCAGTTAGTCACTTGGGACCAAATCCCCAAGACAGAGCTACAACATGAGGCAATTTCTGTGTTGTGGGGTGGAGCACAGTGGTCCAGGCTGTTGAAGGCGATGTAACACTGATTTAGGACTCAGCTGCACAGCTAATGCAGTCCAATATGGAAATGGGCTGGTGGAATTCCTGAAGGGCCACAACCAGTTCCTGCTGAGAGCTTCTGCTTCCCAGCACATGGGACAAGAATGTATATTGTGGCTTCTAGCCATGTGAAGGTTTGGGTGTACAGCTCATAGAGGTATGGAATCTGGCAACCATGAAAAGAAGGGATATTCATGATGGAGACACCTGTCCCTACTCCAGTGGTTACTTTATGTATTTTAAATATTTTTTTAAAATCTCATTTTCAACATTTACACTATAAATCTTACATAAGCCAGCCTGTGGGACAGGGGCTGGGATCCAGGTGTCTCTGCCCCTCAGTGAATGTTCCTACCACAAGGCTGTGGTGTCATAACTCACCGCTTCTCCCTTTTTACCACAGATATTTTTTATTTATTTATACGAAACGAAACAGATCCACCATCAAGGTTTGCAAGATTAACAAAATATTCCGTGGACAGGAATTTAAGGCACAGTTGAAGAATGAGAAGAATTTGCTACCCAGCTCTCCACACTTTGTGACTGGTGATTTTTGGGGAGCTGCTCCATGTGCTCAGCACATGCCTTTGGGATAGAGTTTCTCAGGCGATGCAGATGGAGGAACTGTGCTTGAGAATCCTTCCAGACATGAATTAGACATGGAGAATTCAGCTCTGCTGACACAGCAAGACTCCTGGACAAGCTCAGAAGTGAAACTTTAGCACCTGGTTTAACACTGGAAGCAGAGGACTGTAAAGGAAGCTGAGGAATTTTTGGATGCAGGCACATTAAGGTAAAGAATCTTTGAAAATCCTGCTAAACACCTACTTGCATCTTTAGATACTTATCTAACTACAATTTGATTCCAAATCAATTTAAGAACTTACATTTCTTGAATATTAAAGCTTTGCATTACATTTTTTTCACTCTAAAATAAACTTCTTGACATGGTTCAGAGTGTCATAAATAAGTTATTAATGAGCCTGTACCTTTGATTGTGTGCATTACATGTCAAGTGAGAATTGTTTCAATGGAATTAATTATTTTTTTGGCTAATCATTCTTAGCTTCCCTTTACTCTCAGAGGTTTGGTCATTTTCCTTGGAATACATTAGTTAAAACTTACTTTCAGCCTACATTTCTGTTTCTCAGCTATTTAAGCAGGACTCATTTTGTCAGTCTTACTAGGAAAAGATGTTTTGAAAATATCCATCCCATTTCCTAGGAAAAAAGTTGTACACTAATGTACATACTTATAAATCACAAAACCAGAAAGCATAAAACTTAGTGTACTTACAGAACTATTTAAAAATAAGAGTTGTTTGCTGACATTTTTTGATACTTGATACTGGAACACAAGATAAAATGGAACTGACACCAAAGATAGTATTCAGGTTAGTAAAAATCTTGATTTTTCAGTGTTGTCTCCCAGAACTGTAACAAAACAGGCTATAGAAAAGAGCACTGAATTTCCTGTTAGAGGAACAAGTGACTTCATTGTATTTCTACAGAATATTTATAAGAATTAGGAAAAGAAAACAACAACAAAACCACCAGAAAAAAAAGAGACTGAGAGAATATTTGGTGTTTAGAGACTAAGGAGCTGGATAGTCCAGCCAGATGAAAATTTATGAGAAATAGGACCCCGTTCTACAAGTATTTATGTATCCACTCAAATTTGTTGAGTGAGCAGTGTTTTAAGTACATATTATTAAAAAAAAAATAGGAATAGTGGAAGAGTTAAACTTAACTCAGTGATCAGAAAACTAAACACCATTTGAAGCACAAAATAAACACAGGGTCCTGTGCAGATTTGAACCAGTCAGTGTACTTGTAATTATTACTTTTAAAAGAATTTGAATATCTGCTTTCAAAACCAGTACTTCAGGTGGCTTCAAAATGATAACGTACAGAATTTTTAAAAGTTATTTTTTTCCTAAACCTAAATTTATGAGAGAGAGAAATTTATGGCATAAATATCTAATGTCAGCAAAAGCTAGCAAACCAAATTTCTGGGACAGTCATTCAAGTATTACAAAGGTTGGCATCTTTAAAAAAAAAAAACTACCAAAACAGAGTGCTTGCAGTCACGTTGCTATAGGACATTTCTTTCAAAAATAACAATTCACTGCTAAAAGTATTTGTGTTCTAGAGCCCAAAGCAGGCAGTGCTCTCAGAAGTGGCTTGAAGAGCCAGCCCATGTGGATGAGGTTCAGCGTGTGTCCGTGGGAATGGATTGCTTTCTGCACATCCACGCAGCCCTCACTAGGAAAATCACATCTTTGAAGGAATTTTGCCTGCCTTGGTATAATTGCACCTCATTTTCTTGCAGCTCTACTTGCCCTGTGGCTATGAAAAGTGAGCTTGCCTTGCTCCAGGAGAGTGTTTAAGGCACTGTTTATAGACACAGGCGATCAGTTTTCCACAGACCCGGCTCACATTCACTATTGCAATAAAAACCTCTGGGTCACAGGAACTCTCAGCTGTGATAAAACAGAATCACTCTTTGAAAACGAGATTCCCTCCATGGGCACCATCAAAAAATTTTCCATTCATGTGTATTTTACAAGAGCTTGGAGTGACACAACAAAGAGGAATGGCTTCAGACTGACAGAGGTTAGATTAGGCAGGATTAGATTGGATATTAGGCAAAAGTTCTTTGCTGTGAGGGTGGTGAGGTCCTGGCACAGAGAAGCTGTGGATTCTCTATCCCTGGAAATCCTCCAGGCCAGCTTGGATGGGGCTCTGAGGTCTAGTGGAAGATAATGGAGATGCCAGGTCTCGGAGAAGGTGTCCCTGCCTATGGCAGAGGGTTGGAACAGGATGTCCTTTAGGATCCCCTCCAACCCAAAACATTCCATGATTCCATGATCCTACTGACAAAAGCTACATAGACAAAACAAAACAAAACAAAAAATCAACAGCAACGAAAAAAAAATTTACAAAAGTTAACCTATAAAAGGCTCCAGTCACACTCTCCTCTCCAGAATCGGAATTTTACTCTTCCATTATAGCGTGATCATTCGTGTAAGCTAAAAGTAATCCATTCAGTTCTGAATAATTCTTATTTTGAAATATAGTTTGTACTTTCTTAAATGCCTCTAGTGGAAGTATAACAGACTTACAGAGACTGAAAACTCACTTCTGTGCTTGGAAAAAATCAGAATCATCCCATTCTTTCCAGTGCATGAGGATTCTAATTGTTTTCCTAATACAGTAACTGTGATTTTTTTCTATGCACACCACAATGGAAGGCAATGGAAATTTTCATAAATTAATAAATTTGATTTGTCATCAAGTGGATGTTCTCCACAATATAGGACTTAATTTTTGTTCATTACATACCTCAGTCATCCCCTTATGAAATAAACCTTGAAATTGTGAATTACATAAAACAGATGCAGTGTGGGTGTTGTGAGCATGCCTGCACTCAACCCCAAAATAACATTATTTACTACTTCTTTGCTGAAAATGGTATAAAAATAATCTAATTCACATGGTAAATATGCTTCAATGCCACATTCACTATTAAAATCATTGAATCAGCAAGATAACTCACACATTAAATTTTTTTACTACATACTACTCTGGATGCTTAATGAGTCACATGAAAAAATTGTAATTTTTAAAACTTTCAATTGAATTTCATGTGATAGTCTGTGAAATGCCACTGCAGTCAGAAAAATGCTCATATTTGTAAGTAAGCATATTTTTAAGTGCTCCAGTAAACAGAGATATAAATCTTCCGTGCAACATACTGGCCATTACCTAAACTCCTATGGATTTTAATGACTTAGACAGTTTGTAAAATAATTTGAGATCCTAACACAGAAAACTAGCATAAAAGTCCAGAACATTACTACCATGTTTTAATCATAGTAGATTTCAAAAATTAGGCAAATTTGACTTTACTCAGTCAATTAACATTCAGCAGCTTTATAAAAATTTATATAGAATTATCCATATGCAAAGCCATAAGAAGTTGAGGAAAGTTTAATGACAAGGAATAGGAGAAAAAAAAAATCAACAAAAAATGTAAGAATAATTACCGTAAGTATAGACCAAGAGTGGTAAAGTTGAAAATGTATGAACAAAACTCTCTCTGTTTCTCCTTTCCCCCCTCCCCCCATGGCACACTTCAGTAGGACATGGTGCAGAATTTACTTCATTTTCACTACTGCTTCTTTATACCTAGAAGAGCATCTCACTTCAGCTCCATCTCAGCATTTCTGCAGGGTTTGGGACTTCTTCGTTGCACCACTATTTTTGGGGGGCAGAGACCATGTAACCTGTTAGGGGAAGTGGCCCTGCACATGTTTCTGGTGGCCCAGTCCCTGTGACCACAAACCAGCAGTAGCCTGAGAAAAGACTGCAGGGAAGTGTGGACAAACCAAACAAATGCTGGTTGTCTGATCTGGATAGCTGGGCTAAACAGTTCCATTGTGAACCCTCTACCCCTGTCCTCAGTGGTCAGGGAAATCACTGTTCCTCTCTTTAGATGGAGAATCGTGTTTTGTGTGGATGCCTCAAGTCCCCTGAGAGGACTAGGTGAAAGTACTGTTGCCTATGCCATGTAAAATTCACTTCATCTTCTTCACCAATGGCTGAGAATGAAGTGATTCTGAGACTGATGATTATGTCTTGGGGAACAGCCAGCTGTCCAAAAATTCTTTACATCTCCTTTTCTTCATTGTCCATTTCCTGCTCTTTGTTGTCCAGAGCAAACTGCTTTTTCTTTGCAGTTAAAGCCAGTTGACCTTTATTTTCTTACAGGACTTGCTGTGACAGTAACCCATGAAATTTCCTGGGTTTGTCTCCTTTGAAGTCTCCAAGAACTCTCTACCATCACTATGGAAGATTGCATTCCAAATGTAAACAGAAGTGGCGATTTTTTGTTTTCACTGCAGTGTGAAAAGTGCCAAAAAAGATGCATCACCAGACCTTCAGTGAATCTTGAGCTGTTCACTGTTTGTAGAGGTAGAGATCTGCCTTCCCAGATTTTCTCTTCTCTAGAGAAGGAAGACAGAATTTTTTAGGTGACAATAACTATATGCTCAACATACTGTTTAAGAGGTACCTGTCAGCTGCAGACAGCCTAATCCAGTGGAATCATATCCTGAAGAATGAAATAACACAAGTACCCTCCTGCCTTTCCCCTTCTTTTTGTGTGTCCCTGCATAGGTAATCTCCTAACTGGTCATTATTTCTCATCTTCCATTCTGTTTGGCTCATCACCTACCATGCTTTCCCACCTGGCACTGATTTAGATGGAGATGCAAAAATTAAATTACTATTGCCTTTTTGTGAAAGATCTTCACAACTTAAGGGCCTAAAACACCCTTAGATAGTAGATGAATAAGAAACAATTACATTGTTTCATTCAGAAACGTGCAGAACTATTTTTATCAAATCCCAGGTGGTAGAGAGCACAGCAAAGTTCATCTTCCCATGTACTGATCAATACATAAGAACTTGTGCCGTGACTTTATGAGCCTTGACTTTCATCATGTTACCTAATGCATGATGTGAGAATTGATATACCAGAAAAAAGGACTCTTAATTTGACTTTCTTGTGTCAGCTTCAGAGCAGAAAGTGGCAGATGCCTTGGGGAGGTATGGTCTGTTTCATGTGAGACTGGAAAGAACCTAAAATGTGTCCAGCCAAAAAAAAAAATAAAATGCTACTGCTTTTAATCTAAACAGAATAATTAATGTTTTAGCTTAAGGAATTAAAAGAATATAGTTAAGTATCCAATTATCTGCTTTGATCTATGTATTATAATTCTAAAGGGAGGTGGCAGCAAAAAGAATTAAGGTAGGGACTGTTTATTCCTCTAGTTCCTATTTTTGTTTTCATTATTTTATTTAAAGTGTCAGTATTTCTGGTATCAGGAAGCATAAGTGTAAAGTAACAAAGTGGAGATAAATTAAGATGTAAGCAAATGCTACTCAGAAGGGAGCAGTAGGTCAAAGCTCTGATCTATCTGATTTGCAACTCCTGCATGTGTGGTATCCAGTATTGCACTGTCCATTTATTTGCATTCTGTTTTGATGCATCTAGACTTAGAAACACCTGAAAGATGCATATTTTTATAAAAAAAACCTGAAAAAGATGCATGTAACTATTATTATCTGGGCACTGGCTCTGTCTCCGGGAGGTTGATGTTTAGGGTAGATGGAACCCAGCTATGTTTTTCTAGGTGTGTATGGCAACCTGCTGATTGCTGTCTCACCAGAATAAACTCTAAACCCTTCCAGCTGTTATTAATCTGGTCCCTTAACCTTTAAAAAAACCAGAGGCTTTCCATTGCTCAGAGCCAAACTTTGCTAACAATATCTAGGTTGTTTTCAAACCAAGCTTCAAACATAAAAATGACTAATAAATCCATATTCCATAATAGTCAGGCTGGAAAACCATTATTTTAAAACAGGCTCAGTTTTTATGACCCATTTCTAATAAAAATCCCAAGTATGCTTCACTAATGCTACCATTTCAGATACTCAGATCCCGGATGATAAGCATGATATCCAGATAGATACACCAATAAATATGTAAAGGCTGTAAATCTGTCTCAAATTAGCGATTTGTAGATGTGCGAGGCGGGGAGAGGGCTGGGAAATTCTGTTTTCTAATCTGTTCGTTTCCTGACTCTTAATGCTCTGTCACTTCACAGCTGGTGATTGTATTTTTCTGTGGTTTGTATTAAGTGCTAAATACATTACTCCATGCTCTTCGGGGCACCCGGGGTTTTGCAGACTTTTAGTCTGCACCTGATTACACTCGTGTGAAGAGCGATTTTGGGCAGTCCAGGGTCAGGGCCAGAGTCTGCCCCTAGCATGCTGTGGAGCCCTCCGGCGTGAAGGTGAGGTAGGTTTTGAGGAAGGAAAAGGCTTTTGGATGGAGCTACAGCCTAGAAATCCGTAACGCTTCGGAAGACCAGAGCCCGCTGCCTTCGGGATTCCAGTTCGGGCTTCCTATTAAAACAAAAACACAACCAGAAATAATCACGGTAAACATCCATCTTCCTGACTCTTTTACGGCCTCGTAATTGCCCCCACCCTGACGGGAGGATTTATGCCCTGGCTGCCAGCGGCCGCTGCCAGGGAGCTGCTCCGGGGGAGCGCGGGGCAGGGCAGGGCTGCCCTTCCCCGGGAGCCGCTTTGGAAGCGGCAAAGCCCCCGGTTCCCCTCCTTCGTTATCGCCTCCAACACTCAGACTCGGGTTTGGCCGCTTGCTCGGTGCAGGTTTGCTCTGGGCTTTGGGCAGCCTCTTCTCCTGGCCGGGAGGAGCGCTTTTCCCGTGTAAAATTCAAGGACTTTCCCTGCAGCGCTCAGGAGGGAAATCCTCTCCTTTTCGCTCGTCCTCCTTTTCTCTTTCCAAGCAGGCTTACGTTCAAGTTTCTCCCGCAGGTCTCTCTCTCGCCCTCCCGGCAGGACTTCGCAACTTCTGCCGCGGTTCCGCTCGCCTTTTTTTGTCCTTTTTTTTTCTAGCCCTGGGCTTTATTATTTTTTTTCCCCCCTGTCATTTCTCATTCCCCGCAATCCGCAAGGAGCGGGAGGCTCCCTCCCCTTGCCCGCGGGGCACGGCCGGGCAGGACCCTCGGGCGGGCAGCGCTGTTCCGCCCCCGCTGCCCCTCCCAGCCTCCGCCGGGAGCGCCTGGAAGGCAAAGGATGGCCTAGAAATTAAGCAGCACTGCTGAGGTGGTACATCTGCCTCTCCCCCCGCCCGCCCCCCCTCCCCATTTTCTCACACCGCTTAGGGTTTTTTTCCGTGTCTATCCCAGTCCTGTACTCCTAAAAGGAGATTTTAATTTTCCCCCGCGCTCCCAAGGCCGAGGTGCTGGCGGAGAGGAGCGGCGCTGGGCTCTCGGGGAGGAGGCGAGCGGGGGGCGAGCGGGGGGCGAGCGCGGCGCTCCGCAGGAAATGCCGGCGCTGCTGCGGCGGGGAGCGCCCCCGGCCCGCCGCCCCCCGGCCAGCGGGCTCTGACCACCGGGGTCGCTCCCGGACCCTGCCCGGCTGGGAATAAGCGCCGGGGTGCCAGGGGAGCCCGGCGGGGCCATGGGCGGCGGCGGAGGGATGGCAGCGGCGGAGCGAGGGGCGCCCGCCCGGACCGCGCCGCTGCCTCCTCCGCGGGAGCCCCGGCACCGCCGGAAACTTTCCCCGGCGCTGAGCGCCGGCTCCCCCTCGGTGCTGCCGGCCCCGGCGGCGAGGCTGGCGCGGGGGGAGCGGGGCTGGGTGCCCCTCTGCCTGGCCGGCGCCTTGTTGGGCGCGGGGCGCTGCCCGGTGCGGGGCGGCGTGCGGCCGCGGGCGGCGGCGCTGCTGCTGCTGCTGCTGCTGCTGCTGCTGGCCGCCTGCTGCGGGGGGGAAGCGGTGGCGCAGACGGCGCTGGCGGCGGGGGAGGAGGAGGAGGAGGAGGAGGAGGATCACTTGCTCTCCCTCGCCGCCACGGGGGTGGTGCTGAGCTGCCTGGCCGCCGTGACATGGCTGGTGCTGAAGCTGAGGCAGGGCGTCCTCATGCTCGCCGTGACTAGCGCGGCCAAGACCACGTCCCTCGTCGCCTTGGAGAGGGTCCCGGCGTCCTGGCGGCCCTACCTGGCCTACCTGCTGGGGCTGCTGGGCATCCTTCTGGCCGGCTACGCCGACCGGCTCTGGCCCCCGCGGCGGGCCGCCCCGCTGGCCGAGCCTCCCGCCGCCCCCCCGGCCGCGGACGAAGCCCCGGTGCTCAGGCGGCGGCGGCGGTCCAGCTCCATGATCTCCCCCGAGATGTCGGGAGGCAGCGGCAACAAGACCCACCGGAGGACCTCGCTGCCCTGCATCCCCCGGGAGCAGGTAGGGCAGGGGCTGGGGGGGAGACGGGTCCCAAAGTTTGCCGAGGGTCCCGCCGGCGGCGGAGGCGCCGGGAGCTGCGCCTTCCCCCGCTCCCCGCCGCACCGTGCGGGTTTTCCCCGGAGCCCCGGGACGCCTCGGGACGGAGCCGGGGGAGAGCCGGGGCTCTCCGGACCGGTCTGGCTTGCCCCGGCTGCGAGCAGAGGGCTCGGGGTGTGCTTTTCTCTTCCAGCTGTCCTCGGCGCTGGCTTTCCTAAAGCTGGCAGAGGAAGGGGACGGTGCCCGCTTGGCTCTCGGAGCCGGTGAGAACCTGCCCTGAGCGCAGCCCTCGGGTTTCCCAGCATCACTTAGGGAAGCTGTTTCAAACCTGTAGTTTCCTAGAAAGGCACCTTAGCCTTTTTAAAGTCGCTTTAAGCTTGAAAGGGGTGTGTGTGCCACAGCAGCTTGTCCTCGGTGGGAGAAGTCCCTTATCAGGGCGGGAGCCTGTCCGCTGAGGCTCGTCTTTGCACTTTGCCTCCCCAAGGCTGTTGCCGTGTGTGTAATCAATAGCTCCCGCTCTGCCGTGGCTGTGGGAACCGGTGCGAGGCACACGCGATTTATCTCAACTTTGTTTCCTTTGAGAGGCTGTGATTGGAATGGCTGAGCCAGAACTTTATTACCAGCGGCGCGTTCATTTCAATGCACACCTCAAAGAACACTGGAGAAAGAAGCGATCGAGTCCCGGTGTCTTTACTGCACGGCTGTACAGAGCTGACACGGACACAGAGTGGGCTCAGTTCTGCCCGTGAAGTGTTTCTCAGCTGTTTTGGGATTTAAGATTGCCCCACAAAAGTATCACTCCACGGTCCGTGTAACTGAGTGTCTTGAAAGTCAGCGCAGCCCACGCTGAACAGTGGAAAGGGAAACCTGGGGGGAAAATAAGTATCAAATGGTATCAAATAAGCTTTCTTTTTCAATTCGTATTGGAAATGGTTCTCTGCGCCGTGATCAAGTGAAGCGTGTTATCATACACCAAAGGTTTTCTTTCAGGTGGCTGGCTGGATAAGCAGCAAAGTATTTTCCAAGTAATGGCATGTAACTATATGGTGTGGGTGGCTAGTTTGTTTCTGGAAATGGTTTGATTACATCCCTTTGTGGTTGGTTTTGACATTTCTTAGAAGAGGGCCTGACAACCTTATATACTTGAGACTTGTTTTACAACAAATGTGCTTATTTACTTAACAGTTTTGTTTAGGTAAAGTAAATATTTACCATAGACAAATACAGTGTGAAAAAGTAGAAAACTGACCCAGTTCTGACTTTAACAGGAACTGAGAGGGAACGGTGCAAGAGTAATTTGTAAGTACAATAAGGCATGCAATTAACACTGTTTATGCTTACTTGGAGATGCAAGGCATTTCTGGTGGTTTCTTACAATAATAATTTGTAAGGCTTTAAACATATTTCCCCTTGCTTTCACACTTCCAATAAATGCAGCCTTTTAGTTAACATCTCTAAATGTAGTCTTTTGGAGACAGGACTCAGTGACCTTGGTCCTTGTCGTTTCTTATGGAGGGATTTCAGATCTCCTGCATATACCAGAACATGAAACTGGTGATGGATAGTGAGGTAGACCTCTTTTCCTTCCCTGACATTATCTGGGGACAGTGGTCAGCTTTGCCCTGAGCAATTCCCACTTCCAGGCTGTAGAGCTGGGCTGGAGTTATCTGGCCACTGTTCAGTTCACCCGCTGCAGGATTTTGGCAAATTTTCTTTTGTTCTCACTCACTATTAATGAATTGTGAGATCTGGTATTGCTAGTGTCACTGTGTGATTAGAAATGGATTATTACTTTGGAGTTTGGGGAGACTTCCTGTATTTTTTTTTTTTTCATTTTTTTTTTAACATAACTTGCGTGTGTGTATGTGAACTTCTCTCCCTGAAATCTATTCTCTTAAATAAATGCTAGCATGATAGAAAAATGGAAAAGCTGAAACAAAGCTCTGTAAGGACCTCAAAGAAATGTTGGGAGAAGTAGGACTCTCTTACAGCAAGCAGAGTTTATATTTATAGCAAAAATCAGCTCCCTGTAGACTTAAAGCACAGGTAAATGTTTTTCTTTTGGACAGTTTTTAAATATAACATGTTAAAAATAGAGATGAAGGCTTTGAAAGAAAACCCGGCCTTCTCTTTCCCCCCTGTTTTTAAAAAATATCCTCTAAATGTTTCTGGTCTTGTTTGTACATCTGTGAGCTGCCAATAATTTTAATCAGGAAATAGATCCGCTTTATTGCTTTGAAACACATACTTCAATTTAGTGAGTAACATTAGGCAAAGTTTTAGAGATTTTTCCCATCACCTCCTGTGTAACCTTTCCTGAGCATTTAATTGAGCTTTTATTTTTCCAGAATTTAATTCCCTTCATATGTGACTGTTTTTGTTAATATAAGATTCTGTGAAAGTTTGAATTTCTGAATTTTTCTTTATTGGTAACACACATCTCAACTACAATCTGAATTCTTCCCTACTAGAATTTGAAGGTGAATCTATGTGGCATTGTGATGTAAAGGGCAGTACCAGGAATTGCATACTGACAGCATGGATATTGTATTAGCACATCTTGTGTTAGCTGCCTATCAGTTCCAAAAAGAATTTGAAAAGAAAAACTTTCCTTAAAAAAAGTCACCATCCAGAATTCAAATGGTACAATGATGCAACCTTCTGTTGTTGCTAAAAGTGCTCTTTCCCCATTTTTAGTTTAATTCTGTGCTTTTTGTGGTTGCTTTTTGTATATGTTCTCTCTCTTTCTGAACTTTGGCAATGTCTTTGGATTAAAAGCTTCCAGACTGGTGTGTGTGTGTGTAGATCTCATTGAGAAATGTGTGCCTGATCTTGCTCCCAGCTGAGTGTTGTCTCCTTGTGATTTCATCAAGGCTGGCTGAGGATGCTCAGCTCCTTGAGGGCTCACTCACCCAGATTTGAAAGAGGATGCAAGTGAATTTGTGAATGGATGGATGGATATGACAGGGAATGAATGAAGAAATACTTTTTTTTTCTTTTTTTTTTTTTTTTTTAGTAAATGCAAAATGCCACCAAGAAGACGATGGCTTTTGGAGTTTTTTCTCCAGGTTTTTGCAAACATTTTATCTCCTCCTGAAAGTGTGGAGAGGAGGTTGGTGGGGGTAGGGAGGGGAGCAGAAATGTCTTCTATGTGTTGTGTTTTTTTTCCATTAAAATATCATAATGCCTGTATGCTCTGGAGCTTGTGTCTCTGATTGCCATGTGAATCTCGACATACTGTAGTTCAAGGGGGTGATTTTGTCCTGGTGGGCAGAATGCTGCACAGGAGATTGTAGCTGGGCAAATTTAAACCATGCTGAAGACTCTTGATTCTGCTTTTGAGCTTTGCTTGTTTGTTTTGTTTAGGGGAATAGGAAACTTTTGGCAACCTTGGATGTATTACAAGTGTGTGTTATTTACAGCTGCTACAAATAGTTTGATTTACTTTTGCAGGATTTTCCTTTTATACCTTAGAAGACTGTAGGGGTACAGCACACATCAGTGCCTGAAGGACTCTCTAGTCCCTAAATTGCTGGGTGACACAGCCCTGTGAGAGAAGGCATTTGTGAGGTGATGCATGGATGAATCTTGCCCTGATCCATGCAGGAGGCAGCACCAGGATGAAGGTGCTTCTCCCTCAGCTCTGATGTCCCCAGCTGCCAGGCCAGCAGCTCCACGTACACCCATCCCATCCTGTTCTCTGCCTCCCAAGGCAGACAGGTTTTCTATCCATTCTCCTGATGTATTTCTATTTTGCTCTTTCCCTCCTTCAGGGCAGCTGGAGAAGTAGAAAGCTCTTTGCCTTCCCGCGGGACATCTGAGGCTCTGTCACTTATTTTCAGTTGGTTTGAAACTTGGTAGCTGTTTCATGCTGCTGCATCTTTCCCATCCCTTTTCTCCTTGTTAAGAGTTATTTTTTCAGACTTTGGTGCCAGACTCGTTTATCTTCCTTCAGCAGCTGCAGTGGGCTTTTTTTTTTTTTCTCGACTGACTGTTTTTCATGGGGTTCTGGGTGGTAACTCTGCTTGTTCTCAGCCTGTAGCCTGGGAAAGTTGTGAGCCGGGACTGTCCTTATCACCGCCTGTCTGTGGGGTTGAGAAGACAATACTGTAAATTTTCACATGGCCAAAGATATCTCTGCAGTGATAAGATCTAAGAAACAGTGAAGAAAAAGAAGTATATTTGTTGGTTTTGTTGTTTGGTTTTTTTTTTTTTCCAAGGGAAAATTAAGGCTTTATCTCTCCTCATTGTTTGATAGTGAGAGCTTTGTTAGTGCCAGGAATATGTTGCTTCTTCCCCTTTGTTGCTTCTTCCTCATTTTGCCTTAAAAAGTAGACAAATGTATCCTTATATTATAACCAATTTTTAATAACATGGAACCTGTCCTCTGGCTTAAAAATGGGAGAGATCAGGGTGCAACATAGAGAAATTAAAATTTTAGAGGGGAGATGGCAGATGGAATTCAGATACTGAACTTTGTGTCAAAGACATAGGTCTCCTATTAAACATGTGAGGTTTTATATACCATATACCTCCTGCTAATAAGGTTTATTGGGCTATAATTACTCTGATAAGATTTAATGGCATTGCCATTTAGGTCACTAAAAACTAAGAAATACTGAGGAGTTATGTCATCTGGTGACTTGCTGAAATACAACAGTGTAAAATATTTAAGTAAGGCTCCAGGAAAAATCACCCAGGGATTCCAGACGTAATGCTTTATTTTCTTTTGCATGGCTTCATCTACGCAAACCTGCTCTACTTGGGTTTTTTCACTTTTCTTTCAGCCTCACAAAAATGTTAAAACTGCTGCTGAAACTCTCACGAAGGGGTTAGAATCTATTTTTGTCAATTGGTTAAATCAAGAAATGTACATTATGGTATATTGGCAAAAAAAGTAAAGTACAGTAGTGACTTTCTGCTCTTTCTGCCTGAAGTGTGAAAATGCAAAGCTGGGGAACTGAAAGAAATCCTGTGTACTCTGGGTTGTCATGTTAATTAAATAAACAGCCAGAACAGTGACCCTGTTGAAATGTGTTTTGAGAAGCTTGTTGGGGGTTGGAGGGGAAAAACAGTGACACATGATGTTTTGGACATTAACTGTGACATTTGTATGAATTTCTCCTAATCTGCTGTTAGTGTTCTTGCATTCCAACTGTTTTTTTGTGGGAGACTGAGGCATAGCTGTGTGTTGCAAATAGAAGCAATATTTCTTAGGCTTTTTTTTCTTTAAAAAGTAAAATAAAATAAAAATAATCTCAGCCTGGAAGTGAAAAGGTTGCTGGGTTCTGGTGTCTGCAAACCACAGGGCTTGGAATGGGGGTGAGCTGACTGCATCTTAGATGATTTGAGAATGAAAAGAACACTGCTGGAATTAAAGCTTTGAGCCAGTTGCTGTGATTTCCTTAGGTAATTTGATGGGAGATGTACAGCTTGTAGCATATCCCTTGACAGATAAGGAAAGAAATGTACAGATTCAGATAACAAAGTGGAAGTCATGTTTTACTTTGTGCATGGATTTTCAATTTTTTCTCCTCTGCTTGGTTTTGAAGAAGCTTTTTTATGAATTACCAAACACTTTCCTCAGAGTC
Organism: Poecile atricapillus; assembly: GCF_030490865.1. Lineage (NCBI taxonomy): Eukaryota > Metazoa > Chordata > Aves > Passeriformes > Paridae > Poecile > Poecile atricapillus. The sequence goes on along the minus strand of NC_081266.1, from coordinate 2,309,083 downwards.
TCTTCTGATTTAGTCAGGGTGTCACTCAAATAAACACCTCTCATTTGGACTCTGCAGTTTTTCAGGTTCCAGGAGAAAGGTGGTGGGGTTGGTTTTTCTTTTTTTCTTTTTTGTTTTTTTCTTTTTTGCTCATTTGTTTGGGTTTTTGTGTGTGTGTGTGTTTGTGGGGTTTTATTTTTTCTTTTTGTTTGCTTATTTCTTGGTGGGGTTTTTGTGTTCAAGTTGTCTTGCTCTAAGTCCAGCTGCGAGTTTTGCTTTAAGCCCTGCTCCAAGTCCCCAGCTCTTTGTACCGGGAGTAATCAAACCAATAATGAGATGCCAGGTCTGTCTGAGTTTTGTGGAGTATCAGCGCTTTTCTTCCTGAACCGCTTTTGGAGATTCACTGGGCTTGCGGGAAGAGGAGGCTCCCTACCCCTTTATCAAGCTTTGGCCTCTTTATTTATTTAAAGGAAGGGTTTGAGCTGCTTTCTTCTCCCTGTGTGTGGGTGTATGGCACGGTGGCGAGCCTCGGGTGATGGTGATGATGGTGATGAAGGCGGTGCCGGTCGCTGCCGGCGCTGGCGGGCGCGGCCCCCTAGAGGGCACAAACATCATCCACAAAATCTGTCCGTGGTCCTTAACTCAGCCCGTGCCGGGATGGGCTCTGCAGCTGCTGCTCCTGCCGCCTCCCTCCCCGTGGCTCCGCCGTGTCAGAGCCGGGAGAGGCGCTCTGGTGGTCCTGGAGGGTCCTTCCCCAGGCGGAGAATGTGCTGTGCACCTCCAGAGTCTGCACAGCCACTTAGAAATAAAATGGGAAATGCCATGTGAAAAGTGCAATAGCGGAATATCCCCCTCTCCTCTGGCTTGGTGAGGCTGCATCTGGAGCTCGGTGTCCCATTCTGGGCTCCTCAGGTCAGGAAAGACAAGGAACTTCTGGAGAAGGTTTGGCACAGGGCTGTGGAGATGACGAGGGCACTGGAGCATCTCTCCCGTGAGGAAAGGCTGAGGAAGCTGGGCCTGTTTAGCCTGGAGAAAAGATGGTTGAGAGGGAATCTTATCAATGCATCCACATCTCTGAAAGGTGGGTGCCAAGAGCAGAGGGCCAGGCTCTCTCCAGTGGTGCCCAGAGACAGGACAAGGGGCACAAAGTGAAACACAGCCACTTCCACCTGAACATGAGGAAAAACCCCAGTGAGAGTGACTGAGCACTGGAACACCATCCCCAGAGATGCTGTGGATGGAACACCATCCCCAGAGATGCTGTGGATGGAACACCATCCCCAGAGATGCTGTGGAGCCTCCTCTGGAGAGATTCCAAACCTTAATTCAACCTGTGTCACCTGCTCTAGGTGAGCCTAGAAGCTGCATTCACAGGGGCCTTGGCAGGAGGGTTGGACTGGATGATCTCCAGAGGTGCCTTCCAACCCCACCCTTCCTGTGATTCTGTCTAATGTGCTGATGAGACAAATGATCCTGCACTGCTATTCAACACAGGAGGGGGATGGATGTGTTCATGGTGCCTCCTCAAGGGTTGCTGGACAAAAGGGAAAATGTGCAGCACAAGGAAGATGCTGGTGGTTCTGAGAGTTTGGTCAGAGAAATGGCACTGTTAATTTTTGAACATGTCAAGAAAAGGATTTTGTGTCAGCTGGCGGTGCTGACTGAAAAGATCACTGAAAGGTGATGAAAAGTCACTGAAAAGATTTTGTGTCTGAGGTTTTTTAATAATGAAATTGGGTTAGTGAAGGCATGGTGTGGAGTGTTGTATCAAGTTTTGGTCAGACATAGAGAATGATTAGGGTCCACGGATAGCCCAAACTTCTGAGCCTCATCTAAGAAGAGAGAAAATTTACATAAAAACAGATCTGACTGAGGGGTATTTATGAGGTGTTTGTCTAAAAATGAAAGAATAGAAAGGAATTTGGGAAGAAATTAAAACCAAACAAAACCACCTCTTCCAACTCAAAACAAACTCCCCCCAGACCTTTTATTTTTAAACTGCTACAAAGAAATCCGATTCTGTGAGACAGAAATATACACTGATCATGGAAAATATGTGCATGTCACAAGGTATAAATGAAGCTCTTCCAGCATAGACATTTGCATTTAATATTTATTGAAGTGTACCTGTTTCTGATGCCAAACAGGTTGAGAATTAGAAAAACTGGCTTTTATTTTTTAAATCTGATACTAGTTAGGAAGAAAGTTCCCAGCTGCTCCCTCTGTGTGCTGTAGTGACTGCACTGCTTTATCTGAAGCGCCTGCTGACTAGCACCCATCACTCACTGCATGACTGAATTTTTACTGCAATTTACTACTGAAAAAAAATTAGGGGGAAGATATTTATGAGCATCAATGCAGCCAAAGGCTCTCCTTCTGCCCCTGCACAAGGCTGGAAAATTACAAAACCTCCACGTATCAGAAATAGCTCAGAGCATAGCTGAGGCCTCCTTGGCTAACACCCCCAATCCACCAGTGAAATATGTGGGGTTAAAGTGGTTTATTTGACTTTTGTATTTTGTAGGTTGCTGAAGCTGGCTTTGTTTTGAAGTAAGATTTATGCTTTGGTTTGAATTTTAAAATAAAATTATATTCTGCGTCATTTTGTTGAGTTTTTGTTTTGGTTTTTTTTTTTAATGGGATTTTTGTCTGCCTAACTCTGTAGGAGTGGTGCTTTTCAAATATCCTCATGATGCTTTTTCTGATGGTTGCTGAAGTCCTGAGGCACACCCTGCTGACGGTTTAAAAAAAGCAACCCTTCCTCTCAGACTGGTTAGTCCTCTTAGAAATATCTCATCTTCATTAAAAGCTGTGTGAAATATAAATATGATGATGCCTGCTGGAAAACTATTGCTGTGTTCTGAGGATCAAGTAATTGAGGGTTGTTTGGTTTATTTTTTGTTTTAAAAAGCTTCTTGTTTCTGGTTGTGTTTGAGTAAATTGTAATACTGTAGGGGGAACAATTATGACTGAACTTCAAAAGTGAACATTACTTATTCTGAACAGTCTTCTGACTGATTTTTTGAGTAAATTTGTCCATAAGCACAGTTGTGAAATGAATTCCAGACAGGGAAAAAAATGAGTATTTTAGTGGTGAAGGTTAATTATTTTTTGAACTGTTGCACTCCCAGCAGACTGATGATACCTTGCTGGCATCTCTGTGTGCTGGAATTGCTGCCACCAGCAGTAACCTAAATTTCTCCTCACCCTGGAGTACAGATACTTCGAGTCTGTTGCACTTAATTTTGCTGTATGGTTTTAAACAAACCCGTGACTGTTTGTGTTTCATCTCGTAAAGGAGAAGCAGAGCATTAATCTCTTTTGTTACCTATGTTATGTAATATTGTTTATTGGCAAATACACACACCCCAAATTTACCTTCAAATGTGGCTGTGGGGCTGCTGAAGAGGCCGGAGTGGGGAGTGTGTGCTGTCAGTGAAACCTCACGTGGCACCCTCAGGAGCCTTTCTGTTTCCTGACCAGCAGAGGATGAGGATGCTCGGAAAGGGCGGTCCATGGGCTGCATCCAAGCAATTTTTACTCCACTTCTGTGAGCAGTAATCTACATGTGCTCTTGCAAGCTTTTTGTTGCCTGCAGAGGAAAAGTTGTGAAAGCTTGTCTATGCTCGTGTATTGACTCTCAGTTGAAATGACAGCTGTGGAAAGGTGCAGACCTGTGTGTGAAAGTGGAGATTAGAAAGGGCCCCTTGCCTCTGTGAATGCACTTTCAAGTGCTTTTGAGAGTATTTTTTTACATTTCTTTTTTTTTTTTTCTTCCTTTCGTTATTTTATTTCTCTTTCCCTTCCTGGCTTCTCTTCCCCTTTTCTCCTTTTGTTTTTTTCTTACTGATGCCTGTTTGAGCTCACCAGCTGACATCTAACTGGGCTTTCCTTGCAGAGTAAACTCTTCTGCTTCATTTCCTCTACAAACCCACCCCATAATGCAGCTACCACTATTTCTATATTGGTTATGCTGCATTCCTTCCCCCAAAACTCACCTTTGAATGGCAAAAAGCTGCACTGAATTATCTGGTGCATTTCTCTTCAGCTGTACTGATGATATAAGTTACTCTGGGCAAAGTCTGACCACTGTATTTTGTGTTGATAGGGAACTTCAATGTGTTTGGGTGCATCTGTAATTGCAAGATAACTGAGGAGATACTTTTCATGTGGCTGGAGTTTTAGTTGGAACCTGTCACTGGGATTGTTACAGGAATATTTGTGCTGAGGCACAGTCTGCCTCTCGCTCTTGTGAGACAGTGGATACCTTCACCTTCTCATTCAGTGATATTTTAAAATTCACTTTGTACAAGTGAAGGTTTGTTAAAAATGCTATTTTGCCTAAATTCTTTTTGTAAAGGTTATTAATCATCTCCTCCTGCCTCTGCTATTTTCAGTGGTGATTGAGAGTGCTCAGCCCTCCCAGGGTAACAGGGTGACCCTTTCAGTTCGCTCCTTAGTGCAGAAGGAGCTGTGTTCACATCCTGAAATCCAAAGAGAGCTTTTTAATTTATTTTTTTTTTTAATGGCTAACGATTCATTTTCTTATTTTAAAGAAAATAATTCAAAGCTAACATTCGTTGTGCTGCTGAAAATGTGACCTGACAACTTGTAGCATGTTTTTATAGACACATAGACATTTATGTATATGGTCATATATGTATGTATATACACAAATGAGAATTGTGCAGTCGAGAGGGATGGAGTTATTTGCTTGACTCTGACAAAACAGTCAGCAAGCCTGAGTTACGTATGACAGGGTTCTTTCTGGATATTAAATCATATTTTCTGATGTTTCCACAAGCAGGATTGTTTATTAATATGTCAGCTTTAGTAAGTATTGCTTTACTTTTGACTCATTATGGTTTAAATATTTCCTCTTTCTTGATTTGCAAATGTGTCCAATCATTTGTTAGTTATTTGTAAACACTTGAGTAGTGATTTTGACCATCAGATAACCACTTATGTCTTACAAATTATAAATTCCCAGTGTTAAATTTGGAGATTGGTGCCACAAGCCTGTTCTAGGGGTGCAAAGCCATAAATGTGCTTTGCATGGTGTCCCTGGTGCCTGGAGTGACTTGCTGCTGGCTTTAGCTGTGATGTGGAGCACGGGACTGGCTGGGCAGGAGGAGCTGATAAGGTCCCAGCACAGCCTGAACTGGAGCCATTCTTGTGGGCATAAATAGTGTGGAGCTCTGGCTGGTGAGAAGTATGATAATACCAGTTGAAATAAATAGATAACTTGTATTTTACAGATAAGCACAATGAGCTTTACCTAGTAAAACTCTGGTTTGTGTAGTGCATATGTTGTTGCTGCTATGTATCTGTGGGCTAGTTTATATTTGGTATTTATTAAAACAGTTCCCTGAAATTTACTGCATTTTTGTTGATTCTGAATTCTGTATGAGCTGAAATGTTTCAAGATAATTCATATGCCATTACTGAGGGGTTTTTTTAAGAACAGCTTAATGTGTCTGCAAGTGCCATTCTTTAATGCAGTCCTAATTGTCTACTGATTACACAAAACTGCAAATGAATAAACATTTTCTATTAAAGGATTTAATGCTGTACTTCATGTGTGCTTGTGAGGGATGGAACTGCAAGGATGGTTTGGAAGTTAAAAAAGGGATTAGGGTGGAAAGGGAACCTGAACCCTTCCAGCAGGCTTCTATTCAGAGTTGCAGAGCATTCATCTTTCCTATGACTTGTGGAGAAACAAAAAACCTTTAGAAGCAGACAGGTATATCCATAGGTGTGTACAGTTTCATCGTTTTAGGCAGCATGGGCTCTGTTCATGCCTCATTACAGAGACCAGAGTAAGAAATCTGTTCAGTGGCAAAGAGAAATATTGTTTGTGCCTTACTGGGACTGAAAACTGACTCCTGGGCCCCAGAATCCAGGATGCTGATTCCTGCTAAGCCTGCTGTGTTTGTGTCAAGCAGGGTCATAGAGGAGCACGGGGTAATAGTGCAACAATTAGATGGACTGGGGTGCCAGCACTAAATCCCATATTCCAGCTTAAATTCCGCTGGAGGATCCAAGCCTGTCGTTTCCTCTTGGCGAGGCACCTTTGGAACCAGAGCCAGCTCATAGGAAATAGGAGGAACCGGGGCTTAACTGAAATTGAGGACATCTAAACCTGGCTTTCTGGATACATCTGTTGTGGTGAGACAGAGAGAAATGGCAAACACAAATGTTTCTTGGAGAGCTCTTTAGCATTTTTAAGTGAAGAAGTAAAGACAGATTGTCTACCCTCTTCCGCTCAAAGCTATCCAATCTTTATTTCAGCTTTCTCTTCTGCTGTGTGTGGTGTATAAATCTAGTCCTAAAATGTGTGATGTTCTTATTCAGGGTTGATGGATGGTATGAACTTTCAATAATAGTGACTGAGGCACAGTTTCAATAGTTTTAATTCCAACATTTGAGCTACCATCATCCTTGGATCTAGAATTTTCTTGTCCTTTTTTATTATGCATAGATGTAGAAGATCCTTAAGATTAAACGTAAGACTTGCTGACGTGGGCTGTGATCTGCTGCTCAGGCAGACTTTCTAAAAACCCAAAATTTTAAATTCTGGATATTTATCATATCAGCATGCTGGACACGCTGTCATGTTTAGATCTTTATTAAGATTTTTCATTTGGAAACTGCAACTTATGTGTTTAAAAAATGGTAAAATTCTTCCCGTTGCAATAAATATGTGCTTATTTCACGTTCTGATCTGCTTTATATATCATCTCTTCTCAAATGAAAGTGGTAATGTAATGCTGAGAAAAACATTGATTTTTAAGATGAAGTCACTGTATTGCAAAAATTACTGATATGCTCTTTAAAAAACCCAGCCCCAAAAATCCTCAGATAGTGGGAGCAGTGACGAAACAGCTTCCTTTGCTGTCATTCTGTGCACTCATGAGAACTTGGCCTGGGGGGGCTCTGAGCCTTTTATTTGGTTAAGGCTTTTAGAACTGAGATGAAAGTAACAATCAGATTGTCTTAATCGTCTATAATAGCAGGTTAAGGAGATGGGAACTTTAGGGAGAAACTTGATAGCCCAGGGAGTATCTTTCCTGTGATCTTAATGCATTGCTATCTAAAACAGTGAGTCAGTGCTTGTAAGCATAATTATGTCATACACTATCTTTTAAATGCTTGAGCCTGCAATCACAGATGTTTTTAATGAAATTTTAGATATCTAAATTTTTAGCTGTATGAAGGTTTGTTTTCTTTTTCCATGTGTTTATTCAATAAAAAGCAAACTTAAAAGAAATGTCATGATATTGATGGCCACATGCTTTGAGTTAACAGCTTCCTCAGTGCCACTCTTCTGAATGTTCAAATGCTCTTTTTTGATCTAGGAATGCTTACATCAATGAGCTGGTTATTCCTGCCTCATTCCCTATCTTCTAGTCCAGCAAATCTGACCCTCCTTTCCTCATGAAAGACAGGCCAGGCAACTCAAGGATGGGCTTTGGACACTTGAATCTGCTTCTATAAGTTAGGAAGAGTGAATTAGATTTGTTTGATGCTTGTCTGTGAGTGACCACCCAAGAATGACTGCAGTTTTATCTGGTGAGATGGTGTTTTTCCTCCTCAGCTCATCTTACTTCTTTCCCTTCAACCAGCATCTGCTGATTTTTTTGTTTGGGTTTTTTTTTTGATTGTTTGTTTTTGTTTTATTTGTTTCTTTGCTTTTGGTTTTGTTTCTTTTGGCGTGTGAGTGTATGTTCATTTGTTGAACCAGAGACATCAACCCATGGGTGTCAATGTGTGAAGATGCTAACTCAGATTTTAAGGGGTGATAGAGTTACCTGGTTCTAAATGCAAAAACTAGAATGCAAAAATTCACTGATGCCTTAGAGGAAATTTTCATAGATCAAAGATAGGTTTGCTCTGGTCCAAGTATGTGAAATGAAAATGGGAAAGCAGTTTCAAATGAGCACAGGTAAAATTTCCCAGTAGTGGATGAAGTCTGTCCTAAGAATGTGTATTAACTGGAGAAAGACACTGTTTTTTTTCATTTGTTAATACCAAATCAAGAAATGCATTTAGGTGATTACTGCTGCTGTTTCACCTCTACCCCTCAATTCTAATGCTAGGTATATTTATTATTTAATCCTTTGCCCCTGCAGAGGGTTATATGGCCTTTGACCTTTTGGGCCTGTTTGTTGTGAGTGATGGCTGCAGTGATGGTGTGGCTCGTGTGACATCACAAACATTTGTGTTGGCAGTCCTTCCTCGTGGAGGACTCTGAAGTCTGACAGTGGTGAAGATGACTAAGTAAAGACAGATTTATGTGGAAATCTTATTAATACCCATAAAAGAGAGAATGAAGGCATAAGAAATTTGGCTCCAAAAAACAACCAAAAAATGCTCTGTTCTTAGAAACATTTGGCAGAGCTCCATCATGCCTTTTGTGGGAACTGGTTCTTTGTCTGGCCTAATCTAGATGTCTTCTTTCTTTTTTTTTTTAAAGATTACTAAAGACTTCCACTTTTCCCAAACTTTCTCACAGTAGAATAAAATTAATTTTCACTTTGGTAATGCACAAATCAGTTAATTATTTCAAAGACTATGAAACACAGATGTCTCCCCTTGTTTCTCAGCAAAGATTTAATGGCAGCCTTGCTGTGAGATGTTTCACTGCCTCCAAATGTCCATAGATGTTACATGGTGCTCACAATCAAAGTGGTTTACTAAGAAGGGGAAATAATTTTCACTTACAGTGTGTGAGGGCTGGAAAGAAGCTGTATCAGAGATGTGAAATCATAATTCAGTTTCTTTCATAACATATTTGATACCAGTCTTGGGAGAGGCGTTCCCGAAGCTCAGTGTGTGCTGAGGCTCGTGCTCTTGTCTATGCAGCTGCTGTAAGATTTTCTGTCTAGAAAACTCATCTTCATTTATAGCATAATCCATAGTATGTATAGAAATGTTTTATAAATAAAATTACCTGCATGTGTTCATTGCATGTGGGTAGAGCTTTTTTGTCTTGGGAGTAATTTCCAATATATTGTTCCTGTCGAATGTATAATTGAAAAACGTTCTGGTTTGCTTTTAGCCATTACTGTGATGACCTAGGCATTGAGATGTTGTGTTTTAGATCTTTAACTGATATTGGTTTTTAAATCTTTAATTGATATTGTGGTTTAGATCTTTAACTGATCCATGTACCAGCGAGTGTCTTGTACTTTTTCCATGTGTGTGTTATTCCTCCCAGCAAGCGTAACATTCCAAGCTCACTCCTGATGTGACCACACACTGCTTTGAAATAGGAAGCAATAAATTAGCTTTTAGGGCTAGCTTATGAGCAAGATCTTATTCTTTATTTGTTTACCTCTGCTTCTTGGATGTCTGCAGATTCTAGGCCTGCTGTTAGCGCTGCTACTGAAATTTTTACCATTTCAGAAGATCAAACCAGCAACAAAATGAAGAAGAAAATAGGAAAAAAATCTTGTCTGGATGAGAAGATGATTTTATATCCTCTTATGTTTGCCAAGGTAAAAACTTTCACCATGAACTGTTGTTTACAACCTGGAGAGACAGCTCATACCCACTGTTCTTAGGTTGTTGTCCCTCGTCTGGAGGCGGGGGAAAGCATTCTGTGTTGGATTGAAGTAGAGGGAATTGATATCCTGCAAATGGCTTGTTGGCCAGGAAGTGAAATTGTCATCTTGGATTTGAGGTCCCAGGGCTGTGCCCCTGTGGTGATAGCAATGTGCTCCTCAGGCTCCTGAGATGGCATAGCTCTTTTTGTTAAGTCTTGGTAAGATTTCAGAGGTTTGCCATCCTCACCAATCCTCTACTTCTGTTCCTGAACTTTTTTGTCATTTGTGAGAGCAGTAGTGCTGCTAGAAAACATTTCCTCAGGCCAGTAGGTTTTATCATTAATGTCTTTGTTTGATGCTTCTACACAGAGCTGCCAGCATTGAAGTATTTTATTTCTTTGATGTTTGAAAATTAAGTGGCAAATCAGTGTCCCCTCTGCTAATCTTGCTTAGCATTAGTATTGCTCTTCTTACTTTTAGAACACTCTGCAGATGACTGGCTTGGCCTTCTGAGGTGTGTCTTGTATTGTCACGTACTCAGCTTGTGACAAACTGGATGGGCAATGGGGGCATTTGGCATCTCCCTGGAATGAACAGATGAATCCTGTGTTGGCTTTTCTATTAAATAATGTTATGGAAAAGCCATAGAAATCACTGTTAGTTCTTGATTGGGTCAGAGACAAGGTTGGAAGGCGTGTACTGAAATCGCTAGCTCTGACCTGCTGTCTTCTGAGTTAGACTTGTCCTACATCTCTGTGGGATTCTTGGAAGCTGAGAGGGAGGGAAAGCATGAGAGCTCTTAGTGTTGGGTGTAATATGTCTTGTTGGCCTTACTTGAGGTAAATGAAATACTAAATCAGGAGAGGTGAATTAGTTCCATGTTCTTCTGTCCCATCTTCTTCCTTGCTTCAGCTGTGGGATTTACCTGAGACCAGCTGGCTTGGGCTACTGCAAAATCCATGGGCAGATGGATTTGGATAAAATTCAGATGTATTTGGATAAAATTTGGATAAAAGTTTGAAGGGAAGCATGGTTCTCAGTGTTCCCTTATTTGCCGTGAACATCCGGTATTGGCTGGGTGAAGCCTGGAAGTCCAGAGTTCCCTTGGAATTCTTCTTGTACTTTACAGCTCCTCCCTGCTTTTTATATGCCAACAACATTCTTTGAGAGGCCTAGAGGACGGAAATGTCCAAGAACAAAACCCATATCTTTTCTGATATGTCAGAAGATACGAGAAAATAATAGCATGCTCCATGTCTGCTGGTGGCTGATTTCTTTTCATCCTATTTGTAGAAGAAAAAAGCTTGGTTGGATATTGGGGGAAAACTTTTCTATGAATAGTAGTAGTAAAGTTCTGCAACAAGCTATGTAGGGAAATTTCATCTGTGTACATGGAAGGTTTTTTAAGAACAGGACTTTAGATATTTTTCCAAGTAGGTCTAGATCCCTGCTTTATCTCAGAGAAAACCATAGTTGTTGTTGCCAGTGTTTCCTGCATCAGCCTGTGCCCCCCAGCTGCTGGCCAGGATCCTTGTGCAGTGCCAGTCATTCTGTTTGGTGCAGACCCAACCAGTAAGTCCTGTTTATGTCCCAGTCAGTGCCCAAAGTGGGGTGTAAATCCTACTCCAGAGCCAGGAGCTTGCAGCCTAGGTGCCTGTCCTCAGTCAGGATTACTAAACCTGATCTGACCAGATCAGATTGCTTGTGTCTCTTCTTGCCCTTCTCTGATTCAGGAGATGCTGTGTTATTTAGTTTGTATTATCAAGTTGTGATTGGTGGCAGACTCTTTTTTCCCTCCCTCTTTTCTTCCCTATGAATGCTAATGTCCAAGTTCCAGGTGGGCTCCTAATCGCTCTTAATGCTTTTATGGCTGCCAGGAGAGTGCAACACGGCCTGAGTGAGATGGAGTGGCTGGGATTTGTTAGACTTGGTGTGTAGGGAGGTTTCCTAGCAGCCAGATAAGGGACAGCACCCTGTCACCCCTGCTCAGGTGAGGGAGCACCACTGGGCTTGGGAGAGAGCTCCCGTGGAGGAATGGGTGTGTGGAGGTACAGCATGTTCTGTGCCCAGCTGAGCAGTTCTCATCTGCTTGGCTTTTAATGCTTGTTGTCACTCCATCTTGGTTTGTTTGGGGGTTTTTGTTTGTTTGTTTTGTTTTCTTTTGTCCTTTTGCTCTGAACTAACTGGATGGGTCTTGAAGGCTGTTCAAGATCTCATAATGGCAGCTGAAAAATTGCCTAACCAACTCCAGGAGAAAATTTTTCCTAGGGGAGACCTTTGAATGCAGTGACTGTCAGCAGGAATAGGTCAGATGCCTCCAGGTAACTTTCTGGGAAGGGAGTCTTGTTTTCAAAACTGTATCTACCTTCTTTGTGAAGAACTAAGGAACTGGTTAGTGGGACCTGTAATAAAAGTCCGCTTTTATGGTTGTGCTAAATCCTCTTAAAGAAAGAAAATAACTCATTAATGCTGCTCTGCTCAGCATAGAAATAAAGCAGCTGTTGTGACTGTCAGAGGCTTTAAGGACTTGAAATTGGAAAGAATTTCCACTTGATCAGTTGATGAAACTCAGAGAGCTATGGTAGTGCAATCTTATCTCCATTTTCTCCTTGGAGTCTGAGAAATATGTTGAATTTGGGCCTGAGAACTAGTTCAGAGTTGCATTTTAAGGGGGTAAGTGACACCTGGGGGAGATAAGCTGTAACAAGAACAAAGATATTCATAGTTTTCCTGTAAGTCAAATGATTAAAAATATGTGAGGTTTGGTGTATCAAACTTGAAGAATAAATCCCTTCCTTCCTATGCGGGATTCCAACATTCAGCAGTGGAAATACTGAAGAATGTTATTTGGAACTAGTGCCGACCATATTGGTGGCCCAAAACGACCATATTGGTTAAAACGACTTCCAGAGCCTTTTATAGCTTTGAAATTGCAGAATTGAACAGCTCTGAACTATACTAAAGCTTCTTCAGATGTCTCACCTTCATTCTCTTGAACTGGGAAAGCAGAAAGGGAAAAAAAAAAACCCCAGAACCAAGCAGCCAGCATTGCTCAGGCTTTTGCTTTTCTTGTTCTGACACTTCCACTTGTGGGGCTGCAGTGGGTGCAGGGACATTGCTTGAGTTCCCTTCTCAACATCCCTGTGTTTCTCCAAGCATGGGACATCCCTGGGATGCTGGGCTCACCAGGGGGAGAGCAGGATCACGCTGTGAGCTCAGCAGTGCAAGTGCAAATGGCACATTTCAGGAGCAGAACAATGTTATGTAGGGAATTTGCAAAACAGAAGTGTTTTTATATAGAGTATGTGAGTGTTTTTAATTGATGTGTGGGTACATGCAGGCCTCTTAATAGATGGAAATAAGGAGAGGGAAGAGAGGAAATAAAGGATCACAGCTGTGATTTATCAAGATTGACATGAAAACAAATATTATTCTAGTAATCAGAGGAAATTCTTTGTAAAGCATGTACAAGAAAGGTATTTTAACCCACCTCAACGATTTCCTGCCCAACTATATCCAAAGAAAATCAGACAGACTTCTTCCCCTGCCCCCCACTAAGGGTCACTTTAAAATTATAGTTTCTCCCCTCCTCCATTTCTCTTGATGTTGGGCTTTTTGTTTGCTTCAGATGTGTTTTTTTTCTCTTGTCAAATTCTTCTTTAAGTGTTATTTGACCTGGCATGTAAAACTGTCTAAAAAGTGCAGCTGTGGGCTGGGGAATGGATTTAGTTTAGTGTTTAAGTGTAAGATGTATTGAAGCTGAAAGGCACTGATATTCTCTCCACCAAAAGCTGTAAGGCTGGGAAAACTTGGTACTCCTGATGTGCTCCATTTAGTGGAGGAGAAAGTGGTGCCCCTCAGTCTGGTGTGGTCACAGACTCATAGAATGGTTTGGATTGGAAGGGACCCTAAAGATCATTCAGTTCCAACCCCACTGCCATGGGCAGGGACACTTTCCACTATGGAGGCTAGCTTTAGAGCAAGCTGCAGGCCCCATGGCCTGCCAGCCCTGCCTGAGAAGCTAGCCTGGGAAATTCATGGGAGGATTCAAAACAATCCTCAAAGACAGAAAACAGCCTGCAGGTGCTGTTTGTCTGTTCCCGTGTTTTCCTTGCAGGAGAGGGTCAGGGTGGGTGGTGAACCCCACTGACCAATGATGGTAATGTAGCACTTTACTAACCAATAAGAGTTTCCTTTCTGTACTTTCCACGAACTAGTCTATATAACATGGCTGTAGCAATAAACTAGAGATTCTCTCCTGTTCTGACTCCCTTGAGAGTCCGTGTCGTTCTTCCTGCCGTTCACAATTAGAACGACAGTTCCACTAGATCAGGTTGCTCAGAGCTCCATCCAACCTGGCCCTGAACATTTCCTGGGATGGGGAGTGTGCAGCCTCTTTAGGGAACCTGTTCCAGTGCCTCACCACCAAGGTGAGCTGGCAACATGACTCCAGTGCAGCAGTTTGGGAAGAGCCACGGCTTTTGTGCAGCTGCTCAGAGGAGGCAGAAGGAATAGCTTTGCCCTGTCTGCATTATAGCTGTTTCCAGCTCTTAAACACCTGAAATCCTAACAACGTCTTGGGAGAAAAATGGTCAAACACCATAAGTAACCAGAGACATGGAGATAAGTGTTTTAGGTGAAATCATCTGGAAAATGCTTGGTGAACCCAGGGGTTGAATTAGTATCTTAAAATGTTGCAGGTTCATCTTGTTGGACTTTGTCTGCCTGGGGGCAACACTTCACTTAGGACTCTGCAAGTCCCTAAACCTCTCTAGCATTCAATTATTTTTTGTCTTTGTTTTTAGAAAATATTTTTTTTGAACTCTGTTCAATACCATTCCTGCTTCAGTTGTCTGTCAAAAATGCAGCCAAAAGCCTTTTTAGAGGTGAAAACTAAAAAAAAAAATAAAAAAAAAATAGAAGGGGTAAAAAAGGAAAATACTACTTAATTGGATTCTCTGCTTTCTGCTACCCAGAGAAGTTTCCCTTTCTCATTGGCAAAAAGACTTTGAATGCCTTTTGCTCATAACTCTTCCCCCTCGATGTGGATCGCAAACCATAAACACACCATTTGTCTGCAGGGAATTATATTAATAATTTGAAGAGTGACTAGAAATAAAAACAAATCTGGTTAACATCATCCATGACCTGACTTGATTAAAAATAATTTCTCCCTTGAAAAACCACTCCAAATGCTGTTTCTGAATGAAAGTTTAGGTAATAACAGTGGCTGATAATACAGAAAAGGATTTGCAAGAAGCATAACCTCGAGCTCCCTTCTAGCCTGTACTGAGCACATAGATTGGAAAGGAATGATAGATGAGAACTAAATAAAAGACTTCTGGCTGGAGCTTTTTATGTTTTTCTTCTGTGGTCTTAATACTTAATGATGAGATTTATGTTTTCAAACATAGCTTTATCTTCTGAATATATTGTAGAAGGCTAAATTGTGGAGAGAGGAGGGAAAAGTGAGGGACTGTTTCTGTAGTGTTGAAATGCAGCTTTAGCTTCAGCATTTAAGGAGTCTGAGGTTTCTGCAGGAGTTTGTGCTTCAGGGGAATTTTCTGCTGCGTCACAGGTGATCTGGTCTCACGGGGAGCCCAAGGCATTTCTTTGAGTCCTTCCCAGATAGTTGAAAGCCCATTTCAAAGGCATGGTGCTGTTGGGCCCCTGGCCCTTAGTCCCTGGCTACAGCAGCCCCTGGGCACAGTCCCTGTGAGCACAGGGTGAAAACAGCCCCTGGAGCAGCTTGGTTACCCACGCCAGGTGTGAGGAGGACAGGGAGGGCAAAGAGCTCAGTCAGGAGGAGTGGGAGTCAGCATGAGGGTAAAGGAAATTGCTCTTGATGTGGAAACAGGTCTGGAAATTGCAGGGGGAGAGGGAATAGCCTTGGAGAGCTGCATCAGTAAGGTGATTTTATTCAGCATCCTGTGTAGTCTTGGGACTAATCTTTGGTTCAGGACTTAGACCTGACACAGGTCTTGCCTGTTGCTCAGCTGGTTTTGGGGGGTTATGTTGAAGTATCTGTGACTTGCATTATAAATGGAATTAATGTATCATTTCCCATATCTTTTGCTATTATCAGATGATATCTTAAATCAGCCCTGGTGTAAAAGACTTCTTGCAGAAGGATATTAGAGGGAATAGGCATGTGATAATGGTCAACTTGGGGCTCTCTAATCTCACAGGGGGGTTGTAATTGCTGGAAATTACATAAGAAAATACTTCTGGAGAGTGCCATTGCTTTACAGACCTTCAGTGAGCCAAGAAAGAAGAGAAGAATGCAGTTGAGTCTGGGAATGGTGCAGTCTTAACAGAGCAGCAGTTTTCCAGGGATGGTTTCACATAATTCCTTAATGGAGCAGCGGGACAGAGCACAGGGATCTCTAACATGGTGCACAGCCTTGGGGAGGCCTGCAAACCCCACCCTGTGCCAGCCTCACTTGAGACCCTCACAGTCATTCTTGGTTATGTGCTGTGATACCTTTTTAGCTTTCAT
Organism: Poecile atricapillus; assembly: GCF_030490865.1. Classification (NCBI taxonomy): domain Eukaryota; kingdom Metazoa; phylum Chordata; class Aves; order Passeriformes; family Paridae; genus Poecile; species Poecile atricapillus. The sequence continues at coordinate 2,293,057 of NC_081266.1, read as the reverse complement.
ATTATCCAGGTTCTGTACTGCGTTAGTATATAACTCTGAACTTCATTTGTCATAAGGAGGCCAACAAAAGCACTGAAATTGATAAAGAAAGCTAGTCTGTGTCCTGAGTTCATCTATGTTGCTCAAAGAACAAGTGATTTGGAGTTCATGTGTATAGGAACTTTGACATTACTTATTTCATTCAGTTTCTTTGAGATGCAAAAATCAAGCAGCTTCTTTTTTTTTTTCCCTGCTGGGAGAGAGCAAGAGAATCATTAACTCCCATCAGAGATTCATTACCGCTGGTCTTTCCGCCTTGTATTTGAAAATTAAAAATAGGATGTTAATTTACTAATTGAAAAAGGGACTTGTGCAATTTCAGTGTCTGCACCTTCTGAAAGACTGTCTTGACTATTCAGTAACGTGCTAAATGTGTCAAACTCTGTAATCAAACTGGACCAATTGCTACAACAAAATGGGGAAAGGTCTGTGAAATGAGTACAATTGCTGACACGTTTACTGACAACGGGACACCAACTATATTTTTAAAATACAAAAAGAAAAGACACTTTGTCAAGACTAGGCATTGGAAGACAGTCCTGCAGAGTCTGGAAAATGGACATTTGAACAGGAGTAGGCATTGTGACTGCCAGAAAAATGAATCAGCAGCATCATCTGTGTTCTTCTCAGGGTGGCAGGTTTCTAGGAACTCAGATGCACTGGATGGTTTTATAACAAAACTGTGATGGGCTCAGGCTCCTAGTTATATGTTTCTTTAATCTCTTTGTGCAGTTGAAATAAAGATGCTGGTACATATATTGTTTCTTTGAACAAGGCTAACTCTTTTCTTCTTGATTTTGTAACTTGGATGTTTTGTGGTATGTATGTGTGCTTGGGAACTGTTTCTTAAAAATGAGGACTTTCTTAAAAGACTACCACATATGTGGATTCTGTTAATGGGGAGTGTTGTGTAGGACAGTGATTTGGATGGTTTTTACTATCAAGAAAAAATAATTGAGCTTGGTCAAGCAGACAGTTTGGCCAAAATTTTCTAAAAATAAAGAAAATCTATCTCTGTGTCTCAGAGCTTATTCTTGTAGTGGTTGTATGTGTGATTTAAATCCTCCATAATTAAAGATGATTCCTGTGCCATTGCTGTTGGACACTCCCAAAAGGTAGAACCCATAAATCATTGTTTGTGTGGCCACTCCAAATGCCAGAACAGCTACAGGCATTGACTGCCCAGCTTTTGCTGGTCCTTGATCCTGCAGCTTTGTATTTTGCTGTACTTTGTTTCTCCTGGGTTGGAATAGCAGTTTATAGGACACGTGTTGCCTCTTGAACTGCTCTGTGATAATGCAGAGCAGTCACAGCATTGCCCTCTGTGTGAGGGCAGTAAATCTGTACATTGTCTTTGAGCACGTGGATTTTTTTTAGCTTGGTCTTGCTGCCATGGCAGTAAATGCTGGTTTTAACACTGCCTAAACTGGGGGGGAAAAAATCCAGCTGTTCACACCTAACTTGTTGCTGGGGAGGCCTTTGCTGTTTTTTGCAGCACAGCTCTGTATTGCACTGTGTTTATTGGGTGTTTCTCTTGTGCAGCCCAATCCACATGAGCAGGTCTCAAAGTGGAGGAAAAGCCTGTCCAAAGATGAATAGGTCCAGTAGAGTCTCGCTAAGCCAGGGGTTGTGTGGTGTTATACTGGTACACAGCTCTGGGTAAAGGGTCTTAGACCTCATTCCCAGTCCTGTACACTACTGCTTTTATATTCATCAGCGTGCCTTTTCCACCTCTTTACCCATCTCAGTTGCTGGCATTCCCCAGTGGGGATGACAGAGCCCTCTGGGCAGCTCGGCTCTTTTGGCACTCAGACCCCATGATCTGATACACGTGCTGGGGTACCTGAATTAGGCTGGCACCTCACTCACTGACTGCTCTCAGCTGTGTTTTCACAAGATTGTCACGTCATTAGTGTGACTTGTGGTACCAGTTCCTTATTTGTGGGTTTGCAGGACAAAAGAAAAGATGACTTGACTGTTGAGGTCACAAGCCTAAGGATGCTCTGGCAGGGGTTATGTTGGAGCCTTGGGTGGCAGATACAACATCCCAAGAATTTTCACTTTTCTTTCTTTTCTTCTCCCTCCTGCCCTTTGGAAGAAGTTTTTCAATAGAAATATGTAAAATATGGGGTTTTGGGTTTGTTTTTTTTTTCTATGAAAACTGTGACTTTCCTTGGTTTGCCAGTGTTTTTCCCTTCCTTACCACTCGCCTTCATCATCCTTTCTCCCAAAGACAGATGCAGAAGTTTCTTTGAAACAGATGAAACTGAAAAACAGACAAAAAAAGCCCTTTCAGCAAGAATTTTCTGTGAACTTGAACTAAGCAGTAACTCTTTTTTTCTGTCTTCTAGAAGGCTTGTTGTTGTGTTGCTTCATGCCTGGGATGGCTGAGGGTGGAGGTCTGTAGAGCTGCTGTGAAAGGGCTGTGCGTGATAAGAGTGGGAGGCACAGTGTCATAATTAATGCTGTCAGAAAGTGTTTTTGGTTTTTTGTTGGTTTTTTTTTTTTTTAATGTGGCTAGTGTTGTATTTCCAGCATATTGTATTCATTTTCCTTTTATTGTGGTCTGACTGTACACCCTGAGCTCAAACTAATTTCTTAATCCTGAAAAAGCTCTCAAGTCAAATCTGGCTGTGGGAGTTTAGGCCTCTAGGAGTTTAGGGCTGCTTCACAGCTGGAAAAAGTTACTTTTTCCATTAAAACAGGAATTAACTGGCTTTAAGAGGCTTATGATCTTTTTTATCTTAAGAAAACTCTTCAGTAATAAGAAGAGCTTAGATTGTGATGGTCTGCTAATCAAAATGAAGATGTCCTGGTTTATGGTGTTTCCATAGTATTTGGGTGTAATGAAATACTATCTGTTATTGTTATCTGTTACTGTTTACACAAACAGGATGAATATTCCTTAATGAATGTTAAGGAAAAAAAGTTCAGAATTAACTGCATATGCGAACACTTTTTAATCCTTTAGTAAGTTATATTGATTAATTGCATGTTTTACATTTGATTGCAACAGCAAATTGCTTGAAGGGATCATGAGTACAGGATTGGTTCTGCCTTTCCTGTCTACAGCTTTTTGGAAGCAATGTGTGTGTTGGCAATCAAATAACCCTGTAACCTTTAGGTTTGTTTCTCCTTACAAAGTTTGTTGTGTGTAACTGCATTATGTGACATCTCAGCATCTCTCCAGGTGTTACCAAATTCAGGTAACATGTAGAAACACATCAAGCTGGAAACACTTCTGATTTTATATATACCTGTAAACATGATGTGTGGACATGCATTTTATACTTTGCAAGTAATAATATTTAATTGGGTTGGTGGACATCCAGACCTTTCACACTTGTGTGCTTTGATATTTGTGATATTTTCGTCTTGCTTGAGTTTCATTTCATGTCACATAAAAAACACAGCCTCCAGGGGAGGTGCAGGCTGGACATCAGGAAGAATTTCTCGGTGGAAAGGGTTGTCAAGCATTGAAATGGGCTGCCCAGAGAGGTGATGGAGTCACCACCACAGTGGTGTTGAGGAAATGGCTGGATGTGACACTCAGGGCTGTGGTCTAGTTCATAGAGTGTTCAGTCATAGGCTGGACTCAGTGATCTTGGAGGTCTTGTCCAGCCTAAATAATTCTGTGATTCTATGTTTAATTATTTGTATGGGGACAAGGACATTCATATGCAGAACAGACTGAAGTTGGAACCTTTGCATGAGCTATTTTGTAATGAGAGGGTGGATTTCTCTGGTGAGAAACATAAAATGATGATCCCCAGAGCACCCCCATTTGGATTTGCCCTATTTGGGCATCCCCAAGTGGAACCACTAGCCTGTTATCCATGGGGAAATTTTCTTTGACGTGGGTGAAAAACCCATGGGTGTTTGAAAGCACTGACTGGGAATCAAAGTTATCCATTTTTGTTACCTCCTCAAGGAGAGCTTTAAATCCTGACCTTAAAGTGTTCAGTAGCATGGATTTTGAAGCAGGTTGGTGGTTTGTCTGTTTTTCAAGTTGGAAGATTTCCATTCTGTAACCATAAGATACGAGTATGTACATGTGCTTGGATGGAAGGATTATTATGTTTTTAATCTTGCTAGCCACCTATGTTTAAATGCAGGCTTGATTTTTGGGGTCTGTGAACATTTTGATATCCGAACTCTGTTTCAGCTAAAGGAAAAAATAGGGTCTTTTTAATACTTGAAAACTGAGATACATGCATGGGTTCACAAACAAAAATACTACATGTTCTTTTTTTCTTGTCTTACTGCTGTTACTTTGATTCATGTAATGCAGGTTTTCAGTAGAATCCTGTAAATGTTTATTTCTAGTCCCAACACAGTCATGTGAGGTTCTCATTCTCTGCAGTTCTTACACCTGCAAGACCTTTCTTGGGACAGGTAGAAATGCTGTTGGAAATAGAAATTTTGTTTCTTGGTGCTGCAAAACAACTGGGTTGCAGCTGCTGTATTTGCACCTATTGACCCATGCAAATCTAGCACTTGGGAAGACAGAGGTGTTGTAAAGGTGAATGGTGTCCATGGCCCTGTCAGGTTAGCCAGCAGTTAGTTATGTTTAGTTTTTCAGTTCAGCAGGACTTGTGCTCACTGATTCGTTTTTCAGGTAGTTTTAATGTACATTTTGGTGATGAAGGTGTGGGTTTCTGATGGTTAGTGTTGCTATTGACACGCTCTGATGGTCTCCATCCAGATGGAAACTGTTGTTTGCTCCTTTTTCCATGGAGGAGATGGGCAGGGGAGGATTTTATGTGCCACCAAGCCTGTCCCTGAGGCCATAGGAACTAAGGTCATGCCTGGAACTTTGACTTGGGTGTTGCAACTGGCATTTCAGCTGGGAATGAAACCTGTAGTGTTGCTGTTGTGCTTCTGAGGCAGACATTGAAAACGTACAGTCGGAAGAACAGATTTCCAGTCAAATCTGGAAGAATAGCTGGGTGGTTACAGGAACTGTCCCAGAAGTCTGTGAGCCAGAGGAGGAAGAAAACATACACTATCACTAGAGAAAAGTTTTGAAAGAACCCAGGTTGTATATCCAAACACTGTGGCTGTGATATTTGTGAGCTCTCAGACTGAGCCCCTCTGCTGGTTTTGGCTGGCATGAAGAGTTAATTTTCTTCTGAGTAGCTGGTATGATTTGTGTTTGGGATTTGTGCTGGAAGCAGTGTTGATAACACAGGGATGCTTTAGTTCTTGCTAAGCAGGATTTACACAAGGCCTTTTCTTCTGCTCACCCCACCCCACCAGCGAGGAGGCTGAGGGTGCACAAGAATTTGGGAGGGGACACAGCCAGGACAGCTGACCCCAACTGACCAAAGGGATGTCCCAGACCATATGGATGTCACCTAGGAGGAAGGAGGGGGATGTTTGCAGTGATGGTGTTTCTCTTCCCAAGTCACTGTTACATGTTATGGGGCCCTGCTGTCCTGGAGAGTTGAACACCTGCCTGTCATGGGATGTGGTGAATGAACTCCTTGTTTTGTTTTGCTTGCATGCGTAATGTTTGCTTTACCTCTTCAAATGTCATTGTCTCAACTCGTGAGTTTTCTCACTTTTACTCTTCTGATTCTCTTACCCATCCCAGCAGGAGCCAGTGAGTGAGTGGCTCTCTGCCACTGGGCTTGAACCAAAACAGTCCTTTTGAGCACCCAAACTATCCCAGCCAAAACCAGCACAGCCCCTGAGCAGGTTTTCCCAAGTAAAGAGTGGCAAAAGCTCCTTGGAGCCAACCAGCTTTTCTACCTTGCCTGGTGGGTGTTTCTCTCCCACACCTTTTTTTTCCTCCCCTCCATGATCTGCTGCTGCAGGTTTTCCCACATGAGGAACAGCTCTTGGTCAGATCAAGGCCTTCTGTAGTGTTGCTCCTTTGATGTCAGCAGTGTTGCAGGACTCTAAGATTCATTCTGTATTTCACCTGTTGCCCAGCACACTTCAGATACACTTCATCCTATTGTTCACCTATATATCAGTGAGCTTCGTGCTGTGACAGGTCCTGCTCTCTCTGCCTGTTGAATGCACTTTGATTCTTTGTCCAAATGGAAGGAATAGGGGAATAGAAATGGAGCTCTTTATACCTCTGCCATCATTTTCTTCTCTCCTCTGTAAAGGAAAGAGAGAGGATGTGCTGTTTGGTTGTCTAAATTGCTTGCTTAAGATTTATGCTGCTGCCACTGTTTAGAATACCACCACTCCTGGTTTTGTGTTAACCCCCTTCCCCGAGTTTATGCCTCTTTCTGTTCAGCAAATGTCCTGGCTGTGTGTTTTTACTGCCTTTGCCAAATTACTGTTTTCAGAACAGTTTCCCACACATGTACAGTAGCTGACCAGATGTGAATAGCTGTGTTAGGCATAAATGTGGTTTGTAAAATGCAAAGTTGTAGGTAAATGTCTTTGTTTTCACCCTTCTTATTTTACTCTCGGACCTGTAAATTCTGACAAGATGCCACTGAGGTATTGAAATTGTAGTGGTAGATAAAATATAATAGCAAGGAAAACATGTAATTTTTCAGCTATGTTCCTGTTAATACAGACTGCTTTATTTTTCACTGTATTATGTATTTGACTTCAAGACACTAATTTTATGTGTAGTACAATGTAGTGGAAGATTTCATTAACTGTCATAATTCTTCCTGGTTTAAAAGCATCCTGATCTCACCTGTTATTAACAGAAAGAGAAGGTGTGGATGTTACTCAGGGCAGCTGATGCTCTCTGCTCTCTCTTGGGAGCTTGCATACAAGAATAAGGCTGAACAAACACTGGCCCTTTCCTAAAACGTGTTCCCCCATGCACGTCTGCTCTGTTCTGTGTCTTCTATGAAATATGAACATATATATTTTGTTACTTTCTGGGCTCAAAAAGGACATTCCTTTTTTGCTGACTACATGTTCAGCTGTTCATTATTCTATCCAGGACTCCCTAATGCCTGGTAATCTGTATTAAGGAATTTCTGGGAAGGGAATTATCAAATATCTTTGTGAACCCGTGGTTGCAGTGCTGGAGGTGCCAGTTCTGTAGCAGGCCATGGCTCTGATAAAAAAGAGTTTAAAGATTTCACACGTTTGGTTGAAAAAAAAGTTTACAGATGCAGGGATTTCTTGGTTTCCCCTTAAAAACTTGCAAATGCATTAAATAAGAAATTCAAGTAGGAGTAGATCTGCTTAATATATGAGTGTGGCCAGAGTCAGTCATAGTGACATTGGTGCCAGCTGATCAAAGGGAGGATATTTGGTAGGACAGGAGTGTAGACATACTGACTCATAAAAATCCTGTAGAGTTTATTATTTTGGGTGTTGCTAAGCATTAAGTTTTAGAGAATGTATGTGTGACTAACATTTGATTTGGGGAAGATTTGCTAAGTCAACCAGAAAGAAGTAAAGCAAATTTATAATCTCACATGTCTTTAAACAAGGCTTCAAGTGATGACAAAAATAGGATGGATGTTATTGTAAGTAGAGTTGGTCACTGTTTGTCTTTTTAGATATGTAGTTTCCATGAAAGCTGGTGTACTGGTGGGGTAGGAAAGGGATGCATCCTGTCAACTTTAAGAGCTGTTGAAAAATAATTGGATGTGTCTAAAAAACAAATGCTGTGCTAGATTGGATGATGAAGCCTTCTTCATCTTCTACAAATGGAGACAGATTCTCAAATACTGAGCTGCTACATGTCTGCATGTCACTCCTGAAATTGCTCTATTCTGCACCTGTACTCAGGAAGGTGACTGTGTGGGATGGGAGACAGACACCTCATTGCTTGTGCCAGCATTTCCATGCTCTCCATTCCACACAGACACGTGTCAGCTGCTCACAGACTCACTTTTAGCTGACTGGAACCCTGTGGGGACTCTACCTACCTTCTTCTCCTTATTTTGGCCTTTCCATCTTTATTTCCTCTTGTTGTGGTTTGACACTGACCAAACACCAGGCACCCACGAAAGCTGCTTGTTCACCCTTCCCTGCCATGGCTGGGCAGAGGAGAGAAAAAATTAATGAAGGGCTCATGAGTGGAGATAAGGACTGGGAGAAAACACTCCAAGGGCAAAACAGGCTCAGCTTAAAAGATGCAAAGTGTGTTTATTAAGGTTTTCTTCCACTTGGTTCAGGGAAAAACGTTGTTTGCCTGTGAGACTGTGGAGTCCCTTCCCATGGGAGACAGTTCTCCATGAACTTCTCCAGTGTGGTTCCAATCTCATGAGCAGCAGTGCTCCCAAAACTGCTGCAGTGTGGGTCTCTCTTTCCATGGGGTGCAGTTCTCCAAGGACAGGCTGCTCCAGCCTGGAAGCAGGGCCCTCTCTCTCCACCAGGTCTCCCACTGGATCACAGCCTCCTCCAGGCATCACCTGCTCCAGTGTGGGCACCTCCCCCAGGGGCTGTGGGGGCATCTCTGCATCCCCCATGGATCCCCAGGGGCTGTGGGGGCATCTCTGCATCCCCCATGGATCCCCAGGGGCTGTGGGGGCATCTCTGCATCCCCCATGGATCCCCATGGGCTGTGGGTGGATCTCTGCATCCCCCATGGATCCCCAGGGGCTGTGGGTGGATCTCTGCATCCCCCATGGATCCCCAGGGGCTGTGGGGGGATCTCTGCATCCCCCATGGATCCCCAGGGGCTGTGGGTGGATCTCTGCATCCCCCATGGATCCCCAGGGGCTGTGGGGGCATCTCTGCATCCCCCATGGATGGCTCATTGTCCCAGCCTTGGCCAGCAGCATGACCATCTTCAGAGCCATCAGGCCACCTCTGTGGCCCCCCTGCTACCAAAAACCAGGCTGTGCAAAACCAACACACCTTGAGGGCTATTCTGGCTAGCCAAACTTGCTCCAGGAGCAGCCCTTGAAGAAGTTTTAAATGAGCTTGCTTGCAGAAAGGAATCAATGAGTGCTCCTCCAGGAATGCTCCAGACTTGCATTCACTCCTACCTTTCTAAGCAGCAATGCACAGTGGCTGACTTCCAAGTCAGCTGTGCTTTTTTTTTTCTTTTTTTTTTTCTCCTTAGAATAGCAGCTTCAGGTATCAAGGAATGCTGTGGGATTAAAAACAGAAAGCACTCGCATTTCCCACACTTCTCTATCTGGTTTCCTTGCCAGTGGCTGTCGCGTGAGAGGTTGATATTGCTACACCCCGTTCTGCACAGTTGTGCTGGTGCTGGATGTATTCCAGCTTGTTGAAGGAAATATTATTCTTTTTATCCCTTCCCTGAGGGCAAAAGTCCTTCCGTGGTCCATTTAATTACTGCAGGTTATTGTGATTGAAATTTCCACTATAACAGCGTGTGCCAGGGATTGTGGTGTGGTTTGTTCTGAAGCCTGACCCTACACTTACTGATTTTGCTGGCACGTTTTGTTGGTCAGGAAACCATTTCCCCCCATTTTCCCCCTTCCACTTTTACCAGCATAATTCTGTCAACAGAAGCTCAGGTGCAGCTACGCTTATTCCAAGCATGAAAGTCATCTTGGTGCTGTTGTTAATCCTCCTGCAGACTCTTCTGCCAAAGTAAGCTGTGTCTTGGCTAGGCAATGGCATTTACTGGTAAGGCAAATGTAATCCATCAGATCCTGCCCAAGGCCCCAGAGAAGGCACCCAGCTCTTTCCCAGTCTGCTCCAGCCTGGGCTGAGTTTGTTGCTGGAGCCATAATTTGAGCAGCCATTCCCAGCTGGGCGAGGTGACACGGCAGGGCTACAGAATCCCCACAGCTGATCTGGGAAAGGTTGTGGTAGGCGCATCACAGCTTCGAAATGTTCAGTCTGCATTTCCCTCACCCTGAACAGGTTGGGAATAGGAGACCAGCCTGCTGAGGAGGCTGTACAAAAGATGTTTGTCCCGCAGTGTTGGCAGGACATGGTAGCTCTGTTGGGCTCGCATTGTCGTGGGCTCCTTGTTATCGGTTCCTGAGTGAGCGAGTCACGTCTAGACGGTGCTGTAACAATACACCATAAATCACGCTGGGATCTTTCCAGCCTTGCACAGGAAACCTGCTGCTCTGTGAAAAGCAAATGTCCACCAGTGTAATCACAACAAGGCTGTGCTCCCGAGGGCTGCCGTGGGCAGGCGTTTCAGCGCCCACAGGATCTCAGCAGGTTGTTGCTTGGAAGGAAGTTGAACGTTTTTTAAGTTTGCATTAAGTAAATAACTTCTTACTGAATGTTGGGAATTTGCATTTTGCAGGCGTGGATTTATAAGGGAGAGGGATACATTGAGGGCTCCAGCACCTTCATTTTCTATTTCAGTAATGGCATCCTTCCATTTTTCAGTGGAGTGTCCATAATTTCCAGACAGAGGTCAGGTCTGTGGCAGGCAGCTGGTGCCTGCACTGTCATTACCATTCCTTACTCTTACTCTAACATGAGATATGGGTCACAGGGCTCTTTCTCCCTCACCTTAATCTAACATCCAAGCCCAAGCTGGTTATTGTTGCCAAGAGTAGTGAAAAGAGGACTCTTTGGAAAGAGAATTCACTTTCTAACACCTGTATGTAACTTACAGCCTTGTTAGTATTAAATAAGAAATAATCTGAAGTTCTGTATACTGTGATTTATCTTTCTTTTTTGTTTTCAAACAGTTTTATTTTGTTAGTTTGTTTTTAATTAAAAACTGCTTGATTTCAAACCTCATAATTGCAGACCTTACAAATATCTTGTGGGTTAGAAGAGAAGAAAACTTTAATCCAACAGGTTTTCTAGTTAATAAAAGAATCTGTGATTTGGATGATATTCTAAATAATTTTATAATTAGCACAAAGCTCCAATGCTTTTATGTTGGAGTTGAAAATATTACTTGTGTAGTCCACTTCTGCTGGAGAAATAACAAAACTCTTCAGGCTTTTCTGCTCTGATTCATCCTTCTTTCACACATCCCTAAAAGGTTTTGAAATCTGATAAGGGTTCAGGCCCTCTTTGTAGCAGTAAACAATTGCAAATAATAGAGCCATGTGTATTTGTGTGGACTTTTTTTTTACTCTTCTCATCTCTCTTTGATCTCATTGTGGCTTTTGGCAAGAGAAGTATCAGTGCTGTCTGCCCTGGGACCCCATGCCATACCTACAGATTTCTGGAGACCAGCACGGGAGAGGGGAAAAAGGTCCATCCCAGCCATCTCTCTTCCAGCACAGCTCTTTGTTACCACTTTGTGATGTATTTATTTTTTCTGCTTTTCTGCTGGTCTCTGTAAAAATCTGCAACTTTGAGGGGCACGAGGCAAGAAACCTTCCAAAGTGCATGAGGTTTGGATGAGGTATTGGACCCTGCTGTCCCTCTGATGGGAATCTTAGCTGGAATTTTCAGATTTCTTGTAATCCTGTTCTTGGGAAACTCTTGTGATCTCCAAATGAAAGTCTCTTCTCCCTCCACACAATTTCTTCTCTTTCTACTCTACCATTATGCAGTGCATTCAGCTGCCGTAGGATTGCCTTATTCCCGTTTCTTTTTTGGGATCTCTATGACACACATAATGTTCCTGTGGAAGTAACCTTATAGGGAAGATGATGTCTCACCTTTAGTCTGTTGTGTGGCAAGTGCTGATTAAAACCTTTTATATTTGTACATCTGCTTGCTAAAGTGCAATTCTGTGTGTGCGTATATTCCATGTTATTTATTTATTTTTTTCAGTTTTTCTGGAAATAAATTATAATTGACTTTCCAAGTAAAAACATCTACATTTTAATAATTTTTCCCCTCATCTCTATGCCAAGTGTATCTTGGCTCTACCCAGAGACCTGATTAAAAATATTAAAACACACTTACCAGTGTGGAGTGGCTACATTTATAGCATCTGACTTGAATGTTTGTTTCATAGTCTGGGTTGTAACAATCTGATTCTCAGACTGCGATTGACGTCAATTTAATAGGAAAATTCAAATAGAACCTCTATTAGATTTTCACTATTAAGTTAACAATAAAAGCTTTCTACAGATGCCTTACGTAGACAAGGCTGCTAACAGAAATATTACATTAATAAAAATCAGACTTCCAGAAACAGAGAATAACTCACAAAAAATCAACTAAACAAAAACCAAGCAATTTTGTTTTCCATTTTCTAGCTCACAAAAGTATTTGTTTTTTAATTGCACTAGCTGTTTAGATGTTAAGGATCAGGAGAAGACAGCTCTTGGCTATTTGTGGTCATGTTGCCAATCTCTTGGCTTTTACAGAGCTGGAGAGCCCTTCCAAAAGTGTTTGTTTTACCAATGTCATTGCTCTCAACTTCAGCTTTCCCCCTCGGGTTCTGTGGCACACCACCTTTACCAGCTTCTTTTAACCTGCCCAGTCCAGCTGCTGACTGATACAGCCAGAAAAACTCTGGAGGCACCAGCTTGGGTCAGGACAACATCTGTCAGGGTTTACAACATCTGTCAGGGTTTACAACATCTGTCAGGGTTTACAGCATCTGCCATGGTTTGCCCCACCTGTAGTTGTTGGTAGTTCCTGCCTTGAGGACTGTGCAGTGTATGGCAGCAGATGATGGAGTGAGGAGATAACATTGCTGTTCTTCTGCAGGTGGATATTTTCTGGCATAGACCAGGTGGGTGCCTTTCCTGTGCTTAAATCAGGAAATCCAGGCGTGGACTTGCCTTGGAGTAAGGAGTCAGAGCATTTTGCCTCCCCTGCAGCAGCAGAAAGGGAGTGATCTCCAGGGATACCAACATCCCTACAGCCTTGAGCAGAATTAACAAAGCCTTTGCATGCATGCACAGTTCTGTGGTGAGAGAAGCAAGGGAGGCTTCCTGAAGAGGCCAGTCCTGGTCCTCAGCAGGGACAGCAGGGGTCTCTTCCTGAGCTTGAAGTACACAGGTACTGTTGTGATGGGGACAGCACTGGTTGGCATTCCCAGCGTGGCTCTAGACCCACTGTAGTGCCCCAGATGTCCACGTTCCAAGCTGTTGAGGAACATATTGTGTGCAGGCAGCTTGAGGTGCAGCTGGAAGCTGAGCTCCAGAGCCTGAGACAAGGAGCTGTGAGCTACAATCCTTTTGATACTAAAGGGCACGAGGACCTGTGGCACATCCAGGTGACTGGACACTCACAGGCACAGCAGGAGCCAGAGACTCAACAGGAAGATCTCAGACTTTCCTGTGCTTTGGCTGTGAGTGGATAAAAGCCCACGAGTTCCTCCGTTGAGGTTCCCTCTCGAAGACACCACCCTGAGCTGTTTCTCTGCTACTGAACAATGAAGAAATTGCTTTAAGGATCTGGAGGTCTGAGAGTACTGTAGGAAACCTGTTCTGCCTGTGTGAGTGTGGGATCTAAACTACTGCAGATGTGTAGCTGCAAAGGGGCTTTCATCCCAGCTCAGGTGGTATGAGGGTGACTGCCAGAGTGGCTCCTGGATGGTCACTCAAGGAATTTTCCCTAACAACCAAGTAGTGCTGTGCTGGCACCAGCTGTTTCCATGGTAGGCTTTGAATATTCTCTGTCCTACAACCAAAACATGAGCCCAGCCTGTTCTGCCTGTGGAACTGAGGCTCTGTATGCACCAGTGTATTTCCTCTTTACTTTCATCTTGTCTCTGCCAGCTGAAATAACAAGGCTTTTAAGACACAGCCACATTGTGCTCCCACGGTTTAAGGATTTATGTTACTTCAGCGGTGTTGAGCAGGTATGCTTCACAAATGGGCACAACGTGTGGCATTAAGGCTTTTGTCATGAGCTTTCAGTGTGTTCTGAGGGTAAATGAAGGGTGCTTTCTATTTGCCCTCCCTCCACCCCCCTGTGATTTTGTGAGGTGTGTTTTGGATGAATGTAGACTTAAACACAGTTATTTTACTTGTCTGCCGCTGAGATGACAATGTTCCGCTGAAATGTTTGACAGCCTGAAGTAACTGACAATTATTTCACATGTGCAGTGTTTATCTCCGTGGTGCGCGGTGTGACAGCTCAGAAGTGACACTGACATTCCGTGTGTGAATCTCACTGTTCCTCCCATCAGCTGTCCTGCTAGCCTGCAACTTTTAAAAAACACTCTGTGGTTTTTACATCCAAACAGAGGCCCTCTGTTCCATGTCACGCTAGGTAACTTTGTGTTTCCTTACCGCTTTCCATCCCCTGGCAGGACAGTGCGCAGAAGTGCGTCAGGAACGGGGACCAGGGGGTTATACATGAGTAAAAATTGAAACTACTGTTCTCAATTTTGGCCACGTCAGCTTGCAGGGGATCTTGTGAAAGGTCATGCATATTTCTTAGAGGAGTTGAAAGGACCAGCAGCATCTGTTAATGTGACTTGGGGTAAATACAGCACAGGGCTTTGAGCAGTTCTGCCAGAGTAGCTGCATACTGTCTTGTTTGTTTGTATTTTGTTTGCAGATTCCCACGAAGAGAATCCCAAGCCATGAAGAACCGTGTCCTAACCTAAAACACCTTGGGGCTTGAAATAGTTTTAAAACTTTAAAAATGTATAATCATCTATGCTTAATCTTCTGATGATTTCTTTACGTAGTCATGTGGTAAAACTCTAATTTGTGTTCTGTTTGTGTAGGGATGACTTAGAAAAATTAGTTTTCTCAGGCAAGCAGCACGTGTTGCAAAGGCACTTCAAATATAAACTGGATACACAATTACTGGGGAGGTGCTGAATGCTTACTGGGAAAATGATAAATCGTATATTTGCTGTAAAAGGCACAAATATCAAAAGGCAGATAGTTTAATGGCAGGTGGGAAAAGTTGCTTTTTGTTTGTCATATTATGCTTTGAAAAAAAAAAGATAAATCCCTAAAACTCAAAGCCTTTTCTCCTGTTTACTGCTTACAGTGAAATGGAGACTGATCTGTTTCCAAGTCGGTTTGGCTTTCTGATTTCCATGGTTCAGCACAGTGCTTTGCATTACAAAGTCAAAGGCAGCTGTAATACGTTCAGTATCTCTCTTTCCTTTTACAAAGTTAATTCTTTGAATTTTTGGCAAGTTGACTGTTCATTCGTCAGTGTCACCTTAATCTGCAAAACAGATAGTGAGCAGTTCAGTCTACTTTTTCTCATCTTTGTTTAAAGAAGTAGACAAAATAGAATACAATTTGCTGAGATCTCTTCTGATTGTCCGTATTGTCCGGAATATAAATGTTGTTTTCTGTGTCTATAAGGTAGTATCACATTTCTGCAGTAAAAGGAATTTGTGAAATCTGTAGGCATTGGCATGGTGAGATTTTCCTTTATACTGATGTTTAGGTAAAGTGTGAAAAAGCAGGATCTCTTATTAGTGAGCCAGATGCCTATTTCAGATGTGGCTGTGGATTTAACTTACTGTGCTTGGCATAACAGGCCTATTCTAGGCCTGAATTATTCCAACTAGAAAAAAAGTATTCTTAAAAAATCCTGCAGCTATTTAGACTGAAAATTCCCTTCCCTCCTATTAGCAGCTGAGGTTTATTTTTCTGTTTAACTAGCTGGATCTTTTGTTCATGAGAACTGGCATCCTGCAGTGGCATGGTGTGCGTCCAGCAGTGAATGTGAATCTACGTTGTAATGTCAGGGCAGAGTGTGATTTATTATCAGACTGGTGAGCTTTGTGAAGCTCAGGCAGCCCACAGAGGTTCAGGGATGGGTGACCTTGGGCTTCCCTCTCCTCCTGCAGAAGCGAAACTTGGGGTAGAGCCAGGTTGGGGGTGTTGGTGTCATGGCTGGGGAGGTCTGGCATGGCCCAAAACGTGTGTGGCCTCGTGGCTCTGTCTGGATCTGCCCACAGGCCTACATGGGTGGCTCTGGTCAAGCCCAAATTATATCATAGGTGTTTTATCAGAAAATTATTTTAATGATGGCATTTTTCTTCTGCAGTATGGGGAATAATAGAGCTGCAACTTTTTAATATTATTTGCAGTGAGCATAGTGACGACAGTGTGCTTCTTTTCTTCTCCTAATCCAGCCAGCTGACTGCAGTGCTGCTTCAGTTCAGGGCAAAAATCCAGGTTGGGGCTGACAGAATTTGACAGTTCAGTCTCCCAGTGGCTGGTGATACCTGAGCCCCTCAAAGCTGTGGGTGAAGGCTGCTGCTGAGAGCGTGGCTGGGCAGAGGTGACCTCTGCAGAAATGGGTGCCCTTTTTCTCTCTGCAGTGGCTCCAGAGCCCCTGACAGTGCTGGGACTTGTTTTGTTGAAGCAGGGAACCAGAGCAATGCCACCTCTGTTGTCAAAAACAACCAGGTGCGAGATGATGCTACATGAAAGCTTTTGAAGAGCAAAATGCATAGCACTCAGACTATTTGAGGTAATCAGCAGCTCTGTTACCCTGGGTAATCACAGTAAAACACCACCTACCATCACAGAGGTTGTTCTGCTTTTTATTCCATGTCTTTCAGAACACCAGCATGCCTGCAGTAATTCCTAGGTGGTCTCTGTATGTGTGTGGTGATGTCAGCAGCTCGGGGAATTAGCTTTGCTGAAGTTTACATCTGCTGACTCATCTGTTTAAAGAAGTTGATTCTTAATTTTCAGAGGGTAATAATTTTTCTCCCCTCATACAACAGCTGAGGAGAAAGAGATGGTTATGAGGTTTAGCAGGGGCTACCACAGTACAGGGTTTCCTTGCAGTCTTTTAACTCACTGCATATTTTAATGGCTGCCACATACAGAAAGCCTTAGTTTCATGGTTCTTCTTGGACCTTGTCCAGCTTCTGCTGTGAAAGTACAATTCAGCAGAAGCCCTTTTAGAATATTTACTTATTTTTAGTATCCACGACTTCAGCATGTGGTATCTTGGATCTTCACAAGAAGAGTCATAGCAGTGGTGCCTTGGCACTACTGAATGCTTGATATCTCTGTTTGGGTTTATTTGCAATGTGTTAAAAGTTAAAAGTGAAAGCCCCCCTCTGCTTTCCTGCTCCTAAAATCCAGTTTTGCTGCTCTTCTCTCCCTCCTCTCAACACCCCTTTGGGAGCAAGGAGGAATGGTGTCTCTGGCAAAGGAACAGGTAAGGTTTGGTTGGTAAGTGGAACTGATTTAATTAAATCTCCTTTTCAGCCTCATAATGGAGTCATTCAAGAAGGCAAAGGAGTAGGAATGTGGCTTCTGAGTCTTTTTTTCTCTCCTTTCTTTCCTTTTTCCATCCCTGCAGTCAGTGAAAGTAAAAGGGCTTTCTAAACAGAATACCCGTTTTTCTGATGATTTATAAAACAGGCTATGTTCAAGTTAAAATCTAATTTTTATTAGGTCATCTTTGCATTCATGAAAATACTAGAGCAACTTTGATGAGTGGATAGTGTTTGCTCTATGTACATGCCAATATAAGAATGAGGATTCCAGATTTGTCTGACACCTCCTGAAACCTCACAAACACTGAGCAATACAAACTTAATGCCACAGAAGTCTGTTTTCCATCCTAATTAGCTCATGGTCTTGTATTGTTAGTTTCACTCTGCCAGCTCACTTTGGTTTTGTTATCTTGACAATTGATGTCAATATCAGCATTGCTCAGAAAAATTTGACTTGGAATTTTGTTGAAATGTTTTCGTTTTGGTTTGGTTCTTCAGTTTGTTTTTGGAGCCAAAGCATTTTGCAAGACTCATCAGTTTTGCTATTTTTTTTCTTTTCAGGGGAAAATGAAAGAGAGTTCTGAAGAAACTCAGAGAGTTGTGTGCACATGAGTGTGCAGATGCATGGTAGGCTGTTAAGGGACTGGCTTCAGATGTGGAAGACTTGTTTCAGTTTCCTGGTCTGCATGGTATAGAGCAATGTAGGATGGAAAACTACTCTCTGACCTTTGAATTGGGTGGAGTGAAAATTCAATCAGTGCTTTCTTACTGCTAGAAGATTGCTCTGACTAATGGTTTGCTTTCTTGAACTGGAAAGCAGGGATTTTTGATTTTCAGAATGAAGTTGTCACACTGGAATCAGCTGGAAATGTTGGGCAAAAATCCTGGTCTTTCAACAGAAGGGATGACTCGTGTGAATAAATCTGACAGAACTAACACTGGAGCAAGATAGTTGATTTTGATATTTATATAGTGCCAAAGAATGTCTGTGTGCCCTGAGACATGGGTATACTGAGCTGGCTTCCTTACTAGAAGCAATAAGGCTTTTCTCCAGCTGAGAAAAACAAACCCTGGCTGACTCTTTGGCTATATTTTGGATATTTGAACTAGCTCTATGCAGCAGTGCAGCAAGTTTAGAAGACCCTGAGCCTTGTAAGATTGTGCATTTAGCTGCCTGTTCGCATCTGCCCACCTTCAGAGGGGGAGAGTGAATGCAAGTGTCTCACACTGTCATGCTTGTTGGAAAACATGACTTCCCACTTAGTTTGCTGCTGTTGTTATTTATTGTAGCCCTGAGAAAGCAGAGAGCTGCACTGCCTATGGGCTGCTCTGAGTTCCATGGGCTCTCCGACTTCATGCAGTTCAACCCTTTGGATGTGCTTTGGCTCTGCTCCACCTGCTGTACCTCATCCCTTCCCTTCAGGCTGCCTTTGCTGGGCATCTTTTTATGCCAGGATAATTGTTGCTGAACTTGTTGCCGTTCCCATCTCTGTGCAGGAACGGGCACAGGTTCCACACACGCGGAGTCAGCGCGGATGAGGAGTCCAGAGCCAAGTGGAACAGCCTGTGCACTGCTTCAGAGCTGAGCAAGGGCAATGATTTACTCAGCGTCTGCACTTTATAATAGGCTGTTCTCTTACCCACATCACTGCTTCAAAGAGGCAAACTTGGTTGTGTTTAGGTCTAACACAGTACGCTGAATGTTGACTTTGTAAGAGTTTTGACTCCAGTGTAATCATCTCTGTGCAAGTCCTGTGGCAGAATCAGGTTGTTTGTTTGTTTAGAATTGTTGCAGATTGGTGATTTTTTCAGAATCTTTTTTCCTCAGCACTAACAAGTCAATGCATATTCCCTATGTGTTCATGTTTCCATATTGTGCAATACAGGGCTTTTCTTTCCTTGGGGAAATGGCCCTGGCTCTGTAACCAGAGACGTTAGAAATGCTGTAGAACAGCTGTGCTCAACACGGCAAGGTTTTTGTTTACTTCCACATTATTTATTCATGTATTCTTTTTCTTTTTCCAGTCCCCTAGCCCCCAAGTAATGGGGCTTTCTTTTTTGTTCTTCTAATTTTTTTCTTGAAACTCCTTTGATGGAGAATTCAGCCTTTTCTACGAAACACCACATTCAGGGGTTTTATGACTCATTTGTAGCTGGAATACCTACTGGGGCAGTACAACAGGCTTGGATGCAATAAAATGAATCACCATGACAAGTTCTACGTAAGAGCTGTTTGGTAAATGTACTGATACAAGAGAATGCCAAATGAAACAATTCCTTGCTTTCTTCCTTTGTCCTGAGCAGTTATTGCACTGAAGATGAAAGAAATTGATTGTTAATTCTTTAGGCATGTTAAAAAAACCTGAGGAATCCTCAAGAATGGGTGCTGCTTGCATTGTGCTGTGGTGGTGCAATCTATGTAGAAAAGGCTGAGCTTGATCACTGACTCTTACCATTCAGGCTAAGGTCTACGTTGACAATAAATTTTTTGGGGAAGTGTTCTTGTGGGTGAAATGAATAGGATATTTTTAATAACTTCTCATTAGTGGGTTTGTAGTGGTAGGAGACAGGGCTCCATTTCATTTTATGTCTTTTCCAGCTGTGGTCAGTAGCATTTGATACTGCAGAGGAGGGAGAGGAAACCTCGCAGCAGATTTGAAAGCGGATGGAATTATTTTGAAGTAGCTCTGTGAACTGAGTAGCTCCTCTTCAGCCAGCCAGGCTTTCTGGGATTGCAGCATGACAGTGAGATGGCAGTGCACCACTCTGCCCTCTTCTCCAACGCTTAACCTCTTTAGCCAGCACAGTGGTCTGAGTGAATTTCAGTAAATGTCTCCATTTGTAGTTTGCTTTATTCAGTGAGAATTATTGGAAGGTATTTTTTAATTAACTGCACATAATCTGTGTTTCAGTAATAGGAGTTTAACTGAAAACTTAATTTGGACAAGTTGTGCTTATGCATAGCTTAATATAATAATACCTACACACACACAAGTGTGCTGTCTTGCTTGCACTTCATTCTGTCTCTCATCTTTATCACCAATGATCCTGTGTTGCTTGTTGGGCTTCAGTTCTGTAACTTGAGAGTCCTGAAGCTGGAAACTGCTTAGAAAAAATAAATTGATTTTTCTCCATGAAAATATAAAAACATTAGAGCTGGACAAAGTATACCTCAGAGTAATGTCTATGAAGAAAATTAGTTTTGACAACTACTTTACTCTTCTGGTGGAGGGGATACAGGTGGTCTGGTGCACGGTGTGGTGCTGATGTGGTCATCTGGTGCTACCACATAAAGCACATTTGCATCACAAAGCTGCTCCCCTACTTCCACAGAGAGCTTTCAAAAACAAATTAAAGCACATGAACCAGGTGATGACATTTAAAGCACAGTCTGAAAATAGTTTGAAATCATTGTTAAAAAGTTTTGGAGCAATTTTTAAGGCAATGTGTTTGGTGTTCTCCCTTGGCAGTAATGGTGTTGGTATTGCAGATGAGGCATTCTGGTGAATTCCCAGAAAAATGCCCATGGAGAGTCAAGTATATTCTCTGCTTGTCCAGGCTTTTGTTTATTGTTTGCACTGATTAGGTGATAGGTACAAACCTGATGACAGACTGTGGCCTGTTTCTTTGTTCTGAGGCTACATAAATGTTTTGTTACCTTTTTATATTTTATCTAAGGAGTCTTGTAGCAGATCTGTCTCTTCCCTCTCCTCTCCTGCACTGTGATTGAAACTAACCCTTGAAATAATTTTACATCTTCTTATATGCATGGAAGAGAAATGACTTTGGACTCATCAAATATGATCACCTTCAGTAAAGCTACAGGAAGAATCGGCCCTCTAACCTATCACTTTATTGAGGAATAAATATATTCTGCAAAAAAAGTTGTTGTAGAGAAAGTGTCGCAGAATAAAAACCCAAAGGAGTTAGCAGTTAGGAAAGGAAAAGAATCCTAAGCTTTTTGTAAAAGATGGAAAGTATTTTTTTCTCTCCTCTTCTGGTTTCTGAGCCTTTAATAAACCTGCAAGTCATGATTTTAAGCTTTTTCTTTTTATTTATTTTTATTTCTTCACAAGCATGAGAACTTAAGTTATCTTTTAAAATAAACAAAGCAAAAATCCTGCAACAGAGATCTTTGGATTCTCACGGAGTCTTGCAGTTCCAGCAGCTGGAGCTTTAGGAAAAATATGAAGCTTGTAATAATAGTCACTCCACCCAAATGGGTTAAAGTTTGGACTTCCATGGGATTGCACATTTCAATTAAATACAAGCTACAGTAATGGGAGCAAGGTCCTAAGCTGAATTCCCATTGCACGTGTTTATTTACATGAACAAAAATTCAACTGAGGGAGTGCAAAGGAAGTGGGCAGCATTAGGATGTGTGAATTTGGAAGAAATTTATTCTTTGGTTATTGTTTCCTTCCTTTCTTCTTTGTGACTCTGCTTTTACATCTGTGCTGCACCTCTGATTCATCCCATTCCCTTCGCCTTTCCTTGCTTCTAGAAACTGAGAATTTTAGAAGTTCCTTAGCTGCTAAACCTAAAGGATCTTTTCTTTCTACATATGTTCTACCTTCTGCAAATCAAAGATGTTCTTATGATCTTCAGGGAATGGAGAGGATGGGGTGGGATGTGATGCCAGCTATTCCAAGGGGCTGGCAGAGCTAACGTGGTTGGGGTGCAGAAGGAAGCTGGAGAATATTTTCTTGCCGCAGTGGTTCAGGTTCCCTTGTTTGTCTTCTGAGGCAGATGTTTTGTATGTTTCTCCCTGGGTTTTTGCTCTGTGTCAGGAGCAGCTGGGGAGCTGGTTCTAAAACATCTTTTGATGAGAACACTTTTTGAAAACAGATTTCCCTTCAGCCCATCACTCACGGCTCCTCATCCTCACACCTCAAGCCAAGGACTGTCACGAGGCACTTCCATAAGGTGGCTCATCTCTCTTGGACAGATTTTGGAACAGGAGCAGCTATCATAGGCACAACATACTTTTCAGTAAGAAATAAGTGTTTAGGCCCAGATTATCTTGGGCAACAATTTAGTTAATTGTAGAGAAGCAGGGCAAAGCTGTTCCCAAGCACAGTGCAGCACTTCTACTTCTTTTGCTGGAGTGAGGGGACTGCTGTGAGTCAAGCTCTCACTTCTTCAGTCCTTAATGAGTGACAGGTAGAGCTCCTTTCTGTCACAGAGACCCAGATCAATGTCTAAGAGTAACTCATGAAGGCTGACACAAACTCCTGGGTTGATGGAGATTGGATCTGTGGCAGTGAACTGAGTTGGAATAGTGTGATGGAGTTGGTTCATTTAATATGCTCTGACATGTAGATGTTTGAACAGATACCAGTAACTTTGTAATTTTTCATTTGTCTTTGCTTGGAAATTCAGTTGAAGACTTCTTTTGTGTACTTGCAGTGTGTTCCTTCCTTTTGCTAATATGTAGGTGTTCTTCCTAAAATGTGAAGAAACAGCTTCAATGAATACTCCAAATATTAAAAAAATCAGGCCCAACCAAGCAAAGCTTTGTTTCTCCAGTGTAGATGTCATTGCTGTGGGCAGATATGGTCATTTGCAAGAATCCTTCTATCCAAACCCTCCTGGTAGTTTGGAAGTTTGTATGGTTTTGTGTCTTTCATTTTTTCTTTGCTATCTACCTTTTTGCTGCTGTGTGTGACAGATGCCTTGCAAGTCTCTCCCTTCCCTTGAGGGAAAAGAATTTTCTGTTTGCTTTGTTATTCTGATTGCGTTTTTTATATTTTTTGTTTTTTCATTTTTCATGAGTGTTTCCTTAGCAAGGAAAATGAAAAGTTGTAGTGTTTTGTAGTTCAGAACTGACTTTCGTACTTCCTAATTAAATGAATGAAAAAAGACTATATGTTGCTAGCCATAAATATTACATGACTAAACTTGCTGTGGATTTCCTGTAAATCCCAGCATGTGTCAGAAGTGTAGATTGATCCAAGGGGAGGCTGATTAGCACAGCTTGTTTAACCCTCTTTGGTGCTCTGGATTTGGGACTTAGAAGGTTTGGAAATTCCAGCAAGCAGCCCATAGCTGTGCTCTTGAAGCTGGCCCTGCTGCTCTGCCTGTGTTCCTGGCCTTTTCACTCCCCCTGTTTCCAGGACTTGCCAGGAATAGCACATTTTATACCATGCCAAATTTATAAATTCCTCAGACCACTCGGTCTGGGAGGAATGCACTAATGGTGTGGCTGACTGAGTTTTAATCTGGGATGTTTTTAATTTTCAGACCACGTTAATTTATTTTGATCTGAAAATTACAAGATTCACTTCAGTTCTCAATTTTATTGCTTCTTTTAATACTTCTTATTTGCTTTTTTTCCCTTTAAACAATTAGGTCTTTCCAGTGTGCAGTCACACCTTCTTTTTCTATCTTGGATAACTTTGATATCTTTGATGAAGAAGCTGTGTGTTTCAGTAGACTGTGAATCCCCTTGAAATGGTAAAATCAATGTGTGTATTCTGCTTGGTTTGTGTTACATATGATTTTTATTCCAGCAGCTGGAAATGCTGTTTGTTGTTTACTAAACATCCACCTAGGGCTTATCTCCAGATTGTTAGCAGCTATTCAGAAATGCTGTGTTCTGTGGGATCCAATTCTAAGACTTTTAGTGTTTTATGTCCCCCTACCCACTGGAAAATAAAGTAGACTCCAAGCCGAGGGAGTGATGGAGCACCCTGTGCTATTTTTGTTTTTCTTTGACATAAAGTCTGGTTTTGGAAATTTCCTTTTAGTTTGTTCAAAGACTTTTATTTTACACTAATACCACAGACACCTGTTATCACAGCTGTATCAACTTCTACTGTTGAGAAACTGTCTGAAATTGGTGTTTTCAGCTCTAGCTGCTTGCCCAACCTCAAACTGAATGGGAGATAACAATTGCCTGAGTGCCTCTTCCAAGTTCCCAGTAAAGAATTTCCATTTCTGCATAAGATTTTGATCATATTGGAAGTCTTCATCCTCCTCTTACAGAGCTGTTGTCTATGTTAACTCATTTCATACAAATATGTTTGTGTTTTAGTTATGGTTTCTTCCCAGTAGCTGTCTTCCCACCTGCTGTAACAGAAAAATACGTAACACTGACAAATCCTCCCTGGAAATGCCATTAGCCACTCATTACCTGGAATTAGGGGAGGTTTCTTAAAGTAGCTGTAAGTCAAGGAGCTCTACAGAAAGGGGTGTGAATAAATCTTTGGCTCCTGCTGGATGTCAGCTGGATTTCTGTCCTGCCATAGTTTCATCACACATGTGGTTGATGGGGTCTTTCCCCCCTCCCCACCACTCTTTCAATAGGCCCTTTTCCAGCTCTTGCTGTAGCCTCAACTCTGTTTGAATTATTTCTTAGAAAGAAGATCTCTTGCTGTTTTTAGCCTTCACAGACTCCTGCCTGGTTGTTGATGTAGAGACTGCCTGCTGGGTGCCAGTTCAGGCTTCTCTTTGGCTGGTGGAGAGAGACAAGCCCTGCTTTGTTCTCTCCTTTTCCAAACCTCCCCACCAGTGTGGTGGGCAGATGGCAGGAACACGAGCCCTGTGTAAGTGAAACCACTGTGCTTGCTGGGAGAACCTGAGTTTTAATCTCAGGTTTAAGGAGGGGTGGAGAGCCCGTGGCCTGAGGACGAAATTTAGATTATTTCCCTCTCTAATCGCGTATCCTGTTTTGTAATGATTCTGGTGGTGAGGCCACTAGAATAGGTGAGCAAAACAATGTTGCCTGTGCTTTTGTCCTGCAGAAATTGCCTGTTTACAATACATGGAAGGTTTAGTACAGCACATTGTGACCTTGCACGATAGGTAATTATTTCAGTGCCTCCATGGCGCCTGTTAAGTGCATTTCTGTGCTGCTTGAGTTCTGTGGATGGCCCCATTCCTTCGAGTCTGCATCAGATGACAACACAAAGGAAGGAACACACCACTGGCAGTAGGGCAGGACAGCCAGGACATTTGGAAAAGCTCTTCAGCTTCATGCTCGTCTCAGTTACAGTTGTCCATCTGCCAGTCCGTACCCTTTGGGAGGTGGGGGAGGCTTCCATGTCATTTTTCTCCCTGGAGAAGTCTTAGATGACTTGTCATTGTATATTGGTTTTGTCTATGGACACATAAACATTGCAGCAGTGGTGGTAAGAGGGAACATGCAAGTTACAGCCCCTTTTTTCAGAGATTTCCGGCCAATCCCGAGCCTATGGAGGCTGGGAGCATGTGTGTCTCAAGAATTGGCTCAAGCAAAGACTAAATTCCTTGAACGCTTGCTGGAGCACTCCTGAAAATCAGCATCCCTCAGCTGACAGTGTTAAAGCAATAGCAGTCTTAAAGTTTCCATGCTAGGAAAAAAAGTCAGTCAGATTTTGTGTGGCAGGGCTGCTTTATAACCCCTCTTGGGACAGGCTGCTGCCCTTCTAAACTGAGAAATGGCAGTAGAAGGGTTTCTATATCCCAGGACCTTAAACTTCTGGTGCCTAGGTCACAGTCTGCTGCCCTAGGGTGAATTCCTCACCATCCAGAAGCAGGATCATTTGGTTGACACTTTACAGATATGTGCTGTACAGACAATTGTTTGGACTGTGTAACTTTTTTTTTCCCTGACTCTTCTTTCTGTTTAGGCATCTAGATATAAAAGCTGAAGCTGGATCAAGGCCACAGGGCTAATAAATCCAAAGTCAATTACTTTCTCTGTTGTACCACCATCTTTATTAGTTTTTTTAATTCTTAACTAAGGGTGAAATCAAACAGAAAAAGATGCTGTTGTAATTTATTATCTTCTTTAAGACAAGCATGGAATAGTCTTATCCCACTCTTCCCATGCTGAGGGACAAAGAAAACAGAGCAAAAAGGGTTGGGTCAAATCAGCAGAATTGTTTTACCTCTTCCATTGTGTGTGCTCCTCTGTATGGAACTTCATGCTGTATTGCAGCAATTTGCACTGTGACAGAAAGTGTTCAGAAGCCCTGTTTTGAGTTAATGTTTAACTTTTGATAAATGCTGTATTGTTCTAGCCAAACAGCAGTACAAACATGTCACCATTTGGTGCCCTTCCAGCATGCACACCTTGTTCTTCTGTGATGCTTTCGTTAAACTTGAATGAAATCAAGGTACATTAGGTACTCATCTGAAAGACCCACATGGAATTCAGACAGTGCTCTTCAGAGTCAGGTCCATCCTTGGTGTAAGATTTTCATGGCCCATGGAGGAACAAACTTGTCCTGTTACACATCTCTTCTTGCTGGTTGTGCTGGACAAAAAGTTCATTTTTCTAGGACCATCTCTTTGTCAAGGAATCTGGGATGAGTAGAGATACCATCATATTGGTTTCTCTTTTGGCCAGAGATCAGAAGCTGGATTGTCTGACTGAAATAGAGCTCTGGTAGCCAAAGGCTGATTGTGTAGAATTGGGAGCATCCCTGAAGATGTGGGGAAGAGCTCTGACCAGCAGAACTGAGTTGCAGTTGGGATGGGGAAAGCCAGGATGCTTCAGATAGTATAAAATAGAGCTACTATTTCAGGAAAGGGAGAATGTTTGGTCTAGCCAGTGGTTGCCTCTAAAAATACTTCAAATATCATTCGAGTCAAAAACAGGACAGGCTATATGCATATTTACCAAAAGGAGAAAATTAACCACCAGGCATCTTGCCTTTCAGAACATTTCACTATAAGTGAAAAACATTGTTATTCTCCATGTCTTTCAAAATTTCCCGTGACAAAACTGGATTGGAATAAGCAACTGTGAGCCCAAAAGTACAGCTAGGCCTGGAAGCAAATGTGTGAGGATAGCTCTGCTACAGAGGTTTCTGCTGTCTTCTTTTCCCTTCTGCTGTCAGGCTGTTACTTCCTATTTCCTGGAAGGAGATTGAGAAACAAAGCATGTTCGTGAGCAGAAGCCATAGTAACTGCCTTGAGCAAACAGCTCAATTGTGAGGCACCAAAATGAGTACTCATAAAAATGGACAGGTCTGTGCTTTAAGCCAGAGCTATTTGGTATGGTCAAGCAATGCCCTTGAACAGGGAAAAAACTGTATTCTTGACTGAGCACCCTGTACTCATGGCAGAATTGAGCTCTCCTGAGAAGTGGGATTGGATGTGCTGAGAACATGACAGTAAAGATCAGAACCTTCACCATATTCACCCAGCACAAGCAAGTAATGTAGAGAAAATAATTATGGAATTTCCAGCCAAACCAAATCTTAGTGACTTAGGGATTTTTTTATGTTCTTTGAACCAATGAAACAGTGCCTCAAGGTTTGTTTTTTTTTTTTTCAAGGTAATAAGTGTGTTTTTTGTAAAATGACAAATTTCATCAGGCCCAAGATAGTTTTCAAACAAAACTGCAGAGTTGTCTAGAAGAGTTTTACCTTTTGGTCAAGAAGTTAAAGTGAGCACAACCTTTTACAGCTTGCGTTTTCCTGGGAATTTGGTGGTGAACAGTCCACGTTACGTTTCTGCAGCAGTGTAAATACCACTAGAACAGGGCACTCTTTTAAGTTGGGACATTTTTAT
The DNA here is from genome assembly GCF_030490865.1 of Poecile atricapillus. Taxonomy (NCBI): domain Eukaryota; kingdom Metazoa; phylum Chordata; class Aves; order Passeriformes; family Paridae; genus Poecile; species Poecile atricapillus. The sequence goes on along the minus strand of NC_081266.1, from coordinate 2,265,558 downwards.
TTTTGGTTTTTCTTCCTCATGAAAGCAGGGCTGTGTGAGCATCAGTAACACACATATGATTGCAGTAAAATGAAAAATTCCTTATGCTCCTTGCTGTTCTTGAGTCAGCTGGTGGAGGCTGGATGGGGGAATAGATTTATCCAGCTGTTGCATCACCAGCACATGGCTACTGCAGGTGTAAGCTTTGGGTGCACAGTCTGAAAGAATTCTGCATCTGAATTTGTGTAGTGATTTCCTAAGGCCTTGAGGTGCTGGAAGCTTTCTTCCTAATGTAATTAATTATTACCATGTTTAGGATTCTAATTGATGGCTCTTTCTTTCTTAGTGTGTTGTGTTCTTTCTTCATGTTTGCACCGCCCACCTTGATATCCTGACTCCTTTTCCCAAAATTTTAATGTATTAGAATATTGCCCATTACAGAACTGCTCTTTTCTTTAGAAGCAGAAAATCATCAGATGATGATCCTTCTCAGTATAAAGTTGTCTTAATGCTCTACAGAGTAAACAAACTATATCTTAAAATACTTTCTGGGACCATCTGGTAGCTTGGACAGTGTGGAAGGAGATGATCATCTTGATGAAAACCTCGAAAACAGCCATTCACAACCAGAGGGATTATATACCTGCAAGAAAGTGTTTCAGTAGGAAAAGGTATTAAATGCTGAAGCTGAAAGTAATAAGTTTTTGCGTGTGTTTTCTAGTTCAGATCAGTATTGGTCTGGCCATAGTAATTTTTTTCCTGGCCAAGGCTGGATCATGGTGACCAGCTTTCACTGTTTGGGAATTCCCAGCAAGTCAAGCTCCTCAGTTCCATGCTCAGTTAATGAAAGCCACTCTTTGTTTCGTTATGGGAGTGCACCTATGGATGTGTAAAAGGAGTGAAAAGGAATGTGTGTGAAAGAGTTAGGGCTCAAATATGGGGAAAGACATTCCCATGAACCTGGGATGTACTGCCAAAGCTGCTGGTGTCCCCCTCACTGCAAATGCCAGATGGGACTCTTAGATCTCATCTTTATTAACGTAATGCTACCTGCACCTGAGGAACAACCCAGACTCCTGCCCCTTCCCACTACAGGAACTCACCTCAGCAAGCAGAATAAAGTGTCTGTGCCCATCCATCTTCTCCAGGGAGAGGTCTGGACAGCAGGGACAAGCAGTGATGGATTTGCTCCCTTAACAGACTTATGGGAAGCACTCAGGTGATGTACCTGGTACAGGGGTGCATTTCTGAAACTTGTCTCTATTCTTCTTAAAAGTATCGATGTTTTTATTTTTGTACTATATTTCATTGTCTGAAAATTGTGTACTGCTCCAGTGTACAAGCTGGGAAACATGTTTTTGGGGAAGCAGGACTGGGCCTTTAATAATTTTTCTAGCTGAAAGAGCAGCAGTGAAACTGCAGCTTGGCCTCACATACGTGGTTTCTGCAATTAAGGGCTGCAGCTGTTCTACTTTTTTTGTCTCTGTGACGCAAATCAAAGCACAGCAATGGTATTGCCTGAGGGAAGAGAGAAAGCTACTTGCTCGCTTCCCCATGCTGATAACTAAGCAGTGATGACAAGAAACTGGGGCAAAGGAAAGTTCAAAAGCAGAATCTGAATATTATAAATGACTGGAGAAACACAGGTGCCTCTTCCTCAGCACAAGAGGGAAAGAGAGCTGTGCGAATGTCAGAAGAAATAATCAGCAACCCAAGGGAAAAGATGTCGGGTTGTAAAATTTCTGTTGCTCCAAGTGATTCTGACATGTAAGCAAGTTGGGGTCTGTATGCTAGCAAATATGTTACAGTCAGCCCCCTTTTCAATGGGATTAATTTTCACTTGACCACTTCAACCATAAGAACCTCGATTCTCTCACTTTCACGTATGAGTCCATTTTCCACAGCATTTGATATCTACCGAAATGGTGAGATCTGATTCACTATCCTCCTTTTGTCAGAGGAAATTGTAAGAGAACAGAAGTATTAAAAGAATGAGCAGCATTACTTGTCTGAGGTCATGCAGCAAGCAGAGGAGAGAGTTTGGATGTGCTGAAGTCTTGAATCACAACCTGCTTTCTGCACTAATTCCTAAAATTATTTATGTGGCCATCCCAAGTTGGTGTATTTGTTCCCTTGTTGTCAAAACTGAATTTCATAAGCGTTAAAGATAAATTTACGGGTTTGGTGTGGAACCAAAATGGGACTGTATCTTCATTTAGGCATCAAAGGTACCTAAAGAGTGAATGCAGACTTCTAGCAGGTGAGTTAAAGAAGTCCTTTCTGCTGGTTGTTGCTGTCTGTGTGCCCCAGCCCTGGCAGCAGGCAGCTTCCTGGGAGGGCAGGATTTGCAGGGCTTAAGGCACCCAAGGCTTTACTTTCATGATTTTACAACTTGGCCCTTTTGGGGAAGTTTGTGAGAGGGGCAGAGAATGACATCTGCAGTACAGCATCCCCTCCAAACTGTGAAATTCATGGTTTGAAATAAGACATACTAGAAAGCAGATTTTGCTTTCCACAGGGGTAGAATAATGTGTTTCTCTGTCATCTGCACAGTGAGCATTCAACCCATATCCATAATATCAGGCACAAAAGGAAGAATCAAATGTTGCACCTGCAGCTTAAAATGAGATGCAATTTGGAAAGTGTTGGGCCACTTTAAACTGATGCTACTAGTCCTGCCTCTGAGTCAAGTACAGACTTGAGTATTTTCTTCTGGTGGTACTTGCACAAGTAAACCCCACATGCTGTCATGGAAAATAAATCCACATCTCTTGCAAGGCTGGGATTTAAGATTTTTTTTCTTTTCTTTTTTTTTTTTTTTTAACTCCAGCTTTATTTTTTCAGCAAAGGCAGAAATAGATTTCAATAGATTGAATAATTACCATCAAGCTAACTAGTTTACAGCACTTGGCTTAAAATAAGGAAATAGTTTAGAAATATGTTTATATGTTTGCTACTAGCAATTTTATTGGTAATAAAGAGGCTTGTTGACTTCTTTGCTGGAAACTGGATTTATGTCTTGGTTTTCATGGCTGGAAGCAGAGGAAGTGCAAGTGTTTTATAATGGTACCTTTTGAGCAAGATCCACAAAAGTACTCAGGAGCTTTTCAGTCACCTGGGCATTATTGGGTAGCTGAGAAATGACCTTCCCACACTAAAGCATTACAAGTTTTTACCCTGTAGGATCCTTTCTCTGTTAATGAAATCTCCTTAGGCTGATACTCTCATTTTTTTTAGGTGTTGGTTCGTCTTGATGTATAATATAATGTAAACATATTGTCACAGCTCTTGTCTTCTAATGTCATTTTTATACTATTGTGTCATTAAGGGAATGTTCCATTTGATCCAGAGGTAACCATAATAGCAAGTGAAGTTAAGATTGGAGTTCTGCCTTTTTTAGGACTCACTTGCTTCATGAGGAGAAGGCAGAGCTTCAAAATCTGGTGTATACTGAATATTTATTAATGATGTTTTGTGATATTTGTTTCCCATCATTCTTCTGTCTTCATATTAGTAAGGAAATGAATGTTCACTAACTTTATTATGTCAAATCAATATTAATATTGATCTAATAGTAATAAACTAATAACTCCTGCTGTAAAATGCTTTAATATGAACTTCAAGAGAAATATTAAAATTTATTAGTCATTTCTTAAAGCAGATTGATATGCTAGGGAGTTTCACAGAAATAAAAAGCCTAGATGAGATGCATGCAGTGCTAGCCTGATTTCAATAAATTTTAATTTTTTTTCCTGCTGTTTACAGTTATGATAATTGGGTGTTAAAGACTTTTGACAGAGTCTGATGCTCTCTTTCTTTATTGCTTCCTGCTTCTAATTGCCCTTAAACTGGATTCATCTCCACCACAGAAATATTATTTAGCACAAAATTCCTTGCCACTATTTGTAGAATTTTCCAAGGCTTTGGTGCCGGTTCATCAGCAAACAGAGTATTTGTGGTTGTCTTTTTTTGTACTTGGCGTTGTAAAGTGTGACTGAATGTTGAGCTCTGGAAGGACACATGTGCTTTCCATTTCTCCATGGAGAAAAGGTTGTCCCTCCATGCTGGGATGACCAGCTTTAAAATTCATCTCTCTGGTACTCTAGGGATGTACAAATAATGGGCTGCTATTGGAATCTGCCACTTGTCTTGAGTGACATCTCTTTTGTAAACAAAAAAACCTTCTTGGGTTGGTAACTTACCTGTTTTTCAAGGAGAAGACCTTGTCTTCTAAGTAATTTGAAATGCTACTCCAGAGTGTTTTCAAGGCCTTGAATAGGGCCTTGAACAAACCAGGATTTGTCCACTGGTTGTGGAAATGTTTGAATTACCTCCAGCCTGTAATACTGGAATCTGCCCCCCTGGATCACTTACTGGACAATCTGATTTACAGAAGAAATATTCCCATGCTCGCAGTTCAGTCTTGCTCTAAACAAATAGACAATAAAAATGTATTTCAAAATCTGTGCTAGTTTTATGGGGTTTTACATAAATTCCAGTGGCCTTACAAACTGAAACGTTCCTCACCTTCTCTCTCCTCCCTCTCACTTCCTCCTCCTCTGACAGAGTGATACCCATAAATAGGAGCTACAGTCAAATTGTTCCTGTAACTTCCAAGGAAAAGGAAGAGTCCTCTTCTGACTGCTCCTAAGATGCCATCCTCTGGTAGAGAGGACAACAGCTGGAAAGAAAAATGTTGTAGAAGCTGTCATTGCAGCCTCCCACTTACCTGGGATATGTTTTCATCACCCAGGGTGCGGTTCTGCTTGCCAGCGCTGATTGCAGCGGGAATTTGGGACAGTCTTTACAACTTGAAGCTAAAGCAATTGTTCCTAGTTCTGGCTGTGATAGCCTCAGTTTGGATATTCAAGCAGCTGTAGTAGCCAGCACAAATGAATACTTGTGTCCTTGTATCTTATGTAGTGTTTTTCCTATATCAGGAATTTCGATGTTCAGCAGCTCTTCAGGTTCAGTTTAAGAGAAGCTGGGACAATTTGAATGCTAAAATGCCATTTCCTAAATCTAAATCTGTTTATTTATGTTTTCAAAATAACTTTTCTTTTTTTCTGTAAACTTCAGCTAAACTTGGGGTTTTTTTTGGTTCTTTTTTGTTTTTTTTTTTACTTTCAATATTTTGTATTTAACTTCCAGGTTTTGTTTGTTTGTTTGCTTTTCCTTCTTGGAAAAACTCATGGGCATGAACTTATGGTTCCACTCCATTCTTTAGGTCTAATGTTAAAATGCTATTACAGAAGTAGCTAGTATTATCTTTTATTCCCATATTTGCTGTTTCACACTTTAAACAGCATGCTTGGCCCTTCAGCCTCTCTAAAAAAACTGTCTTGGTAGACTGGTTATGGAATAATTTCTGAATTTTTACCTGCCTATGGGAGACTGAGGCTTGGGGTAGCTGGAAAGAAACAGGTAGGAATCCTAACTCATCTATTCTTCTTTAATTATTAATATATTACATCTTGCATAAGCACCGAGCATGGGAGGAAAGATGTTTCAACTGGAATGTTTCTTTTTATTTTTATTTTTTTTTTGTTCCTAGTGACAGCTCTTTATTGGCCTAAGGAGATTTAAAAAATCCTGTTATTCTATTCTATATTGGTATTAACCTAGTTCTGTTTTGTCCTTACAAACTAGTATTAAAAATACCCAGCTCTATTCAGAAAGTAGATCTTGGGAACGCTTCTTCAATTGTTTTGCACAGGTCTGGTGCCTTTCTAATGGCCAATGGGTCTGGAAATGCAGGCACACTTTGTCTTGTAAGAGAAATTGTTTTGGTGTAGTTGGTTTTTGGTGTTTTAAGCAGTTTTGCAGCTGGACATGTGTCATTTTCCCATGTCAGTCACACTGGTGTTTGTACACAGCTGAAAGGAAATTGGGTTTGTTAAGTTATAGATTAAGGTAAACAAGAAGTACAAGCCATGCCAGACTCTAACAGCATGATTTTCACATTTCTTAAGTGCAGCAGCAAAAATATTCATCTGACTTGAATGTCTCAAACTCAAAATAAGTGAAGTAGTAGATTTATTAAGCTCAAAATAAGAGCTAAAAAGAACAATGGTGCAGAAAATGTGATGCAATATATTTTTCACCCCCCAACCCCCAAATGTCTTGATTTTAAATGCATTCATAGAGCAATATAGCTTGTTTGCAGCTCCTTATAATTACCAAATGAGCTCTGCATAGAAGCAGACAACGGTAATCAGACAGTCAATTATTTACTGGTTCTTCTGCTTGCATTTGCATCTATTTTCATTTACATTATTACAAGGAGTTTGAGAGGATTTGCAAAGCATGGAGGCAAAATGAGAGGTAAGAATTTCATTTGGCTCTCATTTTTCATTGCCTCCAATGAAGTTTCTTTTTTTAATGTTTGCTCCCAGATGTGCATTTGAGTGTGGGGGCAGAGAGAGGTGGGCACACAAAACTTCTTCTGCTGATTCCCACCTCACCCAGAGCACAACACAGCGCTCGGCTCGGAAAAAGCTTTGGAGTGCACTGCCAGATTTATTGACTGTCCCTTTGGTAGTGACATGCCAGCCCCTTTGAAATGATGGTTACCAGGAGGGAGTGAGTGCACATGGCTTTTGTGAGACAGTGATAAATTGCCGGGCAGTTGGACCACGGTGGCTTCAGAAGTTCGCCATCAGTGCCCCGAGGCCGTTTATGTTCTGTGTCAGTGGGGTGCATCTGAATACCATATGTCACAAAGACTAATGTCCTCACTCTTCCTTCTAATGGCCAGGGCAGACACCACACACTTGGAAATTTCCGTGCCTGCCCCCGAGATAAACACTAACAGGGCCAGCTCCTTGTGTCTGTTGTTAAACACCAGAGCTGCTCAATTGAAAGGTGGAGCCTGGCAATTAATGAGAGCCATTACGGGAATGGACAGAACCAAAAATGAAAAATAAACAAAACATTTTTTTCTTGATGTGACATTTGGAGGTAAAAAAATGAAATGGGCTCTTGTCCAGACTTATTGCTACTTCACTGCTTGGAGAGAAGTTAGGAAGAGGTTGGAGTGTCGTTGTTTTAAGAGTAGCAGATGATAGTTTAGACACTTGTTTGCAGAGGCCAGGGCAAGAATACACATGAGATTATGAAATCTCCCTTTTAACTTGGACTGAGTTACTGAATTCTTAAAAATGTATAATCATAATAATGTATAACATAATAATGTATAAAATATGTATATATAATGTATTGTAAGTATAATGTATGTAATATAATATATAATGTATGATTAATAATGTGTAAAATTCACTCCTGGGAAGAGGTCAGATTGTAATGTATATACTTTAAAGATAAGGGGTGCAATATGTTAATGGATAAGCAAAGTGTTCTGGTGCAAAGCTTTGGGGTGAGCACAAGTTGTTGTGTGTGCAGGGTGGAGTTTGTTACAGGGGTCCACTCCAGATAAGGGGAATTTTGGAATTCGTCAATCTGTGAATTGACAATAAATTTAAGTGCTTTTCCCTGCATTTTCACAGTCTTTCCTTTGCTACCAGTCTTGTCTAGCACAATTTAATGGAGTTTGAGGTAAACAGAGCTGTTCCATGTGTTATTTCAGATGCTGGATGTTCTGGGAATATCTGTGGCTAATGGTTGAATGACCAGCATTGTAAATCACAAGAAAATGGCAGCCATGCAAAGAATAAAACACATTGATTATGGATGCATTTCATCTTCTTGTGCTATGCATTTCATCTTCTTGTGCGAGTCAAGAAAAAAAACTATCCTACAGTAACTGCTAAGATCATGGCTCTGTCCTTCAGTGTTTTTAGAAGAATCATAATTACACTGTGGCATAGACAAGATGTTCATCCAGCAATGCTCATCCTTCCATTCAAATGTTCTGCTGAATGAAAGGGGCTGTGTGGGTTTCTGGAGCAGAGAACTCCTGGGATTCATTCTTTCACCAGAGAAGCTGAAAGCTGGGAAGGCAGGGCACTCACTGGGTAAATGGAAAGAAATCAGCTGAAGAAAAGAGGTGATCATTTCCAAACTGTGTCAAATGACCAAAAGCTCATATTACATTCTCTTATGCATTTGTTTGTATGTGCTAACCCATTTAGGATTTTTAGGGCATATTTGACATGCAGGAAAAGGGTTCCCATGTTCAGTGCCTGCCTTTGATGAATGCTTGAGCAAATGATCACAAAGAAGTAGCAGGAATGGCCAAAACAGCCCATATATTAGAGAAATCAGACTTAAAACCTTCAAAATCTGAAAGGTTTGAACTACCATAAATGTACATTTTTTGTAAAACTTTGCATTTTTGGAACAATGTTTTTCTTCATATGTAAGCTTGCTGTTTAGTGAACTTCATTTTCAGAGCATCCCAAATATAATGGGATACGGTAAAATCTGAGTTCACTTCTTTTGCTGCTTCTTAGAAATCTGACCTTCAAATTTTATCTTTGATTTTTCTTAAAGAAAAGTATTTTGTTTTAGAGTAGCTGATTCACTACTGTATATTTGTGCTTTGTGTTTTTTCTGTTGCTTACTTCTCCTTCAAAGCATCTTTGTTTCAAATAAACTTCTTCAGACTTGAGGTGATGTGAATCTTAACCCTGGTAAAAACAAAGGGAGAGGTTAAATAACCTGGTCAGGGTTCTGCAGTGCTGCAATTTGGAATGGGAGAGAGGGGAATTTCACATAAATTTATTTTAACCATTAGGCCAATGATGATGAGGTGAGGAATGAGACACTGCAATCAAAAGTGTTTTGTTTTATTTTTGTTTTTCCTCTCTGCCGGTACTGATGAGTGCTTTTGCATTTCTAGTCTGTTATTTCTTAGTCCCCAGATCAGTTTTAGGGTGCTGAGGGGCCATTTGTAGGACCCAGACAGCTCTGAACCCATGACTTTCCCCGAGGAGAAGAGAGGCAGAAGAGGGTGTGATGTGCCAAAGCCAATGGCAGATCTGGAAAACAAACCCCTCATCCTCCCTGGCTGGTGAGAAACCAAGTTTTTGCATTGCATAATGAATTTATGTATTTATAAAGTCGGGGGCTGATACTGGAGGTGACATAAAGCACACTCCTTGTCTCTTCCAGGGAGTGTGTCAGCTTACTCACAAACCTTCAGGCTTAAACTGGAAAAAAAAAACTGTAGAGATCCCTGAATTATACTCCTCTAGTTATTCTCAATATTTCATACCAGATGATGCCTCAGGTTGAAAATACTTTTGTCTGAAAGATAGATTACCTGATTTTAATTAGGGTTATTTTTTTTGAGGGGGAGTTTGTTTTGTTTCCTTGATTCAGTCTAATCCTGCTTCCTGCAATAAATGGCTTTCCATGTAATGGGTGCACTGATTACTTCAAGGCACACATCTGCTAAAGGATGCCTTTGAAAGTCAGGCTAATTTGTTGGATAAGTGGCAGATTTCTGATTGCAATCTCTTTTCAATACAGGGGATCACTTAAGTAAGACAATAATCCTCTCTATTTTTTTTCCAAGCCTTAGGTTTGGGTTGGTTTTTTTTTTCCATCTCTGCTTTAATTATCTTACTCCTAATTTTTCCTTCTCTCTAGGCATACTTTGGTTTCTCTCTCTTCATAAACAGCTACCAAACATGATTACAGGGAGTTTTGTTGAAGTAGAGCTTGCATATGACATTGACACTGTTGTGAACTCAGAAACTACTCTAGGTGAAATTACAGGATTATGTAGACTACTCTGGCTTCAAAACAAAAACCATCCCTCCTGGAAAATCCACCTAAAAACGGTGATTATGGAAATAGCTGGCAGAGAAATACTTAGCTGGTATTTTCAATACTTGCTACAAAGGTTCTTGCTGCAGAGGTAGGAGAGGAGTGTCCTGCTCTCTCAGGTGTTGTGGCTGCATCTCTGTGTTGATTGTGTGCATAAGGGCACAGAGAGGCAGTATGACACAGACACACTATGGCATTATTGTATTCTCTAATAAATGGCAAATGTTAAGCCCTCCCTCTTGTTGTTTTTTGTTGTTTTTTTTTATTTTTTCTTTAGTAAACAATACCCAAACTGCTTTAATAACTTTAAGGCTACATGTGTGCCACAATTTTTCGGAATTTAGGGATGGAAATTTATTTTCTTCTTTAGTAATTTTCACAATCCTTCTGTGTGTAGTTGTTAAGCTAAAACATGCCTGCATTTAACATAGCCTGTTTCACTTCACAAACCAGTCATAAATTGTGTTACCAAAACCACCTTTTGGTGCCTGGGGTACAGCTGGAGTGTCAGACCCAGAAAAGTGCTTTTTTAATATTTTTTCAAGCCTGGTTTTCAAAGTGGGTAGGCACGAGGAGTTCCACTTTGGGGATAAGCAAACTGAGAGGGGAAATAAGTTCCACTTTAGTCTATGTAAATGTTGTTACTCAAAATGGAAGCTGGGTCTTGTAGCTCTCTACAATGCTGTGACCACTGTGTCAAAGAGCCTTCATGTATAAATTTATCTGTATTTTTCATATATGCATAAAATAAGTAAAATGCTTCCTCTGAAAGTTTGTTTAACCAGACAAAACTGTCCTATGGAGAAATAGGATTAACAGTAAAGTGAACTGAAGACTTCCCACCTTTACTTTTGCAAATCTAGAGTAGCCTTTTGGATGTTCTTTTTTTTGCCCTGATACAGTGTGTGCTCTGCCAGTGATGCATCACAGTTTCAGAAACAACTGCTTCCTGGAGGAGACACCTCTGAGGATACCTCTTCACTCTTACTCACATGAAATACCTGAGGGAAATTACTTTTCTATGAAACGTGGATGAACAGTTGGATGAAATCGATCATTTTCTGGCTTATTGAAAGAGCTATGGATGGAGAAAACCTGGAGACTTTTTGTTAATTTTTTATTTCTGATGTCTCATGATCTGTTTTCAAAAGCAGAGCTAATTAGAATAAATAGTTGATCAGGTGTTTTCTCATTCCTGGTCATTTTAAGAAGAGCAAGTTGAAAGCTCTGTAGTGTTCTTTGTACTTTCTTATGAGTTATTTTGAATGTTTTTTCCATTGTACTTCTATTTTTTTCCCCCTTTTTTCCATAATAAAGTTTGAATTTGGAAGTGTGTGCGAATTGGAAGTAGCAGAGTTAGCAGTCCTCTTTTCTGGCTTTCTAAAATAGTGCAAGGCACTGAGTCACTTCTTGCCACTAATAAGTTGCGTCATTTTGCCAGGATCAGAATGTTCCAGTCTCAAAGCAAATAGTTTTGAAAAGTGAAAAAGCAGTTGTTACCATATATGTGTGTGTGTGTGTCCATGCACACAGAGACACACACACTCCCCCTCCCTCTCTAACATCTCTGCTTATCCAAAGGTGATGATTGATCCTTCTGTGTGTGGGGCAGTGAATTAATAATTTATATAATAATAATATATAATAAATATATAATAATAATAATATATATAAATTTATAAAATAATAATATATAATAAAATATATAATAATAATTAATAATAATTAATAATTAATCATCACTTCTTTCCACTTCACCACAGGCTCCAGTTTCAGCAGGGGAGGAGATAAAATGTAAACTCTTATGCTCACTGTGTTTTTAAAGCTGAGGTTTATAAGCATAAATGAGGAAAAACATGTGGAGATTTTATGGGGGAAAAAAAAGAAAAAAAGGTGGAGAGAATGTTAATCTTGTCAGATTGGCTTCTTTTTGTGGTTTTATTTTGCATGTTTGATGTGTGATTTGTTATATCCAGTCATGGAGTGATTTCTGTCCTATGTGTGAGGGCTCTAAGGTAAATTCCACAATAAACCAGGTGTGTTCCTGCTTTTGGTTGTTTGCAGATGTTTGCTATGCTGAGCATTTGATGTCTTGTTTTGAAAACTTGCATCAAACAGGAATGAAAAGCACCATTTTTACGCTGATAATTTTGTGTCAGCTTATCCTCATGCTTTGCCAGCAAACCTGCTCCATTTTGCCATCAAGATTTAGTCAGGATAAGCCAATTTTAATGGCTTCACTGGTAGAAAATTCTCCTCAGATAAGAAAAACTGACTAAAGGGGAAAACCACTGGAGAGGTGTGTGTGCAGGGACCTGTGGCCAGAGAGGCTCTGGTGGAGGAGAGGCCAGGAGGGGCTGGGCTAAGGCAGGGCCAAAGCCTTGGAGATTGCCCAGAGGTGGCTGTGGTTTATTCTAAATAATCACCACTAAAGCCCTGGCAGGGGACTGGAAGTGCCAGCACACTGAATCTCCTCAGGAAGGAATCTGAAGATTCCTGGATCTCATCGTGCTGAAGCAGTCAGCTGAAGCTGAGATAATTGCTAAAAGCAAATGAAGGACTTTCTGTAAATTTGCCGTTTCAAATAATCTCAGCAACTGATGGCTTATGATTATTAATGAATAGCAGGAAAATCTCCAATAGCTATTATCATTATGATAATGCTGAGAGAGTCTGAAAGCTGGAAAATCAATGGAGTGACAGGTTGCAGAGAATATTGATGGTGGCTTTGGAGGACAGAAGCTGAGCAAGAGGGCAGAGGTTGACATTTGTGAGGTTACCTAAAGCCATGCTTTGGAGATCATTTTAGTCTTTGTGCTGACAAGTTTTGTAGCTGCCGTTGGTTTTGCTTTCTACTTCTAGAGGCTCTTTTAAAAATACCCTAAAAATAAAAAGGCATCTGACTTGTTTAGCAGGACCATTGAAGGGTGTCTAGTGACCTGCTCCTTTAAGAAAATAGTCTAAATGCTGGATTTCAAAGGAAGGTAAGGAGATAATCAGTACAGACATTTAGTATGAAGGGGAAAAGATTCTTTTCCCTTTTTATCCATAAGATAAAAATAGCAAATACTGGGTTTAAAACCCCCTCAATTTAGATAGAGACTGGCTATTTGGTGAAGTTCTATGGCCACAGAGCATGTGACAGCAGGAAAGAAGTGATGCTTTTATTTCCACATCCTTGCTCTCTTGCCATAGCCTGTATGGTGTTTGTCTAACACTCACACAAGCTGTCTGCACAAAGCTCATAAGGAACAATCCCCCCATTTTTTTACAGCCCAGCATGGACTACCAGCACCTATAAACTGTGCATGGAAAAGTAATTTAATGGTACATTTCTTCACTGTGATGTCTTGAACAGCTGAGCTGCCTGGATCAGCAACAATTTGCCGTGCTTTTATGGATCAAGGTAAGAAGTCCAGAGGGAACGCAGCCTCTGAGGTGCAGGACTTGCACAGCTATTGTGGGTCATTAGAAGTCATACATGCCTGATATCTTCTAGCAGAGCATCCTGCTGCCACTATAGGAGCTAGAAAATGTTTATGCTGTGCTAGCATGGCTTCTCTTTGGCATTGATGCTCTATGTGTCTTATAAAACCCTTCTGTGGTAAACAATGGATTTTGAGGAAAGTCAGTTTGTCATAGCTAAAGCTGTTGAAGCCCCGAAGACTTGACAGACAGATTCAGGTTAGATATGCAATGTATATTTGTGCATGGTTGTTTGATCAGGCATGTTTGCCCACTGCCTTAGCTGGAAAAAAGTGTATGGAAAATTTTGGAACAAACACAAAAAGTTTTATAGCAAAGAAATAACTCCACTCTTTCAGCCAAATATGTTATGAATTATTGTGACAGCTGCCTGAATGAGCCATGTCATCCCCAAGTTATAAAAAGAGAGAAAGAAACCTTGAAGTTAGAGTGTATATACCTGTTAATATGAAACTGTATAAACCTGTTAATATCAAACATTGTTTTTACTTGTCTAGTGAGCTTTTGTTTTGTTTGTGCTTTGTTTTGTTTTGTTGTGGGGTTTTTTTCCTGGTACATTTCTCAAGCTTTCCCTAGGCTGTTGTCACTGAAAACTTTACCTTAAAATGAAAAGAGATACTTCCCCATCGTTACCTTTCAGTAGGCATCAAAACTTCTAGGAGAAAATATGAAATACCAGAAGATTTGCATTAGGTCATAGCAACCACTTGAAGTGGTGCCCTGCAGAAACAAAAACCCCAAATAATTTGCATTATCTAATAAAATAGAAATGTGTAGTAGTTATCTTTAAGTATTTAAATTATCTGAAAATAGATAATAGTAATTCTGCATAATTTGTGCGCACCATGGTGTCTTGTTAGTGAGTTTTGGTCATGGGTGTCTTTATATGGTAGAAAGCATTCCATTTATGGTGATGGATCATGAAGTATTTGTTTTTAGCTGAGTTTCTTCCAGTCACAAAAATTCCATTTTTTTTTTTTTTACCTTGTATAAATATGTGTTTTGCCCTGACCTCTAAGACTTTGAGCCTGCTGGGGACAAATTTTTCACAGGATATAGAAAGCTGAAAGGAACTGATTTCCTACAAGTTATGTGAAAAGATGGGTGGGTGAAGGAAAGAGAAAGGGTCTCAATTCAGCTGAAGGGAAAAGACTGAGGTGATTTCATCCTGAAATTCACATAAAAACATCTGTATGGACTGGGCATGTACGTGTACTGTGGCCATGGAGTCAGGCTTGGGCTTTCCCCCTGGCACAAGGACAAGAGATTGCAGACAGGTTTCCCAAGGGAAGCATCTCTCTCTTAACATCGAGGAGAGCTACTTGAGCAGGCTGAGATGCTCTGGTGAGAGACAGCAAGCCAGGTCCTGCTTCTGGAGCAGAGCAACACTGGAACATGGTGAGGCTGTGCACAATCCCATGTGGCTGTTGCTGAGCTCGAAGGAAGTGTTATCATTATAGTGGATATACACACTTGACCCAAAAATATTTGTTTTCAGAGAGTATCCTTGCAGCGTCTTTGTGGCAAAGTGCAGGAAGTTATTTATTGTACAGCTGGTTTAAATTGAAACTTTTGAGTATAATGGGACAGCTCTCCATCTCATCCCATCCCCCTCCTAAAGTTTTCATGCGAGAGCACATTTTCCATGACTCCGTTATTGTTTGAACATCAGGATATTGCATAAGCCTCTCATGGGGAAAATAGAATATACAGAAGCAGAGGATGACCTATGCCCACCCACAAGGGCTGCTAAATGCAGCTTCACATATAGTGTCAATAATGAAGAACATCAGAAGGAAAAAAACGTGTGGGCATTTGAATGTTTTAATTAGTGACTGTTTTAATATTCACATCCAGATTCTCACGCTGTTTCTGCAATGACTATCTGCAGGATGTGGGTGTATCTCCTGACCTCTCTGTTCCTCTCTCCCCTGATTTGGAATAGAGCTCTCCCTTTTCCTCATGGTAAAGTGCAGTGGGCAGGAAAGAAGAAGACAAGGAAGTGCAACGCAGGGTTTGGGGTTTTGTTGTTTTTGTTTGATTTTTTAAAATTTCTTTGCCTATAGAATTTTAGATGCAGCAGTCGTTAAAGAAAAATGCAAATAAACAGGCTAAGGTGTTAGCTTGTGCAAGTTACAGAGTTTACTTTGGAGAAATAGCTTTGGTGGCAGTATCAGATGACAGACTTCATGCTAGACAAGGAAAGATCAACGCCTGGTAGATTTATGTAACTGCTACTGAGGAGGAGCACTCCTGGGTCCCCCAGCATTCCTGTCAAAATAATCTGGAGTTTTGAGCATTGCACAAATTGAGGAAATCTAGTTCAGTGTTGTGGTTGAAGTCAGTGGCCCAGCTCATTTCAGTGTTAAGACAAGTACCTTAGGGTTCTTCTGAATTCAGGAATTCAGTTTGTGAAGTCTTTTACAGACTGCTTGTGCTTGATTTCCCTTCTCTGCCTGGAAAACCACCATCTCTGGGTTGAATGAAACAATGCTTGAAGAGCCTGTAGTAGTGCTGGAAGTATTCAGGACAGGAGAGCAGGTTGTGGCTTCTGATCTCTGTATGACCAGACCAGTGGAGAAGGGAAATAAAAATGTTCTTTGCATGTAGACATGCACCAAGTCCCTCAGAGTGGAAATAAGCAGTCGGTGTCTGCTTGCAATATTATCTTATCTATTGGAGACTGCCAGCTGAGAAATTCAGGGAAGATTGTCTCTTCTTCTTTTTGAAAGGTATCTCCCCTTAAGAGAATGTCTGACTGCGAGGCAGAAAGAGGAGTAGCCCTGATGGGTGCCATAAATCATTTACTTGAGATAAAATTTTGATAAGCATTATAGAGAAATGACCTCACTGTTTTATTATTTCAGTTAATGTGAGCTGTCAGTCCGTGTTTATTGCCCTCATAGTTAAAGTTTATGGAAGTTCCCCAAAGGGATGCCCTTGAATCTGGAACTTAATGACTTCTCCCTCTACTGGAATTACAGCTTGTAATTGGAGCAGCTTGGATTAATTTCACTTTTATGCATGAGTAATCATATACAACCTTCATGTATCAGAACTCAAATCTACAGAACTACAGTGTTAAAAGCCAAGAAACTCTAGGCCAACGACACATCCTAGAGCTCGGAGAAGAATTTGAAAATCATGATAATAAATGTTGTGAAGTTATTAGGGGAAAGTTTTCCACCCACAGGGTGGTCAGGCACTGAACAGGCTCCCCAGGAAGCGGTCACAGCCCCAAGCCTGACTGAGTTCAAGAAGCATTTGGATAACTCTCTCAGGAACATGATGGGATGTCCTGTGCTGGGCCAGGAGCTGGACTTCAGTGATCCTTAGTGGTCCCTTCCAACTTAGAATATTCTGTGATTCTATGATTTCACCTAAGTGAATGCATCTATTTAAAAAAAAACCCAAACCACTAAATCTTTAGGGTTTGTGAGTTTCAAGCTCTCTTTCCACATGTCACTCACAGGTATAACTAGTGGATTTGGTATGATTTGCTTTATTGTCTCCTCCAAGTGCAAGGGAAGATCTTGATGTAGTTCTGAGATGGCTACTGATGGATTTTTTCGAGAGAGAACCTCAACTATTGTAAAACTTATTTAGACTTGTAAGCCCTGAAAGTTGAATTAATTAAGAAATGTTCAGCTTGACCTCAAATTGCATTTCAGGACCAAAAAGATGCAGACATGAGTTTCATTGGTGGTTGTTCAAAGGATGGAAAAGATCTTCATGAGACTTGTTTGCATTCATTCCATACAAAATAGAAGGTGCCTCCTTTCAAATGGCAGCAGGTGAAGAAATGGAGAGTTTTAAATCAAATTGCATTCTGCTTTATTTAAACTGCAAGGTTCTTAAAATGTGAGGGAAGCCTAAAAAATCTGAAGTAAATTAAAGGTCTCCCATTACAAAACCACTGCAAAAGAAGTGTGAACACTGACATCTCTGTCCTTAGGCACTATTTGAATTTTTGAAGGTGTAGAGCCTATGGCAGTGTCTGTGAAGGTCACACAGAAGTGCATGTATGCTGTGCTTCTGGGGATCACGGAGTGTTCAGCTGGCACAGCTCCATTCCCAGTCTGCTCTGATGAGGTTTGCTTGGAATACTGTGGCTCAGGCTTGCTTTTATTCCGGATTTTGTTAAAAATTGCCAGTGCAAAAAAAAATTATAACAGATTCTCCTTATATTTCCACAGAGATATTTAAGATTTTTGTGTGAAGGTGGGGTTCAAAAAAATTGCTAAATTCAGCTTTCCATATTTCCCTTATTTTTTTTTTATTTTTTATTTTTTTATTTTTTATTTATTTTTTTTTTTAATGTGACTGCCTTGATGGAAAGCTTGATGGGGCACACCAAGTCTTTGTCTCTACCAAGCACATGGTGTACACCTTGTACACTGGTGAGAATCATTAACTTGCATTGTAAAACGGGTTATCTTCAGCACAAACAGGTGAGCAGTCAGAGGGATGGAAACACTGCAGAAGAGTGTGTTAAGTAAGTGGCTGATAATCCTCTTTATCAACATGATTGAGTAAAACTCTGGATACTTTGGCCTTAAACCAGATGAGCTCTTAAGAGCTCTTAGCTCTGTTGAAGTGTTGAGCCCAGCTGTAAAAGTGAAGGCCTGCAAGGATTTCAGTGAGATTTGTTTGCTGGCTGGCATTTGAGCATCAAATGTTAGCATGGATTTGTGGAATCCTTCTTGGGTAGAACCCGTGCAGGGGAAATTGCAGGTCCCACCTCAGCTCTTGGCTCTGTTTACCTTTCCGAGATTGGGGTATTTTGCATATCCTAAAAGGACTTCTTGCTCTGTTTCCGTGTTTTCACTTGAATGAATCAGTCCTGGAAGTGGTAAAACAGTTTGGTTGTTGCAGGCAGGGGACACATTTCTGGTTGTGCCCCTGTGGAATTCCACAAATGGTGAAGTTGAGCCAGATGTTTTCTAGCACATCCTTTTGGTAGGTCAGGGGATCTTCCAGTGTGCTTGACTTGTACCAGTTACTCATTCCCTGATGCTTTCTTAAAAGCATTCCTATAATTTGTGACCTCATATGTGCCTGTATCAGCTATCTCAGTTTAAAAACACGAGAGGTTGAACCTTTAGACTTTGCCACTTCTACTTCCTTGAAAAATAAATTATTTTGCCCTAATGGGTATTGGTTGGCTTGTTGAAAAAAATCCAAACCAAACAACTTGGTTTTTCATGGTGACTTGTCTGTTGGTTTGTTATGACAGCATATGATTTGTAATACTGTACATATAAACTGAGAAAAATCAAATACAGGGTTTCTTATTCTAGAAATAATTGGACTGAGAAGTATGCAGAATATTGGAAATTTAGTGGGATACAAAGAAACAAATACAGTAGGCTACAGTGAAAAACCTCCTTCCTGTTTTCATAATTTTATTATTTGTTCAGTAATGGAAACATGATGTGGGTAAGTTTCCCAGAAAATCTCCAATTTCCTCACAGACTTTCTGTGAGGTAACTCAGAGACTTGTCAAAATCTGACCTATTTTCACGCTGCTGTTTACATGTAGTCCTAAGCTGCTTCTCACTAAAAGAAGTTGTTTGGCTTTAAAACCTGACTAATTGAAAAAAAAAATAAAATAGTAAAGCTGGACTTGATAACTTCGTTGCTTAAGTAAACCTGTCATGAAAGCATGGTGTCTGGTTTGGTTTTGTGTGTGTATATAAACCAGATACAAAAAAACAACTAAACTTCGTTACCTCTTTTTCAATAAAGGACTCTAGCCAACCAAAGAATGTAATGATGTAAAAGGAGGAAAAATTACTTAGTGTGGGGTAGTTCTTCATGGCTTGGTGGCAGTAATTAGTAATTAGTAATATGGGGGGAAAGTACAAAGTGTCCTAACTCTAAAGCTGCAGTTTTGTAAGAGAAGACACTCAGTGAAAAAGGGGAGACAAGACTAAAACACTCAGGGTACAACTGGTGATTTATCCAAGTTTTCTCCTCAGTAACCATTTGGTATTTTTCCACAGCCATGAGTTGGCACTCTTAGGTCTGACTGTCCCAAACATTTCCCAGCACGCCGAGCACAGCACACGGCTGGGCGCAGAGCTGGCAGCCCCCAGCTGGCATTCTGCTGGAACGTGAACCACACAATAGCTTCCACTCAAAAATGCAGGCAAATCAAAGGTGGGAAAAATCAATGAAGAACAGATTTTGTTGCTGTTGGAAGCTTATGAAGCTGGGTGTTTAACTCCTTTGGCCAGCTCCGTGTTCCTTCGTTTGATTGTAAGGAGCTGATGTTGGTTGCATTAATGAATAAAGGATTACAGTCAGCTGCTGTAAAACTGTGTTTATTACAACTAAACGTTGGGGAGCTGGGCGAGATGTCCTCCTGAGTTCCCTTGCCGTGATTCTGTGAGCTGTGTTTGAACCTTTGCAAGCATTAAGACAGTCTGATGATGGCTGCTAAAAAGCGTAAACAGCGCTGTTTCCTGGCATTTTCGTTGTGGTGAGGCACTAGAAGGTTGTGTCCCTTCTCTGGTAGTGCCTCTACACTGTGTGAGTGTTACTCCTTTGTGATTAGTTTGTCATGTTCCAGTAGGAGCCTGTTCAGTGCTTGTGTCAGCCTTAGCCTGCCAAGAGAACCTGCTTCTCTTGCTTGGAAGAGGTGGGAATGTGCTGCAGGTGTGTGTCAGAAAACTTCCTTCTAAAAACTATGGTAGCTTCTCATTTTATTACAAATCAGAAGTAGGAAAGGTAGTCTGAGGGGGTATCTTCCTGAGCATGCTGTGAGTCTGTGGGGAATACAGAGAAGGAAATGCAGAATGGAAGCAGACAAGTTTCTGGTTGTTTTGATGACAGCTGAAATGGCCATCAAAGGTTTTGTTTTTTCCATGACTAAAAAAACATACAAGGGTTGTCATGTAAACATGTGATGTGAGGGAGTCTGTGAACTGTTACATCCAGAGGCTCAAAAAGGCAGAACTGGTAATTGATTTTGCATGTGTTTTTAGTTTTTCTTTTCCCTTTTTTTTTTTTTAATTTTTTTTCTGTTTGTTTTTGTAAGGCTGGGCCTTACAAAATGCAAGATAGCTCCCTTACTCTTTGTATGTAGGTTCAATGTGTTTGAGTGGGTTCCTGAGCTCTCCTGTGCTTGCCAGTGGTTTTACAGGATCTTATGAAAATGGGAGAGGCGGTTCACTAGGATTTTTACTTGTGTGAGTTGAGGTTTAAATGAAGAGCAGGGATAAGAGAGAGACATGCATGTTATGATGACAGTTCTTACAAATGGACTCCAGTAATGTCCTGTAATAATGTCAGGGAGCTCTTCCTCTACTCAGTGTTGATGCTGTTTGATGATCTAACAGCACAAGGGGAATATAACAGGAAAAACACCTGAGAGAATACAGCAGGATGTTTGGACACTAAAACTGTCCTACATTGTGATTTCCTGGGAATGATGGGTTATCCTTCCCCTCCTTCTTGCACTTTATCTAATCTGAATTGAAATAAAATCGCAGGTGTAGAATCTGCATTGTATTCTGCAAATTCTTGAGAGCCATTCCATAAAGTGCCCAGGGTGTGGTTTGCTCTGACACCTCTCTTGTGCAGTGTGCAGCCACAGGAGAGGAAAGAAAATAGGTGTTCCTTGAGGAAAAGCTGAAAAAAAAAGCACTGTATTTCCAAGTGTCTTGTGAGATTGCTGGAAACAGACAAACACAATTTTTAAATGGGTTTGATATCCGACTTATAAACCACGGATTTGAAATATTTTTGCTTCATGTCAGACATCTGGAGATGAGGAAAACTAAATACACAAGAGAACAAATTGGCCAAGACTGAGATTTGATCATTATAGATTTGACTATTTTTTCTTTGTATCAGAAGGACGTTAATCTTCCTGTTTGGGTGCTGGGTTTTTTAAAATCCGTTCACGTAAATAAAAATTCCTGCAGTACATGAAGTATTTCATCTTTTTACTGGACTCATTTTTCCTCTGCTTATAGATATAAATAGAATAATGACGTCTTACTCTCTGGGTTTGGTGCATCATTCATACAGTACATCTCCTTTCTAGGTCACAAAGCTTTCCCACATACAGTTTTTTTATTAAACACTGTGACAATGCTCAAGAAAACAGGGCTTTTTTTGCATCTGAAAGCGGTGCCTCATTGCAGGATGGCAGTGGGGTACAAAATAATGAAAATACATCATTGATTCAGAATTGTAAGATATCCTGATTTCAGTAAAAATATGCTTACTCTTAGGAGTGACTCACAGATAGACCATGGTGAGTTTGAAGGGGCTGTTTGATTTTATTTGTCCTGTGCTTGCTCTTGGGAAGTTTTATAGAAGGGTGTGGTAGATATTACACAAGACCAATGAGTATATGGTAAAGTTGTCTTCAAAGTGAATCTTCATGAGGAAATCATGATATCAGTTTTTATTTTACACACTCAGAACTCAGATATGCTCATATGACTCCAGTGTAGTTGGTGGGATTTTTTGGTAGCTGAGAAATGGATGGCTGATGGGTGCCTCATAATTGTGTCCTGGTGGGTCTCCTCACTGACCAGAGAAAGTGATGTGTGGTTTCCAGCCCTTCCTGTGCACTGGCTGCTCCAGGATCCAGCAGAGTCAGTCAGGTTCCCAGGAGGTTGTTGGCATTTCTCCAAGCAAGAGATTAAATCACTCCGAGGCCTCTTTTTGTGAGGACTTCATAATGAAGTTTCAGTGAGAATGATTTTTTTTTTTGTATTTCCCATTGACATCTGGTCCTTAGAGCAGGGGGTTGGGCTGGATGACCCCTGGAGGTTCCTGCCCATCAAAATTGTTGTGATGCTTTTGTACAGGCAAAGTAGAGGTCCCTAAATAGGGTGGGGGCATCTTAAACCCCAAATATAAAGCACAGTGATGCAAAAGTCTATGATCCAAGACTAAAAGCTGGAAATCTTACTCAATCATGCCATCCCCATTTTTAAGGAAGGCAAACAGGACCTGGTTTTAAGCAGTGAGTTGGTCCAGGCAGTTCTGCTGAACAGGGGTTGAAGTGGTGCTGAGATTTCAAAGGCCTCAGTTTTGCATGACAAGTGTTGTTTTGAGTAATGTGGTGCCACTTTACTACATGATCTAGACACTGTTTTCATCACAGAAGATTTTCCTGTGCCACAGTATACTTGAAAAGTGATTTATAACTTGGTAAGAATTTGTACCCTTGTAATCTTTTAAAAAAGTTGACTTTCACTTTCCCAAAGAAGATATCAGCTATCCCAAAGAAACTAACAGCATTTTTAGTAGTTTATTTTTTCACTTTTTTTTACCACCACCCCCATGCTAGTTGCAGTGTAAAGTAATTTAACTGTGGTTTCTAAACAGATGTACTTGGAAGAAAACCTGACCAGAAATACCAAATCAAAAGACAATTACAATTTTGTTGTATTTATTATGTCGCATCCTCTTTCTTTTCTGCCCCTTGTTTGTGAGCTGAAAACTTCTTCAGGTTTCCTTTTAGAGGTGTTCCATTTTGGGCAACAAGCAAAGACAGAAAAATTGTGTGTGTGCTGTTTCCATTTTTAGCAGGAAATCAATGGGAATATACATTACCCTAAGTAAGCCAGCAGCTGTTCTAAAGCAAGGTCCTGACACACAAACATTGTAATGACGTACAAAGACCAATATATGTACACACACAGAAAATGTCCATGGGGGGTTTTTCCCCCCAGGGTCTAGAGGGAAAAAAAAAAACCCTCCTGTTGTTACCATGGTCACTGTTTATAATGATAGCATTTGCCAAAAGTTACCACGCTGCACTTCCTTTAGCTTGGTGCTGTAAAGCTCTCTGCCTTTTAGCTTCTGGTAAGGTTTTTGCTCCAGAAGAGACCAGCTACAAAGGATTTGGTTTGTATTTTTTTTCTAACAACCATGAAAATCAATAACAGAACTTCCCTGTTTTAGTGATGTAGGATCCTAATCTGGGAACACACTTTATTCTTAAGAGGAAACCATTGTGGTAATTTGCTGGCAAATACTCTAAGGCGATCAGCAAAGTACTCCTATGATTTCTGCTAACCCAAAGGAAACCACAAGCCAGTCTGTCTTGGGTAGTTCCTGTGATTTTTCTCATACCAACAGCTGATGCCTTTTTTTGTCCTTTTCCTGTGATGCTACAGCTACTTCACTTGGACAGCCTCGTGCCTGCAAACCAAGCATTCATGTTGGCTTACGTGAGAAACCAGTTTCTGCAGATACAATTTGGTGTATTGGAAAGTTATCTGATCCTTGGCTTTCCATCCCCCTCACTAAACATGCAGGTCAAATTCGTTCCTTTTTTTACTGTACTTGTGTTGACTTGAAGACTGGTGGCATTTCCAGAGATTCTGAAGCTGCAGTTTGCATTTTTTTTTAATCTCTTTTCTGTGGTTTTTAATATTAGTTCTTTCAGCAGTACATAAGCTGTTTAATACCAAGTTTCTTAGGCTTTGCATTACAGTGGTACAATGATACTGCCTTGTTTAAGAGAGACATCCAAATATGGGGCCAGTGTCAATGTCTGGACCTTCTATGCCTAATATGAGATGTTTTCCAGATGGCTTTGAGGGACTGAGCAATTTTCACATTAAGGGGTGATCTGAATGCATTTTAGAGAGTTTGCATGTGCAGGCAATTCTAGCAGTGGTAAAAGATGAGCCATGCATTTTGTTGATGGAGCTGTGCCGTGCCAGCTGGAGTTGGAACACCTGGGAGATGCACTGGGAGATGCAGACACTCCTGTGAAACTAAAAAAAAGCAGTTCCTGTCTCACAGAAAAGATTGCTGATATTTTCTTTCTCCTCTTGAGTGCCAACACCAAGGGTAGCCATGTTCAGATGGGGGACTTACTTTAATTCTCAAACTTTGTACGTGCCTCTCTGTGTCTAGAAGGAGCCTTGAAAAGTGCACCAGTGGCTTGGCCTTCACTCAGTGGCAGTGTTTTCCTTGTGGAAGCATGGATAATTCAACTGTATTCATTCACCTACACTGAGTCTGAAGGCAAGCAAAATGCCATCATCTTCCTCCTTTGGAAGTGCTTTGGCTGTCCATTTCCTTTTCTCTCCAAGAAGAGGGATTTTTCTGCTTACAAACTGGATTTCACAATCATGGAATCCATTTTCCAGATGTTCCAGTATATTCTTTCCTAATGCTTTGAGTGCGTTAACAAAAAAGCAATGCAGTTGGGAGAACATCTTAAATAGAGATTCACCTTAACTCATCTAAAAATTATTGTGTCCTTGTAATACAAGTAAGCCAGTTTTTCTTGTAAACAGGAATTTATTCATTGCTCAGTCAAGTTCAAATTCTTCTTCCAGCCAATGGAGAAGCTGCATGACTTTCCCTTATTTTGGAGGGTGAAAATAAATTTGAAGGCTGCATGGATTAAAGTGTTGCAGTTAAATGTTAAAATGCTGCATTTATACAGATTTGTGGTATAGAACTGTGAAGCTTTTTTGATGACAAGATAGAGAGAGGTATATTTCTTTCCTGAATGAAGATAACTTGCTTCCTTTTTCCTGTAGTTGTTTGTGATGGTCAGACAAAATACCCAGAAACTGAGCTTCTGAAAACACAATTTTCAAGGTGCTTAACTGGCTGTGGTTTCATAGTTACTTTATCTTGCTATGTTCAGGTGGCTGTTGACAGAGTAATGCTGCTTTCTAACCATTATAATCCATTTTATATCAGCAGTGCTATTAGATCAGTTGCATAGTAAACTGTCAGGAACTGACCCTGCTGAAAATGGGTTTTTTTTGGGGTTTTTATTTGGTTGGGTTTTTTTGTTGTTGTTTTTAACTGGGTTATATTTTGGTTATCCATTGATTGTTTTAGTTTTTGTCACGAGCCTGAAATTAAATTTGATTTACATACTTACACAACAGCACATGTGTTCATTGGTCCACATCCTATCACTGCAGGATGTCAGCAGGCTCTGCCTGTTGATACACTGGCAGCATCAAAGTGTTTAGTGACTGACCACTGACTTTCCCTGGGACCCTTATATTTAAGACTTTAAACCTATATTAAACCTTTGTTTTAATGCCTAGAAGTTGAGATGAACCTGAAATCCTTTCAAGGAGGTGTTTTTTCATCAAGGTCATCTTAATAGTTTCTTTGTGGCTCTGCAAAGAGTTAGATGTTGGCAGGGTGGGAAGGAGGGCTGACAGACTACAGTGAGAAGAAATGATCTGGGGGTTAGGAGTTCTCTAAGCAAATGGTGTTTTTTCCATGGAGGAAAATCTACATCCTTGAGGAACTATCTTTGTACTTCACTCTCTCCAGTCTGCCTCACTCTGGCTTACAGAGAAGCTAATGAATACTATGGGTGCTCAGCATTCATGAAAACTGCCTTGCTTAACTCTAATTATTCTTAAATTTAATATGCTGCAGGTCCAGCTTTGGATGTTTTGAGGTGCATGCTGTTTCTCTAACCAAGACTGCGAGCATTCAGAAAACCTGTATAAATAGGAGGTTTAGTGCCCGCAGATTTCGTGTTTGGACCTCAGGGCGTCCAATTTTTATTTCATCCCATCATTTTTATTTTGTTTTTCCATTGGCTTAAGTCCCTTGTTTATCAAAAAACGTATCAAAATAATCAAATCCTTTATCCCATAGGTACTGCTTTCCTGTTGAAGTAACATTACATAAAAGCTTAAGTTTAGAGTTTCATGCCTACTGCTTTCTCCCCATCATACTCAGGATTCTTTTAATTTTTCATGAACCAGGAATTTCAGGCTATGAAAGGTAAAAATGCTGCTCCGTGGAGTGTTTGAAATCAAAGTGTAGCAGCATGAGAACAGGACCATGAACAGCAAGGAAAGGCATGGTTAGAACCACTGGTCTAACTTGTTGATGAATCAAGCCTGGTATTCTTTTTATTTTTTCCAATTTGCCTCTTGTATACACCCCTTGCAATCATGGTATTTGATCGAGCCAAAACTCAGTCTTGGGCTTCCAGAGAAATCTGGAAAGACTAGAGAGACCCTAACAAAGTGCATGAGGCAGTGTGAGTTGAACAATGTGAGATGAGAGGGGGTTTTGTCTCTCTATTGACTGTCCTAAATGGAGCTGTTGAGCGCTGATGGATTCAAGGCTAATTTGCCGTGTCATGACTCAGTTGCTGCCCTGGAACTTGGCTCAGTGGCTGCCAGAAACTCTTCTGTTTGTTTCTATTTTAGCAGGGCCCAGCGAGTTGTCTCAAAGTCGCTGCTGGATTTAGGAGCCTGTGGCCAATGGAAGATGAATTTTGGTTGGTTCAACTCACTCGAAGTAGGGAATATTTTATAACAGGGTGCAGAAGGTGGGAAGCCACGCTCCTGCTGTAGCCAGCATGGCTTTTCCCAGGGAGCACTGGCTTTGTTTGGGCTGCTGGGGAGAGCTGTGGGCTCCCAAGGATCAGTCTGGCAGCGGGGACACCTCTGCCAAGCCAAAGGAGGAGATGAAAGGAGCTGGGGAGCCGTGTCCTGTGGGCCAGTCCCTCAGCTCTGTTCTCCTGGAACAGCGTCTGCAGGAAGAGCTGGATTCCAGAACAAGGAAAACAAACTAGCTGTGCCTGTGTGTCAGGCATCTCTGCTCGTGGACCAGCTGTCTTACTGGAAGAAAGGGGTTTTTACTTCTCCATGACTGTTTAAAGAGAAGCTTCCTACCCAAACCCATGGTAGGGCTTGAGTGGATGTCCCTCAGCTTGCACCGCACGCTCTTCCTTTACACCAGGGTGGGAAATTCTGCCTGCCTTCCCAGGTAGAACCCACAAACTTTACTCTAAAATCTTTCCAACCTCTGGAATACTGAAATGTAACCCAGATGTGGTTGAATCCTGAAGAAAAAGGCAGATACAAAATAAGATGTAGGGTTTAGTGTCCCTTTGCCACTCCTGAGTAGAGCAGCTTTGTTTTCTGTGTTCAGAAAAAGCCCCAGCATCCACCTGCCACCCCACTTTGACTCCTGTTGCTTTTCTTAAAATAATGACAATGAAACAAGTGGCATTTTTTGTTCTAGATGATGGAAGAAAAAGACTTATTTTGATCCTTATCAGCCAGAGTCTTTTCCATACTTTGCTCAAAGGAACAGTGTGAATTATCTCAAAGTAAGGAATAGTTCTATTAATGAGTTGTCTATAGCATTTTACTATTTCATGCCTGCTCAAGATATTAGCTTCAAATGTACAATCTTTGTTCTTATAACAGAAATTCAATTATGAAATACAGTATTTAGAAAAAATGATAAAAATCTATAACAAGATAATGACAGAATTCATTGATGTGAATTCCTGGATATTTTGCTCAAGACAATGACCCTCAATACCTTGCCTTTGGCAGCTAAGGCCAAATATTAGAGAAACTTCCTGATCCTTGATTTCAGTATTTTTATTCTTTGAAACAAGGTTTACACATTGATTCATTACTAAGTTTTCTTAGTCATGAGCAGATTTACTTTCTATTCTGCTCTGGGAAATATAGCTTAAAGAAATACCCCAAATTCTGCTATTTTGTGTATTCTAAATCAATATCGTTTTTTCGGATTGTTATAACAAAAAAAAGGCCAAGAAATTCATGTTTCTGCTAGAACCTGTTCTATTTTTTCTCATAGGCTCTGAATACTGGATTTCAATATTTTATTCCTTCTTTCTGTTTTTTCTATTTTTTTTCCTGTCCTGAGGAATGGCAAATGATCCCAATGCATTAAAAAATATTTCAGAAAGTAGTTTATGCTCTCAAACACTATTGTGTGGAAAAAGAACAGGAAAAAGTTTGGATAAGTGAGTGGGTCTGGTTTTTGTGAGGATCCAAATCTGTAGCCATTAAGTGACATATTCATGTTCTTAGGTCACAGCCTGTGTTATATGAGAAAACAGTATCACATTACACTCTTACGTTCTTTTGGGCATGTGAGGATATTTTTAACAATTCTGTATTAAAACAAATTCAGAAAAAGCACTTTTTATGGAAGTAGACATCAACAGCTCGTTGTTTTAGCTTTTGACTTACTAGTCTGGTTAAAATACAATTTCCTAAGAGTCAGAAGTATTTATGGTTCTTAATTTTAAGCCTTTACTATAAACAGTGTGACTTCTAAATCAGTGCCTGCTAACTAAGCAAGCTTGTAGCAGTTCACCTTTGGAGAAACCTAAAAAATAAGAAATGTACATAAGAAATTTCTATTGTAGATCTAGAAGATACTTTGGAGAGGTAAATTCAACTACATTTTTTGGAAGTACATTTTAAAGTCACTCTGCTTTCCTGTATCTTGGCAGTGATTTTTGTCTTAGGGCAGATACTTAAAATAAGTCAATTTTCATGCCAGTAAGCAGAAAATTAATTAGTTTGTGCAAACTTTACCACAGTGTTCTTCATTAAAGTGAACAGAATGGCTCTTTCTATTCTTCACTTTGATTCTTCATTACTCTCTTGAAATGTGTATATATGCTACAATACAGACAGAATCATGACACCACAAACCAGGTTATATATTATATATAAGTATATAGAAGTATATATAATTATCCCCAAGCTGTATGCCTGGTGTCCTTAAGAAATGCAAGCAATTGAATGGTATAGATAAAGACAAAGCTAAACATTGGATTGAAAGGAGGTGAAACATTTAGATTGCCTATTTATAATGTGCTTTTTTATGTATTTACAGGAAGGGTTTGGTAACAGTACTGAGTTCCAGGACTGCTTTTTTGACATCCTCATTACCCTGTTACAGCCTTTTAAATTAGGTTGTGTACATGTGCTTTTGTCTTAGATTGTTGATACACATCTTGCTAATTTGAAGAGTTAAATTAATTTCTAAACTTGCAGCCATCCATCTTGGTCACTACTTTGTATTCTGCAGCCAGGGGATGCAGAAGGGAGAGCAGCTTTTCCTCGGCACTGCTGATTTCTCTTCTCCTCCTGCCAGGGATTTTGCTGGTGATGTTTCTTTGGCATCAGGGCTCCTGTTGTGCCCTGGAAGCCAGAAGCTTTGCAGGGCTCAGGGACCAGCCAAGCCTGATTCCATGGGGCTGGAAGCTCTGCAAGAGCAGCTCCGTGCCTGGCTGTGAAATGAGCTCCACTCTGACAGGCACAACACAACTTTGCCTTTTTCATCTTTGCTGAATAAAAAGGTTTCGCCTCCTCCTGGTTTCAGGCAGCCTTTGGCAATCGGCTGCTTTTTATTTGTGGTTTTATGCTGGTTCTGACTAGGGAGCTCTTTATTGCTGTGTGGTTCTAGCAATCAAATTTCAATTTGTTCTGTTGGCAAATGTGTAAGGCACAAGAGAAATGTTCGGTGTATGTGAACAGAAATATGTTATTTTCCTTTATTTCTTAAACCCTTGACCTAATTTTTCTGTATCTCCAAACCTGAGTGTTTCCCATATAAACTCTGTATATATATGTTGATTTTGATTGAGATCATCTTTTTGGTTGCCATAAATTATATATATGTATGTCTTGCACCGCTTAGCAATTAAAATATTGGAATTATTAAATTATATAAATATATAAAAACATAAATATACAAATTACATTACTTATTACTTTATTATTAATTATGAATTATTAAATAATATATAACAATATCAATAATTATAAATTAATTTTTTTTTAGAATAAATTAACTATTGGAATTGATATAAGTAAATAAAACATTGTTTTATTTTGGTTTAAGCTCCCTTTGTTGTTAAAGCCCATTTACAAGCCCTGAGGTAGAGAAGGATGATTATCAAAGAAAACATGAAATTTTAGAGGTCGATGAGACCATCTGTATATGTTTGTTAGGAAAAAAATTGCACCATATAATATGTGATTTACCCATTCCTACCAGAAAAAATGGCATCTTCTGTGATGTTGTTTGGTCTTAAGTAAAAAATGTGAATCTTTACTGCTTGTCTTTTAATATAGAAAGGAATTAATCCTGTTGGTCTTAGTGGCTGGGACCCCTTCACATCCCAGATTTGTAAAGAATATTACACTCATGTGCAGCACATTGCTCCATTGAGTCAGGAACTGTCTGCAGTAAAGAGGCATTGTAAAAACATTTGTAGAATGTGGATCCTTTATTTGAGGATCAATAAGGGGTTTTATAGCTGTTTTTGCAGATTTTTCTAACCATATTTTGCAGCATTGGAGGAAGATTGTGAAATGGCTTGGAGAGAATATGCTCAGAGTAAACATCACAACACACTTGGATTATCCACATTAATAGAAATATTTAACAGATTGAAGAGATCTCAGTGTCATGTAACAGCAATGATATGTTAAATTCCAAGGTCCTAAGGCATGGTACAGTCATTAATTAACTGGAAACTATAAGTTCCTTTGATGACAAGTAGTGTTTCCTCCTGATGAGGCACAGAGGATTAGATGCCTATCTCAAAGCAAAAACATACTGCACTTAAAAGACACTTTTATAAGTGCTTGTTCTTCACTTGCTTTCATGTAAAGGTGTATATCACATCACCTCATTGTGTGTTTAATTGCTTAATTGCATCCTACTCTTCCTCTGCTTTGATGCTAGTGGAGGAATAAATCACTTTTTTCAGAGGGCAGATAAATATTCTGCTGGTGTGAGTGAAAATTCAGTGCAATGTTATTTTTAAAAACATTGAAAGCAGGCACTCTTCTAAGGAGTGAATTTTCATGGAAAATGCAACTTTTCTCTTATAAGACTAGTGACAAGTGTATTTTTTAATATATATATATATTCATTAGCATATAATAGCTTTTAGCCTAAAGGAAGGATGTCAGCTCAAGTTGAAGAAGATAATGAGAAATAAAAAAACCCAACTATTTTTGGGAAGAGAAAGATAATGTTCCTTTCTTCCAGCATACTGTTAGGCTGTCTTTTGTCCCATGTGGCCCCAGGTCTAGCTCTTCTTCCTTTGCAACTAAAAGTTTAACTAAACAGACCAAATGTTGTGTATCAGATGCAGTTCTCAGCATAACACAGGCTGCTCTCACAAGCAGGAAGGGGCCAACAGTGCAGCAAGAAGGAAACCCACTGCAGTTCCCCATTCCCTCCCGTCTGTAGAGCACAGATGGTTCTGGTGATTTTGCCTATTTTAATAGGCCTTCATGGGATGCAGAAGGAATGTTCCAGCTGAGGAAAGCCAGTGTAGTAACACCACGAATCAGTGTGCCAGACTGATCTGCTCTCTTCCCAGGAAAAAAAAAATGCAATCAGTAAATCGTTCTGGTTTAGGCTGGATGAAACAACGGCTGCTCCAGGGGCTGATAAAGTTTGGAGGCCTCTTTAAAAGGCCTGTTTGAAAATTTGTTTTCTCAAATTATGTCCAAATACTCCCTGTGAGCTCCCAGTCCCACCCTTCTGTCCAGTGTTGTTATGCAATGCAGCCTTTGAAAACTGCACTCTGCTCTTAGCAGACACCAACCTGGATGTCAGAGGGCCAGGGTGGGTTGTCTTCCCTGTCCTTGTAGCTGTTTGTAAACAAATTACTCTGAAAATTGCCTCTTCTGTGAGGCTATGATATGAAGGATGAGTTGTTGTTGTGGCTTCTATGCCTTTCTTTTTCTATTTTTTTTTTTTCCCCCCTAATCAGAACCACTCAGTGAGCTCTCATTTTTGGTTCAGGTTTTCACAAGAACTGGTATTATCATGTGTTGGTCTGAGTAAGGGGTGTCCT
Organism: Poecile atricapillus; assembly: GCF_030490865.1. Lineage (NCBI taxonomy): Eukaryota > Metazoa > Chordata > Aves > Passeriformes > Paridae > Poecile > Poecile atricapillus. The sequence continues at coordinate 2,233,727 of NC_081266.1, read as the reverse complement.
TGCTGAAGAGGCTGATGCCAAACTGCCTTGTTCATCAGAGTGAAGTGCTACATACACTGTGTGATCCATCTGATGTGTGATCCATGGCACATCATAAGGCAGAGGAACGAAATTTGGAAAGCACAGTTACAAGTCACTCATGTGCATATTTAGCTTAATGAAAACAAAGACAAAAAGAATCCTACTCCATAAAAGCGAATAAACTTTAGTTCTCCTCATGGCAATCAGGAATTAATTTAGTTGATTGGGATTTTAGGAGGAAATTCCAAGTCAGGTCCAAAGCTAAGGTGGTGATCTAAAAAGTTATTACAGAAATTATATTGCACTTTTGCATCCTTTGCAAAGCCATTTGTAGAAAGCAGGCAATTTATTTAGGTCCTGTACACTTCTTTAGAGAACTGAGATAAGTGACCCTTTCCTCACAGAAATTATGCTCTTTTTCCTCTCCTTTGTGGTACTTCCCATATTTGATGAACCAAGTTCCAGAAAAAGTTCCAGTTTAGAAAAGAAGATACATAGAAACAATCAAAATTAGGTGTGTGTTGGGGTCACGGGGGAAATAAAGTTATCATGTCTTTGATATTCTGAAGTGTTTCAGCTTCTGCTCTGACCCTGGGAGTTCACATTGTAAACTTTTAACATATAATTTAGAATATAAATCGGGAGCTTCTGGCTCTGGAAAGTTTGATTTGGCCGGATTTGGGACTGGATCATTCTGTCCCCTGGAGAGACCAAGGACAGAATTCCTTGGCTTCTCAAGGCTGAGGGAGGGGCAATGTTGTGGCAGCTTTGCAAGCTTACAGTGCAGTTTGATGTTTGCACTTGTTTTCAGCGTCACCTTTACAAAAACAGCAAACTCTCTACTTCCCTTTTCATCACATCTGGCGCATAAGAGCGCAGTTCTTTTATTGTCATGGAGAAAAATACTTTAAAAGCCTCTTAGGTACAGAATGGAGAGGGAGAATGAGGAGAGAGAGGCATGAGTACTACACCAGAAACTAATGATCGGTTCTTTTCCTCAACATTTTTAAGAAGAACGTGTGTGTGTGTGTGTCTTCACTCTTAGCTTCTGCAGAACACAGCTCAGAGAAATCAGGTTTGTTTCAGCCCTAGCAAGGCTTTGGTTTGGCAGTGGTCTGGCAAGATGTTCAGGATGAGATTCCCTGGAATGCTGAAGTGTTTCTAGGTAGCCCTACAGACATTGCTGGGCTCTACACAAAGGGCTTGTTCTTAGCATGCCTCTGGTGTCTGTGTTATATTTTTGTCTTGAGGATCCATCATCCTTAAGGATAATTCTTGTTCTTGCTGTGCTCCAGGTGTCTTCCCAGGAGCTTTCTAACTCTTCATGTTTGGTGCTGTCTGTGCCTTCAGCATCAAAATACCGAGAATACAGTATTTTTTGTGGCTTTCTCTTTAATGCCCACAGGTAAATCTTCCCCATCACAAATGCCTGCTTTGCATGTGAGAGTCTAGAACCTGCTGAACTCCTGAAGTTGTCGTATCTTGTCTTTTCCTTACCCCAAAAAAAGCTCTGCTTCCTTTCTCTCTTTTCTCTTTTTCTACCAAGAGATGTTTCTACCCTTTTCCTAGTGCCTCTTGCTGAGTATCTGAATTTTTTGCTGCCCAGAGTTATCTCCAAGCTTACTTCCATGCTTATCTTGCCTGGTTGCTGATTTGTCCTTTATACTACAGAGGTGCTATCAAGGTATATAATCCATTACCTTCTTTTCCCCATAGTAACCTGTCTTTTAGTGATTATGACTGAGAGATGAAGGGTTAAAATAGCTGAGAAATAAGTTGAGTGTTTTAGTCAAATGGCAAAAGGCATTATAAAAATGATGTATGTAAAGTTTCTACATGAGGAGGTTTAAAATGCTCATTTTCTTCTGCCTAAAATCTTTTAGTAAAATACCATTTTTTAAATAATGTTAATTTTAGACTTATAAATACAAGAAATGGGAGTGAAACAATCCTTTTGGTCTCAGACTTTAAAAAATAATCGTTTGTGTCTCTTGCATGAAAAGAATTTCCATGTGCAGCTCTGGGGGATTTTCATAATTACATTCATGTTTGATTTTTCTCTTGAGTTCTTGAGAATGGGGAATATATGAACACATGTGTCTAGGAGGTTAAAAAAAGGACAGATGAATCTAAATCAAGGGCCAGTACAAAATGAGAGTCAACACCAAAGAGAGTGAATATTTAACAGCTCTTTTGGATATTAACCTCCATTTACAGACTCAGAAAAAACTGTGCAGCATCCATGTGTGAGTTTTTTTGTGGCTGGGGCTTGTTCCTCCTCCTGAAATTTTATGCTATCCTAGACTTTAATTAATGCAAGGAGTTTGGGTCCTTATTCTTGATTCCCAAATTTTAAACCTAAACATGAATTATCTTCATGAGTCACCAGTCTCAATTTTCCAGATAATTGTGTAATTTTTGGGGCTCTTTTTCGTCTTCTTCTTTGGATGTATACAGACAACTGGTTCTATTGCATTTTGATGCTTTTTAAGTATTCACAGAAAATCTGTGTAGAGCTGTGGGTTTTAAATTGGTCTATATATAGTGAACATTCTCCTATACATTTTTGATTGACTCATTGAAGTATTTAAAATCTGTTTTGAAATAAAAGCCTCAGTTATTTATATGATTGGTGATAAGTTAAAGACAACTGTAAGGCATAAATTTGCTAAAGGCTGTCTGTGCTGGTTTAAACTGAAATTTTTAGGCTGATGTGGGAGAGCAGACATATATCTAAGAAGCAAAGTATTCTAGAACAGTTTTTTTCTATTTCTAGAACAGTTGTTTCTATTTCTAGAACACTTGGGGTTTTTTTTTTGCATCACAGTTTGTGAGGTGATAGAGCAGTTTTGGAAAATGGTATTTGCTGCTTTGAAGGGGAAAGAACTATGCTATCAAATAATGGAAGGAAGAACCTGTTTATCCTATCCTGGTTTCTTGCTGAAGTCAATTTCTGAAGTATGTTCATAGATTCTTCTGCAGTGGAAAATTCTTCCATTCCTCTACATTATGAAGAACAGATCACTTGGAAGGTTATGTGAAAAAAAATACTTTATGACTAGACTTGTTCTGACATTTCCTTATTCAGTCATTTAAAAGCATTGCTCCACTTTTGCATGACTGTGATCTTGATGCAGCCTCTTTGCACCTTCAGCTCTCTGCTTATGTTTCAGAGTGCCTGGTAATTTGATTTTTCCATAACATGGAGAAATATTTGGTTTAAGATGCCCTTACCTACATTTATCTTTGGTAATGCATTGCTGGTTGACTCAGTTTGACTTGACACTCCAGGTGTTGTGAGAGGTTGTGACCAAGGATGTGTTTTTTCTTTTGTGCCTTCTGGAGATAAACCTTTTCTCTTAAAACAAATCAATAGGAATAATATCAGCTATAATAAAGCTGTTTGATGGCCCATCTGAGCCTTGCCTTTTGCACTTGTGTGTAATTCTGGCACTGGATGTGGAGCAGTGACAGATGCTGAGCAAACAAATCAGTGTGACCGCTCTTCCTAGAAAAGCCTGATGGTGTGTTGCCGCTGAAGATGAACAGATCACACGGACACAGGTCGAGGTGTGGTGAGAAGAAGAGTGAGGTTTATTTTTCCTCCCAGGATTTATAGGTTCCTGACCACAGCCAGGGATTGGGTGGTCAGGATAACACTTTCTCACTGCACTGGCCATGAGAGATGTCCATCACAAGACGTGTGACAGAAAGAATGTACACATATCTATGTTTACAGTTACTGTCCTGGGAAAGTCTTTAGAAAACCATGTCAGCAAGCTCAGAATCTGAGTTTTCAGGGCGACAATGGTGTGTGTTCAAAGGCACTGAGAAATTTGTGGCTGTGCAGATCTGTGTCAGGGACTCCCCTGCAGCTCACTCTGGTCTCCAGCTTCCTGCCAAAAGCAATGCACATAGACATTTGTTCCTGTGCTCTTAACCCTTTCATTTGAGAAGCTGATGGCAGTTCTGGATAAATCTTTGAAATGTCTGCTACTCAATGCTCTACCTGCCTAGCAGCAGATTTAAAAAAAACCAAAAAAGTTTTACTAGTGATTTATCTACTCAGCTGAACGCTAAAAACTGAATTATAGAGGAGGTAACAGAGTAGGTTAAGGAACCTTCATGCAACTTATTCTCCAGAATGTTTTTCCCCATGTAATCTAATTTAAAGGGGGGAAAAATGACTCAAAGGCTAGCTTGGCCTCAGGAACAAAAGTGCATCTTGCACTGCTGAGAGTTACTCATAAATTGCTATATACAATGTCATTTGATCTCTGTCTGCTTGGCTTAATTAAAACACTGGAATGTTTGTTCAGTAGATAAGAACATTTCTGGGACTTATTTAAATTAGCAAGTACTCTGCTTACTGTCATTAAGTGCCTTTCCCCTACTCCTCACAGCATGTAGCAATGAGTGATATATGACTAAAGAATAATAACAGTTCAGTCACAGATGGTCGAAGGTAAAGCCTTTAAGTGAATGCTGAATCTCTTTGCTGTTCATGTTAAAAGTGGTGTGGGAGTGTTTCTTTTTGTGTTTCTTTTCTTTTTTTAAAAACCCCACTTCTCTCTCTTTTGTCTGAAACTTTGGGTCATGACACAAGCAAGACATATTTTGTAAAGGAAAATCAATGTGAGGTTTTAGATTGTCTAAAAAACATGTTTAAGTGTAGTGGTAGCAATTGGAATAGGCCAAATAATATTAAAATGTTCCATTTAGTATTTGGATTGTTGTTGTTACCATTTGCTTTCCAGACTATATTTTAATTTGATTTTTTTTTTTTTCCATTTCCTTTGTTTGAAATATTCGGCAAGTGGTTGTATTTTTCAATTTCTTAGATTTTACTGCTGCAACTGTGGAATTTATTTTGGCCTTTTAGATATGAATGACTTGATATTTTCCCTGTCCTTGCAAGGCATCCAGTTGCTCAACCTCTGTGAAGCAAAACATCGTTTAATGTGTCCTGATCACCAGCAAGAGTAATGGGAAAAGACTGCTATATCACTTTCTTCCATTTTGTGAGTTCTTTTAAAATTTAATTTGAAATAAAAAATACAGAATGGAAAGGCTTTCTACATGCCATAAGGGACCCTTTGTCTCAAGAGGTTTGCAGGTTTGTGGAAATCTCTGCTACTTTCCATACCTGGTGGCTTGGAGAAAACCAAAGACTACAGTTTAATTCATTGGTGTGAGTTTTGTAAATTCAAGCCTAATTTGTAAGAATCTACTGTTCCTACTAAGTTTGGCTGTTTAAAGTATTTCATAATCTGACATTTTCTGGAAGGCACATCTTTATTAACCTGTAACACTGTCTAGTGAGAAGCATATTGACAGCAGGGAAATAGAGATCTGTTCCAAGTAGCCAGAGGTGGGGGGACATTAATCAACATTTTCCATTACTTTTCTGCTTGTTATGTTCAAGATTGGTACATGTACAGGATCTGGTATCTCAACTGGGTTCCTCAGGTCTTTTCTGAGTTGTCTGTATGCCCCTCACTTTTACAGTTTGTTCTTCCCCACTGTCAGATCATATTTCAGTGCATTATTTCGTGTTCTCCAGGGCTGTTATCTCCCATAGGAAGGCAGCACAAGGCACAAAGGCACCATTGCCCTTGTGGTGCTCAATCATTTATCTGCATTTGGTCAAGGAGCAGGAAATATGGGTGGCAGAGGTGTCAGGTGACAGTCAGCATTTGGGAATCAGGACAAGGAGCAGGATGGCTCCATACATGGGCTGTTCAAGCAGCCAGTCACCACCCAAAAATCACTTGAATTAAGTACCCAGAAGAGTTTTCTGATATTTAAATGGTGTGTTTATCCAGTAAAAGAGGGTCTTTTCTGGAGGAGGGCCAAGCAGGATAACAAGCAGTGAGCAGTGTAGATCAGTGCAGCAGCTTCTGTGCCTGGTGAGGACTTTGAGCTGCCTCATTCCTCAGCTTTTCCTCATCCTGAAAGCTGCATGTGCTCCTGCTTTCATCCTGCTCTTTTTCCTGCTCCATCATCATGTATGCTGGATAACACCACATTGTGTCCAATGGCTTTTTTTTCCCCACTGAAGTTTATCTCTTTTTTCTTGGTTGGAATTGTGTTTCAGCACTGCTAGGCTGTGTGATGCCATTCATGAAGGGAAGAGGGGGAGGATGAGGGAGGAGGAAAGCTGTGCAGGTGTAGCTGCACAGGGAGATTACCCCAGACAGCAAGAGCTGCAGAGGAGTTGGCTGAAGCAGCAGGAGCACTGGGGTTATGCAGAGAGCTGAGAAGGCAGCCAGATTGAGATGAGTGCAAGTTTGCAGCAGGGGAATAGAGAGAGAGCAGATCCACAAAGTATGTTGGATGAAGTCCACAGGGAGCTTTACAAACCAAGAAAGATATTACTTATGCTGGGTCAGGTTTCTTTCCACACAGATGTTGTGCTAGCTCTTGCATTGTCATTATGTTGGACCTCTTCAGTGTGACTAATATTGCATAAATTTCAGATCTTTTTGTCTCCATGAATATTCAAATGCAAGGAATAAGCCTTGAAAAGTTTCCTCTATTACTTGTCCTTCTACTACCCTGAAGTAAAATAACTTTCCCTACTGGATTTTAAAAGATTAAATAGGGAAATAGGGAGTGAGTGTGCTTTCATGTGCAAATCAAAATTAACTTACGTGCTTTGCATTTCCAAGTCCAGAACTGTAAAAAAATCGAGGTGTTTGTTTTTTATTCCCTATTGTATAATAAGGAAAGTGGTTTCTGAACTTCCTTGCTGTTTTCTGTGATTGCTGCTTTAACTTTCCTATGAGTTAAAGGGCTGGGAAGAGACTGGACATGACTATGTAAGCTTTATGATAATGCCTTATAAACGCCAGCTCTGGGAAAAAAACACCAATGTTTCTGCTTCCTGTGTTTCTCTGTCATTCCCTTCTCCCCTAGCAACAGCTAATTTGGGAAGTGGCTTTTGATGCTCTCTGGTATTTAGACAATGTGTATCCAGTGCCATGATCAGACCTGGCTCGGTGTAAGTAGCCAGAGCTGCAAGCATATGGTGATGTCCATAAGGAATTAAAGCAAAGCCTGGAGGACTGGGCAGAGCCCTTCCAGAAGAGCAAGGATCTGTCAACAGAATTGTAGCCCATATGTAATTCCTACAAATCTGTGAGCGGGAAATGCCAGTGCTTATTAGACCATGCATTAAATATCATTGAACAGATGTTCAGAGAGCCTTTCATTCATAGTGCTGTCAGCAGTGAATGGGCTATTATGCTCCCATTCTACATTTTTAAGTCAAGTGTAAAGATATGTTTGAAAAGGAGGAATAGTGTTAAGTGCACCCTGCTGCCATTCATGTTCAAAGACACTGTTTATTTTTTTTCCTTTAATTATACTGGGAATAAGTATTTAACGATACAGTCTCAAGTTGTACAAAATATGAAGCTACATAGCGAGTATTGTTTGTTTGTTTGTTTTTTGATCAAATATATGTACATCTCTCATCTGGCAGAGAGAATTTTTTCGGAAAGAATGGTTCTTGAGCTCTAGCCTTATGTTTCCTAAGGGCTGTGTTATCTTTGTTCTCAGGATTCCTTCAATATGTGTATGTTTTAATCAAATTGCTTTTAAAGGACTTAGAAGGCTGCAAGGAAAATTAGGTGTTGTGCTATTTTCCTAAACCCCATTCAGAAACCTTTCATTACTCTCCCCCACTTCCTTTTCCTCTCAGTTTTCTTGTTTTTCACCAATGTGAATTTCCTTCAGGAGTTTCCCGTCACTCTCTCCTGATTATAGAAAAGTCTTGGTTGTTTGACTCAACCTTATCCTCATTCTCAGTCAGCTCAACATGTATGAAAGAATTGCACTTGAGATTCCTGTTAAAGGTCACACAGGAGAACTGTCATTTTCTCATGGGTGCCCTGACAAAAGCCCAGGTTTGTGCATCGCAGATCTCAGCCCATTTGTACCTTCACTGACATTAAATTGTACAGATAAATTTATCATGTCATGTGTGAGCTTCTTGGCCTCTCTCAACGATAGTGGTCTTGGTTTTGCAAGAAAAAATACTGCTTAGGATTTGCTGGATTTGGGGGTTATTTTTTGTATTTTTGTGGTTTTTTTTAAAGAGAGAGAAAAGCAAAAGTGTAGGAAAGGAGTAAGATACAGCATTCTTGAGAAATACATCCAAATGTTAGGGCTTAGGAAGAGACATTCCCAGAGACTGAGGAGTACCATATCTGCTTGTCAGGGAGCTCTTGGGCCATCCTCTTAGACATCTGATACCAGCTGGGGTGAGAGACACTGAACTCAAACAACAATGAACTGTTCAGGGACCTGCCCATGCCAGAAGTGTCCAAGAAAGTCCAAAGATGGAGAAACTTAGCATTTAAAGTCCCTTTTTTGGTTTAATTTACCAGTGGCCAAAGAATGGTGTAAAGTGTCTGTATTTTGGATACCAGTGGAAAGAAAAAAATACATTAAGAGGAAAGAGTAATTTTGAGGTGCCTTCATTCATCTGCCACCATCTGATTCCTGTCTAGGTTTCATATCATGCCTCCTCTTGAACTTGAGTATGTTTTATAAAGGGAGAGTGTTAAATCAACAGCAGGTAACCTAGAAAGGACTTATGGGGGCTTGCATTTTATTCCTTTTTTTTTTTTTTTTAATTTGGTTGAATTGCAGACTCTGTTTCTATGTAAGTCACAAAGACTTTTGATATCCCTTTCTAAATCATTGTGGTTGTGCTTATTCTTGCTGTCTCTTTGAAAAACTATGAGAAACACGAAGTTGGCTGTGCTTTGGGTAGAGTTGGACCAGATGAACTCCAAAGGTCCCTTCCAACCTCAGTTACTCTATGCTTATAAAATATTTTAATTAAAGATTCATGTGGGGTTTTTTTGAGTTTCGCTCTCAGTAGTTTCACTGTGCAGCACTTTTGAGAGGAGCAGTTTTGGAACTCAAGATAAGCTTTCTTTTCAAGTCCCCCTAGGTTTTGTATGCTGGCATCAGCAGCTGTGTGGGCATCATCTGGGGGTGAAGTCTTTAAGGCTTCAGTGACACCTTAGCAGCATTTGCTGACTTGTACAAAGTATGGTTAGTGGAGTAGCATGTCCCTTCTGTCACCCCATCACAAATATTCAAGGAAATGAAGATGACTAACATGATTTGAGTATTTTCAGCCAAGGAATTAAAGACGACAATAGGATGAACTCTAGAAATACCAAATGAGCTAGGTAAAGAATTTGTCAGACCTTATTTCAAAGCAGAATTTGTCACTTGTGTTTAAATGTTAAATTATGTTTCACTTTTTAAAGATTAACAGAAATATGTGCTAGCCAAAAATGACATAAAGCTTTATTTTGAGAAGAACCTGCTCTTGGGGTTACTTTGAAATGTTGCTGTTTCTTGGCCTAAGATGATTTCTGCTCCCCCCACTTCCCTTCTTCAATTTTACTGAACCATGAAGCCAAAGAATTTCATTACTCACTTAGCTCAGCTTTCAAGCTCTCAGCATGCTTATGTTAACCATATAATTGGGCATTTCAGAATGCTGACCAGATTAATTGATCACTTAAAATATTATCCTGGTTCAACTACAATTTACATCAAACTTAGCACTCTGAAATAATGTACTGTTTCCTGAGACCATGTTTCATCTGAGATTGAAGGTGCTGTGGAAACTGAGAGAAAGTGCACTTGATTGGGAAGGAAAGAGGGAATCACAGGGGCAGGATAACAGGCTAACAAACATCTGGATCACCTTGCTTTCTGTATCCAGTCATCTTAAAAGGCTTAGGTCTGGAAAGGACATATGGTGTGATCTGTTCCAGTTCTTCCTTGTCATGGTCAAGCGTGTTATGCATTCTTCTTCATAAACCAAACAAGTTTCTAATTCCTGACTTACTGAAAAAGCATGGAACTCTGCTGGCATTGCAATGCTCTTACTCTTTCCTTGGAACTTTCCCTGAAACTGGATAACTTGTAGCTTCCATAAGAATTTTTATTTGGCAACAACTGCCCCTAATCTTTTCATCTGTCTATGGCTGATCCTTTGGTGGGAGGTACTCATCAGGCTATGTGTTAAATTCCTCTAATTTGTCTTACGCCAACAGAAATTGCTATGCCTTTGTCTGTTCCTTATTATTTCAGAGTAATGGCTTTTTTTTTTATTATTTTTATTTAAGGTCTGTTTTATGTTCATTCTGTTGCAAATTCAATGGAAAGAATGTCTCAGGGCAAAGGGAAAGCATGTCAAATAGCAGGAATAATGGAGAACACGGTCTCAAATGGGGACACTGGTGGTCTTAAACGTGACTAACAGCCTCTCGCTTTTATTTTGGCAAGCCCATTAATAAGGCAGTCCTGCTGTAAAGTGACACCAAAAAATGGCAGCTAACTGGGCTGTCCTTGGGATGCATGAATGGGCTGGGGCAGGTTCTGGCTGTGTGCCTCTCTCAGACAGGGAGAGTGCTCTCCCTGCCGAGCCCCTGGAGCCACTTGCGGCAGGAGTGACTCCACCAAGTCCCCAGAGTGCCAAAGCCTTGAAGGCTGAATTTAAACAACCACAAGCCGTGTGAATGTAACAAAGAGAGCTTGAAAATCTTCCCTAAGAGTTTTCAAATGTCTCATGGACTTGTCCAAGTGTGCTGTTGTCAGTGTTATTGGAACTGGGAATTTTAAACCATCAGGGTGTTGCTACCACTGCTTGTAAAACTTGTAAAGCTTTATTGCTGGATAAAGTGGGATGTTGATAAGAGTCCACAGCCTTTTTACACTGCTAGGGATGACTGATCCCAGTTCTACCTATGTGGAACTGTGGTATAGAAAAGTATTTTTTAAAATGTGGGATTTCCTGAGATGATTTTTTCATAGAGCTGTTAGAGAAGACAAAAAATTTCATACATAGGCCAGTGACAGTAATGGTTTGTGTCTGTTCACTGACTCAAAGAGTAAGACGAAACTGAATGCATTATCCATTTTACTCTTTACTTCTTAATTGCTGTGTTTTGCCTGAATGTGGGTTCTTCTTTTGGAGAATGTAGTTAGATAACCAGTTATTGCTGAATATACATGCTGCTCATCTATCCTGTCTCTATTCTCAGCAGTTCAGCTGTAAATGGTGGGGTTTGCATTAGGCAAATGGCATTCATTTAAATAGCAAAGATAGCAAATTAATTTGGAGTGGATCTGTGTGTGTGTTTGAAAGAGATCCCAAAGAGGCTGGAGAAGTAGCCATGGCAATCTAAGGATGCAAAAGAACTTGTGTGGGCTAGAGACAGCCCAGTTTGTATGGTTGCTTGGGGTTTTTACTCATCACCAGCACTGCATCGGATCATCTTAGCTAAAAATGTGGGTTCAGCTCCTTCCTCTGTATCTGGAGCACTGTGGAAGTGGTTTGCTTCTAAAAGTGGATAGTTGTGTCTGTTGGAAAAATAGTTTAGAAACCTCTTCTGGTACCTTCTGCTGTGAAGATACTTTTAAAATTTAACTAGTTCTTACATTTGCATGTCTGAATTACTGCCTTAGTTTTTCACAAAGGAAGGAAAGAAAAATGAGACCCATTTCTGAGGTGTGTGGTCTAAATGAGGGGAATATTTGAATGGAGCTCAGTAACGTGAGCCTTACATTTGTAACCAGCACCTTCTTCTGTTAGTTCAGAATGGGAAAATTCAGAACCATTATTCTCTGTGCTGTCTGTGCAGTTCAGATGTGGCTGAAAACAAGTTGTTCCCTTCACCCTCGAGTCCAGAAAGGGCTCTGTATGACATCGAATTTGTGTGTGTATTCTGCCAAATTTCTGAGTGAATCTCTTAAAGCTGGCTACTGCTGCTCTGCTGTGTAAATGCAGTAGTCCATTTGATAAAGGAATGATGTGTGCCTACATGCTTGAGAACAGAACTGACCTCACAACTGGCATGGAGCCCTGATTTTGGTCACATGTGCTCCCCTCCCCTTCTTATCTCTTCCCTTCCAGGACTTCACTAAGTGATACTTTTGGGTTCCCCAGTTCTAGGACTACTTGATCAGCTAATTTTTTGCAGGCTTATAGAGAATTTATTTCTGAGTGTGTCTGGGTAAGCTCTGCAGCAGTTTTTGTCCTTGCCTTTGTTCCTTAGAGGTGTTTGGGGGAGGATTGTTAAGAAAGAAAAAGATTGGTTTTTACTGATATTCACTGGAACCCAGAATAATTTCTAGACTTTCATTTGGGACCAAATGTGAGCGCATCTTGTATTTCTTTTTTTGGCTAGCAGAGCAAAGTGTGTGTTTGGAAAAGGCTTCAGGTTGCACAGAGGAAGCTGCTCAAACCACTGGCTTCAGCAGATGGAACTTCTTACCAGATACTCACCCCTGCTCTGTGATCCTCCTTGAAAGGTTTTTGCACATTAAAGGCCAGCATTTCCATAGCAGTTTCTTAAATCTCTTGTGTAAAGCTGAGAAATAATGCAGCAGATATGATAAGCTGGGTAGCCTTCCTCCACCCTTCTGCAATGATGTTGATTGTAAAACCAAAAAACTCTTTTTTGATAAAATCTTTCCTGAGCAAGGGTCAGTCGTCCATTTCCTGACCCAGGCATAGATCTGTTGAGAATATTTTTCTCAGGAACACTCCTTCCTTTTTGTTGTGCCCTGTTTTCCCATATGCCGTTCCTGGGTTATTTCCAGGGAAGGAAAGAAGCCACCAAAAGGAGCAAACCAAACCCACCAAATCTCACCCCACCTCCAGTACTGCTGTAGCAACTGCTCTCAGAGCCAGATGTAAGCAGCTCTGTAAGGGGTGGTTATTGCACTGTTTCCATACACCAACAAGTCAAAGATCCAGGTTCCTCCTCTTGTAAACTGTCTTAGACCTCCAGTAGCCTCAGGGTCATCTTGCTTGGTTAAGGACAGCAGAATTTGGTCTTGGCTTGTGCTGGTGCATCTGTAACTATTTAATCTGGTAACACATTTTAGTCATTTTAGAGTGTAGTCTTGCAAACAAATACTTTCTTGCTTCTATCACTTGCAAAGTTTATTTGAACTAAATTCTTTGGTATACCAAGTAAATATAAACAGTACTTCTGCACAATACTCCTCTCTTGCATTCCAAAACATTTCACAAACCTCAAATTCTCAAGTTTTTATTTCTTAGAATCACCAAAGGCCAGGAAACAGTGGAGCATGGTTTGAAATCTTTATATAATTACATGCAAAGCTGGCATCCATGCTGCTCCAGTGTCAGCAGGATAGTCAGCCTGGAGTCTGAGAAAGAGAAGTGCTGGAGAGATAAGTCATGTTTAGGGGAATGGGAGGACTCTGAGAAACAGGATATGACACAGAGGCCATGGGAAAAAAGTAAAACCTCCTCCTCCTTTGCCACAAACCCAGATGCCTGCAGTAAAGCTGGGCTGTGGTGGGGGGGCTCCAGGTGGGCATAGGAACAGCTTTAAAGGACAGCTGGTATTGGGGGGCCTTCTAAGAGCACCCTCACATGCAGGGGTGACACTGAGTAGATGATAAATCCGAAGACAAATAATTATTATTAATGTTTGGCAAAAGCATCTGCTCGTAGAAGCCAGGACAGTCACAAAAAATGAGTAATTTTATGCTGAGAGAAGACTTGGGCCTGGAACAAAACACTGGGGATCTAAGGAGGAGTCCTTAGTGTTGCTAATAAATATCCACTTAGGCAGATTTGTCACTCATGTTTCTGAAAGTTTTGTGGCTGGATGAAGAGAATGTGCTTTTATTTCTTGAGCAGCTGTTCTTTTAAATGGGTGCAGCTGTACCACAGTGTCCATTGACACCAATTGCTTTGTGATTTAGGGTATTGGTTGTAGTCAACCAAGCAGAAAGATTTTTTTTTATTATTATTTTTTCTTTGTTAAACTGAGGAAAATCTTGTGAAATAGCTCAAGTTTGTCAGTCTGGGGCAGGCACAACCGTTCCTGTGACGTTGCTGTGAAAGCTTTTGAGGGACATGGAAGTCAATCATCATTTGCTGCCAGCTGAGGGCATGACCTGCCACATGCAACGTGGAAATCATCTGAAAGATCTCCTATGGCAAGAACAACATTGCAGTTATGTAATCAAGTTTTATTGTTAGAAGTATGTGAAAACAGGAGCTGTGAACTTGCAGGCAATTCAGAGCTGAAATTTTTCCGTATTCTCACTCCAAAAGGTTTTTTTTTGGGAAGTTTAATGGAATGCTGTTTGGCGCTTTTTTGATGGGAGTGAGTGTGCATGTCTGAAGGAGACTTTTTTTTTATTTACTTATTTTAAACCATCCCATTCTAAGAGTGAGTTTCCTAAATTCAAATTATTAGGAGAGTAAGAGTTTTAATCTTGGCTCTGCTGATTTGCTCTGTAGGCCTGGAGAAGTCCTGCTGTCTTTCTGTTGTAGAGATGAGCTATTAAATGTCTACAAAAAGATTTTATCAATTTTTTTCAATATTTTTTTTTCCATCTTTTGCAGTCAATACTGGAGTTTTAAACCATCATCTTAAGGATTTTTTGCAAAAGTAAAAATCAGGAAAACATTGCTGCTACTCAGCTTATGTCAAAACTGAGGTGAAATATCAGGAGGTGCAGTTTGTTGAGGGAGGTTACTTTTTAAATGTAAATGACTACAGTTTCTTCAAGATTAGCAACTCCTATAATTATGGATGCCAACTATTTTGTGTACTTTTTTAAAAATGTCTAAATTTTGAGTAAACAATAGAGATAACGGCATTTCAAAATAAAACCATACCATTGCACTCTTTTCCTTGCATGAGGGTGCCTAATGAATTTCCCTTTGCTCCTCCAGAAAGCAAACAAAAGACTGGATTTTAACCTGTTGAACAGTTTTAATTGTCCTGGAGAGAATGGTAAAGGTCCTAAATTTCTATCAGGTTCTTAAAGCCACATGGTCAGCATTTATTGCCCTGGAATTTTATGTTTTGTTCTCTCTTCTTTTTGTGACTTGTTTTTTTTTTTTTTTGGTTGGTTGGTTTTGGGATTTTTTTATTTTTTTTTTTTTTGGGAGGGGAGAAGTGTTGATGTTCTTTTTCTGGCTTTTTAGTTAAGATTATGCATTTGAAATTGCCCTTTTTTTTCCTCCCTTATATTTTGCTTTTGGGAAGTCGTAGAGGATTTTTGCTTGGCTTCTTCTGGTTTTGTTTAAACTTTCTCACTTCCATTTCTACTTGAAGTAGCATGTATGAAATTTCTTGCACTGTACTAGGCCTTGAAAAGCTGCTTACTGAAAGATTAATATAGATACATTGATTAAAAATCCAGTGTAAACCACTGAAGCCAACTGGAGTTACTTTAATGGGATACAGGGCAGACTCTGCTATACTGTGGTTCAGTGGGTAGAAAACACAGCAGTCCTTCTTGGATAAGTCTTTTTTTTCCTCAGCAGTTAATGCTTAATTTATCTAAAATTCCCAGGAATTACTTGTGAGCTGATTTAAATTCTACTCATGGTTATAAAAGCTGGGAATTTTGAGGTCTCAAAATTTTGTTTTTTTGGTTCCATTTATAATAAGGTGGGAACTTTCCTTTATACAACTATACCTTCTCCCTTTTCCCTGAAGAGCACAGCCACCAAAGACAGGTGAAAATCCTTGGAAATTCAAAATGGCAACTTTTTATGATGATCTCAGATAATATTTGATATTTTTGTGACCAAAAAGTGACACTGTTCTGGAGTGCCTCATAATCTAAGGAGTACAGCACCTGGAATACAGAGGCTTTAAATGAATTTGATAGGCCTGATTGATTACTCTAGGTTAAGTCTAATTATGTGATACTTTACAGGCATCTAGTTAATCTTTCTAGTTAATTTTTACTCTGGCCATGACTGATGGGGTCATGGGTCCCACCATATGCAAGAGCTTGTGTCTCCAAAACAAAATATAGATAATTTTATTCTGCTGTCCTATGGTTGAAACAGGTGTCCTCCTTCAACTGCCTTACCTATTCTCATACACCTTTTTATTCTTTCCATTATTACAAAGCAGTTATGACATTTACTGCTTAGTTTAGTCCTTTATTCTTCTGGATATTTATCCTTCTGTTGCAGTCTCACCCAAAACTTTATATAACTGCCCCAAGTGCCTATAGATGCTCTTTAACAAGTGATTCTATCTGAAGCCCATCATTTGTGTGAGCAGTCAGGCATTTTTTGATTTATTTTTTTCCCCCCCTTGCTGTGTGTTGAAGAGCTGAGCCAGTAAATATTTGGGATCCTCCTTCAAGCAACCTCTTTCAATGCAGTCTGTACATGAGGGAATCCTTTTGTTGTTGCACAAGGAAAGCTCCAAGGTTTTGGGCTTGGGTGCCTTAAAACATCCTTGTGTTCTAGTCTTCATCCAGGAAAAAAGCAGTAAATGTCAAATATATTAATAAATGAATAGAGTTTCTAAGAAAAGAAAACTACTTGTAATTAAAGCCCATAAACCCGTAATAATTCTAAGCATCCTAAATGTTTTAATTTCCTGCGCTGACTATAAATCATTTCATCTACAGCTTGAATTCTTGGAAACTACCTGAATTGTGGCCTAGCAAATATTTGTGACTCAGGGAGAGTATTTTCAGCCTGTTTCTCTTGGGAATATAGAATATTCCCTACTTTTTAGTTGTTGGAACACTGAGTAGACCCGTATCGTAAACAACATATGCTGCTATCATCAATGGTATTTTAGGCAGAAGGCTGCATTGGAAACTTTTCACTTCTGAGAAGGGACAAGAGTGGGAGCCTGGAGGAAACACTGCTGGGCCAGTTGTACGTGGGTTTAAAAATAAAACAATGCCAGCACCACCACCCCCCACCCCAGCCTCTTCCACAGGTTCTGTCACCACTTATCTGTTTATTTCTAATGGCTCTTTTAAATGACAGCTTCATAAACTGAACTATCCAAAACAAAGGCCATGGAGTTTACTTTGGCCATCTCAAGTAAATTTTCCTAATCTAAACATCAGCAGTGCCTTTCATAAATCAGTCCAATGACGTCATCTTTTCAATTAGCGAGGCTGGTATTTGTGTTCTGGCCTCAAAAGCTATTTGACCAGTTAATGTTTTCAGGTTTTGTAGTAGTCCAGACTTCTCACCAGTTCTCAGTAACGTGCTTAAAGTGGGAACACATTTATCAATAATTGCAGCTTTTTAAGTGCAGATTGCAGACAGTGATTAATTGCTAACCTTTTCTGTTGTCTACCAGAAATAACAAGCACAGCCTGTGGACTTAAACATTGTTCGTAATGTTTCATCATTGTTCACAGTTCTCATTGGGGGTCACAAGCATCTGCAATTTAATAGGTGTTAGGAAGAGTAGGGAAATAAGAAAAATTGTTGGATGGGTTGTATTTCCAGGAAAGGTAAAATGAGGTGGTGCTAAGAGCTGGGAGTGAATCATCTGTCTGCCTGAGTGTGCTAGCTTGTTTTATTTCCCAATAAGTACTTGAAACTTGGCTTAAAAGGTTATTTTGAAGAGATTCTACCTCAGTCTTCCTTTCCTGCAGGTTAGAGGGATCAAGCCCCTGCAGACAGGGAGGCTGTGTGTAATGCTGGGTTAGGGAGCAGCTCATTTGCAGCATATCTTTTTCCATAGATGAAAATGCTTCCACCACATGAAAGAGGCTCATTCTGATAAGGTTTATAGCAAAATCCACCAACTGCCAAGATACAGTCAAGCAAAGCAACAATATTCTTCCTCTTAATCACACCTTCCTCTCCCTGTGTGGAAATAACAATAAGGGCTGACATGAGCTGAAAAAAGCCAGAAAATGGAGAGCCAAGGCTTAGCTCCTATCCTTAGCTCACCCTAGCAACACTTCCACGCATTGCAACACAGATGCTATATAAGGTCACCTTCTACCATAGTGTCAGCTGTGATTGAATTCCCTGAAAGAGAAACCAAAAATTATCTTGAACACACCAGCTATTCCATATGTGTGTGTAAGATTTGGTTTTGTTTATGTTAATGATGAGACTCGCACCGGTAAGTGGTTATGTCCTTGGCTTGAAATGTGCAAATGCCTGCGAGCTGGCTCTGTGAATCTCTTTCAGTGTCCTTTGAAACAACCTGAGCTTGGGCTCCCGTGATGCTATTTCTGTCCTTCAGCTTCCTACACACAGCAGCCTTTCACCAGACCTGCTGCTGCCTGTCATTACTATGGCTTAGTTTGTTGATAGCAGGAGTGGGAGCCTTGTGAACTAGACAGTCCTTTTCCATTCATTTTTCCATTCCTTTTTCCCAATAATTTCTGAGGCAAGTTAGGAGCCCTGGTATTAGCAGTGCTGTTGGGCTACAGGCTGAAGGTGCAGCATCAGTAGACACTGAAGCCTGTGTGTAATTTTAAGGCAGTAATTTTAAGTAAGTAATTTTAATACTCTAAGACTGCACGTGGCGCTTGGTGCCATGGTCTGGTCGAGGTGTTAGAGCTGGGTTGGACTCAATGATCTTGAAGCTCTCTTCCAACCTAGTGATTCTGTAAAAAGAAAAAAAAAATAAAAATAGCTGGAACAAGTTCAGGAAAGGCAGGAAAATGCCATCACCTTTGCTGGTGAGATACTTGCAAGTCTTAGCCCATTTCAAAAGTTTGCCTTTTGCTTCCTGCTTGGCCATGAATATGTGGCCCCCATCATGAAGATGTGGCTGTGAATTGGCCACAGACTTGCTTGAGAATATGGAGACTTTCCCTTGATATTCTGTAGGAAATATTTTAAGTCCTAGGGTTCATGCTTAATAAATAGCTGAGTTGATAATCATCCCCTTTAGTCTGTCTTCAAGCAAGTGAGCAGAGTGTGGGAGTGAGCACCACATCCATTACTGAAACTGATGAGCAGAATGTGGGTGCTTTCTCTTCAGTGAAAATTTCCTGTAATCTTGGGAAAGGAGGAGGAATGCAATAGAGCTGGAGATGTCTCTTAGTCTTGTTGAGACTCTTGTGCAGCATCTCTCTGCACTGAACTTTTTGCCTTGACTCATTGATAGGGTGATGCTTCAAGTCACAGTTTAGCCCTGCTAAATAGACAGGTGTAAGGGTCATCCTTCTATTGAAATTTGAGGGTTTTTTCTTCATGATTTTTGAAGTTAACTGTGTGAGTTCCTTCTTGGGGGCTGAGAGGATATTTTTCTAATATCCAGTCTAAACCTTGCCTGGTGCAACTTGAAGCCGTTTCTTCTTCTCTTATCCTTTGTTACCTGGGAGAAAAGGCCACCCTCCACCTCA
Organism: Poecile atricapillus; assembly: GCF_030490865.1. NCBI lineage: Eukaryota > Metazoa > Chordata > Aves > Passeriformes > Paridae > Poecile > Poecile atricapillus. Next base: position 2,214,533 of record NC_081266.1, on the reverse strand, counting down.
CTTTGTTCCAGGTAGTTGTAGAGAGTGACAAGGTCCCCTCTAAGCCTCCTTTTCTCCAGGCTAAACAACCCTCTATCCCAAAGCTGTTCCTCAAAAGACTTGTTCTCCTGACCCTTCACCAGCTCTGTTGCCCTTCTCTGGACACACTCCATGTCCTTCTTGTAGTGAGGGACCCAGGCACACTCTTTGAGGTGTGGCAGTGATGATCTCAGTCAAGGAATACTGTTGTGGAAATATTAATTTGGTGGTTTTGGCCCTTGAGGAGGATCTTCATTCCTCATAGAACTTGTTCAAGATTACTCTGGGCTGCAGAGATGCTAAAGTCATCTTGAGAGCAGGCCAGGGGTGGGGTGCTTGCTGATAACCTAATGGTAGCAAATCCTTGTCCAAAGCTTGGTTGAGCATTCAGGAATCCGCAAAGGAACAGAAGCATGAATGGTTTCTGGAGTGTGTTAAACTCAGTGAGCAGTGTATTTTTCTGAGAGGCTGAAATTGGAGCATTATCTGGTAACCAGCAGATAGCCGGGTTATCGGCTGCTCTCTTACGGGCTCTGTCTGACCATGCCCTTATCTCCCCAGTGCTACCGGTTGCAGGGCGAGTTCCTTGCTTTGTGCAGCAGCTTCTCACATGTCTGAAGGGAAATCTTTCTCCTTTCACTGCCATCACTTGAGCATGCCAAGGTCAGCACATGGGGGAGCAGAGTGTGAGTGCTGAGGTTTGCAGATAGAAAAGAGGCAGAAAAGGGGAAGCTGTGTCTCTACAGGCCAGCACTGAAAACATTCTAAGTGGATTTTTTTTCTCTCAGGTTAAAGCAAAATAATTGCAAAGAACACAAAAAGCAACTTCAGCTCGAGAAGCTGATTTTATGGAATTTGGGGTTTGCTGTGTGAGCGTGGGATGAAAGTGGATAAATTGACCCACATGGAGGCGAGGTAAGGCAGCCTGGAATTGCATTCCTGCAAAACAGAACAAGGGTGGCTTTCCACCATGCAAGTGCAAATCCAGTGATTTCATCATGAGGGGTATGATTTCCTTCGGGGTCTTTTGTTGAGAGGAAAGGACTTGACACGACCAGCACTGATTTCCCAGCCCTGCTCTGAATGCTGTGGTGATCAGTACATCTGCTTGCCCCGTGTTCTGCTGGTAACTTGAGTCACAAACTCCATCTGGAGTTGGAAACCCTAAATGGAATAACCTGTGCCATCTCTAGATGTTGTACATAGGAAGTGAAACTGTGCAGAAAGGGGGTTTCCTGCAGTCTGAGACTGAGCCTAAAACCAGGACACACAAGAACACAGCAAGAAGATGCTCTGATGTGTAAAAAGTGAAGGCAGAAACAGTCTGGGTGATTTTTATGTATATGAGAATCTGCATTTGTCCTGGAAAAAGTGAAGGAATTGAGATAGAGAGGTACAGGAGATTGTAATAGGCAGTGAATATATTTTTGTAACTGAGCAACAGCCACAGACTGTGAAAGACAGAGAAAGCTGAGTGAAGTGAAGTGAAATGAAATGAAAGAGTGTATGGCTAACTCCTGGATAAACGTTGATAGCATAGGCTGTGTCTTCAGGGGATAAATTTCCTTTTTCATCAGTCTGATTTATATACTTAATTAGATATGGATGTTTTTTCAAGAAAGGAATCTGAACCAATCTTATCATTCAGGTTTTTTGACAAAATTGATTTCTGAGTGGTGCTCTGGGATGAATTTTATCGAAATAACCTATGGACTCTTAAAAAAATCCTTTCAAGAGGCTGAAAGACATCTAAATCTTGTTTCCAATTGTATGCATAGCAATTGGCCTTGGGCTACACATAATAGGTTTAACAGTTTCTGGGGCCTGTAATTTTGATGAATGGGAATAATTGCTTATTCATAGGTCCAAGAATGCAAATTTTTAACAGTTACAGAATAAAGTGCATTTCTGAGGCTACCATGGTACAGAATCATAGAGCATTCTGAGCTGAAAGGGGCTCACAAGGATCACTGGCTCCAACTCCTGGTCCTGCACAGGATGGCCCCAAAAATCAGACCATGTGTCTGGATGTTGTCCAGACTCTTCTTGACCTCTTGGTGCTATGACCACTGCCCTGGGGAGCCTGCTCAGGTGCACAGACACCCTCTGGCTGAAGGTGCTGTGTTGTCCCTCTTCCACAGCAGTAGCAGAACTGTAAATCAGAACTGTAAATCAGAATTGTAAATCAGAATTAGAAGTGTAAATCAGAATCAGAACTGTAAATGAGAATCAGAACTGTAGCAGCACCACGTGAATTCAAGTGGAGAACTCTCCAGAAGGTCCAGTGAGGGTTTAGTGTGTCACAAGTGCAGCTTTTTAGATAGTCTAACATACATGACAGTCTGTCATACCAGTGATAAATACAGCAGCTGGACTGGCTCCCAGCAGCAATTTATTTATTTATTTTTATTTATTTGTTTATTTCATTTTAACATCTGGGGAGAAAAGTCTGAAAGCAGATGATTTTATTTAGATATGTATCCTACTTGAGGCTTATTCTTCTTACATAAGCTTATGCAAGTGCCTTCCCCAGAAGAGGTGACAGTTCATGTGTGTAGGAGATGAAAGACAAGAATTTCCTTTTCCCTCTGGATTTTTTAGCCTTGAACTTGCTCAGGAGTTCTTTTAAGTTGCAGTTTTCCTGGCGTGTGCTATCCAAAGCCATTTTGCACATACCTGGAGGATGTTTAAGCACTTTCTAGAAGTACCCTGCTGCTTCAGTGCCTCATGACAGACAACTGGGAAATCCTGGCTGTTTTTCATTGGCATTGGAGTTGGGAGTGCTGCCAGCAGGGCAGCTGGGGAGCCCCCAGAGCTCAGGGGACACTCCCCATTTGCTCTTGGAAAGGATGGACTCCAGTGGCTGTCCCTTTTTGGACCCAAGATTTCTCAGGTGCATTTCCTTTGGCACATAGAATTGTCTTTGTAATACAGAGGAAGGAGAAACTAGGTCTGAACAGGTGCAAGAGAGAAGTGTGAAAAAGAAGTTGGAAAAGAAATGTAAATATTTCTGTGCTAAAGCCCAGGAAATGTGACATGCTGTGCCTTTCTGTTGAGAAGACAGCAAGTTTTCCACTGAACTTAGAGGTGAAATGCAGCAATATTTCCTTGGCCGTGCTTTTATCACATAGCCACAAAAATTAAAGGAGAGGTGTATAAGGCTTTTAGGATAATAATCGATTTGAAACTCATTTTGCATTTGTGGGCATTGACTGCATGAGTATAAAGACCTCTTACATCTTCAGGCTGAATTTTGAAATTATTTTAATCGTTATATTAAATTTGGTAAGATGTGTGATCTTGTAACTGTGAACTGAAATAAGACAGATTTTCTGCTGGAGCAGGAAATTTGCAGTTGATATATTTCCTCTCAACAATCCTCTAGGTGATGCCCTCCCATTTATATTGCTTAAACTAATATGAATTAAATCTGCCTCTCTCTTCCTCTCCCCCCAGTCTCTCATTGTTCTGGGAGAGGCTTTAACACTGTAAGACCAGGGAGTGGCCATACACTGATCACCAAAGAAAACTTTTATTTCTCGAAAGCAGCAGTACCAATGAACTTCAGGTGCAATCAGTCCAGTGTGTTGGGTATTTATTATGTTAGCTGGCTATCAAGTTTTGGGGATAAAACCTTAAGATTCTTTCTGTTGTCCCTCCCATGATGATAAAGGCATCTATTTTTAAAAGATGCTTATGCAGAATTACAATTTTCTTGTCTGAAACTTTAAGAGGTTAATTTAATTTCCTACCTTTCCTACCTTTTCTTGGGTTGTTTTTTGGTTTTTTGGTTTGTTTTTTTTTGTTGTTGCTGTTGTTTTGTTTGGTTTGGGAGTGGTTTTTTTTGTTGTTGTTGGGTTTTTTTGTTTGGTTGTGGGGTTTTTTTTGTGCCTGACCCTTTTCTGTTCAGGAAAGTTGGGTTTCTGTCTGGATAGCTATTGGTTTATCTGGGCCAGAAGCTATATGGGACTGTTAGCATTAAAACAAAACCTGAAATTGCTGTGGTAAGGGGTTTGTGTGCTTACCTGCTCTTCAACTTGCTCTGTAGGAGACTCCTAAATATATAATCAAATTTTCTCAAACATTCATAACAATCTATTTACACATAATTTAAAGGTCTGTCAGATCTCCAGAATTACCCTGTTAAATTATTGGAGCTAACTTTTAATGCAGGTTGTAATTAGTTACTTGCTCCAGCAGGGAATTAAAATCAAGCTGTTAGCCTGTACATCTTCACCAAAGAACAGAAAGCTGTGGCTAATTATTCTGATGGTGTGGGACTGCTGGCTGACTTAAAATGCAGGAAGGGAATTATTTGAAATATAATCTCTTTGGAGAAATGCTGTGCATTGCATCCATGTTGAGGACTTAACGGTGAGCAGTGGTGGCTTTCTGGTTTGGAATTACTGGTTCATTGTTTTTGAGGTCATAGCATTGTTTTTATGCAGCAGTTTAAAGTCAGGGGGCAGGGAATGGGAGGGGAAAAAAACTGGAAAACCTGCTTTGCACATGTAGCGAGAGGGGTACCAGAAAAGGAGCCATGGATGAATATAAGCAATATTACCTGGGACAGACCTGACCCAGTAAGTGACTTTAATAAAAGATTAATATTTAAGGGGTTAATTGGCTTAAGAAGAGCAAGCAGGGAATAGGGCTACACCCTTGCATAACCATGATGTACTTGCTCTGAAATCCTTTGTATATGAGGGGGGTCTTTACCCAAAGGCTTTATGTGAGAGTTGAAAAAGAGAAGACTGTAGAATTTGTGATGATGAATGCCAGGTCTGTTTTACCATGGTGCATGAGAGGGCACACAAGCAGTTAAAGTGGCTTTTGTTTCAGCAGGTGAAGAACACAAATAGAAGAGAAACTTTTCAAATTTCATTCCAGCCAATAGGAAGCAACAGCTTCAGTATATCCAGGTGGGAAAGCAACATGAGTAACAATGACAGCAAAGAAAAAATGTCATCTTTTGAGCAGGAAGTACCCATGGACAAAACAGGAAAGACTAAGCCAAAAACTAAGAAGCAACTAGCAAGATACACACAAAATTAAAGGGAGTCATTGTATGTAAGTATTCAGTGGAAGATTAAAGGGTCAATCCTCTTCTTCATGAGGGGGGGACCAATATTTTTTGAAATTTAGTCATGCCTGATGAACAGCTGTCTTTATGGAAAAGGTCAGTTTTGTGGAAGATGCCTGGTACAATTAATGTGCCCACAGCTGACAGCATCATACAGGGAAGGTTAGAGGGCATTCCCATGTTTTAGGGTAACCTTGACTCAATGAATTTCATGTTAGAACATGTAAAGATTTGGTGGCTAGCACCTCTCACCTATATGAGAGTATATAGATTAGTGTCCAAATTGATTTTTGAAGAGGGGGAGGTAGGTGAGAGAGGAAATTTCAAATGTTCAGCTCTCAAAACCACACAGAAGCAAAGTAGCCAGAATATGCTTAAGCACCTAGAAAAACAAAAAAAACCTACTGCTGATTTTGTTGTTTAGTAATTTCACTATCAAGTTGAATGGTGGCCCTAAGGGAATGTTCATTAAATACAGAAACCCTGAGGAGCTAAGAGAGACTGTCATTATCTTGTAGAACAGGTTTAAATTCCAAAATTTATCTCAGCAAGTTGCAGTTTCAGTGTGGGAAATGAACTGCAGCTCAGTTTGATAAATGCAGATTAGTGTAGCTAGGCAATCCTAAGGAGGATGGGAAACAACCTGCTTGGAGCAGCTATTTAGAAAAAGATCTGGGGTTTTTTGTGGATCACAGCCCACACTTGGAAAAATAACACTGTATGGATGTGAAAAAAAGTCAGTGCCATAATGAATACCTGAACTATATTATTGTATCAGCAAGACAAATCACGTAACCTTCCTACTTTGCTCTGAAATTGCAAAGCTCTTTGGCTTCAGATCGAGCCCTTTCTAATTTTGTTCCCCACAGCCCAGGAAAGATATGAACCCAAGTCCAGAGGAGAGTTCTTAAAATGACTGGAGAGAAAGAAAACACAACCTCTGAGGAAAGATTGGCATAATCTGAGCTGAGGCAAAAAAGCTGGAGGAGTAACAGGACTCTTTAAAAGGCTCTCACAAGGGGGAAGTAATCATGTGTTGTGTAAATCAGTGGAGAACAGGACTGCTGGCCCTGGCACTGGAAGCAGTGCTGTCAGACAAGGGGAACTGGGTGCCTGTCAGGAATGTCACCACTGGAAATGATCCTGGCTCAAGGCAGGGCTGTGACCTGGGGTAATTTACAGATTGCTTCCAGTCAGATTTGATCCAACAGCGACCACACTCTGACCCCCAGTATAACAGCACAACTTTTGGCAATCATGATCAGCTGAATCTGATTCCAGATGAGAGTTTGTAGTTGGCTTTTTGTCTTTTCTGTTCATAAATGGATCTTAAGTTTTTCTAGAAGAGCATATGGGGCAGGGAGGAGTGGTTGAGAGAGAGTGACAGTCTTGTGTTTGAAATGAACCTGCCGCTTTCCATTTCTAGATTTATTGGCAATTTGGAGCTTATTTTGGTCTCTTTCAATAATTATGCACATAGATGATGTTTTGATGACCAAAGTCTGAAATTCTTTATACTGGGATTTCATTCTCCAGATCAAAGCTTATCTGAGAAGAATACTCTCATAGGTAAACATGCAACTCATCAAATTCCTAAATCTACTTTATTTTGTCTTTCCTTTTGATCACACCAGTGAAAATGATTTCTAGCCTTATCCTTTTGAAGTTTTCTTTAGGGTGAAGTTTGCCATAATAATTGTGTTAAGAAGTGTAGAAATGAACCTTTTAATTTTAATTAGAATTTGATGGAAGAAGTAGGATCCACTCTCTGCAGAAATTGGAAAGAGGGATTCAGTCCTTTCAAAAAGCCCCCAAAACAATCAGATTGACTTTTAAGAGCAGCTGTGTGACTTCAAGAAACAAAGGGGGAAAAATACTGAAGGAATACTGGGACATGAGAATAAATCTAGTATTTCTGATTTAAACTTCTGAAACACTAGTGCCTCTCAAGTTTCCACTGGATCCTTATTTCTTTCTCACTTTCTCTCTTTTTTTTTTTTTTCCTACACCTCATTTACTGCTTTATTTCTGTCACATTGACCATTGACTATTATGTGCATTTCCATTTAGCTGGAATTCTGAAACTGCACATGCAAGGGTGAGTTATTTCATTGAGACTAGAAGCTATAAGTACGTGTTTAAAATAATAGCTCAATGCCTTAGACTAATGTCAAGGTGTGCTATGATTTTAAACTCCCTGTAGAAAGCAATCTTTATAAGATGGCTGCAATGTGTTGATTTTTAGGCTTTAATTTAGAAATGCCCAGGAGACATCATCACAGTTTGACTTGCTTTACTCCTCATTTGGAGAGGTGTTGGGGTTCCACTGGTTTTAGCATCAGATGTAAGTTTTTTAATGACATGAATATGTGCTTTTTCTCTGAGTGTCTTCGTGATTCTTGTCATTAAGAGAAGTGCCACAGGACACTGCATGAGGTTGTCATCTGTTGCTTTCCTTCACAGCTCAATAGAGTGAGCAGATGTCCTGCACTTTTCTGCAGTTTTTAGGGCTCACGAGTTGAAAGGTGGGTGCTACATTCACTATCACATTTGCTGTACCAAGAGAGAATAGAAAAAAGTTGCTCTTTGCCTTGAAATCTGGGATCTAACAAATTGGTCAGAGCGCAGGATGGCCAGGGCTCTGCTACCAGTTATCACCAGTACATAAACCAGTGTCCAGTTTCCTACCAATTTAGCATCTGATGAAGGTTCTTTTTCTCACGTGGGAGTCACAATGGGTAGGTTAACTGAAAGTGCCTGAGGCACTCCTGTGTACCCACAGCATCACCAACTATTCTGTGTCCTTTACAGTGGAAAATGGAACAATAACGTTCCTTAAAATTTTCAGTATGAAAATGAGGTACGTGCTCCTGAGGAGGTCTGCCCATCACGAGAGAGTGGCGCAGAGCTGCTGCAATGAGACCAGGGAGGCTGGAACAAGTTTTTACAGCTGTGTTTTCATCACATTGTCCTGAGCCCTTTGGGAAGAGAGCATTTTCAGGAAGTATTGTGTGTCCCAGCACAGCTCAGCTCAGCTCAGGGCTCCCAGGTCCTGCCAGCAGGAGTGCAGTGATGGCTCTCAATGACCTGGGCAGTGCAGAGCTGGCAGGGAGAGCTGCCTCTGGATGGGCTGCTGTGTCTAGACAGGGAAGTGCCATGCAGGAATCCAGCTGTGGTCTTGGAAGCAGTGGGACTGTGCCCCAAGCAGCCACTAATTAACCTGGACACTGCAGCACCCTGACGTGGCAAGGCAGCTTCCCACACCTGAGCTGGCTCCCCCAGCCCTGCTGGCTGGTGTAATTTCGTGGTGCAGACATGCCTAACTTGTTTTGCAGAAGCTGCCAAACAGTTATCAGGCAGATAATGGTTTTGGCTGCTTTTGGGCTGGGTTAGATCCCACCTGATACATGTGAGCTCACAATTCCATATCTCGATTACAGAGCTTTTGAATTCTTTTGTGTACGGTGTAAGAGTCATTATAGATTGATTTGATTACCAGTACAGTGTCTGAGCCTTTTATTAAAAGTGACAAAACTTTTGAGACTTGTAGGATTTAATGTTCTTGACTGGCTCAGTCTTTCAGGGTAACTGCTTCTTCTGCATTTGTAATAACTGGCAGATCTCCTTATTAAATTCAGTAAGAGCAAAAGCATATTTCCATTGAAATGAATACCTCAGGAATGAATTCTGTTTTAGTGGGAAATTTTCCAGTCTGTCTGTGCTTTTATTTTGGTCACCATGTGAGTCCTTTCATATATTTTACTGTATTTGCACTTATTTGCAGTGCCATATAACAGAGCCATATATAGGTATGAGTGTTTTTCTGTTCCTAAACCTCTGCTAGTCTGTGTGGGCTTGTCCATGGATGTGTATCATAGAAAGAGCATTTCAATCATCTAGGATCAGCAGTAAAACCAGTAAAATCCTGGTAGGGTGTTCTATTGAAAGAATCCTTTATTGTCTTTTGATGTAATACAATTTATTCATCCAACACATCTTTGATACTCTGGTTTGTTTACACCACAGGCCAGTATTAAAATGTCACCCACTCATATTAAAAAAAAAAAAAAAAATTACTAGTTTTGTAACTTTTCTTTTTCCTTTGTAGGCTAGACTTCTGGAAAAAAAAATATTTCATTTAGAAGAGTTGCTGTACTTGTGGGCATGTCAGTACTGGAAGTCAATGTACTGTCAGCTACATCTGTCTGTTGCTGCATATTAAATACCTACAACAGGTTATTTAGTTATGGGGCAACAGTTTGCCTATTGGTTCTTTATTATATCATTTTTTATCATTATATCATAATTATATATATAATTATTCATCATTATATTATATCTATTATATATAATAGATATAATATTTATTATATAATATTTATTATTTTATCTCTGCAAGAGATATAATGTGGATCTGTTGGTATCTAGACTCACAGTAGAATAAAATTCTGGATGGCCATATCAGTGGTGATCATATCACTTGCTGGAAGTAGGAAGTATCCTATATTGCTCCTTTTGTTTCCAGGGTGTTGGGATGCATGTGATACACTAAAAATAAAACAATCCCTCTGCCAAAACCATGTGTGTGCCATTGTGGTGCAGTGCATTGTCTTTATAAACTGCAGTGACATCACAAAAAAAGGATAATAATTTTTTGAGGTTCTTCATATAGCCTCACGTAGGTTTCAGTGAATGATTTCAGCAATACCAATTTACAAAGTTGCCACTCTTCGACTGTTCCTCATTTTTCCCTCCACTGAGACTCAAAAGTGTCAGAGCTCCCATTTCATTTTGGTACAAAGAAAACCAAATTAATTTAAGCCACTTTCTTAGCATGGATTTGACATTAAACTAAAAGAAACGGCATTTGTCTTTCCTTTGCCTTGAGGCATGAGAAAAGTGGCTTGTATCTGCCTGCAAAAGATCATTTTAACTTTTTATAGTCTTCTAGTTGATGACTGGCCAATGGTTTTATTGACTGTTAAATGGTGTGTATCTCACTGAGGCTTGGAAAATAGTCCATAGCAAGGAAGCCATGGACAGTCCCTTGGAGTCTGCAAAGGAGAGTTCCAGACAAGAAGTTTCTTCTTTCTGTTGGTAGGTGGGATTTGAAGCATGTATTGCTCATAGCTGATATCAGGTAACATGACAGCAAAAAAACTGGATGAAATGGAGCTGGAATAGATTTTATCAGTAGAAAACGCCGAGAAAAATAATGTGACAAATGCAAACCTCACCTGTATTGTAACTTCATCAAATCTCTGTATGTAGAATGGAGAAAGACAGCAGTAATTGGCTGTGACCTGAAGCCTTTGCCATAAAATCCTCCACAACAGCAACAAACCAACAGTTCTCTTGTTATAAGGTGATCATTTTCCTGTTGTCAGTCTGAGATGTTTTGTGCAATTATCAGGAGGGGAAAAGGAAAACTGTCTCTTTAACCCCTTTTGATTATTTTCCCCCTTTACCACCTTTCTAAGGGAAGACTTAGTTAAGTATTCTTTGCAGAACCCCAAAAGATTTTTTGGTGTGCCGGGGGGAAAGACTTTAAACAGTCAAGATAATGCTTTATGTACTTGTTGTAAGAGAGGTTTTTTGGGGAGAGATGCAGGACACGTTCTCTGCAAAGCACAGCCTGGCTGCCCCAAAAGCTCTGGGAGGAAACAGCTGGGAGCACAAATGCATCACAGTTTGCTCTGCCAGCTGTGCATGCCCTGGGAGCTGGGAAGGTGGATGGAGCTACAGTGCCAGCAGATTGAACACTTGCCTTCTTTCTTTAGTGTAATTACATTTGCTTTTCAAATTAAAGTATTTCCTCTTGATTCATGGTATGACAGGTCCAAAGCTGTGATTGAGAGCCGAGTTGAGGGCTGCATGCTGGAAACCAGGTGTTTGGTTTGACCAGTAGTTGCCTGGTTTTCTTGTTTTGTTGCATATTGGGAATCAGGGAAAATGAGATTTGTTTTGGAGTGCTGGTTATCTTTTGCTTTGTAGCACTAAGAAACTCTTTGATTTCAGAGGACAGATTTTCATCTGTGGCCTTAGGCCAATATCCCTTAAAAAGCTGTCAGCCTTACAGCCACATACTCTTCCATGCAAAGTCTTTTTTTGTTCTGCAGGTGATGTTGTTAAGGTAGATACTGATACCTTGTTTTGGCTTTTTCCAGAAAATTAATTCTTTGACAGTAGCCTCAAGTATGGCACCATAGTTCCAGAGCACTCAGTCAAAGCACTCTTAGAATTCTGTGAATCATGAAATATATGAGGGCAAAAGCAGCAACCTGCCCTTTTCAGCAGCCAGTTAGCACTGTGGAGTGATTAACTCCAAAGGTTGCAGGAAAATGAATCAGGAAGGAGTCAGGCCAGACCCTGAGTCATCCCAGGCCATGGGGGCTCACCAGGAACCCGCTGCACTGCAAGAGTGGAGCTGGCCAGCTGGTGGAAGGCATCTTTCCCTTCCCTCCAGGCATCCCAAGACCTTCTGTGACTTGCTGTGTGTGATTTCCTCTCACTGAGGCTGAGACAAAGGGCTGAGGAGCAGGTTCTAATCTCTTCACTCTCTCCAATTTACCCAAAAAGGGATCAGAGAGAAGGTGGAGCCAGGTTTCTCACAAAGGTGCATATTGTAACATCCAGGGGCAATCAGCAGGGCAAGAGAAAGCCAGATGAAGCAAAAGAACTTCTCACAGCAAGGGTGGTTAAAGACCAGAGCAGTGTACAGTGTAAGGCTGTGGCACACCTGCTCTGGGGGTGGAAAACTCACCTCAACCATCACCCTGAGTTCACCTGCTCTGGACAGGCACTTGGACTAGGTGACCTTCAGAGGTCCTTTTCAACCTGAATTATTCATGATTCAAAAATCTGTATGTTTAACTGTGTCAGCTTCCTAACCTGACTTCAATCAAAATCTCAGGTTTTAATCCAAACTTTGGTTTACCCGTAGTATTTGAATTGTACTGGTTTCTTAAAGAACTTTGGGAATTCTAACCTTGATGACTTATTTGCTGGCATTGCAGTTCAAGAGGTTGTTTTGCATTCATGGAAAATAAAAATTTTCAGGAAGTGAGATTGTAGAAGTATGAATGGCACAGGTTTGGGCTTTGGGTTCAGTCTGTGACCAAATCCAGTGATGTTTTTTCCTCTGGGAATGCATGTCCTCAGTGTTTATCTGTGCCAGCTTCTCTTTGGCCTTCATCGCTGTGCATGGTAGCCCCAAATTTGTCTCCAGGTAGCCCAGGGGACCTTTGTGCCTGCACTTCTTCTTTGCAGTGGTGAAAAAGTGCTCTCTGAAAGGCCAGCGTGGCAAGGGAGCAGCACAGTGTCTCTCCAGGAAGTTTAGTGTTGCAATAACACAGATAAAAAGGATTAGACAATGTATGGAGTTTCCTAGGCTCTGTGAAACTAAGAATAACTATATATTTTTTCTAGTTTCTCGTATCTCAGGTGCCAGTATGTACTCCCAGGCTTTTTATTTGTGGATCCTTGATGCTGTTCCTTTTGAAAAAAAATATTAAAAACTGCATTTAATAATTTAAAAAATATCATACTGCTTTGACTTTTTTGGGGGGGTTTTCTTTTTTTTTTTTAATACTTGGTTCACTAGCAAATAATTTTTAAAAGCACTGCTTAAGTAACCTAGAAATTTGCAGATATATTTGCTTGCTTGCAAGAAAGAAAACACTGTCATTGGTTTGTCCTTTCTCAGGGTAAGTTTTTTTGGTAGTTTTGCCACTCCCAAGTTTCCCCTTCACTTTTCTCTCAGGGGCTTCATTCTTTTATGCCTGACACTTCTTGAAGTGAGTATTGAGTTTTTGTTTTTGCTGTCATTAGGCTGGCTGACCTCAAGGAAAAGTTCAGACCCTTCCAGAGAGAGGATCAAAGAGGTCAATTATAAATGAAAGGTAGGGGAAGGAGGGATATTTTCCTGTCTTGCTCCATCATTTTCAGTGATGGAGTCTGAAGAAGCAGAACAGTCTGGTGCTTGTAATATTTGGGGATGGCTCTGTGTTTTCTGAGCTCACTGTGGAAAGGAGCCAGAGAGAGCTGGAGAAGTGTGCAGCCTGCCCACATGTTCAGAATGGGCTGGGAAGCTGCTTCAGGTTCTGATTTCCCAATCTCTGCCTGCAAACAGGAGGGATGGAGGGGGAGGAGATTTCTCCTATTCAGTTGTGGAGCAGGGGGAAAAGAGAAAGGAATGAAGAATGGAAAATGAGAGAGATACAGGAACAATCTTCTTTCTTCCTGCTCCTTGGGGAACTGTTGCTAGATAGAGCATTTGATGAAGAAAACACCATGATTGAGTTTTCAAATACTTGAATTTCAACTGTGCTGTTGGCCTCTGAAGCTTGTAAATCAGTCCAAGAGAAACAATCTTCCTCTCCAAAGAGGTTTAGCTTGCATCATGTAGGCTCCTTTGCCTGTACAGTCATATGAAGTGATGTAATAAAAAAAAAAAGTGCAAGTGGTGTCTTTCAAATCTTGCTCTCAACCAACTTCAGGCCCGGACAGAAGAAACAAAGGACTTTTTATAATCCATATTTGTCACTGTGCAGGTGAAAGTAAAAAACATTCAGCTTTATCTTGGTTTTGTTTGTAAACACTTGATAAATTCCACAGCCCCCTCCCTGCCCCACACAAACCAGAGGGGGAAGAAGAATGTTGACTTTGGAAAGGACGAGCTCTCCACACAGGAGAGGTACTGATGTGAGGCCGGCTGCTTCAGATTTTTTTTCTGGGGTTTTTGTGGGTCTTTTTGGTTTTTTTCCCCCCCACCAGTACAAGGCAATTCATTGAGAAAACCTTAAAACAGTCTGTAGAACATGACTGCAGTGGCAGCTCTGCAGTACTCACCTACCTACTGCAGCCTGTCCTTTGGCTCAACACGGGAAAATAAAATGTTATGTGTTTTCAGCATGGGGAGATTGTGCTGACTTTAAGGATTTCCATGTTTCTCCAGCAAATTTGTAATTATTATGAGTCGAGACCTTTGCATTTTTTACAGAGTCTTGTCATTGCCCCACATAAGGAAATAATTCTGGGTGACCTCTCCTGAGAAGTGAGCAGGTTTTTCACATTGTAGAATGCGCTGCAACTTACACTAAAATGTGCAACATTACTGTGGTGACCCAGAGGTGGCTTCTGTGCCATCTCCCCTACCATGGCAGTTAAAAGTTACTCCTTAATTAATTTTTCCTGCTTCAGTCTGTCCAGAGTTTAAATAGCATTGTAATGGAAGATGAGCCATGCATCCACTGTTCCCATCCTCTGCTTCTTGCTAGAATTTGGCTCAAGTGGGAACAGGGAGGGAAAGAAAGGACAGATTTCTGCCTGGTCTCTCCACTGCCTTTCCTCAGCCTTCAGGCAACCTCTTTTTTTCAAAACTTGGAAGCTTTATCCTCCCCTGATCTTTTGATGGACCTGGACACAATGGTTCTACCACCCCGAGATGTCACAGGGGAGCTGAGGGCTCAAACAACTCAGGAGGGAATTTACAGTCCTGAATAAGCCTGCAAAACTATGGAGCTTGGGGTTTATTTTACCTATCTTGTTTTGCAGTGAGGAGAGTGAGTAGAAAAAAAAAATGCAGCTTCATTTTTTGATAGAATTTAAATTCTTAGGCATAGATAATTCTGGCCAGAAGAGCGAATGAAGCCAAAGATCTGTATGTTTTTGGAGAAGCCTAGGGTTTGGTTTTTTTTGAAGTATGCTCATAGTCAGCATATGTTTTTAGCTAAATGTGCAATGCTATATACAATTAATCTTTGAAACCCAGTACAAAGTAACAGCTGGTTTGAACTCAACTCCAGGAGCTTTTTATGGCCAAAAAATAAAAATAAAAGAATCTCATATGAGATATAAAAATGTTAATGTTTCAATAAAGTATATTTTTTCATGTTGACCTGGTCACTAGAGCTACTGTAAGCAATAGGGCTGCTGCAGGAAGGTTTTATATTTCAATATAAAGATCCTCTTTGTAATTAGTTATTTTGATATTTTGCAGCTTTCCTTCTTGGAAGTCAGAATATGTAAATATTCAGCCTTAGACACTTGTTTGCTAAAGGAAAAGAAAAAAAATTAACCCTGTGAATGAAGGGGCAAAAGTCACTTGTCTGAGGGCTTAAAAAACAAATTTTTTTTTAAGACAAGACAGATTTTGAGACCTGTCTTGTTTTCACAGTCCTTACAAACCCAACTGATTGCTGCTGTACTGGTTGTACTTCAAGTGGTCATTCCTTCTGTCTTTCCCCTGACCTGTGCACAGACATCAACATCCTGTGTTAAATTAGACATCTGATAAAGCAGAAGCCTCCTGTGCAACTGTTCATCATTGGAATGCTGTTTCTCACTCTTTTTCTTTCCTCCAGAATGACGCAAATGACACAAAAACACCAATAACTAAATATCAGTGCATGTCAAAAAAAGCCTGTCTGGAAGGACACTAATGAAAGCTCAGGTTTACAAATTGTTGGGTTAAAGAATGAGTTCCCAGGAAAATAGATTGTTAACAAAGCAATATTGGTCATCAATGAAGAATATATTTAGAAACTAGGAGAGGTGTTTCACCTTATTTGTTTCTTTGATAATACAGTATGTGGTTACCCAAACTTATGATTGAAGGGTTGCTTTGTTCTTTCTGTTAGAGACTAATGTTTCGACTGAATCAGGTAAATGGAACTTATCTTACATAACTAAAAAAAAAAAAAGAAAAAAAAAAAAGAAATCTGAACCTAAAATGATTTTTGATTATACTTTAACGAGACACAGTTTCTGAGCTTGTTCACACTGGATGATTTCACTTGCTGCATCGTTTAAATATTCATGAAACTTGAAACAGAAATGAAGGCAGGTTTCATTTTTCTGACTGTATACCTCATAAAACTCCACTGAAAAACATTGTAGAAGGATTTATTGAGCTTTCAGAAATAAGAATTGGCTAAAATTATGGTAGCCTGCATGAGCTGAACTAGCCTACATCCAACTATCCCCTTCATGCACACCTCATGTCCTAAACCTTTCAAGTAATATACATCTCCTACACATCTCTGCATATTTATTTTTCCTATAGTTCCCTTGATCCACTCATTGCACAGAACAAACTTGTGCTGGAAGTAAATCTGTGCTCTCCACTGAGGGCAGCAGCATTTTCTCAGATCACATTTTTGAGGATGCCAGAATATGTTTAGAGAATGAGTCAGGAGATTGCAGAAGGAAAAATTTCAGGGTGAAGATAGGTGAATGATGCTCTAGAGCGAAGTACTAGGCAATTTATTTAAAATCCAGGTTCTTATAAGTGAGTTCCAGTTTTTATGATGGCTTGACTCTTTATCTTATTTACTGAATTCTTCCAGAAATGAATGGGTACTCTTTTGAATATGGAAAGAATTATATAATAAGAACAATTCTCAGAAATAGGCCTTGGACTTCTCATACTGTACCTTTCAAATCAATAGACAGATTTGACCTGACACTCTTTGTCTTAGCTCTCTCTTCCTTAAGGAAGTTTATTCAAATAAATATTTCTGAAGCTTTCAGATACTGTGGTGATGAATGTTAAAAGCTCCCAGAAAATAAAGGGGCAGGAGAATTTCCATAGCTTGGAGTTAAATTTTAGTGCTATATATACTGGAGAAAATGCAGCTGCTCATTCAAAAGCATTTGTAGGCAGCACCTATTTCTGTTTGCCAAATCAGAGTATTTCACCCTGCAGTGAAATACCTTACGGCCACTTCATTAACCTCCATGCTGTGCAATAGAAGACAGAGTGAATTAAATTGGACTTTTGTGTTAAAAAGTGGGGGTCTTTGTTTATTTGTTTTTTTTCCTCCATTCATGATTCAGGTGAATCGGTAATTCAGAGAGATTGTGTTTCTGGTTGCCTCTGGCCATTTGTCTCTGCCCAAGGTTTGAAACCTGCCAGTGCTCTGTTGGGTGAATGATTTGGTGTATTTTTCCCAACTCTCTTGACTCATCTTACAAGTGGCTCATTCCTTTAACCTGTGGCCATGGTGCCCAGTCTGTTCCCAGTGTTGAGGAGCTGACTGGTGGCATGTTCTGTTGAAGATCCCAGTCTGTATGTCCCTGCTCCACCCTGTTGTGTCCCTGTCTCCTTTGCTCCACTGGTTTCCACTGTGAAGGGACTGATCCCAGCTCCTTGTCTCCTGGACAAGGGGGAATGGCTTTACAATCAGAGTAGGTTTAGGTTGGATACTAGGTAAAAATTCTGTCCTGTGAGGGTGGTGACACAGGCTGCTGAGAGAAGCTGTGGGTGTCCCATCCTTGGGAGTGTCTGAGGCCAGGTTGGATGGGGCTCTTCTGGAAGGTGTCCCTGCCCATGGAACGAGATGATCTTTAAGGTTCCTTCCATCCCAAGCTGTTTGTTCTCTGGTCCTGTGATTTTTGTTTTGCCAAGTTCCACTATGAATCCCTAGCTGCCCAATGCCCCTTTCATTGTTACTGCAGTTTTCTTCCCAGGGCTGTCCCACCTCCCCTCCAGCTCCTCACAACCCTCTCTATCCCTTTGCAGTCCCTTGCAGTGCTTATAGCAGGACTCTGGAGCTGAGCCACTCCAGCTTTTTTTCTGGCAGTGACTCTCAGCTTTCACAGCAGAAGACAATGGGACTTTTTACCCCTCTGTTTCCTTATTTTACCTGGGAGATAAGGCTGTTTAGCCTCCTTCCCCAAAGTATTTAAAAATCTGTGTAAGAAGCCGTTCAGCAGCCTGCAAGCACAAAGCACCAGTGTTAATGAATGAAATGAGATAAAAGTGGAGTTGGTGATGGCACATTGAGACAAACGCTCAGGCACTTTTCTGCCAAGGTGCAGGGAGCCTTTCCAGCCTTTTTAGTGCTGGGCACCACTGCAGAAACCTAGCAGCTATTTTCTTTGAAGTTCCAGCCCCTGAAAACAAGCAGCAGAGGCTCTGAGGAAGTCAATTCAGCCTCAGTTTGGTGTCTCCCAACATTTGTTTTCCTCAGTGGAAGATGCAGCACTGTGTGCTCCGAGCCCTGCAGAACCTGTGTGTGCTGCCATCTGCCTCTGCTGCCATCTGCTCCCCTGAGCTGGCTGCAGCCAGACACAGCACATGCCCTTTCTGATAGCAGCAGGAAGGTTATCTGTCCTAAAGCAGGGAAGCATTTCTCTGGAGGAGCAGGGGAAAGGTGGAGGCTTGCTGGTTTAGCATGCTTGTATTCCTGTTTGGCACTCGCAGCATTGAAGTGCGACCTTCCTGCAGTTTGGCTGCCTTGCAGATGTGTGAAAAAGGCCTTGAAGCAGAGACAGGAGGTGCTGAATGGGCAAGGTGATTCTTGTTCTTTCTTACTGGCATATCTTTCATTTTAAATTTAACAGCTCTTCTTTTTCCAGGGTGTTAGAGGGATTCTTTTACACCCAGCTGTGTAACCTTGCTTGATGACATAGCACTGATTCTTCAAAAGAATGGGGGGCTTTTGCTTCACTTTTTGAGATTTTTTTTTTAACTTCAGACCTGTGTGAAGTCATGCCCACATCTTCTTCTGGTCTTTATTTTTATCTTGATAAATTATAGATAAATGAACTTGAGAGATAATACATAAATAAGCAAGAGTGTGTATCCACAATTTCTTATGGGTATCATTACCTCATCATATGTGCATCTACATATAAAATATATCCTTCATCTAAGCATTGGAAAACCTTTGAAGATTCTCTTCATAAGCAGGGCTGGGCAGCTTTTGTTGCAAGAGCTAAACATTTGAGGAGCAAAGTCCCATGCGTGGTTCTCATGGGCCTATTTTTAGTTTCTCGTATGGGAAGAACAGCAAAAAATAGAGCAGGACCGTGAGTTTGGATTTAGTGCAGAGAATGTTTATAGGTTGGTTGACAGGAGTGTGTGTGCCAGTCTGTGCCACAGGACCTCAGCCCTACACTTCCTCTACGCTCATTAACAGGACTCCCAGCAGAGCTGCTGCAGTTTCAGCACTCATAATGCTAATTTTAACATGCTGGAAAGTGTGCCGCAGCTCTGAAGTGCTATTTTCAGCCTTGATTAGGGATTGCTGACCTGAAAGATCTATATTTCTCCACTGAGAGGCTTTTTTGCATTCATAAATCTCTGGGTTTGCCCTGAGTGCTTTGGTCCTCCATCTCTCACTTCCTTCAGAAGCTGTGGATGGGTGGGATGCAGAGGCTTGCTGCACTTATGCAGAGGATGCATTTATAGCCTGCAAGTGCTAGTGCTGCATCTTTTAGATGTGCATAATTTTGAATAAATTAAAATATTTAAAAGAGTCAGGATGTTTGCTTCTTTGGTTATTGCTTTCATTTTCTTCTTCTTCTGTCCTTGATGATTTTTTAGGTGTTGCTTGGTAGGATGGGCTCAGTCTGGAAGGCTGGTATTTCAAAAGTGCAAGGTGCAGCTCCCCTCTGGCTGTGTAACTCCAAGACAAGGAGCTCTTAAAACACACTGTATTTTGATGCATATTTTCAAGTCATGACTTGACAGGAATCAGGTAAGAGAAAGGAACATAGACATTTGGTGTCCTTTCTCTTAAAAAAAAAAAAAACAAAAACCAAACTCAAAACTAAGACTAAAACATTTAAACTTTTAAAATTTTTAGCAAAATAACTCTCGTAGCTATTAAACTTTCCATGGAAATACCTGCCTCATATTTTCCAAGTCACTTTCCATTGCAGCTGTTTCCTAACTAAATAAAATGTTCTGCCTCGTGAATGACCTGCTAGCATTTAAAAAAGAAAAAGAAAAAGGTGAGCATCTGACTGGGCAAGGCTTGTCTTGTTTGAAACCTTTAAAAGAAGGGGGTTTAAAAGGAAGTAAAAAGCTTCCTATCCCCTGAGACAGGCAGAAAGGAAAGGAAAAGAAAAGCCCCAAGTTCCCCAAAGTGGTGCAAGAATTGAAAATGTTTCAAGAGTTTCCCCTCCCTGTTCTGTTTGACACTTGCAGAATACCTGCACTTACAAAAAATCCCTGAAATATTGACTTGACTAGAAATGAACAATTACAAGCTCTGGTCTTCGCTTTTTCACCACTTATTGGGCAATGACATGGCAGCTTTGCATGAATTTGTTGGCATGGCTCTGAATTTGGTGTGCAAGACTGAATTGTCCAACACTCCTTTCACCAGCCATTAAATGAACAAATTATTCCAGCAGCAAAAAGGGCAAATTTTTACCTTGCCCTCATGTTTCCACCCATCTCCGTCATTCTCTGTTTATGTGAAAGGGAATGAGGAGGAAAGGCAAATATTTCCCTGCCTGCAGGATTGCTGACAGTTGGAGGAGATGCTCTGACCACTCCAGTCCTGCTCCAGGTCTGGTCCTTTGCTTTTTTAGATGGGAATGTAGCGGGATTATATCTCTTCTTTATAACAGTGCACAGATTTGAAAAGCCATTTTCCTACAGCTAGTGGACACTGATTAAAAAACCAAACCCAAAGCACTGTAGAGAGCCAGGTTAGAGTGATAAACTGTGAGGGTGGGGTAGCAGTTTTTCTTTTAAAAACTGACTTCATCAGGCAGCCAGCTCCATTTTGGCTTGGATGAAGGCTGATTGCATGTGCAGCATGTCTTTCAATTTGCATTTAATAAATGCAGAAAATACTCCAAACAGGTTACAAAAACTGTTAGAACTGCGGAGTCATTGCAAATAATGAGGCGTGGAACAAGAGTAGAGGGAATAAAGTCTTTCAGCAGTCTTCATCTAAGTGTGTGTATTTAATTTCCCCTGTTCTCCTGAGTGTAAAAACAGCAGGAAAGTCCCAGAGCACCTCGGAGCAGAAGAGCAAGTTGGAAAGCCAAGCTTTCAGTGAGGAGATGAAATCACAGAGCTCCAAGTCTGATGTTTCCCCTCGCCCCCCTCCCCTCTCACATTTCTTGGCTCCCCTCAGCTCCGAGGCTGTTGGGGTTGTGACGTAAATGACTCCCAGCGAGTGACCCCCGTGGCAAACCTGTAAAACATTATACAGCATGAATAAAAAGTCTCTTATTAGGCCTGCAGCTGGCGAGATGCAGACATATGGCAGCAAGGATGTTTTGGAAGAAAGGCACGGCTTGACAAAGAAGCCAGTCTCCCGATAAAGGTTTATACTGGCGCTTTCCTGTGTTTATAATACCATATGCCAGGGCCATGGCCTCTTTTTTCATCATATTGTTGTTTAAATTTTTTTTCTAAACCTAATCAGCCCTTAGGTTGAGGAGTCTGAAAAGCAGAAACTTGATATCAATATAAGCTTTTCCTTAGAGTTCTTTGACAGGAGTTACACTGTTGTAACTGTCTGAGCTCAAATCAGCTTCGTGTATAAAGTGAAGTAAGTTTGTCAGGACCAATTGTTCCTGTTATGAAAAGAAAGTTTTACTTTAAAAAATATTCTCAAAATAGATTCAATGTTACCCACTTTTTTGGTTGGTTGGTTGGTTTGTTTTTTTCCTCATTCAGTCTTGTTTGCTTGCTTGCTTTTTTGCTGTGTTAGTTTAGTATTACAGGATAGTATAAGCATGGTTGTTTTCAAGAAGGGTTGCTATTTGAGTGTTTTTAAAACCTCTTTCCCTCACAGCCTCACAATCTCAATAATAAGCTTTTCTTAGGTCTAGGCATCTGGTCTCTGCTTTAAGAGTTGCACAGTCATGCTCTTCCCCTATCAGTTATGTGATAACTGGTACTTTAAATAATCATCCTAGACCTTTTGGTAGTCTTTCAGGCTGATTGATTGGTTAAAACCATATTTACAGTGGTAGCCAGAGAGGTTTTTGTTCAAGCATAACTGCTGGTTTGGGGTTTTATTATTTACAGGGCAGTAGCCCTTAGGATTTCCCCTTGGGTATCTGGCCCCATTGTTCCAGAAGCAGCACAGAACCAGGACAGAACTACACTTTCCTCTTCCCCAGAGAGTTTTCAGTCATACTGAGTTTTGCCTGGAAAAAAGTTCTACCTTGATCTGATTCAACACCACCTGGCCTCCATGTGTTATGCCAAGTATAAGAATTTCCCTCACATTGGGAAATTAATGTTTTAAAATGCAGTGAGTTGTTTTTCTGGCTTTTTTTTGCAGCTGCATTCAGTGACAAAGCAACTCTTTGGCTGCCAAAAGTTGAGGTGTTGGAGCTGTACTGACTGTGTTCTCTTAGGGAAAAACAAAATTCTCCAGCAGTAGATGGTTACCCACTTTTTAGCAGTCAGGAGTTTGTTGGGCAATGCATTTTGTGAGGTAAAAACTGAAAATAAATTGTTATAGCATAAGAGAGATGTTAATGAAATTAAAAAACAAGAGCTAAAAAGAAGTCTGGGCTCTTCTTTCTCACTTTTTTTCTTGACTGCTCAAGATACAAATTAACCTTGTCTCATATCTTGTGTTTTTCTTCTGGTTTTGGCCAGAACCTGACAAAAATCATGAATTAACTCTACCCTGGTACAGCTAATCCCATGGGCCTTTTCTCTAAGTGAAGTTACTGCTTCCTGTTGTTCCCACAGGGACCAGGGAACAATTAGAGGAGATTGGTAAAGAAGATTGGAGCAGCTAAATTGGCCAATTCATCACTGTCTCTTGCTTGTTTGCTAGATTTAGAGCTGGATTTTGCATCCCTTTGTGGAAGCGTGGCCTTTATGAAAAACCCCAAAACAGCCAAATAAAAGAAACAGTGAGCACTTGTGTGCTCAGTGAGCAGTTTTAGGTGTATCAGCTAGACAAAAGGGTGAGCTGTATGTCCTGCCCTGCAGATGAGGAATTCCTCCCTGGTATGGAATCCTGGACATAGGACTCCTCCACACAAAAACAAAACAAAACAAAAACAGCCACCTGCTTGCCACATTCTTAGCACATCTCTGGTTTGGGTTCATTTTTTTTGGTTACCTGGTGGTTGTATGAACTTGGAGGATATTCCTTCTTCTCCCCCTGCCTCTCATTCAATAACAGGACTACAGCAAATTGCTGGCCTAGATGCAGCTTGCTTCGCTCCCTGGGCTGTAGATCAGACTCTGACCTCATTCTGTCTCTGCTCTCTGGTGTCTACATCCTGTTAGATCCCCCAGGCCCTTGGTCCTTACAGCTTGGCACTTTGGAAGTGTTTCTTTGCTGCTCTGCACCCAGGGACTCGTTCTGCTGGGCACGAGCAGTGCAGCTGGACTTGTTCCTGTACACCAGCTCACCTGGGTGATGACAAAACCTGTCACCAGGATGCCTGCACTGCTCTGGGATGTTCCACACCTGAAAGCAGGGAGAGGAAGGACACGAGGCTCCAGTGCTGGGAGTTTTCCTAGAGCACAGCACTTGCAGGATGATCTCAGGCTGCCTGTGAGCTGCTGCCAGCTCCTGCTCCTCAACCTCTTCTGATTCTCTCTCCCTGCCCTTCTCCAGGTGTGCAGCTTCTGCATCCTGACCTTAGAAAGACTGACCAGCCTCTAATTTCTGAAAACCTGGCCACTCAAGAGCTACCCAACAAACAGATTCACAGCCCAGTGACCAGATTTGCAGGAAGGACTCTGGAAGCATTTCAGGAAACACAGCCTGAATATCATGAGAAACTCTGTGAGTGAAGTTTGACAACAGCAGAAAATCTCATTTCAGTCAGTTAACCCTTCACAACTTGATACAATTGTGGGAGGGTTTTCACTTTGGTTTTGGAGCTTTTTTCCTTTCAGATTTTAATTTCAACACTCTGTGGTGAAACAAAACTGAAATGCTGTTATCCTAGATATCGAAACATTGAAAAAAGATGTTATGTCTCATAAATATCCTCTTTCTCTCTTCAAGTACTTGTATCAAAACCAAAATCTCTAGCTGATTCAGTTTGTGAAGGATTGGAATTTTTGAAGAAATCCAGGTTTAATTCTTCCAATCAAGTCAACTGGTTGTGTTATTTGCTTATATGCAGGTGCTCTTTGTGTTCTGGGGGAAAGGAATTAATCTTTACTTCTGCAAGATACTTGATATTAATCACAAATCAGTTTTTTAATAATTAAACAGAAGGCTATTTCATTAAAAAAAAAACAAACAAAACAACAACTAAAAGGTCTTGTGTATTAGAATGTGAGGACATTAAATCTGTAGCATCCAAAGTGCAATTTTAACTCATGCTCTTCAAATAAAGACTTGGCATATATTTGTGCTGTAAGACAGTAGGCATTTTTGTGTGATTCTGTACTGTTGCAATAGCAGATATTTAGGCAGTGGATAAGCTACTGGGTAAATTTTCACATGCTTTCTGACCTTCCTGATGCTGGCATTGCCTGGTCTTCTCAAGTAGAACTGAGATAATTTGGCCCTTGAGATAAAGAAGGAGAGATAAAGTTATTTTTAGCATTAGCTTGCTTTAGTTCTGGCATTTTGTTCTGTCCTGCCCATCCTCCTGAGTGGAAGGATGCAGTTTGTTTATTATGTTTTACCCTATCTGCTCTTCCGGCTCTTGATAGCAGGCAGAGCTGAGGTTTACCCTTCAGCAGGTTTCCACCAGCACTGGGGCAGCAGATCACAGACCAGCCATGAATACTCAGTTTTCAGTCCTTGTATTTAATTTTTTATCCTCTTTGCAGTCCTGGTAGTTAAAAGCTGTCTATCTCAGAGGAAATTTCCTTCCTTCCTTCCTTCCTTCCTTCCTTCCTTCCTTCCTTCCTTCCTTCCTTCCTTCCTTCCTTCCTTCCTTCCTTCCTTCCTTCCTTCCTTCCTTCCTTCCTTCCTTCCTTCCTTCCTTCCTTCCTTCCTTCCTTCCTTCCTTCCTTCCTTCCTTCCTTCCTTCCTTCCTTCCTTCCTTCCTTCCTTCCTTCCTTCCTTCCTTCCTTCCTTCCTTCCTTCCTTCCTTCCTTCCTTCCTTCCTTCCTTCCTTCCTTCCTTCCTTCCTTCCTTCCTTCCTTCCTTCCTTCCTTCCTTCCTTCCTTCCTTCCTTCCTTCCTTCCTTCCTTCCTTCCTTCCTTCCTTCCTTCCTTCCTTCCTTCCTTCCTCCCTCCCTCCCTCCCTCCCTCCCTCCCTCCCTCCCTCCCTCCCTCCCTCCCTCCCTCCCTCCCTCCCTCCCTCCCTCGTTTTTGGGGTTCTAGACTCTGTTTTGAGGTTCCAGGCCCAATTTTTTGGGTTCTCATCTCAAAATTTTTTGGGTTCCAGGCCCAAATTTTTGGTGTTCTCTACCCTAACCCTTCTCATCCCAAATGTTTGGGCTTTTAGACGCAGAATTTCGAGGTTCCATACTCAGAATTTGGGGTTCCAGACTCAGAGCTTCAGGGTTGTGGATTCAGGTTTCGGGGTTCTAGACTCAGATTTTTGCGGTTCCAGGCCCAAATTTTTGGGGTTCCTACCCTAACCCTTCTCATCCCAAACTTTTTGGTCTTCCTGGCCAGAAATTTTGGGGATTTTATCCCAAATTTTTGGGGTTCCTACCCTAACCTTTCTCATCTCAAATTTTTTGGGTTCCAGGCCCAAATTTTTGGTGTTCTCTACCCTAACCCTTCTCATCCCAAATGTTTGGGCTTTTAGACGCAGAATTTCGAGGTTCCATACTCAGAATTTGGGGTTCCAGACTCAGAGCTTCAGGGTTGTGGATTCAGGTTTCGGGGTTCTAGACTCAGATTTTTGCGGTTCCAGGCCCAAATTTTTGGGGTTCCTACCCTAACCCTTCTCATCCCAAACTTTTTGGTCTTCCTGGCCAGAAATTTTGGGGATTTTATCCCAAATTTTTGGGGTTTTTATCTTCAATTTTTGAGGATCCAGGTCCAAATATTTGGGGTTCTCATCCCAAATTTTTGGGCATCCTACCCTAACCCTTCTCATCCCAAATATTTTGGCGTTCCAGGCCCAAATTTTTGGGGTTTTTATTTTCAGTGTTTTGGGTTCCAGGCACAATTTTTTGGGGTTCTCATCACAAATTTTTGGGGTTCCAGGCCCAAATTTTTGGGGTTCCTACCCTAACCCTTCTCATCCCAAATTTTTTGGCGTTCCAGGCCCAAATTTTTGGTGTTCTCATCCCAAATTTTTGGGGTTCCAGGCCCAAATTTTTGGGGTTCCAGGCCCAAAGTTTTGGCTTCCTACCCTAACCCTTCTCATCCCAAAGTTTTGGGCTTTTAGACACAGAATTTTTGAGGTTACATACTCCGTTTTTTTGGTTCTAGACTCAGAGTTCTGGGGTTCCAGACACAGAATTTTGGGGTTCTAGACTCAAGTTTCGAGGTTCTAGACTCGAATTTTGGGGTTCTAGGTTCGGGTTCTAGATCGGGTTCTAGGGTTCTAGAGCGGGTTCTAGAGCGGGTTCTAGAGCGGGTTCTAGATCGGGTTCTAGGGTTCTAGATCTGGTTCTAGATCGGGTTCTAGGGTTCTAGATCGGGTTCTAGATCGGGTTCTAGGGTTCTAGATCGGGTTCTAGATCGGGTTCTAGATAAGGTTCTAGATCGGGTTCTAGATAAGGTTCTAGGGTTCTAGATCGGGTTCTAGATCGGGTTCTAGATCGGGTTCTAGGGTTCTAGATCTGGTTCTAGATCGGGTTCTAGGGTTCTAGATCGGGTTCTAGATCGGGTTCTCGGGTTCTTGATCGGGTTTCGGGGTTCTAGACTATATAATTTTGGGGGGGTTCAGGGCCAAATTTTTTTGGGGTTCCAGGCCTAAATTTTTGGGGTTTTATCTTAAATTTTTGGGGTTCCAGGCATCCCAAATTTTTGCGGTTCCAGGCCCAAATTTTTGGGGTTCCAGGCCCAAAGTTTTGGCTTCCTACCCTAAGCCTTCTCATCCCAAATTTTTTGGGTTCCAGGCATAAGCTTTTAGGGTTCCTGGCTGAAGTTTTTGGGGTTCCTACCCTAACCCTTCTCATCCCAAATTTCTGGGGCTCCCATCCCAGATTTTGAGGTTCTCATCCCAAATTGGATGCCCCCAAAGCCCTTGGAGCTGCCGTTCCCAGCGGCGCGAGCTCGGGAAGCTCGGCCTGAGCACAAAGGCATGGATACAGCCCCGGGAATGCCATCAGGATCCCGGGAAAATGGGGAGAGGAGACAGGAAAAGGGAATCGGGGACCCTGGGACAGAGGGAAAGGGATGAGGGAACGGGAGAGGGGATGGGAAGAGATTCCTGCTGTAACCGGGGGGAAATCCATTGAAATTCCCTCTGAAATGGGGGAAATCAGTGAAATTCCCACCGAAATGGGGGAAATCCATTGAAATTCCCAGTGAAACAGGGGAAATCAGTGAAATTCCCACTGAAATGGGGAAAATCCAGAGAAATTCCCACTGAATCGGGGGAAATCCATTGAAATTCCCTCTGAAATGGGGGAAATCAGTGAAATTCCCAGTGAAACAGGGGAAATGCAGAGAAATTCCTCCCAGCATTTAGACATCGCTTCTTTGGACTTCCAAAAATTCCCCGAAAAGCCCAGCGGGGTTTGGGATCTCGGGCTGTGCCGGGCGCAGGGAGGAGGAATTGCCGGGATTGCTCCAGGTAGGATCCAGCTGATTTCCAGCTGCCACCGCTGGAATCCCAAATCCTGGGAATTCCAGGGATCCCGGCCCTTTCCCACCCCGTAAATCCCGGGATTTGCAGCTGGGCTGTGCCCGCAGCTGGGGCCGGATCCCAGGAATCGGGAGATTCCCTCTGGAATTCGGCTCCAATTCCCTCAGCTCCAGCCCGGGAGTGGGAAAAGGGAGGAAAAACTTCCCCAAATCCATGAAATCTGCGGGAGAGGATGGAAACCTCCAAAGCGATGACGCCACCGGCCTGGAAGAGCTCAGCCTCCCCTGTGTCCCACCCCCGGGGTTAACTAATTAATTAATTGGATTAATTACCCGGATTGATCACAGCTGAGGCAGCGCTGGGACCGATCCCGTTTTTCACCTGGAAAATCCATCCCTGCCTTTATCCCAGCACCGCTTGGGGGGGAGGAAAATTTCTTTTCCAGCCCGGAAAATTCCATATTTTTCCCACGGAATTGGGGTTTTTCCCTGCCCTGCTGGGGGCTCCTGTCCCCCCCAGAGGGTGCCCGGGATTTGGATGTTTTTCCCCAAGAAAATTCCCAAGATTTTCCCTGAATTCCCAGCTCAGGGAGCCACCAGGCCTCGGACAGATGTTGTCCATAAATAACCAAACAAGGAGCGCACGGCAACAGGGAAAGCAGATCCAATTAGGCCGGAGGAATTCTCTGGAAAAGGGCTGCGCTTTCATTATCAAAATACCAGATTTTACCTCTGGATTCCAGGTTGTTTTTCCCAGAAAGAACCCGGCAGGGAGCGCGTCCCTCTCTCCCTAAATCCCGGCCCAACCTCCTCATCCCAAACCCTCAGAAAAGAGACCGGGAACAGCTGAGCCAAAAAAAATAAACAAAATAAAAGAAGGGAGAAAAGGCTTTTGCCAAGGGGAGGGGAAAAGCTCCGGAATTCGCTGGATTTCCTTCCTTCCTTCCTTCCTTCCTTCCTTCCTTCCTTCCTTCCTTCCTTCCTTCCTTCCTTCCTTCCTTCCTTCCTTCCTTCCTTCCTTCCTTCCTTCCTTCCTTCCTTCCTTCCTTCCTTCCTTCCTTCCTTCCTTCCTTCCTTCCTTCCTTCCTTCCTTCCTTCCTTCCTTCCTTCCTTCCTTCCTTCCTTCCTTCCTTCCTTCCTTCCTTCCTTCCTTCCTTCCTTCCTTCCTTCCTTCCTTCCTTCCTTCCTTCCTTCCTTCCTTCCTTCCTTCCTTCCTTCCTTCCTTCCTTCCTTCCTTCCTTCCTTCCTTCCTTCCTTCCTTCCTTCCTTCCTTCCTTCCTTCCTTCCTTCCTTCCTTCCTTCCTTCCTTCCATCTTTTTTTTCTTCCTTTTTTATATCTCTTTCTCTCTTTCTTTCTTTCTCTTTTTTTTTTAAATAATTTTGTATTTGCTGGGTTGTTTGTTTTTGTTTTTTTTTTTTTCTTTTTCTATGATTCAGATTCCAGGAAGTGAAATTTCTGTGCAAACTTGAGATGCTGTAATTTTTACAGCAGCAGAAAATAACCTGCTGTGTCTTCTGTAAGTTATGAGTATTTAGTGCTGTTGCCTTTAGAAATTCAAATACTTTGAGCTTATCAGTGTGGGCACTACCTGTATTTCCATACACTT
The DNA here is from genome assembly GCF_030490865.1 of Poecile atricapillus. Lineage (NCBI taxonomy): Eukaryota > Metazoa > Chordata > Aves > Passeriformes > Paridae > Poecile > Poecile atricapillus. The sequence goes on along the minus strand of NC_081266.1, from coordinate 2,185,420 downwards.
TTTTCTCCATCCTCTGTATTTAATATTGTGGAAGATGTTGGAACCATTATGCATATGGAGGCTGGACACCACTTTTTAGTCATGGGGCCAACAAAACATGGCATTACAGCAATTGGGAACCCTTTTTCCCATCTTTGATGAACCCTTTCTCCCATCTTCCTCGATGTCTCATTCCAGACTGCCCCTGAGAAGTCTCCAAAGGGAATATTCACCTTTGTGTGGCTGAGCACACAAGCAGCTCCTTGATCCACCTTGAACCTCCTGATTTTCTCTTAAAGCACTGCAGGTGTTTCACCATGAGCTGTGTTTCCCTGAAAACAAATGAAAATTCTGCTTCCAGGACCACACTGTGTGTGTTGCGGGGAGCAGGGCAGATGTGTAAGGTTAGGAAAACTATTTAGGTTATACACATTTCTATTTATGTTCTATATTTAGGTATGAGAAAGGAAGTTATTTTTTTTTATCTTCTGTAATTCTCCCAAGCTCATAAAGCATCTGTTTCTCAGCCTCTGTCACCCTTGCCTGAACCAAAGCTGTTGGTGGCCCTGGTTGTCCTTCAAGGAGTCTTTGTCCCAATAAAGACATTTATTTATGTCCCAATAAAGGGACCCATTGAGAGGGCCCAAGGCAGTCAATATTTGGAATGCAGCTGCTTGTCTCCTGGCAGCATGCTTATGGAATATGGGTCTTTATAGTGATAAAGAGGGTAAACTGCAATTATCTACAATTTCTCTTTCTGAACAAAAAGAATTGCATGGAAAAATTGAAGGATGTGGAGATCTTGTCATGAATGCTTTCCTGTCAGAGATGCTTCACACACCTCAGTAAATCCGAGGGGTTTGTGAGAATGCTTTCTCTCCTGGCATTTTGTCTCTTGATCTCTTCCTGTCACTGTTCATCTCTGCATCCATGGGCAGAGCTGGAGTGGGCTCAATGTCTTGAGAGCTTGGGGAAGGTTCAACCCAGGTCACAGTTGGGACACAACTGTAAAGTTTTTCACGTTGTTCATCTTCTCTGGCTGAAGTCCTTCTTACTGAAGAAAGAGGTTTGCAAGATGCCTGAGTTGAGCCCAGATACAGGGGATAAATGTTATTTTTTTTATCCTTTGAGTCTTTCTATCTTTCCTGTTTCGCTTTCTTAAAATGCACTTTCTTAAAAAGGAAGGTTGTTGGTATGTGAAGCCTGTCCTCCTTCTGATATTTAGAGGGCTGAACAGTTCGTTTTCAAAAAGTGTGATAAGATCTCCTGGCAGCCAAAAATAAGAATAATTCTGTTCCCTGGTGTATACCCTTGACTCCCCCCCAAAAAATAACTTGGACATAAATAGTTGATCAAAACAAAGCCTATGGTCTGATCCCATGAACTGAAGATATTTAATTTCTACTCCCAGTTTTGCAGTACTGTGCCGGGTAAATGCCTCAATTCTCCATCTGTGAAATGGAGATAAATAATTGTTTCTCCTCAGGAAGGTTCTGTCTGAGTTAACAACTTTGTATGGTGGCTGGAAATGCTTTAGAAGTGGTTGCTACTAAGATTTCTCTGATTCGCAGCTATCAGATAATGGCAGGGAGGGACTCAAAGCCATCTTACAAAGACTCAGAGTAACTGTGTTTAAGCACAGTTAAAGCTGGAAGACCAGGCTGGTTCCCAGACACAGGAGGAAAAACAAAGGACAACCTCCAGGCCACACTGAATTGATGAAAATGATGTTAGCATTAGGGGATTGGATCTGTAATCAATACAGATCTGGAGAGCTCCTTTTGCATTGTCAGAAAACCAGATCTGCACAGACACTTTGCTCTGACCAGAGTCTCCCCTTCTCCTCCCTTTTTTTTCTTTTCTTGTTTGTTTTGATAGAAATACAAATACCTTTCAGTGTGGACCCTCTTGATTAGGGTAAAGTGATATATTTCCGTAAAATAACACTTCTGCTGAATCAAAATAGCATTCTTGCACAAATTAAGCATAGGAAGATGAAAGAAAAAGTATTTGGGGCACAGGAAAAAGGAACTTAAATTACTTTTTCAGCAAGAAAATGAAGGTGCTGAAGACATTGTAATGAAATTAATAGAAGGAAAGCTCTTATTTCTCAGGCAGTGCTGAACAGCTTGTCAATAAGAAGAGGAAACACTGATTATTGATGAAGTTTGCATTAAAAATATTTCAGTAGTATGAAAACCTAGATCATTCAGGAAATAAAATTTTTGGGGGAAAAAAAGGCCCAGTGGTGGAGGGGCAAGCAGTTGCACATCTAAAAGAAAACAAGCTTCAAAATTCTCTGTTTTGAATAGATGGACCTTCTTGACACACAACTTATTCCTTTTTTTATTTTTTCACCACTGAAATGGTACTTAATTTTATTGAAGCCTGTTTCTGAAAGGCAAATTAGTCCTAACATATTTTCAATATGGAATATTCTTCCAGAAAAGAATATTCCAGCAGTTTTCACATGATTCAGTTCAAGTGAACCAAAACTAGGGGCTTGAAACAGAGGGTCAACTACATGTGTCTCCTTTGAGGTCAGCCCTTCCAGAAAGGGCTCCTTTCCCCTCTGTGCTGCTCTGCCTTTGTCCTTCTCACTCTGAAATGCCTCCTGGTACATCCATTTGCACCATGACCCCCAACTATTGTATATTCTGTGCATCCTTTACACCATGCTGGAGTCTGCACCTTTGGTGGGCTCTGCTTTTGCTGTTGGCAGTGCTGTGACACTGTGGAAATACGATGGAAATAGGACTTGGGTGACCACATGGAATGAAATGTTGGCAGACAGTGTTGCAGGAGAATGTATTTTATGATATCCCTCTAAGAAAACATACATGGTTTTATTTAAACATAAAACCTGAGAAGCAAAGCTTATTAAGGGTCATACTGGTTTGAAAAGCAGAATTTCACATCCTGGAAAAACCTGCAGCCATTGTGAAAAATCTGTCTTCTAGAGTCAAACCTCCCCTGAAATCTCTCCTGTAAGGGTGGATGAAGGTGCCTGACAATTCCCCCTTGTGCAACACAAGCCTGGTATTCATCTTCCCGGCTTTTGCCTGTTTACAGCCAGCATCTCTGCAATCCAGATGGGGAGCAGCACATGTGACAGCATGTGTGTGTGATTTGGAGCAGCAGATGGGTGCGAATGACAAACTGTTGCCTGTGTAGGCACCTACCTCGAGATGACTCAGAGTCCTGCCTCTGTGTGTTGCTGTGCTGTTCCTGCATCCCTTATGGAAGAGGGCACTGCCAGCCTGAAGCTCTACCCCGACAGAGATCCCATCCAGGCATCCAGATTTCAGTGCTGATGCCTATTTGTGATGTGCTTCCTGTCTTAGAGTGCACAGACCGTGTTAAAAGTCATGGAGGGAGAAAAGCAAGGTGGGATTGACTTGATATTCCAACTCTGTAGATCTCCCTTCAGTGTTTTTTTAATTCAAGTGGGGCTGTTACCTGGCATTTCGTGCCCTGTTTGAGTTGCCTTGCCCTACTCAGATCTTGCTCTGAATGTGGTCTGCAGAAAGAGAAGGGTGATGGAAAGTGCAGTGCAGTGAGAGAGGAGAGGCTGGTGTTTCTGCCGTGGTCCTGCAGCTTTTGATATTCCCACTGCACTGGCATGATGTGATCAGCTGGCACAGGGAGCAGTGTCTGACTGCATGACCCCAAGGAAATCTGTGACAATTCCAGCAGCAGGGAAATTTTTTGGCCCTGATGTGTTTTTGCATGCATTTCAACTGGACTGTCACTTAAAACTGTAGGATGGGAGAATCTAAAATGTACATGTCGCTGATTTCCTTGAGCCAGGCCCTGCAGGGTCAGCAGGGTCACGAATGCTCCAGCCATGCACACACTTGGACTTGCTAGGTTGGGAATGTTTGGTGTCTGGCTCATGGCATTGGTTTAAATCCCACAAATTCTGCAATTTCTCTGTGTGTTACTCCTGAGAGCTCTGCTGTAAGGCCTGACTGGGGTATCAAAAGCGAAGCCCTGCTCTGCCAGTGCTCAGTGCTCGGAGTTTTGGTGCCTGTGGTCCCATAAATTTGAGGTAGGCAATCAAATCCTGCTGCTGTCTGGCTGAAACACATATTCTGTGGCCAGGAATCTGCATGTAAATGTCAGTGGGAAATTATCGTTGTGAATTTTCTGTGTGGCAGTTGGCTTTTTTCCTTTATTTTAAATCATGCAGTTGCAAGGATGAGTAGAGAAGATCCCTGGTTTGCTGCTGGAGAGACATCTGAGCCCCATGTGAGCACCCTGCCGAGGACAGTTGGAGGAGATGGGAGAACTGGGCTGCTTGGGGATGGAGTGGGTGAAATGTGTCGTGCTGGAAGAAGATCACTGAGCTGATTTAATTAGTTCTGTTTCAGAGGATTCATTTTTGCTCGGGTCACTGCTACGTTCATCTATTTGCTTTTTTCCCCCCTCTTAGCAATAGACAAATGCAGGGTGATAATTAATTTGGCAGGTTGATTGAGATTGGGTGGCAGAGAGGAGAGTTTTCCTGGATGAGTGATGAAGCATTGCTGGTTGAGCTTAAAGTGAATAGTCTGAAATAGAAAGTAGTTAGTATAAAATCCCCCCAAGGGTGTGTTTAAACTGAATGTACTTTGAGTTTTGACATTGAGGTTTTTTAGTAAGCTACCAGACTCTACAGTGTAATTTTAGGACATTTGCTAGCTGGGATCTAGCTGTTGAAATATCAGTGCTATTCTTCTGCTTTGTGAAGCCTCAAAACAAGGAAAATGGGGTGTTAATGAAAGAAGTGGCTTGTTTGTGTGGGTGTCTTGGCAGAGAAATGCTTTTTTCTTTTCCAGGCCAACCCTGGAAGCTGAGGCTTCACCTGGCCAGACTCAGGGCTGCTCTCAGGATGGGAGAAGGCTGTGTGGGTCAATCTGCTTTGTGGGAGGCCAAATTCCCTTTATCTTAAAATTTTTATTACTTTATTGCAGCTATCCCTCAGTGCTACCATTAAAGTTAATGTGTGTCAGTAAAACAAGCTGCTGAAACTGAATTACATTTCTGGCTTTCTGCCTCACTGTATTTTGGCCTCACCAGGGACCAATTCCTGTAGTCACCACGTTTTGTGTTTCACACCAGATGGACACTGGGTTGCATATTACCACAAACAAAGTTTGTTTTTTTTTTTCTTTTCAGGAAGTGTGTGTGGTATCACAAGATACCTGATTTGGTCAGACTGCTGGATTCTGCTGCTTACAGAATTTCCAGCTTTGGGGGACAGTGGCACTGCCACCTTTGGTATCTCTGACCAAGCACTTGGAGTGGGGATATTTTCTCTCTCAATCTCTACCCCCTCCCTCTTTGTGAGTGTCTCTGCTCTGCTGAGAGGTTTGAGTTGACAGCTGTGACAAAATGCCATCCTGTGTGCACGGGGGAAGGACAGAGGTGACACGAGCAAGTCACGCATGTCCCTGTCCCTGCCGCAGCCGCTCACTTCCCTTGCGCTGGAGCCACTTCCAAAGGTTAAATGTCTGGTGAAACCTCCATGCTCACTCAGTCCTGAGGGCCTTTCTCTGCTGAGACTGCCAGTAAGAATGTCAATTTGATGATGGTTTGGGGTTTTGTTTGGGTTGTTGTTGTTGTTGGTTTTTTTTTTTCCTCTGAGGTAGACATCCACTGGGAATGGAATTGGAAAATTCCCATTTTTATGCAAACTAGCAGAGAATGGTCAGCTATTTGATTAGTGCACTTCCTAAACTCATTGGGCTAATCTGCCTTCCATATGAGCTATTGTGATCTGTGTTGATATTGAGGGTGATCTGCCTGATCAAAGCTTGACTGAAGAATCCCTGAAACATTTACCTGCCTTTCCAGTGGGTTTTTAATTGCTGTGCAAAAAGTCATTCCCTCTGTCTTCAGGGCATTTCTTTGGAAGCAGAGACCCTTCTGTGCACTGGTAACTAGCCTAAAAGGGCACATGTCACCTTGGAGGTTTGTGTTAGCAACACAAATTGCAGATGAAACCCATGTGACACTAGGATCTATGAAAAGATGGAAGGTGAGAGGAAAACTATGCACTAAAGAGGGAATAGTATTGAGAACATATATTTCAGAGCAGATTGTTTTGTAGAAGTCTTTAGACTCCTTAACAAAATTAAAAAAAAAAAAAAAAGGTTTTAAATACCTCAACATGATTTCAGACTTTGATAATTCTGTCTGCTGCAGTAGCTGTCTAGTTTATCAAGCTTGTGCCAGGTTTGGTACTGTGAATGGGACAAAAAAAAAGTAAATAAGTTTCTGACTTTTCCAGGAACTTAATTGCAACAGAATTGCCTCAGAATGGACTTGACTGCAGCTGTGAAATCAGGAACTTCATGTGTGTTCTGTGAATAGCAAGCAACATTTAAATAGTAAATTTTCTCCTTTTTAACAATATACATTTGTTCTTGTGTTAACTTACTGTTATGTTTAGGACTCTTGACGTTGCTGTGCCTCCATCCTGAGGAATCTTCTTCTCTAAGTGTCTGTTTGTAAATTATGTCTGTGGCTAAGGTGGGAGGGTATCAGAGTAGCTGTGCCCACAGTTTTTATCTCACCACTATAGATATTTTTGCTTTGGCTTTCATGACTGTGCTCACAATGGGAAAATGGGTATATGAAAAATACGGTGAACACTATGTGGATTACTAGTCCACCAGATCAATATGCCTATTATTAATCTACCAGATAGTTCAATGGGATAAGAAATCTATTTATGATCAGTTTAATAGTTTTACTCATTTATTCTGAAATTAAATATCTGGATTAAGATCATTAATTTAGGAAGTCTTTGTTAAAAAATCTGCAATACATCTGCAAGTAACTCTTTGTGTGGCATCCATGATTGAGGATCACTGAAGAATAAGAATTGCTTCCAAAAAAACAAAATAAAAAAGGGGAAAAAACCACCACCACCTCCTCCCTTCCACCCCACACTTCCCCCAAAATCAGGTCTTTTCTCTATTTTACTACAGCTCAGCCTCCCAAACCTGTTGTTTAAAATCCGCTTTGATGTGTGAAGGATTAATAGGGACCTGAGAAATTCAGTGGTAGGAGTGAAAATAATAGAAACACGCAGGGATTTGTTTTACTACTGTCATCTGTTTAAGTAGTTGTGACAAAAATTTGTATAAAACCAGATACAGGGTGTGGAGGTGGATATTCCTGTGCCTTTTTCTTTTTCCCACCTACGGTTTGGAGGTTTTTTTTATTTCCCAGCAGCTTCACATTCTGTGCTGTTAAACCTGCTCATTTTCAGGGGTGCTGCAGAGAGAGGGGCACAGCAGCTGCCCTGAGCCCAGTGCTGCCAGCTTGCTGTGTCACACATCTTTGTGTGTTTTGCCCACCCCACAAGGAAGCCATGGAATCCCTGAAGAAGTCAGATGGAGTTTATTGTCTGGAAATAAAAAGTCCATATGCTGCCATGAGAAAGTCCTGCAAAATGCAGACTCTTGCTGTCTCACCAGTGCCAGATGTGATCTCATTCCTTTGGAGCCAAGTCCCTGGTTAAGTGCTCAGGATGGTTTCTTTGCTGTGCCTTTGGGAGTCACTGCTGGTGCTTTTTGGGGTGTCCTCTGTGCTGCTGTGCCCATTTAGCTCCCCTCAGCTTTGCTCCACCAAGGCCCTGTTCTGTCCATTCCCCGCTGCCCCAGTGGCTCGTTCTGCTGCTCTGTGTCTCAGTAGGGTGTCTCCTGATGCCTGAGTGCTCTCTGCAGCCTCTGCCAGTGCTCTGGGTCCCTGCTTGGCCTCCCAGCCGGGTTCTGAGAGGGATGGAGGAGGCAGCTCCCTCCAGGACCTCCAGCTTCTTCAGAGGACTTGACTTGGTGCCCACGGTGGCACAGCATCCATCCACTGCAGCTCCTCTTCAGAGCCATCACTGTGCCTCCTTGGCCCTGCCTCCAGTTCAAAGCAGTGCCAAGTTCCAAAGCATTTCTGCCCCTGTTGCCCTTTAAAAAGCTTATCTCTGCTTCCAGCTGTTGCCCAGAAACCTTTGAAACAATGTCTTTGATTAGGAAGCAGCTGAATGGCTCTTAAATGCTGGCCTCCAGTTTATTACTTTGGTTGGTTTCTTGTGGTGAATTATTTTGTTTGGGGTTTCTGTTTGGTTTTTTTAACCAGTCTTGGAACTGAGGCTGCCCTTGGTGATTTGCAGGGCTACAAGATTTTGGGAGCATTTGGGTGGAGAGTTTCTTTTCCACAGTGGCTGTGATGACACCAGCATGCAGCTCACACATCTGGCTGAGCACCACAGCTCTGACATCTTGTGCTTTGTGCTGACCCTGGGAGCTGGCCAGGGGTTGTGGAAAAGGGATTGTTTTTCCAAATACTGGAGCCCTTTGCTGTCTGTGTGTCATGGCTGTGTGTGATCACTCTCAGCACACAGCAAGGAAGGCATCTCTGGCACTTGGGATGCCTCAGGACAAGGTGCAGTTCTGCCATTTGGTGGAGAAGGTGCTCAGAGCAGCCAGTAGTGAATCTCAGCAGCTCCAGCCTGCTTAGCTACTCCTGCTGTTGGTGTCCACACCAAAATTCCCTCCCTAAATCAATCGAATCAGTAAATCATCTCATTTATCTTGATCACCATGAAAATGCAGGGAACAGTCTATCGGATAGAAGGAATCCTACTCAAAATAGCATGTGCAAAAACACTCTGTTAGTTTCTGTGTGACCTGACTCCTGCATGTTTGTAAAAATAAATGTTTCCTCTAATATGTAATCAAGGAAATAATTAAATAATGTGTTCTTTTTTTCTTTTTCTTTTTTTTTTTTTTGTTACTGAAAAAGGAATTTCTCGGGAACATTTTGTGCCTACATGCTGGTAACAAACAGTTTCTTATTACCAGTGGAAATAGGATCCTGACTGGAGCATGGCTAATACCCATTCAGTCAGAGAATATGGATCATACTGCGCCCCATTCAGCACAAGCTGTAAGGAGGCAGTGTCAAAGAACTCAACAGTGAGACACTGTTTCACATCCTCAACATGCCCATTCAACTAAATCTCTTCCAAAGATGGAAGATGTTATGCTCATGTTTAAATAGAAGCTCTGCTATTTTGGTGAAGGCTGAAACCAGGTGCCAGCCTGATTGGATACTCCTATCTTGCTCTTCTGCATGCTGATTCCCAAATATAAACAGCTCTTAAAGCTGCTGGCTACCACCCGGCCAAAAGTTCTCATAATCTCACCAGTAATTAATTTTAACCACTATTAAGTGCGCTAAATCCTTGCAGGAGTGGCAAAAAGGCATTTGTGCAGGTTCCCAGCTGTTTTTAGGGAGAGCTCAAGCTGTCCTATTCACATCTCACAGCCAGTTCAGCAGGAAATGTTGGTTAAATGTTTGGGTCCCAATCACAGATGGAGCAGAGGAGCAATTTCTCTCACATTCCTGTGCTTTGTGTTCACCTTCCACTAGAGAGAGCAGGAGTCTTTTATGTTCACTATCATAATGGAAATGAGGTGTTCAGCCACAGTGTAAATCTTTAAAACCCAAGGGAAAGGGCCAGTGAGCTGGGGCAAGGTTCTCATGGGCATTTGGACTATGTGATCCTGTTGCAGTCTTCTTGAATCCCATTTATTGTCTTTGGTGACTACTGGCTGATTTAGCTCACTTTTGTCATCACCACCTAATTGTTTTTAGAACAGTAAAAGTGCTGTGTATGTGTAAATATGTATCAAGATAAAATTCCAGAGTAATAGACTATAATCTGAATAGAACTGACTTTGAATTGATTTAAAGGGTTTTATTAAACACTAAATATAACTATTTCATTGGTCCTCTTTAATACTTACAAGGGAAGAATCAGCTCATTCCCTCTGATGAAACTGTGCTGAGTGCCATATTTGCTTTAATAATTCCATATGGTTTCAAAATGCTGCTGCATTCTGCTGCTGTCAACTGCCTCCCCTTTCAAAGAATATACATGGGACTGCTTGTATTTTAAATATTGTGTTTTGTTCCTGACTTGTGCCCAGTTAGGGAGGTCCTTATAATACGATTATGCCTTTTCTATTTCTCTGACTGATTTTTGGGGTTGGGTTTTTTTTTGGTTGGCTTTGTTGGAGATTTTTTTATCTCATTTTTTTTTCCAGCCTTTGCATAGTTAGCAGTATTGCTGTTTCAAGGGTGCCAGAATTAAAACCCTGGTCCAGAAAAGATTATATAAGGGAAAAACAGGACTTATAAACAGCTGAAAAAATTTAAATTGTCATACTTTACTTTCTGTCTTTTTATTTATTTAGATCTTCTACAGTATGTGTGGGTCACATTTTTCTGCAGTTCTCTAATACTAAGGAGACTAAGAATTACGGTTTATGAATTTTAATGAAAGTTGAAATCCTTATGTAATCATTTGCTGGGGCTTTAATTAAATAACCATATAGGAGAAGAACTGCATTTAGAGAGGCGAGGGCTGAAGATGCTAATTTTTAAACAGCTTTGTTCTACTTCAATATGGGTATCTCAGATATCTAATGCAGACAGTCCTTTATACCATTCCTTACTCATTTGAAGGTATTGTTGCAGTAGTGAACATAAAGTTTTAAAACCACAAGCCAAGAAGCTTCATGGTGTTCACAGCAGAAATTTAAAGCACAGGCCACCACCCTCCACCTTCAAAAGATGACCCTTTCTCCTTTTCTGTGACTGGGATTTTGGTATTGGGGTATTTTCCATTCCTGCCTCCCCTTCCACTGACCGTCCTCATCCTCAGCTGGAATGGGGGAGTGTTTTCCCTGGAGACCTGTAAGTCAGATGTTAGGGTAGAACCAACCCGTTGGTTTAAGTGAAGCCCATGTTTTTCTGCATTCCTGAACATTCAAGAGTCATTCTTGTTGCTAAAAGCTGCTTTCATCTGTGGGTATTAAAACTGTCAGAGATAGGTTTCCAGGACAGTTTCAGATGAAATGTAAAGTAGCTCCTTTTCTTCTAAGAGACACTGCATGCATATAAGCTGTGTGGGAGTTTGATTTTGGTTTTATTCCTCCTTTTCTGCTGCTGATACACTTAGCCTTAGTTGCCTGGTCAGTAAGAATAATAAATTTGATGCTCTGAGACTGTTTATCATCACTCTGGACCAAATTGATTCCAGAGAACTTTCAGAGGAAGTGGTGGGGTCTGGAGCAAACCCATCTGTTACTGATAAACATAAATCCCCCCACTTCCAAATGCATTTTTATGTCAGTATCTCTGTTTGTATGCATACACCAATTAAATAGCATATTATTTTATTTTTCCATGATTTCAGAAGGTTGACTCACTCAAGTGGATTTATGCACACACTGTGTTTTGTTCTGAGTGTAGTTGGTTTGTTGTTTGGTTCTGTTTTTTTATTAATTTTTGTGGGGGTTTGTTTATTTGTTTTTGGACTTTGTTTTTGCTTTTAAGTCTGTTTTCTCTGTCTCTTGATTTCTATTCAGCTGGTGGAAATCGTGATTTCTACCTAGCCCAATAGTTCAGGCATACTTTTTTCCCTCCTTTTCTGGGTATCATGCTCCAGCACTTACTGTTTGTCCATGGAAAGAAAATCAGGTTCAGAAGTAATTGAGCAGAGTGTGGCTTGTTGAGCTAAAGAGAGTCACAGAGGTAATCCTCCTTCTGTAAAAAGCTGGCCTGGAAGAGATTTTGTTATAACCTCTGGGGTTTTCTTCTTTCCCTCTTAAGGCTTGAGGCCTTTTTGTGTGGTATCCATTTCATTTTTCATTCCTTCACTCCTGTGTTAGTAGGGAGCATCATATGCCAAGAACATTCTAGCATGAGATGAGCACGGTTTTTTAGATAACAGGAGAGAAATGCATTTTAAAGCCAAGTAAGATTTTATAAAAAAGGGAGGAAAAAGTTGGCTTCATAGGTTGTGGATTTGACTATAATGCTTGAAAACAGCCTCACTATTTTAGCTGGTGACAGCCACAGCCCGTGTCACCCAGCAGAACATCTTGGCACAGTGAGAGAGAGCACTGGTGTGGGCATTGCTTTATGCAGGGGACAACAGATCTATCAGCAAAAAAATGAGCATGGCTGATTCCACCAAGGCACCTTCATAGAGAAATTAAATTGGACAAGGGATGTGTAATTTGCTATAAGGAGTTTGCTCATAAAATGGTGACAAGATAAGGAAGGGGTCACTCTGTTGGTTCCAATGAATTTGTGACTGTTTCACTGGTGACTTTGGCTTCTCTTCTGTAAGTGATGTTGACAGACAGTGGGAAATGGAGCAAGGATGAGTTGTTACAGCCTTTGGACTCACTTTTCACTGCAGCATTAGCTGCTGCTGCAACATCCAGTCTGTGGAGCCTGCCAAGACTGCCCACACTGGTGGAGGGGCAGGATTAGTGATGGGGAAACAAAAGCTACCTGCAAGCTGGGAAGGAGGAAGAGTGGTGGAGCAGAGCAGGAGTTGGCCAAAAACTCACTGTGGAGATGTGAAGCACCAGGAAAGAATGGGAATCAGGATGAGCAAACCTAGAGGTGAATGAATATTTAAGAGGACTTGATTTAGGTGTGAGGATGAGTGGTGATCACAAGTAACTGCCTTGGCTCACATCAGTCTGGTTTCCTGGGACTGCCTGCGCTGGGAGCATCCCTACATATGGGAATAGTAATTGCAGGCCTGACTTGTGACTGCACCTCTCATTTCTGGTGGCATTAATAAAGCAACCTTTCACTTTTCAGTGGGCTGTGGATTCAGTGAGGGTAGGAGCATGAAAAACCTGGCAGTGGGATCTTATGCTGCACTTGGGTTTGAAGGTGTGGTGTGTGCTACCAAGTGTCTGCAGAGCCTGGAGAACCACAGTGGCCACAGCCAGGCCTCTAACATTAATCCTTCCTTCTTACCTGTGAGGTTTACTATTTTAATATTTTTAACTCCACTGCTAGGAACCTGGAGGTGAAGATAGCCCTTATCATGCTGGGAATCACAGGCAGCCAGACTCAAGCTGAATCAATTTTCTTTTAGCCAAGTAAATTAAGAAAGCAGGAGTCCTCCCAAGGCACAGGGGCTAAGAAGTAAAACTGAAGAGGATTTTTTGGTGCAGAGAGGCAGGAGCCACACAGGAAGGACAGGTACGAGCACATAACCTTTGATAGGTGCAAAACTGGTGTAGCTTTTGCACACCAGTTATTTACTGAGGACAGCTTTCATAAACATCAGAGCTGTGCTTCATGGAGAACAAATGGAGAACAAATAGGGAAACCCAGCAGAGCCAGTGTTTCCAGCAACAGTATATGGAAAATAGGGAAAAAATTACAGTAAAATGATGGAGCCAGTCACATGGCTGTATCAGGTAAAAAAAAATGTTGTGACTTTCCTGATTTTTGATGCCTGTCTGCATATGTGGTTTGTCTCCAGTTTAATTTGTTAGCAGTAACTTAAAAAGAAGGGGCCCTTGGAAAAGAAAAGGATAGTTAGGAACAGTTAATGGAGATGATAAAAAAATCTCATCATAGGAGATGCATGTGGCTTTCCTGATTTTGCAAAGTAGTTTTAAACTCTTGTCCTGGGATGAGAGTTTTGAAAGCATGTTCTGCAATAAGGGTGGGTTGTAAATCTCCTTGCCTACCTCTGAGCTGGGAGAAGGCATTTCCTTTGGGAAAGAATGTTGGGAAAAATGAGCAAGAAAATGTTCATGACTGTAAGTCACATTACATGTCACATTAACCCTCCTATCTTTCATTCACATATTTTTATATTTGCATTAAGCAATGCCTCTGTGTGTAGGAGCAAACAATGCCCAGAAGAAATCCCTGAGTAGATGTACAAAAAAAAACAAACAAACAAACATAATTCAATGGTGAAATAGATTTAAAGCTGTTGCTAATTATCTTGGCTGATATAAAATATACATTGCTGATTAACCAAATGTCCCCTGGTTTTGGTAATCTCCTTGTTGATGTAACAGCTGTCCTTTTGTCAGATCAGTGTTAAACACTTGGCTAAATCCATGGCAGTGGGAATTTTATTGGCAGGAGCAGAGTTGTGATGCCAGATGTGTTTGGGTTCTGGATGTAAAGGTACAACATTGTATGGCTTTATTATGAAGCTAAAAGCTGTGTGAAATAAATCATGAAAGATAGCATGTTTATTTAAAAAAAAAATGTGTAATGGATATAAAAGCACGAGTGTTTCAATTAAAACTAATGAGTGCAATTTATGACTAACCTCTGCTTTTCTTTGTTTTTCAGCTCATGGGGCATTGTGAATGGGATCACAAACGAGGACCCAGAGGCTCACAGGTCAGCTGCTCAGTATTTTGTGTTTGATTTTGGCTTTTGCTGCATTTGAGGCATTCCTCAAGCAAGTTTTCCACCTGAGTTTGACAAAGTTGTTAATTTTGTTAATATTTGCAGGTTTTGGAGCAATGGAAAAACCATAGAGCCATGACAGCTTTCATTAATATAATTTTTGAGCTGTAATTCAGTTGATCCAGACAGAGCTGAGTCATCCAACAGAAAGCTTTTTTCAGTAGCAGAAAGATGGATTAGATGTATGGAGAAAGCATTTCTTACTCAGCTATCTCCATCAGGACATCAAAGGAATGTAATTTCAAATAATGTTTGTTTTGTTTGGTGTTTTGTTAGGTTTCATTTTAACCTGACAAACTTGTAAAACTTGGATGGCTCTCTCACTGTGAATCCTTCCATTACTGACCAAGGTGTTAGAACTGTGTGGGGAGGTGCAGAGAAGCCATGTGTAGCCACTGGTTTGCTCTTGACCTGTCATTGGAAGGAAATGATGCCAACAGTGTTAATGGCACCACAACACATTTAAAATTGTCTATAGAATTACAATTGCTGCAAACGAGACATCGCTACCAATATTGATGTTCAGGAATTCTCCTGCCTGGGTGTAAAATAGTCTTTCCAATCAAGTGTTGAAGGAGCACAAATACATTATTAGAGCTCCAGCATTTTGTACTTGCTTTCACTTCAGGTGAAGGATTTCCATATGGATACATTGAACAAATGACAGTCAAGATGTGTCATAAAAGCATTGAAGGACCTATAATAAAGTGGGAAAACTGTAGAATCATAGAAGAAGCTTGGGTTGCAAGGGACCTTAAAGATGATCTCATTCCAACCCCCTGACATGGGCAGGGAAACCCTCACTGCTCAGAGCCACAACCTGGCCTTGAACATTTCCAGGGATGGGAATTTCCACAGCTTCTCTGGGCAGCCTGTGCCAGGGCATCCCCACCCTCACAGAAAATAATTTCTTCCTAACATTTATTCCAAACACACTCTCTGGCAGTTTGAAGGCATTTCCCCTTGTTCTCTCACACGGTTCCTGATGAAGGGTCCCAAAATGACCCAAACTTTCTGATTACCCTGTGCTATGAGTGCCCAGACACAAAAACCAGGGAAGAAAAGGAAGAAAAATTTCATTAGAGACAAGAAAATATGCCTCAGTTATTCCACTGTAGCTTTAGATTCTCTCTTTTACATTACTCTGAAAATTGTCTCGATAGGAATAGTGTTAAACCTAATTTAATTAAGTTTCTTGAAAGGTTAGGAGAAATGAAGGAGGTTCTGATTTTTGCATGTGATAGAAAACACTTTTTTATCCTTTTTGTGATTCATTGTTGCCAGTGTGTGTCTTTTAAAAAACACACCCCTGGTAAAAATAAGATCTGTCTGAAAAATTAAGGTGAGTGATGTGTGAGGTATACTTAAATACCTTAACACATAGAAAGAAAAAAAATCGAAGCGGAATCACTGGTTTACCACGATGTAAATTTATAATGCACATATAAAGTAATTCTATCAAGACTCATTAAAAAAGCTCTGATTCAGTGCAGGGTTTTTGGTTTTTTTTTAAGAGCTAGTAGGTTTTCTATGGCATGTGTTGAAACATGAGGGGAAGCTGCTACAGTGCATGTCATCCTTCTTAATGGCCCACTTGGAAAACACGTTCCTTTTCTGCACGTAGGAGTTAAATGCAAAGTGCTGTAGCTACAGGTAGGGATGGATGTCAAATGAAATCCACTGAGGCCCGATGGGAATTTCTGTTTGCAGCAGTTTGTCTCGTGATAAGCATCTGCAATTCAATGGAATGTAAATGGCACGAGTGAAAAGCTGTCTTTACAATGTTTAACTTGCTCGTGGCTTCTACCCTGACCATCCTTGCACTCCCCTTTTAAGGGACTGCCCACATATATGTGTATGTATGTTGTAGGATTCCTCTTCTTTTGGAATAATTATACTATTAAGGCTGCTCTAATTAGATTGAATTATAGGTTGCCTTACAAAGAGCGGTGAGTTCCTGGCTACATACTTGCTCTTTTTTCTTCCCCCTTTTCTTTTTTCATCCCTGAAGACAGCACTGCCTGCTGTAAATGCTTCATGCTGAGAATTTACTCTATGGATTTAAAATGAAGCAGGAAGTGCAAAGTGAATTTCATTGCATTTCATGCTTAATTTTAAAGATTAATACATGTTAGAATTAAGAATTTAGGCATGAAACTTCAAAATTGAGTTCCAAATTAAAGAAATTCCTAAGTGTTTAGGAATATTTAATCATAAAGAAACCTAAACCTAAAGAAATCTCTCTCTTTCAAATATATACATGCAGTCTGCTGAACCACATCATGTGAGGGGAAAATATTCATACCCATTTTTCAGTGTTGGCACAAGAAAGTGTGACTAGCAGAATTCATCTTCGGGATATTATTGCCCTGCAGAAAAAAAATATGCAGATTTTGTGTTTTAATCATTCCACTAGAACACAATACTTGATACTTCCAAGATCTTTCAGGTGGGACCCACGGCACACTTTTTGCACAGGTTTTTATGCGGGCTCTTGGATGTGTGGGAGTAATTTGTTGCTTTGTCATCAAGACTTGTTTAGCTTGCTGGAGATGTAGGCGTAGCCCCAGAGTCAGTGGAATCGAGCAATCCTTCCTCCAGCGCTGTAAAAGAATTATGATGGAGAGAGAAACACAGGTCCAGCCTTTTTTAATTTCTCTTGAACTATAAAAGCTCTCAATTATATATCCGAGGTGCTGCGTTTTACCCCTCTAGTTCCTAAGCAACAGCTATTTTCAGATTGAGTGCGTCTGGTGTTGTCTACCTACTTCAGGCTTCTTTCTGGGAGGTAGCTCGTCACTGGGAGCCAGGCTGTTCACTGCCTCAGCCTTTTGTTGTGGCACTGCAAGGACACAGATGCTTTAGAGGAGCAGGAGAAGCTGGGGGCTCTAACCTGTCTGACCTCGCAGCTCACAAAATCTTGTGCGCATCGGGGAGTTCTGCCGTCTACGATGAAGAGCAGGAGTCAGAAATAAGGTTCTTGCCACTGGTTTGGGACAGAAGCCTTTCTCTCAAGTCTGGAAAAGCCTCTAGAGCAGATTCAGAAGCATGAGCCGGAAATCTCTGTACTTGCTGAAGCGTAGGTGGGAGTCGATTCCCGCTGCTGACCAGGTACTGTGCTCTGGGAACCTGTTGTGTCTTAGTCTGCCCTCAGTGCCGCTGTAAAGAGAATTACAGACATTTAATGGGGGTGTAGGGGTTCTCTGAATACACTGAGAACCAGCTGACCTTTAGATGTGCTTTCCAAGATGAATGCTGCAAAACGTTGGTAAAGCTGATTTTGCAAGAGCATGTGCTTGTGAATGTGGAGATGCCACGGCAGCCCAATAATGCAGATGGATTTAACCAATAAAGTCTCCCTGTCTCAAAAAGACTTTTCTAAAGGCTTTTAGGAGTATTTTAAATTGAATGGCTAAGGAGAATTGTTGTCTACTGTTGATGGGTTCCTTGGTGCATGGCTTTTTTGTATTTCATATCTTACATGTATGTCTGTGTGTATGAAGTCACTGAGGCAGAACCTCAGCGTTTTCGGGGTCGCCTTGGTTGATGTGTCATTCCAAGAGTGTTAACTGAGATGAGAGTAAAGCAGATGTAAACAGAACATATGTAAACATCTGCTGGGAAAAGCAAATACTGTCACCAGAAGCAGGACTAAGATGTGATGAATGGCAGTGTGATTAGTGTATTTCCTACTTCTTGCTCCAGGCACTCCAAGATTCTCTGCTTTTTTTGTTTTGTTTTTTTTTTATTTTTTTCAATAACTTGCTTGGGATGTACAGCTAACAAAAGAAATAATTACAGAAGAATATTGGTGAGCTAACAGCTCCACTCTCTTCTCAGTCATAATTCTATCTCACTTTTCCATTTATAAAACATTTGACTATGAATGGTAGACTTTAATCCATGGGAAAAAGACAATTGTTTGACAGGATAGACGAGAGAAATGCATCTCAGTTTTTGAGAGGCATCCTCCTGTGTATTTTTATTAAGAGGGAGAAGGGAAGGGCAGATTACACACCACGTTTTATGGAGCGGTAGATTTTAAAGATAAATTATACCACTTGGAACTTTTAGAGATATCAGACATATCAGTTGTCAAAAAAAACCACCCCATGCTGTCACATTATTATTCACAATAAAATAATAAGATATTGTTGATTAATACAATTTTATTGTACTGGGGAAAGGAATTTAATTGATCCAGATCAGTAGAGCATTCTTAAATTTCCCAGAAAAAAAAGGATAAAGAAATGCTCTGTTAGGAAGTGAGTAATTTGTCATGTTGTTTATGTTAAGAAGATGTAGAGACACTAATGTTATTTCAAAGGAAAGCTGGTTTTCAGCCTTGCTTTTCCAGCATTTCCTTTGAATCACTCTAACCCTGATGTTGCATTGCCTCATATGTTGTATTGTAACACAATATCTGGGAAAAATAAGTGTTCCTCACCTTAGTGTGAGGTGAGCTTGGCTGCACTGAGCTATCAGTTCCACCTCATGTGCTCTGGAGAGTTTTAAAAGAGGAAAAGAAATTTCCCTGACCCATCTGCCACTCTGGGAGAGTGAGACTCAGAAAGTGATGCAGATGAAAACAGTTAACGTGAGCACAGTGTGTGTCTGCAAGGACTGACTGAAGGAAAATGCAGTTACTGTGCAGGATGAAATCCCCAAAGAGGAAACTTCCTGAGTGTTTCAGCTGATTCTGTTCACAAGTTATTGCATAAAAATAATACCTCTGCCTTTTGGTGCAAATTTCACTCTTTAGTCCTTAAAGGGATGTAGTTGCTTAACTGAGTTCTAGGCTGACCTTGACAAAATGACTTTATATTTAAGTAGTAACATTGTGAGCTACTTCTCTACTCAGAGCAGGTAAAATTTGTGTTAACAAATAAAAAAAAAAATCTCTCCAAATGGGCTTATTGCCACCTAAAATGAAAACAAAAAACTAAAGGAAGGAAAAAAAATCAAACTAAAAGTGGGATATTTGGCTTGATCTTGTTTCTAGTGAAAATCAACGTGGCAGGTCTGACTTTTAAGAAAGTGGGAGCTGCAAGTCCACAATGAAGTTTGATATTCTATTTTGATCATACTTTCTGGTTTTTTTAAGTCATAAAGTGACTTTTATTCCTCGTCTTGCATGAATTCAAATGACACCCAAAACTGTTTAGGTGAGGGTGAGCAGCCTGAGATGTAAGGGTAGAGAAAAAACAAGAGGAGTTATGATGTCTGTAGACAATATAGTTGGAGGTTGTTGGTTTGGGGTGGTTTTTTTTGGAGCTAGGTTGTTATATAATTTTATTTTTGATCTTTTGAGTATTGTTTATGCTCTCAGACACTACATCACAGAGGTCTCCATGGTTTCCAGGCTCTGGTATGACAAAGGAATTTTCCGCTCATTGTTTTGTATTTTATGTGTGTGAAAGAGTGAGGAAAGTAGATTTAACTGTGAACCCTGAAATAGATATTTTTGGGTTTGGTTGAGGAAAAATGTCTGATCCACCTGTTCATTCTTTATATGTGGAAGATATATCTTTATCCTGTGGGTGTTTTGCATGGGTAAATTTATGCTAAATAGTGATAAATTAAATACCATATATTAACCTCTATTTAACAAACTGTACCATTTCTTAGTTCTTGAATGGCTTTGTCAATAATTTCAGAAAGCCTTGCCTTTATATAACTAAGGAATGAATTTGTGAATGCTTTCCTTTCTCATCTATCTAGCTGTTCAGATGGCTTGAAAGCCCTCCCTGAAATTTCAATACAGATTTGGGGGGGGGTAATTCTCTGTTGGTTTTATTTGTTCTGTGTGCCTGAGGATCTTGTTTCTTACACTCATCCTAAGTTTTTATTCCTGAGAACTGCAACTGGGAATGCTTTCACTGCATAGATATGGATTTTAAATGTTGTGGTAACCAGATGAGCCAGAGGTGTTAAATATTTGCTGTAATGCTGTTGAGTATTTCCATCATTCCCTGTGAATTTCATGAGCTGTAGCCTTTGAGCATAAGTTGGTTTTGATACTGGTCCTAAGACTAAAATCTTCCCACATTATCCCATGATATAAACTTCTAATTGTTTCATTGATGACTATGAACTTAAAAACCCAAGCTAGATTTCCACAAGGATGTAAGAACAGTTGCTAGAGGGATTTATACACACGTAGCTGTGGATATGAGCTATGAAGGAATGAACTGTGCAGCTCAGTAAAAGCAGTAATATTTTTTTGGGTAGGAATTCATGCTCACGGCAGTGTAAGCAGTGGTAATGCTTTCTGTAGCATTAATTTACCTTAAGTTTAGATTGTGATGGATCAGTGTAAAGCCCATGAAGAGATGTTTCCCTCACCTGCCAGTGATTTGCAGCACAGCTGTGCCTAGGGCAGTTTGCATGTACAGGGCAATATCCTGTTCCTCACCACTGATGTGGCAGGTGGGACAAACTTCCACAATCTGCACCCCATGCAGGGTGCTAAGCAGCAAATAAACTGATCCTGACTGAGTCATAACTGTGAAATGACAAACCAAGGGATTTTCTGAGTTCCATATAACATTACATCATGCAGCCACCATATTCACTCTGCGTTCATGTATAACATGCTGGGACACATCACTACAGTGATCTTTGTATCCAACCAGATCCCTTCTGCTTCACCTGAAAACAGTTTAAAAGAAAAAAAAATAAAAAAAAGGTTTCCTGTTAAGAGAGTTTTTGTGGGTTTTCACAGTTACTGGTTGTTAATAAAACCTTACATTATCCTTTCATTCAGCAGACAAGCTTTCAAAGCTTTCGTGGCAGAGCAGAGATTTGCAGGGTTTGGGATGTTATGAGAAAGAGGCCTCACGGGAGGGTTGTGGGTTGGTTGGAATATCGAGCTGGGGCTGGGGGAGGAAAGTTGCTTTTGCACAGTAGAAAAGGTGCAGAAAGCTGAGTCTGGGATTAAGAAATGATCTAGGAAATACTTCCTTGCTTTCCAATGCAGCAGATGAGTGATGCAGAGCACAAAGCTATCTCAAAGAAATAATCTGCCTCAAATTTGTCTTTGCTTCTCTTAAAAGGACGAGATGAGCCACAGGCACTACCTGGGACAATTTCTTTTTGTCCTGCAGGCTTTCTACCCTGCTACACTGAGATAAGACAGGATCTGTCATACTGGCAGTTTTGACCCAGATGATGTGGGCAAACCTCCTGCAACCTCCTTCCACATCACCCCTAGGATGGAGGAAAACCTTTTAAATGGTGTCAGCCACCCTGTGAATCCTCTTTGCTCTCAAATTCTCTATCTGAAAATGACTGGCAGGGAGACAGGAAGCTCAATAATGACTTTCACTCTGTCATGTCACTATTCTTCATAACTAAGCAGGAGCTCAACACAGATTTCCAGAAATGTTGTCGTTCTTCTTCAAAACTCTTCTCCACCATTATTCCTCCCAGGTTTGTAGTGCAAGTCCTGGTGCTGGTCAGGCAGTCCAGTGTGACAGAGAAGCTTGCTGACAATACTCAAATTGTATTTTACTTTATTCAGTGAGCAAGCTCCAGTTCAGGAAGGTTGCAATTTGTAGGATCACAGCTGTGCTGCAGATCAGTGCAGTTTGGAAAAGGAATCAGTACTGAAATGCAAACAGGAGTGGGAGATCATATCCTGGTGAAATGACTCCTTGAAGAAGCAGCATGGGAGGAATATAAGAAGTTTGGCACGGTGCCATTTGTCTCAGTGTTTTGAGAAGTGGAGATAGTAGCAAAAGCTGGTAATTCTTTACTTTTCCTTAGGCTGGGGAATGCATGTCCACTGGTGTGGTGCAGATATAGATTGGCTGTGGCAATTGTGTTGAGAAGATGGGATTGTGAACTGACATCATTCAGAGCAGAGGAAGGAGGTTTTATTTCCACCTGGGGTGATCAGACTCCTGAAACACCCCTTAATTTCCCTGCATTTTTCCCTCTTCCTGGCAGTTTTCATAATTTAATTTTTAGCAGTTTCCATAATTTTGTTAACTCGTTTGTTTTCAGAACACTGGCTTTTATATGGTGTGATTTTCTGACTAAAGCTTCTATTTCTCAGTTGCCTTTTATAAATGTAGAGTCTTAAGGTCGTCAGGTGAAGAGATTTTGTTAATGTTCTTTTTTGGGGGGTTGGGGTTGTTTTGGGGTTTGGTTTGAGTTTGTGGGTTTTTTTGTTTTTTTTTTGTTTGCTTTGGGTTTTTTGTTTTCTACTTGCAAACTTAGGAAAAATTTGTTTGTTGGATTTAAGAGGATTTGATGTTCAGTGGCATCTGATGGTTAAAGTTGCTGGCTACCTTTAAGACCCATAAACTTACAGACTTTCAGAGAGTTTAATCCCCTAAAGTTCAAATCCTCTGCTTTAGCACAAGCTAGATTTCTCTGCAGGTTTTCAGATTGCAAATTCTCTGAATTGCCAAAATACAGGCATCCATATGCCAGTCTCTGAAACAAAAGCTACACTGAGAATGTTCTGAGAACAGAGTGATACACCTCAAAAGAGGTGAGTAGTTAAAAATCAGTAAAACAGTGCCCCTTAGTCTCCTGGAAATGGATATGCTGGATAAAATTTTCCAAATTCAGGCTAACTGTTGCAAGGGGAAATGCCAGTGCAAAAGTTCACAGTTTTGAAAAAGTGTTAAGCAACAGAAAACAGGATCTTAGGAAGGGAGCGATGACCAACATAATAATGACTGATGCATCAGATGCTTTGTTATGAAAAAAAATGCACCCCACATTAAAATTAGGTAGCACTGGGGCTTTTGTGATGATAGAAGACTACATTTTTGTTCCTGACAACTATCAAAAGCTGCGAGTCATGCCACAAGGTGTTCTTTTAATTTCCAATAACACCTTAAATTTCACCTACCACCTATGTGCATTCCAGTATTTGTCACCTTCCCAAGCACATTTTTTAACACAATCACTGCAAAATTTTATCTTCCTCTATTCAGAGACGAACACAATTATGGAATGAATGTGATTAAAAACTTAATTTTTTACTGAGCAGGGCTTATTTCTGAACTTCAGCCAGTGTGCTTCCACTGGCATTTTAACAGTAGCTTTGCTGGGGGATGTGGGCTGCCCTTTCCATCCTTACTGGGTTTCCTCAATGCCATTGTTGTTGGAAGATGTCTTCATTAATGAAGATAAAATGAACTGGCTGATTTCACTCTATAATGCAAACTTCATTTTAAAAGCATTTTTACTAGTACTTGTTTGTTTTGGCTTTTTTTTCCCCCTGAGTTTTGTGTCCACACTGGGGAAGACATGTATGCTTTAACTCTGCTCTCTGGGATAAAGAATAAATAAGTGAAAGTATTTTCTATTGTTCCTTCCTTACAAGAGCACATGCTGAATTCTCTAGTAGCTTATTTTATGTGTTTCCCAGTGGAGAAGCTCACAGCTGATCAGCTCTGCTCTCAACAGCAGATGTTCTTTTTCTTGACTTCAGTAGTAAGCTATAATTTTGTTCTATGTCTGATGGATCAGCGTTCAAAATTTCAAAATGAGTTATTGGAGCAGCCTCCTGAGATTTTTGAATAAGGTGGAGCTGGAGTAAATCTTAAAGTCGAGTCATAAAAAAGAAAATTTCATGTCGGATTGGATTTTAGAGATTAAAAGTTCATAGTGTAATGGCTCTGCATTGCTCAATTTTCAATTCCTGTATAGCCTTGACTGGTACAAGAACAGAATGAATTTTTACACTACATAAAGGAAGGCTGGAGATTTTAAGGTGTTGAATCTGGAGTACAAAATTATTAAGTTATCTAATTATTATAAGAGTTCAAAATTATTATCCTGGTCTTTATGCAGGACTAGAAAAGCTGATTATGGTGAATAGACAATCCCTTAGAGGGAAGATAGAGGCATCAGTTACTGAACTGCAAAAAAAAGTAAAACAAAAACCCAACATTTAGCATGAGAAAGGTATCTTTGTTAATAACCTGGGTGATGGACAGACTGCACCCTTGGGAAATTTGCAGGTGATGCAGAACCAGGGCAGTGGCTGCCACAGAGGGTGGTGGTGCTGCCATTCAGAGGGACAGGTCAGAGAAGGGGGCCAGCAGGAACATTTCTAAGTTCAACACAGGGGGAGAAGGTCCTCCCACACCTCAAAGACATCACTGCAGGCACCAGTGCAGACAAGGGGCTGAATGGCTGGGGAGCAGCTCGGCACAAAAGGACCTGGAGGGTCCTGCTGGACACCAGGCTGAATGAGAGCCAGCAGGGTGTGGCTTAGGTTGGTTTTCTTATGGCAAAGAAAGCCAACAGCTCCGAGCTGGACTGCACTGGGAACTGCCAGCAGCTTGAGAGAGGTGATGCTTTGGTTCAGCTCAGCACCAGTGAGACACAGCTGGAGTGCTGGGTACAGGTCTGTGCTCTGCAGAAACAGAGAGAGACCCAAATACTGGTGTTCAAAGCAGGACCACAAAAGTGATTCAAGGCCTGGAGCATCTGTCCTGTAAGGAGAGGCTGAGAGAGCTGGGACTGTTCAGCCTTGTAAAGAGAAGGCTCAAGAGGATCTCATGAATGTGTATAAATACCTGATGTGAGAGTGAAGGAGATGGAGCCAGACACTTTTCAGGGGTACCACTGGACAGGAGGCAGTGGGTACAAGTTAAAATACAGGAATTCCTGTTTAAAAATAAGAAGGAATTTGTTTAATCTGAGAGTGACCAAGTGCTGGAGCAGGTTACGTGGAGAGGTTATGGAGCCTTCATCCTTGGAGATACTCTTTGTTTTCCCCCTGCACCTCCTCCCACAAACACACAAAATTCATGAGGAGGCAAAAAAAGCTGTAGATGGAAAAGTGAAGCCAAGAAAAAAAATCTTTCCAAACAGAGCTGGAGCTATATTAAAATCCAGCTACCAAGGTACTGATTTAAAACATGTAATCCCTTTTCAGACTACATGGATAGTATTTTGGTAGAAATCCAGATAACCTTTCTGTTTCCAGTAACTTTGCTTCTGAAGCGCAAGAGCTCACTTCGCAAAAAATGGGGAAAATATCATTGTTAATACTGTCTATTCTGGTACCTGAGAAAAAATGAGAGATTTTCTGTCATGTACAGATTTGAAAATTCATATGCTGCTCTCACATACATGCCCTCAGCTTCAGAACAAACCCCACACATACAGCATTTTCAGTTTTCACATCCAGGATAGGGGGACTTGAATCTTCAAAGTTACATGATAGATATGAACAGAAACATGGAATGGCAATAAGCTTTTGTGCCATATTACTGTGGACCAATTTTTATAGGTGTCTAAAAATAATAACTCTGTGCATATTGAGATTGTGTTTTAGGACTCCTGGAGGGTTTTATGTGCTTGCTTCTTTTAAATTAACAGTTGGAGTTGAGTGAACAATCTGCAAATAATTATTTTAGATGAAGTTCTTCATTAAAATGCAGAATAGGAGGGGGGCTTAGCTGACAAGAGAAGCTGCAGTACTGCTTTCTATTCCTTACAACTCTGTGGGATGTGAAAGTGATGAACAGCTGAAGTCAATGATTAGAATCTTCAAGGATCAACGTTGCTTTTGAGACAGTTGTGTCTCAGAATGGCGATTTTGCTGGGATTGTGATGTGCTTGCATTTTCATCACAGAAACAGCCCCTGGACAAAATCACCCTGTAGATTTTGACTCGATTCCATCCAGATAGGAGTTGTTAAAATGAACAATCGTGCGTGTGGCTCCTGTGTGCAGCCACCACCTCTCACAAACAGACAGGAGGTTTGGATTTTGAGCTAACAGTAGTCATGGATGATGGATATTGCTTGGTGCTGATGGGGGAGCAGCACAGGGAGTGTCCTTCACCAGAGGACACCGTGCAGTTGGACAGTGTGACAGTGGATCACTTGTGATAAGCTCCCCCAGCATGTTTAGGCTCATGCTCTGCAGTGCATATTTATTTTCCCTGAAGATCAAGTGAAGCATGGAAGAGGAGAGAAAGTAGAAACTGAAATGGAAGTGCTTTGAGTGGTGTGAGCATGTAAGGCACGCTGATTTATCCTGTACCAGTCACAGAGTAAATCCCTTAATCTCTTGATGTGGGATATCCTGTTGGCTTTGGGGCTGCATAGACAGCACCTTTCTTTCAAGATTCTGATGCTCTTTCTTCACACCCCAATCCCCCCTCCCAACCCTGAGTCTTAAAGTTGGGAAGAAGAAAGTGGAAAAGTTATGCAACGGGGTACTGGATTCCTGAGATTCTCAAGGTGCTATTTTTGTTGCTACAGGCATTTGAAAAAATGTACTTCCAATATTTTGTTTTGGAATTATTGCTGGAGTTCTGAAGTCCAGGAATTTTTAGCAAGTCCTCACCATAGGAGCAGAAAGAAACAAATCCAAGATATTTTAATATGGCACACATAGTTCTGTTGTTGCCAAAGGGAAGTGCTCTACTTAAATGTCAAGACAATGTTAGCAACAACTGACCCAAGAGGAATGAGCTGGGGATCCCAGTCCAGTTTCTAATGGTCAAGTGTCTTTCACTGAAAGTTCTACCTCGGTTTTTCAGTGCTTGGGGGGAATTTATGGATGTGGACTCTGCATTCTGCTTGCCTCTTCAAGTCAGGCATTTCAGAGTCCTCATAACAGGGTAGATGAACCTCTGTTGGTCAGCCTGTCTTCTGTGTGCTCTAGAAGGAACCACTTGAGGTGGCAGTCACATAAAGGCACAGAACAATTTCTGGGCCAGCTTTTTGATTTCAAAATGGTATTTCAAAGTGTACCTCCTATTTCTCTTTCATTAGAAGTTGGTGTCTTTTGCTATCAGCTGCCTTTACTAGGGAAATAATTAGGCAGTACTATTTTAACTGATGTGAATCTTCCCATCGTCTCATTTCATCTCATCTGGAGAAATGTTCTCTGTGTTTCTCTCACTTGTCTGATCACCCCTCTTACTAAGAAGCCAACTATTTAGAATCTGTCCCATTCATACTCCCTGCCATATTGGAGTAACATGTCAAAGGACTTTTTTGGCCATTGCCATGAAAATGGAATTTAAATTAGCCCTGCCAGTAAGTTTCTAATACTGCCATAAAATTTTCTATGCGTGTTGATCATGGGTCTGGTTTAGAAGCAGTTTTTTCAGCTCAGTTATAGGACTTTTATCTCTCCAGATATTACTTCTGAGTCCCCAGCTTGACTCCTTACTTCACTTCAATGGTAATTCCTGCCTATTCCTTTATGGATATTGCTGGGTTCTCTATCCAGGCTGCCATTCCTGACATAATTTCAGCTGGCCAGAGTGCATATCAGCATTTAATAACTGATCTTCACCTCCACATTTGATGATATTTCTTCTGTATTAGGGCCAGTGTCTCCTTTTTTTCCTTAAGTTGAAATGCCTCTATTTTTCAGTAATCAGAAGCCTAGTACAGAGCCCTTAGAGCCTTATAGAGCCTAACATTCCTCTGAGTTCCCTTCTGGATTCCTTTCAAGCCTACTTTGTATCCTCTGGCTCTGTCTAGGTTCTCAACTCCAAGCAAAGTTGCTTTGGCCGTGCCAACCCTTTTTTTCTTCCACAACATTTCTGATACAGAACTTTTCCCATCCACAAAATATGGTCCAGGTTCTTGGTATTAAACCATAATCCCTGCAACATCCATTGCTTTGATATTTTAAGAAAATGTCCTTTTCAGTTCAAGGAAAAAAAAAAACTTCATATTTTTTCATTATTTATGTCCATCCATTAGTACTTTTAATAATTTGATATGCTCTCATCAGAGTCTATTTATACCTTTCATTTTTTTATCCTGCATCTAAACTCAACCCTTTCAGTGTGCCATTTGACAGTATCATAGCCGAGCAATTCTCTCTGTAATAATGATATGTACATATATAGATTCTAACTAGCAAATAAAATGGAGTATAAAGATGGCAAAACTGCAGAAGACAGAGGTATTGTACTTACTAAATTTGTGCTTTATGATTTAATTTCGGAGAAAAAGGGAGGAGGAAGAATTCCAGTTTTAGAGAACAAGTACTGAGTTTTCATGACCTTTTTCCCTTGTGAAGTTGTACTTAATTTAGCTATTTGGAAAAGTAGTTGAAGAAAAAGACAGGAGGAATATTCCATCTTGCACAAACATGGACAGAAAACAGAAGCCTCCTCCAGGCAAACAGTCTCAGGAGATGGAGTAAATTGCCAGTCATCCATCTCTCTTTCCTGGATTACCTGATGTATTGGAGCAGTTAAAAAGGAATCCACTGCTTAAATGCAATCAATAATTTGCTTTTATTGTTTTATTTTTCTTATTACAACTTTGAGGTCATGGCTGTAGTCAGGAGCTTACCCTGACACTTTGCTGAGATGTGCTTTCGTTTCAAAATCTAGTGTTTAAAAGGAGGGCAAGGAACACTTTCAAGTGTCAGCTGAATGGCAGAAATGATGACCTAAGTCCAATAATTGTAAAGCCCAAAACAAATAATGAACCTGCATTAGGAAGTGTTTCCCATCAAATGGTGTTTGCTGATTTAGGAGCTGGTGATGCTGGACACAAATCTCTCCTTTTGGCAGAGATTCTCCAAGGCATTTCTGGCAGAGGCTCAGCAGGAGAGTGACAGCATTTGAGGCTTCTGGTGTGGAATGGTTTAACATGGTGACAGCCCAGAACATTTACTTCAAGTATCTCAGAAAGGGATGGGATCTCACATCCTTTCTCAGATGCAAAGGTTGTCACATTCTGTGGGACAACTCTCGCAGTTGGGTGCAGCTTTTTTTTTTTTTTTTCCCCCTGCTCTTCTCTTAAGATGAAGTTTCTTCAGATTTGCATTTTTTCTGAGTAATGATTAAATAATATATTTTTCATAGGTATATGGACAGACTGTATGGGGAGGTGGGAGGGAGGTGGGTGTCTGCTGCATTTAAAAAGCTGTCTTATGCAATGCAAAAAAAAAAAAAAATTAAAACATGAGGAAATGTGTCATGTCTTTGTTACAAAAATTTTATCTGTTGTTATTTGGATCTGATGTATTGGGAAAATGTGTTCTGGAGAACGAACTAGAGGTTTGGCACATGTGCTGGGCTGCTTTGTTTCCAGGACAGGCCTTGGAGAAAGCAGAAGCAGCATCATTGCAGAGCCTGTATTTTCAGCTTTAGAAATTACTTCCTGAGCATGAAAGAAACATCTCTGCACTGTTGGATTTTGAAGCCAGTTCTTGTTTTTTTGCTCTCTCCCTGATAATGAGTCTTGTGGAGAAGAGCATACAGGTCTGCAGCTCCAGCTCTCCCAGCTCTTCAGCAACCTCCAGGACTTCCTTCCAAGTTTGAGGAGTTTTCAGAGGAGTAATGATTTCTTGGATTTTTTACTTTAAGTGATTTATTTTCTGTTGATTGAATAATTTTATTATCTTTTAAAAGGAAAGGCAGAAAGTATAAATCCCATAAAAGAGCAACTGTTCCCTTTTGGAGCACAAAGTACTGATGAAGGAGATCAGCTAGGCAGTGCTCCTGGCATAAATGACATCATTTAGGTTGCAATGGCTTGCAATTGCAACTTAAATGTGTTGCTCTACAGGCAGAAATGCAATTAAACCTAATTAGTCAGTCATTTGTGTTTCATATCCTATGTACACCCTGATTCCCTAATCCCTGTCACTACTGTAAATCCGCTAAGAGCTGGAGCAGGGGAGGTAACTCTGCCCTCATATTGAAGCCATTCCCTCTACCCCTCAGGAAAACTGATGGTCATGTAAAGGAGTTTCAAATTCAAAACATTTTTTTAAATTTTGAAAGGTAGATTCAAAATATTTTTGGCTTTTATTTTGCTGTCAGCCTTGGCTGAGAGTTGTCAAGAAGTTTCAGCTGTTTCAGGAAAAGGTATTTGAGGGTGGCAGGAAGAGGGGTACCACATGATTAACTTTATTTTGCTAAAATACTGCCTAAAACAGTGCATAAACAGGAAAAGTGATATGTCAGATATCTTTTATTTATTACTCTGTTATAAGTAACTGGTATTTCCAAGCAAGAATATTTATTTGACATGTGAGCCCATTTGGGTAATTTTTTTAGCTGCTGTGTTTTGTAGTTTGCCATAAGTGGGAGCATACAATACTTCCAAGGGTGCTCATTAATTGTGGGTTAGCACAATTGTAATTATTGTCTTAATTACTTCCTTGATTGAATGTAAAATGAATAACATACATGGTAGCATTCATGTAAAATACAAAGATTAAAGAACAGGATGATAGGATCTTTGGGAAGAAGTTCTGCACTTCCCAGCAGGAGGACAACTGAAAGAATAAATTTCTTTGATACAGACACATCATTACTTGCTGCTACAGCAGATACAAATTTCCTTTGACATTCCCACTGAAATTAGATCACCTTCCCTCCCTCTGTTTTCTGATAAAATTAGTAAAATTACATTATATTAGAAAGAACAAAAGGAACATGTGACCACAGCAAAGAGGCAAAACAGGTTTCAAAACAGCTTAAATGATGCTTAAATGCTGCTGGACTCCATAGGAGCCCAGTACTAGATACAGTCTAAGTATTTTTAAAATTATTTTATTAGAAATAGGAACAAAATATTTTTAAACTGCTTTCAAAGAGAAGTTGTGGTCTGATAGAGGTTCTGAATTCTTAGGTATACACTGTTGTTGTGGGGTGTGCTGGTTTTTTGGGGAGGTAGCAGAGGACATTGGATAGATGCAGTATAGAAGAATCTATTCCTCTGCCTCAGTTTTTACCTCTTCCACTTCTGATTTGCTTGGCCTACAAATGACAGTGACTAACCACTACTTGAGTTTTGGGGTGTGGGTTTATGGAGCCTTTGGGTTATTTTTGTATTAAAGAACTCCAAAGAGTGTAAAGTTTTACAGTGAATACAACTAAAGAATGTAGGCCAAGGGTGAAAAACAAATGTTTTTTAATTGAGCTGGCACACTCTCAATTTTGAGATTAAAGGGTTCTTCTAGTATGGCATTGTTTCCTTCCTGACTTACCAAACTCAGCCTGTTTTGGGAATTATTGATTTTGACAGTGCACCTGTGCAGACCCAAGGGAATTAGCTTTGGTACTGGGAGCAGTTCAGCCTGAATCAGACAGATATCCTCAATAACATTTCCAATTTCTCAGCTCACCTGACCTGTCTGCTTCCAGCACTGAAGAGACCTTCCCTGCTTAGCTTTGGTGTCTCTGTACTTCACTACATCACTCCATAAGCATCATTGTTACGCCATTCAGCATCTGTTTTATGTCAAGTGTCAGTGGAATTGATTATCTGTGTCTGCTCAGCTATTTACTTGCCTTTTGTGTTCTCATTTTTCCCCCTTCACATATGAGACACTTGGAAGAGGACTAGCAACACACATGTGAGGAATACATGGCATACAGTGGATAAAGTTCATAGAAGATAGACCAAATTTTACCTCAAAAGCAAACAAAAAATCATCTCAACACAGCTATGTGGAAACTGCACATCCCTAAACACCCTGTGCAGAAAATTGCTTCCCTGCTCTGCTGTGGTGTCAGCTACTGCCTCAGCACCACCCAAATGTGCAGCTCAGGTCACAGGAGTGATGCTCCCTTCAAAACAGCTCCTGGCACAACTCTGCCTTCTCCTTCTGCTTACTCTTGCATGGATACAAAAAGTCTTCTGAACGAGTGGACCAGATTTAATCCTACCCATAAACTATTACCAACACTGCCTCAGTAGCCAGCTGCAGGGTGTTTATCACAGATGAAGCTGTGGGAGCAGAAAGAAAGCTGCCTTTGATTTACCAGTCTCAGATGACGTAGCAAGGATGTCAGGAAAATCACTCAAAGCTCTGCTAACTGACCGGTGTTACTGGGATTTTAGGGAAGTAGGAATGGCATGATGTTGTTTTGGCACTGCTCCTTTTCCCCCGTGGTAGATGTGTTGTAACCCTTTTTGGAAAGTGCCTGTGTTTTGCATGTCAATGTGCTAATCAAGTTTTAGGTAAATGGAAACACAAAAGACTTAGTCATTGCTTCAGTACTTTTCTCAAAAAGCTCAGTTCCAGCTGCATGCACAAATACTTTGCTTGTACATAAATCCCCTTGCTGTAACAGAGCTTGCAAAGCACAAAATAATTTTCCCTGGGATATTTGTTTGGATTATTTTTTTTTTCCTGCATTATTTCAGACAGGGGAGAAGTGCCAAAGAGTTTGTGTGCTTGGATGTGTATGGGTCAGTAACTGAATGCATGTTTTATTATCCATAAATATCTCCATTTTCATATCATTAATATCTCCATTTTCAGACTGGAGATATTGTGGCACAACTCAGGTGAATCTGTGCCACTGTCAAAATATTCTGATGTTTATCCCATCTGACTGCACTTTTCTTGAAGCTACTGTGTAGCTTGATTATTAGAGCATTTAAGGTATTTGCTGACTTTCCTGCAACACTCCAAGAAACAAATATTGAAAAAAAACAAACCAAAAACAACAACAAAAAAAAAGCCAAAAAAACCCCAAACCAAACCAAAACAAAGAAGAAACCCTGCCCCCCCCACACACACTGAATTAGAAAGGAACTGAGACTAAGAAGGAGATAATTCTGAGAGGGGACACTGTTTTGCAGAGCAGCCTGTATGGAAATGGAAGAGCAAAATTAGAAAAAACAAAAAGATGGTATCTCCCTGTCTCCTTTTTGCCAGTTCAGGATTCATCAGTGTGGGTTCTCCTGCATCACTTTCCAGTCAGGCAGCAGTGGAAGTGAGCAGTGCTGCTGTCAGATGTCTTCCACCCCCTTCTTATTCTTTTATATTGAATTTAAATATTTTGAAAGTTAATACACTTAAATTCACATGCAGATTTTAACAAGAAACCCAAGTTTGTGGGTTTCAGTGTAAACCATTAGAATGCCAAGTAACTGAGGTTAAATTTTTGAATGGTTGTTTATGCCAACAATTTATAAGAGTGGAGGAAATAAACCTTTCTGAGCAGCTTTCCTAACAGAAAGTGTGACTTAAGCCAACAGAAATGTGCAAATACACAGCTTAGTGCCAAAACTGCCTTACATGAATTGGATTTATTATACACCAGGCAGAAAGAAATTCAAACACTCACTTCAGGCCGCATTCTGTGTTGAGATTTGAGTAGGGGGGTGTTGTGTGCAATCTGTGTGAGATAAACTGCTTAGGAAATTAAACTTTGGAAGAACCCCCCCACTGATGACATTTTTTTGCTGTCAGGCTCATGTGATTGCTTGTCTTTCGAGTGTGGGTGAACTTTCTGCACCCTGACATTGCAACTCTGCTCAGTGTCACAGCTACAGTATGTCAAGCTCATAACAAAATAAACCTCCCACCGGAAACAGCTTCACTTTGAAGTTCACAAACTTGCTCTAGTTTTGGTTTTAAAAGAGCAGTATCATATATCAAATACACTAAAAAGTTATTTCAAGCTACTTTCCTATGATAAAGCACTATGGTTTGGCCACTGCTGTAAGTGCAGATGTATTCATTGCATTCCAGACTTTGCCAGCACTTTATTTTATTTATGGCTTGCTCCATTCTGCTTTATTTGTAATAAGTGTTGGTAAAATCTGTCACATTGCTCCATGCTAAAGACTTCAACACAGTGGTAAATTAAATTTAAAGCTTTTCACGATGATATATGTGCTGGATTGGATGGCACAGCAGAGGACTCAGGGGTTAGCAAAAAGGCAGGTTCACAAATGTGAATTAGCTACCCTTTGTCAGAAATCATTTTCTCCTGATGAAATTGGAAAGTAAAAGCAGTAAATGGCAAAGCTCAGCTGCAAGTCCAGTGTGTTTCTCCATCAGCTGACAGTGGGGGCACTGACAGAGCCCTTGCTTGCAATGGCCCCATTTGGTGAGATGCTCGACTGTAAGCACAGTCTGAAGTCTGCACGTGGCTTCTTGTGCTTCCCCATTTCCCTTGAAATGCTTTCTGTCTCATTGTGGTGACAGTGAAAATGTGGCTAAAGGATATTCTCTTGAAATAATTACAACTGTACACACCTCTGCTTGGGTTCTGAAGGCTACTGTAAAGGCAGCAAAGGACCCTAATACAAGAAACAAACTTGTCAATACCATTATTACTGAAGCAACAGTGATAGAGTAAACACCTGCTTAACTTGCTTGATGGGAACCTATGTTCCTAATTTTTTTTCTCTTTTTTGAGAAAAGATAAATCTTTTTCTCTTCTTTTCATCTTTTTTGAGAGGGTAAGATCATGCTCTCTCAGTGATCCACAACTTTGCAAGGCTGTTATATCTGTCATGTAATCAAATAACCTGTAATTTCTTGCCATTGATGATCCTACAACAGAGACTTTATCTGGAGCCTTTGTAATTTCTGTTCTTCCCAGAACTCTATTTTTTTTTCTTTTCCACCTTTGCACTTTTAGCCTAGTGGAAATATTTAATTAGCTTGTTTCAAAATAGCCTATAAAAATGTGAGTCTAGCATCTGCATTGTGAACTTTTGGTTGAGCTTCTGACTGCGATTTTTGCCATTATTGTAAAATCTGTGGAGCTGCCCCCAGATGAAGACACTCGGCCTTCAGAGGAAGCTCCCCAGCACCCTGTCCCACACTTGATAAGCACACAGCTCTCAGCTTCACCAGTGGGATAAAAATGCACCTTGTAAGAGCTTCAGCCCTCAGTGCATGAGGCTGGGATTTCCAGATTTTGCCTTCCCTGGCTGGGGCTGCCCAGATTGTGTCAAGGCCACATTCTTTGCACTGCCAGAGGTGTTTACTGCACTATCAGCTGGGAATTGGGAAAGGGAGCCCTCAGGGAGGGGCTGGCACACAAACAGGGAAAAGGAATCATCTCAAGTGGCCTGACCCCATACATGTCCTTGGGTTTATATCCTTTTTTTTTTTTTTTTTTTTTTAATCAACAACTTAATATTGAATTCAGGAGGCTGAAATAATTTTAAAAGCCTTTCAGTTTAGCTTAACTTCAGATAAGTTTAGAGAAGTCCTTTGGTGCAGCCTGCCAGCCTGCTCTGCTAGTTTAGCTTGCTCAGCTCCAGTCTCCAAACTGAAATATGGAAGGATTTCCAAGAGAGAAGAGGGCAGTGAAGGGGCAAGGGACTTCCCTGAGTATTGACTTCGAGTGGGAAGTGCACAAGTAGTTGGAACAGCAGATTAATTGGCCCAAAGGAATTTTCATATGTACCCAGCAAGGGAGGAGACAGCACTGATTAGAGAGAGAAATGACTTGCTTAGAGAGCAGAACAAAGCAACTGGAAAACAGGAAATAGCATTAGGAAATGCTCCCCATGCAAGAACAAACAAATATTTGTACAGGAGAATCTGCAAGTGGCACTGCTTTCCTCCCACACTATGTACGGTTGCCAAAGCGATGGGCTCCCTGGGAGTAAATCACATTTAATGTATGCATAGTGGATGTCAGTGTCTGAATAATCCCCACAAACCTTGAAAATTAGATAAATTTCACAATCCTGAAATTTTGGCTTTGTGTCTGGACATAATGTGAATGAGAAGCTGAAAGTTCATTAGAGTGGAGCCAGTAAGATTTTCCTGGGAATGTTGCTACAGCCATTTCTTTTCCTAGCTGGGGAGCTCCAGGGTCTGCAGCAGCTTCAGGAGGTAAAACACACACTTGTCATACACACACAGGGAGGAAAACTTTCTTTGAGTGGGTGATTGGCATGGATGGAGAGGCATCTTGCTGATTTTGAAGATAACACAGTCCTCAGGATGACCACTTAGCTGTAGGGGTTGTATTTGACATGAGTTCATTGAAATATTACCCTGGGACCAGTGAAAGAAAGCATGAAAAATTTTTATTTATTGGTGAACATAAGTTTTACTGGAGAGTGCTCTAAGCAGAATCGCTGGGTGGGACTCAGTTGTGAACTCTGGAAATTGTTTATATTTAAAACAGACATGATGTGATGCAGACCTGAGAGATAGGAGGAGAATTCAGAAAATCTTCCTTGTCTGTCATGTGTGCAGCTTTAAGTTTATTCTCCTACATCTCCAAGTGGCAGCTTAATACCCATAAAATTATGGAAGGATGGTTTTGTTGTTTATGCATTTTATGAAGTCAATAAATAAACCTTAAGCAGAAGTGATTAAACCTGAAATGGCAGCAGGGAATAGCTGTATCTCTTCTCCATCCTCTGATTCATTCCTAAGTCAGGATTTACGACTAACTCAATTAAATACACACTTTCCACATAATTGCCCATGTGCTAGCAGAAAAGTAGTCAGTTGTCAGGGATTTTGTTCATTTCTGGGTTGGCTGCCTGAGAACATAAGGAATTGGGAAGAAACTGTGGAATTACCCATAAA
Organism: Poecile atricapillus; assembly: GCF_030490865.1. Lineage (NCBI taxonomy): Eukaryota > Metazoa > Chordata > Aves > Passeriformes > Paridae > Poecile > Poecile atricapillus. The sequence continues at coordinate 2,148,868 of NC_081266.1, read as the reverse complement.
TTTTCTTAATTGAGTTGAGCATAAGCTTTCAAGCTTAAGATGTGAGCAAGGAAAACTTTCCAGTTTCCAGGCAGAGCTGTCTCCTTGCAGTTATTTACACAGTGCTGCTTTGACTTGCTGTTAAAAAATTACACTGAGGCAGAGATTAGGAATTCAAAGAGCAGTTTTGTAAGGAAAAAAAAGCCTCGGTTTCATTCAGTAAAGAGGAGATGTGTTAAAGGAGGGAGAGAAGGGGGGGAATAAGCAGGGCAAAGAAAAAGGACAATTACTTCAGGCAGGTTTGAATATTCAGTCAGGGAAACCTTGATCCAGTAGAGCACTAAGAATGTGCTTTTTTACAATATTTTGGTGAGAGAATGGAGAGCATGTGGCCCTAGATGACAGGTCAGCATCCTCCTTCCATCCTTCTCTCTGCATCATCACCCATCTCAGGTGGTTCTAATTTTTTTTGAGAAATACTGTTGAGGGGATTGTGTTTCTGTCACAAAGCTGCTGTAAAATTTCTAATCCCTTGTTAAAAGCAACTCACCTGCTCCTTTTTTTCAGGATGTGCTTCATGGAGGACACGTCCATCCTTTTAAAATTTGTGTTAAAGCAGTGCTCTGCTACCCTTTCCTGTATTTTGATGTGAATTGTTAACTGAGATCAGAAATAACTGAAGATATCTTTGATAACTGGAAAATGTACTTCAGTACAAAAAGATGCCTGCTTCTTGTCCATGCACATGTGTTCATGGCATTATTTTAGCTGATCACAGATAAGGTAACTTACATTAATGACTTAAAATACTGGCATTTCTCATGAAAACACACCAATTTTTTCTGTGCCACGTGGCACGTAATACTTAGGAGCAATGTTATGCCTTCTATTAAATATAATTTAAAATTGGTACCTGCAGCTTATAATATTATCCCCACAGGACCTGGACATCTTTTGTACACCCTCTTTGGTCGTTTCCCACTTGTCATAATGAAATGTTGGTGAAAGGTTTTGCCCAAACTAGCACAGAATTCCTTTCACTGTGCTCCAGATCAGCATGGAAGCAGCCAAATAAATGAGTGGCGTATCTTCCACACCCTGCAAAGCAGTGCTGGGAGTTTTGTGTCTTTCCCTGCAGTGGGAAATGGGAGATTTGATCCTCACACACAAACTTTGAGCACCTGACGGTGCCGAGGTGAGCTAAGAGAGGAGGATGCAGTGCTCATTGTTTGATGCTTGGCAGCAGTCTCTGAACCTGGGGTGCCAGGGCTGCTCAGCAGCAGAAAACAGAGGTGAGGGGCTGAATTTTCCTGCACTGCTGGTGCAGAATTGCTCTGGGCTGAGCGTGCTGCCGGCAGGTTTTCAGTAACACCAGCCTGGAGCACACACACACACCATGAAACTCTGCCTTCCTCCCCCTCCCGCCCAAGGCTTTTTGCTTTTTTGGGGGAGGTGGTGGTTGTTTTTCTGTGCCTGCTGACGTCAACAAAATTGCCAGATGGCATTTCAATGCTTTGCAAAGAGACAGGAGCCTTTTATTACTGGGGTCACGTGGATTCCATTCATTTGCATTCCCAGAAGTGGTCTAAAGCTTTTGCTCACTGTATAGGCAAAGAGTGCTCTGCACCTTCCAGGGACTCAGACTTCTATGGGATATTGTTGCCTTGTGAATCCTTTAAGGGATGCAGAGATGAAGGCTTTACTTCGTGTTCGCTTGGCTAATGTGGAAATATTGAAAGAAATATTCAATATCGGAATACTGAAAGTCTCTAGACTTTGGTTGTGCTTTGCAGAGGTTTCGTGGGTTTCTTTTTGAACAACAAAGGAATACTTTTGTGAATTTAGGGTAATAAGCAGACTTTGGGTTTAGTTCTAAGAGGGTTACTTATGGTCTCTCAGGCCCAGATGACTCAGTAGCTTGTGGAACAAACAAGTCCAACACTGATAAATATCAGCAGAGAGGAGGAGCCATCAGGATTTAGATTTTGAAGGTTTCAGGCTCTATCACTAGAGCTGGGCTGTGACATGATCGATGCATTGAAATGGAACAGAGTCCCTTTATACCCCTAAACAGATGACTGGGAGCTCAGTACCAGATGCACAAGATTAAACCAATTTACTTTGCTGTGCCTGAGCCATCTCCACAGCAGCTGGGCAGGGGACATGGCAGTGTTTGGAGGCCAGAACAATCTCTTACTGACGTAGTAACTCCAGTACTAGCCCTTGTCTGGCACCTAACCCAGAAGAGAGGGAGTTTATGAGTAGATTTTCAGTAGACCTTGGGGAAATGAACCTGGAGAAACCTGCGAGGCTCACAGGGGAACATGTGGATGTTGGAGAAGGGAAAGCCACACTTAATTTTGGGCAGCATGAAGACTTCTGCTTCTTGCAGATTAATTGATCTTTGGAGTAGTTTCTCAGGTTAAAGGGAGGAGAAATGTATTTCTGCCTGAGAATGAAAGGTGGGAGCACCTTTTCTTTTTCCTTGAAGCAAACACAAATAACCTCTGTTGGAACTCATGGACTCTGTGGTGATGTAGAAAGGAGTCTAAGTCATCTTGTTTTGACATCTACATCACAATTTGAAACTAAACCTCCCCTAAACCTGTCTGAGATTACCGTAGGCTGCAGAATGAGCAATAATCTGAGCTCACAAACCAGATTTTAATACATTACTCTTTTATTTTCTACCAGTTTCAGCTTTCAGATGTGCCTCTTGGTGCCTCCTTGCTTTGAGTACACTGCAGTGACAAAGATGTGTGTAAGTTCCCAAGGGCCATAAATCTGGAAAAAAAAAATATGGGGCAGCATAACCCTATGATCTTTCAAAGTGTGAATATTTTATTCCTTAACAAAGTGCTATTGAAAGGATCTTTGAAATGCAGCATCACAAACCTCCCCTTTCCTGCTTGATAAACCATGTGTTAATATTGCTTACCCTTGTCTTACCAATTTCCCAGCTGTATGACATGCTCTAAGTTCTGGTGATTTATCATGGTGTTCTGTGTATGTTAAGTATTGTTGCAATTCACATGGTGTTAAGTGGTTGCAGAAGAACACACAAATAAATATAGTGAATTATTGGACTCTTCAAATTTGGTGCCATTATATTCTTGACTAGGAAGTGGAGAAATAATTTTAAACTGGCTCAGAGCAGACTGGGTGATGCTGCAGAGTACGAAGAGTAATAACCAACTTGACCCTGCTTTCATAACTCCATTCTTCAACTGGGGGAAGAAAATGTAGAATTTCTTTAGGGCTGGCATCTCAGGGAAAGTTATTGCTCATGCTGTGCTCTGATACCTAATTTAATTTCACCGGGGAGTAGCGATCGGCGTTCACATCATGATTCACAGATCATGGAGCAGGAAACAGCCTGTCAACTTCTAGGGAGCTGAGAAGGGGGGAGAGTTGCTTAGGGAAAAACAAAAATCTGTTTTGTGAGGGAATTCAGCTCATGAACACAGCAGGCAGGCTTCAGTTCTGCTGTGACTCCTGGTGAAGTTAGAGGAGTCACTCTGCAAGATTAATTCACCCCTTTGTTTTTCAATTTGTAAGGTCTTGAGTGCAGATGAGTCCTGTGGTGGATTAAACACAAAGCAAACAAGCAAAAGATAAATATCACTCTTTCTCATCAAGAATCAGAGGCTTTTGAGACTTCAGTTTGAACGTGCCCCCTCCATCCCAAATTAGCTGTATTCCACAGCCTGATATCAGCTTGTACCCAGCTGAAGAGATGCAAATGTGAATACTTTGCATCTTTTTGCAATTCACATCAATAGCTGAAAGAAAGCAGGCTTACACTAACATGCATGTGGAAACATTGCTTTTTGTGCTATGTGTGTTGATGTTCCTTTATTAGCATTTTAATGTGCTTTCATTTTCTATCTTCCATTGTTATTTGTTTGTGAATATTCTCAACAGCTCTTTTTTGGGAAAAAAAAAACCACAATAAACTTCAACCAAGTTTAGAAAATACTTTCATGGTAAAACACTGCACAATTACAGGTAGAATTCAGCATCTTCAACAGCTCTGATGACAGAAATAGATCATGGGGAGAAAAAAGAGGCCATGTATATGTTAACCTTGTGTGTAGGACTTATTTCTCTGAAAGGAATTCTGCTTTCTTAATATAGCTGTCAAGCACTGCATGTATTGCTGGGGAGTTTTGTGTTCCTAGAGAAACTTCTGTAATCCTTCTGCTATGGAATATTTTAGTATGAGAGGTCAGTTCAAAACTTTATGAGGCTCCCTCCACCTCCCCCAGTTGCAGTAATTTTTTGTTGTTTGTACAAGATTTGCAAGATCGTTGGAAAGAATTTGAGCAGTAAGAGATTACTGGGCTAACATATAAAAAACATGGATTAAGATCTTTTTTCCTCCCAAATCGATGATGGCATTTCATGGGCACAGCAGAGCTCCAGTGCTGATTTGAAGGAAGAGCAGTGCCATCTGGTGATCCCTGAGCAAGGCTTTTCTGCACCTAAAGCTTCAGGATCATAAGGCCCTGTGTGAAAAGTTCTGCTCAGCTGTGCCATGGTTGTTGCCTTGCACCCTCTCCTGAAGCTCTGACTCCCCTGAGGCTGTCCCCAGGCTCAAGGTGTCCTAGGTGGTGGGCTCATTTACAGAAACATTTGTGCTCTAGCCTGGAATAGGTGTTCAGACTAGAACTCCTGTCATTTTCTCTCTCCCATCCCCTTTTCCTGGTCTGCTTTTCACTGGTGCAGCTGGATGTCCTCACAGCAGTGCTGTCTGACCCTGGCTCCTGCTCTTTCACCTTCTGCTGTGCTGCTGCCCCTGCCAGGCGCTGCTGGGCAGGCAGTAACCCTCAGAGAGAGCAGGGACATTTTGGGCTCCCTTCATCCATCCATCCATCCATCCCCTGGGAGCTGCCAGCCAGCCTGGCTGGGTTTCTGAGCGAGGCTGTGGCTCATTTCCAGCACCAGACCTGCTCTCTGATCTCCTCCCTCCTTATGTCCTGGTCAGTAAGGAAGGGCTGGCGTGCAGATCATCACCAGTGCTGCTGCTGCTGCCCGAGGGGAAACAGAGTTCAGCCTGATGCTCTGGAGCCATGTGGGCTTTTCTGTGCCTGTCAGCTTGCTACAAGGAGAAAAGGTTGCGTTATGTTAAAGGTGGAGTCATAAATTGTTTACACAGAGCTAAATGAACATCATTTTACAAGCAGAAATAGTTACTGTGTGTGGTTAGAAGTCTGCCCATGGACAGGTTTTATTTAAAACAATTTATTTTGTGCACTTTATGGAATGTCCTTTGGCTGGTTTGCATTTAGGCTGGTCACATAAGCAAGCCCTCAAAGCAGACCCTAAATTTTAGGTAGGGTCAGAACATGGTTTTATCTTGTTTGACAGGTTTCAAAATATAACCAAACCCACACAAATCAGGTTTCAGAGTTGAATGTGAAGTCCTATTTGTAACTTGTCTGTTTATTTTTAAGGTAGCATGGGCCTATACGGTTGTCTTTATACACAAAACATTAAATAGTCTTTAGAGACTTTGGAGACAGTTTTTGATTTGCACCTTTGTTTAAAAAAAGTCAACTAAATGTTAATTCATTTATTTCCAATTAACTCCCCTTGCCTTATTTAAACTGAGCTATTAACGTGTGTGAGGTGTATAACTGTGGCTCTGTATAGAATTAGATAATTATATAGTTAGTTATGACTTAAAGGCATGTCTATATTATGCCAGAAAAATGCCATCCTAATTGAAGGCATTTTCCTAAAAGGCAGAACAAAGTGGGACCTCATCACGTTGCCTTCTTGTGCCACCTTGATTTTGTTGATAGGCAATCAAACACGTTTCTTTGATCTGTCAGTGAAAAATAAAAGGGCAAGTGGATAAAAGTGTTGTGCATAACTAATTTGGTTGGGTATTTCATTTTGCTGTAGCATAAATATAGAACACTTCAGCTTTACTCTCCACGGTAGTTGTAGCTTGCATTAAAAGAGGAAATGGATACAAATACATTTTTACTTAGATTAAGAGTAGTCTTCAGATTCCTGGCAAAATGCCAACCTGTTGCACAGTGAGCATTATTGATATGCATTTTCTGCTCTGTGTTAGCTAGAAATGACAGTAATTAAAAGAACAAATCATTTAAATGAAGTGATTCTTCTTTCTAGAGTAGCTTGTTTTGTGGTCGTGTTGCCAAAAGTCTCTCAAATGCATTAGAAGAGAGTGTACAGAGAGAATTGATCAGCAATTTTTGGTTTTGTTTTTTTTTTTTACTTTAATGGGATAAACAGGATATCTGCAGCCACTTGTAACACTCAGATGGAAGCAGTCAGAAAGATAATAGAGAATTAGGAAGACAGAATCCATATGCTTCATCAGCGGATCAGTCAGAGCACCGTATGGCAAACAATTTAGCTTGTGGTCTGCTTCAATTTGTTAACAAATATGTTTACATAAAGCATTGTGATGAGAGATGTGTGTGACTGTTCACCAAGGTCAGGGGTATGAAGTGTTTTCTTGGGATTAAACTGGTCTTTTGTCTCTGTTGTTAAACTGAATTTGGGAGAGATCTTTTGCTTTAATACCCTGCCTTGGTCACAGGTGTTAACAAACCTGAATATTGAAGTCAGCTCTGGAGTCCAATCTATTATGGATCCCATTTAATTCAACTGTGAGCCTCTGACCACAATAGACACACTAAACCTCTACAGAAGTCTAATGCTGAAAACAAAGTAAATGTGAGCACCAGGCTGTTCTTCATAAAGAGAAGCCACAACCTGTTTGAAAAAAAACAACTGAGGAACTTCATCATTTTCAAACTAAAGATTTAAGTTTTGAGAAGTTGATGCGATTTCTTGTTCCTACCTTTTAGTGAAACTGTTCTAAAACTGCTGAAGCAAAGCCAAAATAAGCCCCTTCTGTCACCAGAAATTCCAAAACCAATCACTCTTCTGTCAGTACAAAATAATTTTTGTGTTTGCCCAAAGTTGTCAATGCACTCTGAATCCTTGAGCTGCCTAGTTGGAGCTGCTGTTTCCCGTTTGTGAGGACACCACACTGTTCTCTGTGTAAGAGAGCTCTGTGGCACAATCATGTGATAATAAATCTCGTCAGCAAATAGCTCAATACTGTGTGCACCAATTAGCAGATCAGTTCTGAGCTAAAATATCAAGTCTCTGTATTGATGTATCATCCAAAGTCTTTGATTTTAGGTGGTGAAACAGATTTGTATGTTGATACTTCTTTTCTATACCTCCTTTTAAAAAATCAGGTAAGACTTTTAACCTGTTTATTGGGACCCATGCAGACTACCTAATCAGTACTAATAAGTGCTTCTATTGCACTTACTGGTGCATCATCACTGATTTATTACTGGACTAGATTCAGATGAACCTCTGAAGTTCAGCTTCACGAGAATATTTAACATTTTAAAAACCCATGTGCAACCAGCAGTTGATTTTTCTTTTCTTAATGTCCACATCTGATCAGAAAACATAATTCACTGTGGAGACAGAAATCATTATCTAATGTGGTTCCCAGCATAAGCCCAGTGCTTCATGATCTGTGTCTTGTTTTTTTTGGTCTCTATGGTTCTGTTGCCTTTTGTAAATATGAGTAGCTGCTGCTGTTATATTTAGCTGTGAATTTGAATCCAAGCTTTCCAAAAACACAGAAGTGTTTGGCCCTGATAAAATAGTGCAGACCCTGAGCCAGAAAGTCAGAGTTCAGTATGGTGAGATAGTAATGATGAAGAAGTACAGATTGGGTCTATCTCTAATTAGAATTGAGAAGCAGACAGGGTGTCATAATTAGAAATATTACATGCATTTTACATTTTTCTTTTTCTTTAGTGCAAGTCTCTGCTTTTTCTAAAATGCACTGCTCACAACCTAAAGGACACAAGATGAAAGTAAGACGTTCCTTAGATTAAAACTGTGCACAAGAAAAATCAGTCACCAGCTGCATGGAAGAACTTGGAGATTGCTGAAATGACTTAGAAAATCCCCCAGCCTTTAGTGTCCAGTGTGTAGATTAAAGGCCAGAACAGCAGTGGCTGAAAATGGCCATCTGATGCAGGCACTGACCTGTGGTTATCAGCTGTGTACCTTCTATCTCAGCAGGCAAAATTTTTATTTTATTTATTTATTTTTTCATTTATGACAGCAAAGGCAAAATAAACCCACAGTATAAACTAACCTAGTGTGTCTTTAAGTTGGTCCTTGCAGGTCAAGGATGAAGTAGGTTGAAAGCAGTCCTCAGGGCTTGCCAGTCTGTCAGTTTATATTGGTGGTAAGTGAAAAAGAATATTTTAATATCATAGCAGGCACGTAGAGGATAGTGGTTTATATTTCTTGCATATGAATTACTGTTTCTGTTCTGATCTTCACTGAAGAGTCTGCCTGTAAATAATCCAGGAGAGGTGGGGGATTTTCACGTCTAGTGCATGCTTAGTGTGACTTTTGCAGGTTGTGGCTTTAGATGTTAGTAGCTTGTACTTTAGAAAAATAATAGCTCTGCAGCAGCTGTGATGATGGATTTGGGGGCTGCAAGTCCCTAGGGCTACAGTTGGGTTTTTTGAATGAGTCATAATATAAGAATCCAAAGCCAAGTGTTACAGAAAAATGATTAATTCTTTTCACAGAGGAGTTCATTAGTGACATAAAGTCATGAGAGAGAGGAGGAGGCATCTGTAGCACTCAATGGCTATTAACTGGTATTAGTGTGAGTGCTTGAAATCAGGAGAACTGAAGTAATGCAACCCACAAGGTCTGATGGAGAAGAAAAAAATGTTGAAATTGAACCAATTTGTCTGCAGTGAGGCTCTCACTGGAGTTTGATGTGCAGAGGATTTATCATTTTCAAAAGGTGCAGAATATCACTGCTTGCCTTTGGCTTCAGGGTAAACCTGTCCTTAAAAAGGACCACTAAATATCATTGGTGTTCATGGTCACTGGAGAATTTCATGGGATCCTTCTGCTCTGTTGCTACTGTATATGGAAAAAATGGCCCAAGATATACATCTGGCTCCTGCTGTCATTTCCAAACCCCTGAATCTACTCCAGACTGAGCATTGAAAGCTCTTCATCTACAGCTTCACTGATGATCACTTCCTAGTTTCTAATATTTTTCTTATTCTGGTTTTCAACACTCATTCTTAAAACCTTACCAGGTTTTATTTTTTTTTTTAGTTTATTCTCCTATGGCAACTCCTTTTTAGTAATCGAAAATATACCTGACACTCTATGTAGCAACTCTTCACCCCCAATCTTTTGTCTTCATTTAGAGGCTATATTTATTTGCAATACGTTTTTAATGATACTTGATGATGCTTTCCCACTGTTCAACAGCTCTTAGTGAAGGGCTGAGATGGATGTGAATCCTTAGCTGGGTTTATTTTCATACATATTTCTGCAGTTTGCTCCTAACTGTGATATCTCTTCTCAAGTTTCATCCCAAAAGGGCCTGAAGTACTCTGAAAGGGAGAAAACGTGGCAGTATGTGGCTCCTTTGGCTTTGCTCTGGTGTAACTGAGACTGTCAAGTTGAAAATGTGGGAGGATTAGTTAGTACACAGAAGGCAGAATGGTGATTATTGCTTTCAGTGTGGTTTTTTTTTTAACTCATGCTGTGTATTTGGCTGCTCTGTTTTAGTTCACCGTAAAATTAAAATAGCTTTCTGTGCTAAGCAGGCAGCTGGGATGTTGGAGCTGTAAATTCAAACGGGTAAGGTCCCCAGGTATTAATAAATGGCTTATCTTCCACTGTGTGTGCACCCAGCACCACACTCCTGCTGTGTCCCAGCTTGTGTTACTGCAGCTCAAGTTGAGGCTGAAGACAGCTGTCACTGTTTTCTTCATATGAACACAAACTATCAGCTTCCAGCTACCAATTTGTGACCATCTGATGTACAAATTGGAGAACAATAATGTGAGACAATTGAGGACAGTCTCTGAAGTACAGAATTGTTTTCCTCAGTCTGTGTTACTCAAAGCAGATTTGAGCCCCATTTAGAATTTAATTTTTCCCATCTGCTGTGCTTTAATTAAAAGCAATAATTTTTAAAGTTCCTAGTTTAGTTGTAGTGGTGTCTACTTTTTAAGTAATCAACCCTGACTGTGACTGACTCTGTGATCTGCTCTACATCACCAAGCAGCTCTTTGGGCTGGATAGTCATGATAGTTTAATGGTTTTAGGCAGCCAAACAGCATGGAAAGTCCCTAGGAACTGGGTGACTGAGTCCCCAGGGCTCTGCTGAGAACATCAAATACCAGCGTCAGAGTTTCCACGAGGTTTGCAAGCTGTGACCAGCGGCTCTTAGCCAGGAAGTTCAGCCTGTGCTCTCTCCTCCTTCCAGGAGCTGCTTTCCCTGGATGCTCCCCATGGCATGCCTTGTGCAGAAGGTCATCCCAGCTGTCTGAGTGTCTTCACTGGAGCTGGGATTTCCCAAGGAGCCCAAGGCAGAGCACGTCTATGGCTGCTTGCAGCTTGCCCCTTGCCATGCTGTGCCACCCACCGCACTCTCTGAGACAGCCCTCTTCCCCTTTTCCCTATGCCTTCCAGGCTTTCCAGCTGTGCTCTACTGTGGCAGGAGGAAATGTGGCAAATTAAGTACTACTTTATGTCAGAATTAGTTCGTTTGAGGTCCTTGCTGTCAGCTATAAATGACAGGGATTTAATTATGTTGCATTGGATTGTGTCCAGTACTAGTGTCCACACGGGTTCAGACTTTCCTAGTCTGTAGGTCTTGAATCTTAACAAATCCAGTCCTCCCACTCCTTGAGATTATTTCTGCATCTATCTTTTTATTGTTGCTTGGTTGCTAGTGACCACAAGGATATTTGCTTTTGGCTCGTGTAACAAACATGGAAAAGCCTGCTAGGTGGCTGGAAAGCAAGAACTGATAGTCTCCCTTGAAAGTTGCAGATGGCACCAAAACTGCATAACAGCTCAGATGTGCTCTCTGCTTCTTAAATGTGACCCTTTTCCCTTTGGAATCCTGTGCACAGCACACGAGGGCACACGTGGAGTGTGTGGAGGTGAGCACACTTAGGGCAGCTCCGTGGCAGGCTTCTGACAACCCTTAGAGGTCATGCAGGGCTAGCTTTGGTTTCATTTTTCCCCTTCACAAGTCCCCTTTGGACTTCACAACCAAATCTGGGCAGGGAAAGCAAAAGGCCTTACTGCACCTTCAGTGCCTGCTGCAGATTAAGTGGTACCAGTTTACAAACAGTTTTCAGGATGGATAAAAGACTCCAACAGTCTTCTTGTAAATGTCTGAGCAATTTTTTTCAAACACTGAAATAATTCACCCCAGACAAACACCTGGCAGAATATGTTTCAGTCTGAGCTCTTTGGCTGACAGAGCTGTCACGAAGTGGAAGATCCTGTCATGGAAGAAAGTTAGTCAGCTGTAACAACGAGCTTTGTGAGTGGTGTCACCTAAGGTAGAGGTGCAGGATGTGGGGATTGCAGCTGCCTCCCCAGACAAAGGGTGCTGTAGACAGTGGTGCATTCCACAGATTTTATAAGAAGGGGAAAAAAAGTATTTCCTTCTCAAACCAGTGCCTCTTTCTTAAAGGATGGTGGTGTTGTCATCCTGGTTTTCTAAAGAAAGTAGTCTCACGTGCTCCTCTGTGAGAGTTTCAAACAAATGTGGCAGATGGGAGGAAGTTTCAGAGATTATTATCTTCCTAGAAATTTTATGTTAGCCAATGGTGGGATACAGGAGGAAGGTCCAAATCAGTGGCCTCACCTGGTAGTAGAAAATTGGTAGTTCAATATCCTGTGAGATTACAGAGCCAGCCCTGTATGAGGCTGCTCACCCTTGCACACTGAGGGAAGGAGTCACTGCAATACAGTGAGGGGTTAAAAAGTGCAATTCTTTAGTGAGACCCATTTAGTTAGATACTGTGTTTGCAGAGCTACTTTGAAAGGCTTTCTCTGGCTGCTCTGTGATCCTTGAACACTGGCATCTTCCTGGCATGTGCTCATGCTACAGACACACTTCATGTGGCAGTCATGACATTTTCTGCTCTGCAGATCAGAGTTCAATGAAGTTGCTATCAGGTAGGTCTGCTTTGCTGTGGTGCTGCCATCCCAAGCATCTTGGAACCAGGATTAAAACTCAAATCATTCTGGCTCAAGCAAAATTTAGAGTTTCTTTCATTGTAGACTCATCTTTTGTGCCTGTGTCTGGTTTAAGGCTGTGTGGCTCTGGGTGCTTTAAAGACTCGATAGCAAAGTCAGTGACTACATTGGAAAGGTTTTCTTTGATCAGTGTGATGAGACAACAGGAAGATGCTATTTTCAGCCCTACCAAAGAGTGTGCCTTGCAGAGCCTGTGGCTGGTTGACCTCCGGAGAGCAGTGGGAATGCTGAGCTTCATTAAGCTGGAGAAAAGATTCTCATCAACATCTTTGCTCAAAAGAGAAGAGAAAATCTGAAATCTTGTGTTGGTACAAAATAAAAGAGAAATAAGAACACTCTGGTTCTAGAGTTTTAAATAGAGAAAAGTGAAATGTGAAAGAATTGCATGCAGGCTTTTTTCCTTAGTCATTCAGTGGAAGGTGGAGTAGTTAAGTCTGTGGCGCCTTTAAAATGATTCATTATTTCCATAGAAGCCAATTGATGTTTATCCTTCAAATTGCTCTGTGGACATTAAAATAATGGAGAATTATATTTGCTTTTAATTTTGTTTCCAGACAGCTTGGCCTGAACATTTATGATGTGACTTGGAAACCATATCAAATTGTGATTTATAGTTGCTCGTAATTGTGTGAAGATTGAAGATACTCTGGATGCTGCTTTTCTTTTCTTTTCTTTTTTTTTTTCTCCTTGCCTCCCCCATTCTTTTGCTTACAGAGTGTTCTTGAGTGTAACGTGGTGAAAGGCAAGCATGTCTGCCTTCATTGCTTTTCCTTGTACAAGCCACGGCAAATGAAGATTTTATTTCTCCCTAACATGAGGCTGTGTGAAATGAATTGTGGTTTGTATTTGATAATTGGTTTGGGCTTTTTTTTCCTTGCTTGAGTTCCGACTGGTTTTGTGTTGTTACGATGATCACCCTTTCTGTGGGGTGGGGAGAATGGTGTTTTTTAGTTAAGCTGGATGAGAATCATATGCAAAACATGAATGGGGAGGGGGAAGACTTTTATTTGTTGTAAGGCATCTGTTAAGTGTATGGATGTCAAATCTGCTCCACAGGTGAGCCAACAGGAATAATTCATACCTAAATTTATCTATCAGGTCTTATGGCTAAAGGAATTTGTTATTCCTATTTTCCTAAATTAATTTTTCCTGCACAGTTTTATCCACTTTTTCTGACAAATGAGTAAAAAGCTATTCTTAGAGTTTTGTGCATAATTTAACAAAAGAAAACAAAGGGGATTTTGTGAACTGTAATAGAAAAGCCCAGTGAAGGTTATGTAAATTTTGAACACTTCTCTAGTCGCGTTGCAGGCTCCAAAAGAAATGATTCAAACCTAAAAATTCTAAATTATTATTAAAATTAAAATACTGTTTTCATATTGAATAGAAACAAAAATCATCTGTGTGATACTGGGGCATGCTACTTTTGTGGTTTGGTCCTGCGCATGCAGCAATGCGTTTTAGGGTTTTTGTTTTTTTTATTTCTGTACATAAAAGGAAGCCTCAAAACACACAGAAAGTGCATTTGGGCCCACTTAGGAATTCCAGATGGCACTGTGGCCTAAACCAGCTGTTTTTCAGCATGTAAGGAATTAATTTTTCTTATCTTAGTTAAAAATGAGCCTGCTTAGTTTTGCTTTTGTTCCCAGCCTGTTTGCTTTCTCATTCTCATGCCCCAGAGCATTTCAGTTTTAGTCACTGCATGACATTGCTGAAATCAGGGCTGGAATGAAGTCACAAAATGAACAGCAAGCCAGTCTTATCCAGAGTTTATGGGAGGGAACTGCATTCACAATTATTGGCATAGATGAGTAAATGGACACTGACCATTGTGAAATTAAGTTCACCTTATCTTAGCTCCTCGTTGTTTTGTTTTGTTTTATCAAATTAGTTGTTGGTTAGTTGTTGATTGCAAATGTAGTTCATGCCACTATTCCCAAGCATCCGGCCTTGGAGCTTCAATGAGTAAAGTGGTTTGGAAAGAATCCAAATCAGTTCATGCAGAGTCTGTGCACATTAGTACAAAACAACTTACAAAGACTGAGCATGGATTTTGTATGAACTTTTACCCTAAAAGAAGACTCCCTGCATAAATACCTGTGTGCACATGTGTGTGTGTGCAGATATAGAATACATACACATCTATGGGATTACATTAATCTCAATTTTTCACCAGTTTACTCTCTTGCTTTCACATCATCATAGTGATTTGCACTAAATTCCAGGTTTCCTTGGCCTTCAGGGAAACACATTATCTACTTTCTGAATAATGGTCTGCAAAGCATATGCAGTTCTCTATTGTTTTTCAGTAAAGACTCTGAAAAGTAAAATATTTTTAAATGCTCTCATTCGCTCAATTTGTAGTAACTTTCAGAAAATAATAATTTAAATACCTGTAATTTGCCTAGTCTGAGTAGTCTGATCCTGCTCTAAATTGGCCCTAAGATAGATGAATTCATACTTCTTCATACTTTTTGACTCACATAACTGAGCCTGGCATTTGATTGGGATAAATCTGCCAGGTCTCAGAGTTAAGGCAGGGGTCACCAGCACACATGACAGCACAGGGAGTTGGAGGCCTGTGGCAGAAATCTGCCATGGAGGAGGGATCTCTGTCTCTCTCCACTTGGTGCTAATGCTGGAGAACAACGCTGCAAAAATCTCTGTACTGCTCTACAGAATCTCTGCTTATTGCCTGCTGAGTCAGACTTGTTTACTTCATAGAATCATTAATCTCTGTCTCTAATTGGTGGTCAACAACTCCAGGCTCCAGGCTTAATAGAATTTCAAACTGTAGATGACACAATTTTGCTGAAAATATGAAGCTTCTATCGCATTTTGAGTGACGCATTCTGCCTCACTCCCCTTTGATCTGTTTGCCATGGCTGAGGTTAAGATAGATAATTAATTACTCCCATCCCAAGCCTTGCCCTTTAATTTAAGAATTTTCTTTAGCATCTGCCAGAATCTTCTGCATGCACTCCTGAGACATTAAGCAATGAAGGATCCATTAATTTAAAATCAGGCATTAATTTTTTTCAGGAGGATGAAATAGCACTCCAGTAGATCAAGAAGTTTCTGGTTTGTTATTTCACAGCATGGGAAAGAAATGTGGGAAGAGGCTGGTTTTCTGGCTGCAAGAGAGGATGGTGAGTGAGGAAGCCTGTCTTCTGGTCCTGCAGCTTACCTCAGTCTCAGCAAGAAGTAGGACACGAGGAAGGAATCAGTGGAGTGAAACATCTATTTGCCAAGGGCCTGATGTTATGCAACTGGGAAGACAGAGGGAAGAGGTTTAGCTATACTTAACTAATATATCACTTTCCTCAAAAGTACTTTTTTATTGCCTGTAAAGCCTTTTCTGAGAACAAAGCAGTGTCAAGTTGTGTTCCTTGTGTTTTGAGGTCCATGAGCGCTGTCACTGATGAGTCATTCCTGGCTGGGGCTTTAATCACTCTCCTTCTAAGTCTGACCAACTCTCCATGCTCTTTGCTTGCAACTCCAAGTAACTTGTGTGCTCTTTTCACAGACATAGCTTCCCCATTTAGCAAAATATGTCTTTTAGCTTTTTCTAAGAAATACATGAAAGCAAATTAGTACGAAATCTGCTGCAATGGTCTCTCTGGGAAACTGCACGTACACCTACTAAGTTCCAAACAGTAGCAGCAGGACTGAGCTGATATGTCAGAGACACGACAAAGGGAAAGTGGTCACTCTTGGAGTGCCTTGAATTAGCAGCTCCATGCAGAATTTATGGTGGGTTTTAGTGCACCACCAAGTGAGGCTGAAATGTCACTTCTTCCTTGAAATTCCATATGCCTCCTGCCTTTTTAGGTGTTCTATTTCTGTGTGCATCCAAGTCTTGCTGTTCTTTATTAGGGATGAAAGATGCTCACTCCTTTGCAATTGTATTATATAGCTGTCAATTCACAGACTTGAAAACTTTAATGTTTAAAAAATCCACTTTTTCCTCCATTTCAGTTTTGGTATAGCTGCCCAATATGCAATTGCTTGGAGAAGAATGTTGTTGCTATCATACCAGAATACTGCAGTTTAGTTGCACAGAGATATTTTACAAATTTCAGTATATGCTTGGGGTTCATTTCATTCATCTAGGCATAAGCACTAAAGATTAGTTGTTCTAGGTTTGTTGTTCTGTAGTTAGTATTCAGGCATCTCTCAACAGAGTCTCCTCCCATTCTAAACCATGTCTCCAAAATTATTTGTGCAAATTTGCCCTGGCTGTTGACCATGTCTCCATAGGGAGCCTGAACAATTCATTCAGATGGGTTAAGTCAGGTGCAGATGGTGAAGGCTGTGAAATCAGATATGATGGAATTCCAAAGTCTTTGCAGACTGTTGATCCATCTATTCAGCATTGTACTCTGTATTTAAAGAATTATTTCATGTTATTATTTTTCTACCTGCAACCATTTGAACTCTCTTCTCTGTGAAGAGAGCTCACCACAGCTTGAGGTAGTGCCCAGGCTGTTCACTTCAGTTGTCTAACATGGATTATTTCTCCCTTCTTTAGTCTTCTGGCACCAGTATCACCGTGGATATCGCTGTCATGGGAGAAGCACACGGGCTCATCACAGACCTTCTGGCCGATCCTTCTCTGCCCCCCAACGTGTGCACATCGCTGAGAACAGTCAGCAACCTGCTCAACACACAGCTAACCTTCCAGGCCATCCACAAGCCAAGGGTGAATCCCATGGTGTCCTTCAGTGAGAACTACACCTGCTCGGACTCGGAGGAATGTCCGGAGAAAGGAGAGAAACTAGCTATTCCCAAGGTGAGTACCGGAGCCTGGCTGTCCCTAAAGGGACATCGCTGGGCTGTCAGGCTGGGAGTTTTGTAGGAATTTGTATCAATTGCCATCTCCTCTTCCTTCCCTTAATTAGAAGGGTGAAACCTACAGAAGTCAATGAAAAAGGTCAATTGATGACCTTCACGTGCTTTGGATGAAGTCTGAACTGTTGTATACCCCACAAACAAACAGAAATATCATCACAGTCATTAGTTTGACAAAGACTGTGAGCTCATGGAAGTTGTCTTGAGAAGAAAAAGAAGATAGAACCACAAATATACATATAATACTGCCTTGAAAAATGGCTTTATGAATGCTCAGGGATCAGAAATAACCAGTGTTATCCACCCACACTTAGCAAGTGAACAGCTAGAAAGAGCACATCAGATTTGAAGTGGTTTGAGTTGTAGGTTTGTTGTTAATTAGCTGTCCTGCATGGCTTGTGTTTCATTTCTGGAACTAAACCAAAATGCTTTTGTACTGCAACCTCCCTTGTAAAATTAAATATAGGCAGAGTGCATTGCACAGGCGAATGCTTTTATGTTTTTACAGTTTAAATGGCACAGCCAGTCATTCAGTCCAGCATTTCCAGGCATCTGAATTGCAATGCTCATGATTCTTTTATTATAGTTTAGCATGATGATAATTACCACCCTATTTGCCTGTTTAGCAGTTGTATGGATGAAATGGATGTTCACAGGTTTTTAAGCACATTTTCCAGTTTATTTTAGTGACCATCTCTATAATGGCTGGGCTCTGAGGGGAAGAGTTAAGTGGAAGAGCACTGCTATCACATGAGCACACACAGGGAGCAGATACCAGTTTGCTGTTGCATAATACCTTATGAGGAAAAGAGAAATGAAGGATGAAGAAATGAGTTAATGCTACAGAGAACTAATTTGACTGAAGAATTCACTGACCTAAATGTACTATGGTTCATAAAATAAATATTTTGCAGGTCTTTATTTAAAGTGTGTAAAAGCAGATTTAGGACCTTCACCTTAAGGATCTGACAGCGAGCATTTTGTGTAAGGAGATAATGTGTTAACATATTTATCTGCAACTTTGAGCTTCAGAACCACAGATGTCTTCCGTCTCATATTTCCAAACCCTCTGGCAAAGTCCAAGCTCTCCATTGCAGATATATTTATTTTAGTTCTTAACTATAAACAATTCATGAGAACTTCACAAGAGAAACAACTTAAAAAATTATAGGATCTGCAAAAGCAAATCTGGATCCAAAAAAGATCCTGAATTATCTTTGCCTTCAAAAATTTGAAAAAAAACATGTGAATCCCATTAATTGGAGAAATAGAAGGGTCAGGTGAAAGAAAAGCAGAGGGTGGTCAAGAAAAATCTGCTGTAAACAGTGATGCTTTCTCTAAGTTTTTTGAGACATCATATCCCAGAGCATGAAAGTTTTATTTCAGTGTGTAACTTTTGGGTTGGGTAGATATGGCAGGGAAAAAAGTTGGAGCTCCCTTGCCTTATTTTTCTTACAGCCTTTCTTACCTTGAATCTCTGATTCTGAGGATTCATATCAGTTTAAATCACAGAGTAGTTGAGGTTGAAAGTCCATCTGGAGATTGTCTGGTCCAGTTCTATCCCTCAGCTCATGGAAAAGAAAGTTTCTCTAGGCTCAGCCTAGATCAGGTTGCAACTTCTCTGTGTTCTGTCCTCCTCACAGTAAAAAATATTTTCCTACATTTTAATTAAATTTCTTGTACTTCAGTTCTTGCTCCACTGCCTCTTGTCCTGTCACTGGGCACCTCTGGAAAGAGCCTTCTTCTTTACACGCTCCCTTTAGGTATTTGTGTACACTGGTAAGATATTTCTCCTCTTCAGACTGAACAATTCCAACTCCCACAGCCTTTCCTTTTGTGACAGATGCTTCAGTCACCCTTATGGCCCTGCTAACCTAAATAAGTACCTTTGGCCACATCAGGTGCTGAACATCTGTGGCTCTGGGGCTGTGGACATATACCTTTTTTTTAAATTTGAGGTAGGGAGGATGGTCCAGACTCTCCAAGTGTTTAAAGCTGTGTCTGAAATGAGTAACACCTGGGAGAACCCAGATTTAAAGTACCTCGCTAGGTATTGTCAGACAGAATGAAGCAAATGGGAATGGTTTTATTTCTGCATGTGTGGAGGTTTTGTAAGCCTGTAGAAACTGTAAGGAACTGATTTCTCCGCAGCGCTTACGGAGAAGTTTGCCTCCAGGACTGCTGAGACGAGTGTCCTCAACTTGGACCACAACAACATCAGCCACAGGACTGCCTACCCTGGAGCCAGCTCCAGTGAGAAGGGATCGCAGTGCCAGCATCAAACCCCACGAATCATCTTCATCCAGGTTACAAATGGCCTCCTCTCACCTTTATGTTTCTCTTTGGGCAGATTTCTTTGGTTCTGTGTGACGATGCCCCACATTCAAAAATACTGGCTGTGAACTGTGTTAGAATTACTTCTTCATCATACTCTAAACTGATTTGCCAAAGAAGGAGCATTCCCATTTTTTTGTCAGATTATGCCAAAATTATTCATATTTTTGGGTAGAAAAGTAAATTTAAAAAAAAAATCTATTTGTGCTAATGAAGTGCAGAACTGCCCAATAAAATTGGAAGAAAAGCAGGATATCTGGTTGAAGTTTCCCTGGTATGCAGGGGTTCCCTGTGTGGTTATTTCCCAGCCAAGAAAAAACCGTAGCAATTAAACCAGCCATTTCTAAGAACACACTTAGTGATGTGGTCCTGTCATTAAACCAGTTCCTAAAGCACTTCTCTATCTTCCATTCTTCTCAGGGTCTGATCCCTGAGCTGGTATCATGAAACACATGGTCCTCCCATGGAATGGAGAGTTGTGTCTGCTCAGCTTCTTATAGCCAGCAGACAACTTGTTTGGGGAATTTGCAGAGTTTGTAATAAAAATTGTAATAGCTGCACATCATGTCTTTACAGCAGGATTTCCTCCTTTCTGGCTCTGTGAATACTTTTCTGTTCTAGTCAGAGAGGAGCAGAGCCTTCCAAGGAAGGGTGGAGAGCAGTGAGTTGTGGTACCACGCTGTGAGAATAAAGTTCAGGTCCCCTCCCCACCTCATCTTGGAGCTGGTGGATGAAGAAAGAGC
Organism: Poecile atricapillus; assembly: GCF_030490865.1. Taxonomy (NCBI): domain Eukaryota; kingdom Metazoa; phylum Chordata; class Aves; order Passeriformes; family Paridae; genus Poecile; species Poecile atricapillus. The sequence goes on along the minus strand of NC_081266.1, from coordinate 2,128,838 downwards.
GTGGAGACATGCTTTGTCCTGGGGAAAGGAAGATCAGAGCGAAAGCATTACATTCAAGAAGAGAATTCAGAGCTGTGACATCAGAAGACTCACGTGCTTTTCTGATATTCAAAATCTGGTGCTGGTAGTGGAGAAAAAGACAGGACCTTGGAAGGTCCAACATCGCCACTGCTGGCTGTTGGATAATTTGGGGGAATGCAGCCCCAAAGAGCAGTTTTCTTCCAAGGCTGGCCTTTCTTCAGATACCTAAATCTTTCCCATGGTTGAGACTGTCATACAGGGTATGGAGGTGCTCAAGGCAGCCTGCAGAGTACCCTGAAAGTCTCATGCAAGAAAAATACGTGGTTTGCCAAAGTTCCCTTTCTGAGAACTCCCATCTGCCTCAGTAAAAGTAAATATAAGGAAGCTGTAACCAAATGCAAACATTCTTCTCTCACAGACCTGTGGTTCCTGGGGTGCATTTGATTTATGCTGCTGGTCCCACTCTCACGTAGTGTGCAAGCATCCCGAGATGGGAATCAGAGGGAGAAGGAGAGCAATTAAATATTATTGTTGGTCCTTTCCTGCGGTTGTTATATAACTCTGCGTGAGGAGCCAGCTAAGCAGGCTATCAATTCTTCCTGTGTTTAATGTCTCCAGTTGTATAATTATAGCTTTGTCAAGCCTCCCAGCCTACTGTTTGCACTACTTCTTTCACAGTAGGAGAAACAATGTGTATTCCAGAAAGGGGGAAAATGAATCCTATAAGTCTAGCTTTAAAAATTTTGGCAGACCAAGAGAGATCTGCTTTCATGGAGAATAATTTTGAACTGAAGAGCAAAAAAGTATATCTTGGTTATCTGCCACTTCCCCTGTACCAAATTCAGATGCTGCTCTGGTCACAAAGAAAAAAAAAAAATAATTCATAAGTTGAAGGGTAGGAGAGAGGCTGACACTGGAATTTCCCTGTGGCAGATTCTGTAGTTACAAAACATGCAACTTGTTCCTCACAATATGGGACATCTCTTCTGGATTTCTGTAGTCACATATTTGCAAAAATCCCCTGTAACTGTCAGTGTGAGATTATTAATTCTGTATGCTTCCAGCCCCATGTCACTGAATTGGGTAGACAGATAATAGAGCTAATGGAGCTCCCACATTCTTTCCCTCACCCACTTTTATATCGAGTGATTCTCCTGTAGGAACTCAAATAATGTGTTTCAGAGATTTTTGTTTTGGCTTGGTTCACTGGGGTTATTTTACTGTACAGTGGGCCAGAGTGTTATATTCTTTATGCCAATTAAAAAACAAAGGAAAACCATAAAACAAACAAATTGTTTAAAAAAAAAAAAAATCTGTATTCTTTCTTTGCCTCACTTCATCACAGATTGTAAGAATTTGGGCCCATGAAGACAACCAGCAAGTATTTTTGTAGGTAGCACTTACTATTCCAAAACAATATGTTTGTAGAGGTAACTCAGTGTCACATGCTTTTTTCTTTCAGAATGATTTTTTTTCTTTTATTCCCTTCAAGTTTATTTTTTTCAAGCTCAGCTTGAGCTATGCTGCTTTAAAAGTCTGTCTGCAGCCATGAGTGTCACCTCATCACTTGGATGTGAGGCTGTGAGGAGGAATGTGGAGCCTGGGATGCCTGGCAGACCTGTCCAGAGAACTCACAAGCATTGATAAGACCCAGTGTTGCATTCTTGCAAGAAGCTGAAATTTGGTGCCATTCAGGAAAATTATTATAAATACAGTTTTCCTGCTGTACAGAAGATTTTGGTCTCTTCTGACATACAATTGCAGCCTAAAGGCTACAAACATAAACCCATGCAGCTGCAGGGGGCTAACATTTGTTCCCCACACACATGGACACATGCACCTGCATTCCTTCAGCACTATTCTCTTCCTCCAGTGTCTCCAGGGTCTGAGAGGGGGATTTTTTGGGTGATGCAGCAAGCATTTCACCGAGTTAGGGCATGAAGGGATACACCACTAACCACAGCCATGCAGGATGCTCCCAGTCCTCCCCAGCCTCCTGAGGAGTTCCTCCAGTGCACCAAGGGTTGTTTTGGATCTGCTGTGGCACCAGCAGCAGAGGACACTGGTTTTCCAGTCCTTCTGAGAATTTGTGTCACTTCTGGCTCTTTTAAGGAGGTGTTAAAATAGAGCATATTTTTAACTTATTTCAAGTCAACTTTTGAGCCTCTTTATACTGTCAGAACAAGATAATGAGGGCATCTTTGTATAAATAAGGCAAGTAGCCTCAACACTGAAGGAAGCCCAGCTTTAGACTGTCTGCATTGTAAATATTTTTGCTGAACATGGTACTGAGTGCCTCACAAGCACCAGTTCAGCCAATCCATAGATGTCTTTTCCCTCACCAGATTTTGGGCTACCTCAGTATCACATACCTCTTGTATGTGAGGCTCCTAACTTCCTAAGATCTGCCACTGGAGCTTTTTCCTGTGCTGAGTGTTGCTTGTTTGTGCTCTGGTTTGGCAGCTCTGACTCCTGGAACAGCTCCATTCTGATGACAATCACCAAGAGCAGGTCCTTCTCCACCTCCTACGCCGTGTCCTCTACCAACCACCTGAACGCCAAAAGGCAGAGCCGGCAAGGTGAGTGGGCATCCCAAGCTCTGTCAGCCCTGCTTGAGCTGCTCCCTGTGACTGGTGCATCTGCTTTTGTTCTCTGCTTTTATTATTTTATTATTATCTATTATTATTTATTTTTATCTTTTTTATTATTTTATTATTTTTCCATCAATATAATAGAGTTATTTCTTTGATTTAAAAAAACCAACCCAACACAGTTGCTTAAAGCACTATAGATTGTGGTCGTGTCCTTTGTGAATGTTCTGACTCTTTTGGTTTATAGAAGTTGGTCATGACACGATACAGCAAGTGAAATGTTAAATTGTGATTTATATTTTCGTAATTCCCTTGGCTATAGCAGGGGGTTTGCATAACATTTGTGACATTAGCTGTCTGTGCATATTGCAGATTTCCTAAGGCACAACCTACATAACTCCATTTTGAGCTGGGAGCAGAAACTAACTTGTCTTAATGCAAACATATCCAAGGTACAACCTTTGTAACTCAGAGGTCTACTTCTATATATTCACTGTTGAGAAAATACAGGTCATTCTTACTGGTTTTTAGAGATAAGGAATATGGGGTTTTTTCACCTCAAACTTTTGAGCCTTTAAAAAAGCATCCTGTATTTCTTTCCTGAAAGAAATTAAGAAGGTGACTTTGGAATTGATAATGAAATGTGTAATATGACAGCCTTGAAGCAGCTTTAATCCACAATAATGTGGTTCTCCTCCTCCTACAAATGCAGTATACCATGCTGTATACACATGCTTTAACTCACAATTCAAATTTACCACAAGACCTTCCATTCTCTTACCAGCCTGCTTTTTATCCAAACAGAAATACTATTGAAATAATATTACTCAGAGATCCTGGCTACCCAGCTATCACATAGAAATCGATGGATGGCTGAGGCCATCTGGAAAAGTCAGAGAATCCCAAGGTTCTGACTTAAAGATGAGTTTGAAGATATGGCTGCACAATTATTTTCTAGTTCCTAGTGCTGCCACATCGCGTTGCCTTTTCAAACTGAAGAGAACAATATGAAAGATCTTTTCTTGTATAAATCTGCTTTGTTTTACCACAGTGAAGATTAAGTAGCACAATATTATCTTAAAAAGTAACAGGCACATAGGGAAATGAATGAAATTTAACCTGGAAAATAATGGAGACATAGTAACAAGAATCCAGGAATTTGCTTTAGAACAAAAAAAACAAAACAACTTGATTTGTGATTTTCAGAGATTATCCCAGTAAATTGTAAAGGAGAGGAGTGGTTGTATAGTATCTTGTACTTGGAAAACAACAATTACCAAGCCCATCAGTCAGTTTTACATTTAGCAATTTCTCCTTTCAGAAATTACTAATATTTTTCTCTGTTGTCCAAATACAAGAGTTGTCCCATGATGAAGGGAGATCTCCATTCCATCATGAGCAATTCCTGGTGGAGAGGAGTAGAAATGTTGCATCAGTGTTTTATGTAGAAGATTGATATTACAATACTCTAGACTATGTATAATCATGTATTTTTAGTTATGATTTGTTTTCATGTTCCAGCTAAATAATTCTTCCAATTTGCACTAGTTAATACAATTTAGACTTTTATGTATTAGCTCCATTGGCAATATACAATTAGTAGAAGTTGATCTAGCTAAATCTGTAAATATATTAATTTATAAAATATGTCTTTAATTATGCATGAAAAGATTCACATTTAAAAATACTGCTAGCTCTACCTATTTTGGAAAAAACCTAAGTGTTTTCATACATATAATTTCACATCACATTGAAGTCACTGTTTTATATCTTCAACACTGCACATTTGAAGAAGTTCTGGAGGACCTAAGTGCATGGATGTACTTAAAAAATTCTCATTTTATTTTTATTCTTCTCTTATCTTGATGGTAAAAAAAATCCTTGCTGTAGCAAGACACATCTTCTCTCACTTTTGCCAGTAAATGGTTGAATGTTGAATTATTGGAAAAATATTTCTTTTTTCTGGTAATTTTATTCATTTGTGGTTACCTTCTCTGGTGAATTACTTTCTAATAAAAGCAAAAATACACACAACAAAAAATATTTCCAGAGACTGGATCCTTACCAGCAGTAAAAAGCTTGCTGTGATTAGAGACATTTTTGTAAAAAGTGCTGTTTATATTCTCAGGACTTGTTTCAAATTGTTGAAGGATGACCGTATGTATTGCATCCTCTAAGAGTTATGAATATTACATAACATATATCTCAAAGATAGATAATAATCCAACTCCATTCCCTGTGCAACTAACAGACTCTGAAATGTTTTTAAATACATATTTTTGTTGGATGGAAAGCTGATAGCTCAATGAATTCATAAATGTGAAATAGAGGATTTCTGTCTTTTAAAGCAATTTCCCTGTGTCATGGCCATCTGATAACATTTTAATTGCTCTGGAGGCTGTAGTGTTCTGATCTCAAGACTAGAATTATATTCTACTTGCAATCATTGAATTAAGATACTAAATACATACTACCTTTGCTGAAGAAATAGCCTTAATCAAAACTGAGATGCTGGCTATCTCCAAATTACAACAAAGCAACTATCAGAATTTATTTTAACTCTCGCATTGTCAGCAGTAAATCAAATTTTAGCCTCCTATCACAGTGAGTTGCTGTCAGGGAAAAAACACTGGAACTGTACATGTATATCCTGCAAGGTTAATATTTCATAAACATAGATCAACATATTACCTTATTTTAAGATAATTTTCCTGTCTGGAAGGCATTTATATCAAGGGTAAAATTCAAACATAAAACCCATTCAAGTCCCTTGGCATTGAAGATGAATGTGGTAAATTAACTGGGCCTGAGTTCCTACAAACCTCAGAACAGGAGTTAGCTCAATTTCTGTGCATTTCCTTTTAAGACAGATTAAGTTTGCGCCTCTGGACTTGGAGTCTCATTTTGTCTGAGACTAAGAATTGTAAAGTGGATTCCACTTTGTTTAAACACTGGACTGGCTGATGCATTTCACCTTGGCATGGTGCTTAGGTGGAAAAAGGGACAGAGGGAATTACATCTTGCCAGCGTTGCACATCTGGATATTGGCAATTTCTATACTCTAGCTCAGGTGTCCAGTACCATGTGCTGCAGTAATGGTTGCAAGTCTCCCTTAGTGAGCAACAGATACTGAAAAATAAACTCAAGCTGAAGATCAAGGCCAAAATCTATAAGAAATGGCCCCAGAAGCACAGTATTTTGTATAATGTATGACTGCTAAAAATTGTTATTTTTCGCTATTTATCGCTAGTCTTCAGTAGAAATCCAAATTTGTCTGGGAATGTGTGTAAGCCTTCCTTGACCCTGCTTTACAGAAAAACTGCAGATGGGTCTGGAAACTGCCTGTTTGGGGTTGTGTGTCTCTGTCACTAGAACATGTTGATACCAACAGTTGTGCCACAAAAACTTGTCCTTCATTTCATGCCTGTCCAGTTAGTGCATCCTGCTCAGCTGGGAAAACATGCTTTGTGTTTTGAGCCAGATCTTCAGCAGGTAAAAGTGGCTGATAGGGCTGCAGCCCTGGGCTTGGCTCAGAATGGAGAATCTGTTATTTATTTGGTTTGGAGACTATGCTGGTGCATCTCAAGAAGAGCATTTCTGCACAGTGAACTAAAACAACCATCTGACACTTCTGTTCATTGACGAGACTCTTCTTGTCTTTGGCCAGGTATCCCCCCAAATATTTCACCTCTCACCTCCCCGTGCCATTCACCGATTCAGGGGACGCCTGCCACGAGTCCTACTGGAAAAACATCTTCTGTGTCATTTCCAGAGCCTACAGACACCGACACCAAGCAGGGCTTAAAGCCACACAAAGTCTTAACTTCTACTCAGAGTGCACCTAGCCTCTCAGACCCTACTATCAGCCCCTCCATCATCTGCAGCAGGTAAGATGATAATTTGACATGCCTTGGAATCATTCCACATTGTTCTCATGAACCTGTTCTGTTGGCCCACTACAAGCTTTTGTCATTTACTACAGTGTTTATATTGATATTTCAGGTTTATAGTACTTAAGTAAATGTGTAGATCAATACTACAAAATACTTTTAAAGTGGAAGACTGTTGGCTTTGTTTATTGCTTTTACTCCTGTCAGATGGACAGCCCGATTCCTAAATGAATGCTTTGTCAATAACCTGCAGATCCCAAAGGTGGATTTTGTGTTTACAGCTTGTGTTTCTGGAGTCATGCTCTTGACATGAGCAGTCACCTTTATGTCACAAGCCAAGTATTCCACAGCAGGCAGCTGATGTTGCATAGGAAAGTCTGACTGTTAGGGCAAACAGTGCCTGAAAACCCCACAATTTGAGCCTTCTCTCAGAAGGAGTGGGAAGTGTCTTCCCTAGGCAGAGTCAGATTAGGTACTGTGGGGATTTATTTTTATTTTTTTCAGAAATCAACTGCAGATGAGTTATTTCTACTGCTAAGAGCTCCAGTAACACAAAAGTAAAAAAGTGAAGTGAGGTGAAGTGAAGTCAAGTTAAAGTAAAGTAAAGTAAAGTAAAGTAAAGTAAAGTAAAGTAAAGTAAAGTAAAGTAAAGTACAGTAAAGCAAAGTAAAGTAAAGTAAAATAAAGCCCTTTATTAAGTAACACAGACCAGACCTGCTTTGCAAAATCAGCATTTTTGGAAAGAAAGTTGTTCTGCTTATTTTCTAAGACAGGATTCAGTTGCTAAATCAAATTACTGGAGCTTGCAATATATGTCCAGTTCAGAATAGTGGAAAATGCTGGTATTCCCAAGCCTTTTCCAGTGCAGTTTCAAGGTTGCTTTACTCACCAGATGTTACTTTTGGTCATAGCACGAGTGGCCAGCCAGCAGAGAGCATGGCTGTTATCAAGTTTGACTATCTTTGGAAATAGTTTTTATTTTCTGACTTCTATCACATGACTTTGGATGTGTCTCAGTGTGCTGTGTGCAAGGATAGGAAGTGGCTGTGAGAAAGTCAAAACTGAGACTGCAAGTTTGCTCAAGGGAGTCATCCTCGCTGGAGTTTGGAGGAGGATCCAAACAAGCTTTTGAGACAGGCAACTAAATAGAGACTTAAGTGCTTTTAAGAGTTTTCCAAAGGTATACCAAAATTGGGATTTGGACAGATTCATTTGAAATTGAAACTATATAACACAACAGAAATATAGCATAAAGGTACTGCAGTCTTATTAAGCTGTGCTTTTTATTACCAATTCAACAAAATACTGTTATTTCACAAGTGGCTTTCATTTCTGGAAACCTTCTATTAAAAAGAACAGTTAAGAATTGCATTAAAAATGTCAAAAAAAAATCAATGCAAGGTTGTTGTAGATAGTAATGAAATTAATACCATTTTCATCTTGTTTATCAACCTGATTGATACAAGATTTACTTGCTTGGCTATGCACTACAGGTATCATTGAATAGAGATTAGCATTTTTATTTGAAAGTCCTTCAGGAACTCATGATGTTTGCAGGGCATACCAAGCTCCAGTCAAAAGCTAGCTGGAACAAGAGCTAAGCCATTTTAAAATGTTGAACTTAAAATGGTGCAAAGGTTCTGGTACAAAGTTTGACCAATCCAAATAATTCTGTAATAGTTGCTTTGTGAAGACTGTTATATATGATATGCCACAAAATGCTGACTCAAACCAGAGAAAATGTTAAAATGTCAGGTTGTAATTAGGGTTTAAAGGGAATTATACACAAGGAATAAAGCTTTTTAATGGAAGGGAAGAGCCAGTCATTTTAAAAGGTCATAATATTGTGATTCCTCCCAAAATATGTTTCTGTACTGGAAATGATGAAGCAAACTCTGCCCTCTTGGTTCTTATGTACTTGGCATGCTGTCACTGAAGAAATGATAAAATATAATTTTCCTGCTTAAGAACATATCAAGTTTTAAGCAAGAAGAGTGAAGCCAGAACATGACTGTGCTCAAACTGAATTCTGTAAGATTGTATGGGACTCTGGCACATTTTCATGATTTTAATTCCTCTTTACAGGGCAGCTCTCGTATAGAACTAAGGGATTTATTTTGTGCTGGTTAATTATTATTAGAGAATAATAAAAAAAATCATTTAAAGAAATCCCATGGTTCAGGTTTACTATTGAAAACACAAATTTAATGCTGGTGGGCAGCTGATCCAAGGTCTTTCTGTATTTTTTTTCCCAAGATGCAATAAAACTTCATCACTCTCCTGTGATTTTGTCTGGAGAATGTACCCTGGACCATGGCTTATACTGTATGACATAACCTCACACTGCCAGAAATCATTTTACACAAGACTGTCTAAGGCATGTGATGATTCTTCATGTTGTGTGTGTTTCTTGATGTGTTTCAGCTGTGGCAGACCCTACAACCAAATAGAAGCTGGTGACGGAACACTAAATAGAAATGATGCTACTACACACACCCTGAACAGAACAGGTAATTCTTTGTCAAAAACACTTCATTCCCTCAAACTCAGTAATCATCCACTAAAAGGGCAGATGAGTTTGTCTGTCATAAGAAGAGAACACACACAGGTGAGTCCATTCAAATTGTCTTTGAGGCTCCTTCCCTTTTCCTAAGTACAAAACGTGAAAAATGCGTATGGAGTTAAAATATAAAGGGATATACTGTTTCCCTCAATTTACTTAAATAATGGTCCTCAAATTAATTTCTCTCTTCATTCCCTGATGCCATTCTTTACACTCTGCAGGGTATATCTTTAATGCCCTTGGACAGATTGTCGGACTTCCGAGCCAGCCAAGCGGCACAAATGTATTATGAGTCAGAGATCCTGCTGCTGTTATTCAGAAGGTCACAGGATGACTTCCATGAAACCTTCGCTGTTCACACCACAAGCTTTGTGATTTGTGTTTGCAGATGATCCTGCTCAAGCCACTTCTGACTACGAGACCAACAACAGCGACAGCAGTGACATCGTTCAGAACGACGACGACACCGATTGCTCCAAGGAGCAGGCTCGGAAGGGATCCGGCTGTCGGTCCTACACACCCGAGACCATCATCCTGCATCCCTTGATACCACCTGAGGTAGCTCCTCTTAGCTCCCCCTGCACAACAGGCTGAGTGTATGATGACACTGAGGGGGAAAAAAGCCCAAAACTAAAACCAAATGAACTGAAAACCCAGATCCCCACAGAAAAAAGTGGTCTAAGGGTGCTGCAAGATGTTATTGTGGGTGCATGTCTTAAACGTTGCAGTGTGGTGAACAAGTGATGATTGCCTTACAGCATTCAGCTGTGAGCTTGGTTGAGATGCAGAGGGAAAGCTTTGTTTAGTTAAGTTTTCCACAGTCTGTTGTACAACTGAATTAATAATCTGAAGTTGGCAGGAGCTCTTGAGAAATGTATTGCAATATGTTGGAGTTGGACATGCTTAGAGAAGGCATTTTGTTTGAAATGTTCTGGCATTTACTCATCTCCAGTTTCTAAGTAAAATGAAATTCCAGGGAGTATACAGGGAGAAATGTGAAAGGAGGGGCACAACCCATCTTTTATTTGCAGACCTTGAAAAACAGGTAGGTTTCAGTCCAAGGAGCACAAGTCTTCACTGGGACTGAGGTCTGTTAGCCATGTTAGAGTGTGGTGAATGGATCCTGATGCAGCAGCAGACACTGAGAGCTTTTCTCTCTGTACCACAGTGAATTTCACAATGAAGGCAGACTCCCTTGGAAATGAATGAATGATTCCCATGAGTGAATGAATGAGTCTCAGTGCTGAGTGCAGACACTGCTGTTTCATAAACAGAATTTCCTACCCATTCAAGTGAAACACATTATAAAGGAGTGAGTAGCTGCAGGGCTGCAAGAAATGAGGACATCTACGCTGAGCTGAGTAAAGTACCACTGACTTACACATGATGCTAATGTGACTTCAGCTTTTAAGAGCATAAATTTTTGCTTGAGATGCTTCACTGAACTAACAATCCTTTTTATTCTGATTTCTGGCACAGGACAAGCCTGTACTGGCTCCTGAGCCTCTGGTTATGGACAACTTGGATCCCCTGATGGAGCAGCTAAATAGCTGGAACTTCCCAATCTTTGATTTGGTGGAAAAAATAGGAAAGAAGTGTGGTCGGATTCTCAGTCAGGTGAGAGGCTTACCTTGTCTGCAGTGTTTGGGTCGAATGTTAACAGATTTAGACAGATGTGTTAAAAGGCATTGTCCTTGCAAGCTGATGATCCAATGAACTGTGATCCCTGACACCTAATTCAAAGATGACAATATGAACTTTGTCTCATTGTTCATGTTCCTTACTTTTCAATGTCTTTATTTTTAGATTTAAAAATGTGAAAGAAAAAAATCACACACCTATTTTCTTCTCTGCTCTCTGCTTTTCTGTATATTCTCTTGAGATGCTTCCAGCCCTTCCTGAGTTTTTTGGGAAAGGGTTTCTCATGGGGTTTAGCATGGGTGGGCTAAACAGTAAATATATTCAGTGGATGCAAGATATACAGAGTTCTGGTCCTCTTTTATACTGAAGATTTCAGTATAAGATCCCAGAAATAAAAGATCTCAGATTTCAGGCTAGGCAAGAAAGCAAGGTTTGAGGAATGGGGGTAGAAAGACTCCTTGCTATATCCCCTCATTTTTAAAGAATCAGAACTTTGAGAGAAAATTCATGTAATATTAAGTAGAGAAGACTAATTTGCTATGAGTCAGGATGGGAGACCTTACTAGTCTTTCTTTCAGCTCTCAGGTTTTTATTGCTTCCTGTGGGTTTAATTCAGTTACTGACACAGCCTGTCTCTACCCAGCACGATTAGTGTCACTCTCCATAATCACTTTCTTGGCTGAACTTTCTACTCTCTTATGCCCCTTTTCCTGGCACCCTGACAAATTAGTCATTTTTTCTTATGAAAGTATTGAAGATTATTAAACAGGAAAAGCAAGTAATTATTTTTATTATTATTTAGGGATGAAAGGGAAAAAAGCCCAAGAGAATCTCACTGAACGAGTATCACTTTACAAGGCATTATGTAGTGATGAGTGCTGGAAAGGAGAGATAAAGTTAATTGGTTCAATGTGGTACAATTATCACCACCCCACACCCCCCCCAGAAACACAGAGGTTAGTGTGTCAGGCAGATTTCAGTGTAACAAGCTTCAAAGAATGCTGGATCAAATCACAGTCCCTTGGTGGTTACCTATTATTCAGCTAGATTCAATTATCTGGTGGTCAACAAGGAAAATCATGGCATGAATTCAAATTTCTTCTGTGGTCTGCTTTTTAGTGTTCTGCAGCTTGGCAAGCAACATCTGTGTTTGACCAGCCTGCCAAGTCTCTAGGTTCATTTTAGAGAAATAGGCAAACTCTGGATATTGGATATATTTATTGGATAAATTGATGCTCACTGAGGCACTTTAGCACTAGACAATGAGTGTGTGATTGAAATCCTCTTCTAGATCATAATGCTCATTTTTTAATAGCACGGAATGATAAGAGAATGAAGAATGAAACATAAGGAAAACCAGAACTTTCTTTTGGTGGTATTATAAACAGTTTGGATGAGCCAAAATTTGTTCTGGTTTTACATGGGTGCCTCTGTAGGCTTTAAGCACTTTACCAAGCTGCATGGGGTTCTATACTTCTGGACAGGAGTTCTCTGTGCTTCCCTCAAATTGCACTAAATCTCCTCACTCTGTTTCCAAAATCTGGTTTTTGCACAGGGTCTTAACATGTTATCCACTTCACAGTTCCACAAAATGAGGCTTGTGCAATAAAATAGAGAAGCTTTAATATTTGTGATGAAAATTCAACATTTTCTGTAACAGCTGTTTACAATAACTCCCTCTCCCTAACAGCAGAATGTAACAAGTTCAACCTTGTTCACAAAACATAGATCCTTATTACCCCCACCTACTCAGATGCTGCTAATGAAATTCTTTTCAGAAATCAGGAAACTAAAATAAATAAATGTTTTTCTCCAGCCAAAAGCACTATTTTTTTCTAGTTTGATTTTTTAATCCTGGGATATTACTAACAAAGGAAAACAAACGTTCTGATGATTTATTCTCTGTAGTTTGCTATTAAGTCGACTAACCCATTCAAAAAAAATAGTAAATTAAAAAACTGAATTAACTATGTTTGCCATGCTAGGTTAAATTTATGAGATGGAACAAAGCAAACCTGACACATGCCTCTAGGGAAGCATTCAGTTTAGAAAGCAAATGCTGGCTTAGCATCTTTGAAGCTGCTTGAGATATCTGTTCCTTCTTTGTGGAATGTTAAATTGATTTAGACATATAAAAAGACCCCAAACCAGTCAGGAGCCATGAAAGCATCTGTGCAAACTGCAGTGGCAAGCCCAGTAAATGTGGCAGTGACAAATATGCATGATGGGGTGTAGGGAGGAGCATGCATTCAGTCTCACTTCAGAAACGAAGAGCCAAGCTCTCAGACCTGAGCTGCTGCTTCAGAACAGGCCAGAAAATTCAATAACATCTTCAGTCCCACCTAACACTTTTCTTACAGCTCCTGTAAGAGTAAAACCTGTGGTTTAGCTTTTATAACTGGGCCCAAAGGGAGAGGTGGAGAGCTCCTGTGCTGGCAGCAGGGAGCAGTGTCAGAGGCAGGGTGGCATCTCTGAGTTGGTCCCTGCAGGACAAGAGGATTGTTTGGCCCTCTCATCATCACACATGGGAGATGGGATATTGCTGGGATCATCCCCCCAGCCTTGTGAGGAGTTTGTCAGATCCAGAGACTAGGTGCCAGGAATGTCAAAGGAACACACATCTGAAGAACACCAATACACAGTACATAAAAAGGGCTGTGAGAGGGTCACCTGCAAGCATCGAGAAGGGAACTGCTGAACTTTGCTCATGTCCTGCAAGGAGAGCCATTTCTGTGGGCCTGCAAACCCAGGAGAGGAACTGTGTGTGAATAACAATGCCCAGCTGCCAAAAAGCTTCCACTGGGAATCGTGCAGAAATTCAGCTTTTCCTCCGTCAGGCAGCGCCACCAGAAGTCTCTGAGTTATAAATGATTAATTTAAGCATTAGCCACGATGAGAGAGAGAGGCAGGAAAGGGAGGCTGGAGGAGAGAGGCAGTGTGGTGGAGCACCCTCTGCCAAGCCCCTGGCAGCAGCCAGAGTGTCCCTGGCTTGTGGCAGCAGGGGCCACACCTCAGCTCCAGTGCTCAGCCCACGGGATTCCAGCTCCCAGAGAGCTCCTGGAACAGCATCTGGCTTGGGAAGAAAGTATTTTAAAAGACAGAAGCACAGTAAAATGTTTAATCAAGAGCAAAGAATAAAAAAAAAAAAAGCTGCACAGTTGTTGGTTTTGGGTTTGTTGTGGTTTTTTTTTTTAATTAAAGAATTTGGCTAGGTGACTCTGGGGAAGACATCAATGCCCTTTTTTAACTCCTTCTGGCCTGATTTTACACCTGCTTGCTGCCTATTTGCCAAGAGGGAGGGGAGGGAGGGGAGGGAGGGGAGGGAGGGGAGGGAGGGGAGGGAGGGGAGGGAGGGGAGGAGGGGAGGAGGGAAAGGAGGGAGGGAGGGAGGAAGGAAGGAAGGAATCTTCAGTGCAGGAATGCTTAGAGCATCTCTGCCTCCTGAGCTATTTGCTGCCTGTGATGTCCTGTTGAAGTAATTTTTATCATTTCACTTCCAAAATTGGAGAGAAAGAAAGGACACAATGCATAGGATCCACACAATTCTCCCTTCTGTCCGTCCTTTGCTTGTTCCTCCTTTTCTGGGGATTGATTGGACTCAAGGATTTGAGAAAACACTACCAGGAAAGCAGATTTTCATGGGGTAATTCAACCTAAGGAGTTTTATATCTAATTTTTGTAGTTTTTCTCATCTACTTAGCAGCGTGGGGTTTTTGTTGTTTTTTTTCTTTCAGGTATCATACAGGCTTTTTGAAGACATGGGGCTGTTTGAAACCTTTAAAATACCAGTGAGGGAATTTATGAACTACTTTCATGCCTTGGAGTGTGGATACCGAGAGATACCTTGTAAGTAAAAATTCCTGGCAGATAATGATGCTTCCTTAAAGTTTTGAGGATTTTCCGTACGCTTTTGTACTGAAGCCTTTTTTCCTTGCATTATAAAGCTATTTTTTTCTTCTAGTACATCATGACCAAATGGATGGCTAGGCAGAGGCTGTCATCGTTTTTTCTTTGCATTTCATCTTTTACATTGTTTCATAATTCATGTCAAAATCTGCACAAGCCAGAAATCATATAGAGCTATTATAAGTAAAGACTGTTTGCTGCTAATGCAAGCATACCCAAGTTGGAAGTTCTTGGAGCATTTAACCTCCTAAAGGCAACTTGGACTTTTATACAGTAGCAGTGCTATGGTACCAAAAGAGATGAACTTTATAAGCAGAAAAAATATGCCAAATACATCAGTGAACCCTGTTCTGTTACTAGAGCTTAGCTGATATTTTTCAGTGGGAAGCATTTATTCACTGAAAAACCTGTTTTCAGTCATCCCAGAAGTATTTACTGATTCAAATCAAATTTATCAGAGTGCTTCAGCTGCACAAGATTCTTGTTTTCCCAACAGGAAAGAGTTATTACCCTGTTTAGTTGGCAGATAAACCCAGCATTGAGGAACATAGAACACCCTGTTTTCTCTACATTCACAGAAAAATGTGGGAGACATCCTTAAAAGAAGCCATGTAGTCTCTCTGTCAAAATATTAAATACCAATTGGAGCAGCTACAGTGAGAAGGATTTAAGGAAAGCTACCTCAAAATGCCTTTAGCTAGGTGGTTTGGAGTCTTTTCTGGGAAAGTGAGAGACCCAGTTTTGATCCTTTCCTTGTGTTTGAACTGGATCAGGGATCTAAAGCAGCAGGTTACAGCCCGAGGAGGTTAGAGATGGAAGTCCCACAGTCTGTTCTATTGAATCCATTCATTTCTGTTTAAAACATTTCATTATTCACAGAGTCTCTGGGATTTGTATGTACCTAACACTCTACTTCCTTGTTTTTTTCTTAAGTGTGTTTTGTTTTAATAAAGAGGAATACCTGGTATAATAAAAAAAAATAATTTATCTTCCTTTTCTTCATTTCTCTGAAAAGTGGAAGCAGCCCTGGTGCTCGTGGCAATGTTGGTTTTGTCTCTGCTGGATTGAGTACCCACTAGATGGTGCTGATACCCCTCTGACAGGAGCATCCTGGTGTTTTATAGCTGGGTGCTTTTCTTTCTATCGCAGATCACAACCGAATCCACGCCACTGATGTTCTACACGCCGTGTGGTACCTCACAACCCAGCCCATCCCAGGCCTCCCAACTGTCATCAATGACCACGGCTCAGCAAGTGATTCAGGTATATTTAAATCTTGTATTCCTAAAGTTTCTCTCGTGAGTTTTGCTGTAGGAAAGCCAGCAGCTGAGGATTGCATGCAGAATTTTTTGCAAGCTGTAACACACCGTAGTTCAGTACCACAGTGGATGTTGAAGGTGTTCAGGTGTGTTTGTGTAACTTTGAAGGGAGTGTAATTGCTCCTCCAAAACCTAATATTTAGCATTTAATGACATGTGAATGCAAGGCTCTGTGGTCACCTTTAACACCAGATCTTTGTTACCATTAAATTTTTACAAAAGGTTTTTTTCCCCAGGAAAACTATATTATTAATGCTTTTCAGTGCTGTACCAGAGGCAGCATAGACTTAAATCCTTAAAGCATTCATTGTTTTGCTATTCTACAATTTCTGGGGCATGCAGGCAGTGCCATGCTCTTGGCTGTCATGAAGAGTTCTTTGCTTTCCTCCAAATAAAAAGACTTGTTACCATCTGGCAATTGCTTTACAAAACCACTCTTCTGTTTTCTGATTGTTCACCTTGTTGCACTTTTATATAAACTTCTCCACATTCAGCTGTGGCAACTAGAGAACCTGTGTTTTGTGGGAGTTCTCAGAGAGCTGCTGGAAAAGCAGGAGTTTGCTCTTTTTCTCTTTTATTTTTTTTATTTTTTATTTTTTATTTTTTGTCTGTGTGGTGTTAAATGGTTTTATTCCTGTAAAAATTTATTAGCATGGGATTTCAGTGGCTGAAAGTAGGTGAGGTAGAATGAAAAGGGTTGAGTTCTGGGGCTTTTTGACGTTTATTATTTGAAAGACATTGTTCAGCTGCATGCAAGATCCATTCAAGGTCGTTCTGATTAAATTAGCAAAGCATCTCAGTATCTGTCTCTCACAGGTATGCTCAAGATGCTTCAAAAAGAGGATGATAAGAGGATTATCAGTAGAGATCCAAAGTCTAGACATTTGTATTGGAAAACATTCACTGTAATTTAATTAATAAATTCTAGTCCATTGCTTTAAGGATTATTAGTGTCTCCTAGACTTGTCTACATGATGAAAGAAATTACAGAAATGAGTGAGAAGATCAAGTTTCCCCACCAAGCTCCAGCATGGCTGTGAATCCACATTTTACTGCTTGTAACTTGCATAGTTTGAGAATAGGTTCTTCTGAATGGCTGGAAGATCCCCAAGTGGGATCAGAATTTGTTCCTTTCCAATTTTTTTGTCTTATTTTACTGGATCACAGGCACAGAAATCTTTTAGGTCAGGCTGCATTTATTCTTACCACAAATTTGCTCCATCTCTCCCTGTTTTATTGCTTCTGTTACAACAGGTCAGTGAAAAAAAAAAAAAAAAAAAAAAATGGCCTGGATTTTTTATTGTTTTAATTTCTTTATTTCTGCTCAGATTCTGACAGTGGAATCACTCATGGCCACATGGGCTATGTGTTTTCCAAGACATACACACCTACAGATGACAGCTACGGATGTCTGGCTGGCAACATCCCTGCCCTGGAGCTGATGGCTCTTTATGTAGCTGCAGCCATGCATGATTATGATCACCCAGGAAGGACCAATGCCTTCTTGGTAGCAACGAGTGCTCCTCAGGTAAATAAATCTCAGGCAGTGTTGCTGTACAGTTTGGAAGGTCTTGATGACAGCTTTTCCTTGCTAGTGGTGCCTGTGGCTTCCATTAAGCACAAGTCTGCCAAATATTTTGAAACAGCTTGTCAAAGTGACAGAAATAATCACTCCACTTGGGGATTGCTGGTAAGAGTCTTCTTACACACCCTCAGTTAGCAGAGCTGTTAAGAAAGGTACCAATAAACTGTGTCAGTGAAGAAGGTAAAGCACTGCTGACTGACAAAGAATCTGTGACTGTGGGAGAATGGAAGAATTATTCTACCAAGTAATGCACAGAAAGATTAAATATAAAATTCCAGTTGTGTAGTTGACTGTGCTTTGCAAGTTAATTGTGCATGATCATAACGCATTTTCTGTTGTTTCTATAGAATATGAGCAGTTGCAGTCTTTTTATGAAATTATGTGGAGGCAGGGAGTGGAAAATAATCTCGGTGTTATAAATGTAAAATTGAGGCTTGCCTAAGGTTTCACAGAAGTTGCTGCCAGTCCTGAGAGTTGAATTCAGCAATTCTGAGTCACTCTTTATTGGCTTAATTATGATATCATCTTTCCTTACTTTACATAGCTGACCTGCCTGGCTTCAGCACACTGTGCTGAAAAATACTTCTATGGAGGAGGAAATAAAGAAAATATATCTTAATGGTGGCAGGTCAGACAGGGATGTAAAAATTCTAGATTTACTCCCCAGTTTGCAACCAAACTTCCTCTGTCACCAAGAGCAAGTCACCTGAACTCGCTCTGGTACCACTTTGTGTCAATGAATTGATAGAAATGCTTCTCATCCTTGCAATGCACTTCTGTGATCAGCAGCTTTGATACTCTGGCCAGGTAAATAGATTGGGAGAGAAGACATCTACTATGTTTAAATCTAATTGTATCTAATCTAATCTAATCTAAATGTAGCAAGAGCTATAGCTCTGTGCTTGTAAAAATCAGAAAAGGAAGTTAGATGATTAGCCTCTTTGTATGGCTAACGTATGTTCCTAGTTTGAAAATTAATAGGAAAAAATACTTTTCTTGTTATTTTGTGGTTGGAATTACCCTCACTATGAGAGTGACACATCTTATTTTGGTCAGGATTTCACCAATTTTGGATTTTAGCATTGAGATATCTGTCAGGCTGAGTATGTGTTTTCAGGTTGCAAACTGGAATTCCTCTTGTTTCTGTGTTTGGAACCAGTCCTACACGGACACCACTGCCCGGTGCAATTCCCAAAGACAGCAATCCATTAGGTGAGGTTCATTCTGGGAACGAGGGAAGCACACAGCCATGTTATATTAGCCATTAACCCGCGGCCTGGAACAGAATAATCCATTGCTGTGATCTTGCAGAGCTGTTCCTCAGCTCCCCCTGCCCGCGTTGCTTCCACAGGCGGTGCTGTACAACGACCGCTCCGTGCTGGAGAACCACCACGCTGCTGCTGCCTGGAACCTCTTCATGTCCAGGCCAGAGTACAACTTCCTGGTCAACCTGGACCACGTGGAGTTCAAGCATTTCCGCTTCCTCGTCATCGAGGCGATTCTGGCTACTGACCTGAAGAAACACTTTGATTTTGTTGCCAAATTCAACGCCAAGGTGAGATTAGTTTGGGTTTCTGGGAGATGGTTGGAAAAGATTGTGGGCCTTGGTAGCATCCAGCAAAAAGGGTTTCTATTTCCTCTGAAAGTCCTTTTGGCTGCTGTAAAATGTTGAATAATAATCTGGCCTTTTTGTTGGGTTTTACTCATTTAAAGTTAGTGACACAGTTTCTCTTCTTATACATATTTACTTTTTTTCTGCAAGTGGTTTAAGGCTAGAATTATTGCAAACTATTTTTGCATTCTACTTTTCAACATTGCTTTCTTGTCCACTGGCGCTTTAGACCTATTAGCAAAGCACTCAAGGGGAAAAAAATCTAAGGTGTTATTACCAAGTTTCCATAATGGCTGCTTTGAGTGAATTTTTACTGATTTAGCAGTACTGTTGTATTATCAAAGCACAGAAACCAGAACAGAATTGACCTTCTAATTTCAAATGCAGTGAAAGTGTGGTCTTCCATTCATTTCTCTTTCCAGAGAAAGGCCACTAAAGATCTTTCCTGCATGCCCCATTCAGTGATCCACAAAATCGCAACGCTGAGAAACCATTCTGAAAAACTGACATATTGGAAATCACCTCCTATTAAGATATTTTAATAAGCTCCATCACCCATCAAAGCTGTTGCCATGTTAACCAGATACCTGCCTTTAGAGCTGGTACTGCCTTGTTGTTCCTTGTGAGAACCCCTCAAGAGCAGTGTGTTTTGTATCTAGGACCTCCTTAGGTGTTTTTGGTGACATGGGTAAAATGTTTTCTTCCTGTGGCATTACTTAGGCTGGATCTGTATGCTGACACTTTGAAGCCTCCAGACTTTTGACTGGTTTGGTTTTCCATTTCCCTGTAACATTTCTCTTTGTCAGGCTTTAAGAAGCAGTAGAGAGAGGCCCTAGATGTGGTCCAGGGTAGACAGAGAACTGATCTGTAGATCCATAAAAGTCTGAGCTCCTTCTGCACCCTTGCTAGTCATGTCCCTTCCAACCTCAGCCTTCCTGCTTTTCTTTTAGAGCAGCTGACAGTATCTATCACTTTTTCTTGTGAGAGGTGTAGTAAAAATAGAGAAAAGGAAAAAGGGAGGAAATACTTTCAGCCATACTTAGATCAAACAGGGAAATGAGCTCATTATACACATCTTCACTCTGCAATCATGATATTTTATAGTAATTTATATTTATACACCAATAGGTATCAACTCCTTGAAAAATGTCATGGAAAGATTGCCTTTGTTTGTTTTCCTAGTAAATGCTTTCAAACAGGTGCATAATATGCTAGATATTGATTTCTCATTATTCATTTCAATATTCCTCGGTTTTAATTTATTTTTCATTTTCCATATTGTTAATTCCAGCCTGAGGTTAGCTCGCCTGCTTATCCCAGTGATTTTGTTAACTAGCTAAATATAGTGTACAATGTCCCAGGTCAGAACTTCCTCTGTGGACACATCCTTTAGCCCGGGATTACCATCATGGTTTCCTTTTCCCTGTCTCCTAGGTGAACGATGATGTTGGAATTGACTGGACCAACGAGAACGACCGCCTGCTGGTCTGTCAGATGTGCATCAAACTGGCTGATGTCAATGGGCCTGCAAAGTGCAAAGATTTGCATCTGCAGTGGACAGAAGGCATCGTCAATGAGTTCTATGAACAGGTAAACACATTCCAAAGCTGCGTGCCCTGTGTTCTGGAGCACGATAGTGCAGGTGGTGAGTGGAAAATCACAGAGAATAGAGGTGAAGAGGTTGGATAGGGTTACATTGATCCAGTCTTTTGCTGGAGCAGTGAAAGTCCTTTTGTCACTGAAGATTATGATGATGGCGTTTTTACAGGCTGAACTGTTCAAGTCTGGCACTGTGGACGAGCATTGTCATGGTGAACAAGTGTTCCTTTCCTCTTTTTATTATCCTGTTCTCACTCATCATGGCTGTCATTTCCCTCCTCCTTAGTGCAAATCATGTTTTCATCCTTCCTTCTGTGTTCTCCCAAGACATCAGCTGGTTTTTATGGCCCTCCTCTGCAGTCTCAGACTTTTTTTGACATGTAGTCTCCAAAAGATGAGAACAGATGATCTAACCAGAGCAGTGGGATTGTTTTAGCTTCTCTGCAGGCCACATCTCTGTTCCTACAACCAGAACCTTTATGTGCTGAGCAGGACTGTAACACTGCCTTTCAGTTCATCACAGGCCAACCACATCTGCTCCCTACACACTGATCCTGGCCCACAGTTCATTTTTAAGACAACACTTCCAGCTCTCAGAGGTTTGTCAGAACAGTTGCACTAATTATGCAAGGCTGTGCTGGTGGCACAAGGAAGGAGGACAGCCACAGATTGATTTACAAAGACCTGGGAGTACAGCCAGGCACTGCTCCTCTCTTTCTAGGTGTAAGGGAGCCCTTAACTGAACCTTTTCTCATTATAACCTATTTAGCTGAGTGCAAGGGTCAGGGTTGTTCCCACACAATTCCTCTGTTTCCTGAGTGGGAACATTTTGAATGTTCTGGTCAGATTAAACTCCACATCCTGTCTTTTCCAGATGAAGCAAACAGGCTAAATCACTGAACAAGACAACCCACAGACTTCTCAGGGAGGCTGTGCAGACGTGGAGTCACAGACTAATCCCTTTAAAAGCTTTTTGAACTTCCCTTAAATTTACTGCACTTTCAGTTTGGGGAAAAAAAAAAAATCCAACCAGGATTTGCTGCTGCCTTCTGGAGTATGCAAAGAGACAGAGAAAGGGACATAATTCAGACATTGACCTGAAGCTTCTTTATTTCTTTCAAATCTCCCAAGAAAAAGAAAGTACAATGAACTTTACACATAGTATGAATATAGCTGGCTCCATTTTTGTTTTCATTTTTTTTTTCTTAAACAAAGAGAGTCTCCCAAAACAACCTTCAAGTCCCAAATTTTCTTTCAGGAAATGCTTTTCTTCTTCATTACACCTGTCCCAGCAAACTGTACTTTGCAATTCTGGTGATGATCATAGCTTATGTGGGTGACCAGTGCATGCAGTGCCCCGATATATTGATGTCATCAAGGCATTGGACAGTGACTCAGGCTTGTGAGGATACAGATGTGGGAAGATATTGTGTTATCTGTTCCACAGTATGAGCCTGTGTTCCTTTCCATCATTCAGAAACGGGATCCAAAACAGAGAACATTTTCTTTCTTGGACTTGCTTTTGGCATTGAGGAGGATAAGCTGGATTCTCTATTTCTTTTATCGCTGTTAAAATCTGTTTTCCTTTAATGTAATAAGCTACAAGAGGTGTCTCAAACCATGTTCACCATGCTTGTGAGCACTAGTTTTTTCTGCAGCTGGAAAAGTCTTCATATTCTCATTTCTAAAAAGGAAAATTTTATGGGAAGTTTGAATTTCCCTGGAAGTGCTATCAAAAAGCACACATATGTGAATTCAACCTATGCTGTAAAAGTCAAGAAATATCTTTGTTACAATAAACACCAACTTCTTTGAAGAATTTCACCCCCATATAAATAAAAACTGTTTATTAAAAATGTGTTGTGTAAAAATATTCAAAATCCTGTGTCATATTGTTGCAGCATGTTTCCTTCTCTTTACATGTCCAGCATAATTATTTGAAAACAGGACAGATATATTAGATTTAAAAAAATACTGCAGATGTTTCACATAATAAATCATGTTTTAATAGAATAATAAAAAAGAATTTGTAAATATTTCAACAGTCAGCATTTTTCCCAGTTCACAACTAGAAAATCTCAGATATGTTTCTGTAAGGACCAAGCTGTCACCTCTTCTTAATTTGTTGTTTCAAGAATGGATGGCACATTTCAGTGGTTTGTCAACGCAAATATTTTGTTTTTAATGATTGAACATAACACTTCAGGGTTGGTTATTATAAAATTAACAAACAAAACACAAGGAAATGAGATATTTGCTGTACATACTCCAGAATTTAGCTCTCATTTTTTGGCCTTCCTCAAATACAGATATAGACAGGGTGTTGGTCAGGTATGAAGAACCATTACTCTTCAAAAATTCACATTGCATGGAAATAAATAAAAGCAAAGTATAACATAATGGAAACTGAAAATGCATCTCCAGATTCTAATCTATATCCTTAAATATAGAACTCTGTATTGTACCACAGCATTCAGTTACATACCAGGCTTGATTAGGGAGGTTAGATATTTTTTGGGGGGAGATGGCATCTGGTCTTGTCACATCTGCTCAGCTGAAAGCACACTGATATCAGCAGAAGCTTTTGCTGTGATAGGGAATTGAGTATATCAGATTTGGCTCTGCAATGCAGTTTTACTTTATTTTGCATCATGAGAAGAGAGAGAAAAAACTCATGCCTCCCTCTCTCCCCCAAAAAACCCTAACAAAAAGCTTCATGGGAAAGATTTACTGTTGAATGAATGTCACACATTGCTTTCAAAGGGATCATTCTAATAGTTGCAGTTTAATTCTAAATATTATGAGCCAAAGCCAAGAGGACATCTCTAGGTTACTTTTAATAAGGATGAAATTAATAAGAAAACTAGTCTGGTGAGGTAGTCCTGTCTTCTAGAAGTTGTCTTATTCCCTGTAAACAAGGTTGTTGTGAACTAGCAATCACACAATCAGAAGGGATTTTTTTGAAATAATGTGAAGAAATAATTGGAATAACAAATTCCAAGTTTTCACACAGTGCAAAGTTCAGGGCTAGGGGCATCCTTCTGCAGAGTCATTAACATCCTTGTTAAATTCATATTATTGGTAGTGGGCTGGTATCAGCTCCTAAAGCAAAGAGCTGTAGCTCTGACCATTTGACACGCTGGCACTGTGGCAATGTCACGATGGAACTGCCAGGGTGCCATTTAGGTGTAGCTCTTCCAGCAATTTTAATTGGTTGGATATGCTTTACTCCTTTTTGTGACATAGCTTGGTTTCATTTAGCTCAGAGAAATGACGGCTGTTTTTCATCTCCAGGGTGATGAAGAGGCCAGCCTGGGCTTGCCAATCAGTCCCTTCATGGACCGCTCTGCTCCTCAGCTGGCACACCTCCAGGAATCCTTCATCACTCACATCGTGGGACCACTGTGTAACTCCTATGACTCAGCGGGGCTGATGCCAGGAAAATGGATAGAAGATAGTGATGAATCAGGAGACACCGATGAGCAAGAGGAGGAAGAAACAGCAGAAATGGAAACTTGTGAAAATGCTGAATCCAGTAAGTTGTGGACACTTGTTTTGTGTCAATATGGGGGCCTTATAGTTCCTTAGAAATGTGCACCTGTGATCAACACAATTTTGGACTTTATAAACTTTCTCAATGAAACAATAAAAGGTTGAGATGTCAGGTGCGCAGACATTAAGACTGGTTTAGATGTTGGTAAAGATCTTTTGAAAAAAATGCCTTTTAAGCAGATGGAAATATAATTGTGGCAGAAAACACTTCATCTAGGTCCTGATAATTCACTGAAGCAATTGAGATAAATTTAAGAGTTATAACCTTAAAGAAGCCTTAAGTAATTTTTCTTTTTTTATCATATAGAAGCATGTACTTTCCCTGAAGGTCTTATGCAAGTATAAGAATTAAACAGACTCAGTCTTTAGTGATTCAGACAAATTTTAACACCACAGCAAGTGTCTGCAGAGAGCAACAAGATGTGGGGTCACCTGGGAAACCCAGGAGAGAATGTCCTGCTCTAGCATTGGCAGGGTAGGGGATTCTTATTAGTGCTAAACCTGAAGGTTTCCTACAGGGAACCAAGGGCTTTCTAATGAAGGATTGAATAGGATTTGGTCTGTGCACAGTGAAAAGCTCTTTGTTTCCAGTTCAAAAGCTTCAAGGGCTAAACATTTTGGATCCTGACACAGACATACTTTAGGCAACCTGCAAATACTAATCCACGCAAATTTATTTCGCACAAAACATTCCTCTACGTCACCTTCTTTAAAGGAAAACCAGCAGTTGTCTTTGGAGAGGTTATTATTTCAGTTCTGTGATTGCCATTGTCACTGCTAATGACCAGGAAAATTTTTCAAACTTTGTACTGCTCAGGAGTTGACAATCTGTGCTGGACAGACTGCATTGACGGGATAAAAAACACCCTTCAGACAGAAAAACACTTGTAGTGTCAGCTGTGGCAAGAGCCATGAGAACCACCAGGACAAAAACACATCTTAGGCTGAGAGCAGGGGACTGGTGCTTCAAAACCAAAGAGAAACAAGCTTTCTGGTAGCATTTGGCTATATGAGGACTTCTTCAGTGCTCAGAGTGGTGCCAAGGCAATGTCATGCTTAATCTTTAAGGTCACCTCGATGGCAGAGCAATAGATGACTTTGAAAATTGAACATAGGAAAGCAAAATCAGGATTTGTTTTTTATTTTTTTTTTTCCCCCTAGGACAATGGGCAGGGATCTATTGGGGGTGAGGAGGGCACAGAATTTAATGTGTGTTGATCAGAGTCTTTAAGAACTTGATATGAAATGAGCAGAAACAGTTCAGCAACATGTTTTATGCATCATCATTCAAAGAGTAGATACCTCTGTGAGCAGTAGAGTCAGGTGCAATATGCAGCCTTGGGATAGGATGAAGCTGCAGCTCAAACTCAGTTTGCTTTCCTTAAGATCTGGAGAGTCACAGCTTTCTGAATTTTAACACTGTTTAAATTTTTGGCTTTAAAAATCTGTCATAGCACACTCTGTCTGCTTCCTGTGCCTTCAGTCGCTTTTCCTTCTCCAGCAGAAACCAGTACATTAATGTCACATTATGCTATTTTACAGGAAAGAAGAAATTCAAGAGGAGGAAAATCTACTGTCAGATCACTCAGCACCTGCTTCAGAACCATCAGATGTGGCAGAAAGTGATTGAGGATGAGGAGAGGTTAGCTGGGTCAGAGAAGCAAGGCACGGAGCAATCCCCACTGCACCAATCTTCAGAACAAATCCAGGCCATCAGGGAAGAGGAGGAGGAGAAAGGGAAGGCCAAGAAGGATGAGGAGGAGAACACAACTGTAGAACCAAACCAATGACAACATTTACAGCAGTATTTTAAGACAGATTGACTCGTGCACAGACTCTTTCTCAAGCCAGCACAGCATTTAGACACAACACTGTAGAAGTATGGGATAATGCGCCTACAGCTGTTTAATTTGTTTCTCTTTCCTTTTTATGGTGAGGTACATTGTTTAAACTCCTATGCTCAAGGAAGCTTTCACACTGCAACACCGGCTTTACAGACTTTCTTTGAAGAGATTTGGGGGTGGGTGGAATTATATAAATATATATATATAGATAGCCAGGGTTATTGGCTGCACACTTCAGCAAAATACATTTAATGATATATTATGGTCACTGTGATATTTACAGGAGAAAGTTAGTTATCTAAGGAAATGCTGCTTCTGAAGCACATTTGCAGTTAACAGTAAGGTACCAGTTAAGTAGCTTTTGCTCTTATGCTGAGGGATAAAAGTTCCAAAGCTTTATATGAATGCTGATATATCCTGCCAACACATAAGTGTGAGTGAGGGGGTGTTTGCAAGTGTGAGTGGATGTGAGGAAATACAGCATGGTCTGAGTTCTTACACTCTAGCTGTAGCACATGTCCCAGTATACCACAACAAACAGAAGGCCAGAATTTTAGAGAATTCGTGCCTGCAAGGGAACAATTTTGAGGAGCTTTGCTTTCCCATAGCCCTGCAACCCCAGTTTGCACTCCAGCTGCGGACAGCAGCCAGTCAGAGCTGCTGCTCTGGCCCTTCCCTGCTGTGCCAGCACCATCACCTCCTCTTCCTCCTCCTCCTCCTCCTCCTCCTCCTGGGCAGCTCCCGGACTGCTGGCGAAAGGGATGTGCCAGGAAGGCTGTTTCCAGAGGGGGAACTGCATGGCACAGCAATCTGTTCCCCTGGAGATGAGCTGGCCTCCCTGTACCCTGTCCTGTGGGGTCAGGCGTGGCTTTGGGCAGGAGCAAACGGGGAGCAAAGGCGCTGGGAAGCTGCAGGCACAGTGTCCTCCTCTTCCTCTGCCCTCAGCCCCTGCCTCTGGGCAGCAGTGACCAAGGGCATCATTAAAGAACAAAGCTGAAAAGGCAAAGGGTGCTTCAGGAGCTGCTGGGGGACAGGTGCCAGTCCTGGGCCAGGCACTCGGCTGTCCCAGCAACCACTCACATCAGCTTCAGAGAACTTGAGTTTTCAGTGTGAGGTGCTGGATGGAGCAGTTTATTGCTGGCATTCTGCTTAGAAGCAGCATGTGTGATCCCACCAATATACTTTTTTTCCTTCTTTCTTCCTTTTTTTTTTTTTTTTTTTTTCTTTTTTAAGAGGAAGAAAAAGATCAGGCCTGTAAGAACAGCAGATCTTTTTTTTTTTGTTGTTGTTCTGTTCATTTGTTTTCTCTGTTGTTTATGCTGTGAGCCAAATGTCTATTTAAAAGGTTGGATATTCACTTTCAATATTTTATTTCACGTTATAGTTGTCAATTATTAGCTGTCTAGATGTAAATATGGAAAAATTTTTATGGGTTCCTGTAGATAATTATATCTTTAAGAAAAAAAAAAAAAAAGAAAAAGAAAAAAAGGGAAAAGTTGTTTTGTAAAGATAATTTTTTTAAAAAATAAATACAAAAACATTTTTATACAGTGTAGCCATTTCCAAACCCCACAAATAAAGTCTTGACTAATTTGTATAGACCATTCTGGGAAACCAGCGGTCTACAGGATCAAGGCTTTAAAATATTAATGCTCTTGGGGACTGGCAGTACCAACCAGTACCCCACAGTTTAGAGATTTGTTCCCACAGAATGAGTTATATATATAAACTCCAGTATCTCTCCAAAATCCTTTGACTATGTATGCTTTTTCTGCTTTGATTCTGTAGCCCATTACCAAGAAGAGGGTTGCTTGTGAGAGTAAGATTCTTTGTGAAAGGCAGAGTTTGTAGAAGTCCTTTCTGCATTAAATTTCTGACGTTACACCCATCACTTTTTCTGCTATTGTTACACATTCACCAAATTCCATGATCCTGTTGACACCTCCCCAAAATGTTGGAAAACATTCTCTATCAAAGCCAATAGTGTGTGTTATCACTTGAGAGCTCCTTCTTGCTTTATGATTCTGTCAGAATGAGGTTTTGCTCTAAAGAGGATTTGGGGTTTTTACTGATTCTACTTGGCTGATATTGTCCTGTCCTACTCTTAGCAGTAGAAAATGTGTTTTCCTTTCAGCAGAGTGACTGGAGCAGGGTTCTGAATGCTCTTATCAGCAGGAATATTTAGGAAATGTTTTCCAATGAAATCAGGAAAGCAAATTTTAAATAATTTTAATAGCACTGCTATTTTAAAGGGAAAGGACATAGCAGAATTCATTCAAAAGAAAAAAATGTCTCCAAGATCTCAGCAAGTCTCCACTAATTCCAGCTTGCATTGTTTTCATATTCTCTACAGATATTTTGATTGATCATTTTATTTGGGCTTTTCTTGTACAAGTGATATGCCTACCTTATAATATGAGAAGGATTTATTATGCCTCATTCTGTCCTTTAAAAATTAAACTTAACAGAGATGCTTTAAAATGTCACATCTCCAAGCACTTCTTTCTTGATTTTCAGTGCATTATCACTGCAACTGGATTTTAATAGTGGCTTCTATATTGCCTTTGCTGGAAGATGAAAAAATTCTATTGCAGCAAGTGTTAGTGAGTGCCCAGTTAAATTACAAAGCATTCAAGAATGAGGCAAAATCCTGTAAGTAGGGTTCCACATATTCCTCTAAACTGACACACATAGGGTTGCAAAGAACTGAGAATAACTAAGGAAAGTTATCTAAAAATGTGCTGAAACCATTATATTTTTCTACTCATCATTTTTGGTTGCCATTAAGTAAACTTAGTGTCAGCTTCTAATTTCTTTGTCTGCATTGCCAAGGCAGCTGTTAGAAATTGATATACCATTGCTACCCAAGCCTGTTCATGGGAACAGTCTTTGAGCTGGACCTTTATGCTGAAGAAATTTCTGACAGACTTAAAATTAGAATGACTTTTTTTATCCAAACTAGAAAGAAATTCCAGTGAAGAAGCTGAAATAGCTGTGAGTGCTCAGCTTGGTAAGAGGTGATTTTTTTATTTTTTTTTCACACTCCAAATAGTAATCCGATTTCTTCAGGTGGCCCCTCCTTAGGAATCTCATTCTCAGTCTTTGAAGTGCATGTCTGGCAGGCAATGATTAGGAAATCTCTAGGTTGGTTTAGACATAACACAAAAGAAAATAACAGAAATTTTATGTCAAGAATGTGAAAAACTTTCTTTTTTAAATTTGTGCTTTGGGGTTCATAGATAATGAAGCAGGTAATTTAGGGGGCTTTATATTTTAATATTTTTTTCTAGACCAAAGGAAGCAAAACCTTTACCTGCAGTTATAGCAGCCTTTTGGAAGCAGATCTTGGATTTCCACTTTGTGTAGTCCTTTGGGGTTGCAAGCACCAAATAAACCACAGCCTATGAAATATTTTAGGAAGAAAAAACAAATAAAATAAAATTAATTGTATTCAATCAGCAAAATGCTCATGTTTTAGGTGGGATGTTTACAATGTTGATATGAATTGCTGGTACATACCATATGTAAAGCAGTGTGTTAGACACTAAGGAAAGCAACCCCCGTTTTATCAGTGTTTTGCAGTGGCAAACCCAAAGTACTTTAGTTTTCTGTTTTCTAAAAACAAGAGAAAGACTAGATGATTTTTCCCATTTGAATATTTTGTTTTCCCCACTGTAATGGCACTTGGTGTCTGATCCTGTTCTCTTCTAGCCTGAAGTTTGCCTGGAGTTTTGCAGTCCTTGCAGCTCTCAGTGCAGTGAGAAAAGGACTCTGTGTGTCACACAGCAATCACATGTAAACACTTTTGTCCCTATATTGGCACTTTCATTGATAGCCACGTGGTGTTTACCATGGAATATACCTTCTCTCATTACATTTATGTTGCAGAGGGAACATGTGGAAGTAAGAGTGTGAAAGCCCCAAACTATTTACCTTTTCTTTTAGGAGGAGTTTAAGACATTATCTTCTCAGAAACAAAAAATGCTGGGTCTAAAAACAATAGTTTCCACCATGTTCAAAGGGCAATAATTTACTGTGCTCTATATTCATGCTCTAATTCTAAAATCTTGGTTTGTTTTTAGCTAATGTGCAGAGCCTTTTGACGCTTGTCTCTGCAAATCATCTGCTTCCTCCCGTAGGAAGAAGGTGTTTGATGAGATGTTGCAAGCTGTGCATCAGAAGTGAGTTGCCACAATCTAGGGAAAAGGGATTTTTCTGTGCTCTTGGCAGGATTTTGGATGGCCTTCATTTGTGAATGAAATCTTTTACACAAAGCTGTGTGTCACTGAAGGCTTCCCCTGTGACACCATGCAGGTTGCTGGTTCTCATAGCAAACACGGTCACATCATGGCAGGAAATGGTTCCCAGGGTAGATGGCATTTGAGAATGCTTTTGTTAATAATGCAAGGATAGTTTTCATCAGTTTTTATTCTGACATCATGTGCGAGCTTCTCTCTGCATCATCATCAGCCTAAAGATGGATTTAGGTCTTTTACCTTTGTTGTATCACTGTTAGAATTTCTTAAGATCCTGGTGGTCTGAATCTGCAAGAAATTTAAGGCTATAGAGGTTCAAATAGATGCTTTTGAAGATACCATTTGGCATCTAAGTAAATTTCACTCCCAAGTCCCATTCTAGGCATTTCCATGCTGGACATGGAATTCATTTGTTTTCTTTAAAAATTCTAAATTTCTGTCTGCTTTTTTGCTGGAATTCTTTTTTTCTTTCTGAAATTCAGGCCCCATCTTTCCTTAGAAATGCTCTGGAAAGTAGAATGCAGCGTGAAGAAGGCAGGGATTTTGCCAAACTGAGCATCAGTTATTGGCAGAGCCTGGAAGGACTCTGTGTGGGCATCCAGTGCTGCTGTTCTGTGAGCTGAGTAGGAGTGGGGTAGCTCTCAGCAACCTCAGCCTAGCTGGACTTGGAATCCTAGAGAATTTTGTCATTTTTCAAAATGAACCCTAGGCATTTTTGAGAACTCAGCCATAAGGTCTAATGCAGCAAAAGGTTTGTGGTTGGTCCTGGTTGTTATTGAAGTACTTGTGCATTGTCTAAGTCCTGCCACCACCGAGATGTTCCAGCATCACACGTTTAAGGAAGGAAGGTTTCAATTAAAGGATGAGAGGTTTCTGAGCCTCCCACAGCCTCATGGGCAGAAGATTGGACAGAAGGACGTTCCCAGAGTGAAGAATACACCTCTCTGCAGGCACTAAGGGCTGCCTGCTCTCCCCAGCCTCAGCCCTGGGCACTGGCCTTAGAACTTGGGGATCCTCACCCCAGAGCTGGGGCAATCAATCCTCAGGCTGATGGGGTTGTACACATGCAGAAGGGAAGTAAAACTAGAATTTTGTGGGAAGGAGAAAAGGAAATCATAGTCCAGTATCAAACAGATTGTATAAAACAAAATTTTATTTTCCTTTTCTTTCAAAAGCAAATGTAATCCTGCTGAAATGGAGTAAACATAGAGGTCCTGGGAGTTTAATTGCTGTTTGATGTTGCAGTGTTAGTCAAAATGATGGCAGTGTTAAAGAGAAGATAATTATTCCCATTAATTAAAGCGGGGGAATCTTTTATTTTTTCCTATTTTTCAGTGAATCAGCAAGTAAGAATGTCCAGGGATCTTAGAGAAAAATACATGTTAAGTGATTTTGAACAGATAAAAAAAAATAATAGAAATTATGTGACAGCTGTCTTAAGAAACATTGGAAGAGCTTGCAAAATTATTGATTATTGGAGTCAAACTTTGATTTAAAGCAAAATAGCACCAGTACTTTTGAGAGCAATTTAGTATGATAAATCTTTCTTTGAATTTCATCACTTCCTTTTATTAAAACAACATTCCTCTGCAGGTAAATTAAAGCAGGGTTTAGCCCCTGCTGGGGGGCTAAACTACCACAGAACTACCCTGCTGTGGTAGTTATTTAGTCCAGCATTGGAAGGAGCAGTGTGAGAATTATTCTCCATTTACAACCTAATTATTATTTATTCAGAGGCCACTAGTGGGATTTTCCTGGCAGGCAGGTGTTCTTTTGATGAAAAATGCATCACACCACCACAGTGGGATGCAGGTGTCACCTGAGTGAGCACCTGAGGATGATACAAACTCCTCGGGAGCCTGGGGGCAGAACAGTGCTGGTGGATTTCATTTTCAAAAGGACAAAAGGGGGAAGAGCTGGAGCCAGTTAAAAGTTCTCTGATAAAACTGAAAGGGTCAGCAGTGTGCAGTCTGAAACCCTGCCAGTGTCACTTGAGGTGCATGCAGACATTCCCCCGAGTGCTTGCTGCTGCTGAGTTCAGGTAAAACCAGCTCAGCTTGGCTGTGCTCTGCCAAGCTGAGGGATGTAGTAAGTCGAAAAGAATTTTTGACTGAAGTTGTTTAATTCTCCTTCTTTAAGGAAAACTGCTTGGTGCAAGAGGATGGAAGAAAAAAAAAAATAGAAAAGAATATTTCATTTGAGCTTTTCAGGTGGCTAGTCTGTGCCTGTGGCTGCTTGCTTCCAAAGCTGTGTGTGTAATGTGTCTGAGATGTGGGAATGGGGCAGCAGAGGAGAATTCTTCTGCCCTGGGTGCCATAGGGAGTCTTTGTGCTCCGGGGAGCACCACTGAAATCTGCAGGCGTGGAAGAAGGTGTAAATTAGCAGTGAATTAATTAGGGAAACGCCAATATTTCTGTTTTCTGTGTGGAAGCATAAGAGCAGGGGTACAGGACCTTGCCACAGCTGCAGGCCATGTGTCCTTTTATGACTGAATTCTCTTGTCCTGAGGTAAAACCATAGAAAATCAGATCAAATAATAGCTCAAATTTTCAACGCTCAGAAGCAATTGACGTGAATTAGCAACTGCTCTTTGCTTTTAAGTATTTATTTAAAGGAGTTGGGAGGTTTTGGTGGTGCTTTTTTATTCTCCTCTGACTTTAGTTGTTTTCCCCCATGCTTTCTTAAAAAAAAAAATTAAAAAAAGCTCTGTGATCTGGTCAGAGAGAAATCAGTGAGGGGTTTGCCATGTGTGTACATACTGCTGTAGGTAGAAAGCCTGCTAAAGTCTCTTAAAGCTGACTTTCCTTTTCAAAATTCCTGCCTGATCCCGAAACACAACGAAAACCTGTGTTTGAATGCAAAAT
Source organism: Poecile atricapillus (assembly GCF_030490865.1). Lineage (NCBI taxonomy): Eukaryota > Metazoa > Chordata > Aves > Passeriformes > Paridae > Poecile > Poecile atricapillus. The sequence continues at coordinate 2,095,595 of NC_081266.1, read as the reverse complement.
GTTGATTTGTAGGTGTTTGTAAACCTTGATACAGTACTGCAGATGGTGTCCCAAAAGATCAAAGACAACGTTAATAACTGCTATGTGATGTTGATGATATCTTTAATATTTCAACCATGTCAGCGTACTTTTGGTCATTACTTTTCTAAAGTTAAGTCTTCTTCTCTTGAATAATCAATATCAGATGTTTGCATGATGGAAAGTAATTTAAGTTTACTTTTTAAAAAGCCGTGATTCATACTGTGGGTTACGTTTGTTTAACAGATTAACATTTTCACTGATGGGTGGCAGTTTTTTTTTTCTTTTTAGTGCTTTTGATAGAAGAACATCTAGGATATTTTCCAACAAAAACACATTTTTTCACCTTTGCCTCCAGTTGTGGAAGAAAGACCTTCCAAAAATAATTCTTTTCCAATACAGTTTGGCCTGTCTGGGTAACAATATGCAAGTATATATATCGTGTAGAAGATGTGATTGAAAAAATTAAAAATCCCATTTTGGTAAAGTGATCAAGAAATTAATATAGCAAGATTACAACCCTTTCTGAATTGAAATCTTTGGTGTGCCAATATAATTGAAGCACTTGACCCCCACCAGATTCGAGGGCTAAATTATACAATTCTTTTTTTATTTTAAAATTGACAACAGGCCAGAGTTCTTTTACTTCAGGAAACACTGAGAAATTTGGTCAACTTACCTCCTGTCCTTTCAGGTTTGACTCCTGGCCTGGGACCTTGGGGCAAAATTATTTTAATGATGCTTATTCAGATTCAGCTATAGTAGCAAGTTACCACAAATCACTCGTGTACTACAAATTTAATTCCTCCTTGATTTTTTTTCACTTCAAAAGGTGAGAAAAAGGTGGGGGGAGTGTAATTTTATATGGCTCTATTTGAAAAGGGTTTTGTGTACCTTTATAATTCTTTTGAAGCAATATTTTAAAAAAATAACTGCCAGCCAAAGTGGCAATGCAGAAAAGTGCCATCTTGTTTAGGATTTGTACACACCAGTTTTTAACACAGTGTTCTTTTCACTAAGTACTACATACGTTAATTTATATTTATATATTGTCAATATTGTTGTAACCAAGCTTCTCCTTTCTAAACACTTCAGAAACAAGGCCTTGTATTTTTAGGTGATTTTCATAAACAGAGTAATTCTTTTCCTTTCACTAGTATCTTGCACTCGATACATGTAGCAATACTTAATATATTCTCTTCACAAGTATTTGTTAAGTGATTTAGTTAATGGCTGATAAATGTTTTGTACAAAATAGATTCTGTACAGGAAAAAAAAAATCTTTTAGATAAACATTATTTATTTTTACTGTTTTGTAAGTTAGACACTATAATGGAGCTCCTTTTTGCCAGAATTACTGGAAGTGCCTCTTGGTAAAATGTATTATACAGTAAATATGTATTCAAAATTATTAGAAATACTTGTCACAAAATGAACAATGTGGATGTTGCAATGTGAAGACAAATGTACAACATAAATATAATTCTGTGGTATCCTGTTGGCTCCGTTTCTTTTTCCTTTTTTGAACAAAATTGCTTTCGGTGCCCAGCTTCCAGTTTAAGTGTTAGACTAAAACAGACTTTACCCTCTTTAGACTCTGATTCAAATCCAGTGAAACCTTGTATATGTTGAATTACCATTTTAGCTGCCAGCCCTGCTTGGTATGTGTTAGTGACCCAAGCTCATGTTTGTTGGTATCCAATTTCCTGAGACTTTTACCTGCAGATTTCTGCACTTTGGTTCAGATTACTAATAAATCCCATGTTAAGTACTTTGTGACTCAACCAATCTGTGGAAAGCCTCGTTATGACCATTCTTCTTTAATGATGACCAGTATTTCAGCATCCATCATCAGTGCACTACTCAATCCAATTAATCTGGACCACACAGACTGAGTGTGGTCAGTATTACCTGGTAGCATTCAGCCACAGCAATGCAGGGTGAGTAATCCTTCCAGAGAAAATGAAATGTGTTACCTTAACAGTTTCCCATATTAATCACAGAAGTAATCTGTTAAAGTGGGACATCAGTGAGTGAAATCAATTTTCCTGCCATTATATTGGTAAGTATGCTGTCATTTTTCAGTGTCAAATTTTACTAGTCTTTTATGTGGGCTAGAATTGACATCTAGCTACTGTCTTTGCTCACTGTTTATAATTTCAAAAAAGTATCTCACAGCTGTCAAAAATTTTACCCATTTTTAAAGTTTTATTACCTACTTTCATCAAAGATCGGGAGAGCTCTTCAGCTAATTGATTTGAAATGGTTGCATAGAAATTATCTAGATCAACCATGTGTTCAAAGCCTCTTTAAGTGAAAAATTAACAGATTTCAAAATCATCAGAAGTATCAGCCCCATATCTGGCTGTCAGTTTCCAAATGCCCCCAGTTTATTTGTCCTCTGGCTAAAATTCTGAATGGAAAAAATGTAAGGAAATTTGCACCAGGCAGTGATTAGGAAGATACAAGTCAGGATCATTGCCAGTAGGAAAATAAAATGTTTTTAACCTATTCCAAGTGAACTGCCTCTAAGCCAGCAGCTGGTCTGTCCCAAACACTTCACATCTCAACAGCATGTAATTATTTGATGCTAAAATTCACAGAGGGGAATGCAACTGGAGTAGCAAAGAAAAACTTTTCCCTCACTACTTCTCACCACAAAGAGTAGGGGCTACCAAGGTAAAGAATGCACTTGTCTGAAAACCACAGAACCCTCTCCGAAGCTCTTCAGACAGCGAGAGGTTCCCATGGGAAGAGATGAGCAATAAAACACAGGGCAGAAGCCGTGAATCTGCTAATGAGACCACACATGAGCCTGCCTCTCCTGGGGTTCTGCTAAAACATAAAGGAGGCCGTGACGCACAGTCCCTAGCAGCTCAATTAAAAGTTGCATTTTCCAGGTGTTCAAATTACTCTCAATGGCTTGGGCAAATCCAGTTGCCTAAAAGCACTTGAAGTGTTTCACTACAAACACAGTTCTCAGAGAACTCTTGATGCTTTGTTTAGCAATGATTTCTTTTAAAGTGTTTTCAACCGTCTCACCAAAATCCAGTGGAAATCAACCTAATGCCACCACGGACTCCCCAGATATTGCAGGGAGGGAAGAGCAAACAACTTTGACAGGAAGGTGACTTTTGCAGGTGCTTCCCTGGCTGATGGGGTCTGTAGCTCTGGGGTTTCCATCTCACACCATCCAAGGGGAATTTTAGCTGCTCCACACTGGGCTCCCACAGACCTGGCACGCTGCAGTGGAAGTTGTCAAAGCTACTTTGTTGAACAGCTTCACTGCCAAGAGGTCATACAAACCTTGCATCAATTCATGAGAAAACATGCAAGTTTCAGATTTAACTGAGAGTTCTGATGGCTTGTGTCACACCCAGTGTGGATTGCTAGTTATAATCGCTGAACTGCCTGGGGTAGGCACAGGCATAATGGTTTGGAAGTCTGATACAGATAAAAGGTTGCTGCAGCACCTGCTTGCCTCCAGACAGGAAATACACTGCAAAAGGTTCCTGTTTGATCTGCACAATGGCTTCATTTAATGTTCCTTCTGTTGTTGTAGCTGATAAATTACTTCCCTCCACAGTCCTTTGCACGGGGTGATTGTTTATTATTGTTCTTGCCAAAGGCATCATATTCTATAAATTCAACACCTTCAGTGTAATCAGCTCTCCTGCTCAATCGTTTGTACCTTCTCTTTCTACATTTCTAGGCAAAATCTTTGGGTTTAAACCTACTTCAAAGAACTTATCTTCATTAAGGAAAGTGTTATAGAGTTTTTTCTAAGAATAATGGCATTAATCTCCAGTTGCTGGATGAGTTACATTTTCACTTATTACATCTTTATGCACAGAAATTCTCCCCGAAGCTCCAGAGGGTGCAAGTGCTTCCTGCCCTGAAGAGTGTCACATCACTGGATTTCTCATTCATCCTGCTTTTTGTACTCTCTCAGAAGCAGGTTTCCCAGAAGATCTTTGCACAGTGTGGTGCTGCATAAAAATACATAGTAATTATTTTCAAAGTTTCCGTTAAAACCTGACTCTGTCTTTTGAGTTGGGGGTGGAGGGGAAGTCTGGTTGGGTTTTTTACTTGTTGGTTTTTTTTATTAACCACTCAGGAAGGAAAACCTCTGAGCCATTTTACCTGATCAGTCACTTTCTGCAAGTGCTTTCAAGGTAATGTACAGCCATTGACCACACTCCTAAACTTTGCCTCAGGTACCCAGCACAGATAGCATACACAGAAGAGGTGATACTGTTCCATGGTCAGGGTGCAGTAAAGAAAGGCCTTTACTGCCACTCCTATTTCTGAAAAATTTTCTTGCTTCTATGTCATGCAAGGGGCTGAAAATATAAGTATCAGGAATAATTTGATTCAGAGTAAAGAGATTATTCAGTAGGACCTTTGCATATCGTAATAACAAGAAGTTAGACAGATCCAAAATATAATTGGAACATTTTTCTATTGCTTTGCTGTCCTTTGGTAAGAAAACTATTCTTTGAGGATACAGAATAGATCTGGAAGTCCTTAGTTGGGCAAGAAAAGGCTGAAATTCCAAGGCTGAAATTCTCCCAGCAATCCCCAAGAGCTTCTAAAAGCCAAAGTGTATTATTTGTCTCTGTCTTTGATGTGGAATGGGTACCCAAGGTTTGTTCTGGCAGTGGGTTTCCTACCTATTTATATCCTTACCAAGCCTGTTCCTAGGACTGGCAACAAAAAGAAGAGGAAAATTAATGTCGAGAAATTAATAATCCGTAGCAGTAGAGTAGAATAACTAAAGCAATTAAAATTTTATAGGCAGTGAGACTTGGATGCCTTGTTAGTTAACTGCAAATGCCTTCCCTCTTTCTACCTGTCATTGGGTGCAAGCTACACATTTACAGGAATTGCTGCCATGACTGGTTCTCCTCTGAGTCAGTCCAAGTGGCTCAGGGTTGGAGCATTTTCATGTTAGCAAAAATAAAATATTAAAGGAGCATTTGGCTCGATGAGAGTAGCTGAAGACTCATTCCACCAAGAGTTTATGAGTAACTTTGCTTTGCAGCACAATATTAAGGGTTGCAAATGTATTCTCTGTTGGACTATAGGAATCACTTAAATTCAGATTTTAAGGTGATGTGGTATACCCTAATCCTACATATATGTTTTCGTTTGCTTTTGTAAACAGTATTTTATTTCTAGCAGATGAAAATGCATTCTGTTGGAATAAATTCTTTTAAAAAATGTCTTTTAGAAAGGAAAAAAAAAAAATTCATGCTTCTAAATACTGCTCCAAAAACCTGCTGTGTTATCAGTGCAATGTGAGTATAATGGTGGGCCTATATATGAAGATTACACTTGTCACAGCTATTCACTTTGGCTAGACAAGGCTTTGTAAGTGTAATTAATTTAACCTGTTCTTTAGAAATGAAGGTGGTCTGGCTTCTAATTTCCTGTAACTAATACAAAGCAGGCATGTAAAGAAAACAGACCTCAAGGAGCAAGCTTCAGTCTGGTTTTTGTCCTGTAGCTGCTTTAAAGGCTTTGTTTAAATTACAGAATAAGTATATATAAGTAGGCAATTTCTTTTAGGACTATAGGAAAGCAAAACCTTTCTTGTCTGGTTGATTGTCTAGCAAGCTTCCAATTTTGTGTCATTCTGCAGTGGGAGACAAGCAAGAGGTGTCATGTCCAGTATTATAATTGTTAGTGATTTGTTTCTCATGTCTCAGTCCTTGGTAGTGAATTGTGGTATTGAATTTCCATGTGACATCCTGCAAGGCCTAGAAGACTAAGAAATCCCTACCTGGACGAGACTTTGTTTTTTTTCAGATTAACTTGTTGAATTTTAGAGAGGATCCATCATTCATTTACCCTGAGCATCTTGAAAAGCATTGTAGAGGACATAAGTATGGTCATTTCTGAGGAATTGCTATAATTAGTTCATAAAGGAAGGGTGACACTCATCTGGAGGTGTAAGAAAACTTTCCATAATGGAAAATACCTCCTCCAAGTGGTTTTGGGGAAGTTCCAGTTAAGATAGCACCACCTGTGAAGTCAGAGGAGGCTCTGTAAAGAAATTTCAGTAAAAGACAACAGTGATAAAAACCTGATACTGAGGTTTTACAATGAAACAAAAATCCAGGAAAGATGAGAGTATTGCACTAAATCTTGTGGGCCTTGTTTTTCAAAGCACTGGTGCCTTCTAAAGGACATAAAACCAGTCCATAGGTATTTTTCTGTTAGTGTGGAGGACAAGGCTCTGGTGCTTAGCAATACAATTTGTAGCATAATGGAGGACTACGGGATTAAGGGACTTTTATAACAAATTTACCTATCTGATAATGAAACTTCACTTATTTTAAAGAACAGTGTGGTAAAGGTTACCAGTGGCAGAATAACCGGAATCTGTGTCAGAAATCTTTGAAAGCAACAAGGTCAGCAATCAAGATTAAAGGTCATGCAAAACTAGTACAGATCCCGTATTGTGTAAACTCAGTTTTCCTAATAATTAAAGGAAATGGCCTGGAAGCTATTCTCTTAAAGAGGTTGAACGAGCTCATAATCACTAAGTCTCCTAATCACTAATTACTGTGAACTATTAGGCACCCTGATATCTCTTAGAAAAGGGGAAAATAGATTTCCAAGTTCCCAAACCAAAGAAGGATACAAGACACTTTAAAGTACAAAATGTGAATTATGTGTAGTGTAATAAAATTTCAGCCGCATTAAGAACCCAAAATGGTGAAATAACAAAGGAAAGGATAATAATTTGTATTAAATCTAGGAAAGCAAAAGCCTACTCTGTGTTTGGCTGTGTGAGTGAGGTCTTAGCTGCCATGGGAACCTGCTGTACTGCAGAGGGTGGGAGGGAATAAGAAGGGAAAAGGAAGAAGAATTTTTAACTTTAATACCTTTTCTGTTTACATAATGAAAGCCTACAGGGTAGCAGAAGATGGGATTTACAGCCTCTCTCAGCTCAACAAACTACAGAGGGAACTAGTCACATCCTTCACCTTTACCCAAACTTGCAAATAAATATTTCAGCTGCTGTGACCTTGTGGCAGGAAAAACTCAGGGTGGGAATGAAGTCTTCAATATTTTCTTTTTCTTTTTTTGTGGTGAAGGACTTGACTGACTCTCCCATGCAATCCTGTCCTCCCCCTTAATGGATCTTTTCACTCTGGTTTTGGGGTTTGTTTTCATGTTGATAGGGACATTGCCCTGTAGATTTTGTAGAGCAGGGCATACTGGGCATAACAGGAAGAACCAGGGACTGGATAAGGAATATTTGTGAATCACTTGTTCACCCTCCAGCCTGTCTTCTCTCACGCACTCCCCACTTTCTCTATTTTTTTTTTTTTTCCAAGTCCATTCCCCCTTGAATTCTTTTGTTTCCTGGAATTAAGCAATTAATAAGATCAGACTTTTGTTGGTTTTTTTTCCCTCTCCACAAGGTTTGTCACGTGCCTCATCAAACTTAGAGCAACTTGCAAAGAAAATACCCTCTATGAGCTGTTTAAATGCCCTTCATGATTCCCATCTAGGGCACCCAGCATCTTTGCTTTGCTGGTGTGCCCAGTGTCCTGGAACTGATAGGAGGGGACAGAGGAAGAAAAACCTGAGGAGGTGGGGGAGGAGGATGGGGGGCAGACAAATAGAAAATGCTCAGGCAAAACAAGAGACAAAACAAGTTCCCCCACCACCATTCTTTTTCTCTCTCTACTTCCAGTATAAGAAATACATCCACAGACAGGGTCATTTCTAAGAGGAGGTTTTCCCCTCCAATTTTTCCCCCTTCTAAGCTGGGACCAGTGCCTGTGCATGCAAGTGTGGGTATGCATAAGCAGGAGAGGAAGCTTACCTATGAAAACTAGTAGGCACCATCTCTGGGGATTCCTGCTGCCAGGTAAGATTTGGCTTTTCTTCTTCTCTTTGTTGCTTCACTTTTCATAGAGGATGTCTTTTAGCTAAAAAGGTTCCTGGGTGAACTGTGTCCACCCAGCCCAGCAAGTGCAGCTCCAGTGCCTGTGGGCTGACACACAGCAAAGGCTAAGGAGGCTTACTGCAGAGCGGAGGAGTTTCCAGAGGGGGGAAGGATGTTTTCTTATTGCCTGGAGTTTGGATGAGTGGAGGGGCACTTTGGGAGCTGCCTGGAGGTGCCTTAGCCTGCTGAATGCATGCTCAGGGACAGGTCTGCCCCTGGACCTGACCATCAGGCACAGGTCCACATGCCAGCTCTCAGGACGGGGAGTGCCACTGCCACCCAAGCTGTGTCACAGGTGAGCTCCGGGCGTGCTTTTGGTGGGATGGAAAGCAGAGCCACCAGAGAGGGCTCCCACACCCCAGGCAGCTGGAGCCAGGGATGGAAGGAGGGGTCTGAGCCCCAGCTGTGAGCCCAGGAGACATTCAGGGACAAGGTGTGGGCACAGGCAGGGTGTCACCCACCTGGATTTACCCAGTTGTTGTAGGTGTGATGAAGCACAACTGGAGCACTGCAGTGGATGGTCATAAACTCTTCAGAAGGGACAGGCACAGAGGGACAGGCAGTGGGGTAGCCCCATTTGATTTCTAGAGCTTAATGACAGTACCAACAGGGACAGCTGTTTGTGGGTAGGAGTCAGTGGAAAGGCCAGCAAGGCAGATGTGGCAGTCTGCTAAAAATACAGCACAGCAGAGGGGAAGTGAGGTCTAGGAGGCTCCTGCCGTGAGGAAGAAAACTGCCTGACACAGCTGGTGACAGAGGTAATGAGGACAGGTGTCCCACTTGACGTGTTTGTTAACTGAGAAGGACTGGCAAGTGATGTGGCATTTGCAGGCTGTCTAGGGCACAGTGATCATGAAATGAAAGAGATTTAATTCTTGGAAAGTAAGGAGGGGAGTTCAGCAAGCTGCCACTTTGGTCTTCTGGAGGGAAGGCTTTGGCCTGATTGACAGAGTTCCTTGGGAGGCACTTCTGAGGGACAAAGGGCTCAAGGAAGGCTGGACACTGTTCAAGAAAGAAATCTTAAATGTGCAGGAGCAGGCCAATGGGATCCTGTGTCAGCAATGTGTGGCCAGCAGGACCAAGGCAGTAATTGTCCTCTTGTACTAAGCACTTTGAAACCACACCTCAAATCCTGTGCTCAGTTCTGGGCCCCTCACTGCAAGGACTTTGAGATGTTGGAATGTGTCCAGAGAAGGGAGCTGGGGAAGGGTGTGGAGCACAAGTCCAGTGAGGAGCAGCTGAGGGATCTGGGAGTGTTTACCATAGAGAAAAAGAGTCTCAGGGCCTTATGGCTCTCTACAACTCCCTGGAAGGAGGCTGTAGTGAGGGGGGTCAGCTTCTTCTGAGTAACAAGCAATAGGACAAGAGAGAACAGGTTCAAGTTGCACCAGGGAGGTTTAGATTGCATACCAGGAAAGTCTTTCCTGGAAAGGTTGTCAAGTACAGGAATGGGCTGGCCAGTGAAGTGGCTGAGTCACCATCCTTGGAGGTATTTAAGAGATGGGTGATTGTGTCACTCAGGGACAGAGTTTGGTAATGGACCTCTCAGTGGTGGATCTACAGATGGACTCGATGATCTTAGGGGTCTTTTCCAACCTAAGCAATTCTATGATTCTATGATTATATTTTTCTGGCATTCCTGCCATGTTTGGAAATGAAATACTTAAGACATTCTCTGTCCTCATTTTCTGTGTCATAGAGAAATATGGTATCCCAGATATGGTAACAACCTGAGGCCATCGCTATACCCAATTCAGTAAGAGATCATCTTTACCATCCAGCTATTTCCCTGGATAAAACCAGAGATGTCCCTCACCTCCCACTGGAACTGGCAGTCTGTATTTGAGTGGCAAATTTGTGATTGCAGTGAAACAGCCCTGTGTATTCTGGTTGCACTGAAGAGGAAGGATCAAAACTAATAGTGCAGTTGGCTGTGGTTCCACTGGGAACATTTCTCTGTGCTCTGTCTTGTGCTAAAAGTTTCCATCAGAGGCATTGTCAGGGGAACCAAACTGATGTTCTGAGATACATGGCTGAAGGTGGCTCTGAAAACTACCAACCTCCTTAAAGCCATGCCACAAGAGCAGCTGGGGATATATTAAAACCTGTAGAGCCTGCATGGATATCAGGCCTTCCTTGCACTCTTCAATTTGACAGTCAGACAGTAAATGTTACCAATTTTTGTCCTGTAATCATTTGAGCATAAGTTTAGTTTGAGCTCTGCTGCCCATTTGAGATTTGTTTCAGCTCAGAGGAACACAAGCTTGCATGCTGCTGTCAAACATCAGTTTATCATATTCACACCACCACAGCAAATTTTTTTTGTGTTCTGACCAATCCTACACATGTGGTGCAGTGGAGGAGACCCTCTGCACCTCTGCCACAACGCTAGCTGGAAGTTGCTTTGCTCAGAGATAAAGACAATTCATTTAGCTGTGGTGCACATGTTTTCCCTCTTTCAGGTTTTGGGTTTTTTCATTCCAAAATTGCTGTAAATATGCAGCGTATTTCAAACCTTACAGAAGAGGCTATTTGATGTGCTTACATGGCAGCACCCCTTATGTGATTGTCATAAAAGAATTTATCCTCATGCAAGTCCTGTGAGGCACATGCTGTCTTTCCCCATTGTACAGGTTCAAAGGTGGGACAGAGATAGATTATTCTTAGTGTGATTTTTCCCAAGACATCAAGAAAATCAGAAGCAGAACAGGAATAGGTGCAGTAAGTGTTCAGCAAGCACAAAAATATTTTTTAATTGAAAAAAAAACCTCAGTACTCTTTAGTGTTGACAACAAAATACATTAGAGTTCCTGTCAGGACAGTGTGAAATGCAAATATTTCTCTTATATGTAGTCATACCTCTTATTTTAAATGATGGAGAGATCTCAGTGAAAATTTTGGTGCCACAAGCAAAGTCCTTTTGTCTTGCTCATATATGAACAGAGCCTATGAGCAAATCTTAGCATCTAAAGATATACTTTTGTTATTTTCACTTGTACTTCTGATAAAGCAAGTGCTTGTTTGGGAAGCCATGAAAACCCATGTATCCAGAGTATATACATATACATAAAACCATGTGTATTTTTAACCTATCTAAGATCTCTGTCTTCAGAGAAACATTTCCTATTCATATTTTCCGGCAGCAGTTCTGTAAAAGTGCTAAGACTTTTAGGACTGCCTAAAAGTGAACACAGAAGCTGATTTCATAAATATTTTCAGATCTGATTTAGAGATTGAAATTAAGAACAAAGTGCTGCAGTATGTAACCAGAGATTTAAGAATTACTGATATCTTTTGTTTTCAAAGTGCAGTATTTAGGTTTTCTTTACTTCTTTGTATTTACCTGAAAAGAAGCAAATTCACATTTTTCCTGAAACCACTGAGCCCTAAGACTCTATGTAAAATGGTAAAGGGAACTAAACCTCTTTATTCTTGTGTAACTCATTAGCTAACATCAGACGATTAGAGCTAATGTTTCCATCTAAAACAATTCAAGTGCCTCATTAACGGGGATAGATTTCCTTTGATCTAATTACTTCATGTCCCAGATCTATGGGAAACTCAGAGATCAGCGCTGACAAATCTCTGCAGACCTGGTCACATCTAGAAACGTGAATTTACATGTAGACTTCAGAAACGTTGTTTAAAATGATAATGAGCCTTGTTTAGTCTGCTGGCCACACTTGGACAAATGTTTAATGAAATCACATTGATGATAGCTAGAGAATGAAGATGATGGCTGTTTGCTGAGTATGATTTAATCTCCATTATTATAGGCAAGTGGATTGCAAATTTCCATAATTAAACCTCCAGTGCACTGGTCAGATTCTGTTGTAAAGTTTGGTAATTGCTGTTGTTGGGAAAACAGTCCAGCGGGGTGTTGCTGTCACATGATGAGCTTTTGAGGCTGAGCTAATAGGATGCCCTTTTAAAGTGTTCTCCATGTTTTCTGCTTTAGAGGCAGAGGATACCATCATGGAGATTTCATCAAAAGAAAATACTCACTTTTTCTCAAACAACACAGTCTTGCCTGTGGACCGGTCTTCATTCAAATCCGAATCATCCGCATCCAAGGAAAAACAGTCGTGTTGTGGAGGTATAAAGGTAGAGTATGAGTCTTTGAATATTCCAGTAGGGACTTAGAAAATTTCTCTTTTTTTTTTCTTTTTTTGGGGGGGTTTTTGTTTGTTTGTTTGTTTGGGTTTTTTTCTCTTGGTTTGTTGTTTTTATTTTTTTTTTGTTTCTTTATGAATGATCCCTTTATATGTTCTGATTATGTCATGCTGAGTCAGTATAAAATTATTAGAGGTATTTCTAAGGCACAGGAAAATCTTCTTCAGATATGTATTTGCCTAACGTTTGGCAGTCATCAAATACCATTTGTTGTCTGAGGCTCGCATATTATGAGAACTTCAGGACCCATCCTAAAAAGTCCCTCTATCTTCTTTATTGCTCCACCTGAAGCTGGTAGCAGAGCAGTGGCAGAGAGATTCCACAGGCAGCTGTCAGTACAGATTGCTTTCCTAAAACAGCAGCCATGGTGGTCTCCTGGGCTCCCCCAAAGTAATAGTGTATTACAGTCAGTGTGTTTCGAGTGCTGTATTATTAAAGCATCATTGTAATGTTCCTCACTCAAGAGAATTCCGCATGAGGTGACTTTGAAATGAAACTAGAAGTATTTCTGCTTTATCTACATTTCTCTCTCCCACAAGAAGCTTTTCCTGGACACGATGGGAGGTCCCTGCTTTGAGCCTCACAATGTAGCTGTGCCTACCTACACCTCGGAGGAGCATTGCTCCCTGTTCGGGACATGGGGACACAGCAGGCAGCACAAAGCTTTCCCTGCTGCCTCTACCTGATTTCCAAAATGCTGACCCTCTTTATGAGGTCTCAAAATCACCATGCAATGGTGAGATGATTTGAGTTACACAGAAAATGAGTCTGCAGCCTTGCCCCGTTCTTTTCATCGTACACAGTCTTTATTTCTGTTGGTTTTGCTCCTCACTCAAACACACATCTACATTCAGATATTAATCCAGCCCCAGTACATGGGAAATAGTTGCCCTGAAGTTTATAAATTTTAAATGGTTTTGTTTTGAAATAGAAGATGACTTGTATTAAACAAATGTTGCACCATAATATAATTCTATCATTGCTTCTCCATTAGCTATAATGATAATCCAATCCCTCAATGAATAAAACTTCAGTCACAGATTAGCCAGTCAGGAATCAGCTTATTAACTCCAGAAACAGAAAAGCAATAATATTTCAGTGCAGTTTCTTTCTCTTTAAAGAAGTTGTGTCTTCTGGGAACCCAAACCAATATAACTAATGTATTCCTGTAGGAACTTAGAAAACCTCTCCTTTTTTTGGTGAACTAACCCTTTTTAGTTCTGATTAGGTCTTGCTGAGTCAGAATGAAATTATTAAAGGTGTCTCTAAGTCATGAAGAAATCTGCTTCAGGTTTTGCCTAATGTGTCAAGAAAATAATAAGCAGATTCAGCAGGTTATTTTTAACAATTATCAACCTTCATTATTAACCCTCCTATGTCTTAAAATTGCCTTTATTAATCAGAAAGATGTGGTGAAATATCTATTTACAAGCACTGACAAACCAGAGAAGAATATGAAATTATGTGTACCTTTCTGTCCCAGACCTAAATCAGGAATGTCTTTCCACCACTGCACACCTGGGACAGTTGCAAACACAGTAAAAAAAATTGTGCCAAGGACATTCAGAAACATTTTAAATTGTAGTTTACCTATACAATTATCCTGTAAAAAAAAAAAAAAAGTGCTTTCACATTGCTGTTTAAATTCCAAGGGCATAAATATACAGAAAATGTAAAATATTATGACAATATTTGTACTAGAGAGTTCTTTGAGAGCTGCTGCTGTAGGAAAAAAGAACCAGAGAGGTGTTGTATATGTTTATTTACCCACAACTGTTTCTGAAGGAGGGATAACTAGCCCTGGATAAAGTGTGTGACACAGATATATTTGAACCTTAACACAAGAATTTGCATCCAGCAGTGAAGTGATTACCCCTGTGCCTTGTCAAATGAGATGTTTTAAGGAGATCTGCACAGGAGGTGAGTACATTGCTCAGGGCACCTGCTCACTGGGAATGTGATTGTCAGAGAGGATGAAGAAGCAGCACAAGGTTCTAGACTTCTATTCAAATAAAACCTTAATATGTCTCTTAATTTCTGGGACTGGGTTTTACGGAAAGCATCTGTATTCATATTCATATTGAGTCACCAGCTCTATCTGAAGGTAGAAAGCAATGCTGTGCTTTCCATGACCAATTGCATTGTGTGTGAGTATCTGTGGAGCATAAAAACTCAACTGGGCTGCATTCAGTGAGGGCAAATTTAGGCAGTAGAACTGCAGGAACAAAGAGTCTACTCTAAGGACCCTGTGCTCCAACTACATGCATTTCAGACAAGCCCTCATCTTCCAGCTGAATTTTGTGGTAGAGGGGCTCAGTCTGCAGCTTTGGAGTATATACCAAAGCACTGTGATGGGAAATGGAATTTAATTTCCAAAGCCCACTCCTGATACAGAAGAACATGCCAAAACAGATATAGTGATAGCTAGGAGAAAACCATCTCTGCAAAACAGAAGGATGGGACAAGGCTGTCCCCAGCAAATGCAAGGTGCACTCTGAGGAAGATGCATGTATTAGAGATTGGAAGGGATCTTGTAGGAGAAGGTTGAGCCTAGAAGAGAATTGCCTGGCAGGTCATTGTTCATCTCACAGAGCATGTAACATATTTCAAAATGTTAATAAACTCACCTCCCCACCAAGCCACGCTTAGCATTTCCCCATATGGTTACTGTGTAAGACACTCCCTCCTGAGAAAATCACAAGTTTCTGTCTTTCAACAGAGCAGTAGCTTTGGCTTCTATCTGAAATTAGCAATGGTTGAGAGTCAATTAAGTTTTTATCAATAATGCTCATAAGAGATGAATAAATCAGCAGTCTAGCATTTAATAAGAAGTAGGAGAAATATTGGTTTGGCTATTTGGCAAAAAGGAGGTAAGAATGCAGAACTTGTTTAAAAATAATTTATATATCTTCTGTAATCAGACTGCCTGATTTTAATCACTATGTTTTGGTTTTTTTCACAGATATTTCTTGTTGCATTGTCTTTTGTTTATTTTGCTAAAGCACTGTCAGGAAGTTATCTAAAAAGCACTATCACACAAATAGAAAGAAGATTTGACATCCCTTCCTCTTTGGTTGGTGTTATTGATGGAAGTTTTGAAATTGGTATGTGCTGTAGAAACCCATTTTTATTTTCAGAAAAAAAAAAGAGTAATGCAATTTGTTGTGAAGAATGATTGTATGAATCTCCCTGAACCATAAAACTGAGAAAGATTCAACTAGTAAAGATAAGTGAGACCATCAGTATGATTATGTTCAACAGGATAAGGTTGCTAATACAAGCAATTCAGCACAGACATTACAAAAACATAATTTGATGAGTTAAATATATGGCTAACTCATACTAATAGACATTTTTTGAGTGTTGAAGGAGAATTTGCCTGCACAGATTTCTGCAGGCAGAAATCCACCTCCCCTACAAGTGTTTGTCCTTTGTGATTTATTAAGCAGCAGGAGGACAAACCTCTAACTACTGTAATCTACATTTCTTGTCTGGTCCCTCTCCTTCCCTCTCACACTAAGGTTTCCAGCATGTCATTGTCTCTTACAATTTCAGAATACTGAGTTTATCTCATAGGTGTTCAGTGGACTGTGCTACTCATAGGAATGAAATCTTAATTTAAGTGTATAAAACTCTGTTTGAGTCCTCTTTTTTCTGCTTTTCTGGTTATTTGCTCTCTTCAGCTGGCACAGTCTTTCTCCTCTTTTCCAGCTGTTTATCCAATGGTTTATGGTTTTCCTATCACAGAAGGCATTGGGCTCCTGTAGGATGCCTGGAAAGAAGGAGAAAGACCAACCCCATCAGCCCTGCCTCCCTGAAATCAGTGCCTATAGTAAATACTAGGAACTGTTATTTTAGGGGATCTTTTATCAACAAGTTGTAAAACTCACTTTTCCTTTTGTACTCTCAAAGGGAACCTCCTGATCATAATTCTAGTGAGCTACTTTGGAGCAAAGCTTCATAGGCCAAGAATAATTGGAGCAGGCTGCTTAATTATGTCAGCTGGAACATTCCTAATCGCAATGCCCCAGTTCTTCATGGGACGGTAAGTGCAAAGTGATCAGTGTTTTCCAGCTGGGCTGTGCACACTGAATGGCAGCTCACTAAAATATTTAGGCATTGATTATGAAGATAGAAATAGGCACATGGGGGTGCAGTTACTTCATTATTTTTTTTTTTTTTGTGAAGATATTTATTACTGTAGAACAAATAATTTAATGTGTATACTATTTTCAGTTGTAATCAACTAATTTTTTTATTAGTCTCTGATCTTGATTGGTCACATTTTGATGTGGTTTAGAAATTGTTAAAATGTCTTTAAAGAAGTGATGGTGACATTCAGGAAGACAATCTGGGTGCCACTCACAAGCCAGAGGATACACCAGTGTCTGATAATCTCTTAGTCCAAATTCATGGATCATGGTAGAGCAAAGTGCCTGCTAAACTGAAATGAATCACTGACTCAGAAAGAACCAATGGGACCATTTTCATGTACATCTGCAGTGTAAATAGAGCTCTGTTTATCCCCACTGTAAAATACCACTGGCAATGGATCCAGATGGATTCATATGGATGCAGAAAAAAATTGCATTTAAGCACTAAAGGCCTATTTGGTAGCTACAGATCTGATTGCTTTTTCTTATCAGTACTTATGAATAAATACAACTTTGTTTTCTAAACAGATACCGGTATGAAAGATTCCCTTCCACCATCAATTCGACTGTTAGCCTCTCTCCATGTCTGCAGGATAAAAGCCAAACTCCACTCTCAGCCTTGGAGAAACCTCAAGCAAAAATAAATGCAGGTGAGAATGATCTCTGTTAAATCTCAGGGCTGGTAGTGCTCACTATGATTAATGTTTCCCAGATCTTTCTGTCAGGAAATCCCAGTTTTGGTTAGAAGGAAGTGAAAGAGTTTTCTAAAAAGGGATGTGGCAGAAAATTTATAAAACCAGCAAAATTGTAGTATCCTTGAGGCAGCTCATGGCAAAGAATTGTCTACTTCAAGCCATTTCACAGTTTTCCAACTGTTTCTCCCACAACAGAAGTATTTTAGAAGCCCTGAGCTTTCAGTGTCAAAGTGTTACTATAAACACTTGGTTGTTGTCTCTTGTTTTCTACACAGGGTGTGAAAAGGAAGCCGGCTCCTACATGTGGATCTACGTTTTACTCGGAAATCTTTTACGTGGAATAGGTGAAACCCCCATCCAGCCCCTGGGAATTACATACATCGATGATTATTCTGTTGAAGAGAATGCTGCCTTATATATTGGTAAAATAAATATTATTTCTTTTTCCTAATGGATTCTTCCCCAGAGGAAACTGAGTCATTCTCAATAAGGGAATGAATGAATTAACTTGCCCTGATTGTTTTGTTTGCATAATTTCCAATATTAAAGTTTATTTAACAGTCATGTACACTCAAGAGACCAAGTTCCCATTTAATTATACCAGCACAGTTCCATTATCTTAATTTGGTAAAAGAATTTGACCTTGGGTTCCTGCTGTTACCCTAATCTTTCTAATTCTTCTGGATGTGGACTGCTGAGCCTCAGTGCACATTCAGTTCTCTGGAAAGTGATAAAAACAGGCACTCTTTTAAGCACTTAAAATAGAATTTCAGTGGGCACTCAAAACATTCTCTCCAGATTCATGTAGGATTATAAACAATAGTACCAAAACTTTAGAATGTTCGGATTTATGTTTTCTTGTGCTCATTGTCTGATCACTGCCCGTTTACCTGAAATATTACCAGAAAGTCCTATCTCATCAGCATCTGCTCTTGACAAGATTCCAGCCAGGCAAAAGGCAAAAAAAAATTCAGATTCTCCCTGTAAAAGGTTCAGTCTTCCCAGTTCAAGTTCAAGGTATTCAGAAATTTTGGCTGAGGGTGTATTGAAACATATTAACAGTGGGAACCAAAGCAAAGTGATTTCTCAGCCTATTCAGGGCCTACCTCAACTTAAAGTTATCAGTTAAATTTAAAAATTGGCATTTGCTTTCCAGTTACTTTAATCACCTAAAACAGTTACTATCACCTAAAACATTTCTAGCAATTGTAGATTGGTGCTGCTATTAAGTTTAGGCAGTTCAGTTTCCCGACTTTATTTCCTTCAGGCTGAATTTAACTCTTTAATTGGAGAACAATAAAAGGTGTTATCCTGGTGGGGAAAATTTTATTGATGACTATTTCTCTTCTTGAAAATATTTCAATTTGTGTAGCTGCATCTCTTGCTGCCCATCACATCTGCTGTTAGATGCAGAAGAACCAGTGCCCTTTTCAGCTCAGGAGTGTAACACTCCCCTGTTTTTTATTCCAGGCTGTGTACAGACAGCTGCGATTGTAGGGCCAATATTTGGCTTTCTCCTGGGATCCCTCTGTGCCAAACTTTACGTTGACATTGGCTTTGTAGACCTGGGTAAGTCAGAACACTCAGTTTAAAAATCCAGACAGGCTCCAAAAAGCCTATTTTAGGCCAAGAGCTCTCTGGTTATCTTCTAGGCATGAGGGGCTAGCAGGGGTAGAGTAGGCACTTTGTGAAATGAAAAGGATGACAGCAGTGTAGTGGTTCCATGAAGAACAGGCTGGCAAGAAGGGTGGGTGTAGAGGAAGGAAGGAGGAATGACTCTTCCTCAGCCCCAGCAGATCTGCAGCAGGTGCCTCCAAGAGATGCTCTGGTAAGGAGGTTCTAGGGAGATAATGGGAGCCAGGAGGAAACAGGACTGAGGCTCAGGATCCTGCCTGTGCTTTTTTAATAGTAGTACTCTTAATAATGTGCTTTTTTAATAGGTTGTTGCTGCCTAGAAAAGTGGTTTAGCAGGGGGTACCTAGTCTCCTGATTGGCCTCCTTCTGAGAAAACAGGAAGAAATAAAAACAGGAGGAAAACAATTTTTTTTTCCCCGGGGCTTTTGTGCAGAACAGCCTAACTGGGAGCAAGTGAGTGGCCTGCCCCACGTGCTGGTCCTTGCAGCATCTCTGGGGATGTGCAAGTGGCACAGCAGTGTCAGGGCCAGGCTGCTGCTGTGCCCCAGCAATCAGCAAGTCCCCAGTGTGTCCCCACAGCTGCTCCTGTAAAACACCCTTAGTGACACAGAGCACAGCTAAACCTTGTGGGGTGGGGATGGAAAGTCCCTGCAAAACCACATTCCTTATTAGCAGCAAACGTTCTCAAAACGTATTTATTTGTTTCCTCTTTTCCACTTTCTCCAGACAGCGTCACAATAAGCCCCAAGGATGTGCAGTGGGTGGGAGCCTGGTGGCTGGGGTACCTGATAGCTGGGGTCATCAGCGTCCTGGCCGGCATCCCCTTCTGGTTCCTGCCCGAGCACCTCCCAAAACCTGAGAGCAGGAAGGACTCCAGCACCTCTTCTGAGCACTCAAAGTTCATTGAGGAGAGCAAGGACCAGCACACATCCTATTGGCAACAAGCGAAGCTGGCAGAGATGGCAAAAGGCAAATCATTTCAGTTTTCTTCCTGATTGTTGAGATTTCCTCTCAAAGGCTTTTAGATTTAAAAGTTTTATGCTTTCTGCGTCCCTGTTTTAATGGTCTCAGAATTATGTTTTTTTCCCTCAGGTTTCACTCTCCAACTCATTAGTACACACAAAAGGGTCTCTTCAATGTTTCCTGGACTTGTTATTGCATGAGAATGTCTTTGGCTGAGATTTCTAGAATTACAGTAGTGACCCAGCACATATCATGAAGCTCTGCAAAAATTTTATTCAAATGTAGTGACTGTTGCAGAAGTGGTGCTCAAAAGAAAACCAGCCCTTGGTTTTTGCTATTTTTTTTTTCCCTGTAAGTTGAAGCATTAGGAAAACATATCCAATATCTGATCAGAATATAGACAGGCACAGACCAGCTACAGTATTAGAGGAGTCTCTCTGGATTTAGACAGGAGCAGGTTTGCACAATTGCATTTCCTTGGCCATGCTCTGCCAAAAGCATTCTCCCTCAGAACTTGAATCTGTACCTCAATAGGTCTGTGCTTACTGTCAGCTGTACTGAGCATTCTTTGCCCCAAATTAAGATAAACAGTGCTGCAGCTGTTGAGAGCACATAGAAACCAAATCATTCCTAGTTTATGATGGAAAGAAGGTATTTAAAACAAGATATTTCTTCCGGGAAATTGATGCTCAGTATTTTGCTCCACTGTTCCTCCACCCAGAAATGGGGGAGCTGTTAGGAGCATCTAGGAACTTCACAGATTCCCTCTGAAATGTTTTGCAGTTTTTGGTTTTTTGGAAGGTGCACACAGGTTACAAAGCATTACTCACAGCAGTTATTCTCTCTCTGGCCTGCTGTTTTGTTATTTCTGCTGTTTTGTCTTGCAGAATTCTTGCCATCACTGAAGAACCTCTTTGGGAATCCAGTTTACATTCTGTATTTGTGTGCAAGTATCATTCAGTTCAATTCTTTAATTGGCATGGTGACATACAAGCCAAAGTATATTGAACAACAGTATGGGCAGACATCTTCAAAAACTAACTTTGTTATAGGTAATGCTACATCTGCTTCTTGATTATCTTTACAATGGACATTTTAGGAGTGGCATATACATATAGGAAAAATTGTATGTTTTTTAGGATATGTTCATTTCTTCTCCTTCCTTGTCTGACTTTAAGTAGTAGCTCACAGAAGGTAAGTTATTTCATTTCTGCTTCAGAACTAATTAACTCTGAGTTTATCTATGCAAGAGTTACTGTAAAAGTTTACATGATTGGATATCTTAATTCCCATGTTACTATAAATTTGAAAAGTAATATATGTACAACACAAGAAAATAACTGAGAAATAATTTTAAAATGATTGACATAAATTCATCATCAGACAGATCTGCTGCCTTGAACAGCTTCCCATTTATTTCAACGAAATGAAGATCAGTTCAGTGAGTGCTGAAGAGGTTGGTGTTGAATAAAAGGAATTCAAGTCATATCCCAGGCTGTTCCAAACAACACAAGAGAGAGAAGCTGCTTCAGCCTTTGGGTACAGAGATCAAAATTTGTGTAGCTGACTTCAGGAGGGTGGGCTTCACTGCCCAGTTGCTGAACCTGCATGTGGGGTTCAGCTCCAGAAGTCCAGGGCTTCAACAGCATTAAGCAGCAAAGAGGTTTACATCTACCCAACACAGAGGGAACTGCCTCGTTTCAGAGCAGCATTAGTTGCACAGCAACAGAGGTATATATATGCAGAAAAGCTGTAATGATCCATTGTGCTATGTTAATTCCATTAAAGATAGAAGCTGGAATTTCCTGGCACGAAACTCCTCAAAGCAAGGAGAAATCTTCGAGTATAGTTGATGGCCAAAGAAAGTCCAGAAAACAATCCCTACATTCAGTATAGTACTTCTCATTGTATTTAAAGATTTTCTGAGCTAAGCTTTCAGGTATGTGCAAACTGAGTGAGGATTAAGAACCATTTGATTTCTCTGAGCATAGGGACTATATCCAACAGAGTGTGTGATGGTTTGGTTAGGGAAGGATCCTGATGAGTGGCTTTCCCTGCCTGCAAAAAGGTGATTTTTCTTCCTGCTTTTCCTTTCTCTCCAGATCCACCCCTCCTAAGAAACCTGAGGGCTGACTCAAACTCACAGTGTTTATTTCTCTTTCACAGCCTCTTTTACTCTTTCTTCTTCTTCTTTAAAAAACAGTTTCTATCACAATCTCTGATAGATATCAAAATTGTCAGAGTAATTTGAAGCACTAAGAACAATAAAAAAGGCAGGTCTTGCTCCAGCTTTCATAACATTAGATGAAACTAAATTTGTCCTCTAGGAATCAGCAGATGACTCCACTGACAAACTAATTGTGGAAAAAAAGAAACCACCTACCTTAAGAAATTGGAAGAGCATTATCTAAACTTTATCCATAATCTCTCTGTCAAAGAACCAGCAAAGCATTATGTCTTTGGGAGTAAGTTTTTCAAAGCAGTCCCAGCACCTTTGTAACACTCCAAGGAAATGCCCTGACTAAAGATCTTTTATGTTTTGTTCCTTCATCTGATTGCTGCAGCTGTTTTTGTGGCTGACAAGGTTAGTCCATTGATCCAGGGTTTTCATTATTACAGATTTTTCTGTTTGATTTCAGGTCTAATTAACATTCCTGCTGTGGCCTTTGGCATATTCTCTGGAGGACTGATCATGAAAAAATTCGGAATCGGTGTTTTAGGGGCTGCAAAACTTTCCTTGGGATCATCTTTCTTCGGTTACCTTTTGCTCCTCTCGTTGTTTGCGATGGGCTGTGAGAACTCGGACGTGGCCGGGCTGACTGTGTCGTACCACGGGTATGCTGGGAAGGACTGGGAAGGGCTACTGCAAACCAAACTCCTTCCTCATTTTATTTCACAAAGTATATATTGTTGAAAAGAGAGTGAATGACCTGAATATGCTCCCCAGAAATTTGATTCAAATCAGTGGAAACCATTCCATTCCAGCGGGCGTTGTGTCATGACCTTCTCATGGTTACGGCATACACCAGAGGGGTTTATGTCACAAGTGCAGATTATTTTTCTGATTACTTTTTAATTATTATTGCCATGGGACCCATCCTTTGAGCCCAGTAATTCCTGGAAATGTGAGTGGCTCAGTAGGGGGGAAGAGATTCAATTAATTGTTTCTTGCCTTTGTGTGCCACTGAACAATGAATGGCATTTAATAGCCTTTGAACTCAAAACTTAAGGATTCATGATGTTAATCATGAGGATGGTACACCTGAGGCTAACATTTTTGCTCATGCAAAACTCTGTAAAACTAACTTTTTGGGAGGAGTTTCCAGCACTGACTCACAGCAGCTCTGGTAGCTGCTCCACTGGTGTCTGATGACTGAATTTGGCAGAGAGCTGTTGTGCAAGGTATCAGACACTCAGCTTGGATAAATCACATTCTGATAAGTTCCTTGCTAACCTCTACAGGGACCATTTCCTATGGGTAACTCAATCCCTTCTTTGCCACTTGCCTAGCTGTGTTAAAACTGCGAAATTGAAACCATAAAAAATCTGAGAAAATGCATGAATATAAATTGTTAGTTGTCCCTCTTAATAAAGTAAATAGTATTTCACAGCAGGTGGCATAAGAGTGTGAAAACCTTTGGATTACAGAGAAATAAGGATTTACACTGCTGTGTGGATGTGAAGAGACAACCTTTAATGGGCTACAGAGAGAAGGTGTGGCCAGGTGTGCCTGGCAGAGAGCATAACCCAGGAGGTGATCATGATTTCCTCCACATCTGCTGGGCAACACCTTTGCAATTCTCTTTTCCCACAGAAGTAAACCGATGAGTGATTACGAGCAAGCCCTGTTTTCAGAGTGCAACTCGGGCTGCTCGTGTTCCAAGGACGACTGGGACCCCATCTGTGGGGAGAATGGAGTTACCTACATTTCCGCCTGCCTCGCCGGCTGCCAGGCATCCAACGGCAGCGGGAAAAACACCGTAAGGCCATCTTCCATTTCTGTAGGAAATGTGACAGTTTTTCCTGATACAGCCAGGTCTGGCAGAGAAAGTGGATTTAAACTGAGCAGGGCACATCCTCTTCAGCCCTGAACTCCTCGGGGGTTTTTTAGCAATCTGCCACCAACATTTAAAATCTTCTCCCTTGCTGTTGCCAGCAGGAATCACAAGCAGAGAATGTTGGAGGCTTTTTATTTTTTTAGCTGTTGGCTACCAAGACTTTTGGAAAAACCTAATAACTAGATTCATCAATGGTAGATTATGATTTTCTCCTGCATTGAATAAGCCTTTTCCTTTTGCAAAACATTTCCCACTTTGGACTTAAATTTTCATCCATCCAGAAAAGCATGTTGTTCAATTCCTTAACATCCACTTCTCCACCATTTAAGTTATCATATACTTTTGCCTGCTCTCTTCCAGGTATTTTTTAACTGCAGCTGCGTGGGAACCTTTGAATCCTCACAAAGCTCCTCAGCTGTGGTGGGACCATGTCAAAAAGGAAATGAGTGTCCCAAAATGTTCCTGTATTTTCTAGTTGTATCAGTTATCACTTCATACACTTTGTCAGTAGGTGGCACACCCGGATACATACTGCTTCTAAGGTAAGAAATCGTTTCTGCTAGCATTGCCAAATGTTTGCAAAGTGTTTTGACATGTGACTGGTGATCCCTCCCCTCCTGGTATTCCTAGTATTGGGAAATGTTTTGCAGCTAGGTGGCATATTCCATATAATTGTTCTCTCCCAGATTATTTTCCTCATTTTAATGATCGTTTCAGCAAGAGATTTCTTTTTCCTATTGTGATAATCACAGATTTATTGAATGCTTGTCCCAATGCATACTTAACTGCTGGAACTATTTGTCCATCACTGTAAGCTTTGAAGCTAATTTTAGCAAGTGCAAAAGGCATTTAATACTACAAGTGCTCAATCTGGGTTTTTGTCAGCTACTTGCAATTTTTGGATTCCGAGTCCTGCTCTGCTCTGTTTTGGAAACCTTTCTTTCTCAGTTCCTTTTTCCAAATTATTTCCAGATGGGCACATTCTACTTCTCAAACAAAGCAACAGTAAATCCAGTCTAACTAATCTTTAGTATTTTAACTGTGTTTTCTTGCTCCCAAATTCTCTTTGTTTTTGATCTAAATTTTCTGGACCAGGCCCTGTCTCATTGCTGGTATCTTTATGCCTCACGGACAAGGCCAGTGTTAGAACTGGCTGAACATCACAGTCCTTGAACTAGAATAAATATTCACACAGAGACTTTCAGAAAAGGCTGAGGTGAGGATCCTTCTCTGCTGCCCTGCACAAACACTGCCAGTGAGGTGTACACAAGCTGCACAGCTTTCTTCATACACCTTGTAGGTGCTGGAAAACCACATAGCATCTCTCTCTCCCCAAGGGCTCACTCCAAGAACAATCATAGTGTAATCAATTTTAGACCATTTTTACTGAAGCCTCTGCACAGCTGAAGTGTCCATGCGCCAAAATGAGGATGATTCATGAGTGGAGAGCTTGCAGCAAAGCCTTCAGGATTTACGCCAGATTGCTCTCTGTGGCTGCTTCTGACATGCTGAATAAATAAAGGCACAGAGCTATGCAGGGATGAAGTTCCCCTTTCCCTCTACATGATGTCTTCCTTTTATCTATAAAACATATGGTGGAAAATGTACAGATCTGGTACCACAAAATTTGGCCTCAAAATTGTGGTAGCCATATTCTACCTCCTGCTTTCTTCTTGTCTCCACTGCATAAAAAATTAGGTGTTTGGGAGATGTTCATAACTGAACATGTACAAGCTTAAATCACATGGAGTTACCTGCCCTTCTCAGCCCTAAGAACTTGCTCTTGGATTTCTAACTAAATTGATTAAGCAGTAAGACCCTTACTGCTTAATCAATTTAGTTAGAAAAGCTTAGAAAGGTTTTCAATTACAATACTAAACCACTTTATTATATGAAATCATCAAAACAGTTTTATTGGTTCTGCTCCAGTGCTTTTATTGCTGCAGAAAATCATTTTACTTTGAGAGACATTTAACTGAAACTGAGAAGTTATTTGTTCTCCTGCTGGATTGAAGGCATCCACCTCTGGTGTGCAGCTAAATAAAACATGTCTCAGTAAGTTCAATTTTTTTTTTTTTTTCTGCACTGCAAATGACCTGTGGGCACAATTCCACTTTAAGCTCACACTTACTTTTGTCTTTTTTGAAATCCATCACTGAGAGACTTTCTTCAAAAATCTGGCAGAATTGAAAGTGAGCTTCTGTTACCAGAAGGAAAATAAATTTTCTTTGAACACAAATAGTCCCAAAGTCACGTTGCAGACTTCATTACATATTTTTTTTCCCACGATCTCTTTCAAAAATTATTCAGTATTCAGTCACCTCTGTTAAGGTTCCAGCACTTAAGCAAGCTGTTTTCAGATGAGTGGCTATCACTGCACCTGCCATGGAGGACAAATACAGCTAAATCCCTAAAAGTCTGCAAGATTTAGTGACATTTACTTTGGTGGTTTGCACACTGAAGTCATTCAGCTTGCGGCTGGTGACCAAGTCGTTTGCTGAAATGTCATTTTGGTGGTATTAGTCTAATTACAGTAGCCAAGGAACTTGGGAAAGCCCTGAAGTTTTTGAGAAAAAAGCCCTGCAGTTCATATAGCTGTTGTTCAAGCATCAGCTATTAATAGCAGGTGAGTAGGCAGCAAAAAGGAAGTCTAAGATCTCCCTAAGAGGCCTGGCTATCACTCAGGATCACAAAGGACTCCTGTTTCCGTTCAAAGACAATACAAAGAATAAAACAAATTTTTTTCACGTGAAAGAGAATATTTTTTGCAGTTTATAAATCCTATGAAACCACATCAAATATCCATTTATTTGTTTTATTTTCTACTCTTTGATTTCTATGCCCTCAGATTTGTTTAGGAGGACTCTTGGCTGAGGAGTGCTTGTGGTAGTAGGAGAGCAACATTCTGTTCTTCCAACTTAAAGTCATTTTAGTCATGGTCTCATAGATGGAAGTGCTTGTATAAGCCACAATCGACAGATTGTGTGATGATAATCCATGACCAGGGCATTAGAGAATACAGTGCTGAAAACTACCCCTGGTGGGGAACAATAGAGTTAGTTCTGAAATGTCTTTATTATTTTTTTTAACATATTCCAAATTACATTAATTTTTGCAGGAGCTGAGCCCACCTAGTTCAGACCACACAGTCTGTACCCCCAGAGTGCTGTGTTCATCCATAGTGACAAACTGAATTTCAGCCCATTTGATTTTTTCTGATTTATATTGAATAGAATGTGACAAAAAATTTAATTAATTACCGTATCAATATCGGTGTTACCCCACATACCAAAAATGTCCTTGTTTAATCATGTGACTGGCACTACTCACTTGCCAAAATCAAACATATAGCCAGATTTGTGCTGGATTAGGTATTGCAGTAGTCAGTCGGGTACGTGCTAGGAGAAACAGCACATTTTGAGCTGCTGGTGGTGGAGCAGGTGATTCCTACGAGTCTGAGAGGCTCCATACACACCCTGCTGATGGCAGGGCTGGGAAAGGCAGCTGCTCCCCTGCCCACTGCCTCTCCCTCCCTCAAGGACCAGGATGATGATCTAAGTCTGGAGCAGGGCTCATCTGGAGACAGAAGAATTGGATGTGCCTGTTGGACTCGCCCTGCAATCTTAGAAGAGTGCAAATGCAAATGGTCTGCTCTGTCACAGAATGGTTTGGAGGAGGTGCCTTTACAGGAGGTGTGATCCTGATCCTAGATAGAGTGCAATGAAAATTGAGTGCCTAAATACCTTGTACCAGCCTTGATCCTGAATTTCAGGGAGCATCCAACTGAGTGAAACCATCCAATGGATGCCTGATTTCATATCCATTTTCTTGTTCTGTGTTAGTAACACCTAAGTGCTGATATCATCTGAAAATCCACAATTGTGACACTGAATATAGATGTTCAGAATTCCTAGGTGTCATTCTGGTTTTATCACCTTTTTTACATATTTCTGCAATTTGGTCAAAGTACATGACATTAAGGATGAAAAGGTCACATTGCTTTCTCTTGCTTTCTATTTGTGTAGTAATTATATACACCTGATGCTTTATTTCTAGTTAACACCCTTTTATTATTATTATTATTATTTTTAGATGCATTAAACCCCACTTGAAATCACTTGCACTTGGTATCTATACCCTGGCAATAAGAGTACTTGGTAAGTCCATTTGTGCTCCTGAGTCAGTTTTAATATACTCCTCACTAATCATTTATCTTAGAATTAAGCTTTGGTTGTTGGAAAGAGCAATGTCTATCTGCAAAATAAATACCATATGATTAAAAAAAAAAAAAAAAGTTTGAAAAAGGAAATTGCTTTGTACTTCATAAATCACGTAATTATGTCTTAGATATAATTAAACTACACAAGGCCAATATATATAGAGATGTGATCCTGTGGACTATGAAGCTCACATCAAAATTACATCTTGTCTCCTTGCTCAGCAACTATGCCACAGCTATAGCTGAGAATTTGTGATTGCTTTTCAGGCATATATTCACTAGTTTCTAAGGGAATTAATCTGACTAAGGGTGTGCCTGGGGGCAGGGTTCACTGCAGCCTTGTGGTAGAGCCACCTGAAATCAAGGGTAACAGGAGATGCCAATGAACTGGAAATTCTAAAATCCTCTAGGTCTTCATGAAAAAACAAATTAGCAAGAAGCAAGTCACCTATTTACATGAGCAGAGTTAGATAACTGGATGAAATTACATCAAAACAAGCTGTGAAAGGTGTTCTTCCTTACACCTTTGCAGGCCAGAATTTTGTCTCCAGGCTTACTTTCTCCTCCAGCAACCATGGGTGGCTCCCCAGGCAACACAGAGCCCAGGATGTTCCTGTCAGCACATGGAAAAATGCTTCTCCTTTCCATCACCCCCAAGAGCTGCAGTAGGGTTACCCCTGCCACAGGAGGCTCTCGAGATACTTGGAGGATTCCTGCAGCCCCACAGCAGGTTCCCAGCCCCACTGTCTCTGTCCCTTCTCATCCCTCACCCAACACACAGGACACCCAAGCTGAACAGACCCTGTTGCTCTCAAGAAAGAAGTATTTCCTATTTTTTTTGCCCAGAGAAGTCCCGCAGGGTGAGGAAACAAAACCATGGCCAGCACCCCTTCCACAGACTTCCACAGGCTTTTTGATGTTTTGTCATGTTTTCCTGGCTTCCCACAGGGAGGAAAGGGTGGTGTGTGCCTGGGCAGCACAAGGCACGTCTTCTCGAACCAGCAACCAGTGTGGAAGTGTCACTGCTGTTAGAATATACTATTTAATGTTCTGCATGAATGGGCCTCTAGATCAGAACTGATCACCCTGGAAAGTAAATTTCTTTACCTCTATTTGTTAAATACACCCAGCCGGGATTCCAGCCCCAGTGTATTTCGGAGTAGCCATAGATACCTCTTGCCTGAAATGGGGAAGCAAAAGATGTGGGGGAAGAGGAGCGTGCAGACTCTATGACTCCAGTGCACTCAGGTAACAGCTCTTCTCCATTCTTTAACTTTTGTTCTTAAAGTACGTCTACACCTGGCACTGGTAGAAGAATTTCTGTTACAAAATTTGAGTGAAGGATTTGAAACTGAATGAAAGACTCTGACTAACAATATTAACAATAATACTCACATTTCACTTTTGATTCAATCTCTTTCTTGGGGGGAGGAGGGGCAGATCATCTTGTTCCAGTATCAGCTGAAAATAATTGACACTTAAAAAAAAAAAAGTTGTGTTGAATCTTCAATTTTATGCTAAAGCTTCCCTCAGCTTTCAATATCTCTGCTGTCATAGTGTATGTATGTGTGTAAACAAGTTATTAAACCTCACTTTTCTCCATGTTGGAGCTGGATCAAAAAATGAAAGGCAAAGGTGCCACAAAATGTGCTTGGCTTATCTAGAGGCTTAAGTGAAGAGTTGTCTTTATCAATTTATTGCTAGAGGACAGTAATTGTCTGAACAGCATTTGTGAAAGGATTCACCAGAAATGAAGAATGGAGTAACAGTGGTAAGAGGAAAATGGGAGAACTGGTTGTCCCTTCTCCTACCACAAGGAAAATAAACATGAGAGGAGGGTACATCTTGCTTTGAAAACTTGAAGGAAAGAGCAAAATCTCAGCTGGGACTGTTTTTGCTAATAAAACATTATGATGTTATTGGTGCTGCTGTTGCTGTCATTATGCCTGTAAAGCAAAAATGCCATCAAGTGGCCTTGATATCGCTGGTTCTGTTTATAAGATGACCAAAAAATAGAGTAACTGCCCTAAAATATAAAAATGCTATTCTTACTGAAGCACGTTGGGGTGGAGGTCAGTCAGTGCCTGAGATGCTTTCTTGACCACAGACCACTCTATACCTGACCTGGGCGAGCTGACAAACTCCTCTCTCCAGGGCCATCCCCTTGATTGAAGTGGCCTCACCCAGCCTCACCTGATCAAAGTATGAATGTGTCCTTGATGCCTTCTAGTCGTGCACTGCCTTTGACACAGGCTCTGATCAATGATTTCTCCCTCAGGTATGTGTACCTGGGGCTGACTTTGGTCTTGGGCACGGTGTCCATTTTCTTCAGTGTTGCTGTCCTTTGGGTTCTCCGAAAAAGGTTTTCTCCACAAGACGAGACCTTCTCAGCCAACGGGGAGAGAGGCGCCTGTGGGACAAAGAGCAGAAAAGATAATTTTGTCAATAGCGACCGGTTAATCCAGTCAATTTACTGGCCAGAAAAGGAGACCAGACTTTAGGAAAACTGATATCTCCACTGTGATTTCACCCAGTGAGCGGTGTTCCAGGCAAAAATCCATCATCAGAGAAGCAGTATCTTAGCAGCCACCCTGAAAATGTTCACCTTCTTGCAATTTCCACTGCAAACCCCGAAAGCAAAGACCGCCAATTTTTAGCATGTGAACAGGTCTAAAAACACTGCTCACCAATTTTTCTGCCGAGTGAGGGGATTTCCTGTGGCTGGGGAGGTGCAGACAAACCGAGACACCGTTTTTGCAGCTGCCCCTCAGCTCCCTCCCTCCTCACGAAGCCGCAGGAGCCGCTGCTGCCCCTGGGTTTGCTCCTGGGTGTGAGGGGTGGAGGAGAGGCTGCCATGCAGCTCCCTCTGCCATGGGACCAGCCAAGACCAGCCGGGGCACAAAACCTGACTGGGCAACCTGGAAGGTGAAGAGATCCCCGGCACACAGCCCGTCCTTGCAAACAGCGAGGCACAGGGCAGGAGGAAGGTGGCTTCCTGGAAGGACAAATCAGCCACAGGCTCCAGGCACCACGAGAATTCGATCCAGAACACTTAGGATGCCAAGTGTTGTGGTCAGGAATCTGTTTTCCAGTAGCTTTGTTAGAGAGCAACAGTCAACAATAGAAGTTGTCGTTACAGTCAACAATAGAAGTTGTTGTTACAGTCAACAATAGAAGTTGTCGTTACAGTCAACAATAGAAGTTGTGGTTACAGTCAAAAGGACCACGAGAGTACCATCCAAAGGAAACTGGAATGAAAGTAGAGCTTTTTTAGGTTTCCAGCAGTCTCTTGCTACTTGCTAGTACTCAGTGTACTAAATGATTCCATGCACTTTATGATGTAATAACAAAATTATATAAGATACATGTGATTTATATTTTAAAAAGCTATGACAAGACAGCTTGGGAAAAATAAAATTAATTAAAATTAATTAAAAGACCAGGTGACTTGGGGCTTTTCCTTTTATTTATTGTAATTTCCAGCTGAAATGAAGACATTTTTGGGCTTTGTCAATATATGGTATTAATTATATTTGGGGTGGGGAGTGCAAAGGAGGGTGTTTAATATGAAAAAAGTCTCAAGGAAGCTTGGACTGGAAAAGATAATAGCAGCACCTTTAAATATCCTTTAAAGAGACTGGATTTTTTGAGCACATGATGAAAGGATTCATCCTTCACCTTCACATTATTGTCAAAACAAACCCATATCACATCATTTGTGTCCCAGCAGTGACTGTAGGTACCCTGCTGCCTCCCCTGTGGGGTGCATGACAAGGGGCACATGAGTAAGAGTGGGATTCACTGGACTTTACCAAAGATCAAAGTTTGTCCTGTGGCATTAGGGACCTGCCAAATCCACTCAATAGCCACACCAAGGAGGATGGTGCTTAAGCACCAAATATCTGCAGAAGGTAAGGTTTTAAACCCATTATTGGGGAAAATAAATTTGTGGGAGGAAGAACCAATGTCACCCCAGTTTGCTGCATGGGTGAGTGTTTGGCCAGTGGCCTGGAATATTGGAGACTCAGTCTCCTGTCCCAGATCTTTGTCCTCCCAGGTGAGTGTCAGAGGCTATGGGCAGTGAGGTCCTGGACAGCTGTGGCTGTTCACTGGGCCTTGTGAACAGGATATTTTGAACTAAACAAATATAATTAAAATAATCTGAAGGTTTATGAATATGGGACTAAGTCAAGAATTGTGCTTGGGGTGAATCACAAAGATTGGCATTCCCGTCTCAGGTCTCATTCATTTTCCATCATCATAAAAACAGCAAAGAAAATGTCAAACTGCACCAGCATCCAGGAGTGAGAACAACACTTGGAGATTTCCACAGTCCCCTGAGGAGGGCACTTCTATAGAAATGAGCTGTCAGATCTGACCCAGTCTGGTTGTCTTTTTTTTGTGCCCTGGAGCATCACAGGCAGATCTTCATCCAGTGCTAATCAACCTCTTAGAAGACAAAAAGTCCAAAAAATGATGAGGGGCAATTTAAATGTGGGGCCCTTTAATAGTGATTTAAAGTGCTCATTAAAAGGACCTTACTTAAGCAACATGTGGCTAATATCAGGAGGTTAGTTAACCAACAGCTCATCCCAGATTAATACAGTTCATTGAATTTTGAAGAGAGTAAATAAGGAAAGGATTTAGTGGAGAGCACATGGAGCACATTCTCACAGCTGGATGGTGCCCAGGCTCTCCCTCATGGCTGTTGAGCATGGTAAGTTTGAAAGGTTGGTGTGGACAAACAGAACCCTCTCGTTGATCCTGTGATGTTGGCACTTCTAAAATAAGATGTGGAAAAGCACAAACTTGTTTAAGTAAAAACCAACCTGTGATAACATTATACAGTCAGCAAAAATCTGTTTGTTTAACTGTGCAGACAGACTGTTTTCCAGTGTCTGGAAATCAAGCAGAATAAAACTACAATAGAAATAAAATACTTTTTTTTTTTTTTTTTTAACTAGAACAACAGTCTTTGGGATGTTTCTGAGAGATGATAGATTTTTCTGTCAGGGGAAAAAATCAAGACTCATCCATTCTTGTAAAAGATCTGCTCTAGTGGAACAAGACAGATGAACAATTTTGTATATCTATATAATATGCTAATATTATATAGATAGTATATATATCTATATAATCTATATCTATAATACATATGATATTATATGATATAACATATAAAATAAATAATATAATATAATACTATATAATATATTACACAATATATAAATAAATATATTAATATATTAATATATTAAATATTAATATATATTTAATGAAATATATTAATATGCAATAATATATAGTAGTATATAATAATATATAATAATATATAATAAATAAATAATAAATAATATCGTTATTATAATATTATATTTTATATTAGGTAATATAATATAATAATATATTGGTTTTGTATATAATACCAGGTATTCAATTACCTAGGTCATATTAATTTTTTCAGTCCTGTTACCTCAATTAATCTCAGAGCATGTGAAGGTGATGGGGGCTAAACCCTGGGATTTCACCTGAAGTCAGCATGGTTTTCTGTTTCTGCTGTTCTGTGATGCAGCTCACATTTGGGTTGGCTACTAAAAAGGTCTAAGCACTCTCACCTGCCAGTGACTTCCACATCACTTCTGTGTCTGTAATAACAACTCCAACCCAAGCTGCTAAGACTGAATGCAAAGAGTAGCTGTACAACCAGCATTAATATCTTTTATTTTGAGTAGGAAAAAAAAAGAAAAAAAAAAAATAATTAAAACAGCACCCCATGGTCTACTTTTCCCCAGATAGATGCATGATGCAAATCAGTGACAAAATTATCAAGTTCTTTTGAAAGGCAAATTCTCCACTGTAGAAGGATGAATTCCCAGACACCAGCTAAAATGGATCAGCATGCTTTTCTCTCATTATCTCTACAGCACCAAACAGAAACTAGACACTCTGGGACAGGAGCACCAAAGAATCCTTTTCTATTGTGGAAAAGGCTATTTTCAGCCTCTCAGGATTCCTGTAGTATCTTAACTACAGGAATATTTGCTTACACTTGCTGTGCACTATCCCTTTTATTTAGTTTGTTAACAAAGAGTTAAATTTTAAAATACATTGATTTTCTGTATCTAGGGATTAGTGTCCTGAGAATAAGAAGGGCTCTAATCAAAGCTGCCTACTCCAGTTGGCCTCTGCCTGGCCAGCAGCTCCCTGCTACTGCTGCCCCCTGCAAATTGTGCCTTGGCAGCCTCTTCTTCTGGTGGGATCTGCTGCCACCCTCTGCCTGGAGGAGTCTGCAACCAGCTCCTGCGCTAAAGGTGACTTATTGTGGCTTTTCTAACTACTGCTTTCAACCCAAACAGGAATCAGAAATTGCTGATAACTCAATGTTCTTATCAAGGGGATTTTTACTAATGTAATCCTTTCTAATTTTTCTTTTTTCCTGCAAGGGTGAGTAATATGGAAGGGGGTCATGAATGGAAATAGACATACATATTTTTATTTTTTAGGTGTGAGGCCATAGTCTTCAATTTAACTCCAGTAGTTTCCCATTCTGGTAGTTTTAATCTACATTTCTTGGTTCAACAAGTCAGCTTTGATTGTGAATGCTTCCACAGACAGTTTGGACAGCAGCAGTCAGAAGATAGAAAAACTCTACTCAGCCGTATTGAAAGCAAAGTACAAAAGATATTTTAATCCCAGAAAGTTATAAATTAATGGTGTATACAGGACTAAGGAAAAATAGGGAGGAACTGATTTGTATTCGCTTTTCAGAATGATAAAAACAAAGAAATACCGTTTCCCTTATATGACAAAGAAAGTAACACTTTTTCTACTGGTTCTACTACTCAGAAGTAACAGAGTAATTTTAGCTCCATCCCTTTCCAGATGTTTAGGATTAAAAGGTCAGGTGATCTTTTAGATCACTAGGCCAATCACATCTGAAGACAACCTGAAAATGAAACCTTGGGAATGCAAAGTTCCACCAGAAAACTTTGTAAAACAACAGGGAATACTTTTCTTGACATTGTCAGAGCTGAAGAGTGGAGCTTGTGACACGCCTTTGGAGAGGGATGAGGACATGGGTGTTTGTGTGTCTGTGCCCTTGGTGGAATGCCAGCAACACAGAGCAGCAGTACAGTGTGGTAGCCTGCAATAAAGGGCAGGAAACAGGGGCCAAGATGCTTGTCTTGTGTCTAGAAAATGTCAGTCATGGTATTTTCTAGACACAAGATCGTATAAGAAACCTGCTGGAAGTGGGTGGTTGATGTTTTATGCCACAACAGAACATGAAGGATCACTAACTCTGAAAAAAAGAGGCCCACGTGTTATAGGACCATGAATTTCCATCTCTTGCATGTATTTAATGCTAAGTGATGCTCTGACTGTGAGGACAACTCTTTTAGAAAAACTATAGTGATGGCAATGTTGGTTGTTTTGGGTTATTTTTTCATTCAGACTTAAATATAATGGATGCTATCATAAACTCACACCATGGATTTTCTCTGCAATGATGAATGAAGTCCCCCTTGATCACGTTATTGATCACTTACTCATGGAAAACTAAAAATTGCTCTGCACAAAGAGTGACAACCAAAATGAATCAATAAAACAGGAGCAGAGGTTTATGGAAGATTATAGAGCAAGTTAACATTGAAGCCATTACTTGGCAGAATGGACTGGTGATCTGGAACAGTCAGCATGGATTTATCAAGGGTACATCAAGGTCTGACTAAGCTGGTTGATTTCTGTGAGGAAATGGCTGGTGACATGGTGAAAGTGGTGGCAGGGAAGGGGGCAGGAGCTACCAGGAATGGAATTTTGGTGTAACATCCAGGCAGACAGTAGTCATATCTCACCTGCCTCGAGAATAACATATCTTTTAAGTGCAATTACTCTCAGGAATCAGGCAGAATGCACAGCAGGGGCACAATCAAATAAACCTGTTCCAATTTCCTTGAACTGAGGTTGTAAGTGATAAAGGGCTGCTCCAAAGTACACATAGCCCTAATATACCTTTGTATTTCACCTGCCTTTAATGTTAATAGCAATAAAATATAAATCTGAACAGTCTTTTAAGTGTGAATGATTCTTGAGCACCTCCTTTTTTCCTTATATCCAAGGCACTACATTTTCTCTTCCTGCAAGTCCTTGGCTGGCTCTAGCAGATCTGAATGGACTTTTAGACATATACTATGGAACTAAAACTTCATAACAAAATGCATTGGAAACAAATATTTCTAAAGTTGGGACATCATATTTTTCAACACCAGGAAGGTGTGAACCATTATAACCTAGAGAATTTCAGGGAAAAGAAAAAGGAGATTTGCAAGAACGTACAAAAGGAACACACTTGCACGTTTCCTTCCTAATTAACTTTTGACCACTGTGCACAAACATGGATTTTGGGACCTTTAACAGAGGCAGAAGTGGGAGGAGACAAGATTAAAACATTGGATTGAGTTGGAAGTTAATGATTCTTCCACCATACACCAGCAGAGCTTTGCTTAAGGAAAGAATTCTCTGACTTCTGAGCACTTGTGTGGTATAATTGCTGTTGTTGTGGATGCAGAACTTAGGTAGGAACCTCTCTAATATTCTTTCTGTTTGTCTTAACTTTAAAATGTTGCCATTTGCAGCTATCAAACATGACTTGTGCAGTTTCCAGTTGCATTTGCTATAACTGGATATAATTCATCAGTCCTGGTGAAAATGTCAATGCTTTAGTGATGGCATCATGCATTTCATGTGTGTCTCTGAACTGTCAGCACTGTATGTCTTGAACAATGAGCATTGAAGTCTGCACAGCTCTGTAACACTCATTTTTCATATTAGGTGAACTTAAAAGGTCTTGCTATGATGGCATGCAAATATCAGTAAAATAATCAGATTAACAGCACTGCAGTTCCATAAATTACTGGAGGAAATGTGGCTCTTGATTTGTGATTTGCTCTTCTACAGGGTGATGTCACAGTCCCTGAGAGTACAACTATGATGACAGACTTAGAGTGTCATTGCTGGATTCTTCAAAGTCCTCAAACATCACTATATTTTTCTTTTGTTAGAGTCTACAAAATCTGCAGCAAACTCCCATCTTGTCCTTTGTAAACTTATTACCTGTTATTCATGTGGAGGCTTTTTTAATTGATGCTCTTATTCATTATAATTTGCATATAATTATCAGGTATAAAACAAAGCTAATTTTTTTTTATATCCATAAGGAACAGATTTACTGAGTTAGGCCATGGCCCCTATAATATCATGTGCCCTGAAGCACTGAAAAAATCTGTCTTTTGCAAGGCTGGCTGCATTCACTCTGCAATTGAATTGCAATTTGTTGCATGATTTCCCATGATGTCAAGGAAGCTGTCAGCTCCCAGCAGCACAAA
Source organism: Poecile atricapillus (assembly GCF_030490865.1). Classification (NCBI taxonomy): domain Eukaryota; kingdom Metazoa; phylum Chordata; class Aves; order Passeriformes; family Paridae; genus Poecile; species Poecile atricapillus. Next base: position 2,058,331 of record NC_081266.1, on the reverse strand, counting down.
TGATCCCCACTTTGGGTGGGCAAAAAAATCAAAACTCTTGACTAATATTCATTTGTTAAGAGCCTTGATTTTCCCCCAGCCAAAGTGGTTCTCAGAAGAGTACTGAGCATAAAATCATGTGAATTTATCAAGTGTTCCAAAAAAGTTAACTGAGTATTAAATTTCATGTCTGTACTGCTTAGAATTTTAGTGGATTTTTTTTTTTTTTTTTTTTTGCTTGCTTGCTTATTTTTTTGGGAAGAGTTCCTTCTTCTTCCCCTAGGAAGAAATTTGGTTAATTTGTGTTTAGGCTGATTGACTATACCACTATACAACAACAATACCTTATTTTCCAAATCTTGTCTTTCTGCAAATGTAACTCTCTCAGATCACTATTACAGAAGAGTGGCTTGTGCAGGCAAAGAATGGTAGTTTTAGAGAACACATAATAGTGAAAGGTCATGTTTGGTGCAGAAACCTTCATAATTTTGCTTTCATACTTCATATTTTTAACTAAACTTTTGATTTATTAAACATGGAAAAAAAAGGCTAAGGAAAAAAATCTAAAATATCAACATTGTCAATACTTAAAATTATCAGGCTCAACAGCTGCTGTTTGTTGTCATCAACTGTGAATTGACCTTTTATCTTCTTTTTTCTAATGATCTCGTGGCCTGGAATTTCCCCAGCCCTCATCTGTTCCATCTCCAGCTGATATCTGTGTGGGTCAGGGTCATCTGAGGGTGGGAGGAGATGCTGCCACCAGATTTTAAGTCATGTTGTACCTTTAAACTCTCAAAAAAAAGGTCACTTCTCCAATCCTGTGACCTGCAATGATATGCTCACCCAGCATATTATTGTAGTCATCAATGTATCATAATTATGAGGAGAATTTTACATTTTCATGTTACAAAAAGTGAATTTTGGAGGATCAGATGCTCAAAAGCATTTGTATACTAGCTTTCCCTGAGCATCAGGAATTTTATTTCACATTTTTTGTTTGTAGCTGTGCAGTCTTGGAGAAATCCCTTCTCTAACTCTTGTTCCTATCTCTCTTAAGTAGCCAAGGGGAAGGAGAAGATAATATTTTTTTGTTCTGATACATGTGCTGACCCAGACTTATAGCATAGCCACAAAAGAGTTTGGGAAGTAGATATTAGCAGTGGGAAAGCAGATGGACCTTTTCCAGCATTGGAAAAGTTCATCCAACTTTTTTCAGCTGCATTCAAGCATATAAAACCTCTCTTTGTGTGATTTTTTTCCTCCCCTCTCTCTTTTTCACCCTTTTCTCAAAGGAGGAGAGTATTGCAAAGGGGGAAATCAGATCATGTGAGCTGTGATTTCTGAGCTCTGACTTGAGGGCATTAATTTCAATACTGTAAAATAATATGCAATACTCCTGTTGGCAGATCTGAAGATGGCTTGTTTCAAGTGACCCATTTTTTTCCGAGGGGCTCTGCACTGGCTTCTGGATCGTCCTTGAGAAATCTGTTCTGATTTAGTGGGAGTTACACAAACAGGCAAGTGTTTTCATTCTTTAAATAAACTTTGTGAACAGATTTCTCTGAAGCGTCCTTTTTAGTTGTAATCCATCTCTTAGACACAGAATTCTAAAAAGCTGAGGAAAAGAAAAAAAAAAAAAAAGATGAAGTATTGAACTATTCATTGCAATAAACCAAAATACAACTTAATAACAAAACAAGGCTTTCAACACTAAAGCATTATGATGTGTCAAAGGATATATAAATGTCTATGACTACAGGAAGTTGCTGAGGGAACTGGAGCAGTTCTCCTGAGCTGTTTAGTTGCAGATCATTTCAAGCATCTGGGCATCTCTGCAAACAGGAAGAGATCAGGGACACCCTGCATATAATTGCAAGAAGGCAAAAAAACCATGTAATATCCTTACAGGATGTCAGTTAGGTGAAATAATAAATTCTTTTGTCACTAAGAGTTGTTTCCAACAAGCCAGTGTAAAGGAATAAATTGGATGGCACAGCGTTGCTACAGATTTTACCAAATCAATGACTGACTTCTAAGCCTCATGACATGAAAATTTAGAGCTTCCTAGGACTCCCTGTGCTTCAACACTACTGCTTTGTTGACCCTTGTTATTTTTGGAGAGAGACTTTGCCTCTTCCTCTTCTGTCAAAATTGCCTTTTTAGCATTAAAAGATAGGACAAGGTAGAAAGGGGGATGCTTATGTCTCTTAAAAAGAGGTGTCAAAACTAGATACTTCAGAATTTAAACAAATACACTCTTTGAAACATGAAAGCCATTCAGCTAAATTGTTTCAAGTAGAAAGGTTGAGTTTCAGCCTCTCAGCATTTTCCTGTAATTAGTTTCACCAGATTCATCAGTGGTCCTTAAACAACTCTATTTTGGCATATGTGCTTTGGCATTTATTACTGTTTTCTCTTGAGTTCAGATCACCCAGTACAGAAATCAGTCATGACAGTGGAAACCAAACCCAGCAATGTCAATGACTCCAACCAGGAAGCAGACCCTGACCAGCTTTTGGATGATGAAGGAAACAAAAACCCACCAGTCAAAAAGATTTCCTCTTGCACTGGATTGAAGGTTTGGTGCCTTAGCAATATCACCATGAATTACCATTGTTATCTGTTAAGAAATGTTGTTCAAGATGTGACATGACAAATTCCTTCATCCTTGTTCCCCCTGTCTTTTGTGGAACTGGACACACACTGGAGGTACAGGGGATAGTCAGATCTCATCTTTTTTCTAAATAAAATAAAAATTCAGGATCTACCATATTTACTCACAAGTTACTTGTAGGTGGATCCCCATCTTGGTCATTAGAGAGAGGCAGCAGCTTCAAGAGGAAGAGCCAGCCTCAATTAGGTGCCTACAATACACTTGTCTAGAGGTTGCTGTCACCACCAGTCTTGTAGGGTCAAAATAAGGTGAGGTGAACCATATTTCATCAAATGCTTTGTGGCTGGCCTGAGGATTGCATTTTAAAACCCAAATGACCCCATTAATTTTTGTTTGTGTTTTCATGCTTATCAGCAGTTTGTGATTTCAGCCAAGCTCTCTGAGAGCACTGCTGGCATAAGGCACAAAGGGTGATGCTCAGATTTTTTGCCAGTCAAGCTCAGGAAATATAGAACATAGGGCAAACCCCGCGCTTGGGAGATTTTTCTCTTCATTCCTGACAAAAAGAGAGTAAATATACCAAATTTCAAGCTCTTACTTCCCAGATTGGCTTCATTTCTTAGAGTAGATAGTATTTCAATGTCCAAACCTGTATTTACTTTGTTTATTTACCCAAGTTTCTGTTGCATTGGAACTCTTTCCAAGTGAGCAATAAGTCTATTTGTTTTTTAGACTATGTGGAAATATCTGGATAATATTTAAACAAACTTAAACATTTTACCAAATAAATCTTTCTTTGCAAAAGCCACAATGTGTGTTGGTGGAAGCAACAGTCAAACTACCAAGAGCATTAAGCTTTTCCTTGTGAGATATATGGGATATAGATAAAATGCATATTTCAAAATATATCATGTGACACAGAGATTAACTCAATCAGTCACTACTGATTATTCACACATTCCTCATATTGATGTATCATAAAAGCTTGAATAAAGCCTTTATTTTGATGCCAAATTGATTGAAATAAAGAATGTATGAAGTTAAGATTAACCCAAATTTGCCCCTCCAATTTGAGTAACAAATAAATGTTGTGACGGTGACTGCTCCGCACAGTTTTAAATATATTTGAACCCTCTGTGACCAGTTTTCCTGCCTCTACCTCCCATTTTCTGTCTGAATCTTTCCCCAGGTATTTCTGGCTGCTCTGTCATTCAGCTACTTCAGTAAAGCCTTGTCTGGTACGATAATGAAAAGCTCCATCACTCAGATTGAGCGGAGGTTTGACCTGACGTCATCTACCGCAGGTTTCGTCGACAGCAGCTTTGAGATGGGTATTGGATATTCCTTAACACGCAGAAAACTACTCAGAGAAACATGAGGCAGCATCTGGCACTAATTCTGGTTCATTTCCTTGCAGGCAACTTGCTGGTGATTGCATTTGTCAGCTATTTTGGAGCTAAGCTCCATAGGCCCAAAATAATAGCTGTGGGATGCTTTACTATGGCTGTGGGATGCTTTTTATCAGCAATGCCTCATTTCTTCATGGGATAGTAAGTACTAATCATGGTGAATTTGGGTAACTTAACACTGGAGTTTCATTGCACTTTCTGGTTTTTAAATGAAACTTGTTGTATCTTTAGCCTTAGATTTCCAAAGGCCTGTAGAACCTCACTTCCAAGTGCAATGAACCTCACATGGCACACACATCATTATTGTGATGCTGAATGTTCATCTGAAAAATAGAGCTTTTCTGAAGTGAAAGTGCAGCTCCTCGAAAAAATGAGAAAATCACAGTGAATGCTTCAGTTTCCACTCAGGCTTGTTCAGAAAGGAAGCAAAGCATGAAATTATGCTAGAGCTGCAGATGGATGAGTGCTGGTAGAACTCATACCAGGTTTTTCCTTTTCCAAATGCACCTGCCTGGCTAAACTGACTTTCCATATTTGGTTAATTTTCATTTACCTTCTCCAGGCTCAGGGAATTTCCCCATTATGCTCATATGTGATAATGTTTCTAGCTATAACTTGGGCGCAGAGATGACAAATAGAGTGAGACATATTTCTGTTGATTTCTTAAATATATTAGAATAATTTTAGGTATACTCCTGTAAAAAGAAAACTGAAAAATGTTTTCTTTAATGTTAGTGGATCTTGCACTAGAACCAGGCTTTCCATCAGTTTGTCTTTAAGACAGACCATGTATCATACCTGTCTACACTGGGCAACTCACGAACCTGAGCCTGAACATTTGCAGGGGAACTGCTCTGCACTGTGTCTCCTGATGGCTGCTCGTTGTTTCAACCTGGAAAATAAGTCTGACTGGTCTAATAGAGCAAGGGCAATTCCTTGAAGCAGAATGTGTGCATTGCCATGCTGCTCTGCTAAAACTAATTGTACTTTGCCCCTCAGCAGCACTCGTTTCTGGGAGAGGGATCATGTTAAAGCAGCTGAACAGACCAAACACACATCAAAGATGGAAGGGGACCTTTGCTCAAACTCAAGACATTCTTCTCTTTCTCCTTGGCTGTGGGGTCAACACAGGCAGCTCACTTGGACCTGACCATAAATTTAGACACCAAAAATTCAATCCTATTTGAAATACTTTTACAAGCCCTTTTGAATTTTCCAGCTTAAAACATTATGCCCTCCAGACAGAGAATTCTAAGTTTCATTTGTTCTTAATTTTAGCATTTTGTTTTTCTAAAATGCTCTTAAATAATCTTATGTGCTCCTTCAGTAGCCCTTTGAATTTATATTTAATCAAAGATATCTTTAGCTTTAGGGAAACAGCAGCAAAGTGGTTCCATCCCTCCCATGCTGGTGTTTCCCTGGTGAGCACTGCTTCTAAACCTACTGCTGTGTGTTTGCAGCTATAAGTATGAGACAGCACCACATAAAGCTGCTTCAGCCAACTTAACTTCCAGCATAAATCCCTGTTCCCTGCATCAAGATGTGAATGACACTGTCCTGGAAGTCTCACCATCAGGTAAGGAAATGTAAATGAAAGTTCAAAATATGGGAGCTTGTTTCATCCTTGGTTGCAAGGATTCAGCTACCCAGGACCTGGAGTTGGGGAGTGTAAAAACTCCCCATAAAACTGCATAGAGTTTAAGAGAAATAAATGGATATTGCCATTAAATAAATGGATATTGCCATTAAATAAATGGATATTGCCATTATCCTCCTTACAATATGGAATACTACTGTTTTATATGTTGCTTGCATGGGACACAGGTAGAGAATGAGCCAAGCTCTGCACCAGAAACCATCTCAAGCTTCTCACATTAAAGATTCATTATATATGCCAGGTAATATATTTTTGAAAATACCAGTAAGTTATTTTTTAATGAGCATTTTTTCTGATGGGTGATACTTACCTGTGTTTTTTAGAAATCAAATGCAATGGGGGTGGAAGAATGTGTTATTAAAAGATCATGGAAAGTTATCGTGGGGTTGACAGCTTTTCATTTATCTCCTATAAGGAAATATTCTTAATACCTTGATTTCTAATCTATAATCACTTCATGTGCTACGTTTCCTGTGATTTTTCCTTGTTTCCCATTCAAATATTTTATTACAAAGGTGTAAACTGTCATCTGCAGGCTGTGAGAAGGAACCATCATCATATATGTGGATATATATCTTACTGGGGAACATGTTACGTGGGATTGGTGAGACACCAATAACACCCCTGGGCATCTCTTACCTCGATGATTTTGCTAAAGAAGAGAATGTTCCTGTGTATGTAGGTAATCTCAACATGAAATAAACTGAGAAATCAGTGGTGTAAGAGGTCCATCACCCTCTGCAGAAGACAGCATTCAGCCATTAGAGGGTACTAGCATCTGCTTCATTGTATTTTCAGCGTGTTTGCACACAATAGCCATGATGGGCCCTATGTTTGGTTTCCTGTTGGGATCTCTATGTGCAAAACTGTATGTGGATATTGGATTTGTGGATCCAGGTAAGCAAAACAGAGAAAAAGTGAAAGTAAGCAAATACTTGTCCATAAGAATTTCCTATAAACACTTGCATATATTTTCTTTATATTACTTATATTAATGTATTTGAATTATATTTATTTAATTATTTTTATTGTATAATTTATTACAATTTCGCTAAATTACTGAAAGCTTTTAGAGTGAAGGCAGAATTAGACTGGAAACATATTTTGGAAGTGTGCTTTAAGATTAAACGATTCTAATACACAACTCTAAGAATTAGTACCAAGAACTCTCACAGAATCAAGACTTTTTTTCTAAAATGGAATTTTAACAAAAAAGGTTCTGCTAGCACAGCAGCTTTACAGTTTGGGAGAATTGCCCACCCTTTCCATATATATATATATATGTAATATATAAATATATATATATCCATTATATATACATAACATATATATGTTATGTATATATATATATACAATATATATACATAACATATATATATTACATATATATAATGTAATATATAAATATATTACATTATTTACATTTCACATCGTTTTTGCAGCATGCTATACCCTTTTTCTCAGCCCTTGCTTATTCAGATGAACTGAAAACACATGTGTGTATTCACATCTGCACAATGCCAGAGGGCACACAGCAATCCCTGTAAGTGGTGGCTGTGGTCCTTCATCCTGTTCCTCTTCAGTGATCTTGTTTTTCAAGCAGGACAGAGAAGCTTTCAGCTCTTCAGAATCCTGTAGTTAGACAGGTGAAAGATTTTTGTCTCTGCCCTTTGTTAAGACAGTGTTTGATTTTATTTAAGAATAAAGACAGTGAGCCAATTCCAGTCATGCAGTGAAAATTCTTATAATCTTGGTTCCCTACCAAACATGTCAGAATTAAAAATCATAAAAATACAACCAGCTACTCTTATTTTCCTTGCAATACATTTTAAGCCATGGGTAATTTCACTGACGCTACAGAGAATGTCCAATTGCTTAATAGTGACCTACACAATTCAGGAAAGCAGAGGATGGTCTCAGGAGCCAAAAAACACATCAAACTTGAGGTCTGTCTGCCACCCCTTTTGGTTTCCCATGTGTTGGGTAAGGACTTTGGTGTTGCTACGTCTGCCACAAAATATCAGTCAGTGAAAGGTGTAAAAAATGCAGATAAAATAACACTGGACAAACAGGAAAGGCTTCAAACCAAAATAAAGTAAGTTGGGATTAGAATGCTAGGAACAAATTCTTCCCTGTGAGGATGGTAGGGAACAGGAACCAGAGAAGCTGTGGATGCCCCATACCTGGAAGGGTTCAAGGCCAGGTTGGATGGGTCTCAGACCATCCTGCTCAACTGGAAGGTGTCCCTGCCTGCAGGACACCTTCCAAACCAATCTCTGATTGTATAACACTGTTCAGGGTGTGATTCCTGATGCCTTCTCTTCAGGGATGGTCCCTCATTAGATGTTTATTGTTGGAAGTCAGACACTATAAAATGTAGCTGTCATAGAAGAAAAAAGGTTGGGAACATTCAGCTTCTTCACTGGGGTAACTTGCGCCTGTTTTCTTCATTTCTAGGGAGCATCACTATCACCCCACAGGATTCCCGCTGGGTGGGTGCATGGTGGCTTGGCTTTTTAATAGGTGGAGCAACCAGTTTCCTATCTGCTATTCCATTCTGCTTCCTGCCAAAGAGTCTGAAAAAGCCAGAGGAAGCCAATAAGGACAAAACTTCACATGGTCTCCTGGAAAGCACAGGTGCCATGAAGAATAAACTTTCTCCTGAAAAAAAGAAGCCAAGGAAGTGGTCAGCAATGCTGAAAGGCAAGTGTTTCTCATGTTGTATAAATGTGAGAAGCAATAGGCACAACTCATATAGGAAATGTAACAGTTCTGCAAAATATTTTGCCTCCCCTGCACTTCCATCTAAACCAGGCAGCTATCCCCTGGAAAGGAAAGGTCCACCAAAAATTGTTAGAAGTGAAAGAGCTTGTTCAGGACTCTGAGGTTCTGCATGCTTCACCTGAAATAAATCATCACCTGAGTGGCACCTACCTTTAAAATTTTGTGCTGGAAGAAATTTGAACAGTGGAAAAGTGTTCCGGTATCTGAACCTAAAGAAAATATTCAAAGGCTCCTTTTGCAGTGTGGAAAGACAAATTATTCATTTGAGAGAGTTCCTGGAGACTCTGAAGTACATTGATGCCTGATGAAAATACATCAGGCTTGAACAGCTGTCGTTGTGCAGTCCTTAGGCAAAAAAAAAAAAAAAAAAAAAAAAAAAAAAAAAAAAAAAGAAAAAAAAGTGGTAGAAAGGTGATGGAAAGAAGTTGCTTTGCTTCATTTGTCAATTTTTTGTTCAGACCCCAGTGGAAGACACTGGACATCTCCACCAAGGGGGCTCTCACTTAGCCTTGAGCCTGTGATAATATTCGTGCAAGCTGAACAAAATCTGTGCTGTGTGGAGCCCCTTAGTCTTCATGTGCATATCTCAATAGAGCAGCCAGGCCTTTACCCATACTTCTGTCTTCTTTTAGGATTCTCTTCCTGTATCTCAACTTCTGGTGTTTTTCAAGAGCCTGATTTTGCTTTCAAATACCCTCATGCAGATGAAGATCAGTACAACTTGCACTTGGAGAGCTGAGAGCAGGACCTTGCCCTAAGTTTTGCAGGTTACTCACCAGTAATTATGCCATGCATCTTCCAATGCCAACTCATATGTCCCTTTCTTTCAGATTTCTATAACTCCCTGAAAAAAGTACTGGGTAATCGAATGTACTTTACATTTTTGTGTTGCTCACTGTTACAGTTCAGTGGTTTTATTGGTTTCTTGACTTACAAACCAAAGTACATGGAACAGCAGTATGGACAATCTACATCCAAATCCAACTTTCTAATAGGTGAGTTCCACTGTGCAAGGACTGCTTATGCTGTAAGCAGTGCATGGGGGTAAGTTCTGCTGTGCTTTATTTGGGGCTGAATTCCATGCAGAATAGACTGAGGCAGTCTGACCTGAACCTGAATTATAAAAATTATTTTAATTATTATTTATTTAATTATTTTAATTAATATTTATTTAATTATTATTAAAAATTACAGGGTTTTTACTTACGGGATCATAAGAAATTTTTAAGTTATATTCCATTACTTTGCACTTATATTATACTTATAACAAGGGCACCCCAAATATGCAATGAGTGTGGTGTGGGAGTTTTAGTTGCTGAAGCATCTGGGGAGTTCCTTGCAATGGAAGTGGGCTTGGAGGGTTGGCACTTCACAAACAGCTTGTGCAGCCCAGGGGTTGGACTGAGCACAAACCTTTCTGAAGTCATAACAGACCATAAAGCTACCAGGAACAAAAAACTAAGGGCAGACTTTGGCTCTTAAGACTAAAATGATTCTTTAATTCTTACATTCCCCTTCTACAATCTCTTTCAGGAGTGACATCCTTACCTCCTGTAGGTCTTGGCATTTTCCTAGGAGGGCTTATAATGAAAAAGTATAAAATGAGCATCATTGGAGCGACAAAGTTTTCATTTATCATGTCATTTTTGTCCTATGTCATCAGTTTGTTACACTTTTTTGTTGGCTGTGATAACTACTCGGTGGCAGGAATGACAGTGTCCTATCAAGGGTGAGTATAAAATAGAAAAGATTGTGGTTTTCTCCATAGTTCTCAAAAAAGGTACTGTGACATCAAGGCTAAAAGAGAAACATGCTTTTGCAATGCTTGAAAGACAGTGAACACTGCCACATGTCACTGGGGTAGTTTTGTTGGTCAGCAGAGTGTCAGCCTGACAAAGCCCAGTGCTGGTTAAAGATTAATTAGGAATTGCATCATTAGCAATGTAGGTTGTTTTGCTGGGGATGGGTGGGTATTTCTGTGCAATATTTTCACTAGGAATGTAAATGGTGGGCCAGGGAATATGCTTAGGAATTAGGAATTATGCTTAGGAAGCACTGGGATGAAAAAATGGCAAGCACGTAAATTTTATTTACCTAGAAAGGAGAAGATAAATGAAGACATATCTTTTTGCTCAATACACAAAGAATTACTGAAAGCAAAAGAAAAGAACTGCATTCTTCATATCCTCTATGAAAAATTCAGCTAGGCTTTAAGAGAGGAGTATTTTTTAACTACAGAGACCAGGAGATCTGGTTTCTGTCCTTGGTGCATTTTTACCAACCAATAAAGATATACTTGATAAGACTGTTGTAACTCTTGCTAGCTCTAAAATCAGTTAGGGGGAAGTTCAACTGACCTTTCTCTTTTCTGTCTACATCTGTAAAATCAGTAGCAGTGTTTGGGGTTTTTTTTAAATTCTCTATAATCTAGTAATCACTTTAATATCAGTGCAAGGAGGGTGGAATCTCAAATAGACCAATAGAGATGTAGAAACTCAGCTGTGAGAACTTGTCCTGGGCATATGAGGAGGGTTTCAGAACAGCAGCACTGTCACACAGAAGGGACTTCACTGACTTCAGCACTGAATTAAAAATTTCTTACACTTGTCTGAACTTAACTTCCAAGCAACCCCATTCCGTACCACAACAATTCCTTATTTTCTGAATGCAACTCTCACTGCAAATGTGCCTCCAATGTGTGGGATCCTGTGTGTGGAGCCAATGGAATCACCTATGTTTCGGCGTGTCTGGCTGGGTGCGAGGTTTCCGTGGGACATGGAAAGAACACAGTAAGACCCTGCTTTGGTTTCCAAGGTTTCTAACCTGCTTATTTTCCATGCAACATCACAGATTTAGTAGGATAATGCATTTTTGGAAAATCAGAGTTACTGGGGACTAGTCAGTAAGGTATTTTTGATTTCTGGCTACAAACAGCACAGAAAAGAGATATTTCTCTGAGTTATTGCACATTAAGCAAAAAGCTCTAGCTCTGTGTTCTAGATATTAACTTTTGTCATCTCTAGGTTGAGCACAAGAGGGGGAAACACACAAATCAAATGATTTCATGTTGCCTGAAGGTTGTCCATAGGCTTTGCCTTTCATAAACATAATTTTGGCTGCCCTGAGGCTTAACCTAACAGTTGAAGATAGAGTAGTATCTTCCCTGCTAGTGATCATTAATGTTTAAGTATGAAAAATGGGTTAAGAAAAGGCAGCTTGCTTCCTCCATGTGAGACTTTGGGATATCAGGAAACTGCTTCTTCTTCTTCTGGGTGACTGATTTTTGCTTGGCATGGAGTGCTGGAGATAATGCCCAGAGTGCCAAAGTTCCAGTCCATGGATGTAAACCTTCATTGTGCTGTGCCATCTGCATGTTTCCTGATGCCAGGTGGTCACTCCAGAACATAAATGGTCTAGAGCCGTCTCTTTACTCTGTTTTCTCTCCAACAGAATCCCCATTTCATGAGCAGTGTCCTACCAAAACTCTTTTGTGTCTTCCAGGTCTTCCATAACTGCAGATGTCTTGAAATCAACAGTTCATGGGTAGGAAACAATTCTGCCACCATGGGACAATGTCCAAAAAGCGATGATTGTTCGATGAAGTTCATTTATTACACAGTAATACAAGTTATAGGTGGCTTTTGCTACGCCCTGGGAGCCACTCCTGCATACATGATTATATTTAGGTGAGTACAGCAGGCTGTTTATCAAAGGCTTTCTAGTGAGGCTTTCAAAGTCATGTTTGGTTCTTTACCTTAGGGAAAAAAAGGACTTTCCTGCTCATCAGGAGCTGTAGTGGTAGGACAAGGAGTAATGGGTTCAAACTGAAAGAGGGAAAGTTTAGGTTAGAAGAAATTCCTCCCTGTGAGGGTGGTGAGGCCCTGGCACAGAGAAGCTGTGACTGCCCCATCCCTGGAAGCGTTCCAGGTCAGGTTGGATGGGGCTCTGAGTAAGTGAGGGAAATGTATGCCCAAGAGTGAAGATAATTAGAGTCCATTTCCGTAAGAAAAAGGCTCTGATTATGACTTTAAAAGTTCAAGTCCTTAATTATGCAGAGGGAATGGACCTTCCAGCAGCTATTTGATGGAAATCAGCAGACAAATTCACCTTTTTCATACCACTTAACACACTGCAGCAGAGGAAGGAAGCACTCTTCTCTCAAATTTTGGCTTTCCATCAACAAGAGTAATAAATTCAGGTTATTTAATAGCAGTTTAATAGGCATGTCTAAGCACTAAATAGGCCAACACTTCTTACTTATACCTCTTTTTTTTTCAGATGTGTTCAGCCAGAGCTCAAAGCTCTCGCAGTTGGTCTGTACACACTCATCATGAGAACGCTGGGTAAGAGAAATCACCGCAGAGCCCAACCCACCTCGTGCCGCCCTCAAAGTGTGCAATCACCACTAAGGAAATATAAAGCTGATTTCTGAGAAGATGTCCTTCCCTGTGAAACCTTGTCCCATTTTTTTGCCTGTCTCCTTGCAGCTGGGATTCCAGCACCGGTTTATTTCGGTGCAGCGATCGACAAGACATGCTTGAAATGGGGAAGCACCAGCTGTGGGAAGCGAGGGGCTTGCAGGCTCTATGACTCCATTACAAACAGGTAAAGCAAATTAGGGCACAAAAACCCTCTCTGTGGAAGGACATGCTTGGTTCACTCACACTTTAGTGTGTGACCCAAAATCATGGTCAGATACTAACCCTGGGCTCAACTTTAAGTCGGTCCAGAATTCCTGAAATTGAAAAAAGCTCAAGATCAAATGTTAAACTCTTCATTCTTAGTCAGTTTCCATGTTGTACAAAAGAAATTTAATATCCATGACAGAGATATCTGGAATGAACTGTGTATTCTTCATATACTTAGAGCCAATTAAAAATACCTCAGACTTTAGGTTTTACCATGAAGAGGAAAGTTACCCTAATTTACCTTATTTGCAGGTAGTTTGTTCACACTGGCAAGAATGTTAATGCTGTGCATTGGCCACTTTTGAGATAAAAGCCCATGAAGGAATATTGTACTGAGTAGCTGTAGATGTTGGTGAAACCCAAACTCTATCAGTCTCCTGAGGGACCACTCCATAGATTTTTCTCTGTTTCACTCAAGCCTTGGCCATTTCTGATGTTTTTTATTTTTACATACAATAGACCATGCTGGTGACCTCAAAATACTTCCTGCCCTAAAGAATCTAAAGCTTTAAAGTGATCCAAGAATCTTCCAAAAAAAAAAAAAAAGGAATTATCAGTTCCTTCAGAGAAGTTTTGCAAGTAAAAATGTCCAGTTTTTGGTATCATTCACAAACAATGAGTTTTAATGTCTTTGCTTGAGTTTTTTTTTTTATATATATATGTAAGGGAGCCTTGAAAGCCGTTAAATTATTTTTTTCAGTGTTTTTGTAAAATTCAATGCCTGGCCCAATCTTCTATGCTCTGTCCCACAGGTATGTCTTCCTTGGTTTAGGAGCAGTTTTAAGAGGTCCTTCCTACTTGGTTGGAATAATTTTTTATATATTGCTAAAGAAACACTTTCAAAATAAGAACTCCAAGCCTCTAGAGAATGGACAAGAAGATGCTGCTATGAATAAAGAAGACAATTGCAAGATCAAAGAGCGTTTGCCAGGTTCTTCTGATGCAGAGAATGAATCCTCTATTTAGAAAGCAATTTAGACCAGTGGCATGTGAACCAGGTCAGCTTCTTTTAGAAGTGCCATTCAAAATGCTGTGAGTAACTAAATAATAAATAATAACCCTGTACAGAAAGCATAACTAATAGCAAAACTGCAAACAACAACAATAAACACTAACAAACAAGTATGGAAGTGCTTTATGTGTACCTGATTACCAGTAGCAGAACAAGTTACACAAACAGAACCAGATTCTCAACTAAGAAAAACCTCCTTGCCAGTTCTGACAGAGCCAGTCTGCTTTTTTATATTTTTAGTGGGATCAAAGATGCTGCCAGAACATCCACATGCCAAAGACCCACAAAAGGTGATCCTGATCCTGTATGCAGATCCATGCAGGGGACTGACATAGGCAAGAAAAGCTCAAGTCTAGGATGAGCTTTCTGATTTCATCAAATTCAATCAAAATTCACAGTAAGCCAAAGCATTTAAGCCAAGCACCTCACTGAATTGCATCATTGCACCTGGTTTTCATCTCAAAATTGGCAAAAGCAGTATTTTTCCAGGAAGCATTCTGTCCTACCTGGGCTGAAAAAGTTATGCCTGCTCGAAACAACACACGTGTTCACAAAGACAATCGTTTGGTTGGTTTTTTTAAAAGTCTCCGAGCCAGGGAAATTAATTTGATTTTTAATTAATTAAATTAAATTAATTAATTTAATGAATTTAATTTAAAAATACTTTTTTTATCATTATTTTTTTTTTAATTCAAAAGATTCTGAGACACCAGAAGTACTCGTGGCTGTGTTGAGATGCCAGGCAGGGTCCGGCAGAGGGCACTGAAATGACAGCGCTGCTCACAATGACTATCGCAGATATCGATGTGTTCTTCACATTCACTTTTGGTTATTCCGGGAGAAATTCATCATCAGGCAGGAAAAACACCCATCCACGTTTCCACACACCTTAAAATTCCCTCGGATCATCTACTTTAGCTCCTGTACTCAAAGCTGCCTTTGTGCATCCGTTGGTTTGCTCTCGCTGTGCTCACATCTCCTGGAGCTTGACAACTTGTTATTGCTTTAAATAAAAAGGTGAGCATTTGAGTACCATTTCACAACAGGACGGCTGATCATTTAAAATAGATGCCCAAGGCTCAGTGGGATATGGTTAATAGATTAAAAATTTAAAAATAATAAAAAATAAAAAAAAAAAATTAAAAATTCTGTTGAGCAAAATGCTAAATTGTTCTGAAATGTGTTGTCTGTAATGACCATCACTGAGCAGTCATTGCAGCAGCTGAAGGGAGAAGACTGGGACTTTTTTCCAAATGAAGTGGTATTTACTGAAGGTAGAGATGCTCCAGCCATCCAAACTGGAGAAATTATTTATTTTTCTTTAGCCTGGAGAAAATGAGGCTCAGGGCAACCTTGTGGCTCTCTAAAACTCCCTGACAGGAGGGTGTAGTCAGGCTCTTCTCCCACGTAACCAGCAAGAGGACAAGGATGAAAGGTCTCAAGCTGTGCCAGGGGAGGTTCAGCTTGGGCATCAGGAATAGTTTCTTGACAGAAATGCTTGGAACAGACTGCCCACCCACAGCAGGCGTGGAATCACCACCCCCAGAAGAAACACACCAAAAGTGACACGCTGTCAACTGCAACATAAATTTCCATTGTTCAGTGCTTCTTGCACAATGGGCAAGAGGAAAACATAGAAAAAGAATGAAAGTCTTTTCTTATCTTACTATCTGTGTCTAAAAGCAGATGAGGGAATTATTTTTATCTTTTCTGTTAGTGCTCAGGAAAATAAGTGTGTGGAATCTTCCCCACTTTTTAGGAAGTACCTGATGTCCAAAATCAATACAGAAATACTTTTTATATTTTTTAGCTAAATATGCTTTGCTTAAGGTCTTTCCCTTTTGTTTTTTTTAATATCTCCTCTCCAAGACAAAGCTGGAACACATTAAAAAAAAAAAAAAAAAAAAAAAGTGGTTTTCCACTTCTTGATATTTATGTCTGAACTATTGCAAAACATGAGAAAGGTTCATTCTTTTTTTACATGGTGCATACCCATGGATGTTGCCATAGGTTTATTCCGGAGTAGAATCTACAGGCAGTAAAATACATCACAGATATATGACACAAAGAGAAAAAAAATCTGTCAGATTTGTTTTGGTGACAAGGCCTCTACTGATGCAAATCCATCAGGTGTGAATAATTTGACCGTCCAGTCTAGGAGGTGAACTCATTAGTTGTCATCTAAAGCAGTGTTAAATGTTGTCACTATTTTTTTCTTAAACTTCAGAATTTATCAAATGATTTCTTGGCAAAATGCCTTTCTGTCAAGCATTATATCCAGTGCAGCAGAACAACAGAACTGACTTCAGTTTCAAACAAACATACATGTTTTCCTTTCTATGAAAACTCTTGGAATTTAAAAGATAACATAAATTTAATGCATCAGGGTGAAATATGAAAACATAAGGGACAGCCTAGAATTCTTCAAGCCCACCCTGAGTGCCCCGTGGGATTAGGGCCACATCCCTGAGCAGGGATGGATGTTGTGTTCAACTCACTTCAAGGATAAATCTCTCATATGCAGTCAGATCTCTCAAGTCTTTCAAAATAACAATTTCTTTGCTGCATTCACCTGAAATCCTAGCAGCTATCAATTATTTTCAAAAGATACCTGCAGTAACAGCACTAATTAATTTGCTCTTTCTTATGCATGCTTTCTGGAATTCCTTACTTACACTAAGTAGCTGCAAGTATTTACTTGCAAAAGCTCCTTAGTTTCCAATTATTCATACTATTCTTTTTATTTTTTCCCTTCTTGAAAACAGATTTTGAAGGAGAATTCAATAGCTGACTCATTTCTGAATCATCATTAATTTCAGCCCACTAGTCTTTTTTTAATCCTCATTAAAATACACAGGATTTGAAGTTGTTTGTTGTTTTCCTTGACTTCAGGAATGCACTGAGTTGGTTAAAAAGAAGCATTATGGAGAGTAAGAAATGCTTTTGCCATCCAGGTCTCACAAATGCCCTTATTCCAGGGAATTTGACAAATTCTCCAGGGATATGGGAAATTCAGCAGTTACTTCTGAAAGTCATCCAAGCATTAGTAGGTCTAGAAGACCTGTCTTTGGGTCAGTTGTCATCATCTCTGTATTGATGAGACTAATGGAGAAGGGATTCACTTTCCAGTCAGTTTGAACTTGCAAAAAAATATTAATATTTGAATGGAAAGAAGCAGCAATTTCTTGAACAAATATGCTCCTGTTGATCCCTAAAAGGTTTGGGAGGACTGAACATTTCAATAAATGTAGAACTGCAGAACAAAACTGACGTGGCAGCACATACCTAAGGAAGTATGGATGGGCCAAAATCAAAATAAAAATGTGTCAAATTGATGTATCACCTGAATTATTCTACCTCTGAAAAACAGATGAAATGGTGAAAACAGTTACCAAAACACAGTGCAGAGAGCACACATGGGCTGTCTCTGCAAGACATCAGCTCTTGGGTGTTATTTTGAAAGCTGAATTAAGAGAGCAAAGAAAAAGGACTGGAAATACAAGGAACAGAAATGATTACAGAAACGAGACTAAATTGGTCCAACATTTGGTGTTAACAATGAAAATCTGCAAATAACCCAGCCCACTTGATTCAAAAAAAGGGGACCTTTGGGCAGGGACTGCAGGCAGGGTTGGGATTGTTTGTGTTGATGCAGGAGTGAGTTTCTGCATTGTGCAGCTTGAAAGAGAAAATCCTGTTAAGGAATTACTTCCCTACTTGTAATCACTTCTTTCTAAGTTGCTGCAACTTACCCTCTGCAGTGACAGCTCAGTGATCAGCATGAACTATTTTTGTTCCTTTATGCTCCTCAGTTTTTCTCTCAGAAGATGTCCTCTGGGATCTACAGAAAAAAAGTGGAAATCTTGGTATCTCCACCAAACTTTCCATTTGTATCTTCAGCTCTTAGGTCAGTCTCCATCAACACCACAGAGTCAGAGGAGAGAGAAAAACTGAGCTGGAAATAACAATTCTTTATTACACATAAACATTTGAATGATCTGATGTGAGAAGAAGTGTTCTTTATCTTCCAAGGTAGATATTTTTGACACACCGAAGTTGAACAGACTACCTTGGCATTTGGGATGTTTGCATTCACTTCCTCACTCTGTTACATCTTATTTCTTCAGTCAATAAATGCAAGCTAGGTAAAATAACATGTTCCAAAGCACTTACAAACAAGATTTTTAAGTTAAACTTCTAAGTCAAAATTTGTCTTTCAGGTTTACTTTATAATCATATCCCAGTGGATGCAGGTTCCAAAAAGCTTAACTCACATTCACTAATGAAACAGGACTGTGTAAGTGCTTTAAAAGCCTCTATTTGTACGAGTTAGATGACAGCAAACACACAAGGAAGGAAGTGCTTCAGGATATATTTCCTACTCAAAAGAGATACAGCTTCAAAAATCAGGATGTTATATCATTTATTAACAGTTATTGAGATGTTCCCTCCTTCTGGGTGAGCTTTGCATGTCTGACAAATTATATAACTTATAAGCTATATAAGCATTATATATAATAATATTATTATAAACATTATTTTATCTGAAGTTCCCACCCTTTCATTTCTTCACCAAAGAGTAATTTTTGCCTGGACACAACAGTTTTGGCACTGGAATTTTAGCTTTGATTCATTGAGCTTCAAATGACAGTGGTTATGAACATTTCAGTTTCCAGCCCAGCATTTTGGCTTTCTGTCCAATCACCCTCCCAGAATCTGCAGCAGGTGCCTTTTTCAGCACTGGAACTGAAATCCAGCTGGATTCAGTATTTTCAGCTCACTCAGCTGTGATTATACCTTTGACTGCAATGTAAAACTCCTCCTGTTTGGGAGACTGGTTCATAACTTTATGATCTAGCCATTTTTCCACTCAAAATAAGGTCAGGTATTGGCGGGTTAAAGCAGAAATGAGATTGGAACACTCAGGGATTGGCAAACATTCATGATCTTTGGAGGGGTTGAACCTGTTTGTGTGCTTGCTCTGAAATGACACCTTAAAAAACCCTGAAAAATAGAAGTTAAAATGTTTTTGAGGTGTCCTGAATTTAATTTTTTTTTCTTAAAGAAAGGCTTTATTCAGTAAGCCTGGTACTAGATTTATTCAGACTTCTGAGTACTGATTATTTTAAACTCAAAATTGTTACCCAAATTACTTAAAATAGGACACCCCAAAATTAAATTCTTCCTCTAAACTTATTATCATCTTTTTTAAGATGCAGATCATACTTATAAGCATTGACAGGAAACTTTTTCACAGTCTCCTAAAGCAAGCTCTTCTCTTCATTTGCAATTTTATTCATGTGCTGAAGTGTTCCACTCTGCAAACCAGGTATCCTGATGAGCCATTCTCCAACTGATATAATATTATATGTGGCCATTATAATCTCATGTTATTCATACCTTCTACTGGCTGTGAAGAATAAAATTCTATATAGAAATCTATCTATCTGTTATGTTTAGGAAATGGTTTTCTGACCCAAGCACCTGCAGCTTTAAAAAAAAAAATAAAAAAATTGAAGCAATCAATACAGAAAATCTGGCAGGACCCCTGATTTATTTCAGATTATAATATTATCATTATTATTATACCTATTACCTGCTATTAGTACAGGAGTAATATTTCAGGTTTCATTGATCTTGTCAGCTAAGCCAGGACTCAGCACAAAGTCTGTGATTATGTGACCTGGTGTAATGCTAATTTTAGAGGTAATAATATGTAACATTGGTGTTCCGTTGATAAGATGATATTAAAATAAATATGCATCCAAATGAGATTAAGTCATTTATGGTTTTTGCTGATAACAAGAGCGCTCATTCATTAATGTAGCAATATCTCCTGCTGAGAAACGTAAACTCTTCTGATGATTTCCCACCTGGTGATTTTAGAGAAGAAAATTCTGCATTTTATAGAAATGCCTTATAGTGCAAAACAGCTGAGGAGATGAATTATTGAGGTTTGACAGTCACTGACTCAGAATGCCTCTGATTTAAGATGCAGATCAGTTATAAGAATTTTAGTAATACTTCCCAGATATTTTTCCTGTAAAATGTAATTTTTTTCTGACCAAATCTCAAGGATTCCATCAGAATATTTTGTCACAACCTGTATTTCTCTTGTAACAATTACTTTATTGCCCCTCATTTACGTTCATTAAACTGATCTACAGAAATCTGATGACCTGTTGCTTTCTGATATTCTTAATCACTCAAGACTTACTTTGTTTTTCACTAAAACTGGTAATCACATTACAGCATGTTTAGAACACCTAACCCAAAAAACAGTACTTAGTCCTATTGGAAAACAATCCTCAACTTGAACTGTGATTTATTTATGTTTATCTAGTTCAGAATAAATACATTAATTAAATAGAAAGTAACACTGAAGAAAAAAAAACATTTGATTCAGATCTATATTAACAATTTCAGCTGGAAAAAACTTTGACTATATTTCAAACTTGAGGAAAGCAAAATGACTGTACTCCACAGTGAAAACTGGTAGACTAAATCTAATGTTACCACTCTCCTATGTTATAAAAACATTTTGAATGCTTTGAATTTCAGTTGACAGCCTGAGGTATTTTCTGTTTATTCTGCAACAACAAGTACTTTATTCCCAACTTATTTTTGTGCCAGAATAGACAGGAGTTGTTGATAATGGGTACACAACAGCCATAGGAGGGCTTGGGTTTTGATGATCCTAATGCATACAGAAAACTCTGGGTTTAGAGATGCTGGGTTTGTTTCTATTTCTTTGATAAACAACTAGAAAACATCATAAAACCAGGTAGTCATAGGTCATTATGTCTGTTCAATTGTGTATCTAAAAGCAAAGAAATGCCAGATAACTGAGCTGTCTTCTGTCCTGTGTTGCTATTCTGACAGGACTTTGAAAGTGCCATTGAAGAGCTTTTTGATATCCTCAAAGAAGAGTTGGGTAAACACAGGACTCATGCCCTTAAATCTCCTGCAGTCTGATGAAAACTCACTGCCTTTTATTTGTCCATGGATTTTAGCAGACTTACCATGATTTATGGCCCACCAAGCTCTCTATAATGACCCCTAAACTACATGGTTTGTAGTCTGTATTTGAAAGCACGCCTAGCTTGGTAGAGGTGCAAATGTGCCTCCAGAATGGCTTTCTTGGTTAGCAGTTTCTCTTATGAACTTGGAAGACAGCAGGTTTTTCTTCCTTCCTGGAGGATTTTCCCAGTGGTGGAGCTCAGAGACATCACAGCTGTCACACAGGAGATAGCAGTTTTGATCCTAGGGTCAGTAATGTGATTTTGTCAAACCAGAGTCCCAGGGCCCCCTCTGCTTCTCAGCCTGGTGAAGCCTTGCCTTTGTAGCAGAGGAATTAAAAAGGGAGAATGTCTTTACTTCTTCTCTGTTGTGAGAAGCAAGGAGACAAAAAGCTTTCGGAAAATGCCACTTGATTGACCACCTATTTAATTTTTTGCATGTTCTGTACTAGCTGGCTGCTGTACAAGCTGCTCCCTTGAAGAAATTTCTACCTTCTGTTCCCAGGAGATTGCTAGGTTTGCACTCAAAAAACAGTAGATGCTGGAAACACAGGGAAGTGAGACAGCCTTGGAGTTGTCAGAATACAGAGTGAGAGGCTCATTTAATGCTACCTGTGGCAGGGCTTGTGCTATTATCAATTTAGGACTGTCATGAAGCATGATGTTAACTCTTGTTTGTTTGAAAAACCTCACTTTGCTAAGTTTCATCTTGGGTAAATATCTGGGCATGAATCATCAGATCTGACCAGAATCTCATTTCCAGTCTGACATCAATTATCAACACACCTTTGATAAAATGTTACCTCCTGGGAAAATCAAGATGCTTCCTGCAAAAAACTCTATAATATAAAAAAAAAAGAGTACAGAAATAAACAACCAAACAACAGAAGTAAAAAGGAAATGATGTTAGTATGAGTCACCTGACTGACTCTATGTCTGGCTCAGATCAGGAGTGCTTCTAGAACTGCCAGGGCATTTATTCAATGTTAAAATACTGCTTACAGAAGGAGAATGACACACCATTATTTTCTCTGTGTACAGTTCCTGAGGTTTCTGGAACTTGGATTTTTCTTTAATAATTTCCAGACCTAGATGCACTATTGATATCTTCTGTACTAGAGTGCCTTTCATTTCATCTCTTATAATAGACACACCTTGCACATATCTGCTGGCAGTTTATAGTCAGAGCTGTGAATGTAAAAACAATGTCTAAATGTGCTGGTCATTGCCTTTAAGCAGTAAAACACAACTCCATCCCCAAAGGCCAGGATGGGAGGAACTTCCTTTTAATGAGCATCACACCAACCCTTTTCCCATCCTTCTTCTTGCATTTACACAGGGCAGATGGTAGAAGAAAGGTCATTAAATCATTTTATATGGAGAATCCCTCTCTTTAGCCCTCTGATCTGCTGCCTTCTCAGATAAAGTGTGGTACATTTTCGTTATGTCTATTAGCTCTATTACATATTCTAAGGAATTTTAAAATTAGGAAAGAAATTTTGTTTCCTAGCTTTGAGTTTCTGTGCAGCATTTCCAGGAGAAGAGACACACTCTAGAAAATAAAGCAAAATGCCTGGGGTTGTCTCGATTTTGGAGGTGATGGAGATAAAATCTCCAGTGCTCTTACTGAGTAGGTTTCGTCCTATTGCAAAGATACATCCTGAGAGCTAATAACAAATTTAATAATTTTAATAATTAATATTTTTTGTTATTTTAATGACAAAAAATCACACTAATAATATTTTTAGAGATTTCTTTCCCCTTTTAATAACTGTTTCAAGCTTCCTTTAATAAAGCTTTTCTCTGGACAAGATTGCCTGTGGAAAGTCGTGAATTTTCAAATATTCAGTACCATATTTCAAGTTTTACTGAAGAAGTTTTGTTTACTTTAACAAGGAAGGAAATTTAAATATATGTGGTACAAATACAGTGATCCTCAGGATAAAAATTATCTCCCTTCCTTCCACACAAACCCCCCATTAAAAAAAAAAAAAAAATCAAAGAAACTGAAACCCTAAATACAGAGCAAGAGGACTTGAAATAAACTCAGTGAAAAATGTCAAAGCAGCTTATTGTGGATTTCTTCTTCTTCTTAATTTTTCAATCATAATCACATTTGTGACACTTGAAAAATTTTGGCTTGTCCTACTGTTGGTTTAGAAAGGGACCGGGAGCAAGAAGATGGGAGAGTTCCCCAGAATTTTGAACACCTTTACCCCTTATTGTTGTTTCACACGAGAAAAGGAAGAAGATTGGATAAAGCAAATAAGAAGCCAATGTTCAAAGATACTTTTTGAACTCCCAAAATGTAAACTAGTTGTTGAAGCCAGTAATTAGACTCCTTTTGCGCTCAGAAAAACTGAAGCATATGCAAAGTTACAGAAGGCCTTGTTTCTTCTTCACATGTAAGTTTCCTCACTCTCCTCTGAGGTTCTTGAACCAGGAAGAATTTCTCTTTTATTGGCAGTATCCACTTCTTTGCTGGTTGATCTTTCTGCATTTTTAATATCTGTCATCTCTTTTCCATCTGATTTGAAGCGTTTCATAATTAAAACAAAGAGCACTATGTACAAGAGACAGCATCCTGCCCGTAGTCCTGCAATGAGGCCAAGATAGACATTCCTAGGGGGAAAAGAGGGACAAAATACATTTATATTAATAAAACTTTTCAATTCTGTATGGAACCAAGTAAGACATAAAGAGCAGTTTGACAAAACCATCTATTCTCAGCCAGGCATTGCTTCACATTTTAAAATAAGAAATAGCAGGCAGAGAGCAAATGACCTCATGATATTTAGCCCCAGACAGGCTTTAATCAGGTCTTAGACTTAGAGCAGAAATGTCTGGAGTGTGCTGAAATTCAGGAGGCTATTTTAGGGCTGACAAAAGAAGAGCTGCACCAGCTGGGGCTTTTTGCCTATTGTCCCTGTCCTTCCCCAGATCCTCACTGGCACACTCAGTGCTCCTGGCCACAGCTCTCCAGCCATTTGTGTCCTACAAAGTCCACGTGGATTTCGTGAGACGCCTTGTACAATACTTTTCAGCATCCCACAAAGTCAAAGTGTCACCGAGTTACTCAGGGCACTTATTTTATTATTCAGTGCAGGCTGCAACAAAAGAAGTAATTCTTGTGACTTAAGGCAGCACCCTGCAATTTTAGATGTCAGATTGAATAAAAATTGACTTATTTACCTATTAAAGTTTAGTCAAAGTAAGGAGCTGTGGTGCTGCTAGACCCTAATCAGTCTACAGATAGTTGACAAGAGAAAAGTCCACCTTGGTCCTTGCTGCCCAGATTCCCAAACCCTAATGAGGATTACCTGAACTCCTTTGTGTCATACACTCGGCAGGATCCAGATCCCCCACAGCTTTTTGTCCCCCATTTCAAGCAGGTCTCATCTATCAAGGCACCAAAATAAATAGGGGCTGGGAGTCCTCCTGCAAAGAAAATTCTCATTACATGATCTCAGACATGGAGAGCTCATCATTTAAAGTCACATAAAGAAATGAGGAAGTGAATCTCCAGGCTTTTTTAATTGTGACTGCATAGAATGGGACTAAACATCCAGTTCCAGCTCTGAGATGAAGAGATTTGTGAAAATATTTATGCAAGTACTTAAAGGGAGTTGAAACGATGGACAATTATAGCTTAATAATATCCAGCAAGGAAAATGTTAGCAATTCCCTTTAATGGTATTTTTATTAGAAGTTTAACTTCCGTTGTTTAAAGAAGTAATATAACCAACACTTCTTTTGCAATCCCTGGTGTGGAATTGCATGCCATGACATATTAATATTTATGTATATTGATGTATCTATTCAGGTCTTACACAACAGTTTGCCATTAAAAGGTGATTAGTGCAGTGCAAAGCATAATGAAATTAAGCACTTGCTCCACAGAAACTGGGTAATAAGTGTATTATTTATATAGTATTGAAAGAATTTCTTTTAAACAGATATGTTTTAATATCATCAGTAAGCTGTTTGAGAGAGTGTGCAATTTTGTGATGTTAACTGTCTTATAAAAGTAGAAGATTGATTCTCTGCAGTGTTCAGCTATAATACAGAGATTGGAAAAGAGAGCCACATGACTACTTGGGATTGTCTGCAAGGCAGAGATTTCAAAATCAGCAAACAAGGAAGATGAGGCAAGGTTTGCTTCAGGCAGGGCAGACTATGTGTCTCAATACTTAAATGATTGTTTATTGCAGATAAACCCAAGAAACAAAATAATAGGCAAAGTACATGGGAGCTTTAAATAATGGTCAGCAAAAGGGTGTTAAGGATATGCAGACTGATCAAGCTCAGGTAGTTGTGTCCACAATTAAACAAAAAAAAAACAAAAAAAAAAAAAACCAAAAAAAAGCCTCAAAAGTAAAATGAAATTGTCTTCCCTTGTCTGATTTATTTCCAGTGTAGAGAAAAAATCTGAAGACATAATCATAACACGTAAATATATACCAGGAAATATGCAGCAAGCTCCTCCAAACATTTTGAAATGTATAGTCTGCTTACAAAGAAATATTTTGGAAAATTTATTTTGTTCTCTGGAGCAAGGGCATTGCAATGGCTAACTTTGGTCTACCTCTCTGGCTTCTTTGACTACCCACTTGAAAACCACAAAGGAATTAAGTCTTACCTAGTACTCTACCACCCAAAGTTTCTATCCCAACAGCAAAGGATTTCAGGTCTGGTGAAACAGATCTGGAAAGGGAAAGAAACCAGCATGGTGAGGAACAGAGTCATGCTGTGAACATCTGCACATGCCCCACTGCAAGAGTACAGTGGCTTACCCAGCACAGCCCACCCAAAGCCTGACTGAAAACATCCACCAAAGTTAAATTCAGATGTAGAGTCTCCTTCCACAAAGGAACACTCATTGAAATAAATGGAAGAATCTACAGAAATTCATCTTGAACCAATGGAAAACAGGTTGTAAATGCTTTTGGGAGACAATGTACAGGGACATTAAAGTGAACCAACCAAAACAAGGCAGTTCATGCCCATAAGTTAAGCTCCAAGCCTGGCTTTATGAGGGGCTGCACTGATGACCAGAGGGAACAAGGGTGTGCAGTCCTTGTTAGATTAAACCCACCTCTGCCTCCAGCATTTTACAGAGAGACAGAGAATGTGAGTGACCTGGCTATAAAAGCACCTCACTCCTACCAGTGGAAAGCAGCCTGTATCCATCAGGTGAGCTGGAAGAATTGACAAAAACCAGAGGGGAGTACTGAGCTGGCACAGGGACAGGAGGGAGCCTTGCTGTGCCCAGCCCGCTCCCTGAACTGGAGTTTATACACCAGTATGTTGTGTCTTCAGCATCGGTATCAAAGGCTTCTCATTAGACATATCAGGCTTCTGAAAAGTGGCCAGCAAAGTGAGCCTTGCCCACAACCCAGGCATGCATTATGCTCAGAAATACTGCAGGAAATCAGCAGCTTAGCCAAGTTATTTAGCCATGAGCACTGGCCATTGTGATTGTGATTCAACCCATGAGCAGGAGGATAAAGACACTTCCACATGGCAGACACAGAATATTGGCTTTTCTTCTGAACATAAAATAGTGGTGCTGCTTTCCAACTGAAGGAATGAAAATTTAAAAAAAAAAAAGATATTCCTGCTGTAATTCTGCTCCTCTCAGCTGACCATAAAAATGGGAGTATCAGACTTCTCCCAACACAGAAGACATTGTGAGGCCACAAGGCTTAACAAAGGTACCTGTTTTTCTCAGAACAATTTGAACAGCATTGGCTATGGCTTAACATTGCATCTTATTTCAGTCCCAGTGCCCTGGTAAAAACATCCCTATCACTCGAATTGAAACCCAGCATTCAGGATCAGCATAATGCTCCCCCTTTCATCACCAAAGTATCTACTCAGCATCAAATTAGAATTAAATTTCTGGACAGATATTTTGCTCTGCCTCTGAAAAGAGCTGGAATTCAGAGTACAGGCAAATCCTCAGGGGTACAATTTGATCCACATGCCATTCCTAACAGCAGGAATGAAATATCAAGTATCATTTTCTGTTTCTCTTTCCCCAGGCTTTATGGTCAAGGTAAGGTAAAGTATTTCACCTAAACATAATCATGTATGTAGGAGTGCCTCCTAAGGCTAAAAAAAATGCACATGCAGTCTGTAATGCTAAAAAATAGGGAAAGGCTTTGGTACAGCTTTCTCTTTGGCACTGTCCCAAAACTGCAGAGGAATTGCCAAGCCCGAGCCCTTGTCCATCCACACAGCTGCAATTGTGAAACACCTGAAAGGAGAAGATGAGAATTTATTTATTCAGAATTCAGTGGCAGTAAACAACCATCTCAGCAGCTATATTTTTCACTCCCCATACCAGCCAGGCTGTTGTTGATGCTGAAATAACTTCTGTAATCATCTCTGCAGACTGATGGCCAGGTCATTGATATGCTCCAGCCTCTCTGAGCTGCTCCAGAGACACAAAGAAACTGGAATTCTAGTTTCAGCCATGCCACTGGTAGAACAGAAGGTGCTCTGTGTGTGTTTAAAATGAGTCAAAGCTAAAAGAATCAGATGTGTGAACTGCTATCCAGCCATTCTGCTCAGGGATCCCATGAAGAAGATGTGCAACAACAACAACAAGAAAAAATAGAGGTGTGGACCAAATATGCACTCATGCATATATATCATTATATGCTTTAAACAGCATCTGGTGCTGGATTGATAGTGGGCTTTGAAGTTAGCAGGAGACATGGGTCTGAAGGCCAGTTTTCCTGAAGTGAAGCTGGACAATATTGATGGAATGTTTAAATATAAGCCTGATAATGCTGCTTGTCTTTTTCAGTATTGTCAACAAAGACAATTCTGCTTCTGCCAGAAGATATAAGCATTTGCACACTCTTCTGCAGAAACAGTGTTTTTAATAGTCTTGCTCACATAGGATTATTTGAAGTCCTGCAAATGGCTTTGCTGCTGATAAAAATGCCTTCCCTCTATCTAGCCTAAAGCTACCTTTTTTTAACTTAAAACCATTGCTCCTCATCCTATTAAAGAGTCATCTACCCATCTGGATATTTACCATATTCCTTCCTGTCCCAGATGATGATTTACACCCTGCAAAGCAGGCTGTCATGTAGGTAATCCCATTATCCCCACAGACAGGGTCCCACTGGTCCACGTTGCAGCTGCACTCAGCATTGCAGCTGGCCACGTAGATGTGCTTGCTGGAGGAAAGGTGCTTCATTCTGGAGGAAAACAGAAGGAAATTAAGCAATTATTTAGTGGAATTATATAGTAAAAATAAAATTAAAAATAAAGAATTAGGAAGTAGGCAGGAAAAACATGTAGAAAGTGAAGCAACCAAAATGAATCTGCTACCAAATCTGCTTCACAAAGCACTGTGAAGTTGTCATATGGACACTAAGGGGATTTCAGCTAGGAGAAAGTTCTCTCGGGATTTTTCATCAAGCATTTACATATCTATGGGTTGTCACTGAAAAGGCATGGAAATGAAAAGGTTGGGTGGGAATTTCTGGAACTACTTTTGCATTTGACAACTCACCCCAAGAAAAAAGTAAATCACACCTAGAATCTGTTATCACAGAGACATGGCCCAAGAAAAGATTATATTTTTTCTCAGTGGTAGGATATCATACCATATCCAGATGATAGAGTTAGGGATGTAAAACTACATAAAACCAGAACAGCAAGACATACTTGACATTTTCCTCACTGTATCAGGACACTCCAAGCATATATTAGGAAAGTGTTAGGAGCCCACCATCTACAAATCATCCTTGCTGTGAAGTCAATCACAATATAAGGTAAAAATGTTCAAAACTTGCCTTTTCTTCCTCCTTCTTCCTTCCCTCAGCCAAAAGCACACATTATGTGGGCTACATTTCCCCTAAGTCTCTTGGAAGGGAAGATAACTGCGGGATTTAGCCCTCAATAGGTTGTTGCTTGTCTTCAAAATATAAATTGATAAATTGGTAAAACACTAAATGAGTCACTTAAGCAGAAACAACCCTAACATGTGCTAAATTCTCCAGACTCAGTTCTCCTGGAGAAACTGTAAATGCTCCTTCAATATATGCCCTCTTGCTGTTTATGATTATTTTTAATTCACTCTATGGTATCAGATGCTGCACTCAGCCAGGGTAATCTCCACTGCACAAACCTCTGAAATATTTTAGTGGCAAAAACTAAGCTCAAAGTTGAACTGGACATCAGGTTCACCAAAATACCTCAGATACTTCCCTGAGCACAGACTCAGTTTCACAAAACACAGGGCTGAGTTTCTTCCTGAACTGAAAATGCGGCAAGTCCTGCTGGCTTCAGTTTAATCCTTTAAAATCCCTTGAAATTTGGACCAGACCAAGCTAAATTTATACAGTAGGCAATTGTGGCAGGCTGCTAGAGTCTGGAAAAGGTTCCCAAGGAAGTATGAGACATGGTCCTGGTAAGGGAGGGGGAACCTCACACAATCCAGGACCACTTTTCACCTTCCAGAGGGGAAATGAGTCAGGGGCAACCCCAGGTACCACAGAGGGCTGTAATCCCCCAAGTGATCCCTTCTGGAGGCAGTGCCTATGGGGAAGACATTTCCAACACTTCTTTTGAATCCCACTCCCTACATAACAGAAAAAAGGCTAGATTTAAATTAAAGCTTTAAAAGCTAACATAGAAATTGAATTTGCCGGTAATAAATGCCATATTTTTTTGGCAGTTTTCCAGAACATACAGGTATATTTTCAGTAGGAAAAAGAAATAGAGAATTTAGAAAAACGTCAGGTTAAAAAAAAAAAAAAAAAATCAGAAAATAAAATTGGTGTATTTTTCCTGCCTCCAGGTGTGACTTCAGACTGACAATTCTGTCTCAAAACCTAGGATTTTCTTCTGTGCACCACTCCCAAAGAAGCAGCTGTGAAAAATGACTCAACCACCCCAAACCTGAGGGGATACAAACCCAGAGTAGGGTGCTGTCAGACCAGCCACCTGCAGCACCTCACAGCTGCACGTGAAGTACAAGAGGTTCAGCAAATACGCCATTATAAAGGTGATGCACGCAAACTTGGCCATATCAGTTACGTGAAGCTTGAATTTCTTGATCAGGAAGCCTCCTAGAAACATCCCCAGGACCGTGACAGGTAAAAGTATCACACCTGCAAAGAGATGGTGAGAAAAATGTTAACTGCTCTCACTTGCATTGACTCTTTTCGAATAAATACCCGGTTCTAGTATTTTCAAAATATCAGATACCTATTTTTGGGCTAATTCTTTGAGGTTCTGAGATTTATATTACCTTCTGGTAATTTCACATCCCCATTTGCTTTTCAGATCATATTATGACTTTAAATAGCTCAGTTTCTGAACATTCACTGCATTTTTACTATATTGTTGTTTGTATGTACATATAATAAAACCCATACAGGTGCCTGTCAGAAACTGGAGTAAATGACATTGTCTTAGCTCATACTCACTTCATATAAAATAAAACATAAAACTTTATGAAAGCTACAAAAAAAGTATCCAAAATGGACTATAAAAGGAAGTTGCATCTGGTTCTGCACTGGATTCTATTTTGATCTGAGAGTGAATTATGAGATGATTTGCATTTAGATTTCATCTGTTCACTATTTCACAAACCCAGCCCTTACATACACTTGCTGAACAGAGAGGTTTGACAAGGTGTTACTGGAAGGGGTTGGCCTTTCTCTGATTTTATGGTTGGTTGGTTTTCTTGGTCATTCCTGTAAAACTTTCTCAGCATTCAGAAAAAAAAGAAAAAAAGGAAAAAGGAAAGTTCTTTCCACATTTGTAGCTGACAAAAGCATTGTGTCTCCAAATTAAAGCAATGCAATATGAGTTCTACAATGACCTCTCATAGCCTGGTTTTCCTTCCAGATTATGAGACCATATCAATCACTGTAAGATTAATATAATTTCAGCTTTTTTTTTTTTTTTTTTTGCAGAACACTACAAAGTACTTATTTTTGAAGGAATTAGTAAATAGAAAAAGAGCTTTGAAATTAATCAAATTACTCAAACTTTTATATTTTAGCTTCTTATTGCTTATAAAATTTGGATTTGTAATCAAAACAAAAGAACAGTTCAAATGTTACTCTGAAAAGAAAAAATCATACATTTCATTAAACATTTTAATTTTATTTTTCTATTACTTTTTACTTAGTTGCAGCTGATGTCTGATGTGTGTTTTTTACTCATGAAAACATACACATAACCCAAATCTCACTATGAAAAAACTTCCACCCAGTTTTAATAATCCTCTAGCTCACTGAACTAGGGGCACTAGGAAAATTAACGCTAAAACTAAAATCCATTTTCAAAATATAGTAAGAAAATTAGGAAACCACTACATGCTTTCTTTTTAACCAAAATAAGTTCACATAAGCTTCTTCTAAAAAAGAAGGCAAAATAACAAATAAAAGGCTTCTTTTTTAGACTGGAATTTGAGAAGAAGTCAGGTACCTACCAATTAGAAAGATGGCTTTTGCCACTGATACATTAAATTGCTGCTCCATAAACTTTGGCTCATAGGTTATTATCCCAACAAGGGAATTGTAGTGCAGAATAGTGAGGAAGATGAACACCGCAAAAATTGGATTTCCAAACAGTTTCCTGAGTGCTGGCAAGAAATCTGCAATGGAGAAGTATATGCTGTACACCCTGCTAAACACAGAGAAGAGTTGTTTTGGCATCCCTTAGATAGTAAAATTGACTTTGATTTAATTACTGGCTGCATTGCAGGTTATAATTCTGTGCCTATCACAACACATGCTTGCTCAAGTGAGAGTTCTCCTCATTGGCAGCACATTCCTTACAGGAGGAGCAGATCCAAACAGCACACTGAATTCTGAGCTGGCAATCAGGGATCCTGGCTTATCCTGTGTGTGGCACAGGGCTCCTCTCCATGGCTCACAACAATGACTGGACAGAGCGTTAAGACCCTCCACCAAGTGTAAAATTCGGTTCCTAAAGCAGGAGCCTTCACCAACCACACAAGAACCCCATATGAGGGTGATGTTCAGAGAACAGAAGCACCTGGCCCCAAAAAAGGCTGGAATCATTTCTGGGACCCTTGATTAGAGTATGAAAATCCATTGAAATAGAGTGAACATAAACACCTGCATTTAGACTGTAGTCTGGCTCTTGGCACAGCTGCCTAAAGGTGAGATTTCAAAACACATCTGCTGTAGGTGTGCACATACAGACAAACAAAACCTTGCGTCTAATAACAAAAATATAAAAATAAAAGCAATGGCTGGTTGGATCTGGTATCACCTATATGAGATAAATTCAGCATCCCTGAGCTCATACACAGGAGCCACAAATCCAGTGAAGTCCCTCCAACATCTAATGAGCTCCATGTTTCCTTCCCAAACATTTGCCTCAGTGGAACAGTAGCCTGCCCACTGGATTGGTCATTAATTAGGGATGGGATGTTTTCCCCACTCTCTCTTCATAATCATAGAAGCATGTAATTATAATAGTACAAATCAAAGACATTTTTGTTGATAATTTGCACTGCAGAAACGTGCATTTTGCTGAAGGTTGTGTGAGTCCATGCTCAGCTCACAATGAATCCATGAGACAGAATTCATATGCAAACATTTGGGCAATAATCTTTCACCTTTTACTGCCTCTGAGAACTTTAACTGTGGGTGAGCTGGGGGGTCTATTTTACAGTGATCTCCTTGAACAGACAAGTGACTAATCTTCAAGTTTTCATTCTCTCCTTCTTTTGGTAAGGAATAGGGCAAAAACCAGAAAGGCAATGAAGCAATGAAGTTGACTGCTCCACAGATAAGCAATCCAAGCCACCAGGCACCAACCCAACGGGTGTCCTTAGGATTTATGCTGATGACATCTATAAAATACAGAAAGACAGGAAAACAGGTTAAACATTATGCAGAGCAATTATTATAGATTACTATACATCACTGTATATCCTCATTTATAAAATTAAAAAAAAAACCAACAGAGGTGATCTATGTCCCATATGAAGAATTGAAATTCAGCTTGTTTCAAATCACAGAATCAGAGAACAGTTTATGTTGGAAAGGACCTTTAAGATCACCTCACTCCAACCCCCCTGCCATGGGCAGGGACACCTTCCACTAGATCAGGTTGATCAGAGCCCCATCCAACCCGGCCTTGGACACTTCTAGAGATGGGGCAGCCACAGCTTCTCTGGGTAAGTTGTGAATGGCTCACCCCTGGAAGGGAATCAGTCCAAAATGGACTGTCCAAAATGCAGTCAAAACTGGAAGTGTCCATTTAAGCCCACGGTGGCATTTCCTTGACACAATCCTCCAATACTCTCTGGGGGAATGAGCAAAAGGACTCCTCCCACAAAAAAAAACAAACCACCTTTCCCTCTCTCACTTTCCCAGAGTCCCCTCCTTCTCCATCCCCAAACTCTACAGCTTTTCCCCCAAATTTCCTCCATTTTTCCCTGGGATTAGAGACTTTTAAGTGATTTGAACAACAAAATGAGTTTTGAGATTAACCTTTGCCCCATGCTTTTCAAGAGAACATACTTTTTGCTAAGTGTTGAAAGTGTCCATGAGCCTTTCACTGCTCCCTCAACAAAGGAATGGCCTTTAATTCAATCATTTGCTCTCAGCTGCACAGCAAGGGTGTAACAAGTATGTGTGCAAGCATAAAGTGGTGTATTTGGGGGTACGGGTATTTTTTTTCAAGGGCTATTCCAACCGCACTCCAACATCTGATTTTAAAATGTTAATTTTAAGGCAGCTTTTGAGCAGGAAAAACTCCCTAGAGAACCCCTGGGTGTGGGGCAGTGAGCTGGGAAGGTGCTTCTTGGCATGGAGGTTCCTACACCCAGACACTTTGTGGCTTCATGTGCCACCCCAGGGTCCCTCACCAATGTCCACAACGCCGATGTCAACCCAGAGACTGGCACAGAACGAGCCAAGCAGGAAGCCCAGCGTCGGCCCAAACATGCCTGAGGATCTCACCAGGCCTGGAAGAGAAGGAAAATGAGAAAAACACCACATGGACAAGGCAAGCCTTCCTCTCTGGGAAATGAGAGGAAGGAGCAGGCAGGATAGGGACACAGGCCATTATGGGATGTCCTGAGCAGCAAAAATATAAGGTACAAGATGCCCTAAGCACAGCTGCAGTGTAGCTGAGAAGGTGGGATGCCCTTAGGAGCAAATGAATAAGCTGTGAATACCAGAAACCCAGGAAGCTGCACTGCATTTTGCTGACTGGATGTGTAAATACAGCACAAGTTGATTTTGATGACCACTACTGGCAATCAACATAAAATAAAATATCTTCAAAAATAATTCAGGCATAGGTTCTCACATTCCCTTGCCACTTGTGTTGTTCTGTTGAAGTTTAGTTGTGAGGAGGCAACAGGATCAAGCTACAACTCAGTTATTTGGATTCCTGAATTCTAGTGCAGAACTGACACCCTGAAGTTGCACAAGGCAATTCCATTACAAAAGAAGGAATTCTTTACCAAATGCCTGTAAATTCATCCAGCACTGTGCCCTGTAAATCCCATTGTGCTCTACTGCAGAGATTTTCCTCCTAAGAGTTGGTTTTGCAAACTCTCTTCTGAATATAATGATTGCTCAGCTTATCACCCAGAACTTCTGTAATAAATCATTACATCTTAACAAATATGCTTAATTTTCTGTTCCTTCCCATGGCAATCCTGGTATTATTGCTGTCACCACAACTCTACCAAAATTATTTTAGTTCATTATATTAAGAAAATGCTGTCTCTGCCTCAAAATACCTTATGTTCTTACTCAACAAAACATCAAAGGACCAAGGAAAAAGCAGAGGCAAAGCTGAGACTTCTTGTTCAAATAAGACTTCTGGGTCCAATAATGAGATTAATGCTCAAAATTCATCAGCAAGGCTTAACTGACTTTTTTTTATTATAGGACAATTTTTTTTATGTTTCCATATTACAAAAAAACTGATTATAAATTGATTCAGCCTGATGGTAAAAAAGTAAGATATTGAAAATAATTAAAGTTAGCCAAGAAAAGAAAATTTCTGTTCTATGGAAAAAAGTGTTCCAACTTCCAATTTTTTTAAGAAGTGGTTTAGTCCACCAAAATGGAATAAGTGACTGAAAACTGCTATTCTGAATGTAAAAAGGAAATATTTTAATAAACTGTAAACTAAATATTTTATTTCTCTTGCATAAACCAATTTCCATTTTGGCTGAATCCACGTTATTCTCCACGTTCTATTTCTGATCTCACTTGCCCAGTAGTCCCCAGCTTGTCTCAATCTCTCCCAGATTAGATTCTCACAAGAAAAAAAATCAGCTAAACTTTTTCAAATACCTTTAATCAGAAGCTCAGAGGTGATTACAAATATTTTGGATAACTGCTGAGTGGAATACTTGTTTTTGACAGCTAACTCCACAATAATTCAATTTTCTTCAACTTGCAGATTTCCTCATTCCCAAGTGGAGACATTGGCTGTGGCCTTACCCTGTAGCATTGCATACTGAGCTCTTCCCAAAACTGTGTCTTACTATATTTCTGCTCAATTTCACCAATTTGACTTCAGGCCACAGTTCTTGAGCTCCCTCATCCACACAAGCACCCCATGCTATTAAATCAGTTTGCCAACAAATTAATTAGCTTGGGTGTAAATCTCTCTGTCTTGGGCAATAGGTTATGTGCCGTCAAAACAAGATCAAAACCCCAATTAGAAAGGATTTGTTACAACACCTGGCAAGGTGTTGTTTTTCCTTCAGCAAATCAGTGACTTTAAAAAGCTTTCAACTGGAAGTGTGCTGCATGTAAAATTCCAAAAGTCAGGTGAGAGGTCCTGAAAGAAATTCACATTACTGTAATTAATTGTGACTACATCACAGATCCTCACGTTAAGGATCGTTCCCTTATCTGTGAAATAGTGATTAGGAAGAATTTGGTTCTCTGAAGATGTGGTACTGAAGATGATATGCCAGATTAGACAGATATGACTTTGCACTTTGGGGAAATAAGTATTTGATTATGCTTCTCTTCAGCACAGAAGCTCCTCAGGGAAAGCAAAAAGAAAATAAATATGAGACATCTTTTGCACTGTTTGGGGTTTTTTGTCTCTGTATGACTCAAAGTTATCCAGATAAATTTTTTTGTTGAGTATTTGCTTGACTATGGAAATGTTAAAGAACAGAATGTGTAGCATAAAAATCACTCATTTGTACATTACCTATGTAAAATGCTGAGTTTTCTTCTTTAGAAAAATCATCAATATATGAAATTCCCAGTGGCATAATTGGTGCTTCCCCAATTCCACGTAGAAGGTTCCCCACCAACACAAAGAGCCACAGATAGGAATCTGTTTTTTTCTCACATCCTGCAGGCCATAAACATTTGTATTTCTGTGAACATGATTCTGACAATGCTTTATAGCAACAGTAAAATAACAAAAAAGATGGGGTTTAACAATCATTATAGGGTGGGTTTAGGTATATCATGTTTTCTAGCAGGGGTTTTACTGCTTTCCAGTAAAAAAGAGCGTACAACAGGGAGAAGCAGAAGAAGGGAATGCAGCATCAGAGCTTTATCTTACCAGCATTTATCACTGTGCTGAGTGTTTCTGTAGCATCTGTGACTGGAGGGCCCTCAGACGATGCTGGGGAGCAAGCTGACACACTCGTGGAGGAGTTGTCCACACTAACAGTTATCCTTTCATAATTGTAACTGGAAAACAACTGTGTGAAATACAACTGACACAGGAAGGACTTTGCTTTGCAGGAAGCGTGTCTGAGCCTTGTGTTCACATTTGTTCATTCCTGTTCCACATACACAAAGTGGAGGGGAAGCCCATTTCCAGTGCTTTGCTTAAAAAAAAATAGGTATCTTCATACCATTTTCAAATGTTCTGATTATTGTAATTCCAATATTTTCCTGAGCTACAGAGCAACAAATCTGCATCCAGATATCATTCTTTAGACTGCATGACAGAGGCAGAGGTCATCTACATCTGTCCACATACAACAGAGTTGATGATTTTCCATAATGGCACCTCTTTCTTACCTTTGTGGCAGGTTCAAGGATGCCCAAGGATTGGAAAGTATGACCTGCATCTGACAATTATGTGTTATGCCTTAAATGTGAATGAGGTATTCAGATATTTCATTCTCCCCAAGTTTAGATTAAAATTTTCAGCATTTTACAGAGCTTATCATGAGTAGCCACCACGGAGAAAGAACCCTTTTCCATCAAGATCTAATTACAGTTCTTACTGTAATTAGATATACTAATAATACTTAAATATAAATACTAAATATAAAAAAGGGAACACAGTTAAAATATATTTATATATATTTATAATTTATTATATTTATCATTTAAATATATTTATATTATATGAATATGAATATATTAATATATAAATATATATGTGTATAAAATAAATATGTATGTGTATATGTATATTTATACATAATCCATCCCAGGTGAAGAATTCAACCCACTTTAGTTATATATAAGCTCTGTAAAAATGTGAGGTTTCTCTCCTGCTTACCTGTGGCAAGAGGTTAGCTTTCAGAGAGGAAATCAGAAAGTCAATACTAAAAAATCCACCCATTTTCCTGTTGGAATAGCTGGAAGAAACTACTACTGTCATGCTTTTAACTTAGATGTATGCTTTAAAAACACTTCATATGATCAAGTTCAACTAGTGCACAAGGTGAAAACTCTCCATATTTACCGTCCCATTAGGAACTGAGGCATCACTGACAAAAAAGCTCCTACGGACATGATGAGACACCCAACACCAATTATTTTTGGCCGATGAACTCTTGGTCCAAGGTAGCTCACCAACACCATCACCATTAAGTTACCTGCATAAACAGGAGAGAGAGCCAGCACAAATAAATAGAATTTTTTGGGGAGTGAAAGCGTACTAAGAAGCACCTAATCCACTTTAAAAGAAAGTACATATACCTATCTCAAAGCTGCCATCAATAATGCCAACAATCGATGAGGAGATTTCAAATCTCCTTTCGATTTGACTGGACATGCTCTTCATGTAGCTTCCAGAAAATCCTTTGGCAAAAAAGGAAAAAGCTAGAGCTCCAAGAAAAATCTGAAAAGAGAAAACAATTGAGTTTGCAAAGTAGTAAATTTTTGCTTTATGGTTGGATGCCTGAGCAACCCACTCAAGAAGCACAAAAATTTTATTCTAATTCTCTGTGAGGAGAATCTTCCTATTGTTATCATTAAAATAGATTTTACTTTCTTTTTCAGGGTGCCCTCCAAAACTCTGCTACTTCAAAGAAAAGGAAAATTCACATTGATGGTATGCACCTTCTAACTTTCTAGTACACATTGGTTCAGATGTTTCCTTCCTTGGGAAAAACTTGCAGCAAAATTTTATTAATTTCTGTTACTTACATCATGGTATATCTTATTACCTCCCCTCCTGTTCTAAAAAACATGAATAAAAAGATATATCTGCAACTAACACTATGACTATAACACACCTCTAAATGAATTGTTAGTAAAACGTGACCTGATTTTTTAACTTCTGAGCACATTTATTGACTTCCATGTGTTTGGAATCACAACCATGGAATCAGAATGGTTTGGGTTGGAAGGGACCTTAAAGATCATCTTGTCCAACCCCCTGCCATGGGCAGGGACACCTTCCACTAGACCAGGTAACTCAGAGCCCCATCCAACCTGGTCTTGGACACTTCCAGGGATGGGACATCCACAGCTCCTGTGGGCAGCCCGTGCCAGGGCATCAACTCCTTCACAACAAAGAATTTATTCCTAATATCCCATCTAAACCTACTCTCTGTCAGTTTGAAGCCATTCCCCCTTGTCCTGTCACTCCAGGCCCTTGTCAATATTCTCTCTTCATCCTTCTTGTTGGCTCCTTCAGGTACATCAAGGCCACAGTGAGGTCACCTTCTCTTCTCCAGTCCCAATTTCCCCAGCCTTTCCTCACAGCAGAGCTGCTCCATCCCTCTGATCACCTCGGTGTCCCTCCTCTGATGGCTCCAGCAGCTCCATGTCCTTCCTGTCCTGGGCCCCCAGAGCTGGAGGCAGCACTGCAGGTGGAGCTTCAGCAGAGCAGGGCAGAAAGGCAAAATCCCTCCCTCCTCTGCTGCCCAAATCCCTTCCATCCCCTGATGGATGCAGCCCTGATCATTTTTCCCAACACATACAGTATCAAACAGTGCCATACACAACTAAATGAATTTTGATAGGACTTCAAACAGCAATTCAAGCTTTCCAGAGAAAATATGTGGTGAGGGCTCTTCCATACCTTTAGTTTTGAACAATTATGGCACACAGTCTTGGCAGGAACTGCACTGCCATCGCTTTCCTGGAACAGGGATTTTTCTTTAAGCTGGCCAGCAGTGACTGGTCTGTCCATGGTTTTTCTTCTCAAGGCCTGATATGTAGGTCTTCCTGATTGAAAAATATTGCTGTATTTAACTATTACAGATGTAAGAATTGCATGTTCCAGTGTTTTTCAGACATACTCAGTGGCTAGACACTACTTGAGATATCTGTGCATTGACAGCTTTTCTCAGGAAGGGCATTAAAGAATGTTCAAAGTAACTACTGTAATTAATTAAGGACTAGTGCACCTGATTTGTGACACTGAAGCTGTGACACTTTCTAAAAGACTCCAGGACTTTCTTGGATAGATGGAAAAGACAGATGGTAACTCGCTGAAGGTTTTTAGAAATCTCTGTGGAAAAGGGAAGTCTCCAGGAGGCTAGGACAGTTTGTCAGAAAAACATCTTCACCACACTTGAACCAATTCTTTCTGAGATATCCATTTTTCATCACTGTTCCAGACTAAATGGACCTTTGCTGCCATCCAGTAGGCTTCTGTTATTTTATTTCTGAGGATTTTCTTAGTGAACACTACCATTCTGTCAGCATTTGAATGACTAACATTATTAATTGGATAAATGTAGAATCAGACCACAAATGATGACAGAGGACAAAATAGGGTAGGTAAAGATGTACTAAGGGGAAAGAGAGCACTGATTAAAAGAAACAAATAATGACTATCTCTAAGTTGGCAAGCTTTCACAAGCCCCCTGCAGGACAGATGATAAATGCAGATATTTTAATAAGACTGATAAACTTTTTAGTTTGAAAGTTGGGTCTGATTTAAGTAGTCAAATGTGTTGGCTGGTGTAGATTAAGCTGATCAGGGGAAAGCAGCTAATACCAAAACATCTGGAATGATAAAAAGTAAAAAAAAACCCAACTATTACAAAGTTTGTCTGTTGGAAAACTGGTGCAATAGCACCAAAATCAACTAGTAAGCTCTAATATACATTTGCACATATAGTAAAGGAGTATAGAGGAATATATGCCAAGAAATTGGCCTGTAACATTTTTCCCCAAGACACTGGAATCTTAAATGTGCCACGCTGTTCCAGTCACATGGGGACTTTCAAGGCCTCCCTCCTGCAGGCCCCTGAGGCCAAGTGACCTGTGAGTGGAGCCCACAAAAGTCTTGTGGGAGATTTTTGACACCAGGGTAGGGATGTGGCAGGACAACCCCCAGACATCACCCAGTTCCTCTGGAGGGTTCAGTTCTCCCAAGCAAGATGCCCAGGGTGACCCAGATTCCCTGAGAAATGTCAGATTTCTACCTATGCCAGAAAGGACAACACGCTTAGAAACCCAACAATCCCCCAAAGGTGACTCCTAATGACTGAAAATAGCCACTAATGTCTCATAAAGAGATATAAAGCCTCATAGGCACTCTAACTTGAATTTTGTAGATTTTAGTTGTAAATCCTGCTCCAGTAGGAGGGGACAATGAAAAGCAAACACGTATTTTTCAGACTAAGCTACATATGAAATTTGTAAAGGGACCTAACCTACTTCAGACCATCTTTAACATCTCCTAAAATAAAATAAATTTAAAAGTAAGCTATAGGTAATTAAAATACGATAAGTCAGACTTACCCCAGTCTTTACAGGATAGTAGCTAGAAGATAGAGTTCTCTAAAGCAAATACATTCTTTATTGATTTGTATTTTGCTGATGATTAACTTCGTGAAACATCTGACTCTGTTAAACAAACAGTATCTAAATCAGTGACATGGTTTTCTTTTCAATATATTTAATTTTAAATATAAAATTTTATTTATGGTGCCAGACTAATAATCTACCTGAAACTCAACGAAAATCTTAAACTATAGAAACACTTTTCTTAAACCTAATCAAGCAATCACATTTTCCATAACCACTCCATGGGAATCTGAACTTTGGCAAACCAGTGAAAAAATACCAGTGGTATTCAAAATTAAATGAAGCAAGAAAAAAATATAATAAAATATTTAATTTATCAATTAGGGGTAATGGATAGTTTTTCTACAGAGGGATAAAATACCCTGCTCCTGACAGTGCTTATCCTTAAAAAAAAATACTGATTTTGCAGAATTGTACCTTTGCACTTCACAGAAAGTCTTTCAAGTTTACTGAAAATGAGATGTGTGGAAAGGCTGCACTGGGATCTCGCAACTAAACAAACAAACCAACTAACAAATGGAAAGAAGCAGGGAGGGAGGGTGGAGAGACAGCGAGAGGCAGAGAGAGCACTTACGTTGTGTCAGAGCGGTGTCAGGCTGTTTCTTTCCTGTGCCCCAAGGCTTCCAGGCTTGGAGCCAGCACAACGTCACAGCCCAAGAGCTGCCTGCTCTGAGAAGTGGAGCACTTCACCACATGTTTTTTAAACCTTGGATTTCCTTCTTATGGTGATTGCAAAACTTTCCCACAATCACCGATACAAAAGCTGTGCAGAAGAAGGCAGGTCCCTGCTGCTGTCACTGCTTTGGCAGCCTACCTGCCAGCGGTGCCAGCCTCTCCCAGGTGGAACAACTTGTTTCCTTCACTCTTTTTATTTATTTTTTTTTTTCCTCCAATGTCTAAACATTGGAGCTGCACTAAGCACCTCTCAAGGGAACTCCTTACCATCCACTCAACAACCATGCAGTGGGCTCAGCTCAGGCACAAGAGCCCTGAGAGCACAGGCTCAGCTTTTCCAAGCACCTACAGCCTCCCAGCTTTCACCTCTTGGTGCCTTGGAGGAGGGTCTGCAGAGACACCAAGGGATGGCTGAGCTCCTGAAAGGTCATGAACAGCTCAGGGAGAGCTGCCAGATTTTGGGTATGAGCACATATGCAAAGGTTTACATGGAAAGCCTGGATTACCTTCTTTTGTATAAAAATACATTAAGGGATTTGCTAAGGACTAAATTAAATTAATTAAATATATGGAATCCTAACATTTAGTCAGAACTAAAAAACATTATGACAGCTAAAAGAATTTATAAATTTGCTAAGTACATAAATATATGTAAGCTCTCATTGTCACCTGAAGCTTGCAGGTTAACTGCAGACAATCAGTTTATCTGCCATACTTGCACTTGTTATTGGATTTTGCTTGATAGAATTTTACACATTTTACTGTGATTGTTATATATTTATTGACTTATTAAGGGTCTTAATTTAAAGTTTCAATTTTTCTGTTTTACCAGCACGGCTATATGCTCTCTGTATTTGCTCTCAGTGAGGAAATCAAAACACAGCTTATTTCTAGCATTTCATAAGACTATTTGCAACAGAACAAAGTGTTATTTTCTATGATTTTAATGCAATGTTCCTGTATTACTATTTAAATACTGACTTCTTATTTAATTAATTTGGTTTTAATGCAAGGGAACAATGTACATGTTGAAATTCACTTTCTCTTAAAAGAGTTCAGAATATGGGAAATCCATCAAACCTATTCTTCAGATAAATTGATTCTCATTTACATACTTTTACTCATTTAAAGAGTAAAAAGAGTAAAGAACAGTTATCTTTGCCTACTTCTTAATGCCCTAATTATTTTAATTTTTTTGATCTTTAAAAAGCTTAGATTCATTTACCAGAATATCATTAGAAAGAAGGAGATTTTGCATCATCTGACAATGTCAAATTTACACGTACTTCAACCTGAATTTGGACTGCTTTTAACTATTACAATATTGCAAAGTTAGCAGGAAAAAAAAACTTGTGAACATCAGCAATGGGTTCCCTATTTATTCTTGCTGTCAATCTGCAACCAGGTGGAAAAAGTGAAGTATGTTGGAAAGGCCCCTGCAGCTCATTGTCTCTCAGGAGACCAGGCTCTTAAACACAGCTCCCAAGATGAGACACCCACAAGAAATGTATTTTAAAGCTGAATACACACAATTTTATCCATAGAGGACATGGCAGTTCTAATGGTCCATGAGTACAGATGGTGATATCCACTTACAAGGCAGCATCGCGTGGTTTCAGAGCAGATGTGTCCAGATGAGCCACTCAATCAGGTTCACCTCACAGTCAGAGGAAAAAGAAGTATTTCCAAAGGCATGGGTTCTTTGGTCTGTTCTAGATACTTTAGGTAGGAGATGGAATGAACTCCAGATATGACTGTGAAAGGCTAGACAGCCAAGATCAGCTTTTGACAACAAAAAGTCAGGAGAGATGAATCCCACCATGAAAGACTTCAGCACTCCCATAAAAACAGTCTTCTGCAGCTTTTTAAACCCGAGCTCCAGTGCCTGTGACAGCATTTGCCATCGTGCCTTGTCCAAATCTGTTGTGATATGGCAGCTGCTGGCAGGTGGAGAAAAGGGCCCTATAGCAGGGCAGTCCTGGAGAGGCAAGGCACCACTGCCAGATCCTGTCCAGCCCACGGGCACGTGCTGGTGGAGCACAGCATCAGCAGCACACACCAGAGCCTCTCCCCAAGCCACACTGTGGGCTGTTGTGTCAGCCACCAGCCTGACAACTGGCTGTACTGGGAACCTGTTCTGCAAGGCCCATGGCAGCACAGAAACTCAAAAACAGGAGAGCTGGTTACCAGTGAGGAAGTGCTTGTTGTTGCTGCTGAAGTGTTGCTGCTTCTGATGTGACCAGGGCTGGCAGTGATGGGCTGGCAGTGGTGTGTGCTCGGGGGTGGGTGCAAGAGCCCCCAGAAAACGGCCCCAGGAGCAGCTCATGGGAGAAGCTGCCTCCTCCCAGCCTGGCTGTGCAGCACCACCTTCCACATTCCCAAAGCAGGACGTGGTGTCCCTGATGGGATGCACCCGTGTGCGATGAACCGCACCAAAAGGCTGCAAGACGCTCTGCGGCTGGGGACACGTAAGGACACCCAGAGAGAGAGTGCTCAGCCATCTCCTTCCTCCAAGAGGTTATTTTGTGTGGCAGTCACTTAAATTGCAGAATTTTTAGCCCTGGCCTCCTGCCACGCTGGGGTGAAGCAGATGGCAGTTTCCACTCTGGAGCTGCCTCTTGTTCATCTGTGGAGAAAGCTCTGCACGAGGGGGACCCGCTTGTCACCACTTTAGTTTTTAGTTATGCTCAGTTGCACTGATTGGGCTATCCTGCCAAACACAGCCCCAGCCTGCAGCAGCACAATCCCAAGTGCCAAGCTGGCAGTGGGAGACGACGTGGGCTGATGGGGCTGCAAGGGCAAGGCTCAGGGAGCTCGGTCTGCAAGTCACATCATGAGTTTGCTCAGTCACAGAGGGAGGAGGAACATGAATTCTGACAGATTGTACCCTACTGCTGCTGAAACACTGAAGGACAGCATGTGCAAAAGGAGGGGACAAAAACAGTTAATCCTCTGCTTCAATATGAAAAGAGTTCTTAGAGGTATGATTTGTATATAAGTTGTTCGGTCTTTTGCTTGACACCAATTTTTTGCCTCTGGAAAAGTGCAC
Source organism: Poecile atricapillus (assembly GCF_030490865.1). Classification (NCBI taxonomy): domain Eukaryota; kingdom Metazoa; phylum Chordata; class Aves; order Passeriformes; family Paridae; genus Poecile; species Poecile atricapillus. The sequence continues at coordinate 2,013,427 of NC_081266.1, read as the reverse complement.
GAGGGTTTGGGGTTGCTAAGCCAAGCAATAATTTGATCTTATTTTATTAATTCCAGCCTCTTTAGGTACCAAACAAAACTCACAAAAGACAAAGATACAAGTGGCAAAAATACTTGCAAAGTGCTCCTCTATGAGAATTTTCTCCAGTAAAACTTAATTTAGTAACTCTTCACAGGCATCATGCAAAATTGATACCATCAAACTCTGCAGTAAGGGAAGTTCCTCCCCAAGGATGGGAACCTACTGAGTACCCTTGTGTGAAAACCTCAAACAATAATAGTAGTAGATGAGAAGTGCTATGATCTCTTCATTGCTATATGTGTGCTTATATGGAAACAACACTATTTAACTTGAAGAAACAGACATTAAAAATTATTCCAACTCATAACACTTCTTAGTAAGCTGTGTCTTTGCATTTACATATAATTTGTCCTTGAATTAATCAGGCTTCTGAAAAAGAAAAGGATCTGAAAAAATTAAGTTTCTGTCAGAATTAATGCAAGACTTCCCATCTGACTCTCCAGCACATGCTGGAACAATGCCTTAATCTGAATAGAGGAATTACTGTTTAGATGCACCCTGGTCTTACAAACAAAACATCACAAGATTTGAACAGCCCAAAGTGGGGATGCTTTCAAAGCTGAAAAGGAGAAGTTTCACTGCCACTGATAACTTTTGGAAAAGGGATGCCCACTTCCATGTGTGCCATTGGAAATCACATATTCCAAGAGCCTTATCTGCAATCTGAACTAAACATGAACCTAATGAACTGATGGAGAAATTTATCTTCTAAAAATCACAGCCCTTTTTTGCTGCAGAAAGTTTGTATCAAAAGAAAGTAAACAAACAAGTCTACAGTGAAATACAACCCAAAGGAAATCACCTTCAAATATGTTATCATTGATGTTTTTCTCAGGCCAAGATCTCTGATGGCCTCTCTAAGCTACAGCTCAGAGTGGGACCTGTCCACTGCCTGTGCCAGCACTGTGGGAATGTAAAATGTGCCAGAACCAGGGTAAAAGGAGCAGGATCACAAAGTGTGGTGCTGCCTTCATGAGCAGAGCAGCAGTGGAGAGAAACCCTCCCCTTGTAAATAGTTAACTCTGGGCACTTCCAGCAGCATTTCTGTGCAAGGAATACACTTTCAATCCTATCTCCCTGTGGATGGTAACCTAAAAGCACAGGACAAATTCCCTGATGCAAAAAGAGTGAAAATCCCCTGGATTCCAGAAAAATTGACCAAAGTCATAGGAAGAACTCTTGTGAGGATTATGATGGGCCTAAACAGCTATGGCTTAACAGAATGATAGATCTTTAAGTGCTAGCCAGCTCTTTTATTCAAAAATACAGTAGTAACAGCTTATTAAATAACTCTCAAAAAGTTTTCATTATGTCCTTGGTGGGAAATGTAGAAGGACCATCTCAATACCAATTTGTTTGTATATTTGGATATTATGAACTTACCTTCACTTTTTTAAAATATGAAGTAATCTTAAAGTACTTTTACATGCAAGACCATCATTACTTATGCAACCTAGAGCTGTTTTTCTACTAAATGTGTTTCAAAACACATTTTTCTACTAAATGTGTTTCAAAAGTCATTAAAGAAAGCTTAAAACTTTGTGTTTTCACTTAAAAAGAGATGGGTGTGGGAAGCTTCAAGGAAAACATTTCCTAAATTATCATCAGATCAGAACTTCCCTTTGCAGTTCCAAAGGCTGCTTTTCTTACTGTCATTTTTTGAAAAAAAAAAAACAAAACCAAAACATTTTAAGTAGAGTTTTGTTTTTCTATAAAACTATGCATTAAGAATTTTTTAAGCATTAGTCTCAGTAATTGGTTTTGAGCAAGCTGGGTTTTTACATGAGAACTATCTATAGCAAACATATTGTGAACTATCATTAACGTTGTGCAGCATAAACTTAGGCAAACATCCCATGAGAATGTCTTTCTTCTACCGAGGAATTTAAACATATCACCCTCTGTGATCTGGAAGAAAAGTCAGAGGTATCACTGATACAGCTCTAATCACTGTTTTGGTGTTCCACTCCAGGAAGAAGCATGGTTCTTTTTCACCCATTTTTCTTTGTTACAGAAGTTCTGTAAAGCAAAATCAGGAGTCCCTGAGAAGAGTTTCTGACACTCAGCTACATAGAACCAATGACAATTCAATTTGCAAAAAACAGTTATTTGCTTTTCGTTTTGTTAATGTCCCAAACTACTGAAAAATCTCAAAGGTAAAAGATTCACACAGCATCAGCATGTTAAAGCAATATACATTACATTATACAGCATTTTACACTATACAAAATACCGTATATGCTAGAAATTATATAGCATTATAGATTATACAAAAGTAAGACATTTTTCAAGGAAGAAAAACAAAATGCCACCAAGAAGCAGTTTTCAGAAAAATAGGATGTTGAGCACGACACAAATTATATGCATTCTTAAGACAAATCATATAGGAAAGGTACAGACTGACTTTAGGGAGATTGGCACTAGTAAATACCTGAAGAATTTAAAACTATAGAAGAGAAGAAATTAATGTTAAATTGGATAAGAAACTCTGTATTAAAATTTAAAAAATTAACACAACAGGGTTCCTGCGATACATTGGGAAAGGTTCCAAAACAGCAAAATTAACAGAGTATAAAACAATCTCCAGAGAAGTAATAAAAGTCATGCCACCTATATTTTAGAATTTGACTTGGCAAGCATCAATAAATATGTGCCAAGAAATAATCTTTTACAGATGGTAAGGACTGTAATTTATTTACAGTACTCAATTTATGAAGTCAAAAGTGTTAAACCAACTCAGTCAGGACCAGAATTAGAGGCCTGGGACACAAAATTGTTCCCATCTGCTCATTACCATCCCTGCCTGCATTCTCCAGCACCCTTTATAAAGGGACAGGAGTTTAAATCCCCTTTGACAGTCCTGGAGCTCCCATTTGCAGCTTGCAGTGCAATTGTTATACCCAAGGCACCAGATGCTTTTTCTCCTGCTGTAGTGTCAATGCCAGGGATGTCAGCCTCAGCACCCTCTGCTTATTGCCCTCCCTTCCCAGAGACCACAGGCAACATCTTTTATCCCAGATAAAATGATCATTTTGCCAGCCCAAAGCTATGGGGGAGCAGTTTTTCTTCACTGTGCATCAAGGAGTTATCAGGATCCCTTTCCATGCAAACACAAGCTTATGGATCCTCTTGGTACCTCCTCCCTTACCTGTTTCCTTTTTTTTTTTGCACTAAAGGCATATTCAGACCAACCTCAATCTTGGTACTCTCTCTTCCTGTCTAGTTTATTTAAAACTATTATTATTGTGAGCTTGTGATTAAAAACATGCAAATGAGCATTGACAGCTCAGCTGTCATTTAGAGCACTCAGGCCTTTGAACTTCACAGAGTAATTCCCTTTCAGTGATCTCTGCACCTGGAAGAGTGAACTGCAGCTCTGCATTGGCTTCTCTCCACTTGGTATCACATACACTGTGAAAAATTCACATATCAGAAAAGGGAGGGGGGGAAGATACCAATTACACCACCCACACTGAATGATTGCCATGGCTCACCCTCAGAACCAGAAGGGTTTCTGTGTGATACGGATTTCTTTGGGATTTATCAGCCTGCAGCACTGAAGGAAAACAGCTCTCCCACACCTACCACTCTTCATGTCTCCAGGTGTTTACTGAAGTCATAATTCTTTTTTTCAACAATACTGCTGTCTGACTCTGTGTGTGTATAATATCAAGTTCATGATGTTCATACAGAAATAGGAGTTGGAGAAATACCAGCTCTACTCTTCTTCACATAGACTTGTCTAATTAACACAGGAAAATCCTATCTTAAGGTCTCTGTGAGGACTGTGTACAGTGAATCCAGCCTCTGCTGCTCAGGCCTTTCTGACCTGAAAACATAACAAGATAAATTAACAGAGGAACTTGGAAACAATGAATACTTTTGTCTTTCCTATATTTGTGCTTAGAAATAACTTCTCTAGCACCCAGGATGGGATTTCAGATGCCAGGCTTCTACAGAAAAGGAATGCAAATGAAAAGGGAAGTCCTTTAGTAGACTGTATCTGTTAAATTGAAATGCTGGAAAATTGATAGAGAGCAAAAAAAAGTTGTCTATGTCTGAAAAAAGTTGTCAGTTAGTGTCTGTGTGCATATACATATACATATACATATATATATATATATATATATATACATACACACACACACATACATATCTGAAAGGAATGTTCCTACAAGATCTTGGTCATGGAGGTAGAACTCACAAAGTAGCAGCAGCAACATTGCAAAATCTACTATCCTATTATACACTCACCAGGAAGAACATTCAGAGTTACAATGGGAGGTAAAAAACTACATCACCACCACCAAAAGCAGAACAAAACAAAATATCAAACAAAACAAAAACAATAACAAAAAAATAAAACCAAACACAAAAAACAAACAAGTCTTGTGCCCTCTTCAGAATTTTTTTTAAATTCTGAAAAATTCTGCAGAAACTTAAGCTTGTTTTACATATAGTTGTGTCTTCATATCAGAAAGTTTTCTTAAGAAGAATGGTGTACCAGCCAGCATGCAGCTGCCTTGAAACAATAGTAACAGCAAAGGTACAGCATGAACTGGCCCACTCTGTTTCTCATTAACCTCAAATGAGAAGTTTGTTTTCTCAAAGCTGGTTTTGGAGCCATTTAAGTGATAACCTCACAAAGCCAGGCAGCTTTTCCACCAACACAGGGGGTCAAGGTTTTTTTAAAAAGCAAAACCTCTGGAATGAGCTCCTTCTTTTAAACCACAATTTCCCACCTGTAATGGGGCTTTCTTCCCTCCAGGTAAGGGCCTTCCTCTTGCTCTGCCCAGGCTGTGAGGATCCAGCAAGCTGCCACCCCTTGTCTTATGTGAGCAAAAGCCCTGAGCACAGCGTGTTTGTGTCCCCTGAGCACCTCTCCTGGAAATTAATAGGCACATCTTGCACTTCTGGCCTGGAGCTACAGAATGGTCTGTTCTAGAAGGGAAGTAAGGTATTGCAGTACCTAATATTTCACCTTCCAAAGGGATCCTCTGTGTTTTGTCCTGTGATTTTAGTCTGCTGTGATTTAAAAAATGTATGCCCTTGATTTCCTGGACAAAGCAAGAGAGAGGCAATTACCAAATAATTTTCTACATTCCCAGAGAAATTCCTAAACAAAGAAAGTTCAAAATCCCAAGCATCATAACTGGGAACACTTCATGCCTTGTTAAGAAAGGAAAAGCCTAACAATTTTGTGTGGAAAAAAAAAAACCCAACAAACAAAACCAGCAGTAGCCAAGAAGTTTTTGCTGGATATATCCAGTTTGTATCACATGATCAGACTTATATAAACTGAAAAATGATTTGGCTTCTTTGCATGCCAAATCTCATCCCAGGTATTCTCAGGGTGTTCCTCTCCACAGCCACAGGTTGAAGTAGTTTCTGGTACCATGGTTTGCTTGGATGAGAAAAGTCTGTAGGGAAGAGTTAGCTGCCAAAACTCCACTTGAGACAGAAAGGTTACAAAAACAGCCCACTGTTCACCACAGATGAAATTACAGAGAAAGAAAGTAAGCTGCCAGTAATACTTACCCAAAATTGTGATGTTCATGAGTTCAGAGGCTACACACGTTAATAATATATATATATATATATAAATATATATTTTTTTTTATATATATAAATATATATATTTTTATATATCTATTGAGGACATGTCTGATTGTGATACGATGCTGGCTTTGTGCTTGTGAAATATATTTATATATATGTGTGTGTGTAAATGTATGTATGTATATATATGTGTATATATATGTGTATATATATGTGTATATATATAAATATATCTAAATATATCTAAATATAAATATAAATATAAATATATATATATAAATATAAATATATATATATATATGTATATATATATGTATATATATATGTATTTCACAAGCACAATCAGACATGACCTCAACCAAATTACAGTGTAAGGATGCAGCTTTGGTCATCACACCTCCCTTCTGTCCACTAATTAAAATCAGCTTGTCAGGTAACATATTTTCCTCCCAAAAAAGTAATTTTCTCTCAAGAGAAAAAAAAAAAAAACAACATGATCATAGGTTGGGCTATATGCATAATCAGAAATGTTTATCACATGCATCAAGAATAGGTTTCAATACTTAAAAGTTGTAAGCAGCAGGGCGACAATGAAGGCTAGACAGAGACAAGATTTTTTAGAATACAGGTAAGACTGTAAAATAATGAGAGACTTGGCAGTTAAGTAGCTGATTAAATTAAAATACAGAGAAAATAGTGAAAAAAAAAACCACATAGCCTGCTCATGCACAGAGATGTGCATTTTACAAAGAACTGACATTTTTCAGTGAGCCTGAAGACTAATTATTTCTTTGAAAATGATGGCTCAACAGCTAATCACAGTCCAAAAAAACCCCCAATGGAACACTAAAGATCATTAAAAAAAACCTTGAGTACAAAATACTAGATAAATACATGTCAAAAATGCCAGATAAACACTTGTGTCCACATTTTGTGTATCATTGCCTTTAAAATAAGATAATCCATTGTCTGAAAAACTTCAAGTGTTTTTTTTTTCAGTTTTTGATAGTACCCACATCCAGGCACCAGCACCTGGCCTTCCACTTGGTAGGCTTAAGGAACAAAATTCATCTCTTGGGCACTTTTCACTGGGTTGAAACTTCAGTGACAGAGACATGAGGTTGGTTGTACTGTGAAAGCCATCTGCTGGGTTCTCAGGCACTCAGAAAATAAACCTACTACCCATTTCTATAATTTAATATTGAACTTTATCAGCTGTTTATATGCTGTTGCTTTATAAACTTCACAGCACTGTTACTCCTGCTGCCATTATTCCCATTTGTGGCTTGGGCTTACCCACAGGGCTGACACAGGTCTTGGTGCTTGAAACATCAGACCAGGACCAGACCAAACATTCAAGCACAATGAATGCCCTCTGAATACTTTCTGTACCCCATCTCTGTTCAAATGGGGGTCACAACAGGGTCAGTTTGGGGTTCACTCATGCCCAGTGTCACCTCTTTAAACAATAAACACCAATAAGGCCACTCATTTTTAAGCACATATTTAAACGGTTTGCTGAATCAAGGTCAGCATGTTAAAACTTGAAGGAATCCACTCCAAAAGCTTGACTTTACATTTGAAGGACTAGCTTTAAGAGTAATTTCCTAATCTCCCATCCCAATCCTACAAGTGTCATATCCTAGGAGTGGCACATCATACAGGATTTTACAAGGATCACCTTGGCACAGCCCACACTCTCTGTTTCCTGGTTTTGCTCTGGAGAAGCAATGTTCCCACCACAGGTTTATGCCCAGAAGCTTCTCTAAGGAGACATCACCCATCCAGGACTGCCTACCTGGATACACAGCCTGGGCAGCAAAGCCCCTGGGAACGTGTCCTTTTTCACTGCAACATTCTCAGGCAGATGAACCAGAACAATTAAACACATTAATGCATCTACTGAAATGCTAAATTTAAGACTTGGAAACATTCCTGCTGAAATGCTAATTTTAAAACTTGGAAATGTTCCTATCTGCTTCCTTCCACTTCAAAACACAGTGAGTTAACTAGGTCTGACCCTTTGGCAGTGCTCCATTTAAGTGGCACAGATTTGCCTACTTAACAAAGCCCTTTTGTTTCCTACAGCTGTGAAATTCTGGTGCTCTGTAACTTCATGTTTCCCAGGTTACCTTGGCACCAAGCTGTGACTAAATGTCTGCAAAGGATTTTTAACTCCAGCCTTGGAGGAATATAACCACAAAGAAGAATGATGGCTTTCAGTGAGTGTCCCATGCTAGCAAGAACAATGCTCAAAATCAGCTTCAAATGTCCACAAAGCTTCTGGGATAGCTGTGGTTTAATAGGGAGCTGCATTCTCTGTTCTACTCTGCTCCTGGCTGCATCATGTTTGTCTTTATTCTATTCCCCTTCCTCATCTTATATCTGTTCAGCTCTATCATCCAATACAAAGGGAAACAGGGGATATGACAGATCTTTTTGAAAATAATTCATTTTAAGGATCACTTGTATTTGACAAAACTCTAAATTCCATACCTGATTTCCTGCTCTGTGGAAGGAAATGGATATTTTCTCACTGATTCCACAAGGACAGGAAGCAATTCCAAGCACACACACACAGGATGTGAATAAGACAACTTAAAATAATCACATTGTAACTGAATTAATGAACAACTGTGGCAAAATATCCTTCCCACTTTTTGGTGGCTGCAGAAGGTGCCAGGCAGTTTAAATGGGAGCAGGTCTGTGTCATATATAATAAATAAATAGGAAATATTTTCAGGTGCTGGAGCACAGGTCTGTGGTAATTCCACAAACTCCCTCCATGTCTAATGCAGAAGGGAATAATAACCAGGACCTGTAATACAAAGCCTGGAGAAGTTACTGCATGCACACTGGCAGATAGACCCAAGGGTCCTCTGCACTAGGGCCAAACATGAGGCACAGCCAAATTAGATGCTAAACATGGATGCATTAAACCACAGAAACACCTTGTATGACTTATACCAACAGGGTTTTCTATTTTTTTTTTCACCTGAGGCATTTAGGGTTTGTTTTTTTTTCTCCTAAGATATTTAAGACATCATTAAGGCAGCAGGTAACTGAAGTAATGAATGCTGATGATCTTTCCTTGTCCGTGTTCTATGCAAATCTTAAAATATCACCATAACACAGCATTTTTTAAAAATGTAATTTTTAAATTTATTATTGTTACCAGAACACCAGACCATGTCATAAACCAGGTTTCCAATATATTGACCACGCACACTATGCAGAATAACAAACAATCCCTGCCTGAGTGGACTAATAATGTCATTAAATAAATTTATGGAAAACTGGGGCCTGAAGAAGCCACAAATGCTGTCTACAGCCAATGAGAGAGACTCTGACAGAAACCATGTGAGAAATCCAAGATGAAATCTGGCATCACTTGGAGTCAAATGCAGAATTCTCTCTCTTTTAAGTGAAACAGGACTGAACATATATGTTTCTGCTTCATAGCCCTTTCCTCAGACAAATCAAAACTGGCATTTCATAAGTTTTCTTATTTTAAGTCCTTGTTCTTTTGCACCAAACATATTTTTCCCATGCCTCGTGTTTACAAACTGATACTTTTATAATGTAAGTTGGATACAACTATGTGTAATTCTATTCTCTGTCCAAGTGTTCATTAGTTAAAGTACAAAATTTTTCACAAGGATATATCCAATATTTACACTGCAATGTTTTTTCCCAACATGTCCTTCTGTGAAATGCTATTTCACTGCTTCTTGTTCTTTATCCTGCATTTCTATTGGGGCATTTATTAAGACTGGCTTTTCAGATTTCAGTTTCTTCTTTAAAATCAGGAGAATTAGTGTACTTGGGATGAAGGACACTCCACGTAATACTGCTGGCAGGCCAAGATACAGCCACCTGAAATAAATAATGAGTTTCATTAAACGTATGCATTTATAAAAACAGTGCAAAACTATTCAGCAAACATTTTTTGAAGTGTACACAGCCACTCTAAAACTTGTGCCCTGATGCTTTTGGATCTCACAGAAGATGAGAATGTGAGAACAGAGAATATGTCAGTCAGCAAAATGGCCTTTTACATCTCCCAATTTCAGGCAAACGACTTAGCCAGTGAAGTCAGGCACCTGGTACTCTTATGGCTTTATCTATAGGGAAAAGAGAGAGTCCTGAAAAGGCTCAGACTACATGGTTAAAATTTCTTAGTATTCATAAGAATATTCTTCAAAATCAACCTCAACACAGTATTACAAGGAATTAGTATGAGGCCCTAAGTTCAACAAGATTTTTCTTTAAAAATCCCACAACGATCCTTGAAGGACTACAAAAATATGGCATAATCTGAAAAAAAATGACATATACACTATTCTGGGCCAATTTCCAACTTGAGTAAATGTATCTTCTCTATAAAATTCTTCTCTTTTTTAATTCAAACCATTTAATTAATGGTTTCAACCATTTTCTGTTCAAAGATATTGCAGTCACCTATTAAACCTTTTTCCCACATGAGGTAACTGCTTTTCAGTATTTTCATCATAATTCAGTGTTTTTAAGGCCTGTTCTCATTAAAGGTTATTAGTGAATATTATGGCACCTGAACATTTCTGTTCAAAGGTTTTTCCAATGTCTGTGTCAAAGGTTGCACTTGACAAATAAAGACAATGCCAAAGAAAATCGTGTGACATCTCTAGCACAGGAGCAGTTTGTCTACTAGGAAGACATGAAGTGGATAAAATTGCATCTCTATGCATGCTATAATAGAGTAAGAAGGAGAAATTAAAAGAAAGTAAAAAATATACCTGTATGTGACAATGTCATACATCCTACATGCTCCTTCTCCACCACAAGTCATAGTACCCCACTTCAAGCAAGTGGTATCTATCAAAGCTCCAAAATAAATGGGAGATGGAATTCCAGCTAAAAAGAATATTAACAACATTCCTGAGAATAGCAATTTTCTTCTGGTTATCAGATACCCCACAGAGCCTATGCTGTTTGTCACCTACTCCATCAGTACTGTCCTCTTGCAGCATGAACCTTATTCTCTGTATATCTTGTGCTCCTTCCTTACCCACCTACCCTCAACTAAAGATTTTCTTCCCTGCTGCCTGTTAAACCATACCCACATACTACAGTATGAACTGTGTTTCCTATTCAGAACTCAACGTTTTCTCTCATCAAAGAGAGTCAATGCTGTCTTAAATAAACATTAACAATAAGCAAGAGTGAAGGAATGCCAAATGGCTTTCCAGTGAGCAGCAGATGTAGCGCCGTGCCCTGGTTTCTGCTGGAATACAGTTAATCTTTTTCTTAGCAGGTGGTACAGTGCTGTGGTTTGGATTTAATATGAGAATTATGTTGATAACACACTAATGTTTTAGTAGCTGCTAAGGAGATTTATGTGTCTCATGCTCTGTTAGTGAGGAGCTGCACAGGAAGCCAGGGGGGAGGATGGCCAGGACAGCTGACCCAAACTGGCCAAAGGGAAATTCCATAACCTGGAATGTCAAGCTTAGTACATAGAGTGAAGAGAAGTGGAAGGGAGAGATTGGCTGCTGCTCAGAGATGGGATGAGTATTAGTCAACAGATCACAAACAATTTTATTCTGTATAACTTTTTTTTTTTAATTCCTCTATTTTTCCTATTATTATTATTATATTTTACTTTATTTCCATTACGAAACTGTTCTTAACCTGTATGTTCTACCTTTTTTGCAACTCTCCTCCTTATTCCATGTGGGAGGATAATTAAATGGACGCATGTGGAGGCCCAAGGGCATATGACTAAAATCACCATACCCCCATCCTGGAAAGGAGGCAACAAATAACACCTCCTGAGGCTGGGGTCAGGGAAGGCCCCTGTCCCACAGATCAGCACAGTCATATGCCAATGTATTGTTAACTTTGTTCCTCCATTGGTTTATCAAGTTTATGTCACCCCTGTTCCGCCCCTCTTTACCCTATATGGATCTTCCCTAGAATGTTCTTCCTTCCCTCAATCCCCATTGGCCCCAGTTTGCTGCAATCCTCCACCCCTGTTTTCCAATTGGTTGTTCCTGTCCCTAACCCCGCCTCTGCACCACTTTCACCCATTTCTATTGGACCCTGACTGTCTGACCCACCCCCTCTTACCCTTATGTAATCCTGGACCCTCCACCCAGTGTTGTCTTTTGTCCCTGGACTCCTTTGGTGAATGTCCTCAATAAACCCCGTCAGAACTCCTTACAAAAGACCCTTCCTGACTCTCTTTGCCAAAAGCTGCCCATGGTGTGTGTTTGAACTCTGACTGCTCGCGTACCTGCCCAAACGCCTTCACCTGGAGGCATTTTTGGGAAGGCAGCAGCTTTTACCATCCACCCACAGTGCTACAGATGCAGGAGATTAACTTGGGGTTGAACCAAGATACCAGCCTATCACCTGGTATGAATAAAAAGCAAACTGCAAGCAGTTCTACTTTGCCATGCTGCTGAGAGCTGGAAAAATAAATCCTAAATGCTTCTATTCAAAAGCACTCCAAAGAAGCAATGACTCCTGCCCCGTGCCCATAGCCCTGATGTGATTTTTCTCTAACTCTAGGTCAGCCCTAACTGTTCTTCTGAAGAGTGTTGGGTATTTTCTTACCAAATACTCGTGAAGCCAGCCCATGGATACCCACTCCAAATGACTTCTCTTCAGGCTTCAGAGACCTGTATGATAATCACATGGTATGTTTACTCATAGAGGTGACATTAATTAGAGGTGCTTAACTCTTTTTTTAAAATCAAGTTCTTCATCACATTAGGCCCGAACCATTCTAATAAGAGCATTGGCTGAGAGAGTTGATTTTGCTCATTAGGTGATGTTTGCTGAAAAGTTCCTTGTCTAGGACTGACAAATCACAAAAGGAAAAGCTACTGTCAAGGTATCATCTGAGGCCAAAACAAAGTGCAGGGTAGTTGTGCCTTAACAATATGTTCCTTTGATTGGTAAACACACAGGTATCACACACCACTCAATATCCCAATGCCCTGACTCAGTGGTCCTGCATTCATTCAGGATAAAGCTATATTTATTTATATTTATATATAAAGGATATATTCTGATAGTCAGAAGCAACACCAGGTTACAGAGGTGACATGACACTAAACCACAACAGGACAGAAATAACATAATATTTTTCTGCTCTTCCTCCTTCTATATGCAAAATAAACAAGTTTTAATTCCCCAGAGAATTAAAACTTCAGAATAAAAAGTCCAATAGATTTCTTAAGAAAAGGACATTTTACTGTACCTTATTAAGACCATGTATCCAGGCATGGCTGCTAAGGAAAAAATGAAGCTGCAGACTAATGACAATATTAAAAAATAATGGAGCATCTTGTCACAGTTTCCGTGTCCATCACACTGGCCCAGAGTTGCAGAGATGTTTTGAGATGAAAACCCTGAGGCTGCAACACAGGTGCAGTTTTCAAATACCTGTCAAAAGAGTATTTTAATCACACAGTTTGTCCGAACTCACACTCTGAGTGGCAAACCCACACTGTTGGCACCCATCTCACTGTCTCCTGTACCTGAGCTTGTTACTCATGAGCAGCACTGCACTGTGCCCCTCTCCCAGCTGCCAGGCACAGGTCCAGCCATCCCCTGTATTTGGGCATAAAAGTTCTATAATACCTGGTTACTTGTTTAAATCTACAGGGTAAAATAAATTATTAAGTCCATGCTACAGACTTTTAGTTTGGCTGAAATGTTCTTGGGCACTCAAGTTTCCAATTGGCAACACCTTCAGGATAATTTCTCACTTCGTGTTAAGCATTTAAGACTCCTTTAGCCCTTAATAGAGAACTATTCTTCTTCATTTTATTTTTTAATGTAAATTTAAACTAATTTTCCTAACTTCTGGTGCTACTCAATGAACTTGTTCAAATCTTTCACCTTATATATTCAATTAAATGCACATGCTTGGATATCCCCCACCCTGTGTTGGTATTTCTCACCTACTATATTTCATAGTTAAAGTACAATGAAATTCACACTTTACCACACTTCTTCCAGTTCCTCTTGAGGATTTGCACCCAGCAAGACAAGGTGACACATAAGTGATTCCATTGTTCCCACAAACAGGGTCCCATATTTTGAGTGGGCAATCACAATCCACGTTGCAGCCAGCCAGTAGAGTATTTTCTGCATATGAAATTTGCTCTATTCTAAAACACATTTAGAAGACAAATAAATGTTCCAGTAATGAGATACCCGCAGTAGCCCTTTGCAATGCTTAAGATTCTACTCTAGCTCAAGTGTTGAATCAGGACCCAGTCCTACATGCTTCTACCTTGAAGTCATGCCTTTCTATCTTTCTATAGGGCACTAAATTTTATTGTATTAAATTAATATTTTAAATAATTAAATTTAAATAAATATTTTTTTTAATTATTAAAAATATTATGCATGCCCTACAGCATTTTTCTCATTTATGGAATTTATGTTCTTGATTGTCCATAAGTGCTGCATCTACACCTCCATGTCCATTTTACAGACACACGACACAACCTGGTCTAGTGGAAGGTGTCCCTGCCCATAGCAGAGAGGTTGGAAATAGAGGATCTTTAAGATCCCTTCCAACCTAAACCATTCTATGAATCCCAATCCTGCAGTGATCAGTGGCAGGCTCCAAATCAACAAGCTGCAGATAAAAGTTTCTCTGATAACTTGATAGTAATCAAATTTGAGTAAACCGGTGTAAAATCAAGAAGGGGATTTTTTCCTCTCTTTTTCTGAAACTGAACTCATGTATGCCTGATTTGACCAACAACTTTTATTTTCACCTGCAGTTACATGAGTTTACTAATTGTATTAGTAAAAGAATTAATATGGACATGCAATTGCATGAGTCTTGATGTAGATACGTATTTTTACTACTCTTTTATTGTTTGAAACTGGGCTATCAGTATCAGACCTACAGTCTCATGCAAGCAAAAAGCCTTGAGAATTTAGAATAGGGAACTGAAACGGAGCTCCTGGCTGATTCTTGACAAGGAAAGTCCTTCTGGTGTCTTAAGACAAGTCCTCTTGAGTCCCAAAGAACGTACCCTTGATAGGAAACTGTTAGACCAGCAACTGGTGAGGTATCACAGACAGTCCAGTAGGCAGCAAAGTAGAGGAGGTATTCCAGTAAGGATACCCAAAATGCTATGTTGGCAGCCTGGTAGATACTTATCTTGAACTTCTTCATGAATAAGCCGCCGGAAAAATACCCAACACATAGAACTGGTAAGTTGTAAACACCTATTCAAACGAGCAAAACTTCCATGTTAAAATAAAGGAGACCATCAAAGCTACTCTACTATAAGGTAACTAGAGGAGTAGCTACTATAGCTGCTGTAAGGGAAGGTTGTAACTGGCAAAGAGTCAGAGTGCCTGTGACTGAATAATTTAACTACCATCAGAAATGGGTCTCTGCTAATTTCCTTTCACACCCAAAACCTCTGCCGGTGTCAACAGCCAGTGAGAACTGCCTGGGGAGTGAGCTACAGGGTAGGATTAAAATTGTTAATTGGAAAATCGCAATCTAGAGTTGCTCTCTAGATCCAACTCAAAAAAAAAAAAGAAAAAAAAATTAAAAAAAATTATATGATTTCAATCCAGCTTCTCCAGTTGACTGAGAAACTCAGCAGAAAGATAAGCTGCTGCACATCTTAATTGAGACACATCTTAATGCACTCTGGGCATGACAAAAACGAGGAACAAACTTTCAGTTTTGACATGAGATTCCTGAATGTGCTCTCACACTTCTTTGCTGATTGATATTTAAAAAGAATCAAATTCCTACTGAAAGACATGTTCGAAGTGGTTTTTCACAAACATCACATGGCTTAGTTTCATATCAGCTTAATTTTCTGAGCTGATTCAAAAGATGGGAATGTGATTATAAAATTCTGCACAAAAAAAATTAGATGTTTAGCAGAAAATGAATTGATGTTTAGAAATGCTTTGTAATGGGATGTCAGTCACCCTAAGCATTTAACCTTAGTATGTTTATGTAAATACACATGAACTTATGTATATATGTAAAAATATAGATAATTTGAATAGTGACATCACTAATTGATAGAAGAGAGCAAAGCAAAATGCAAACATACCAATTAAAAATATGGCATCTGATGCAGACTTTCCAAACTGCTGTTCCAGATATTTGGGCATGAAGGATATCATGCCATCAAAGGCACTGAACTGTAACACAGTTATGCATATAAATAACATGTACACAGGGTTGTGAAACAGAGCCTTGAGGAAGGGGATGAAATCTGGAATGAAATAATGCCATGAGTTAGTGGGATGTTTTATGAAAACAGCGTGGCTGTGGGGGAAAGAGGGGAACAGAAATGGTCCTCAATTGGATCAGGCTAAGTCTTGTGCTTTGCCAGACACCACAGGCCAAAGATTACTTAATTAGCCCAGAGTACTCTAAAATGTCTCCTCTACCCAGAGATACCCTCACACACACACCTGCACAAGAGTGCAGCTGTTGCTTATAAAAAATAATAAATCACAGCAGCAGCAGCTACTGCTGCATCTTTCCTCCCTTTTCTGTCATCTCATGCCCCCAGAGCATTCAGCAGAATCCCTGTCCTGCAATGGCATCCAAAGGGGTGCAAATGCACTATAGGGCTGTGACAAGCTGCCCCCAGAGACTTGAATGCTGATTTTGGGGTTTGCTGCTGGGGCAGAAGAGGCCTCAAGAGAGCTGTGACCACAGTTGTTCCTGCCATCCTCTCAAAATCTCTATCAGCCAGTTTTCATCCAAGTAAGCATCTGAGAAACTGATTTACACACAGGTCTTTTCTCTGCGTAATGCCCATTAAGTCAGGATTTGAAGCATAAAAAAACCCCACAATTCCCCTTTGTCTAATGTTCTCTGTTAATCAATGTGCTGAACTATTGTCAAGAAACTCTGCAGATAAATTTCAGAATCTACAAAACAATGACTGGGCCTCACTGAAAGTGGGCACCACTTAGAATGGGTGTGTATCTTTCAGAGGTAAGCAAGTACCTTTTTAGAAGATCTGTATGCAAATCTTTCAAAAATTAGACAAATATTAGAAACACTATAAATAGGCTGCATTATTTACAGATGCAGTGACATTTTTAATGAGAGCTTCTTAAGGAAATTTTATTGTTATTAAGTTTTCAGGACCCAGCTGGAAACAGCACAGAGAGGGAGCTGCCACATGGCACTTACTTTCTGAATATGAAAGTCCTGTCAGACAGGATCAGAAGACTACTCTGAAGATCATAGCCTTTGACATAGTTTATTCAGTTAAATTTCTAACCAGGAAATGTAGGAAGGATGTTTCTTTCAAATAAGGAAAGGAAAAAATAACCTCCTACAGATCCACAGATTTGAAAGACCACGGATGTGAAAAATGCCAACGGTAACATGAATAACATGGGTGGAATACATCTTTGTTCAACAGTGATTAAATGTTTATGAGGCACTTAAACACCTGTCAATTCCCCTTTTAGGGCTTTCAGTTGGACTCAAGAAATGCACAAGATTTATGTTGGGTTTCTGCTTTTCTGCACAGTGAATGTGGGGTACAAGCAACCACTATCTGCAGCTCATCCACTGATGAGCTATACTCACATATATATACATATAATACACAGCTCACTGAGCTGTAATATTCCTCACCAGATTTCAGTGCTTTAACCCTCTCATGGGAAGCAAATACCTACATACACCTGAAATGCAGGAGGGGAAAAGGAAGGAGTCCAGATCCTAGATGTATGGAATCGGATTTCTTCCTCTGCAAGGAGCCATTCTAAATTCCTGTACAAATCCTTTGAACTACAGAGGCATCAAAACAGAGTAGGCATTGCATATCTTGGACCCATCTTTAATTACACCAGTACACAGAGTTCACACCTTAGGGCTAAAGTAAGAACCACAAATTCTTACTAAAGTAAGAAGGAAATAAAATAAAATATAACTTGCCTTTAGCGATTTCATACATGGTCTGTTTGGTTTCATTTCTATCATTTTCTTGCAGTGGTGCTACACTTTTTTCACTTGTCTCTTCAGGTTCATTGCTTTCACCTTCCTTCACAAGTGACTTGGGCAAAAACCAAAATGGTATTCCCACGAGAAGATTCAGCAGTGCACAAATCAAAATGCCCAGCCACCATGCTCCAACCCAGCGGGCATCAGTAGCTGTTATAGTTATCTCATCTATAATAAAACACAAAAAAAGACATTTTGGATCACTTCAGAAACATTCTTTGCTGTCGTTTTGTGCTTTCCTAGTCACCTCTGACATTAAAGCATTTTAGTGTATCTTAAAATGAGGCTCATGAAGGAGAATATTCTCCAGACTTCTTTGCTAATGCTGCTAATGTTCTGGCAAATTTTGGTGGCTTGTATTAAATTAATTCTAGTCCTTTCCTCTGTTAAGCCAGATGACACAATTTTTCATCAAATAATTTATAAGCAGATTGATTTGTGTATATATGAATTGAATATTATATGCAGATCTTCCATTCTGAAAGAAACACCAACAAACTCGGGTAGGATTAACATATATTAACAAGGAGAAATCTTTAAGTTCTGAAAAATGCACCAACTATAGACTTAAAAACAAGGTTTTATGTGTTCATTACCTGCACCTACTGATCCAATGTCAACAAACAGCTCTGCACAGAATGAAGCCAACAGTAAACCAAGGAAAGGGCCAATTACAGTTGCTGTATGTAGACATGCTAGAATAGGAAAAACAGAAAACATTATAAATTAGAACCCAGACATAATTATCTTCTTGGAATTCTTACAAATGTTTAGCACAGCTGTACTGGAAAAGCATTTGCACCTAAAAATGGAATTCCAACAAGTTTCTCTTTGGTTAGATTACAAGTTCTACAATATTATTATTTTGATAAGGCAGTATTTGCTGTTTTCTGTCATTCTTGATTGGACTGAAGGGCATCATGATAATCCATGCTTTTGTTTATGTCTGTTTGTGTTTGGAAGAGGGGAAATACCACAACAGAATAGATTTACCCAGGTAGAAAGGTGAATTCTCTGCTTTGGCAAAATCCTCCAAATAAGAAATGCCTAAAGGCATGATGGGAGTTTCACCCATTCCTCGCACAATGTTTCCAACCATCACAAATATCCACAGCAAGGACCCAGGCTCCTTTTCACATTCTGTGGATTAAAAAAAAAAAAGGTCAAAATGAATGTTTTAGTCCCAAATGTTAATGAAAATCTAGAGACAAAGAATTGACCAATAGCTTAAGCTTTGGTGGGTAGGCCTGTCCTATATAAAAAAAAAAAAAAAAATAACTGGTCACAATACTTTTTTACTTCCTTTCTCTCCTTGAAGTGGGATCTTGATCTCATAGTCTGCTTCAGATTCCACTGTTCTCTCCCACTTGGTCGTGCTGAGATTTCTCAGTGCAAATTCATTGACAAATAAAAACCAGCTTTGTTTGCAGCAGCTGCTGCCTCTCTGAGTGAAAGCATCACTGACCACAGATGGAACCCAGATCTCCTGTTTCCATGTCAGGCTGCTGTCAGCAAACACAGGTGAAGCAATCCATGTGCAGGTGTGGTCAAATGGACTCACATATATGAACATCACAGCCTTGCTTGTCCATAGACCAATGGAGAAACAATCCTTTTAACCAAGTGTATTTATAGTCTTGAGGATCTGTGGGTTCATTACCACATTTAATAATTTAATAGTTTATTAATTAATTAATAAATTATAATAATAACTTATTAATAATTGGGTAATTACCAGAAGATTACACAGGAGGTAATCTGATCCATCCTACTGAGCATGAGTGTCCTTACAAGGGACATGCTCTGCAAGAGCTCTGTAGTCTCCTTTACCCAACTATCGAGGGAGTTTAATAGGATGGTTCAGACTGAATGCTTCCCTCTGAGGTAGGGAGATTAATCCCACCCTCAGCATGAGAAATTTGTGTGTTTTCATTAAATGGTTTCCTCTGAGCCCTTTGGCTCATCCCATTACATGCACGTTTGCTAGTGCACGTACATGTTTCAGTCTCACAGATAAGTTTTAGCTAGTTTAAACTCCTTTCTCTAAAGGGAAGTGAGATCTATATTTTAGTTCTGGCTGTTTCTCATTCTTGTATTTCCTGTGTGGTACAATATAAAAACATCCTTATGCCTCTTACCCATTGCTGAAATATGCTTCCCACTTCCTCATGGTATCACAGGATTTCAAGTCAAACAGAGGAACATTGGTGAGAGCAA